>NC_143436.1:174591912-175911287 GCF_987193195.1 Phasianus colchicus | reverse complement strand
GCAATAACCGTATCTGGTGATCAGTGAGTTCCAACCCTTCCCCTTGCTGGCTGCACTTATCTGCCCTCTCATAGGGCTTGCTGTGAGAGATATATTGACATCTTAGAAGGAAAGTGAGGGAAGCCCACAGTGCCCTCAGTGTTCAAGTATTTTGGAGCTGGGTCCATGCACTTTGTATTTAAATTTCATACCAAGAGGAGAAGAGTGACAGCTACCACTCAGCCTCTCTGCATCCCATCCTCTGGGTGACCCAGTGCAAATTTTTTAGGCAGAAATTACCCAATGGAAATAATGCTTTGAGTGGCTTGGGGATGGTTCCATCACTAATCTCATCTCTGAAGCAGGCACGCAAAATTAGAGGCTCTGTCAGTGGTTCGGAAATTTCCTGTTTTCAAGAAATTCAGCAAAGTTGTGTCAGGCTGGGACATTTGGGGAATATGTTAAGTAATTTTATGTAAAATACAGATAAGGATGTACAAAATACTGGGAAGGGCGTTCATTTAGAGGATTCTCATGACAACAACCAGCTTCTTGAGGGATGGTGCCTGTAAACTGGAAGGTGAAGAATAGGAAGAAAGAGCTGCTCAGACTGTGCTTCTGGCCCATTGATCCTGCACACTCTGCTCAGGGATGCAGGCTGCATTTTGACCCTTGCAACAGGATTTGTTGCACCTGTGCCACATGAGGCCATAATGGTGCAGATTTCAAATTGACTGACAGAATGAGATGTTGGGGTGTGTAAGGGCGGTTGGGTGAATGAGGGAACTGCACAGGCCTGAGAGAACATCTCTGACAGCTCCAAAGCAAAGTCAGGTAAGGGATAACAGTACTTTGAACCTGGAAGGCACGATTCCAGCATTAACTAGCTAACCCTCTGTGAAATCTGTAGTAGGTAGTTGTGATTTTTTTATATCCAGATAACAGCCTACGTCACAAACCACTAATAATTTATTTACTCTCGTGAATTCGGTGAATAAACCGAGGATGGGAGCTGGGTGATACATCCCAAATAGTGTCACAGAATCACAGAATGTCTTGGGTTCAGGGGACCTTAAAACCCATTCAGTTCCAACCCCCTACCACGAGCAAACTTGCCACCCACCAGATCAGTTATATGTGATTTTATGCAAATTGCCTGAGAACCTTTTTCCAGAAATTCAGACACGCTCTTATCTTCCATTTCGACACAGTTTGCAATGTAAATCTGTGTTCCCCATGCATTGTTATTTACCGATCTGCTTCTGCTTGTTTTGCTTTCCATCACTAGGTGGCAATATCTTAACAGTCAGTTGCAAACAGAAGGCAAAACAAAATGGTGCAGAAAGAAACGATTGGTACATAAAACCGAGGAGGATTTCTATCGGTTTACCTCTAGCTTGTTGTGTTAAATCAGGTTTGCTAATGAGATGTTATTTTCTGCTGTGCTTTCTAGTCAATCTCTGCTTTTTATGTCAACCCTCGGATGTTTATTTTACCTTAAATTTTGACATTGTGGACATTTAGAGTTCAATTGATGTGAATAATGATTTTGATTTTCATTCTAACAGAGGACATTAGCAAAGTATGTGTACTAACTGCTTTGTTAATGTTCAGCGTGAATTGTATTGTGTTGTATAAGTTGTAGTGAGGAAAACAGAAAAGAAAGTCTTCTACATATTTTAAAGTAGGAATAAAGTCCATAAACTCAGTGAAAGCTGAGATGAAGAAAAATCCCACCTCAGTACATCTGAATACTACGGTCGTCTTCTGATTCAATGTAAAAATACTCCTTTCTTATTACTTGCTGACACATGGCTTTGTCACTTCACAAATACTACAAAGACATGCTGTTGTCTTTGTGTTGTGTTCCCCCCCCCCCAGAATCCAGAAGCAAATCAGGTACTTAAACACAAGTTTCTAGCAGAGAGCCTCCAATTGCAATTTCAGAAGGCCATGGACCTAACGTAGGTCTTGTGTCCTAGCTGCCAGTCTCAGTGAATAGTTCACATGCTTTAGGGTAGCTAAAATGGCACTGGATACCTATATTTAGACACCCAAATGCAATGTCACCAAGACCAGTGTCCATCTGAATGCCAGCATACTCTTTTCTAAAGAGGTTCCAAGCTGTTAAAGAAGGGAATGTGAAATAATGACTGCAGTGCAGCATATCCAGGATATGATAACATAGTAGATCCTTTCTGGACTGATCTGCTTTGTGTCTGGGCAGTCACATCAGTCTGGGAACCATTCTTTGTAGGCTTGAGGTATTTTGCCCGAAAGAACCTTACCATATCAAAGCCACAGAGACAGTAATGTGCAGCCACTCCTCCTAATTCCTCTGGGAAAAACCTCCAGCCAGCCCAACTGTTATACAAGCTCCACCTATGTAAACCCAAGTTGTTATAGTGGAAATCAGAGGCATGGATGTAAATCAGCAAGCAAAAAAGCTGTCTGTTGCTTGATTAGGGCTGAAGTGCTCTATATCTTGCAGAATCACAGTGTAGGAGAGGCTTTGATGTAACTGTGGACTGAATCATAGGATCACAGAATCATAGAATTGCTCAGTTTGGAAAAGATCATAAAGATCAAGTCCAACCACAACCTAACCATCCTACCCTAACTCTAACAACGCTCAGCTAAATCATGTCCCTGAGCACCACATCCAAACGGTTTTTAAACACATCCAGGGATGGTGACTCAACCACCTCCCTGGGCAGCCTATTCCAGTGCTTAACAGCCTTTTCTGAAAAGAAGTGTTTCCTGATATCCAACCTAAACTTACCCTGGTGCAACTTGAGGTCATTTCCCCTTGTTCTGTCACCTGTCACCGGAGAGAAGAGACCTGCCTCAGTCACTTTGCACTGTTAACAGGTCTTTATGCACTTATATCTACAGTCACTGTGTTTTATTGATGGAGTTTGGACCAGTGTCCTTAGAGATGAAATACATCATCACCTGCTATATAATTTCAGGCTCATTCTGTTAGCAACAAATAAGGAACTTGATGGTTTGTGCAACTAGAAGAAAATCAGTCTGTGAGCACTAGGAAAGAGAGCACAGGTACAAAATCTAAGCATAGTTTTATATGTTGTTACTGTTGTTGTCACTCCTTAGAGGCTTTAGCTCCTCTTTGCATTTAGCCTCAGATTGTTCAGATTGCCAAAACCAATCAAGTCTTTTCATAGCAAACCGAAAGGAGCTCTGAACAATTGTGCAAGCACTGTGCTATAATCATATTGCCATATGCTTTTTTAAGGATTCTTGCAAACATTACTCAGAACAAAGAGGACTGAACTGCTTCTATTACTGTTATAAATAGTAGTCAGTAAGAAATGTGAAGAAAATGGGTACCTTTGCCACCAAATATTGAGAATCTAAATAAAGAGCCTAATTTACCAAAGTAGCTACCCACTGTATCATCTGCAGACAGTGAAGACTGTTTTGGAAAGTAATTGCACTCTGTACTGGAACTTTTGGAAATTCTTGAGTCATGCTGAAAGCACTCACCTCCCAGCAGAGGCATCTAAATTGGATGCCTGAAGAGAGAGATTGTGAGTACCTCTAGCACAATGTACTTCTGTTGGTATTTTTCATTGTTTGAGTGAAAGTCGTGGAAGGCTATCATTTCTCAGATGCGTTGCAACAAAAATCACTGTTCATTCAGTGCGTTGGTCACAGGAGCACACCTGACTGTGGTGGAAAATGACTTCTCCCAACTTGTTTTTTCTGGGGCATGGAAAGTCCACTCACTTTGCTCAGCCACAAAAGGAAATAATCCAGGTAACCGCTGCTCCTGGATACGTGCTACCTCTGATCACAGAAGGAAGATGAGAGAGCACAAGGTGACAGCATGTCACAAGTGCAGAGTTTGAGTTACCTGCAAATGTTTATAATTGAAACATGGCTGCTGGTATCATGGTAACCAGCAGGTGATCCATCATGGCAGACCTACAAAGAGTGTAGGATCATTGGATCTTTGATTTGTTTTTTAGGTGCAAAAACTGTTACATCGTCATTTACTTATCATAAACTCCCATGTAGCAGTATCATAAATCAGCTCAGTGTAGTTGTAAATACTTAAAGCTGTGATATCCATCATCAGAGAGCTTATTATGCTGACAGATTTTGAATGCTTATGCCAGTCTATCTTTCAGATATGAAATACATAATTAAACTCTGAATATCATAAAGCCAACAAGAATTAAAGCAGAAGCTGTATAATTTCAAAACTTCATAGTCTTGTCAGTCTTCCTGGAACAAGTTCTGAGCACCACATTGGAACGCTGCTGTTTCTGCCATCTCTGTGTTCTACCTGGTTTGAAGTGATTCCAGAATGGTTTCCAGCCCTGGTTTTATCTAGGAGGCACTTGGGGGGCAGTTTCTCCTCGTGTAGCTCATCAGACTGATGAGTTGTAAACATTGCTTTGTGAACCGAAAGAAGTTATTTAATCTGGACCTCTGGTTACAACAGTTGTGAGATCAGGAGGCCTTATGTGAGAAGATGTGTTTTGTATGAACTCTTACAGACAAGGCCAGAAATGCACAGTCTAAGAATGGTGGCATTTTTCTTAAATATGAAAGCCATAGACTAGTTAACTGTTTTAGTACAACAATGTGTTTTGAGTGGAAATGCACAGAAGGACAAAGTGTTACTCAGAAAGAATTGGTGAAAGCAATGAGATTCTGTGCTGTGTATAACTGTCATAGGATGTTGAAAGAAGATTTTTATATGTGAGTGGAACTAGTCTCAAACTCAGTTCCAAGAAAGCTGGTGAAAAGGTGCTATGGAGTAGAGCTGCCTCTCCAAAACAGAAGGCTGAATGTAGTTATCCTACACAGGGAAATGCAGATAGGTATTGGGTGATGCCCTTACATCCCAGACACAGATTCTACTTAGAGCAGTCAAACCCAGATATCCTGGGATGGGATAGTCCAGGTACTTCTACCTCATACAGCTGTAAATCCAAGGAGAGATTGTACTGATCAGGCTCACTAACTGGTGAAGACCAAGAAGGATGAAGGACAGAAACATAATTAAATCATGTGCTTACAATATGATTTAGGAATGATGATTTGCTTACAAGATGATTTGGAAAGGCAAACTATGAACAAATCAAAGGAGCTGTTGAGTGACGCTGAAGAAATCAGGTACTTGTCTTTGGGGATGTCTGAAATGAATTTGGAAGCACCAAAAGCAACCAACCAACAAAACCTGGGACTTCTCATGCTGCCTGGAAAGGAAACGTGAGAAATTTATGGCTTGGAGGTTAGAGGGTGTAGAATTAAGGTGAGCACTATCAAAAGTTCAGAGTAGGGGTGTGTGAAGGAATGGAAAGCAAATTGTTAAGAGTCCTTGGCCATTTACAATTCTTAAACCAGAACACAAATTTTTAATGGTCCGGTATTCAGTGAAGATAAGAGAAATAGTGAAATAAGATATGACTGCTAACAAAGTGAATGCCTTGCCTTTAGGTTCAATAAGAACCAGACCTTAACTAGGGAAACAAAAGTAGGAGGCTTAACACCAATAAGTGTATCAATTATTAGGTAAAAACAACTCAAAATCTTTAATTTCACATACAAAAGAACAACTTTGAATGGAAAGGCAAGCATGTGAAGTTGCTGGTCAATACGTTTTTCTGTTGAATCTGTCAAGAGACAGAAAAGAGAGAAACTTCAGAATTTGTGAGGAAAGAATGACCCGTACCAGCAGAAGGACTGCTCGACTCCAGCCACACTTAAGGCTTTGAAACAAAATCTGGTGAGAGATTATAATTAAGGTGGTAGATCTAACTGAAAATGGGATGAAATGCAGTATGGATTTGGGAAAGAGCAATAGTTGCAAATTAAGCTCATATCTTTATTTTCAGCAAAAGAATGTGATAAAATTAATGTATCAGTGGTTTTTGGATAAGCATTTGATGCAGCACTACAGAGGTTCTTATCTAAATCCTCAAACATGGGTATTACGACAGCATTTGCAAGGATGGATGAGGGCTTCCAAACCTGACTGGTGCTGTCTGCTGAAAACTGAATCAGTGGGATGGTGGGAAGTTATCAGTCCTAGGTCTTGAGACCAACTGTATTTGCCATTAAGTTCAGTGTTCACGGTGAAAGCTCAGAGTCTGCTGGTTGAAATGTGGTGGCATACAGTGAGGCGTTGCCAGGGCAGAGGGTACAGACAGGGCTCTCAGAAAAACTGTGCGCCCAGAGTGACATAAAGGGGGTGATGTTTAGCAGGATGGGGGGAAGGCTGATCAAATCTCTTTGGTAGCTGTTGAGGTCCTTCTTGAGTATGTAATCATAGAATCATAGAATGGCCTGGGTTGAAAAGGACCACAGTCATCATCTAGTTCCATCCCCCCTGCTATGTGCAGGGTCACCAACCACCAGACCAGGCTGCCCAGACTACTCCAAACATTTCTGATTACACATCTTCAAGAAGGGGTGTCAGCTGGCTTCGAGTGAACTCAGTTTAGGAATTGAAAGAAGGTTTATAAAGTGAGTTTCCACAGCAGCCTTCCTTCTCTGCGGGCACAGAATCTTATCTCCATCTGCGGTGTGTTTACAAAAGGCATTGAGCGTGTTTTCAGTGAGAACCACAGGAGTTTGGACTCGGTGACCCTTGTGTGCCTCAGCTTTCAACCCAAAGACTGAATATTCTGCATACTGAAACTAAAAATAATCTGGAAATATAATCGCTGGCAAAGCTTTTTGAAGAATCAGCAGCAAACAGACTACAATTTGGCTCAGTGACTGTAATTACGAGATGCTGCAGGAAATGTATACCACGAAGTGATAGAAGCGTTGTTATTCCCAGAAAACAGTATCTTGAGGGATGGTACCAAGATTATGAGAAACAAAATGTATTTGGGAAACTGCCACTTCTTATTTGTCTTTATTAAGACGTGCGTAGTGATGTGCTATGAGTATGCAAAATAAAGCCTTAAGAGTGAGGAACGTGTAGCTGGCAATTAAATACTTTGTAGACAATGCACAGTGGTTAACAAGCAGTGAGTATCGCCTCTTCTTCATTTTCCTCAATGCAATCACTTTGTTCTTTTTCCTTTAAAAGAAAATGACATTGTTCGGGATAAAAATGACACCAAACTGAGAATGTTGAAAGTGGTGAGGTGCTGGAACAGGCTGCCCAGAGAGGCTGTGGATGCCCCGTCCCTGGAGGTGTTCAAGGCCAGGTTGGATGGGGCCCTGGGCAGCCTGGTCTGGTATTAAATGTGAGTTTGGTGGCCCTGCATGTGCTGGCGGGGTGAAGGTTCATGATCCTTGAGGTCTCTTCCAACCCAGGCCATTCTGTGATTCTGTGTCTCTTTTGGAGGCAGGCGGGGAGCTGACGGTCTTGTTTGTCACTGGGAACTCAGCTCGCTGTCTCTCGTCTTTTGTTTAAGGGAAAAAAAAAAAAAAAAAAAAAAAGTCACGAAAAAAATGAGAGCGCGTTTCTTTGTTGCTGAGAGAAAAAAGCAGAACCAGCCGAAGCGGTCTCGGTGCCCTGAAAGTGTTTCTCTTGTGCAACTGGGCTGGCAGCGAGCCCCGTTTCTGAGACGTCACTGCCATGAGATGGATGGGCGCAGCGCTGCTTTACCGCAGCGTGATGCGGTGCTGTACGGCGCGGCGCGCCGCTCGGGCGGGCGGGCGGAAGGGGAGCAGCTGAGCAGAGCGCGCAGAGGAGGCTCGTTAGGGCTTCTCGTTTGCCCACCGAGCAGCAGCAGTCCGTTCGCGTGCAGTTGCTGCGGCTGCACGCAGACGTGTGCCGAGGGGCTCCGAGCTGACCCCGCGCTTACCGGCGGAGGCGCAGACGCGCTGACGGGAGAGAGCTGCTTCAGCCCGGCACGGCGCACCTTCCCGGGAGGCTCTCGCTGTGCTTATGGAACCAGCGCCGGGCTGCTGCCGTGGGCGGCCGGAGCGGAGCTGCCCGCTGGAGGAGTGCGATACGTGAAAATCCACATTTAGGGCGTGGGGAAATAAAACCCTCCGCAGATCAATTAAGTACGAGCCCCGAAGGAAGAGCAAAGGACAGAACCTCGTGCGTGGTGTGTTTTTGTTGTTGTTGTTGAGCTGCTTTTTTTTTTTTTAAATGAGCTTACCTACCATGAACGGAAGAAGTGGATCTGCGGAGACTTCATTTCCTCCTGTGACCCCTCGTTTACATCACTGACTGGTGACAGTCACAGCTCCATACACAGTACCTGCCACTTCAGCTGCTCAGAATTAGAGAAGCCTCTTTGTATGCAGCAGACATGGCTAGCCAGCAGGATTCAGGCTTCTTTGAAATCAGTATCAAATATTTACTGAAATCCTGGAGCAATAGTGAGTAGCGGAAGAGTAATCTTTTCGTATTACGCATTGCTTGCTGAATAGCTAGGATAACCTAAAGGATGAGATCTTAGCGTTTCTGTATGTTTGTCTTGTGTAAACCATCTAATCTTGCTTTTGCCAGCTCTGAAAATCAGAGTGTCAGATTTCAGTAGGTTTCATTAACTGCAAAGACCGTAATGAGATTATGCTCGATTTTGCTTGATTGAATTCTGAAGTTAGGCTGCTTTCTGGCTGTCTCTGACAGTGCATTGCAGGAGTGCATTCCACACAGCATTTCCTGCCTGCGTGTTTATTTGATTTGTTCAGCCTTTATCTAAATATTTTGGAAAATGCTGCTTAATCACAAGGGTGTGGCATTGCTTAGAACTTGGGATTTATTAATTGTGCACCGAGGACAAAAATATGATGGTTATGCTTTAGGTCTGAAAGTCATTAGATTAATGTGATGAAGAGCAAAACATCAGCTACTTATAGCTGCACTTCCCACCCTCTGTGCTTAATTTCAGAATCTTATGCAATATTTCCATCCAGAAAGAATCCGTCTGTTTACCTCATCCAAACTGTGTTCTGCAGGATGTAAACAAATGCCATTTTGGTCTTCCTTGGTCTTTTCAGTAATGCTGTTTCTAGTGTCTGTTGCTGTCTAAATCAATCACTCTTCTGATTTGAGAAATATCATACGATTTCTGAATAACATGTAATGCTTGCAAATGTATTCTGATTATGTAAGGCCATAGGATAACTATCAGAAATCCACTGTTTAAAATACATGAGCAGCATATTCCTTTTCCATGTGAGCTTGCATTAACAGTACTAGATCTCTATAATTAATTGTTTTACAAAAGTAGAAGAGGATGTCTCTGGAAAAATCCAACCTGGTTATGTATGCAGTAAGGTTCTGATCATTATTTATAATTTAATAACTTCTGCATTATAGACTATTACATTAAAATGCTGTGGTATAAACAGAATGGCAAAACCTGCTTCATGGAAGGGGTTTATCTGGGTACCTGCAAAGAAATAGAAATAACCGTTGGATAAGTGACATGCTAGGCTTGTCTTCATTAAGTGATATCCATAGAAACTCTATTTTTCCAGGTCATTTGTAACCTCAGTAACACTGTAGTGCTTGTTTGAATCTGTTTTTCTGCCTCAAGTATGAAGCCACTAGGGAATAATGCTATTACCTAAGCAGCATTGCTTATCTGCCCCATTTTGTGCATATTCATTCAAGTCAGTATCACAAGGGCTGGAGGGGAATTTTGTGATTTAGTTGCCTTTTTGGACTAATGTTAATCAACAAATGAAAACATCAGTGCGTATTGTGACAGCACATTATAACAAGCTAGTCCCAGTTTATGACAGAAGAAAAACAAATCACTTGCATGATGCAGACATCAAATCAGTTCTGATCAGTTCTGGCACTATTTTTGTAATGTATTGCTGTAACTTTGAGTAAAACCAGCACATGATATAAAAATTACTACATTATGAAGGGAAGGATAACATTCTAATCTTTCTTTTTTTTTTTTTTTCCTCTGTGTTGATGTTGAAAGTATTCCAGAATATCAAAGATGTTTCTAGTCTGAAATTAGAACTCCTGAAGTGAAATAGGTTTAGAAAAATGGAGGTGTTACATGAATAATTGGTGTTTCTGACATACTTCTAGCTGATAAACATGCTTTCTACTATATTTGAATAAACAGTAAGAGAAAATAGAATAAATTAATTCAGATTGACTTGTTGCCAATTCTTTTTTTCTTTCCTTTCAGACTGGAAGGCTGTGTTCATAAATCTGTACATATTCTTTCTAGCTGAAAAACAAACAATTTGATAAGAAGCCGTCAGGGAGTTCAAAAGACCTAAGGCTTTCTTCAGCTCTGTTATGTGCTGGGTGGAGCAGAGGAAAACACTTCCCTTGCTTGGAGAACGGCTGCAAAGCCTGCACATGCATGCACAGGGACATGTTATTCAGAGAATAGGTGCTGTGTCTGCATACCCAGGAGCAGGAGTAAGCTATAAATTATGCTGGGACATTTACCTAATCAGAAGAGGTCTAACATAGTATTTAAAAGAAAAAAAAAGGTACAGGTGGTTAAGTATATGTCTTGCTCAGATGTTAACAGTAGTAAAGGTCCTATCCGTACATGTTTTTGTGAACTGGCACCTTAAAACAGTAGCTGTAAATAGTATTTATCCTTCCTGCACTTTGTGATCTAGCTGAAACCAGTCATTTCCATTTCTTTGTGTTTTAACTTCACATAGAGCAGTGACATTTTCTAATAGATAGCCAGCTGCACCTGTTGCTTGTTCCATACCATAAGATATGTATACATGGCTCTGATTTTCCTGTCTAAGGTCTTCTGAAAAGTAGCATTCTTGTAATTCTGGCCAGGATTTCTGGTTAGTGCCATACAGCTTATGTGGAGATGTTCATCTAGGATGTTCATCTTTGTTTATCATGCCGTTCAGCAACCAGCTAAGGCACCAGTTAATTGATGTGTACTGGAGTCAGGTCATTTGAGGTAACTGTTAACTCTTCTCATCGGGATGGTACAGTCTGTAGCGTGCTCTCAGTGAGCATGCCCTGTTCTCCCTAGGCAACAAAAAAGCAGAGTCATAGTCTGGCCTTTGAATCATCCCACCAAACAGAGACCTCACATTCTGTGTGTAGCTCTCAGAACAGACTTTTGCTCTGTACGTGTCAATAAGATACAGTGCACGCCATGCAGGTCTGAAAGCTATTCCTGTAATGCACTGGAGATGAGATCAGAATTAGGGTTCTCTGGATGGAAAATGTTCGGCTTTGTGTTTTTTTTTTAGGTGGTACCATTTATGGTTTGAGATTTTCTTAAAAATGTAAGGGCTTTTGATCAACTCTGTGTTGCTTATCAAATGCCTCATCATTTATATTACCTCTTTTTGAAAATACTGCTAAAATTGCCGTGCTTACTACAAGTGAGTCGTACTCACTCAGGCCAACTGGGGTCACTAAGATTGCAAAAACAGTCAGGACTCACTGAAAATGGGGCAAAAAAAATGTTATGGAAATATCACTGAATAGTTTTTAAAATGAAATCTGTGTTTTTGTCAAAGAGCAGCATATGTGCCCGAAAGTTGAACATTTAAATCTGCTCCTCCCATAGAATTTTTTTGCTTTTTGAATGACTTGGATGGTGAGATTGAATCTCAACTTAATTTGGAAATCCGTTTTCCAAATTCATACTTTCAAAAAGAAATACTCTCAAGAATAAAAGCTTAAAAATAAATCTCCAATAAGCTGAAGTAACATCAGAATAAAGTGTAGGGAAATCTGTAGTAAATTCTGCTTTTTACAGTTTATAGATATATCTGCAGCTATGTTTATACTTCCTTCTTGGAAGAAAGCAAGACTCAAGATCTGGATGGCTCACTTGTGCTCCCACATGTCAGCTGCAGTGGGGGCTGGTAGAAGCTGCACTGCATTGTCTCCTAGTTCCTACAGATGGGTTTAAAGGTGACTTGTATAACGAGATGAGGGGACACGTTTTGCATAGTGAGCATTTCAATATTATTTTCTGCTTCTAGTAAAATGGAAGGATGACAACACTTGTTTCTCAGTGGTCTGGAATTATTCACTTCTGAATGTTAATTTTTTTTTTTCAGTGCCCTTGTATGTAATTGAGATTGTGGTTAAAGCCTTTTTCAGTACCAGGACTTCAGGCCTATAGTTCCATATCTTCTTCCACATTAACCACACACCCAAACTGAAATCCCCCTACAATCATACTCTACATTTTGGTGCTGTACACAGCCCATTGCTCAATTCTCCTGTACCTCCACCTCTCTGTACCCCCATCTGCCTGGTCCCTGTAACAGTAGCTGTAAAAAGCCACTCAGTAGTGTCAGAGACAGCTTCATCCTGGGACCACACAGGCATCTGCATAAGCTGTTGCTTGCAGGGCTTAAACACATCAGCATCCCAAGAGTATTCCTGGAGGATGTGCTGGCTGGGCTAGTGCCCCAGGTTGAACATGGGGCTAGCAGCCACACAAGTTGTTTTGACAGAAGGGCTGTGAGAGAAAGTTCTTGATGGCCAGTGGGCTTCGCATGGGCTTGTTGGCTGCCAAACAGTCAGCCGTATGAGCTGACTGAAGCAATGTTTCTACTGTGTCAGAGCAGGAATTAAAGAAGGACACTTAATCTTTCATTAAAATAATGTGATACACTCAGCAGTAAAATTCAGCCTTTATACAGACAAAATTCATCTGACAGTGGGTGACTTGCAGCTTGAGAAGTAGCTGAAATCAAGTGGGATGTTTTGCTGCAGTGAGCTGGGCAACAGACTGGTTCTGACAAGGATACTGAGCCTGGGATAGAACTGTGCTTGGACCTTCTGCTGAGTGCTGAGGTGTCAACGTCAGTACACCTGGACAGGGCTGGCCATGTCTATGGCCTTCACCGTTAGAGAGCCCTAGGATGAAGGTTCGGTCTGCTCAGGCTTTGAATCAGGCCTCTGGCTTGGACAGTGGACATTTGATAGCTGTCTGCATCGAGCCTAGAATTAGGGTGATTAACGTGTTCTTCAGCTCAAGTAGTCTGCCCTCGTCAGCAGAAACATGACTTGCCTAAAAGTGGTCGCTGTTGCCTCCCAGTGCAACTTTGTAGTTATCTTCAGATCAGATCCTCTGCTCCATAGGGCTGTAAGAAAAGGTTTTAAAACAGTGGGGTGTTTGTGTTCTGGGTGTTTCCCGTTTTAGAACTTGTATTTTGACGTTGTTCCTCCTAGAAATAAGGAAACATGGAAGTTTTATGACTCTAGGGACATGAGAACTCTTAAAAAAACTACTTTGGTTTATTTTGATGGTGGTTGTTCTCTTCAGGACCTTCCAGAATTGTTTCTACCATATTAGGAGGAGAAAAGGATGCAAGAATCAGAAACGCCCTATTGCAAAATTCAGTTTATTTACAGAATTAGATTGCTTGTCTTTAAGAAGTTTGAATTATTGTCATAAGCATCTATAAATAGTTTGAGTACTGCCTTAGTACATAAATTTTTGTGGCTAAACTTCAGTCCTTTTCTCAAAATGTAGTCTGGAGACTGAGCATAAACTAGATAAACTAAGTATTGGTATATATGCCTTAAGTTCAAATAATTTCATTTGTTGTAAAAAAAAAAAATTGTTATAATATGGGTATCTACTTTGAGTGATGAATCTGTGATATCTGATACTGCAGTAGTCTTGGTTTATCAAATTACTGGGAGTTTGGTTTTTTCTCCAGTACAGCTTCTACTCAAAAGCACTATGGAAGGAACTAACATTTATTTGTTTTTTTTTTCACAGAAAAAGCAGTGGTATATGAAAGGAAGTGATAATGTACAGGTTAACTTGGGCGTATAAAACACATGAAAATATCTGTTGTTAAGTAGTGAAGGATATTTTTACCAGCATAAGCTGAAATGCTGTTCAACATTTCCTTTGCACATCTATAACTTCTGATGCACTCATTAATACGTCAAACATTCTCCTGTGTATTTCCATTGCAAATAATAGGAAAAAGTCTCTGCATCTCCAGAGTTGCGACTTGTTGTGCTTGTGCAGTATTATTTATTTTATTCATTCTTGATCATTGTAAGCCATTAGTAAGTGCTACCACAACACGGAATTGATAGCCCTAAAGACTGAGTTCCTGTGGGGATTGAGCCCACCATGAGCAGATGTGGATTTGTGAAGCTGTGCCTGGAAGGATCAGTCTCACCCTAGCCTCTTGTGCCCATACCCATTGTTCCCACCCCTTTTCTGCCTCTCTAACTCCCTATAGAGTTAATATCCTGACAGATAAACTGCCTAAAATGTTGCCAGACATGGATACAGGGCTAGGAGCAGGAGGTGATTTTGGCAGATTCTTGATACTAGCTTTATTGAGCTGGCAAAACATATTTATTTCCTTAAGTTTCCCCTCTTCCTGCCTGCTTCTGAATTTCAGAGCTAATTTCCTTCTCCAGGCCAGTCTAACTTTTGCATCCTTCTCTCCTCTGCTTCAGCACATCAGCAGTGAAGTTCTTGTTGCTGTTGTTGTTTCCGTGATAGATTTGGTCTGCAGAATAATTTGACAGAGGTAGATAGCTGAATTATTTATTAGTAGGTGATTTTTCATTCACTGCAGTTATCTAAACTAGATTTGAATCAATTGTCCATAGAAGGAAAATCCTTTCTCCTTGGGTATACTTTCCTCTGAATCCTTTGGCTAGTGCTTTAGCTGAAAGGAATACTAAAAGTATTGTGTTCAAACTTCACAGCAGCTCTTTCAGCCAGATATTTTAAGTTCTTATACTATTTATATTTTAAATAGTTTAAGTGGAAAGATGCTCAGTAGTACGATGAAGCAGAGCAAGACATCTGCCAACAGTCTTGTCAACCTGCTGACGGCCTGAAACTAGGAATGACAGTGAAAGGATCTACAGTTCAGTAGTGGGGAGCAAAGGATTCAGGCTAGTGGGAACAATGGAGACTTCAGGAGATATAGAATCATAGAATCATAGAATCACTAAGGTTGGAAAAGACCCACAGGATCATCCAGTCCAACCATTCACCCATAAAACAGAATGAAGGGACAGCCACCTCAAGTGTATGTATACAAATATATGCAGTCTGGAAAACAATCAAGAGGAACTAGAGCTTACAAGACTGAATATTGCTGCAGTAACAGGCATATGATTAATAGGCTGGAGCTCTGTGATAGTAGGTGCAGGCTCTTCAGGGAAGAATTGGAGGGAAGATGAGGAGCAAAGGCTGCTATCCTGGTGAAGAAGCTTCTCGTAAGTACGGAGTCCTTCTGTGGGATGGGTGGATGACAGTGTCCGAGAGTTTGTGGGTCAGAATCAGAAGAGAGGCCTTTACCTCATTTCTGGAGCTATTTAAGGCTAGGCTAGATGGTAGCCCTGGACAACCTTGTATAGTGGGATGTGTCCCTGTCTATGGCAGGGAGTTGGAACTGTAGGTCTTTAAGGTCCCTTCCAACCCAAACTGTTCTGTGATCCTGCAATACTGTGACTTTAGGGGTGATGTGATGACAGGAATCTGTTACAGACCACCTGATCAAGGTGAGGCAGTAAACAAAGTCTTTCTGAGACAACTTGAGAAAGCCATAGAATTGCAGGTACTGGTTCACAAAGGGAATTTTAACCTCTTGATGTCTCCTGGAAGTGAAACCCTGTGGGACACGAGCAGTCAAGAGTGTTCTTCAAGGGTGCTGGGAATCATAGGATCACCAACGTGGAATCATTTCAACCTCCAAGATCATCCAGTCCAACCATCCAGCTACCACCAGTATAACCCCACTAATCCATGTCCCTTAGTACCATATCTAAACATTTATTGAACTCCTCCAGGGATGGTGACTCAAAATCTCCTTGGGCAGTCCATTCCAGCACCTGACCACGATTTCAGAGAAGAAATTTTTCCTAATATCCAGTCTGAGGAATAACAGCTTGGTGATGCACAGCTGGATATTTTGTTCACTGTCAAAGAAGAACTGGGTGGAGTTCAAGATCCTGAGGAATGTGAGGAAAGAAGGTGGTAGAATACAAACTGTGGACTTGAGAGTAGCTTTCTGCATATTCATGAACCTGACCTCTTAGATCGAGTCCCATGGGAAGCATCTCTGAAGGCCAAAAGAGCTCAGGAAAACTGTTAAGCCCTTGAGAACAGCATCTTCCAACTGCAAGAGTGGGACACACCAATCTTCAGGGGAGCAAGCAGTCATGTGAGGAGACCAGCTTGGCTTATCAGGTTCCTCATGGCTGAGCTCAATGCTGAGAAGGCAGTATATTGGAGGTGGCAGCAGGGATTTGTTTACAAAGAAAGAATTTATACACATTGCCCAGGCATGCAGTGATGGTGCAGAGATAGTCCAAATTATAATAACATTCACAGCTGAGGGATGACAAAGGTTTTCTCTTCAAAGCCGACAGCAAAGCCAGCTGAAGTAAGTGGCTGAACAAAAACCCATCTGAGAAACACGGGCCTCGTGCTTTGCTCTGAGCCAAGTAGCAGTGGCATCTCCGAGCTGTCAAGTGCTGCCTGCTTCCTCCTTCACAAGAAATACAAAGGTCACAAATATGGAGAGACCACTACTGACATTGATGCTTGTGCACAATTGTCAAGGTCATAGGTGCAATTGCAGGGCCACCTGTGAGTTTCAGCTTTTCCACAGCTCAGCAGGGAGATTTTGGGGTGCTTTTGGGGCCTCGAGTTTGAAATAAATCTGAATGTTGTTTTGTAAATCTTGTGGGATTTCTGCAGTGGCACACATCAGTTGTCTCCAAGGAAATGAATCCCTGGTAAGAAGCTTAAGTATGTAGTTGCAACTTCAGCAAAAATTTCAGACATAAAAAATCCAGACCCATGTGAGGGACAGGTATACAATCTTTATCCTGAATACATTCTATACTTTCAGAAATTTGCTGTCAAATGATGCATTAATGCATGCAAGAGGTGTCTGTAAGGGGGTTGGAAGACATGACTCCTGTATAGTCCAAACATGAAGATGTTAGATGGGTTAGTATTATACAAGAATTGATGAAAAGATTGTTACTGCTCTCTGCTTTATTTCTGATTGTGAAGTTACAGTTGGTTTTACTTTTATTTTGGAAGACCTGACTTCCAAAGTCTCATAAGTATTCCTTTGAGTTCTTAGTGCCTGACTCAGCACAGAAATCTGCCAAAGGTATTGTTTTGCAGGAATTCTCTTATAAATCGTGATCCTTATACTAACATTTGCTCCTAATCTCTGGCTATTTAACTCTCCTGTGTCTCTGTGGCTTTGAAGAGTAAATTAAACTTCAAAGAAAGTCTGTTTATCTATTTGTTTTGATATTGATACCCTTGAGCAAGTTTTGTTGAGTAGAACCATACATAATTATCTTTCTTACTGCATTTCTGATTGTTATTTATGAATGTCATTAAATATCTGGATCAATTTGCCTTTTTAATCTGTATAGATTTCTAGCCAATGTTCTTCCATGAGAAGTCTGCAGATAGGTTTGTTTCTGCATGTGTTCCAGTAGTATGTTGTATATTTTCAGAATCAGAATTACTCTGTGAGGATTACAGAAGTGTCATGTGTTGAAAGTAGTTTGAGGTACCTGACATCACATTTTGCAATTTAGTCCCTTACAATTAATTTAGCCTCCTTTCTGCTTATTCAGTTGACTGCCTTCTTTGAATATGTTGACCAAATCCAGAAAAAAAATCAAGGATGGATAAAGATACCAAAGTTCCTACAGTACTTGTAAAGTGAGGCTGTTAGATAGTGAAGAGTAAAGAAAAGTGGTAGCATGGTCTTCACAGAAAATCCTTGCTGTGAAAATCTTTGCAAATGCCCCAACCACGAGACAAACTGTAGTCACGCCTTTGTAAGGGAATGTGCACAAAGCTTGCAGTATTACTCATTTTAGAAGTGTTCCGAAGATGAAGATTGTGTTTATTAGTTCAGATGCAGGGAAACTGATGCAAATACCTTGCAAAGGTGTATGTTATAATAATATTCATACAGTGCTTACCATCTGGAAGCTTTACAGACTTGAATTCTTTCAGCATTATTACATGCACATGCAAGAAAGATGTATGAGTCCTTTATTCATATTACTGGGCAAATTAAGACAGAGAAATTAACCAAGACACACAAGATTACACTTGCAGCCTGGATTGGAACTGAAAATATAACTTCATCTTCTTTTCCTTTGCTGCAAGAACCATTCTTCTTCCAGATTGTTGGTAGCCAAACGACACACTGTGAATCATGACTCAACTAGTTATTATTTGTAATGAGATTTTTAATTGGCAGTAAGTAGTAATTTTAAAATTGCAATGTCCTTGGATTATTTTAATTTCCACAGGGTGCATATTTGTTGCTACTGATGCCTTAAGTGGGAAGAAAATTACTGAACTATAATTCTTTTTCTTTGAAGGATTACATTTGAAACAAATAACTTCAGCACACACTTTATCTGTGTGCCATCAGGATTAGCAGAATCAGAATCACAGAATGGCCTGGGTTGGAAGGGACCTCAAGGATCATCAATTTCCAACTCCCCCAACACAGGCAGAGCCACCATCCTCCCCATTTAATACCAGACCAGGCTGCCCAGGGCCCCATCCAACCTGGCCTTGAACACCTCCAGGGACGGGGCATCCACAACCTCTCTGGGCAGCCTGTTCCAGCACCTCACCACTCTCTCTGTAAAGAACTTCCCCCTGACATCCAACCTAAATCTTCCCTCCCTCAACTTAAAACCATTTCCCCTTGTCCTGCAGTTATCTACCCTTTCAAAGAGTTGATTCTCCTCCTGTTTGTAGGCTCTCTGTAGGTACTGAAATGCTGCAGTGAGGTCACCCCACAGCCTTCTTTTCTCCAGGCTGCACAAGCCCAGCTCCCTCAGCCTGTCCTTATAGGGGAGGCGCTCCAGCCCTCTGATCATTGAGCACTTATTGGTTATTTTGATTTTTGTTCATATGAAGGAAAAGGTGGCAAAGCAATGTATGTGCTCTTTACTGCGATGAGAGCTTGTTCACGAACAGTAGCTCTCCAAGGAGCAATATTTTGAAAGTACTGCTTTTGAAATACGAAAGTTGGAGGTTTTTAGTTAATAATAATAAAAAAAAAAGCATCAGCTTGTCCATTACAAATCTTTAGTAAGTATTTCTAGAATAGAAGATGGATTTTTTTTTTCAAGGGGAAAATGAAATGTAAAATTGTCATTATTTTTACTCATTTGTCTATCATGTTCAAGAAGGAAGGGATGAGGTAGATTGTATCAGCCTTCAGTATTTGAAGGGAGGGGGAGGGGCTGTTTACAAGGGTGATAGTGATAGGACAAGGGGGAATGGTTTTAAACTGAGACAGGGGAGGTTTAGGTTAATATTAGGAGGAAGTTTTTCACACAGAGGGTGGTGACACACTGGAACAGGTTGCCCAAGGAGGCTGTGGATGCCCCATCCCTGGAGGCATTCAAGGCCAGGCTGGATGTGGCTCTGGGCAGCCTGGTCTGGTGGTTGGTGGCCCTGCACATAGCAGGGGGTTGGAACTAGATGGTCCTTTTCAACCCAGGCCATTCTATGATATTGGCTCTACAAGAAACTGGAGCCTTCTGTGGCAAGTAAAGTAATACTGGAATATACTGGAGTTAATTAGAATTGTTACTTCAATGAATTTTTAAGTAAAAGTGGTTAATAGAGACTGGATTTTTATGAGATGATAGGAAAAAAAGAGAATATTTGTTAATAATTATATGTGTATATTGCCATGACTACTTCTTTTTATTAAAAAAAAAAAAAAGAAAAAAAAAAAAAAGAAAACCAAAGCATTCTCTGTTATCACTATTTTTTTATGAGCTCAGTAGTTTGGTTTGAAACACTTTGAAAATAAATGTGCCTGAATATGAATGTTGGAATTTCCTACAGAAGCATTTCTCATAGAATCTTAGTGTGGTTTGGATTAGAAGGGACTTCAAAGATCACATAGTAGTTCCAACCCTGCTGCCATTGGCAGGGACACCTTCCACTGCAGAGTCCCAGCATGCCCAGTGTTAAGAATTCTCTCAAAGTTTGTCATGGGAGTGAGTGGAGAACAGGAGCTTTGCAGCCAGCTGCCTTGTGAAGGCGAATGCAGTAGGAAACCGAGGGTGGAGGGGAGTGAATTTGTTTGAAAGCCCAAGAAGGACTGCTCCCAAGCATGAAGGGAAATGAGGCAGAGGATTTGTCATGGGGGAAGATTTTGGAAATGGGGAATGGTTGTTTCCTGGGTAGTGGGACAGGAAACGATGTAAAGGGGTGTGAAAGCAAAGGGCAGACTGGAGAGGGGCAAAGGGCTATGGAGAGTGGGAGGGACAGGACTGGGATGGGTGAGCTGGGTGGACAAGATAAATGTGCCCTTGTCTGGGCAAGGAAAGCGGCGAAGTGAAGCCTGGAACTGGGATAGGGATCCTGAGGTGGGAGAAACACAGGAGTGAGCTGTAACCAGGCTGCGAGAGTCAAGAGAGAACAGCCTGCAGATGAGGGAGGTGAGAGACAGAGTCCCCTCCCAGGCACAGGTCTCAGAGGCCTGCTCCTGCCTGCTCCTGCTGCACAGCGTGCCCCGTGCCCCCATGCCCAGGCCAGCAGCAGTGTGAGTGAGGGGTCACCAGGCGAGGGGAGCAGTTGTGTTCTGGGGGATCGACTCTGAGCTCTGTTTTACTTTGTAGCTGCTGTAGGGATTTGGAATGAGGTTAATAGTATATTGATGACATTGTGATAATTAGCGTATGTATCTGCAAAGAAAAAGCAGATGAGTGAGAACATTCAAATGAAATGAGAGGTTGTTTATCGCGTCTGAAAAGGCACTTACTGTGGGAGCTGGTAAGTGTCTCTGGAGATAGGCTTTATTTTTGAAATGTGACTACCAGGAACGGCTATGTTTTAAAACTGTAATGCAAGGGACAGCTAATCGCTGGAAAGCAAAGGGTTGACTGTCTTCTTGACGGCAGTGAGAGGTACTTGCACCTCTCTGGCTGCACCTGTGCGAATTCCCAGCTGTGCTGTGCCCATAGTGAGAAATCCTGAGCTCTGTGGGCTTCAGCGGAGCTGCTGGGAATGGCAATTACAAACAAGGGCTTTTTTTCATTTCTTCGACTAATCCTTCATGGAAAGAATGGGAGCGTCACACTGCTGGCAACTTTGAGATTTGTTTAGTTTTAGCAAATTCTTACCAAATCAATACATATTTACGATGACATTCTGCCTAATATTAATACCATTATTTATAGTTCACCATAGAGACTGTTATTACAGTATGCACTAATTTTCTTGTTACAAAAAGTTTTTTTTTCTTGCAAAGCAATGAAGTCGTTTCTACAAAGTTGGTGCCAGTTATTATAATCAAGTATTTTTCTGATTTATGCATAAATGGAAATATAATGCTAGTGGGCTATTCTTGCACAGCAAGCACATATCTTAAACATTTACATACCAAATTTCAAAATTATTTGTACATGCTAGTAAAGCTTGCCTCACTTAAATGCCATGCATTAAAAGTTAGACATGTATCATTATATTTATATCCTCACGGCATGATTTATTGCTATGAACTTTTATTTCTTATTACATGAAATCCAGAAGTGATATTTCAAGTATTTTACAGTTGAACATGCTTACCTATTTTATAGGAGCCCTTGAAACATTTGGCTGGGAGATCTGAATCTATATATGATGTATGTGTGTGTATAAACATACATAGTGTATTTTGCTAGTTAGTACAGAAAAAGGACTTCAGAAAATTCTCGTGACACAGATGATCAGTGATCGATGACAATAACACTCCCTCAGTCTCTTTTTTTCTTCTGTTTTAAATCATGCATGACTTATGTTGCCCTTACTGCAGATAGTTGGCAAAGGACGGCTCATTTGGTGCTTCTGTCCTTATTCTTCTGTCACTACAGGCAAAGTAAATGAGAGGTTTGTTTCTGTCTGTTAGGTGACTAAGGTGGCCATTTGAGTGTGAATTCCTCTGTGTGCTGGAAAATGGACGTACACATTTTTATACATAAATCAAAATTAATGAGCAAGTGGATATACTTGAGATATGTGCCTGAAATCTGTATGAATACACGAATGAGATAATTATATTTCTTTAAACAGTGACTTGTCTCATGTGTCTTGCCCCTCCTCACAAGTATTTCTTTCTCTGTCGTCTTTCAAATCTGACATCCAAATTCTGGTTTGGTCTGTGAGGAAAAGCAGAGTGAAGCAGACCCATGCACAGAATGCTGAGTCCAGGGTTTTCTCTGTGCCTTCACTTGGATGGAGAGTAAGGCCAATTAGCTTGGGTCTGACTGCAGGAGTGAGGATCCATCCGTGTGGTTTTCCCTATGTGCCTGGTATACGTGAGGGTTAATTTTAACATACTTAGGCTCTTTAAAATAGTCTGCTTCAATCCTTCCACAATTTTATTCATTCTCTTCCTAAAAGTAAAGAAAATAATGTGTGACAAATATTATTGTTACAAATATAGCATTTACTCCTGGTTAGAATGAAGGAGGATATAATAAATCAGCACATGTGAAAATTCACTCTACTGGTTGCCATCCTGGAATCTTTTTATCCCATGCAGAAGACTGATTTAGTCTGGATTAGTAGCTTGATCGTTACTGGTCTGGATTGAGTACATAAAAATCATAGTGTTCACAGAATAATATTTAAAATTCCTTTGTATTTTTTACACGTTGTTCCTCTGTTGCATAGTTTATTTAACATTTAATTTTGCAAAGATACAGCTCACCAAAACAGAAATCTCTTTGCCCAGAGCAGTTCCTTGGAGGTTGATTCTTGTCCTACCCATTGTTCTGCTCTGTAGGACAACAAATGGGTATTCAAAAAAAGATAGATAAGACTGAGAGGTGGACTCCAAAATGCATGTAAGACACTTTAAGAAACCTTAGGCAGTGTGACATTTTTGTATAATTCAGAGTTATAACTCCAGAAGCTCCATTCAGTTTATGGAGATCTTTGGAAGCGTGTAAATTTCACTAGCACCTGCTATATTTTGTGTTCAGAAGGCAGCCAAAGCCATAACTCCTATATGTGCCCTGAAGTGTCTTGGTTTTAATAGTCCAAAAGCATTTAGCATGGCTCGGACCCCAGAAAATAGGTAAAATTAAGGATCTGGTCTGGGGCCAGACATGCGACACAGGTAACACAGACAGGGACAAGAACAGAGGTAATATACAAATGTAGACCTTCCCTTGCCCAAATACTTCTATATTTCATATTAATTTTTAATATAATACATAATTTTTTAATTGCTGCTCACCGTGAGTGACAGCGACTGAGCTAGAGCCATGCTTGCTGTTACATTTAATCTCTAATTCAAAGTGCGTTGGATTTGTTCTTCAGATTTGACAAAGCTTGACCAAGCATGGCATGGCTAATCCTTACCATTCCAGATGATGGCCAGAAAACAAAAGCTTACCTAGCAGGGAGTTCAAAAACTCTGGAGTTCCATTAAGTATTTAATCCAAAGCTACTGTGTTCTGGGTGAGTTCTGTAGCCGTTAAACTCTTTTGTAAGAACTGCTTACAAACAGTTTACAAAAGCAGAGGTTCTCTGCCCAGCTTTGTACATTGGGTACTCTGTCCAAGTGTGTGAGCTCCCTGTGGGATGTGGTTGCAGGAATGTTGGGCCCAGCAGCCTGGCAGTGCTGGATCCCATTGGCAGCCGATTGCTTGGATCAGTTTTCTGGTTTCTGCCCTATGTGTAAGGTTTAAGCACCCAAGTGCTTGGTTGACTGGAGCAATGACTGGCAGTGTCTCAGTGATGCTCGGTCCCCACCAGGGTGATGGTTAGCTGGGAAGATAGAGGACATACTGACAATGTCAGAGCCCCTTTTTCCTGTGTATATGGAAAAAATGTCAATCTTTAAACTCCTAATTTATTAACAGCCTTGTGCACCATTTCAGGTACTTGAAGTTTATGCTTCATATAATTTTTTACATACTATCTTACTGACACCCAAACAAAGCCATTCATTATCAGTGGGTTGCCATGGATCACATGGATCTGGGAATAACAGCCCATTATGCTAATATAGCTTGTCATTGTGTCTCATGAGAAGTGATGTCCCATAACAACATCTCATGTTTGGAACTAATAGAATTTACAGTAAGAACACAGTTTATGAAACAACATTGCCACTGTCTACTCTCTTTCCTTTGAAATAACTTTTTGATTCTATACCTACTTAGAAAATCATTTGTGTATTTTTGGGGTTGGTTCTGTTTCTAATTTCTTTCTACAAGGAGAATTAGTTTTTCCAGAAGTGTTCTGGCCTATTTACTTAACGGTACAAATATAATTATCTTCTCCTGTCCCTTTGGAGCCCGCACTTTGTATTATAAAGTACACTGTGGAACAAAAGCAGGACAGTTTACTGGATCTAGTGAGCTTCTTAATGCTCTGCAGAAAAAGAATGAAGAAAATCACAGCCAGTAGATGGAATATCTAATTGTGTCTAATTGTGTAATGTCATTCCCACAACCTCCCCTGTATGCCCAAGTATGAAACTGACCTTAATTTGGACTGTGCTACTATATAGGGAATCTTGAATCTTTATGTTGATTCAGTAGCAGGTGAGCAGGCATTTGCAGGTGGTCCAGGCATCATAGACAAAGACATGATTCTAGCCTCTTCCAGATTCTGAGGGCAGTCCATCTGAAGTGCATGTGAACATGCTGTCAGTAATAGTATTTCAACCATAATTCCTCTGTGTTCCTCAGGCATCCACTCAGACAGTGGAATATGATGGAGCTCATCACAGGGCTTCAGAGAGCTTCACTTCTCATTATAAGCATTTTCTTATGGCAAACTTTTAGTTATAAGAGATATTTTTAAATTATTCTGGCAATATACCTTCTCATTTGACTTTTTAAAATATTCCCTGAAAATTGAATCATCCAGCAAGTTGCCTCCATTTTAATGTTCTCTTGAGGTCTAGTCTACAAAATAACCCTGAAATCAAAATAACCCTCTCCAAAGTGTATTGGGCATGTTTGCGTGGTTGGAAATTATTGGAATTGTTGTGATCAGATTCTCTGATCACAGAAGTTACATCTGTACTGGGATGTACAAAGAAAAATCAGGTACTGATAGGCATTCGGTCTTCTGTTTTGTGATAGTTTGTGGATTAGAGATAGAGGAATCCTTCTTAGAACATCTGTGTCATCCTTCTACCAATGAAAGATTGTTCTCAGTGATATGTTTTCTACTGATGTATTCAGCAAGTCATAAATTATACAACCAGAAAAACCATTGTGTCATCCAATCTGTTCTCCCCATAGAGCAGGCTTTATGGCTTCTCTGAATTAATTTCTGTTTGAGCTAAAGCACGTTTTCAAAGAAAAAAAAAATCTTAAATTTCCACTAATGGAGGAATCAGCACCACCCTTAATGGCATTTCTGTAGTTAATTTTCTTCCTTTTCTGTTTAACTTCTTTAATGCATTTGTCTAGTTCAAAATTCCAGCCATTGGATATTAATGAATGAAGAGTTGTTCTATCAGCAAATTTCTGTTGCTTTTCTGTGTTTAGTGGGCATGGAAATCTTCCCACATAATCTCCAGGCATCTTTGGGGTTCACGTGGCACCTGACAGTCAAACGAAGCTTTCCTGATAGCCAGCAGACAGGGTGCAGTTCAGATGAGCTGTTTAGACGTTTTTATTAGAACGTGATGAATTATGCCTGATTGCCTGTATAGTCTCAAAAGGCATTTTTGGTTGAGCGGCTCAGTGTGTCTGCAAGTAGGTGACTCCTGGCATTAGAGAAGTTGATTAAATGACCCAGTAACTTTCTCATGGTCAGACTAATCTAACCTTTAAGACAAGTTTTCCGGTAATTAATTACAGTTGCTTTTCCTGAATGTCCCGTAGTTCATCAGCATCCTTCTCAAGTTGCAGACACCAGAATGGGACCGAGCATCCAGCTGCTGTTGCAGAGCCTCTGGCAGTGCAGCAGTAGAGGTTTCCTGTTTTTGCTTTTGTTTATCCTGCTTGAAAAGGCTCTCCATAGCTCTTCAGGTCACAAGAATAGCAGCCTGTTTTCAACACATTAGTCATCCTGGTCTCCAGCCTTTTTCATAATCAGTGCTTCCCAGGAATAGAAAGCCTTATTCTGTCCTTGTGGCGCGCATTCTTTCTTTCTGGATATGCAATTCTGTATATGTTAGAATTAATATCTCTTATATGCTTGCATATAGTTTTCCTAATGCTATTCAAATTAGAATGACTGCTTTGCTGTGATTTTCTGTCAACCACTGTTAATCTGTTTTGCCTGTGAACTCCATAGAAATGTGTTGTTTCTTTTTTTCTTTTAGGTCATGAATAGAAGGGGTAAGATCACTAAGAAGTGATCTTTGTAGCTCCACTAGAAGCATTAGGGTATGATGCCCTCTTAAGCAATGTGAGAAGTATCTGTTATTTAGCTTTTAACTTGTTCTTGTTGCAATACATTGATTTTGTGGTTCTAATTTTGCTATTTGGTAAGATACCAATCCGATTATTGAATAGAAATACAAGACTCCTTCTTTTAACTTTGTTAATCAAGTTTATAATCTTATAAAGAGATACCGTTAGTTTAATAAAATCTACTTTCCACAAACCTATGCTTATGGCACTGTGTTAGAATACTTCAGTTCTTTCTGAATCAAAGCATCTGTTCCTGAGAGTATGTCAGGCTCTCTGTGTTACAGTTGCTTGGATTGTCCTTGTGGACACTTTAAAAAAACTATTACAGTGTAAGTTTTGTCTCACCCCTCTGTAATATTGAATATGCCTTATCCCTTATGAATATCCCATAAAAATAATCATTTATGATTCTCAGAAGTTATTAAGCTCTTGGGTTTTTCTGAGAAATTATTCCTTTTTCTCAACATTGAAGGTGTTTGAGTATTTGGAAAATCAGATAATCAGCCTAGGAACCTTTCTTCATTCTTGTAACTAGCTAATGCAGGGTTCATCTCTGCAGGTGTCTTTTCCTTGCCTTAGACTACAGGAAAGCACAAATGTGTGGTTCAGAGTTACATGTGATGCTGCTGGGTTTCTAAGTAAAGGCAGGAAATCCCATCCTGTCTTCTGGCATCACATCTGGCAAACTGAGAGATAAATTGTTTGTTCTGGTTTGCCTTTAATCAATTCCTATCTCATTTTGTGTTATCTATATGAGCAGGTGAGACACTAAACAACACTTCAATAATGTATTTCTGGCAGTAACTTTTAGTGACATTTAGACATTTCAGTATATGGGAGGAGCTTTCTGTAATGGCTCCCTGACCAGCAGGAGATCAGTCCGTGTTCCTGTCCGCGTTCCTGTCCACGCTGTGTGGGGTTTTTGCAGCTGACCAGTATGTGTGCACATCCTTGCTAAAGCCCACATGCTTCACTGATCTGCTCAAGTAAAAGTCTTTCAGCAGATGTAGGTGAGTTAAACAAGTAAAAAGCTTCACTGAGCTAATGTGGATGGTAAAATCATTCTTGTCTTGCTCTTTATGTATTTTGAAATATAAGGAGAAATACTTACATCCTGGGGTCTGAGTCTACTAAAGCAACAAATATTTATGTTTGCCTTAATAGCTAAGAAACCAGGGAGTTCACCTTTCAAAGGAAGAGCTGTTAATATATTGTTAAAAAGAGTTACCAGACATTACAGCATCATAATAGTGTATGGCTAACAAGAGATGATACACTGATGGTTGTATGTTTGGTATCCTATAAGCAGAGGCCAAATAGTATTTAATTCAGTAAAGGAGACAGACAATGCTGTGAGTGTGCTGCTGCAGTAGTAATAACAATAATGATTCAATCAAAAGAAAGAGTAGAGGATTGATCATAGTTATTAATCCTGATTTTGGCTGCAAAACTTTTGCTCTCATTTTTCTTTGTATAAATGTTACTTTGTGTGCTGCATTGCAGGGGAGAATATGAATGGATTGGTCTGACTTATTTTCATGCTAGTGTTGATTCACAAAAATCTCTACTGTGCTTTCATTACAGAAAGCTTCATAACATTTTGTAAAAGTTTTCTTGTCCTGCAGAGGTTTGCATTGCCAGCTCACAGTGCCAGCTCGCAGCTTGGTTTACTCCTGGTATTGTGCCATTTTCCACCCACACAATCAATGATATGAAGCCTCACCAGCTGAAATGCAGTGTGATGCAGTTGGTTTGTACAAGATACTCTTGAAGAGTTTAGAGACTGAGAATGACAGTCATCTCTTAACAGCCTTGGATGCCTGTCTTTGTTGGCAGTTCTTCCTCAGCAATCAGTAGAACTGGATTTATTCTGTCTTAAACTAAGACTCTAAAAAAGATTTCACGAGTCACCTCAAAGCATGAGTCTCTCTTCACTTTCTTTACCTGGAGCCTTGATGGCTAGGTTAAACTCAACATTTAGATTGTAAATGGCTAAATTTGAGCCTTTCCCTAAAAGGCAGCAATTAGGCATAAGGAGATGTGGTTAAGGAAGTGATTACAGGTTTAAAGATTTTTCTTCAATGTAGTACTACGTTGTGAAACACAATAGTTTAAAAATGACTTCATATTTTTTACAGTGTGAAATCAGCAAAAACCAATAGGAAGTCAACTCTTAGCCATAAGCAGACTATTGACTGTTCAGACCATGCACTTGCAGGAGGGAATGAGCCATAGCCTGCTTCTTTTTGTGCAGTAAAGAATGTGTTTGGTTACAGGTTTTCATACACTGTGAAGAAGCAACATCATCCCTAACCGAAAAGCTGTTTCCATTCCAGTAAAACATATGAGTTTTTATCAGCACAAACCAACATTTGTCTGTAGTTTGGAAAAGGAATTGTGGACTGATAGACAAAAAAATTCCTGTAAGGTTCTGGTTCTACCATCAGAGATAGATATTTAAACTGAAATACAACTAGAGTACAAACATTTAATATCTTTTCAATATTCCATCTTCCCATGCTCTCACAGTTTTATTGTAGAACATTTAGGAAGAGAAAGAAAGGTATCTTCTCTCCAAGAGAAAATGTGTAGGGATGGGAGATGCAGGTTACATCCTCCCTGTTTGCTCATCCTTCTTTTGGAAGTAACCATTTTGTCTCTTTTGGATCCTTGTAGCCTTGTCCTTCCTCGGCGCTTTTCCAAGTTCCCTAAAAATAATTCTTCTGCTAACACCTGTCAGCCACAAAATGACGGGAATATCTTCATCTCCATGTCTCTAAAAGGAAAGCAAACCCAACAACACATCCATTTGAAAAACTTGCAGGAAGCTATTTTCTCATTCAGTGAAACCAAAGTAGAGGTTTTTAACTTTGCATGTAAAAAAGTATAAAAGAATGTGACATCCTTATTTAAAATTAAAAAGTTTTTTGATCAGAACTGGAGCCCAAAGAAAATCTGGCAGAGTTTCAGAAATGCAATAGTTTTTGTTTTAATTGTTTTAAAATCTGTTAATCAGCTCATCTGAAAATGATGATCTGATTAGATCTTCCCACCCTTATTTTAAAGCCATTTTTAATTTTGGAATAACAGGTAAAGATAACAAAGCATTTGAAGTCATATAGGAAGGGCTCCCGTATAGTTATTATCAAGCCAGTCTTCAAAGAGGCAGCATTTCCTTACAGTATAAATCACAGAAACTGAAAATGACTTATGTTTGAATTGGAGCCCATCAGAGGCAATAAATATATTTCCTTTACTAAGAAGTCACCCCTAGATGGAACACTCAAATGGTAATTGAAAATCTCTTTGGGATTCTCCCATGTCATTTAGCTTTTTTATTCCTTAACTGTAAAACCAACTAAGAAAATTCTAAAATAAACCCAGCTAAAAATGTTTCTCTACAATATATGCCTAGATTCTCACATATCTTCAGCTCATACGCTACAGTTTATGCAAATAAGAAAGCAAAAATCTGGGAGAGAATGAGCAGAAAAAGAAATGATGAGCAAAGAGAATGGGCTGGGGGGTATGGATTGCTTTCCTACATCTCTCAGATGTCTTGCAGGGATCTCAGATGACCTGGGAGCACTGTTAAGCAGCACAAACTCTGACCAGTGACTCAGAAAAGGGAGAGAGGGAAAGTCTACATCTTACATCTTAGTTACTAGGAGTTTTGCCAAGTCAGTGAAAAGGACTGTAGAAAGGGGATGAACAAATTCAACAGGATTTCCTGTACGTTTGTTTGTTTTGGCTGTTGCCATTCTTAAGTCCCCTGGGTACAGAGACATGCTCTGTTACAAGAGAACAAAATGTGTGCCACCCACCACTTTGTTCTGAGAGGTCTCATATCAGTTGCCTCTCTCCTGTGCAGAATTGCAGTGCCCATGTGAATTTTGCACCAATCTGCCAGCAGCTAGAACGTGGCAGCCAGAAGGCTGCTGCTGGCCAATAGAACAAAGCAGACAGTTTCAGCCTTTCTGAGGTGCCAGGCTGAGCTCCATCACTTAAAGCTAATTGGTACTTTACCACACTCAACCAAACAGAACATGTGTGCATGGACTGTTCTGTCTCCCTGAGCTTGGACAGAGGTATGCATGTTAACTGGTTCTATATTAATGGTGGTCATCTCAAAAGATGGCTACTTCATCTCTGAGTGGAGTGTTCGAGCAATTTGTGAAAGGCACCCACAGAGAAAAGCCTTCTTTTTCTAACTGGGTTGGTTAGAGCTTATTACGCTTCACCAGCAACTCAGCCACTGCTTAGTGGCTGCATTAATTAGTCTGCTGCTTTCTGGCTTTCCTGTTCCTTGTGTTCACAAAGAATTTACAATCTCTTATCATAATAGGAAAAGAAAGTTTGGAGAAAGATTGCCCAGCCAAGTCTGCACGAGGTTGGAGCTGTGTCCTGTTGTTCAACAAGTATTCTGAATGAATATATCTAAATGTAATGAGCATTTTTTCACAAAACCTTCAGACAGAAATAATTTAGAATGTTGCTCTTATCTCAGTTGCATCTGTTACCAAGTTCTGGAATGCCTTTATCACTGAAAATATCTCCTCCTTTTCTCTTCCCCCATGCCATTTTACTCAAATATCTCTCCCAAGGTATATCTTTGCACATTTAAAGAAACAGAGGAATTTCGAATTATCATTTTCTCCCTTACAATTTAAGCATAATTGAGTATGTTGAGAATTTCAATTCAGAAAGGCTTAGGTCATCTCTCACAAGCTTTTCTATTTTATCTTCTATACTGAATAGTAACTCCTCTGACACGGTGACTCTCATGTTGTGCCCAGATTTTTATTTCGCATGGAATTGTTGCATAGCAGACCATCTCTCTGGGTGCTCAACCAAAGTGACTCTTCCTGAAAAATCCATATGTGATTTGGGATAGTATTGTGTCATTTTCTTGCATCAGGACAACAGCACGGAATGATGTAGTATCTTCTCCCATAAATTACTTGATTGGTTTGAGAGTCATCACATCCTAGCGTTATAAAATGCAAGTTCACTGAGATTTGTCTTAATTATAGTTTTGGAGACAGCGTTGTCCTACTGAGAGAGAAAACAAGTTTGAGCTTTTTGCTACAGAAACTGTATATTGTATGTACGTTGTGTCTGTAACTGCAGTGTTTGTGTACATATTGCTGTCAGTGAGTGAATTTTGCTCTGCAAAGCAATCCTTTCACTTGCAAATGAAATAAGCCATCCCTGTCTTTCCCTTGACTGGACACTATAATCTTTAATAAGTTAAAGCACAAAGTTGAAATGGAAATCAGATCAAATTTGGACAATAGAAGAATACCAAATAAGGATTCTCAAAATGAAAGCTGCAGGTCCATAATATTTCCTGAAGCAGGAAGACAGGATCAAAAGACAGATTTTTTTATTTTTATTTTTTTTATTTTTTTATTTTTATTTTTATTTTTATTTATAAGGAAAGAATGGTGACTGAATAGAACTGAATTCCTATGGAAGAATTTTAGTTGCTATTTTGCAGGTACAGAAAGCAAAGAATTGAAAAGGAGTATATGTTTGTGGGACCTGGAATCCCCTCTGTTCAGCCCTTTGTTCCTGTTCCCTGTGGTGTGTCAGATAAAGACAATTATAAGGGATTGGATTTTTCACTGAGTCTTTAACTTGGGATGGGATTTGAACTCAGATTTCAAAAAGATGTTAGATCAGTCTGGGTTCAAAATAAGGGCTGGAATACAAAAGAAGAGCAGTAAATGTGAAAATTGAAGTGATTCTTCTTACTAATCCAGAAGTGGTTCTGTAATGAACCCCATTTAGCACAGTCAGAAAATAGTTGTCCTCAAGCGAGGCTTTGGGTAGCTGAGAAATTGGTAAACCAGGGAGTAAATACACCCTTTCTCAGTCACCTCTCCCCTCTTCCTAACTGCATACTTAACAAAATATAATTTAAGCTAATTATGAAAAACATTGAAGTAGCTGTTTGCATGCTTTCTAACAGCTTCTGAGGTGCATATAAAAGCTGTTATATGAATCTGCCTTATGTGATGACACTGTAGACATAGCTTTCCTTCTTTAGTGCTCATTTGTACTTCCAGATTGTAGGCTAGCTTGCATTCTCCTAGGGATGAAGAGATCTGCAATTACTTTTTGAATGTGCGTGTCCTGCGCAGAGAATGTTAGCTGCAAATGCTACATTTGACTGAATCTATTGCTGCAAAACTTGCTTTAATATAAAAGATAATAAGGAGTATGTAGACAAACTATGTATTGCATAAAGTTGATTTCCCTTTAGAAAGGAAGACCAGCACCTGTACCACCATAACTTTCACCTTTACTTTCCAAATAGTCTTGATGTGGGACTCAGATAGGCACTGAATCCTATCTGGTCTTTCATTTACTGATGGTAAATCCTCCTGAGCAAGGATCAGAAACACTGAAAGATTAGATATTAGTAGTATCTGTTGCTCTGTACTTTAAAAAAATTAATTGGTAACATATCTATTTGCAAGTCATTCACACTGTGCTTATTAAGTTTATGCCTTTATGATTATTTTTGTTAAAATACGCAAAGGAATTGTGAAAATAATACTTCCATTGAAGTACTACTTCCACCACATTACCCATGGGAATCTTACTATTTCCGTCACTAGGACAGAATCTTCTAGACCTTTAGTTGGCTTTTTTTTCATCAAATTTCCCTTGAATTCTGATCTCTTTACGCAGAATCACAGAATTACAGAATGGCCTGGGTTAGAAGGGACCTCAAGGATCATGAATCTCCACCCCCCCTGCTGCAGGCAGAGCCACCAACCTCCCCATTTAATACCAGACCAGGCTGCCCAGAGTTCCATCCAATCTGGCCTTGAACACCTCCAGGGACGGGGCATCCACAACCTCCCTGGGCAGCCTGTTCCAGCACCTCACCACTCTCTCTGTAAAGAATTTCCCCCTGACATCCAACCTAAATCTTCCCTTCCTCAACTTAAAACCATTTCCCCTTGTCCTGAAGTTATCAACCCTTTCAAAGAGTTGATTCCCCTCCTGTTTGTAGGCTCCCTTAGGCACTGAAAGGCTGCAATGGGGTTACCCCACTTTACCTGTCAAACTCACACTAATCTGGAAATGTTCTCTAAAGGGCACACAAGGCACCTTTTGCTAACCTTGGCACAGTGTACTGTGTCCTTGGAAATTAAATTCCTGACAGTTTGGTTAATAATGTATTTTTATTATTACAACAACAGTTTTAAAACAAAGCACGTTTTCTTCAAGAGTCATTTCAACAGATGCATAATTCAGATGTATAATTATCCTTAAGGATATGTGGTTTGTCACTGACTCTTGGCATGGGAAAAGGACAGATACTGTGTTGGTTTTATCTCAAGGAATTTAGGCTGTGTACTGTCAGCCAAAAGGCCTTAGTTACAAAACAAAACGCATGCTGCCTTGTCTCTGTGCTTTGCTTTTTTATACTAATTGCTTTCAGCTTGAATTGTATGATCATGCATGTATTTCATACGTGTGATTTGTTTATGTGGAACTCCATTATCCTGTCTCATGTTCTTGGAGTGCCTGAAAGTAGTTTCACTAATCTGTCAGCATAGTATGTACTTGTGGATAAATATAGATGTGCAGCCTCTCTGTGAGTGGTCATCATCATATGCTGAAGCTAAAAATTACCCCTCTGGTTATGGAAAGGCTGATCTGATCCGGAGGCCTGTGCTAGCTCACACATTGTAGGTCTTCAGCACTTGTCTATTTGAAAAACAAAAACCAAAACTGAACTAAAACTAAAAGCAATATGGACCAGAATGATGGAAAATTTGCAGTGAAGTGTGATACGGGATTATGAAGCAAGTAACTTCCTTTTTGATTTCAGTTAGAAAAGGATTCAAACTTTTCTAACTTGAGCGGAGCATTTCAGGTATTCGCAGGCTCATGGATATTACAGTAGCATGTTGGAGAAAATCCAGTGTGATCAGCTTTATAAAGGGGCTCGGTAGGTACAAAAATACTGAAAATACATGTTGTGGTTTGTGGTATTAGTCTGTTTGTGGTTTGCTTTAGTGCAAGTTTGACACAGTTAACTAGAAGAATGCCATCTCTGTTTCTTGTGGTTAAAGATACTGAAAATGCAGTAGCTGTTTGGCTGACATGATATCCAGCATAGTGTACTCTTAAGTTGTCTTGATCTCTCTGTTGTTTTGCTTTATCTTAGAGCTTTAAGAAAAATACCTGGCATGTAAATCATAGCAGAGACTCTGGCATGGTGGCTTAATTTTTTACTCATTCCCATTATCACCTCAGTGACTGTGTGGTCAAACTGCTGTGCTTTTTTGCATCTATTTCTACGATCATGGAAACTAGTATACATGGAAAAAAATAGCAATGATTTTATTTCAGTAATTCATTCTATGGCAATAGTACGTGGTTGTGGTGGTAAGGGTTTCTGGTATTGCTTATCCCATATTTCTAACTTGTTTTTAAATGCTTTCAAATGCATAACAGTGAGGAAATTTTATGGTTATAACCTGAACGAAATAAAAATAACCAGTAGGAAAAGCAAAGAGTATTCTTTGAATACTTTGAGGGACTTATTGCAGATAGACTAGGAAATAAGGAATGTATCTTGTTAATAACAAAATTGGTTGTTTGAAAGAAGTAGCCTTCTGACAGAATTGCACCCCAAATTGTTGCAGCCATCTTACACCTGATCAGGCATAGTTCATCTTTTTCACAGATTTTTGTGGGATAGGTGATTTAGATATGTGTAGAGCTTCCTAACATTGACTTGCAGATTCCCTCCTTTGTCAGGGCCCTCAGGCATCTGGACTGCCATGGGCTCCTGCTCTCTGGATGGGAATCACCATTCATTTTCCTTGGGAAGGAATTATGTTTCTCTAATTGAAATGTTTATTTTAACTCAGTATTTGTATGCAGACCTGTACTGTATGTTAGTAGTTCAGACTAAAGGTTTCAGTGGTCTATTCTGGTAATTCTCCATGTAGGAGAACAGTATTATTTTGAAATTACGAGTGGAAACTTAATTTGTCAATGAAAACAGCATTTTGAATTGAATAATTCCCCTGTTAACATCCCACTTCTGCCCTTCTGAATAAACCCACGCTGACTTCATATGGTGTTTTTGCACATAAAAATTGTGCCTTTTATTTAATAGGAAAGTGTTTCTCTTGCAGAGATGGCAAAAATTTATGCTTTTTTTTCCATTATTGTTTTTAATGCCTGCATTATAATGTATCAACACAAAGGGGCCAACCATGGATTATTTAATGCAAAAATGTCTTAAATTTTCAGTCCTTGATTTGCAATATTATGTCTCAGAGGAATTTGTTTTTTTTTTAATGACCTTTGTAGGGCTCTGTAAGGCTCTCAATCTAGGAAGAAGAACTATATTCTGTTGAAGCATCAGTGTAGAGGTCAGTGATAGTGTAGTCTAGTCAGGGACAACACAGCAAATGAGGAGGGAGGTGATGCAGCTGAAAACATGTACTAGAAAGCCAAGTTTTTATGTAATTTTACTACCAATTCAGGATCTACTCAGAGCCTTTCTGCTGTCAGCAGTGCTGACTTCTACACCAAAGATGCTTATGGCAGTGAGCAGCTACAAAATGATGTATTAAACACTTGAACTAAAGAAATGTCATATGACAGTCATTTCTGTACCTGCTGTAATTGTATAGCAATGTTAGCTATTAATTTCAGGACATCACTTTACTTTCTTTTGGGGGAAGAATGTACTGTTATGTACTTCGAAGAAAATCCGTATAAGCGCTTCTGAGGAAGTGACAAGTCTCACACTAACATAGGTCACTCCAAATGTAATGTCTCCTATTTATTTCCATGGAAATTACAACAGATACGAAGTACATAATACCACTGTTTGACAGAGCAAATCCTCAGCTGGAAAACAACATAATGAGCATAATTGGCTATTTTCACCAGTGATGAGCCAGTGTGCTCATAAAAACCTGCAGCAGTGCAGGTGACCCACAGTTTTGCAGCTGCTGTGATGGAGTTCTTGCTAGGGAAATGTTGCCCACGCAGGCTGTTTTTCATCAGCCCAAACAGATGGAAATCAGGAGGCATCAAATCCGGACTACATGATGAGTGTGGTAGGACAGTCCAGCCAAGATTGGCAATGCTCTTCATGGTCTTCAAACTGGTATGGGAGTCTGGTGTTACCATACTGCAACAGAGAGGTTTCTTTATCTGTGTTCTGACTCTGGACAGTCCTTAGTCAGCTGTGATGTAGCAGTTAGAGTTGACAGTTTGTCCAGCTTCCAGAAAATCCAGAAGGATCAGCCCTTTCTTACAGCAGAAGACACATCACTTTCTGTGCTGAGGGCTGTATTTGAACTTCTTCGTTGATGGGGAATTCACACTGCCACTCCATGGCTTGCCATTTTTATTCCAGTTCACATTGGTGACGTGATGTTTTGTCACCAGTAATAGTGTAATTCAGCCCCATATTGGTTCAGTAAGTCCTGACAAACCTTCATACGGTGTTCTTTCTGTTCATGTGAAAGCATTCTTGGGATTCACCTGGTGCAAACTTTGTGATATTCCAAAATTTTCCATTGCATTGAGGCTGTTATTCAACGACACACACAGTTTTCCTGGTCATAGTCTTCCAGTTTGTGTGGATCAGATGATCGAGCCACTCTGTCTCACTGTATTACTTTTCTGCATGACCATCTGGAATATGGCTTGTCTTTCATGTCGCTGTCACAACTACTGAAACACACCACCCCCCACCTCACTTTTTGGTCTCCATAAAAGTTCCACAAGGGTTGATGAATGTCAGTGGGTGCAATTTTTTCTGCGTGAAGGGATTTGATGACACAGTTTGGCTTTAGTTGCACTTCTATGCCAAATGCCATTCTATCAGAGTGCCCCTCTGCTGCCATCTGTCACACAGCAACAAATTATAACGGCATAGTAGTAGGAAGGTTCAACTTCTACTGCCATACCACCAACATCCACCTCTGACATTGTGGGTCAACATTATAAAATAGGAGGCATTACTTTCAGAGCAGCCTTCATAATAACATTTCTCATAGAATCAGTCACAGAATTGCTTAAGTTGGAAGGGAGTTTAGGGATAACCTAGTACCAACCCTCTGCCATGGACTGGGTTGCCACTCACTGGATCAGGCTGCCCAGTGCCCCAGCCTGTTCCAGTGCCTCACAGCCTTCTGAGTAAAACATTTTGTCCTAACATCTAACCTAAATAACGCCATTCCCCCTTCTTCTAGCACTATCAGACCTTGTAAAAGTTGGTCGCCTGCCTGTTCATAAGCTCCTTTCAGTTACTGGAAGGCCTCAATGAAGTCTCCCCAGAGCCTTCTCCAAGCTAAACAAGCCCATCTCCCTCCGCGTTTCTTCACAGGGGAGGTGTTCCAGCCCTATGTGGACCCGCTCCAATAGCTCTGCATCCTTCCTGTACTGGGGGCCCCAGGCCTGGATGCAGTACTCCAGATGGGGCCTCACAACAGCTGAGTACACGGGGACAATCACCTCCCTCTCCCTGCAACCCAGGATATAGCTGGCTTTCTATGCTAAAAGCACACTGCTGGCTCATGTCCAGCTTTTGTCCATCAGGACTGCCAGGTCCTTCTCCACAGAGTTGCTCTCAATGAGTCTTTCTCCCAGCCTGCACTCATATCTGGGATTGCCTCGACCCAAGTGCAAAACCTTGCACTTGGCCCTGTTAAACTTCATTAGATTCTCATGTGCCTACTTTTCACAAGTAATTGATTTCTTCGTCAGATATCTGGAAGAAAATAGATTGAGATCAGTCTGTGTAATAAACCTAATACCACAGTTCTTAATAGGCTTCTTATTAGAATTAAATCCCAATGCCTCCAAAATTCTGACAGAGTACCCTAATGATTGAAGGCGAGGATTGCAGCTCTAAGGAGGTATAATTAGGATTTCTTACACACCCTTCTTCCTTCCTTCCATCCTTCTTATGAGTCCCTTCTTTTTAACTTAGTAGCTGATACAAGCTGCACCTTTCTGAGGAACAGGTGTGAAGTTTGTGCTTGCTAGGGTTCCTACAGACCCTTTTGAGAGGCAGCCTCAGGTAGCAGAAGGCAGGTGTGTGGCCTTGAGGGGCTTAGTTTGGCAGGATGGGAGACCTGATGGTGCAGAGCTGAGGGGAGCCTGCGGGAATAGGGGGTGATGGGCTGTGGGAGGACAGGGCTTCTGCTGCACACAAGGCCCTAATGCAGGAAAGGGATGGTTTCACTGTTCACGGCAAAACATTCTTCCTAATTGAGTAGTCAAACCATGTGAGTGGATGGCTGTGAGCTGATCCAAATGATGTGTTTGAATCATACGACATATATTGGTGATTGAGTAAAACAGATTTGATAGTCCATATAAATTTACGTCTGATCCTTTGCATCGCACTGTTCTTATATCTCAACTTCAGGAAAGCCCAGGTGATGACAGTGTGTACTCTTTTTTATAGAGGCCCTTTTTGTTTCATTAGTTTGAAGTAAATTATTGTTAAGAGTAATGTGTATATATGTGTATATAGTTTTGTATCATCTGAATGTACAACCATTTTATATGGTTTGGTTTATGCAGAATCAGCACTAACAAATTTCAGTTAATTATGGTTTTGCCCTCAGAAATCAAGTAAAACATTGCAGGTAACAAAACCAGCTGAATGGAAGAAGAGATGCTGCTGTGCTAGATAGTGGTGGTATACCTTATCCATTAGGAGAGTTATTTTCAAAGTATAGCACATATGTTATGCTTGCAGAATAATAACTAGGTGAACAAAAGCATCTCTGTCTTGCATCATAGACTTCTAAACTGATTTTTGAAAGGAAGTAAAATCTCTTTTACTTAATGGTTCTATTTTTTTTTTCAGTGTGTTAATTTAGGGTCCGATTCTACCACATCTTGAGTATTATTAAATTATACTTTAATCATTGGGATTTTTTTTTTTTGCTCTTTTTTTTCCCCTGCAATTAAGTGTTACAGTCTTTGGGAAAGATCTAAAACCTCATTTATTCTTAAAGCAATGTCATCTAGTTAATAGGTTACAGTTTTAGCAGTGGTTGCAGTTTCATTCCTCAAAAGGAAATGCTGAAGGCATTAGATGTGCAGCAACCATCCTTGTAGTTTATTCTTCTTCCTTTGTAACTTGGACACTACTTACCATGTAACACTCTGGAATGCAGTGCTATTGGTAAATATTATATTTACCTGGAGCAATGAGTATTCATATTTGTTTTGCATTAAAGTACCTCTGTCTCAACCACCAGCAGTTACAATATCTGTAGAAATACACATGGAGCATAATATCATGATACTGATAATGGGGAATTCACCAATGTACAGCACCTTTAGATTGGAAGAAATCTCTGGAGGTTGTGTAGTCCAACCCCTGCTCAACAGCTGCAGGATGTTTCTCAGGCTTTATCCAGACAAGTTTTGAGTATCTTCGAGATGAGTTCCACAATATCTCTTGACAACACTCTATGAGTGTTTGACTATTCTCACAGTAGATTTTCCCATATTCCAGCATGTGTCTATTGCCTGTAAAAGTAAGATAAAAATCAGGCCCTTTACAACTCACCTTAACCAGCAGATCATAGTCTTGACATTTGTAAGGATAGCTCAGTTTGAATAGCATTAAAGAATAAGTTTGTTATTTGAGTTATAGACCTGGCCTAACTCATAAAGGATAGGAAATATGGATGTTGTTCAAAGAATGAACAAGTGTCAGCAAGTGTGAATAAAAAGAGGATTGAGTGTGTATTAGATACGACTTTGTCTTTTGTTTCTCCTAGGTTATGTAGGTGTTACCTGTAACTTTAAGATGGAAATGTTATATTGCATATTTATTTTATTATCACTAGCCTGCAGCTTGTGCTTTGATGGTATGATGGGCCATTGGGATGCTTTGGAAAAGTGAAGATGTTTAGTTACACAAAAGTTAATGCATCGCTTTTACATTTCAGCTTCTCCAGTTGGCAACGGATATATCAAGCCACCCGTCCCACCTGTTTCTGGTACGCAGAGAGAAAAAGGACCTCCAGCCATGTTGCCTATTAATGTTGACCCAGACAGTAAGCCAGGCGAATACGTTCTGAAGAGCTTGTTTGTTAACTTTACTACTCAGGCTGAACGTAAGATTCGTATCATCATGGCAGAACCTCTTGTAAGTAAAAGGAAATTCTAAGTGTATACGTACTTTGATTTGAATTGATTTCCCAAATGGTAAAATACACCACTGCTATGGTGAACAGAAAAACAAAGGTGTGCAAGGTATGCCAAAGTGGTGATCTGAATTACAATGAATATTTTATTTTTGTTTGCCGACTGGCAGTGTGTTGGTGAGATTGAGAAGTGGAAGGGTGTCAGGCAGCATGAGTTTCACAGCTGGGAGAGAGGTCATTTGAGTCAAAATAGATTAGAAAGTACTGAAATGCAATTAAAAATATGCATAAGAACATTACTGGCTTTCAGCTAAGACACGAAAATGAATAGCACTGCTGGTTCTTCTTTTACTACCGACAGTAGCAGTTTTCATAATCTTACGAAGTACTATAGCACCAATTTTACATATACATAGAATAGATAAATACCCTATTTTCAGGTCAGGGTATTCTGAATTGTCAAATTAAGATTGTCTTAGTTCTGTTAACATCTCTTTAGCTTTACGTTTTGATATAGATCCAGAAGCACTTGGTACTTTTTAAGGCTTTCCAGACTTTCCTCTGAAACATTAGGTAGGTGCAAGATGAGGGAAATACGTAATTTGGAAATCACTGAAATCCGAACAGAAATTTTGACAAAGGTCCAGTTTTTCTCCTGCTGTGAGTTCCTTCCAAATATAAAAATTGGAATAAAGAAACAGACATTGTCCAGGCCCTTCAGGGGATATAGTACCAGCATTTATTTAATACCATCCACTCTTCATGTGACACACAATGAACACCTTTAAAATTTTAAGACAGAGTGTATTGTAAAAGAACTTGACAAAATCTGGGAAACAACAAGACCATGGCCAAGAACGTTGTTTCCTTGGGGCACCTCTGTTCCTCATAAACGCTTACCTCTGCATTTGCATGTAATATTTCAGACACAAATAGGATCCAGTCACCCTGAATTATTTCCATTTCACACTGTGTTAAGATGATTTAGACTTACTGTGTGTTGATACATTATTTTTGCATCTTTCTGAAACTATGAAAATCTGAATATCGATCTTACTCCAGAGACTGCTGAGTGAAATTTTATCTGGCAAATTCAACACAGACTGACTAAAAATGTAACATGGGATTAGAATTTCACCTTCTTATCAACAGTTTTAGTACAGATTTCTTACAGGGATCTAGCTGTGAGACATTAAAAATAATTCAATGACGTATTCACATCTAATTAATGTTAATAAGACTTATAAGCCATGGCATGCTGCTGTTTGAGGGTGACTGGGACAAATGTGCAAGCATGTTTTTGTAGACATTCTGTCAGAGTGTAGTAAAAAAAGTGGCAGGGAAAATGTAAAAAACTATTCTGGAGCAGTGGCTAAGATGTTAAGTCCACCCTTTTTGTAGGGTAGCTGTTGGATGTCTTGCTTTGTTCCTGCATTTTTACTCCACTGGCTAAATTGTGACCAGGAAGCTCCAGGGATCTGCAAGACCAAGATTATAAATTGGTGATGTAGAGCCACCTTTAGCCTTTTTCATAATAGGTAGTCAAATGGTGAACTCTTTGAAGATTCTGTTCTAATTAAACTCCAGTGTACTTCAAAGAAAATCAAACTTGCAAAGTACTCCAGCACTGAGATATTTCCAGCCTGAATTCTCTAAGCCATTACAAGATATGACAGGTTAATTTTATAATGAGTGATGAATACTTAGGATATCTTTTAGAGAAGTTAGAATGATCAGTATATATAATCACTTTTTCATCCCTTTTATCATCAAGTCTATCTCAGATTCAAGCTCGGAAATTAACATAGGATTAAATTAAAAACTCACTGATACATTTTTTGCATAAATATTTCTTTCCATATGCAGGTTTTGCCTTATTATCTATTCTGACTACCCTTATTATGTTTTTCTGAATTTTTCTCTCAGTTTCTTTGGCCCAGTTGATATTTTTATCTCTCCTTTCTGTGAGATACACAGAGCCCTGCTGTAAATTACAGTGTTCTGACAACTCTGGTGGAAAATCAGATTTGTTACTGCCACGAGTAGCGGATGCTTGCAAGGCACAAAACATGTTTGCTATTTTCTAGGGCAGCAGTGAAGGGCACTTCACCCAGTCCTTTCCGCAGTCCCATGAAATCTCATCTGGGATGGCAAGATTCCACCAGCAAGGAAAAAAAGCACAGAGCAGTGTCACCTATCCTTCCTGCTACCTTGCTGTTGACAAAACTTGATTTGACATTTTGGTTACTGGACCTGGCAGTGATCATCATAAAAAATATACCCCCCAAGCTGATATGTTTGGAAGGCATGAGTCTAATGCCAACTATCCACTGTCAAGACTTCAGCAAGTTACGATGGAAACCTTTTGTTACCAGATGTGATTCTTTTTTCCTTTGTTGGGAGCATATTTTATTTGAAATTTCAGGTCAAACTTTTCTCCTTTTTAGGGTCTCTGAAGTAATTACATTAAGTTCACAATTATGTTGCTCACTTTTAATGATGAAACTACTATATCCAGGTTGCCATGTAGTATTACTCCAAGCTGAAGGTATTTGACAACAGAATGAATTTAAAGGGATTTTCCGGTTTAAAAAATTCAATTCAGAGAAATGAAATGTAAATCATTTCTTCTTGATAACCTTTAATATTTCCTTGATACTTTGCTTTAAATAATTATTCTCCTTTATAATGAATAATAAGCATTTTTCCCATAGATCACTTTTCAAAGCTGATTGTATTCACATTTCCATTTTTATCAGTTTAAATTTTAAATCTTCTTTGCATTGCTTCACTTACAAACACAATTTGGTCTTTTATTAGCATTGGTCTTTTTTCAAGCAGTGGTGACCTTATAATGAAATGAGGCAGAGGAAGCCAAAGAAATATTTTGGCCAGTTCAAATGATAAAATGTGTTTACAGATAATGATGCTGTAAGGAGGAAAAAAAAATCAACAGAGAAAATGGTTTCCTTTTTAGGAGTGTTGATTATCACTTAGAGTAATAATTCATCCTGTGCATACTGATCAGGCTAATCTTTAAACGTGGCTTTCAGCAGTACTTACACACAGCTGCAGGCATTGATAAAACATAGCGAGCTACAGGCGGTGACAGTGGTTAATGGTCAATTTAGCTGTTGGTAAACTTTCATTATGCTTCTCTCCTGCAAGCATCTTCTTTCACTGTGCCTGCCTAAATTCAGAAACTCATTGCCTCAATACTGAACTCAGCAACAGGATTTACTAATTACAGGATCAAGGCTATCAGCATATCCAAGTATTCTGCCAGTAACTTTCCCCTTTCATTAGGAAGGCTTATCTGGCCTCTGGAAATCCACTGAAAGCAGGCATGTCTTTAATACTACTGTATTTATTGCTTCCATTTCAGTAGAAGCTCAAAGAAACTAAAATATAGATCTGTTTAAAAACAGCTTCTGATATCAGCCAAGGAGGTGGTTAAGAAGCCTATGGAAGAGTAAGAATACTGCAAATTATTTTGCAAAGCTATAAAAAGTTGGCCAGCTTTTTGCAAAGACCAACTAACATGTATAATGTCATTGCTCTCTGATTAGCTCTACTCTAGGCTTAACTTTCTCTTGACATTGCAGAAGGAATATGCTATGAATAGACGTAAATAAAATGAAGTAAGTTGTTAAGGTTTTTGAGTATTAGCCTGTGATAGCTGGTAAGATTGATGTAGATAATTGCTTGATAATAATATCAAGAATTTTATCATACAGCTGAATTTTCACTTTTACATGGACTGAAGTTCCACCTGTATCACATGAGGAATGACTCATTTATATGACTCATCTATAATGAGACAAATGAGCATCACACATTTTTTTACATTTGAAGTCCTCTTGTATAGTTTGGCAAATGTAGAAGTTTGGGATCTTATTTATTCAGAGTGCACAAACAGGAGTCACTATCTGGAACAAGCAATTTTGTTCAGAAGAGGCAAGGCAAATTGCCTCTACCTATTCACTCTACATGTGTGTGCCCAGAAAAACTGAAAAGAAGGCAACTTTATTTGAATAACCATACACAGGTATATATTGAAAACACTATTCTTTTTGCACGTGCATCCTCAGAACCTTCTATAAATGCTACATACATGCCTGATTCCCACAGTTATCAGTCTCTATCTACTCTGTGTCACTCAAGGATTCTGTCACTCATAATTAATGGAAGTATTTTATTCCACTAGAGGTTGTGATAGCCAGGATTCTTTAAAATACATGAGCAGTCCCTCATAACCCTAACAAATTCATGCTATCATAATTCTGGATCTAAAATATTATATCTCTGTATTTCTGCTGCATTCTTTATTTAGAATGTAAATTGTATTAATAAATGCTAATTTTAGATCCAGTTGTGACAAATAATGCATTAAAAATAGGACATTGAGCATAATTGCCTAGTCTTTGGATAACTGTCTTTGAAGTACTTGAGGTGTTTCTTTAGCGACTTTGCCTTATTTTACTGTGATGTGCTGTCTTCTCTCCTGTTCATCATAAAGTCAAAGCATCTTACTTTAACAACTCAGTATGTGACGTGTACATAATATCCATTTTTTATGTGGAACTTTACAGATCTCTTACATTGGATCTAGGGAGGAATAGTTGCATGCACCGGTACAGGTTGGGGGATGACCTGCTGGAGAGGAGCTCTGCAGAGAGGGACCTGGGTGTCCTGGTGGACGACAGCAGTGTGCCCTTGTGGCCAAGAGGGCCAACGGCATTCTGGGGTGCATTAAAAGGAGCGTGGCCAGCAGGTCGAGGGAGGTGATCCTCCCTCTCTACTCTGCCCTGGTAAGGCCTCATCTGGAGTACTGTGTCCAGTTCTGGGCTCCCCAGTACAAAAAAGACAGGGATCTCTTGGAAAGAGTCCAGCGGAGAGCCACAAAGATGGTGAAGGGCCTGGAGCATCTCCCCTATGAAGAAAGGCTGAGTGATCTGGGTCTGTTTAGCCTTGAGAAGAGAAGACTGAGAGGGGACCTGATCCAGGTCTATAAATATCTAAGGTGTGAGGGGCAAAGTGGCGAGGCCAGGCTCTTTCAGCAGTGTGTGGAGACAGGACAAGGGGGAACAGCCAGAAACTGCAGCATAGGAAGTTCCACACAAACATGTGCAAGAACTTCTTTACGGTGAGGTGATGGAGCACTGGAACAGGCTGCCCAGGGAGGTTGTGGAGTCTCCTTCTCTGGAGATATTCAAGACCAGCCTGGACACCGACTTGTGTGACCTGGTGTAGGGATCCTGCTTTGGCAGGGGGTTGGACTCGATGATCTCTGGAGGTCCCTTCCAATCCCTATGATTCTGTGATTCTGTGATCCATTAAGTGACTTGTTGAATGGGGCAGATCTGTCTGTCAGTCACCATCCTCAGGAGGATACCCCGTCTTCCATTGTTTCCAGCAACTCTGAGCTCAGCAGGGTTCCTTTGACTGATCATTGGCAGTATCACATGTCAGTTTCTTAGACCAGCAGTTCATCCCAGTATTTTATTCAATTCCCAGCTATATTTATAGATGACGTATGATTTCTGTGTGGATGGTTCCACTGGATCTGTTTCTCTCTAGTCTGACTTTCCAGCAACCTCTCTGTTTCAGCAAAATTGTGTTCTCATCATCCCTCTCCTCTTTTTCACTGATTGCCTTTTCTAGAATCTTCATTGGCTTTCCAGGTACTTCTACAGTAGTCCCCCCAAACTCTCCATTATGCTCCCAAATTCTGCCAGTGCTAATGAAGTGCACGCTGAGCCTTCAAAAGAGAGGCAGCTAAGCCTGGGAGATACTGTCCATGAAATCAGGAAATTTTTTCCCCAGAAGATGTAAAGGGAGAAAAGTACGGAAGAATCAAGATTTTATATTGAAGATGGAGAACACCCATGGCAAAGACAACTCCAGTACTACAAAAAGCCTTCTCTTAGCCTTCCACTTATCTCTTCAGGAAAAATATGCCACTGCAGTTATCTTGATAAGTATCTCCAGCTGAGACCTGTAACAGATGGCAGTGTCAACAGGATCATTCTCAGTGATCTCAGAGTTTCCACAACTGGGCACACAAGCAGAATAATGTTAGAGGCCTCCGATCTCATTCTAACGGCAGAACTTTCCAGGATGCTCACTGTGCTTGAGCCTCACTTGCACATGGATAAAGTTGGAGGATAGTCGGTGGTGCGTGTGATGGTTCAGATCACTAAGAGGATTTAATGTCGAAAGACAGAGATTGAATCCAAGGTCACTGAAGCTGTCACGCTGTATCACATGTTGGCTGATGCTCACAAATGTAGCAGAGAACCTGCCACATGCCACACACTAATCACATTTTTATATCATTTAAGGGTATTGGTTATTACCAGTAATCAGAAAGAGAAAGTTCTGTTAGGGTCATCTCAGGCCATCCTTATGTCTGGCCTGTTGTTCCTTGTCATGTCACTGAAGACCTTGGTAAACACTCTTATAAACCTGAATGTGAGGCCAGCACGTTTATAATAACCTAGATTCTGCGATGACTTCACCAGGGAAGATGCACATTCTGTGCAGAAAACAATGCTTCCTGTATTTGTCTACAGTGTCCTTCTGCACAACAGAAATAACTTTGCTCATCATAAATCAGTTGGCGTAAAACTGTTTGCATACAGGATTGAAGCATCAGTTAACTTCTCTGTTTAGGGAACAAAGATGTACAAGTGACCAGGCACAAGATCAGGGAAAAGCATGCTCACCTCTTTGCTGGCTCTCAGAAGTAGTGTCAAAGATAGAAAGCAGGGAACCGTACTGTTTGATTACGCACTTTTGATCACAATGACTTCATCTTCCAGATCCATTTAATTTACCTCTGGATCTTTCAGTGTTTCTATTTGATAGATGTCTACTGACCCCAAACCAACCTTCTCTTCATAAAAATGATTATTATATGCACTCTCCTGATTTATTTATTTTTTCAAATACATGTATTGGCTGATGACATCTGTCTAACCATGTTGAAACAACTGAAACACGACTCTGAATAGCAATTTCCTGCAAAAGTCTTGGATCTAGAATTCCAGATCTCTGAAGTATATTGTTCTTAGTAGGCTAAAAATAAGTTACAAATTCCTGTATCAAGTGTTATTTTCAGAACATCATGTTTATTCCAGTCCCACAGACTTAGAGGCAAAAGATCTTAGGCTCTCATACAGCATCTCATGACAGCATTCTTGACTGACGTCTTATAAAGTATCACATTATTTATTAGTGTATGACTCCAGAAAGCCTTCTTCATGGCTTCATGTAGAGGACAAGGTGTTCAAAGTCACGATGGATGGGGCCCTCTAATCTACTGTCTGATTTGGTGGGTGGCAACCATGCCCACAGCGGGGGGTTTGGAACTACATGATCTTTGGGGTCCCTTCCAACTCAAGCCATTCTATGGAACAGCAAGGACTAATTTAAAAACATTTAGAGTTTTCTTATGCACGTTCAAATTTACAAACATCAATAAAGGTGATAACTATTTTAGGAGTGTAAGTCACTGTGATAGCTGGAGTAGTTAAAATCGGGGTAAAACGAGGGAAAGTGGTATGGTGTTAGCCCAGACTTTAAAACTTGCATGTATTCAGATAGAGGATTTGAACCTGGTCTTGAGTTCACTCATTTACAAGTATTCCTTTGAGCACAAAACTCTGAAAATAAACAGACAATTAAAACTTCCTTTCTTGGTTGTGCTACAGCTGAGCACAAATTTCATTAAAATCATCCTTTGTGCTCTTAAAAATTTTCCAAATGAAAAAAAAAAAGTATTTGTTAAAAATATTTCTTTCAGAATTGGCCCAGAGGTAGCCATCAGCTCTTTTCGGCTCAAGACACCTTTGTAAAAGGATGTTTTTCTTTTTTATCTACGAGAAAGCAACTTACTTAGCAACAGAAAAATAATAGGGAATATACAAATGCAGGCAGCAGTGGGTTAGTTTGGGTTTGGATTTTTTTTTGCATTTAACCATATATCTTTAACAGCACTTAACCTTTATTTAAAATTGTGACTGTTTCTCATTGACACTGACTTGTGTGCATGTCTGGAAATTTGTTACTGATCAGGTAAGAATGTCAGAGTTCTTGAGTTGTTTGCACAAGAAAACTTTCATATTTGATTTTTGTGGTTTTGTTTTCTTTCTTGTTGCATGTTCTGTTGAGAAAGTTGTATTGCTAGTTTCTTCACTGCACATCTAATAGTTTGGAAAAAAATCTCTCAGTGAGTTTGCTTCTTTTTTTAGTTTGCTTAGAATTTACTGCTAGTAATAGCAGAAGTATTACTCTTGAAATTTGATACTTCTTTGGTTTGTTTTGCCATTTTTTTTCTGAAATACCAAAATTTTTGAGAGTCCATATTTTAATGTTGTTGGTAGGTGGCCTGCATTAAAGATATCCATTGGGGGGGTGTGATAAACAGGCAAAAATGAGCCTGTAGTGATGTGATGACAGAAGCCATTGCCAAGTCACAGCAGCAGTGGATGAAGTGGATGTCAAAGAGGCGAGATTCAGTGCCGATGAGTGAAAGCCTGTGCTTGAAACTGAACTGAAATTTTCTTACACTGTTTTGTCTTCAGCAGTGCAGCATTTCTGGGCACAGTCTTTTCCACGAAAATGAGTTGAGAAAGAATAGTGTGGTTTCCTGACCAGTACTGAGTCTGTCTTCTGAACATGCACCTTTCATCATTTTTGTGCAATATCTGTAATTAATGTTTTTGACCTGACTTTGCTAAAACAAAAACTTTGGGGAGATACAGAATTTTTCTCTATAAATTTAATAGCCACTTGAAATAAACTGATTTTCCCCATTTGAAATACCAAGTATGCTTAGTGTTGCTTTTGTACTTAATTTTCAAAAGTTACATGAAGTTTAGCCCTGTTTTCTTTAACATTTTCAGTGTCTATAACATTGTTTCATGCTGAGTTGTGGTGTTTTTTGAAGAAACCAAGGGGATGATGTGTTTGATCATGTGTTTAGGATCTCCTTTTGATTAATTTCAAAACTTAATAAAGGAAGTACCCTATAATGTTTGTTTTACTATCTCTATACCTGACACAGCATCTTACATAGGTATCTGATAGCTAATTGATGCTGAGCAGAGCAACAATGTAAATTAAAGATTGGCAAGTTGTATTTCTATGCATGATGACCTTCTGGCATGCAAAGAACTGTTGTGAAAACGTTGGATACTAATTGCCTGTTTGGTAAAAGGTGGGAAACATCTGTGAGATGAACATCTGTGAGAGTAAACAGATTTTAAGTCAAAAAGCTTGACTCGCTTAATTACTTTGATATAAACTAACTGAGCTTCTAGGGATGGAGGGATTTCTAAATAGTAAAAAGATAAATTAGAGATGAAAATTATTTCGAACAAAGTTTAGAATCATTTTCAGTACAACAGCTTATCTTATGGGACTGTAGATGAATTTTTGAGAAGGTAAAACAGAGGTAAATACCACATGAGCTTACTCAGTGGAGGATGAGCAGGGAGCACAGTGAGTGAGGAGATGAGCATCCAGCCATGTGGAATCAGGGACCAGGCAGACAGAGCTCCCTTTAGGGGCAGCTGGCTGCTAGGTCAGCTCAGCCCTGTGTTTAAGTGACACCTGAAGGGTAGGTGCTTCTACATAGAGTAATGGTTCACATGCCCAGCCTACAGAAACAAATTTGTGGCATTTCCTTCTAGATGATAAAGAGAATAGTTCACTCACCATGTGAGCACAGAATTGGCAGCAGTACATTTTCTTATGTTTGTACATACAGACAACCAGTGGCAAAATGATAAATGCAGTATGTTTGATCCAGCTCTGCTAGGAGCATAGCTTTTTCTATGAGACACCAACCACCCTTCTTTCCTGCTCTAAAAAACACAAGGACGTGCAGTTTCTGTCAGAGTTTATGTGGGCAGAAAATAATTATGCTTGGAGGTTTTTTGGTACTTAAGATTGCATTTACGTGTATTTTACATATATATTTTAGCTACAGCAGTTGCATGTGGTCTGCATTTTACAAGAGCTCCATTCTTCTGCTGTTGTCTTTTGCTAACTGTTCTATCCAGTCACACTATGCAGGTGAGTGTGGACAGCTGCAGTTAGCATGTGCTGTTGTTGTATCAGAATAGCCTTGCATTCCCCATGCTCTTAATAAAAAAAATGGGTTTTATCACAGTGAGTAATACAATAATTGGTTACAGTTCAGTAGGAATAATGTGCCTAATGGTGAGGTTAGAAGTAACTTCAAGTGACATTATCTAGGCAGTACAACATCATTTTGTTTTCCTGAACATTCAGTTCTGTGACAGGTGGTTTAGAAAAGCTATTCCTGTGTAAATTTAGCCAATTACATTTGTGTAGCAACCCAAAAAAGCATTGATGTATTAACTGTTAAAAGTAGCAGACTTGTGCAGAAATGTTTTACTCTGACTGTGTTAAAAGAGGACTTGAGTGATACCTTACTTCTTAGATAAATAAAAAATATTTTATTTAGTTCATATTCCAAATGTGATAAAATATACATTTGCTATTGCATATTCAACATACTCTGTTTTAATAGATTCTATTAACATTCTAGCAGTGTAACTGTGGAAGGAAAGTAATTTTTAGGTGAGCATTTTGTTTTGTAAGCATTGCTGATGAAAAAGTTTAGATTTTATTTATTGAAAAGTATTTTTTTCAAATACTAAATGAAAAATTGTCTTTCCTGATCTTTCCCACTTATTTCTGATGCGTATCCATATCATGGATGTTTACATCTGAAAAAAATAGACGGTGTACAATTGAAGGCAGCAAATCAAATAAGAAATTATGATGTTTAACATAGTGATTGAAAGTGGGAAAGTTATTATTAAGATTCCATTCTTTTGTAATCTTTCAGATGTGTTTTGTAACCCAGAAAGCTCTATGCTTTTCACTTTAATCAAACCTTTCTTTATTCATATTTTGTGGTTGTAGGCTTTGGCTCCTAATTCAGGATACTTATTCATCTCAAATTTGGAAGACCTTTTTGTAGGATGTATTACAGCTACAGAGACTCAAACAGAGCCAGCTCATCATATAAATGGACCTCTTTGCAATTTCTGAGTTAGGTGGGCAATAAAATACATAAAAATAAAATAGTGCCTCGAGTCTGGAAAACATTTTTTAAAATTTTTAAAAAACTTTTAGATGAGTATATCTCCAGGATAAATAAAATGCTATGGAAGCTTTTACTAACAGACAATCTCACTTTATTAGGCTTCTTAACCATGTATGTGCTTGTCCTGAAACTTTGGTATGTAATGAAAATGTCCACTGCGAGTAGAAGAATACTTTACATAGTAGCTGCTGTAGCAGTAATGTCAAAAACATTGCATGAAATGAAGTGGTAGGATTTGTAAGAGTATTTCAGCTAAGTGGTGTAGAATTGTAAAGTAGTTTACAGTAGACAAGAAGAAAGGACCAACAGCATAAAGAAAAAATACCGTTTTCAGCGGACTCTCAGAGTATGTGCATGTATTTGAGGTAAGGCAGAACATGAAGTCTCTTACAGGTGGCAAGAAATACGCTTCCTGTCTTCTAATTTTGTGTGCTAAAACAGTGCTGGATAACTGGAAGAATCAAAAATGGAGAAATACTGGTGGATATGAGAGACACGGTGTTGCTGGTTGTTGCCATTCCTTCAAGGATAAAGTGAGCTGATCTGTTGTGGCACCCTGCTCCCAGGATGGGGTTGCACCACAGACATGGCTCCAAGCAGTCAGCAGGGGGGTATCTAGGACCCCCAGGCAGGGGATGAGGAAGAGGCAGGAGAGGGCTGCAGCAGAAGCTGTCTGCCAAGGGATCCAAGACAGGGGGAGAGGCAAAAAGGTGCAGGAGGGGATGAAGGGAAGAAAAAGCCTTAAAATGGAGATGTTGGGAAGTTAGAACAGCAGAACCATTCCTGGCTTTGGTACGTGTCCCTGGCTCGTCTCCAACCCTGGGATGCCTTCTGCTTCTGCCAAGCCTGTTGCATAGCCTGTGAAGGTGAGTCACAGAATCAGAAAATCCTGAGTTGGAAGGGACCCACAAGGATCACTGAGTCCAACTCTCAGCTTCACTGAGGACTACCCAAAATTCAAACCATATTTCTGAGCATTTTCCAAGCGCTCCCTGAGCTCCAGCAGCTCGTGGCCATGCCCACAGCCCTGTGCAGGCTGTTCCATGCCCACTGCCCTGTGGTGCAGACCCTTTCCCTCACCCCCAGCTGCCCTCCCCTGCCACAGCTCCATGCCATTCCCTCGGGCCCTGTCGCTGTCACACAGAGCAGAGCTCAGTGCTGCCTCTCAGCCTTCTGTACTCTGGGCTGAGCACACCAGGGGCCTCAGCCACTCCTCACACACCTTAGCCTGCAGACCATTACCCATTTTTGTAGCCCTCCTTTGGACACCCTGTAATAGCTTTATGTCCATTTTGTAACATGCACCCAAACTGCACCCAGTGCTGGAGGTGAGGCCACACAGTGCAGAGCAGAGGGGATGATCCGTTCCCTCAGCTGGCTAACAGTGCTGGGCCTGGGGCATCAGGCAGTGTGTCTGATGCTTTCAGTGAATGTGCCACGATGTGGGAATCCCTGATCTAGTGACCTGTAAGAAGGCAAGAGTTACATTGCCTTTTCTTAAAGGAGGGATCTTCACAAAATCAAAAGCACAGCCCCTGAGGAGTGTTCTCATCAGCTACTGAAGTATTTGTGAGGTATGTGTGCATCCAGAGGCAGGCTGCAGGTAACCAGGGCATTTTCAGGGATGCAGTTGCAGACCTAGGTTCGCAGGGCTGGTTTCCTTTGTTTTAAGCATAGTCTTCTTATAGATAAGCATGTAATGAAAAATTCACATCTCATTTCTGCCTGGAACGCTGAACACATTTTTGCACAATTTTATAAAGTGCTTTGCAAGCCAATGTTGCAGCATCAAGCATTGTAACACAAAGCTTCTGGTTGCCAAAGTCCAGAAGCTATTGAAAAACAACTTAAGAAACTTCACTGCAGTAGCACAAGACTTCTGTAACAGAATATGAAATTTAGTAGTAATAAAAAAAAAAAGTTTATGTAGTTGTTTTTTTTTTAATAAACTGCACCAATTCTCATGGTCTAGGACCCACGAAGACTGAAGAACTTTTTTACTTGTGAATGAACTCAGCAATAATTTTGAATGATGATTTGTCTTCCATTTCAATGAGCAGCAGACAAGAGAAATGTCATCCACCCATGAGACAGAGTTCAGTAGAGTAGCACTGAGCTACCAGTGAAGGGTGAGGACTGTGGAGTGATTTCATGTGTCTGTTATTGGGCTGCAAGATTTGGCTCTGTCTGTTCATTACCAATAAACTAGTCATAGAGTTCTAATTAATAGGTGTTGTGCCACTAATGTAACCTGGAAAAGTAACCTTATACGTTAGAGGTAACAATGAAAAATATTAATGACTGTCCTGGATAAATCAGTGACTCAGTAGAAAATACTTCAGTTTTTCTGTTTGTTAGGTAGTCAGGGGATACTGCTGTCACTCTGCAGCCAGCCTCCTTGCCAGCTGGTATTAAGTGTATCAGCATAATTAATTTCAAAATCAGTCAGCAGATGATACTGGACAACATTTTCTGCAGAAAGCAACATTAAATAACAAAAATATTTTGTACCACTTCAAATCTTTCCATTTTGCATCCATTGCCTCTTGTCCTGGCACAGGGCACTACTGCCTCCTGAGCCTCCTCTGCTCTAGACTGAACAGTCTCAGCTCTCTCAGCCTCTCCCCATAGCAGAGATTTTCCAGTCCTCTGACCATCTTGGTTGCCTTCCATTGGATGCTTTCAGTTATGTTCATGCCTCTCTTGTACTGGGGAGCCCAAAACTGGACCCAGTACTCCAGGTCCAGCCTTACCAATGAGGTGTAGAGGAGGACTGCCTCTCTTAACCTGCTGGCCTCATGCAGCAAGAATACCATTAGTCATCTTACTAGCAAGGGCACATTGCTCAGAAGTGTTCAACTTGCTGTATACAAGGACTACTGAGTCCTTCACTGCAGAGGCTGATAACTTAATAAATGTTGAGTATAATAGGTTACTTGTACATGCCACAGTAATTGAGCCTGCTTGGCAAAAAAATGCTGTAAAGGTAAATGGAGACTCCTGATCTGTGGCATTCTCTTTGGCCTTCCCAGGTAGTTTGAGAGTGTGTGTTGAAAATTTGCTTCCATTTCTGCTTCTGCCACTGGTTTTCATCTGTGAGGAAATTTAACCAATGCTTATGGAGCAAAAAAATTCCTTTTTTCATTTAACATAACACAGTCACTTTTTCAGAGCAGTCTTCATTAAAAATGAACCTTGTGGTATCTGATGTAAGATCACCTTTCTTTCAGTGTGTGCTGTGATATAGTAGATATATGAACATCTTTGCACTGCTTGGTAGCAGTGTAACACGATGGTACATCCTGTAGGTAAACACTGCTCCTTAGCTACATATTGGAGAAAAAGTTGTGTAATTTCTACTATTTTGAAGTATTTTATAGTTATCACTATGAACACCAAGTAAATCAGATGTAATAAGTGGTTAACTATTTCCTTTCTTTGAATACACTAATGACACACTATTGGTGTTAGTTTATATGTGTGCCTGGGTCTTCTTTCACATAAAAGAGTCTTTCCAGCATGAAAGTGATCAGGTGGGAAATTATGTGATCAAAAATCTAACAGAGAAATAATACTACAGCTGGTAGAATGTATTATAATATTGATTTCAAGTAATGCATGTTTAATATATTTTCTTTTAGGAAAAGCCACTGACCAAATCTCTGCAACGAGGAGAAGACCCCCAGTTTGATCAAGTAAGACACTCGGAATAAAATTATTTCTGTTTCTCAAGCTGTAAGACAAGTACTTGAAAAGCAATTTAGCATCATAATACTGTCACACTACACTGCAAAATAAAATCTGTCAATGTACTTTAGTAGGTTGAGTGCTTTGCCTAACCGTTCTTGTTTTAAATTAGGAATATTTTCCATTATTTTCAAACTTTTTTGCCATAGAATTTCTTGATTTTTGTGGCATATTTGTTGCGTTATTTTCTGCCTGTTTCCTCTGATCAAGGTTTTGAAGGAACCTTTATATCTTACTGACATATCTGGTTTTTGAAAGAGGTTCATGGTCCCCAGACATTAAAAAAAAAAAAAAAAAAAAAATCTAGGAAAAAAATACTACATGAGTAACCTATTTTGAGATAAAAAAAAGTTGTAAAAGAATTTAAGTAATGTAAAGATTCCCAAAACCCACCCCCAGCAAAGAGGAAGAATAGACATAAGGTGTGTCATAAAAAATAAAGTCATTTGCTACTCCACCATTCCTGTCTCAGTTCCCACCACTGAGCTTTGTGCTTTGGCCATTGCTGCCTGCACCACTGTACTGCTGGTGGTGCCATAAATACAGGACAGAAGAAAATAGCAGCAGTGACTACATCACCTGAAAGCAGTTGTGGCTAGTGCCATAAGCTGCAAGTACCACATTGAGACATTTAACTTCAGGTGAGGAGATACATATGGGTAGTACTTCAGAACCCAAAATGAACTGAACCACTTTTATTGAATCTTCTGGTAGGGTAGATATATTGTGCCAGAAGAAGAGATGCCTTGTGAGATCCAGAAAGGCTCGCTTCATAATTTGAGCTTGACAAAATAACCCTTTCTAGGTTGTTCTGTAGCCGCTTTTGCGGGAGGGGAAGCCTGTCAAGCAGGCTGTCCAGGCAGGCAAAGGGCAGGACTGCTGTTCTACAGTTCTGAGCATCCTGCCTGCTTCTGCTGGCCACAGCCTCTGGGAAAGCCATCCACTGTAGGCTGAAGGAAGCTGCTTTGTGAGTATCGTAACTGGTAATGTTTTTTTTTTTGGTTTTTTTTTTTTTTTTTTTGGTGGTATTTTGACCTTAATTTGATATTTTTAATTTTTTTTCCCTTCCTGTGGGAAGAGTTTTCAGATATAAATGGGAAAGAAAAACAAATTAAGCCACCCATATGCAAAACTTGTGATACTGTTCCTGCAGTGTGTTAAGCAAACACATAATGGGTGGCCTTGATTATTCATGGTTAGACTAACTGTGGCCCTTTAAAAGGAAGAGTTAAAAGACTTAACGCTTCTCCTGATTACTGGCAAATAGAAAATTGAACAATCAATTCAAGATCAATTAGTGTGAATAGTGTATACTTCCCTAGAGTAAAGCAATTTTGCATTTCCAGCTGTGGCATTTTACTTTCAATCCTTGGGCCAGAGGGGAGCCAACAGATGCAGGCTAAAAAACAAAGGCACATTTTGTTACATACAACGTTTGTGTATGTTTCTCACCACATATCTGGAGTTCTACCTAGCTATGTCTAGAGAGATGGCAGAAAAATTGTAGACCTGAGGTTGCCTTAGACTTCCTTTTAGAAAACCTTGCTTTCATTTACATGAAATTTTCCTAAGAAACTATCCAAACTGACATTTTCAGGCTTTATGTCAGCCTGAGTTTTTGGCAGCGTTTCACTTGTAAGGTTTTATTTTGTTTTCTTCTTACACAGCACAATCATTTTTTGTTGTTGTAGTGCTCGTGGGATTTGCTTACACCCATTGTAACCCACTGGGTTAGCTGTAGCCAGAAACTCATTCTAAAATGTCACAGATTAGACAGATCTTTCAGCTAGAGTAGGGACAGTAAGATAGAGCAAAAAGTCTTTTTTTAGTAGTCATACTTCATTCAATTTATTTGATCAATGCATCTCAGTGTTACAAAGCTGTTTTACAAATGACTATGTCAGCTTTATAAAATTGTCATGAAAATGCAGATATTATTTGCTGATATTAAAAATTAAGTTCCAATCTATCTGGGAAACCTTGAATATTGTGATAATATACAATACTAAAACCAATGTTAAAAATTAGAGGCCTTGTGCTTTTAGCTGTAACCATTTGTGTTTAACTTTATAAATTAACTTGGATATGTAGAATATGTGGGATGCAGGAGGACCAGTTTGATAATTCCTTGTTTCTTTCCAAGTTTGGAAAATTTTGGTATTTATTCCAGAAACAAAGTTATCTAGCAAGAACAGAAAAGGCAGTAGATAACATCCCTGCCATTTCTAATTCAGGAATTGAGGAATCCCCATGAATAAGTGTTACCAAGAAGCATCTATTAACTTTCAAGTGGTATTTAACAGTTTTGTTTTTCAATTTGAAGGCATCAAAAACGGCACAATCAGAAGAACCTAATTTTCCCAAATCAGATTCTGAAGGCTTCAAAAAAATTGCCTGTATTCAAGTCAAATGAAATTGATGGGTGAAACGAAGTGAACTGATCACTAGGCTCTTAAAATACCTGAGCTGCATCCTAACTGTAAATTGAAAAGCAGCAAAAGTAAGGCATAGCCCAATTTTAAATTTCAGGTCAGCTTCAGAGATGGAAAAAAACAGCTTTAAAAATACCCTTTGCCAAAATTTACAACAAGGAATGAAGCTTTAGCTACCGTCAGCAATTAGAATGAAGTTTAAGGTTGAAACTTGTGAACCACTGGGAATATATCTTAAAGCACTGTTTACTTCTCCTGAATGGCTTTATCTCTGACTGTCAGAAAATGCGACTCTCTTCTGCCTGTTCTCAAACGCCATTTTAGGAATTCTGTTTGTGGTTGTGATCACAGCTCCAGGATCTGGGGACCTGGCAGTGCACATGCATAGCTGATGAGGTGATGCCAGACAATACTGTTTCTTTCCACATGGGTGTAGTATCGATGTCTCCTGGTAGGCAGACAGTATTGTCCTGTGGTTCTGTCTAGCTGTCAATTGCATCAACATCCTCTAACTCATAATAGTATCTTGAGCAATGTATGAAGTAATCTCACTTATCCTGACTTGCAGAACATCTCACTATTAGCCTCACAAACTGGATTCCTTACAGTGACTGTATTTTCTTTTTTAGGTCTATAGAGAAAACACTTACTGGAAAATATATAATTTCCATATATGTTATCTTTATTATGTATTTAAAGTTACGTTTTATGAGTTCTTTGTTAGACAACTTTACTTGCCTATTGACAAAGAGTTCTACTGCTCCAGCATTAGCATGCTCTGTCTCACCGATTACAGGAATGTTATTAAACATAGTACTACTGAACTATGACTTAAGCTTCCTCTTACAGGAAACCATGAAGTAGCAGTACATGAAAAGATCAAAAGGTAGACCAAAAAAAAAAGCATAATTATCCAAAAGGCTCATCCTCACCCAAGGATTTTTATTAGTCTTCTCTCAGCCCACACTAAAGTATCTTCTGTTGCACAGAATAGAAATGTTCTGTGAATTGACAACACTGAAAACAGGAAAAGGGCATCATATATTCTTGGACCAACCTGCAGACATTTTTCCCTATAAAAACACGGCATGAATATAATACTTTGGCCCTACTCATGACCTTCCGTGGAACTGACAATTTAACAGCAAGACTTAGCTTTCATGTTAAACTATCTGTATGAGGTCTCTTTTGTGAGAGTTTCAGCACAGTCTACAGAAAAGTTTGTAATCATTTTAATTACGCTTCTCTCTTCTTAGAAGTGCCTTAAATTAGAGAATATGGATTGGAAAAGGACAAAACAGGTCAAGCTAGGAAAGTAAGCATTTAGTAATAAAAAAATGTGGGAATGCCAAAAATAAATAAGACACCAGACAACATGCTAATGACTGTGTCCCTTTTCATAACATCCTAACTGGGGTAGGTAATGTGCTGATGATTATTTCCATCCAAAATGAGATCTGTTAGCTGTAGTGAGTGAGTAATCATCCCCTCATCACTGTAGCAGTACTGCATTTCATGGAATCATAGAATCACAAGGCTGGAAAGGACCTACAAGATCTTCTAGTCCAACCGTCCTCCTATCACCATTACCACCCCTCTTGTGTTTTCCCTTTCACTGTGTCTTATGTGTGGTCCTTCTGCAGAAGGGCACATGATTAGGGGAAATAAAAGAAATGATGCTAATGGAGACATAGGACAACACTTGGCTTTTGCTCAGAGATTTGAGTTGAAACAATGTGCAAAGAACTAAACAGTATTATGATACTATTTTTTACTCACACAAGTGAAAACCAGTGATTCCAACTTTATGTTACCAGTTTTAACAATTCCCAGAGACATGTACCCCCAGAAATGTTTAGAGATAGGAATGAAATAAGATCTAACAAACTCAGCTGTGCTGTTTACATCAAATGTTATATTTTACAGATTTTTACATTAGTGTTGGATTGTTTAGAAATCTTAAGATTTGCAGAAAAAAATGTTCTGTCTCCAAGGATCCAGCAAGAATTCCATCACATACCTACATTAATAACAGCTTAGTGTAGTTCATCTCTCTACCCTCACCTCCAAGATTAGGTTATTTGAAATAGAAATTTCATTAACTTTATCCCCTTAATTTAATGTATTGAATATGAAATCCTGGTCTTACTGTTGACCATTATTACTCTGCAGTTGATTTCAAGGAACATGAACTTCATTGTAGCATTTATTTTCCTTGAATCTGTGTTGTTTATAGTTACAAGGTTTTGTTATAGACATGCACTGGATGGAAAAAATGTTGAAGGAAGGGAAAGCATTATTGCATGGCTATGGGTATCCTAAATATAGCTAAGAAAACATCTATCAAATTCTACTTCTTTCAGTAGCTTTGATAGAAAAATGTGTAACCTCTCTTGTAATGTCCATTATTTTAAGCATGCACAATGATTTGAAGACAGAATGTGCAGACACTCTCTGAATAATAGTTCAGCAAAAAGTAAATCAACACTGCAAAAATGAAGTACTAGATTTCTGCCTTATTAAAATGGCAATCAAATGCACGTTTGACATACATACTGATAAATATGGTGTATGAAAAGAAGAGAGTCAGTAGATCAATGATGCTATTGAAAGGAGAATTCAGTTTTGGATGCATGTGCTGTTAAAGCATGTAGAAATTCATATGTGAAATAAAAAATAACATTATTATTCATCCTATTAGGGGCAACATTTCTTAGGTTCCTATTTTGACAGTATAGCAAGACTTTTATGAAAGGATATAGATTGTAGCAAACTATCTGGACAGAATTTCATTCCATTTATTTTCACATATAAATCCAAAATAAATATTAAGCATTTACATAAAGTATGTTTAGTGCTCTGTGAACGCAAGTTTTAAACAGCTCCACGCTTGTGCAGACTTCTTATCCTTAAGTTATACAGTAGGTAGTTCATTTATGATGGAAGAACATGATCATTTGTACAACAAAGACATACTTGTACATCTGTGCACTCCCTTTCAGGAGCAGCACAGAGCTAGAATTCATCTCCCTCCTGGACTTACTTCCAATAAATGAAAGGGTTGAGTAACCAACACGCTGGCTAGACTTCCCTCCCTTCCTGTTCCCTGAGAGCCAGGTCTTTGCCCAGTCCACCCTTCCTTCCTGTCTTAAAAGTGCAATGACAGAAAGATTTTTTTAAAAGTTATATTGACCTTTTATCCCTGCTAAAGGCACGCACTGTAAATTCAGCAGTGAAGGTATGGCTTGGGGAGATTTAGCAGGATTCAGTTTGACTTTTTATAGGGAGTGAAATTGTGTAGCTGAAACTGAAGGAAGAGCAATGATAGACAGCCTATGGGGACTCCCAACTGAAACCATTTTCTACTTGCAGATAAATATTGCGATCTTTTAAAAGATATTGAGCTTCAAGTATGTATTTTTTTTATGAGCGTTGCTGTGATCTTAAAAATAGATGCTTCTCTCAGAAAACCTTGTTGTTGTTTCTGGGTTTTACAGTTTTCTTCAGGAAACTGTTTCTCATTGCATCCCATAATGACCAGCTGCTGTTGTGGCAGCTTCAGAAAACCTTTTAGCAAACAATAAAGAAGCAATTGAAATGTCTGAGCAGGTAGTGAATCTCTGCTCAGGCACTGGCTGATTCATGTCTTTTAAGATCTTATCTGAAGCCTTGTGCTTAAAGGCTTTGGTATCCTTCAGCCTGGGCCACTGTAATAATTCATCCTGAAAGGCCTGCTGTCGCTGCTGCAAGCATGGCCTCCATGCCATCTTCCACAGCAGCTTGTGTTCTATTTCAGATAATAATGTATATTGGATCAAAAGCATTCCTAAAATGGAACTGTTACGTAAACTTTCATTTTTAGCTTTCTGATGCTCTATCTGAAGATCTGAACACAATCAGAACAATCATACTTTATCCTCAAAATGTTTCCTAAACTTCAGACCACATCACTATGAGTTAATTGAATTCTGAGTCTGAAAAACTGAAAAAAGAGATGAGAATTATTTATCTAAGCTATCATCCACTAAAATTGTCATTTAAGGCATGACTGACATTGGGAATGGTGTGAACAGTGCCCAGATTCCTGGTTTTGGGCTCATCTTAGTCACAGACTTCATATGGGCTTAGTCTTACACAAGACACAAGACTGCTGTTGTTCCACAGCACTCAGATGTATTGTTTTGCATTTAAGCAGATGAGTAAACCTGGTGGAACTGCTGACATAATCAGCCTACCTGGCACAAAGTACATTCAGCTCCTGCACTCAGCACTTTGTAGGATCAGACCCTGCATGATCCTGAGTTAGTCACAAAACTCCAGATCAGGATTTCATTCATTTTTTAAATGGTTTTCTGTTTGTTTGTTTTTTAATTTACTCAAATGCAATGGCTGTAAGCGTTCAGTTTCAACACTTATATGGTCCTCTTGGATAAGATTATGGTTGTTTATTTTACCCAAGCTTCTGATCTTTTACGTATTGCTGGTTTATGGTTTCCTGTAATAGGAAGTTTAAGTCATAGGTCAGGAGTAACAGTTCAAAAATGTTTGGTAATGTTTCTGTAATTGGTGACAAAGTTTATATCAAGTGAGAAGTAGCGTTCTTGTCCAGTGTGACATTAAACTGCTTATTCAGGGACTTCTAAGGAATGATTTTTAACTATATATATTAACTATATATTACTTACTTGTTCACAAAAATACGGAGGAAAGCATACGGAAAAGATAAGTCTAAATTACCGTACACGGTCCTAATAGCAAGATGCATTTGCTAGTTAAGGTTATCTCAGAGTTCATGGGTTTTCTCATGGGTTACGAGCTTCAGAAGGGACATTCAGCAGTCACATACAACCCGTAGACAGTGCCACTCGTTAATCACCTTTTCCCCTCCTATCCTTACAGTGTGCTCAAATTAAATATCAACGTTGTGTAATGAATAAAAACAAGCCCCTTGAAGAGCTAGGTATTTTACTATTGAGTTGGAGGATTTGATAAACATTTATATTTTATAGTACTGCCAATTAAAAGTACTTATATTTCAAGAAGAAATGCTGAATGTTAGGTATATTAGGTACCTTAAGTTGGACCATAGATTTATAACTTGAAAAAAAATATGTGAAAACAAGAAAGAAAATGTTAAACCATTGAATTAGTGCTATTTATTTATTTATTTATTTTGAAGAAGGTAGAGAGGAACCTTGATCACTCTTTGCTTTGTTGTATTTTCCCTGTAGGTAATAAGCTCAATGAGCTCACTTTCAGAATACTGCCTGCCCTCTATCCTGCGCACTTTGTTTGACTGGTACAAAAGACAGAACGGCATAGAAGATGAATCTCATGAGTACAGACCAAGAACAAGTACTAAATCCAAAAGGTATGATTTTTAATATGTTTATGTGTGCTAGCGACAGATTCTAGATAAAATATATTGCATTTCACCTATCAGCTTTTGTACATTTATAGTCGTTTCAAAGTTATTTTCATGTTCTTGGAAATCTGCTCTCAGCTTTAACATAAATGAAGTAATTGTGTCTTTAAAATTATGCTGCAGTTAGTTAAGACACTGGTTCTCACTGCTGTTTTGTATACTGCCACATTATTTAAATAGTGGCTTGTATAAGCTGTCTTCTTCACTCATGAGCAGGTAATAATTCTCTGACATTTGGAAGGAGTTTTTTTCATCCAGCATTGTGCTTTGTCAGAGAAATTTCACATACAGCTATTCTCTATCCAAACAACTCTGCACTGGTTAATGAGCTTTAGCAACATTGACTTAACTCTTAAACAAACAAGCAGGCAAAAAGAAAAACCTCAGAACAAATATATTGATCTCTTACGATATCAGGAGTTCCTTGGCAATAAGTAAACTGATTGACATTGAGTCCTGACCGTTTAGTACAGTACATTCTTTAAGGTTTTTCTGAACACATCTACACACTTCATTGAAACAGCAGACTTGGTGTTTGGAAACACATTGGCGGTTCTTTAGATTGGAATCATAAAATGGCTTAGGTTGAAAGGGACCTTAAATATCATCAAACTCCAGCCATCCTGGGCAGGGACACCACCCACCAGACCAGGCTGTCCAGGGCCCCATCCAGCCTGGCCTTGAACACCTCCAGAGTTGGGGCACCCACAGATTCCCTGAGCAGCCTTGCCAGTGCCTTATCACCTTCTGAGTAAAAAATTGCTGGCATCTAATCTAAATGTCCCCTCTTTTAGTTTAAAGACATCCCCTTTGTCCTATCACTATTAGGCCATGTAAAAAATCTGTCTCCTTCATCTTTAGAAATTCCCTTCCTTTTCTGGAAGGATTACATTTAATCCAGTATCTACAGAAGTCAGTGGTTGCTGGATTGAAGGGATAAGAGCTAGTTTTAGATATCAGCAAGGTAGGTATGGACCTGAATTATACTCTCCTAGATTCTTTATGGTGACTGTAAGCAGGCTGTTTGAAAGCATGATTCGTCAGTTTGTGCATTGGCATGAGATGAATCCTTGTCATAAAATGCCTCTTTGTGCTGACTGCCCCTCATGAGAGACTTTTACAAGACAGTCAGTTTATATATAAGTTCACATAGAAGTCTTCAGGAACACCACTCAAAATCTAGTGGAAGGGCAGTTTAACAGTGAACCAAGGCCACTCTGTCAATTGATAGTATTACCAAAAGTACATAAGCAATCGTTTCTCCAGTTAATGTGAAACCAGGAAAGTCAAAATGCAAATAATTCATTTCAACACTGATCAAGCAGAGATTTTAAACACATTCTTAATTAAAAGTACATAAATACACCCAAAATCAATTACTGAGAAATGTGCTGGGATCTATTGCTCAAAACCTCACTGAAGTCAGTGGTACTTCCCTCAGAAGGTCCACGGGTCTGTTTGTTGAATATTGAATTTTACAAAAAGAATTTTACGTTTCATGTCATCTTTTCATTGCAATTTCTAACTCTGATCAGTTGATCCATACAGATATGTTTTGTAGTTCTATTGCAAGCTACTCACTTCAGATTCACCAGAAATGTACTTTTACATATGGCAAATGATGCCAAAGTAAAAAAAAAATAACATTGGAACAGTTTCAAAAAAAAAAAAAAGATGTGATATGAATTCTCCATCAGTACTTTAAAGGCAGTTTTTAAAATTCATCACAAGTCTATATCTGAATTTGATAGCACAAAATAATTTATTGTTTGCCTTCCAAGTGTAGTTGAGAACTGTCTAACGGATGCCATCAGCAAGGAAATTGAAACAAACCACTGTCTAACAGATGCCATCAGCAAGGAAATTGAAACAAACCCATTTGTTATACTATAGAATCCGGGTTTCCTTGTTTTTTGTTGTGTTTTGTTTCCTTGAATAGGCACACTTAAACTAGAAAAAAAGAAGAAAATGGAAAGTCATATTTCAATACCTGAAGAAAGGTGAATGTAGCAAGTTAGATTTGTATTATTTGTCTCAGATTTTAAGAGAGTATCAGTGCATTACTTCTGAAATGTAATGCAGTTTTGAAAAATAGAACATAATTTCTTGTTAACTACGTGTGTAACCAAAGAAAGCATATAATGTGATTTATAACACATCTCCTAAATGGTGTGTTTCTTTTGATTTTGCAGTGATGAACAGCAAAGAGACTATTTAATGGAAAGAAGAGATCTGGCTATTGACTTTATATTTTCTTTAGTATTAATAGAAGTTTTGAAACAGGTATGGAGTTCTTCAATTATATATGGAAATTACAAAATTTGTCTTACAACCTAATTTTAGGATTCTTGTTTCTGTTTCCATCTTCAAAAATCTAATAAAAATGTGAGATACCCCCTGTATGCTTGTTCATTACTGACTTTCTTGCACATGTGGCATACATAGTGTTCTGCACTCGTGCAGACTTCACTTGGACAGGTTTTTGAAGATGAAGTATTTATCTTCAATTTTAAATGAACTTTAAAGGGACAGCTCATTTCAGCTCTTTCATTACCTCGCTGCTATTTCTACTGGTATCATAACTGTGTAGGAAAGGTACCCACAAGTAATATTAGTACTGAGATATGTGGCTTAAAGTGTACTATATGTGTACCAGTTATGTTTTATTTTGTGTTTTCAGATTCCACTTCATCCTGTAATAGATGCTTTGGTACATGATGTTATTAACTTGGCTTTCAAGCACTTTAAATACAAAGAAGGGTAAGACTCTTTTTCATACCAAAATTGTCTGAGAAAACCTCCTTGCTGATTTTGTAGATTGCATTTAAATCCCATGCTTTCTCAGACACCTGACTGACAAAGAGAATTCTTTCTTCTCTCTACTAGGTACCTTGGTCCTAACACTGGAAATATGCACATTGTCGCAGATTTATATGCAGAAGTTATAGGTGTACTAGCTCAAGCAAAGTGAGTAAAATTGAATACCATACATAAAGGAAACCTGAGTTGTTTTATTTGCTTAGTATGCAAATATTCTGATTTTCTCAATTTCTTTAAAAATAGTGCACAATAAATAATTTCACCTCATTGGCCCTCTGTTCATTCAGGTGGTCTAGAGCATAAGGTCCAGAAAATCAGAGACTTCCTGTCTCCATTATGTGTTCCAGTGATCCTAAATAAATTCAACTAGACTAAAAAATTAGCAAAATTATTTTCCCTATCTCACCAATGATGGCTGTGGAAACCCCAACGTGCTGAGGAGAGCTATTTCAAATAGTCTTTGTTCTATATGCTATTTTTTCTCTAGTTGGCAAACCTTAAAATGGCTAGAGCAACTTAGTAATATTTTAAAGTCTTTCTGTAGTTATTTCAGTTTATTATTTAATGCAACTTCTTCTGAATCCTGCGGATGATCCTTATGGATAGAGAATATCAGCAGACTCACGAGGGAGATAAAAAATGATCATAACCTCCGTCTCCTATCCCGAGTTGTAGTTAGTGTTACTGTAATGACTGTTAGAAAAAAAAAACAAAGGCAAAAATGGCCTATCACAGTATTTTCGTGGTTATCATTTAAGCCTTTTCTTTTGAAAACATTGCATATACTTTTCATGGTCTTTCAACTTGAATTTTTAATATGTGATAGGGCTATTTTAATGATATTGTTAGCTAAAATATAAAAAAGAAGCACAAGAGGAGAATAATTGGAAAGATGTAGTTACTGAGAAAGACTAAGATCAGTCTGTACTCTTTTTTTTTTTATGAGTTTGTCAGAAGTAAAAGGAAGCTGAACAGAAAGAAATCTATTCACCAAATATTTTACAACCAGATGTGAATTTTCTGTAGCTTTTTCCCCATTTGTATGCCTTACAATACATTTCAAACATGAATGTATGCTGTTTTGTAAGTAACCAATATGAATTCCTAGATTTCCTGCTGTAAAGAAGAAGTTCATGGCAGAATTAAAAGAGCTACGGCATAAAGAACAAAGCCCGTATGTAGTTCAAAGCATTATCAGTCTCATAATGGGAATGAAATTCTTCCGTATTAAGATGTATCCTGTGGAGGACTTTGAAGCTTCTCTTCAGTTTATGCAGGTAAAATTCTTAAGTATAGAGCTACGCTTCTCAGACCTTACAGAGCAAGCCCCCCTTATCTTCCTGTTGTGATACTTCAGGGGATTTTTCCGCACATAATTCTCAGTCCTCCAGTCTCCTAACTCAGGAATATATCATTTCAAATTGTCATGAGTCATATACTCAAGTCCCCATTTCCTGTCCTCCAATAAAGAGTTTTTCTCCAACAAAAAGAGTAGAACAACAACCTCACATACTGGCATCCCACAGCCATTCCTTGCCCTGCGTCCCTGCCTAGCTGCTCTCTGCCTCCAAAAGTGAATTTTCCACCCTTGTCATAGTTGCCAAAGAGGAGTGGAATTTCTGATGTAGAAAACCACAAAGGAAGAGAAAGAAATGAGGCAAAAGCTGGATGGAATTTCCCTTAGATGAATTGTCACCTTCCACCACACCTTCATGCTCCTTCCTCTATAGGGTATCCTGTACCCATCCAGTTTGAGAGCCACAAAGACAGAGCATAGTCTGTCTGACATGCATGCTTTAAACTAACATATTATATCATTCATAAAAAGAAAATCTTATGTATTTCAACATTTCTGACTGGTAAAACATAGTAGGTTGTATGTCCCTCAGCAGGTTTCTTTTGCTTAACCTTTTTATCTGCTCTTTTTTCTTGGAATCATCTTCAGAGATGCAGAGTTTGTAGCCAGTCATCCAGTAAAATGAATGTTTTATGTAAATCTCCATGTAAGATCAGCTTATTAATGATGTCAGTGGAATGAAAAATAACCATATTTAATATTAGATGCTGACAAATAAGGATTTGGCATTGGAATACAAATGCATACACACAGAGGTATGCAGAATAATTTCTCTAAACCTTGAATGTGAATCACATTATATTTGAATCTTGCAGTGTTTTAAACCATACTTAACAGTACAGAAGAAGTTCATTTTTCTTCTTACCTTGTGTTTTGATATATGAATGCAGCTTTATTATGTGTTGACTTCATGTATGTTATCCAGAGATGTCAACACATCAAAGCAGTGTGTGTTCAGTGCACAAGTAATATGAGTGGATGTGTTGTGTTCTTACTGCACGGCGCTGTTGGGATCCAGTGTTCACTACTGAAATTGGGAATTAGTAAAGCTCTCATGCATTAGACTCAAAATCTGGATGCTAATAATCTCTATCTTGTTCATCACTGGAGTATCTCAGCACCTGATTAATTTTTATATACCCTACAGTGCATCACAGGATGCATTGTAGGATTTAAATAAGATGCATTGTATTGTGTATGAAAACCAATTTTGCTCAATTTGATAAAACACGTATATAGTTTGATTCTGTGGGTAATTCATCTATTTGTTTAAGCATCTACATACAGTGCTACAGGCTCTGTCATACCAGCTCCACTCTGGGAGAGAGACATTTTCAAAGGGTGAGCTGACCTCAGCAGTGAGCTCTGGCAGACCCTGGCTTTCACCACCAGCTGGAGAAGGCCATGAAGGCTATTGGCGCTGATCAGGAGCTTCAGCAGTGTAGCAGCAGTGGCTGCAGTGACTGAAGTTACATGATGTAGAATCCTGTGTATAGGCAGGAAAAATAATGCTTGATCTAATCTGTAAACTGTTCTATAAGCATGTGCAGTGAAAAAAGGTCAGTGGTGACCTTCCCCATAAGGTCAGTGGCTTTTGGGACCTTGGACCCAGAGAGAGGGAAGTAACTGGCCTAATACCATTTGTTGTCCTCAGAGAAGTTAACAGAAACAACAGATGTCTATCTTGTCTGCCTCACATCCTTAGCAGTACAGTTGTGTGGACAGTAGCTTGCTGCACATTTAGGACAAAAGTACATTTTTTATCTTCCCTCTCAATTCCCAATTGCAGGCTGGAAATCGCACTTATGTTTCGATCTTTCATCAGCAATGCACCATAGCAATTAAATTCATCCCAACATATTTGCTGTAAGATTGTTCCTTGCCACTTTATCTTACTGGAGAAATGCACTGCTTTTCTGGCCTTACAGAGCATTACATAAAGCAGACTGTGTGGAGTATTCTTTCTGCTCCTCAATATATAGAGAGGGAAGGCATGAGATCAGCCTCTGTGTCCATCTCACTTTCCATCCCCAAAACAGTATTCAGAAAAGTTGGAGTAAGAAGGGAGTTTGTGGATTACAGTGGTTGGAGCAAGAGATCCTTGGTCTTGATTTGTGTTCTGCTTTTTGCTTGCAGCAGAATGCAAATTGAGAACTTATTACACAGTGCAAGTATTTTCTATGTGGTTGGCAAGACTGTTTTCGTGATATGCATTGAGCAGACAGTTGGATGTCTTTATTCCAGCTGATACACAATTTATGTTTCTTGTTTTCTTTTGTTTTAGGAATGTGCACATTACTTCCTTGAAGTTAAAGACAAAGATATCAAGCATGCACTGGCAGGACTGTTTGTTGAAATTCTAGTCCCCGTAGCTGCTGTGAGTTTTATTCTGGGGGTTGTTTGCATAATTTCTTTAAATTAGATAAAACATCTTGAGAAATAGTGCTTCATTAACGTGGCATTTTCTTTCAGGCTGTTAAAAATGAAGTGAATGTCCCCTGTCTGAGGAACTTTGTTGAAAGCCTGTATGATACAACACTTGAACTTTCTTCACGAAAGAAGCACTCATTGGTTAGTAACTTTAAGAAGCAGAGGCTAAAATTCACTGTCAGAAATATCTCTTTAAAAAGGCTCTTGGGAAATTCACAAAACTAATTGCAAAACTTTTTCTCTGTTTGACTTTATAGCTAATACATTTCTGTTTGCAGGGTAGGCTGTTGTTTCTGCAAAAAAATAACCATATTTATGTTATTCAGAATATGATCTTAATCAGTCTGAATCAGGCAGATGTTTTCAGCTTCTGAGGCTCTGACTACTAATCCATTAGGTTTTCTCATACTTACTATGTGTAAACATTGGGAGGAGAGAAAAAAGAATAGAGTTCATTTCTTGTCAAGTGAGACATGTGGGAACAACTCTTTCACGGGGCTTAAATAATATTTTGTAAGAATGAAAATATGTGTAACACATGTCCTTTTAAATCCGTAACTTGGCTACTGTGCAGCTCTCCATGTCATTTTTTTCTTGCGAGATGAACAGTGGCGCTGCAGTGTATTTTTGGAAGTATGAGTTGATCTGAGTTAAATGAAGATCTGAGTCAGTTTGACGCTGGCTGCCTTAAGCAGTTTGTCTCTCCAACTGGGTCAGCGCACGTCAGCGCTGTGGTGTGAGCTAATCTATTGTGAAGCTTTGGGCCTTGTAAGTAAGGGAAATTGTCGTTTATCCTTCCTTTCTTGTTGTAGGAGAATGTCCCAAAGACTAACCTGTTTCCAGGCAACTGGAACTCACCTGTGCTAGCAAATCTCCTGGGAGGACTGCAGGAGTGTGCTGCTGCTTCCTGCCACTGTTGTGCTGTCTGCATCAGTTACACAAATGCTAGGGAACGGCCTAAGCATTCTCCAGGATGCAGTTCTGGTTCTGTTTGAATTACTAGGAGGCTTGGGAAAAATTTCTGATTTCTCTCTGCTTGTGTTTGTGTGGCTCTATTCCACTCTGCCAAGTTAATAAAACCTTGTTGAAACTATAGCAGGGCAAGGGCTTTGCTGTACAGTTTTCACACTAAATAGAACTTCCCCAAACTGGTGGCTGTACTTGCCAAACTCAATAGCGCATGCTTGAGAAAGGATTGCACAGCTGGGGCTTAGCATTTGATTGCTTGTCTACACATACCACACTGGAAGCTACATAGTTAAAAGTGACAAAATAAATAGACTAGATTCTTGGGAGGGTGCGATTAGAAATGCAAACATTGTGAGGAGGAGGGGAGAAGCAAACAGCCGGCAGAAATAGCTGCAGTGCATACTTTCAGACCTCAGGAAGAAAATGCACTCTTTGGAGTCTGAGGAGGACCTTCTTTTCTGAGACCAGTGTTTTGTGAATCAGTACATTTACTGAAAAGGCAGGGTGGGGACTTCATTTTCTGTCGGAAATAGTCTGATCTGAGCTAGCTGAGGTTCTCTTGATAGTAAACACAGAGAACTGGGAAACTCCAGGAGATGGTTTGTGTGTCTTCCATCCGAGGGCTCTGAGTTAGGATAAGTTTAACAATCTTGGTATGTGTCTGAGCTCTGTGATCCTGCCAAGTACTCCACTATTATTGTCGTAGCATTAATCTCATTAGAAAATCTTTGAAAAAAGTTATCTTCTGCCATATGGACTTTGGACATAAAGATTATAAAAGTAATAATTAATATACATTTGCCTTTTGCTCAAGGAATTAGTGAAACCTAGATATGGGCAATTTATGCTACGTATTACAGGATTTTAGAGTATACTAAGACTTTGAGCTGTGACTAATGCTGGAGTTTTAGCATTAATTTGGAGAATCATTGGTCTTTAAAAGTTATCTTATTTTACTGTATTTTTAAAGTCCTGATTGGCTGTTAGCATGAGAATTGAAACCAAAAAGTCTTGCTGAAGCATCTAAGTCAGATTAAAGTTAATAGGTACATTTTTGCCCCTTCTTACTTTCCAGTTCACAGGATGTAACCAGCAGCAGACCCAGGCATTGTCTGTAATTTAGCACACCTCAGCAGTGCATTTGACACATCTCCCAGTAAATGTCATGACTGCTGATTTTGAGAAGTAATTGAGTACTCAAAAATCCCAACAAACTGTGTCAGTCCTGCAGTTTTTATAATAAGGTGTGGATGTTTCCATGCTATCTTTTGTCATTTAATTGACAGAAATTAACCCTGTCAGGCTTTAAAACTATGCCCCTTCTTTGGGTTTATGATTGTGTTGTAAGTAGGTATTTGTTCGGTTTTGATGCATTTGTAAAACATATCTTTAACAGCTTTAGATAAATGTTCATTTTTAACTCATACTGGTTAACAATGTGTTTTTGCTGACTAATGTTGCACAAAATGATAGATATAGAACTTTTAAATTTGCAGTAGCTCTTTTAAATAATTTTTGTATTTTGTACATGTGTGAATAATATATATCATCATCCATTTCCTGTTTAGGCTTTGTACCCTTTGGTAACATGCCTACTTTGTGTCAGTCAGAAGCAGTTCTTTTTAAACAGATGGCATATTTTCCTCAACAACTGCCTGTCCAATCTCAAGGTTAGTATCTTCTGTTTTTAACTATCATATTAAAACTTAATTAATATTCAGTATCTTGATATCTTGCAAATCCATTTTAGGTAATCATGCTGGATTATTGCCATTAGCTGATCCATACACTTTTATCCACTGACAGTACATAGTTAGCTATACAGATTTTGTTGATAGCAACTAAGTATACTTCTGCCTAATTCAATTTTCTCCTGTTTTTTCTTACTCAAATGAAGCCTGAGTCAAACAGCTGTGACACAAGCAGTGTTATTGCTGAAAGTAGCTTGAGTGATTTACCAAAGCTGGCCCAATATTAACCTGCTTTTTTCACGAAGGTATTCTCAAACCTATTACTTCCACAATAACTAAAGTGCCATTCTGCACTTATAGTGGATCCAAATGAAAGGATGGTCCCAACCCTACCTAAGCAGTGAAGTGGTTAGCTGAAATGAAGGGCCTCTTTCCTGCCACTTGCTGAGACCTCTGCAGAACACACAGGTAGAATATATAATCACTGTCTCAGCTCGGAGGCAGATGGTGGAGGGGATCTCAGTTAACTGGATGTTGAAATGGAAAACTGCATATCACCAAACAGTCAGAAATCATATACTAGTTCAAAAGTTTCCAAAAATAAATAGCAATCCAGACAGATAATCCAATGAAATCTAATTCATCCCAGATGCAACATTATCCAGGCCACCCTAAGAATTCACAGATTTTTGGCCTTTCTCTTTTGAATATCTGCTATGTCCTTTATACCAGGTCTGCATCAAAGGACAATACCTTTTATACTCACAGAATCAACTAAGGACAGCATTTTCTTTTGAGTCAAATTGAGTTGGTTTTCAAATAGATATTTTAAATTGTATTTAATTCACACAAACTTGATATTTTGCTTTTCTGACAGCTTATATAACACTGGGAGAGGTAGGTCAAATGCATAGATATCCTGCAGCTACAGGGATGAGGGTACTGGGCAGCTGTGGGGCTATATCTTTTTGTAATGTCACTGCAAAAACTCTGAATCGTGGCATCCACTAAGTGCAGAACTTCCTCTCTAGTTTCTGCCTGAACTTTATTGTTTTTTTTCTAGAATAAAGACCCCAAAATGGCTCGAGTTGCACTGGAATCACTGTACAGACTACTGTGGGTTTACATGATCAGAATTAAATGTGAAAGCAATACAGCTACCCAAAGGTAAGGCGCTATGTTTGTTATGATAATCAGGACTTGCAGAGCAGATCCTGCCAGTGAAGAGGTGTTACAATTCTCCTGAACTCCTTTGACTTAAACCTATTCATGCTGTTTAAAAAAAAAACACTCAAAAGCACACAATAAAATACTTCCTTTTGTGTCCCTGTTCATTGTTTGCCCACCATGTGGAAGAACAAAAAATCACTCTTTGCCTCGTTAAATTTAGAAGTAGTTTATTGTCAGTCATAATATAGTAGTGAAATAAAATAATTGCACTGAATTTTTTTAGCTAAGGATCAGAACAAATTATGCCATTACTTTTTCATATAAAAAAATACTTTATTAACTTTCTAAATGGTGTTGGATTTAAAACTTACATTTCATGACAATTGAAGGTCTGCAAGGACCAGAACTGTCTAATGCTTTTTTCTTTCTTTTACAGTCGACTTATTACGATTGTCACAACACTTTTCCCCAAAGGGTCCCGTGGTGTTGTGCCAAGAGATATGCCCCTAAATATCTTTGTGAAGATAATACAGTTTATTGCACAGGTATGGGAGAACATGTATATGTTTCCAATTAATGAATAACTTGCTTTCCCAATAGCAAATAAAGAAATTTCTATTTTCTGATTTTTTTTTGCAGTACCATTATTAATATCATTCACCAAGGTAATGATAATATTATATGTGGATCATTCCAAAAGTAATGCCTCCTATTTATTTCCATGGAAACTACAACAGATACAAATAACAGTGTTTGTCAGAGCAAATTCTTCACAACAAAAAACTGTTTTTCAACATAGTCACAGTCATCAGGTATACATTTTCACCAGGAATGAAGAAGATCTGAATGCCATCCTTATAACAGTCTTCACTAGTGGAGGTAACCCATTACCACCTCGGCTGAAACGCACCACCCACTGCCTCACTGTGCTCACATTGACTGTATGGTCTCCATAAACATTCAGCAAGTTTTGATGAATGCCAGTGGGTACAATTTTTTCTGCATGGAGGCATTCAGTGACACACGTTTCCTTCATATGCACTTCCATATCAGATGCCATTTTGTCAGGCTGCCCCTCTGCTGCCATCTGTCACACAGCAACAACACATAATAGAATATTGGTGGGAAGGTTCAACCTCTACTGCCACACCACCAACATCCATTGCAGCATTTCAGTACCTAAAGGGAGCCTACAAACAGGAGGGGAATCAACTCTTTGAAGGGTAGATAACTGCAGGACGAGGGGAAATGGTTTTAAGTTGAGGGAGGGTAGATTTAGGTTGGATGTCAGGGGGAAGTTCTTTACAGAGAGAGTGGTGAGGTGCTGGAACAGGCTGCCCAGGGAGGTTGTGGATGCCCCGTCCCTGGAAGTGTTCAAGGCCAGATTGGATGGGGCCCTGGGCAGCCTGGTCGACTATTAAATGAGGAGGTTGGTGGCCCTGCATGTGGCAGAGGGGTTGGAGTTTCATGACCCTTGAGGTCCCTTCCAGCCCCGTGATTCTGTGATTCTGCGATCCACCTCTGATGTCATAGACCAACATAATAAAATCGGAGGCATTACTTTTGGAGCAATCCTTGTAGATTGAACTGAGAAAGTCTCCTTTGAAGAAAGTTTTTTGTTATCTTTTTTCCTCTGAAGGTAGATAAAATTATTTTCAGTTCAGCTCAGGTACGTTTTTCATCAGTTTTAGAAATTGCCAGCTAGTCAGAAAATGCATGAATTGACTACCTCTGACTGTTGATAAAATTTGAAATAATAAATTGTATTTTGTGCTGATACTGAATAAGTCCTACTAAACTTTACAAATAAGTTGCTCTGCTTTGAAGAAGGTAAGTTAGAGGAAAAGCAGATTCAGTACATAGCTATCACATCCAGTTTTCATCAGTTCAAATGGGAACTGCTAAAATACACTAACCTTCAGTTTCTTCTCTTTTATTACTTAAATTCAGAAAACATTCACATTGAGCAAAGCACTTAAGCACGTGCTGAAAGTCTCTGTATAGAAGTGACTACAACACATGCTTAAAATCTTCCCCAAACTATGCCATCTGTGAATAATCTGCTTTTATATAAAATACTATGTTAGTACCATAATTACTGCAGTTTAAATGAAATAATTAAAAGCCTTATTTCCAAAATGGCTCATTTTGAATGTAAATGCTATAAATTAAGCATGCAGGATTTTGTCGTTTATCAACATACAGCGGTGATGAAAGCTTAGATCTGAGGATGTGTTCAGCATACTTCTAAAAGTCTGTTTTTCCGAACGTTTAAATAAATCCTGATTAAACTAGTTTTCAAGATTCTTTTGCCTTGAAATAAGTAGCAGAAGTGAGAAGTTTAATGATTTGCAATATTTTTACTATTTTAGGAACGTTTAGATTTTGCGATGAAAGAAATTATCTTTGATTTCCTTTGTGTTGGAAAACCTGCAAAAGCTTTCAGTCTCAACCCTGAGGTATGGCATGCATCTTCATTTATTTTTTTTTAGTTTATATGTATTATATTGTGATACATTTGCTTTTTGCTTACATTCTAAGTATGTTTTTGCCGTTGTCCAGTTCCCAAGCAATATCTTGAAATTGATTTCTTGATGAAATGCTTCTGTGGACTGATTTGTGAAATGCCACGTTGTTCATTCCTGTCTTGTGCTTCCTCAGTGAAGGTTACAGAGTGTGAAGTCATGTAAATGCATAAAACAAAAAGGAGGGGAGAAATATTGGCCACGCTGTTTCCTGATCACTCTGCTGATGATCTATATAATGCATTAAAATACTTCATTATAAAAACAGATTTTCTTTAATGATTTCCACATTTTTTAAAACAGTGTTACTGAAAAAGAGTCTGTGATGCAAGAAGAACTGAAGGTGGTGGCCATGAACATCTCCACTAGTGTTAGTCGTGTTTCTAGTGCTTTCCTTAGGGAAATCAATCAGATATTTGAAAAGCTTAAAAAAAAAATTAAATACTTGATAAAATAATGAAAAATTCTCTTGAAATTCATTTGCATATAATTAAAAATAAAGCCAAACATTTGAAAGTTAAAAATTAATACATTCAAGATAGGAAATATTTGTATTCTTCACATAAAATATGTCTATATTAGATTAGATAGTGGGTGGAAATTCTTTCCTCAGAGAGTGATAAAGCACTGGAACAGGTTGCACAGAGAAGTTGCAGGTGCCCCATCCCTGGAAGTGTTCAGTGTCCTGGGAGCCTGATCTGTGGGTGGCAGCACTGCCCACAGCAGGGAGTTGGAACTAGATGGACTTTAAGTTTCCTTCCAGCCCAAACCATTTGAGAATGCAACTATTCTATGATACTAATCCTGTACTGTTGCACAGCCTTATCTATTCACTAAAATGTTAGAATAAAATGAGCGATTTGCAAAAGTCCTGTTTGATTCTAAAACAGGTATTTTGAAATGTGTTAAGCTTTCTACTATCAAAACCAGTAAAAACGAGAGAGCTCTACTTATAGCACAGCTTTCATCTTTATTCAGTAGACTACAGAAAAATCAAAAAGAGCTCCTGAGTAGGCAGACCTTGCCAAGCTTGGCATCAGGCTCATCTGTGATAGTCTGATCACTGCTGTGCTGCAGATATCATTGTACATGAGGCAGAGCTTTTAAGGAATAGACATATTATTTCTTTGCACCAAGATATCTGTGTATCAGAGGGATATAGACCTCATGAGATCTTAACATCTGAAATGTTACTGTTTATCAGCAACAATGTAAGTCCAAAGACAATGAAATAATAAGGGTAATTTTTGTTCTGTGCAGACTTCTGTGTTTTAAGTCCATGTGAATGCATTTCTGGAAGACTGTCGTTAGGACTGCTTCTCAGCTTTTGGAATACATTTCTCAGAAATGAAAAACATCCTGGTGTTTTATTAATGCAGTATAAAGACTGCAGGTTTTCCTCTCAACTCCCTGGAGACATTCACTTCACTTAGCTTCATCTTCCTGATGTTTTGGTTCCGAGCTCTATCCCAAACTTTTCACACAGTAGGGTCAATCTTGTGCCCTTTTGAGACAGTTATTCATTTTTGTCCATAATGACCATTTAGGACATTTGTGCTTAACTCTAGGTCCAGTTAGGATGTATTATTAAACTCCAGGTTCAAATCCATATTTTTTATCCTGAAGATAAAATTATAATGTACAGATGAGAAGAAATGAAGTTTTGAGAGGAAAGAGCAACCACTCATAGTAAAGCTATAAATTCATAGTTAATTTTATGGCTATTTTTTATGACATATGTCAGGCTGGTTGTTGTGACCAAAATACTGAATAATGTACAACTGTGTAACAAAATTTCAGTGATTTAAGAATATGATTGTTTGATTATGATACTCATTCATCTTCTGAACTTTACAGAGAATGAATATTGGTCTGAGAGCTTTCTTGGTAATTGCTGATAGCCTGCAGCAAAAAGATGGTGAACCTCCAATGCCAGTGACTGGTGCTGTCCTTCCCTCTGGAAATACTCTCAGAGTGAAGAAAACGTATTTGAGCAAAACTCTTACAGAGGAGGAAGCAAAAATGATAGGTAAGTGTGGAAGTTGCACATGACTGAATGTGAAAAAGTCTCTAGAATGATTTAATAGTGTTAAGAATCCAATTGATTTCATTACTGTAAACGTTTCTGTTCTATTGAAATATGTGGTTTGGTCTGATAACAGGGTTTTTTAAATATTTTTTTATTATGCAAAAAAAATTATTTTCAAGAATGGTATCTAAGACAGCAGTACTCTGTTTTTTTAGATGTTGCAGATGATAGTTAAGCATTAGCTCTGTTAGTTCTAGCTACCTGTGTTTATTCATGGGTATTCATCCAATTCCAATGTTCTGAAAATGTACCAGCTTTAAATTCCAGCAAAGCTTTCTTTTATTTATCCCCATTTTAATTGCTGTGTGTATCTCACACCGAGGGAAACTTTTAAGAATGGCAGAAACTTGTAAATGTAAAACAAAGCTGAACTGAACTCCCGGGTTGAAAGTGTCCTGGGCTTCTATTGTAGTCATTGTGGAGAATCCCATGCCAAAAGAAACTCTTGTGTATCCTGTGCTGAAGGTGTCTGGATCTACTAGTAGAAAACGAAATTTGGCTACTCACCATAGTACTCCATTAAGTCCCCAAATCTATGTGGATGAAAGAGAGTCTACATATTTCCACACCAGTGACAAAGATGTACTGTACTGTTGCTAGACCATTGTACCATTGTTAGGAAAGTATAGAAACATAGGACTCATTGCTGTTGAAATGTACAATGGACATAGTATTTATGCTGTTGTTAAGTCAGTTCATTTTGGTTACTCTTTGTGACAGTAAGGACTGCATTTGATAATAAACACTTGAACTCTTAATTTCTTCTATTTCATTAGTAAATTCTTTACTATGTTATGGTACAATATTCTGATTCCCACATATAGCATTTAAGGTTAAGCTAGGTAGTTCCTATGTTTTCTTTTGCATTCTGCTATGCCATTGAACTTTTGATTTAATCAGATCTGAAAATTGATGTCATTTTGAAGTGCTAAGATAATGTTGTCTTTATTAAACAGGAGAAGAATTGAATGGAGATAGCTGATTAGAATGTATTATTTGGTGTTAATAATCTTAAATTTGATTAAGAAAATTAAAATTTTAGCATTTGATTAATATGGAAGAAGAGAACATGGAAGTTTTTTTTCTGAAGTATTTGATTTTCATCAACTCCTTTAAAACTGTGTATCTAATATTGTATTTCACATAAAATAGCATGACACTTATTTACATATGAGAGAAGTTTTAGGAGAGCTTGTTCAGATTCCTGTTTTTCCTATGCTTGTCATTTCTAAACCTTGCTACTAGATCAGATCATTTACCTCTGTTGTGAAAAGTCACAAAATATATAGCTTGGCAAACTGACGTTTTATTTTTCTGTGTACAGACATATTTTTGACCAGGTATTTTTCAATTACTCCATTGGGAAATATGTATTTATATCACTTGGGCTATTTTTATGTACAGTAGTTTTTGGAGAAGGTCACATATTCCATCTCTGAGTTAAGATATCTGTACTAATGGAGTACGCTGTATCATGTGTAAAACATTGTTCTTAACTCATACAACACAGCTTGACTGAACAGCTTTCTTTTTCAAAGTATACACATCTACAAATATCACAAATTATACAAAGTGCATATTATTGCAGGTATGTCATTGTATTATTCTCAAGTAAGAAAAGCTGTGGACAACATTCTCAGACATCTTGACAAGGAAGTGGGGCGGTGCATGATGCTAACCAACATACAGATGCTTAACAAAGAACCTGAAGACATGATCACGTGAGTGTTAAAGAACAATAAATCCCATTAAATACTGAGGTGCAATTTTAGAACTTTTTACTGTTTCTGTCTATCTTGGGCCATCAGAGAGTCATCAAGAAACAGGAACAGTTAGCTTATATACACTGAAAAACTGTTCATGACAAGTTGAGCATGCATATCTGCATTTTACAGTGTTTGGAATTGAACTGACTCTCTCAATATGGCCAAAGTCTCTGTATGTGTCTTAAGAATGTTTAGATGGTAGAATTCGCAAAGTCCATGGAAGTCCTACCAGCCTATGCTTAGAACAGTTTTAAAGTATCTTTGCATCACTGAAGTTCAAAATAAATGAAAAAAAAAAAAAATTGTAAATCCCTGTTAATACTAAGTGATCTTTCAAAATTCTCATTACTTTGCATACCTGTAATCAAAATAAATTATTCCTTGAAAACCCAAGTCACCTTTTCATAACAGTCTTGAATTTAAAAAGTATTCCACTGGACTGAAATCAAACCAGTGTACATCTCAGTCAGTGTTCAGCAGCAGCTTTTGGCATTCTCATCTGAACTGAATGATGAGAGAAGTTTCCACGGCAGAATTCTAGTGAGGTGGACTTTTAGTGTGATGGATGACTGGCCTAACTCAACCATCAATTTACAGCTGATATAATCTCTATGTTTTAATGCCTTTCCTTTGCCCTTGCTTGTTTCTGTGATGATCCAGATGAGATTTTAAACTCTTTGTGTCTTTAGCTTTGTCTCAGTTTATTTATATGAAATGCCAACATTACTATCTGGTAATATTTCATATTTTTTCTTATAATACCATGGACTGTATTGCTCAGTATTTGCAGTCAGTTTTCATTTTAATGTTGGGTGTCCAAGTGTTTGGAGGGGGAGGAAAAATGAATTTTCAATCTCACATTTTATTTCCAGAAGATAATTAGTGGAACAGAGAGCACTTAGATGAGAAGTGTACTTCATCTTAGCTGTAAATTTCCTTTCTGCGGTTTCTCAGCATCACTGAAGGGCTGTTTATTTTCAGAATCAGTTGTGAGTTTTAAGTGTGAAAATTGTGAGTTTTAAGTTTCAGGAAAACTTTTGGTTTGATAGCTACCTTTGCCAGAGACATAAAGTTTGGAAGGCTGGGGGGTCAACAGCTGACCATGTAAGTTACTGCATTTCTATGCTGTGACCAGAACAGCCTTATATCCAGATGGAACATAATTTAATTAATATATGCAAGAGAAAGGAAAAACACATTTTATCACATTTTTTCTTGTTCTTCCATGGAAAAAAATAGAATCTGTGGTTTTTGTTATCAGTCTTAACCTAACTTATGTCAACTCCTGAGCAACTTCATTGACTGTTACTATTGACTTTTCAAATAACCCTTTTAAAAACTGTGCTGTGCATGATAACTGAAAAAGCCAATATATTGTTTTTATGTAATTGCTCATCACTGTATTCACAGAATTTCACAGTTCACCAGAATTAAATAATTGAGTTCTTATGGGCTTTAGTACATAGATACAGCACTACAAACTGAGTTTTCTTTGCACCCTTCAGTGGGATATGAATTTCATTACTGGTTATAATTAATTTCCAGGATTTAGTCAGAATAAGGTATATAAACATGTTTTTACTGGTACTTTGAAGATTTTGCTGATAGTACCTAGCTAAAATGTTCTACTGCTGGTATGGAAGCAGACTTCCAGCTAAGGACAGCTGTTGGTGTCTTCATCCAGAGCTCATCCTGCTGGATCCTGAGCCAGCCTGAGATGAGCGCAGAGCCGTGTCAGAGCCTGCTTGCCAGGCGCTTTGCATGCTGTGCCTGGTAGCTCAGATAAGATGGGAACTTGAGCCTCAAACTTGGATCTTCTCCTGCTAGACTTCTGAGCGGCTGATAAGCCACAGAACACCCACAGATTTTATATTTATAAATAATTACTCACTTGCCCTCATAACTGTTTCCTCTCGGACTATTATTTTGCATGCCTCACTTTTAACTGCACAAACTGTTTACAATCTCTAGGGACTGATAATAATGAAACTCTGCAAAGTTCACTTTCCACTTCAAGTCGGCAAGAAAGACGCATTTGTTTTTGTGCAGATAAAATTACTGATAGCACTTTTGTTTTTTAAAAGCCATAATACAGTATTTTGCAATAGTGATTAGTGTAACTTCTATTTACATCAGTGACAGTAGTCCAAAGGGATTTCTTTATAACCAAACTGTCAAAAGGGATGTTGTGTTTTACACTTTTTCAAGTCAGTTGCTTCAAGTTCTGTCTGTTGAGTATGTGATACAGGTATCATAAAACAGAGATGGTTCATTGTGAAAATTGTTTCCCCATTTTATACAATTTAAGTTAATCTATTAAAGAATTACTACCACGCCATTTTGTTAAGATAATACATATTCAAGCTGGTAAGTATATAGGAGTATTGAGAGAAAGAATGGTATCCAAGTGACAGTATAAAACTGTCTTAATCCTTGTATTTAGTAAGCCTAGTGTCACTTTATGCCTTTTCTTATTTTAGATTTGTGGGATAACATCGTCTTCAGATTTTCTCTGGGGCTGCACTCAAAAGCTGGCTATCCAAATACAGTGTCCTCATATTGAAGATAAATAGTGAATAGTATTGTTGGAAAAATTGTAAATTTTAAAATGCTGTCATTCTCTGGCTACTTCCTTTATCCTGTATAGCCAAGTAATTGATCAGCAAGGTAAAAAAGGAGCATGAAAAATATTCCAGGGTCTGTTGCATGAACTTCTTTAATCTTCATTCTTCGAAAAAGTCAGGGAAAGAAGTCAGGATTGCATCTGTCATGAAAATAATCAGCAGCTGAAAATTGAACTACTTTTAGAAAAATTATGGACTCTCAACCTAGTTTCTGGTTCATAGTGGACTTTAAACAGAACCACTTTCTCAGGCTGTTCAGGAGCAGTTAAACCATTTCAGAGATTAGAGCAGCCTTGGGGCTACTGTAACATGTTTTAGCTGATAATGATTGCTACATAACTGCTATCTCTGCCAGAGATCAACAGAAACTCTCTGGCCCTACCTACCTCTACAGAGCGCTTCTCTCTCTGTAATTATGGATGCAGCAGGGGCTATTGCCTATTGAGGGCAACAGTCTGGCTCTGCTGTTATTTGGCCTTCTTATGTATTCACTATTTACTTCAGTTGATGGACTGTAGCTGCATTGGGGTGGGGAACATCTCCAGCTTTTTCCTCATTGCTTACATCATGCAAAAGCTGATCTTGATGGAGGAGTCCTCCTATGTTGTAACTCTATCTTGCTGTATGTACCAGAGAAAAGCAGTAAGTCAGTAATAGTGTAAATTTTCAAGTACTGTGTAAATACTTTGTATAAATATTGTGAATGAAAAATGTCAAAATCAAAATTTTTTATTCAAGAGCAGTTTCCTTGTTTCATTGTTAGTGATTTTCTTTCTGTCCTGGTATTCTTATGAGGCCTCTGGTGCTCCATTATTGTCCATCCCTTCTCTGTAAAACTGTAGGTGGATCCTTTAACATGAGTACTTGTGCAATTAAAATTTTGTTTTAAATTTCCAGTGGTGAGAGAAAACCAAAAATTGATCTGTTCAGAACGTGTGTTGCTGCTATTCCTCGATTGCTTCCTGATGGAATGTCAAAACTTGAGTTGATCGACTTGCTAGCAAGGTAAGCTGTTCAATGATTAAACAACTGCTGAAGGGGAGCAGAATGGAAAACTGAGCCACAAAGTGTGTAGTGCTTTCTTAGACAAAGCCATATCCATATAAAAAATAGTCTTCTGTTAATGGATAAGACACAGAAATTCCAGCATCATTTTACAGCCACTGTGTTTAAATTATAGACTCTTAATTTTCTAAGAGAATAAATATATCATTTAGAACTCTTTATCGTCAATATCTAGGTTACAGGATACTCACTACTTATTACTTTTTTTAACCATCACAGCATACTAATTAACAGAAGAGTGGGAATTTTTTTTTTCTGTGTAGCAGAAAAACAAGAAAATGAACATTTAGTTTTTGTTCACAATTCCCACCTGTTTGATAAAACAGAATATTCTGTATGTGATGTGTTTCCAAATACTTTTTAGATTAATTGATAATGATAGTTTTTATGAAAATGATTTTGTTATAAGGCAGAAGGTAAAGTTTTAATTTCTTATTCTCCCTGCTTGGATTTATTTAGATATTGAATTTATATAGGTATACCTCACTTCACTGTAGAAGGTAGTGTAGAACACGTTTATGGTTATTTTTCAGGACATCACAACTGTGACTTACTGCAAATAATTATGATAACAAGTGCTAGTCAGTACAGAAAGCTCTGTGTGGTACATTTCAGTTCTAGTATGCAAGTCAAAGGTTTCAGCATGTGCTTGTAAGTAGATCTGGTGATAAATCAAGGCACAAGGCCCTAGCAACATATTGCTATCATGTAACTGTAGCAAAACAATATTTTCCACTCTGTTCTTGTTTTCGAAATCTTTCAAATATCTGTGAGGAATGGCAGATGTCAGGAGGGTTATGTGCAAAAGCATTTTTTTTTACTATGTGAACAGCCAATTCCCAGTGATGCACTAGAGCAATGAATCAATTAATTCTGCTAGTGGTAAGGAGCACAGACAGCCAAACAAGCCAAAAGGGTAAGGGTGCTGTTCTCCATGGCAAGCTTAATTTCCTTGTGTTTACATCCTGCTATAGATCAGTTACTTGTTGTTTCAAATCATTACATTATCAAATTATACAGATGCCACATTAGACATGAATCCCAGTTAAGGAAAATGAAATGGGACATGTTTGCCTTTAATCCAATATTTTAACCAGCTTTCCATCCTTACTAATGATCTTAACTAAGCTGGTAAAAAGTATATATCCATTCTGCTCTTTGACCACAGAGGATTGTTAAGGTCAGACCTCAAAAATAGCTTCTGTAGAATTAAGAAGGTATAAACGCTGATGTGAATTTCTTCATAAATTAGTGCTTCTCTACTTATGTCTCATAATTGTCAAAATAACCACTGACTTTCTCCTTCTTCAAACCTCAAACTTTATGCAGAAAGGACCGTTTGTGATTGTTTAGCTACAGTTAGCATTGTAAGCATTTCTGGGTAACTACCATGCTGGGACATTGTAAATGGCAGGTCAGTTTGGTAATCTTAGTCCTTGCCTCTGAAAGGAAGTGAGATATCAAAAGGAACTGAGAACAGCATCTCTAGGACACATTTGGATGCAGTTACGTGTCTATCCATTCTTCAATAGCAGGACCTTTGGGAAGTTCTCATCTCCTGTGCCTACTCTCACTAAAGCATTTCTAAGCCATTGATACTGTTTTAAAACAGATTCTGAAGTACAGCAAAGGAAACAGAATTTAGGTAAACATAAATGGATGCGTAATATGTTGGAATTTTTTATCAGAAAACAGTCAACAGACAATTCATGGTCCAGGCAACATATAGCATGGTGTTGAAAGAACTGGGTAGGGTCTCAGTATTGTGGAATAGGATCTTTGGGTTACAGTGGGTCACAAATTGAGCATAAGAAAGTTACTGAGCACAAGATGTTACTGTGAAGAGGCAAACCTTATATCCTGGTGTAAATAGAAACGTCTAAAATACTTGAAAAAGTTACCCTCTAATTAGCATCAAGGATGCCTGGTTTGAAGAGCTGTGTCCAGGAGGATGTGCTGCAGTTAAGAGACTGACCAGAGGAAAACAGAAAATGAGTGATTTAAAATATATAAGCCAGACAGAATTAGGTCTGTTTAATCTATGATAGTGTGGACTGAAAATGGTCTGCACAAGTACAGCTTCACTGAAGAAGAAAATTTAAGGTAATACCTGTCCTTATCTTAACGTAAGTCTGCAGACTACCCCAGCAACAGAGCTGCTTCTGCATTCTCTATACCCTCCATTGGATCCGGATTGACTACTTTTCCCAGCTGTGGAAAAATACCAGGAGATTAGTCATTGCTGTTCTCTTATCACATCATAAATCTTATTACAATATTATTTCTTTTTTAGTCTAAGGTGATTAGATTTTGAGACTAAATCAATACAAGAATAAAAGATTTTGAAAGATTTAAAATTTTTGAACAGAACCTGAGAATCTGTTTTGCACTGATTTTGTGCAGGGCTTTGTTGTTTGGATGGAAGGTGGTGAGATATTTTCTTCTCACTGAGGATAAAATAACATGTTAGGGTTAATGGGTTCTTTTGTTCACTGTTTGGTTTTAATTTTTCATCCTCACAACAGATGTGTCTTTTGGCAGTTTGCAGAAGGAATCTGTAACTCCACAGCAAGACTTTCTTCCAGGACAGCTGTATTAAAATTAAAGCAGTACAGCAGATGTCAAGTAAATGCTGTACCTTTTACCCCTGTACTGCCCACTGGAACCATTCATTACAAATTCAAAAGCTAGGTTTTAAGTTTATCAGACTCCAAGTACCAACAAACATTTACTTGCTCCCTCAAGCTACCTGCCATATGGTAGAAGTACAGAAATGTATTCTCATGCTCAGTTGAATTTATTCTCATTGGGTAGTGGCCAGTGCCATTGCGTAGTCACTTGGTTTTATAGATGTAACATCTTTTGTACCCTCTTTTCCATTATTTGTGTCATTGTGGAAGTCATTTCCTCAATAGCTTAATTACTGTCTCGGGGCTCTTGCTTTTCTTTGGTTTATGGCAATCCAAAGATGAGAAAGAAACGGTCCTTTCCTAGCACAGCAAAATACTGTGATTCCAAATTCATTTGAAAAGACACTGTTATTTAAAAATGATATTAAAGCATGATAGTTATTTTTAGAGTCATATTCACAGGAGGCTACATTGCTTTCCTTTTACATAACTAAAATGTCTCTTATGCAGCAACAATGGACTGAATTTGTTCTGAGCTGCATCTCATCATACAGTTCTAACCAACTGGAATTTTACTCCCCTCCATTTGGCCGGTGTTTTTTTTTGTTTTTTTTTCTCCCTCGATTTCTATCCTTTTCTTTCCAATGCATCCTTATTTTCAGCTACTCTATTAAATATAGATTAAATACTTCAAAAATGAGTGCTGACACACTCTGGAAAATTGTGGTCTCTTGAGCAATAAAAACAAAATATATCATAAAGTCAGGAATTGCAAGACAGAGTGATCTGAATTTACTTTGTTCTGTCAGGCTACCAACACAGATGTGGTTTGTTAAATTTTGTGTCAATGTATATAGATTTTTTGTGTTGAAAGAGAATGTCAGCACAATGCAAATTCAGATGGAAATGAAATTTAGAAAATGGAATCTGAAATCTGAACTTTTGAAAGGACTTTCAAGGTATGAGGTGAGTTTTTAGAAGTATGGAATGTCCTTAGCCTTTTTTTCCTAATTCCCTGTCCGAAGTTGATTAAAACATGAAGTAGTTTTTGATGGAAATGCTCATTTTTATTTCTTTTGAAGATTTGTTTTCCATAAGTGGGATTTTATTCTTGGCTAAAAATGCATTTTAGCTGTTAGGCAACATAAATGTTGCAATTCTTCTATTTCTACATTGGAAGTAAGCAAATTGATAGATTATAAAATCAAATGTTACTCTGTAAGCTTTTTGGTATCATAATGAAGTAGAAATGGTTCACAAAGCTGTAACTGACTAAAGCAATACTGTTCTTTGTCTGGGGAGAAAGCAGAGTTGCCAAATTGTATACATACTTTTTAGGAGTGAAGCAATTCTTTTGGATCTATGAATATGTTCACGTATTATCGTAGAAAGAATAACAGTGAAAACAGTCTAAGGGTGTTAATTGTAATCAGTAATAATAAAACCATGATAGCATCATTGAAATTTACATTGGCACTGAGAATTTTCCATCAGTGTTAATTTACTGAGAAACATGCTTGTTACCACAATAAATGCTGCTTAGATTTTCATTACCTGAGATTTACTTCTGCTTACAGGCTGTCTATCCATATGGACGATGAACTTCGACACATTGCACAAAATTCTCTTCAGGGTCTACTTGTTGACTTTGTTGACTGGCGGGAGGATGTACTCTTTGGTTTTACTAATTTTCTGTTACGTGAAGTGAATGATATGCATCATACCCTTCTTGACACTTCACTAAAGTTGCTGCTACAGTTGCTCACACAGTGGAAGCTTGTCATACACACTCCAGGAAAAGCTGCTGAACAGGCAAAAGCCAGATCTTCAGAGGTATGAAATGACAGTTTTGTGTCCAAGCATTTATACTAATGGAAGGCAGAAATTATGTTCCCTTGTGCTTCTGTATTTTGTGTTTCGTATTTACTCACCTGAGAAGAATTCACACCACATAAGATTTTTTAAGGTAATTAGTTCAGCAGTCTTTTGAGGACAGACATTTCCTTGTGTAACAGAGCAGATGTTATTGTTGAGCAACAGGAGAGAATGCATGTCAAACTGAAGTAAGCATGTCAGCAAAAGCACATCAAGTGAAATATGTCTACATAGTTGTTGCAGAAGAATATTTTCCCAGGACTGAAACAATTGATAATGCTAGTGGGAATGTAATGTTGGGAACAGTGAAGTGGATCTTCCTTTCCCATAGACATTTCATTTGGTTAATCCAAAAACATCAGGTAATATGATTGTTTCTTGTAGCCTGCTATCTTCATGTGCTACTGACATTCCTGGGAACTGAGCAGCTTTGCTCCTGCTCCTTCCATCTCCACTGTCCCTTAGATATTTTCATTGTGAGAGATGATTTTCAGACTTCTTATCACCTTACCGAATCACTTTGGAAATTTTTTCTTTTGAGCAAACATGATGTCTGCTTTATATTGCAGAGAACCATTATTCATAAATAATAGTAGTTCAAAAATTTGAGAAAGAGAAAGCCTCCCATACTCTTCAGTAAATACTACTGCACCTTGCTGGTGGGGTCCTCTTTGGGATAAGTTTATACGGGCCACATATCCCTTCATAGGGCTGCCTTCTACAGTATTGTAGAACCTGGGGACCCTGCTGTCTGAAGTAGGAAAACTGCAAAATCTTGGCAGCGTGATTTACTCCTTCATCTTATAGTAAAAGATGGAATAAAACAGAGAGTTCAACTGCAGTTTATAAAGAGGGGTCTAGCCAAACAAATCAGTGCTCATGCATAGGTTTTGTGGAATAGAGTATGTTAAAACAACGAAACTCAGTGGTTTGAGGGAATGCTTTCTGTATCCTACTTAGCATTTACATGGCCTCTGCATCTTGATTCTTTATGCGTTGTAGTTAAATAGAATGTTTCTAGGAGATCTGGTTTCCAAGTGCTATTCCTTCAATTTTTTTCCCCTTGCATTGTTCTACAGTTGATACCAAATGGATCCAGCCACAGGATACAGACTGAAAGAAGCCCCTATTCTAACGTACTACATGCAGTTGAAGGATTTGCGCTGGTTCTGCTGTGCAGTTTCCAGGTTGCTACCCGTAAACTAGCTGTTTTAATTCTCAGAGAGATCCGTGCTTTATTCCTGGCACTTGGCCAGGCAGAGGTATGGTTTTCCTTTTCTGGAACTTGGAGTTAGTGTTTTCCAAAGCTAAAGATCAAAAGTGGTATTACTGTTACTTTTAGCAGTTGCTACAGTGCAGCAGGTATGCACTTAGTGTTTTTATTAACTTTTTATATGAGCTTTCCATTTCTGTTCACCTTAACATTGCAAACCTTTCTGTAGTTTGCTGGGCATGTACCCTGTACAAGAATTTGTTCAATCTGAAACTTGTAAAACAACTTCATATTTTCTCTTGACATGACGTGAATGTGTAACATTCATCTTTTTTTTTGGCTGAACAGATCATTTTTGTATTGTCAGCATTACATATTTGTATTGGAAACGAAACTCATTCCTTCAGCATACCATTTTATAAAAAACACAGCATAAGACACATGTAAGATTATTCACATACATTTTCCTTGTATAGTAAAGGTCTCTTAAGTCTTTTTTGCAGATATAGAAGCATGGAGAGTCCTGTGTGTGGTTGTCACAGCTTAGCAAGTATCTAAATGCCTAAGAACACAAATACGTGTGTTCATAGCAAAGGAATGCTCTAATAATCACTAAGCTAATTTTTCAGTCTTTTGATACCAGCTATCTAGAGTTAGGTAAGATTTTCTGATATGTGCTTTTATTCAGTAAGCAGTGAGCTATAGCCACAAGTTATCTTAATTTAGAACTGCAGCATGGACTTGTTTCTGAGTTTTATGAGGAAAGGACTAAATGCACCAAGGTGTTTGGTGTTTCTTTTTGCCATTTTAGATTCATGGCATAATTTTTAGGTGATCTGTTTCATCTACCAGAAGAATGGAAAAAAATTGGTAAGGAAAGCAGCTAATTTATGTTCTCTCTGTTATGCAGGATGACGACAGGCCTATGATTGATGTCATGGATCAGTTAAGTTCTTCTATTCTTGAGAGTTTTATTCATGTGGCTGTTTCAGATTCAGTAAGTAGTACTTCACTGTTACTGCTAGTAGACATTGACATAACAAATATAAGACATGATGTACTAGGAGTACAACTGCTAGGAATTAAAGAAATCACACAGTTTTAAGGCTCTAGCCATCTGCCCAGGAGCTCCAAAACTCCATAAAATTGTGGGCATCACTTGTGTACTGCTTCTTGAAGAACCATTGAGAAAGTCTTATTTTCAACACCGTATAATGCTTGGGGTGGTTGGAACTCAGTCACTGCTCTCATTGGTCTGTTCAGAAAGGGGTAAGTTGTAGCTCACATGCATGCTCCTGTATATGCAAACCTAAACACAATATCTAGAGCATTTCATAGATATGATGAATCCAATTTTTCTTGTGGGCTCTTGTGAGTTTATTGTACCTAATATGCTTTCCTGTGGTGTGAAGGGATGAAATTAGGCCATTGTACAGCTGAAAACAGAAAAGGTGCAGAATCAGAAACTGCTCAAGCAAGAGCTATTCTGATTCTGTAAGCTAGGGGTTAGAAAATTCATCTGAAATGACAGCACCTGTTTTGGAGTGTTGTAGTTTCTATAGTTGAAGATTTGAGTCTTGTTCTTCAGTTCTGTGTATTAATATTATAGCAAAGCATGTGTACTGCCAGTAAACTTTCTTTCTGACAAGTGCATCCTGGATTGGTAATTAGTGGTTATTTTTGCAACTGTGAATGGAGGATGCAGACAACTGTTCTATCCTATTTGAGGTCTGATAAGTGCTTAATAAGGCTGCCAAAATACATCTGTTGAAGTTTTCATTCCAACAATGCTGTTTTCTTCAGAAAATACTAACTTGCTCTACAGAAATGGTTTGTTGATAGCATGAGAACCCTACTTGCCACTGAAGGAAGCAGGATTTAAAGTGGATTAAAACTGCTTAAATGCTTGTGAGGAAGGGACTTGGGTGTCCTGATGAACAAAAAGCTGATCATAAGCCAGCATGCTCTTGCAGCCCAGTGGGCCAACTGTATGCAGGGCTACACCAAAAGAGGGGTGGCCAGCCAGGAGGGGGAGGGGATTGTCCCAGTCTGCCTTTGTAAGGCCCCATCTGGAGTATTGTGTCCAAGCCTGGGTTCCCCAGTTCGAGAGGGATGTGAACATGGTGCAGTGGGTCCAGAGGAGGGCCAGGAAGATGCTCAGATGGCTGCAGCACATCTCCTGAGAAAAAAAGTTGAGGGAGCTGGGCTTGTTTAGCTTGGAGGAGAGAGGGCTCCAGGGAGACTTCAATGCAGCCTTCCAGTACTTGAAAGGAGCTTAGAAGCCAGAGAGGGACAGATTTTTTACGTGGTCTGATAGTGATAGGACAAGAAGGAATGGCTTTAAACTATAAGAGGGGAGATTTAAGAGAGATATTAGGAAGAAAGATATCAGAGGGCAGTGAGGCAATGAAACAGGTTGCCTGGTGAGATTGTGGATACTCCATCCCTAAAGGCATTCAAGGCCAGGTTGGATAGGGCCCTGAGGAGCCTAAGCCAGTGGGTGGCAACCCTGCCTATGTCAGGGGGTTGGATCTAGATGATCTTTAAGGTCCCTGGAACTTAAGCCATTCTCTGATTCTGTGATTCTATGATACACAGATATTCAAATACCCTTCTGAATTCCAAAGAATATTTTCTAATGGCACTGGTATTTATCAGACCATCATTGCATGGTGGAGTCTTAATCATGCCTGAGGCCCTGTCTGGCTGTTCAGATGATGAACATAAGGACAGTCTATACTTGTTACAGACTGCAGCCTAATACAAGAGACTCCTGAGCTAGGAGCATTTATACTGACTAGAAGCATGAAAGTGTTAATCTAAAAAATCCTATAGAAGTTGGCCATGGAGCTGGAAAATAGAGACAAATACTGAGGGGGAACATGGCCGGAAATAAATTAATTTGGCTGTGATTTTTTTTTTTTCTTCACAGACGACAATCCCTTTAACACACAGTGTGGATTTGCAATGGCTGGTGGAGTGGAATGCAGTCTTAGTAAACAGCCATTACGATGTGAAAAGTCCTTCCCATGTCTGGATATTTGCACAGTCTGTTAAAGACCCATGGGTTCTCTGCCTCTTCAGTTTTCTTAGGCAGGAGAATTTACCAAAACATTGTCCTACTGCTCTCAGCTATGCTTGGCCCTACGCTTTCACTAGGCTACAGCTGATAATGCCTCTTGTGGATCCAAAGTAAGTGGCATGTAGCTTTCACCTTTATAGGTTTGTGTGATTTTAATATGAGCTGTGTTAGTCTCGTATTTCAGAATTGGTGTGTAAGACCTGTGGAGTTGCTACCCAAACATTCAGTTTTGAGTTATATAATTGCAGCTTGTAATGTGGAAAACTCTAGTTTTCTACCTTCATTGATTTTTGCACATATGATGTTCTGATGAGCAGTAAGTGATGGCTGCACGTGTTCTATTCCCTTTTAATATATGTTAAGACATTGTGTACTTAAGTCTGGGAAATGATTTTAATAATTTAATTCATTTTTAAATTCTAGTATTCCAGTCAATGCAAAGAAAACAAGTACAGCAAGCAGTGGAGACAACTATGTTACTTTATGGCGAAACTATCTTATTCTGTGTTTTGGAGTAGCAAAGCCCAGTATTATGAGCCCAGGACACTTGCGTGCTTCAACACCGGAGATCATGGCTACCACTCCTGATGGAACAGTGAACTACGATAATAAGGTGATGCACCTTGCTTCAGACAAATTATTCAGTGTCTGCATGTAAAATAATGCTGGTGAAAGTACATCCTGATGAAAGATATTTTACTTGGGAGAGCGTTTTGATCTATGCAAACTGATTAAGGCATGTAATTATTAAAACTTACGTTTAGCATGAGGTGACAAAAATATCTGGCAAAAGCTTTGGCATTTTCAAAATATTACTTTTTTTTTTCTGAATTCTGGGTGATATATATTCAAAGCATAGACATTTTGTATGACATATGTTGAAGTTAAATTTAATTTGTTGTTCCCTTTCTTTACTTGTAAAGGACTCCCTAAATCTATAGCATTATAAAGAGATTAAGGGAAGTTCCTGAATGCATATTGTATGCCTGCTGGACGTGAAGGAATACTGAAATATTGTTTCAAGTAGTAGCTCCTGAGAGAAGGAGTAGTACTACAAATGCAATTACTGGAATATTTTAATGAAATAACAAATTAAATAAATTACTATAATCTGAATGAAGGTAAAGGGATCTCTCAAATCTATTTATTTCCTAGGCCTTATTGAGATGACTGGTGTAGTAGACATTCAGTTAGGCTGGTGTATTAATATCCATAATAGTAACATCATTGCATGTTTTAAACTACATATTGATTCTTAGTGCTATCTTCTTTAACGTATTTACTCAGTATTCACATCCTGGCTATGAAGTGTCAATCATTTCTTAATATATTTTAGGCTATTGGAACTCCATCCGTTGGAGTCTTACTAAAGCAGCTAGTGCCTTTGATGAGACTTGAAAGCATAGAAATAACAGAATCACTTGTACTAGGATTTGGAAGAACAAATTCCCTTGTTTTCAGGTACTTCTCCATTTCTTATATTGTCAGTTTTTTACTTCTGATTCAAATGTGTTGCTTTTGTTGTAATTTTTGATGTAATTTTTGTTTTGCAATTTAGACATTAGTTTATGTGTAATCAATAAAATGATGCTTGTCAGAGAAGACTGGATTGTATTTACCTTTTTTTTTTCCTTAATTTAGGGAATTAGTAGAAGAACTTCACCCACTGATGAAAGAAGCCCTAGAAAGAAGACCAGAGGTCAGTTGAAGAAACTAAATGTAGCTGTTTGTTTAAACTGCAAAATGAATTTAAAAACAGTAAATTTTTTGTCTTTGAAAAACAAAGATCCCCATATAAGCTCTGTGTGCAAGAAACAGTAGCTGTATATAGGAACACAGCTTAAATGATTGCATTAAGTCTTAGTTTAATTTAAATTTGATCAGTGATACAGACTTCTTGGGGTCTTTGGGAGCAGTGTGAATATGAGGCCATCTGTACCACTTGACTTTGGGGCAGTGAGCAGTTCTTGTCTTTGTTCAGCAGTGTAGACGTAGCCATTGTGTCCATGCAGTTCTGCTGAATTCAGAGAGCAGTGTATTTATACCATTCTCTGCCCAGGCTGGTTTACCTGGTTCTCCAGCAGTTTCAAACTGTGTATTCACTGCACTGTTCTCCACAGCACCATCATTAAAGTACCCTCATGGTGACTTGACATCCTATCCCTGTCTGCCAAGTCATGGTCTTTACTGCAGAAGCCATGCAGAAAATAGTGAATAGAAAGAACAGAAATCATGAATAAGCAGAGGTCTCAGCTGTTCCCAATATTGTAATAAACAACAACAACAAAGTCACTCTGCAGGAACTTAATTTATGTTAAGTTTTACATGGACTGTTCTTAATAACTCTCTGTCTGGCAAACATCAACTACTATTTCCACTTTGCATGGAAATTTCAATAAGAGATAGATACATGAGAAGAAGAGACCACAGTGTGAATTCCCATCTTTCTCCTGATACGAATTGGGCCACCTTCCATTAAGCACTGCCACTAGTAAACCCAAGGGTGATTGAATGGGTCAGGCAGCAGTAGAGAATGTGGCAGGCCTCCATGTGAGCAGGCAGCTATCCAACATATCTGAAATAGCTTTTTTGAACAGACGTATGCCACAGAAAGAGAATTATCAGTACAGCCAATAATTCTAGGGGTAAAGCAGTATGGACTGTACACAAGATCCCCTGTGTGGGCACTGCAGGTGAGCTTGCCTAGGGGCAGTGTTACAGCACTGGCTCTGATGCTGGTGCAGGAGACAGCCGTGCATGTTCAATACTGCATTATAAAAAAAAAGACATTTTTCTCTCCATGTATGCTTCCCAGAACCCTTAAAGCGTAAAAGGAGCAAATCAGGCCTTCAAGTAGGACAAATCAAATGGCATAATGATTTGAATAAAACCTTTGGCTAAATTGCTGCTGGCTGTCAGTCCTGAGTCAGAATAAGCAGAGAAAGTGTCACTTTCTTTTCCCAAGCATCTGCTACTGGCCATCAGCAAGGCCAGAGTACGAGGTGAGATAAGCCTCTGATCTGATTCACTGTTGCTGTTTATACATTGTGAAGAGGAAAATTTGAGCCTTTTTTGAGCTTTTCTTGTCCAAGCAGCAAATTTCTTTGAGGGCAAACAGATTTTTGACCTTCTCAGGATTTTCCTTTGTGAGGATGCAAGATAGAAGGAAACAAGTTATTTTATCCCTTCAGCAAGGAACAGTCCTTGAGTGCTTTCAAAGCAAAATACGACACAGAAAAGACAGCTTCTAGAAGATAATGAGATACAGTGAAGCAGTTAACAGCAGTACTGTTCTACTGGGAGTGTATGTTAACTGTGTACAACCATTGCAGCCAACATATCCAAGATCATTGTACAGGAGTGTTTTCTGCAAGGAGCTAACTTGAATATGAGTGATAATGTAGCTGCAGCATTGCCATGTTCAAGAGTGGTTAACCAGTAAAATGTTAGAATTCTGAGGTTGAAGTATCTGATCTTTCACTTCACAGTGTGTCTAGTGCACTAAGTAGATGGTGTAAGGCTAACATGAATGTCCATACTATCTAGTGATAGCACGGGAACCTTGAATAATTAATTTTTTATCCAGAATTTCATGATTTCATTTCCATGTGTTCAGTGAGAACTGAGGTACCTATTAACAGTTTCTTCAAGAACAGTTGTAAAGACAAAAATGTGTTGATAATTAATTCTGTATTGACTTATAAGTCAGTATAAGTCATTGTCACTACAAAATATCCAAAAGCAGTCAAACTCCATCTTGAAGAAAATGCTTTAACCAGATTTTTTAGATCTCCACTGTGCAGACAGTTACTAGTTTTTCATGTATACATTTATGCATATAAAAATGACTGTTTTTTTTTTAAACTCCAAGAACAAGAAACGTCGGGAACGCCGAGATCTGCTAAGACTGCAGTTACTGCGAATTTTTGAACTGCTTGCTGATGCTGGTGTTATAAGTGATAGGTAGGACTATCATTTATCTTAAATACTGCTCTTTAAGTGAAATAATTTGCAACACTTGAGTTAATGTCAATATATTCTTTGAAGATCTGTGCAATATATTGGGAAGGATTTTTATATGTTTCTTGAAGAGGCTGCAATATATCTACACTGTTACTGTATTTAATGTACAACTTTTCTTTATGCTAGCACAAATGGAGCCTTAGAAAGAGATACATTAGCCCTTGGAGCCTTGTTCTTAGAGTATGTTGATCTGACTCGCATGCTTTTGGAAGCTGAAAATGATAAAGAAGTTGAAATCCTAAAGGATATGAGAGCACACTTCAGTGCAATGATTGCCAACTTGATTCAATGTGTTCCAGGTATGGTGCTGAATTGTCTTTATGCATTATGAAATTGGATCTAATATATCTATTGCAAAAGTCATTTATTTTTTCTTCTCTTCTGTTTGCTACTGGTTGTTAATTGTCATATTGCAAATGTGAAGGGAAATGTGCAGCAGAAGTTCAAATGTCTGTGATGAGTCAGATCAAAAAATAGTAAAGCATATCAAAGCTTGTAATAGTCATACGTAAGAACCTTCTCTTTAAAAGCCCAGCCAAGAAATTATCTGTGACCTTCTGGGACTTTTTAATGTAAGGCCTTGTATGCCTCCCCCTGACTTTGTTACCACTCTTTATAAACTCAGGCAGGCCTTTAAAAATATGGGAGGAGCAGAAAATGTACACTATTACATGTAGAGGAAATCCTGCCCAAGGTGTGTTTACCATGCTATCTGACTGTAGTTGTGTATCAGAAATTTCTGATGGATTTCATACCTTTTATAAATGGAAAGATCAGAAGTGTAATGTAATTCAGTTAGCAAAAAAATTCAAGAGCATACTTCAAAAACCTCCATGTAATTACTGAAAGATAATGTCTGGGACTTAATATATGTATGTCTACACTCTCCAGTTTATATATGACAAGACATAACAGTATTTGTCACAATGAATACAAAGGAATTTAAAAGAGTGCAGTAAGAGGTTAAATAATAAACGAGTGCTTTAATGTAAGTTTCAAGAATACAAATGTGATCAAAGTCATATAGCTGCATTCAGATAAAACACAAAAAATGTACAGTAGCTGAAAAACTTAAGAAAAAAATGACAATCCTGCTCTTCTCATTCAAGTCAAAAGATTCCCTTTCAAGCTGAGTAATGTCACGTTTTTAGCTTCTACTAACAAATGAAATACTGAATTTCTTTTCTCTATTCCTTTTTTAATTATGCTCGGTATAAATGCAGGATTTCTTTAGTAGTTGCCAACATTAGTAACCACGAGGAATTGCAAAGGTCTTTGCATTTATTCTCTCGTTTTACAAGGCATGTGACAAAACAACTGCATGATTTATGAATTTTACATGATTAAACTGCATGTTTTGAGAGAATGCAATAATAACTGATTCATTTCAATATAGTATGTAATTCTGTGAGAAGATACATTTTCCATTAATATGACAGCTTTAAAATATGTCAATAACTACTGAAGCAATAACATGTAACTCCTAGCAAACAAATGTTTATTTTGTCATCATCTATCATTTTTAATCATTGTTCATATTGATTTGTGTTAGTACTGTCTAGCTAGGCACTGTCTAGCTTCCAGTGTGGTTTATAGGTGAAAAATAATTGCTAAGTAGAATTTCCTATTCTCTTCAGTGCAGATTCTTACACTTTGTCCATCGTGTTTTGCTTATGGGGGCTAAAGCTGTTCTCTAAAACATGTTCTTGCCATGTTTTAAAACTTTCATGGTTAAGAATTCAACATTTTTCATTTGCTCAAGTAATTCAGCTCTTCGGGAAGTATATCATGCTTTTGTCATAAATGAACTGGTACCAAGCTTCTTTCCTATATTGTCCCTATCTATTACTGTATTAGAATAAGAGCTTGCATTCTCAGGATTGGAAGAAAATAAGTAAATAGCTGCCACTAAAGAATGAAAGAGGCCATGAAAAGACTGATTGTGAAATTAGTTTCTTCTGTGGTGTTTCTAAAGCCAGGTGGACATGTTAGTATAAATATACATAAATTAGGATGTATCTAATTCACTGATAGATTTGAAAAAGGAACTTACGTAATTTGAATTAAAGTGCACACTGAACATTAGAGAAAAATTCCTTTTGTATAAATTTGAAATTCATGTTATCATCTCTGCTGCATCAATGTTTATTTAAAATTAACAAATCATAACTATTTCTGTTTCTATTCACTTAGTTCACCACAGGAGATTTCTTTTCCCTCAGCAGAGCTTGAGACATCACCTTTTCATCTTATTCAGCCAGTGGGCAGGACCTTTCAGTATTATGTTCACACCCCTGGACCGTTACAGTGATAGAAATCATCAGATTACAAGATACCAATATTGTGCATTAAAGGTATTAAAGTTCCACTGTCAAAATCCATAATTTCAATTTTCCAATCAAAATACAAGTAATAAATAAATAAATATTTCCACCGAGAATTCATTTTAAAATTTTATTTAACTTAACTGTTCGTTAACAGGTTATCAGATTCACTGGGAGGATTAGACTCTGAATTTAATACACTGTCAGTTCAGTATCACAAGTGCATGTCTAAAATGTCTATAGCAATCTATCAACATCAACTGTGTGGCCACACAGTTCCCTCAAAAGAAAAAAACAAATGACATCCTTGTTAGCCTGAATCTGGGCTGAAATAATTCTCAGAGGTTTATTAATGTCAATTTTTTTTGTTTTGTTTTGTTTGTTTGTTCGTTTGTTTTTGTATAACTTATGTCCCTTGCTTTTTTTAGGCCATGTCAGCAGTGCTCTGCTGTGGACCAGTATTTGACAATGTTGGTCTTTCCCCTGACGGATATCTATACAAGTGGCTTGATAACATTCTTGCTTGTCAGGATTTACGTGTAAGTACTAACCAAATGCAACACTGATGAATCATTTTAATCTCTGTACTACACGAGTAAAGAGTCCATTACTGTAAGAACTATGATTGTATAAATTCTATTTTGAACAGTAGGCAGTAGCTTCATGCAGTGTTCTAATACAAATGTGCAGTTAATATAAAAAGTACTTTAACAGAAAATGTTATTTCTTAGCATGTAAAGTATATATGCTAAGCTAATATATGCTATTAGCACATATATGTAAGCAATAACCTAAAAAATTGCCTTGTGTCTCATGGCTGTTTGCAGCAAAAACTTACATTTTTCATCTGCCGATAAAAATTAAAAATGGCATGAGCTCAAAAATATTTGTATTTCTATTTGCGCTTCCACCCACCCTCTTCAAGTTTCTGTGGAATGAGAATGTAAAATCCCTTTCTGTTCAGTGACATAGTTGTTGGTGAAAAATATCTGAGTGAATGTATGTAACTCTTTCAAAGAACTCTTTCAAAGAAAGTAGATCTTTCAAAGAAATCAAGAGGATAAATGATTCAAGTGAGGAAATAAAGGTACATATAATTTTAAGAACATGCAGTAAATTATTTTTGCCATTTTCTCATCCGTTTCTGTGAAGATGAGTTTCTCTGTTTACCTTGTAACTATCCAATGATATTTCAATTTTTATAGCTGATTAGCTCATCTCTTTGAATAAGACTAGAAATCAAAGGTAGATTGGCGACTTGCATTAAGTGGAGAGGGAATTTCCTTTTATGATATCTCAGCCTTTGACTCCCTGTTGTCCCTAAAAGCCTTGTACCAAAACAGATAATGCATACCAGTGTAAAAAAAAAAAAAAAAAGGAGGCAGCAAAGCCTTGACGCTAGATGACACATGCTGTAGAAATGATAATTGATTTGGAAAAAAATTGAACAGATCAGAAACATTAAGACAGATTGGAAGTAGGTAGAAATAACTACTGAGAGAATCTAAGTTGGATAAAACAATTTAGAAATATTGTTGGAGATGGAGCGATAAGGATTTATACAGATGATACATATAATTGAAATTTTTGTGGATGTGGGAGTAGAATACCCAGCAGAAGAGAAAAGATATACTTCTCCTCATTGCATGTTTTCATTATTGTCAATGAATATTGCATTACTATGCCTAATTATACACAACGAGAGGAAAAACACCTTTGTTTGTTTGTTTGTTTTACATTTCCTCTTGAAATGCAAAATTTGGACATGATAGGTGAAATCTGTTTCCACTAAGCTAGTCACTGTAGTTCAGGACCATAACTAAATTGCTTTTAAGATGGTACAGTGTCCATAGGGAGAGTTCATTATCACTGATAGCTCATTTGATTTAACTGGATTAAGCAAACGAGTTTTAATATTCACAGATTTATGAAAGATAACTGTTGTTCTTTGCCTACTTTGCAAATCTGTGTTAGACAGAAAAATAGTAAACATGGAAGTGTGTAATTTTTTGAACTCAAATGAAGTAGGAAATAAACACTTAAAAAATCAGTTAACCAATATGCATGGAAGTTGACCAAAAGCACGTATTAAATGTGTCCTAGCTATTGCAAAGATTTTCACTTTTTTGACTCGAAAACTGAGCCACATTTCAACTGCGATATCCCCGATATAAATTTATGATAAATTTTCTCATTTCTTTTTACTTGAATACTACGTTTTCCCTTTGTTCTGCTTATGTTGCTCTAAAAATTCTAAATAACATTTTTATTTCACCAGTTATGATTTGATGTGCATTTATATTCTCAGGTTCACCAGCTTGGATGTGAAGTTGTAGTCCTGTTGCTGGAATTGAATCCTGATCAAATTAATCTCTTCAACTGGGCTATAGATCGATGTTATACTGGATCCTACCAGCTTGCCTCTGGATGTTTCAAAGCAATTGCAACTGTGTGTGGAAGCAGGTATTCATTAATTTCTAATTATATGTACACAGTACGTTACAGCAGACCTATCAAATCAGGTTTGCTATTTCTAAAACAAAATGTCTGGTCATATGCTGTGTATTTCCACTCTTTGCTAGTATAAGCAGATGTAATTGATCTCCAGAATGAAAAATGATGTTTTACTGGTAAATCTGTTTCATGTTGGTTACTCTTCTGGTTTGTTTTGTGTGAAGGACAAAGAAGGAAGACAGAGGTTTGAGTGAAGGGATAAAGGAGAAATATGCATGGGCAAAATGGACAAAGTGACCAAATGTATCTTGAAGAGTGGGGAAACTGGCTGCAGTATTCTTGCCAAAATGCCTAAAGTCATGTGTAGCCAACTGGCATCCTCTCCTAGACATCCGCTGAAAGTCGTTTCTGTGAAATTTGCTGCTTATGGAAGAAAGGGTCTCGTTATGAGTTTTGGCACAGTGTGCTGTGCTGGCTTTGCAGATGCGCTCATTTCACACTTGTAACAGCGCAGGCAGGATCCTTCCAGAATGCTGCTGATCAGACTTCACTGAGTTGGAAGTTCAACTTGTGTTATAAAGACTTTTTAGTCACATAGGGTCATAGAATCACAGAATGGCTTGGGATGGAAGGATCTCAAGAATCATGAATCTCCAACCCCCCCACCACAGGCAGGGCCACCGACCTCCCCATTTAATACCAGACCAGGCTGCCCAGCGCCCATCCAACCTGGCCTTGAACACCTCCAGGGACGGGGCATCCACAGCCTCTCTGGGCAGCCTGTTCCAGCACCTCACCACTCTCTCTGTAAACTTCCCCCTGACATCCAACCTAAATCTTCCCTCCCTCAACTTAAAACCATTTCCCCTTGTCCTGCTATTATCTACCCTTGTTAAAGAGATGATTCCCCTCCTGTCTGTGGCTCCCTTTAGGCACTGGAAAGCTGCCAATGAGGTCACCCCGCAGCCTGCTCTTCTCCAGGCTGAACAAACCCAGCTCCCTCAGCCTGTCTTTGTAAGAGAGATGCTCCAGCACTCTGATCATCATCCCTATACATTATATATGAGCTGTCTCAAACAGCTCTTATTGTCTTATTGACATGATTCTGGAAACAAGCCGATGTGCCTATTAGAAGTTGCTGCTGCTGTATACGCATTTGAAATCTGTGCCAGTTTTTCATATTTTCATCAGAAAGATACATAATATCCACAACACTGTAATTTGCAATATGGACCTTGTTTCAAAAGATTTTGCATGGTATTTTCATTTACTTTATTAAAAAAAATCTAAGTACTATTAGCTTGAAAATAATTACCTTGTTCTTTTTCTAACTTGCTTTAATTTGATTTGGTTACTTTTCTGTGATCTGATATCACTGCTGTTAATAAAGAACAAGCATGAGCTGCAAGTTGCAAATAGAAAACAGTGCTTTGTCTCCTGATTTTGTAATTTTCCTTAAGCTTTTCAAGACCTCTACAAGAAGTCAAAAATAATTTGTATGATCAGCTGATTTCAATAGAGAAATGTGTGAGGTATAGGAAATCAAAACAAGAAAAGTATTTTAGAATTCATTTTATGTTGTTCTTACAGGAACAACCAAACTATATTTTGCCTTATACTGAGATTTCAAAAATATGAATTGAGCTTTCTGTTCTAAGATTTCTGTTCTAAGATAAGACAATTTCTAAGATGCTTATTTTTTGTGAAACAAATGAATAAATCACTTTTTCAGCCAGGCTTCTCTCTTCAGACTGTGCTACCAGTGCCACTCTGTCCTAAAAACGAATCATTCCCATGTCTACAGTGAAAATTGAGTGTGATCTGCATAATCTTCTTTGAAGGGAAAGTCTGATTATGAAGTTGAGGATTTTTATTAATTCTTGAACCCTGGTCTTTTTTTTCTCTGTCATCCATTTTGTCTGCTTAGGGACAGCACTATTGGAACTGCTTGTAAAGTGAGCATTATCACATTTTTAATGTGTTTTTCTACAAAGAACAAAATGCTCAGTGGCTTTCAGTTTGTGGTCCTCACATATATTGCTTCTATTGTGATAATGTACATAGCATGTTCTGGAAGTCACCCTGTGGTGAACAATTATGAAGATATATTCTCTTAATATATTTACCATTACAATAAATGTTGCCTTAGTGGACTTTCTGAAGCAGTTTTTGTTTTTACTCTTTGAATACAATTTTGATAGAATTCCTCATGTGTTTGAATGTACATATTGGTGATAGTGTCTTTTCTTCAAAGAGGCTATTTTAATTGCAGCTTGTTTTAGTGAGTACTTTATCTTTGAAAATTTCTGTGCTAGCCATCTCTTCTCCTCTTCTAGAAACAGTTTATATTATAATTTAAGGTGAATTGACAGCTACAGAAATAGGTATTGCATTTTTCTCTGTGGGTAACTCAGTGCATTCCTAAGCATTAGTCTAAGGTAATTATAAGTAATCCCTTCTTTCTTCCAGTTCACCAGATGGCCCTTTGATCAAACAGCATGTGCTCATAAGAACTCCCTTTCCCATATTCTGGTGATAGAACAGAGAAAAGGAAGATGACATTCTCATTAAGCCATATTACACACTAAATCAGAGTGAATATAATCTGCATTCCTCACCAACATTCATGAAAATCTGCTGTTTATTCTTCTAGGAACTATCCTTTTGATATTGTGACGCTTTTAAACTTGGTGCTGTTCAAGGCTTCTGACACCAACAGGGAGATTTATGAAATTTCCATGCAACTTATGCAGGCATGTATCAGCTGCTTTTTTACAAAACAACTAAATGTGTGTCCTTATTTAAAATTTGTGTGTGAGCTTCGTAAAAAGTACTGGTTATTTGCATTCTAGCTTTGTTTTGAAAATAAAAAAATTCGTTCTATCTTGGCTTTAGATATTCTTGGGAATATTTATGTAAAAATTAATGGGGAAAAGATAGGATCTTTCAAATTTGGAGCATGTGGGTCATTCTGTGACATCTTGAAGTTCTGACATTTTCTGAGTCAATGAATTGAATCTTCTCATTATGTTGTTCTCTTTTTTCTCTTTCATAGATTCTTGAATCAAAACTTTTTGTTTATTCAAAAAAGGTAGCTGAGCAAAGACCAGGCAGTATTTTGTATGGTACACATGGTCCATTGCCACCCCTTTATAGTGTCTCACTTGCTCTTCTTTCACATGAACTAGCAAGGATGTATCCTGAACTTACCCTTCCACTTTTTTCAGGTATCTGTATCTATAATATCTTCCTTACATTTTTGTAAAAATGGTAGACTACTGAGTTATTTCCATCTGTGAATGGCAATTCTGTTTATAGATTTAGCTTGTCCTGGTTTTGATCTGTTTCAGGTGAAATCAAATTTAGCAATATAACATATATTTCCTAGAGGTAATTATATAAGGTACAGAATATTTGAACACCTCAGTTGGGAGTTTTTGTTCCACTTGTGTCACCTTAGGATAGCTTTGAGATTACAAGAGCTGACGATAAGTTAAAATGACATTGGCAAACTCTACAATAATGGGTTCTTCTGTTAAGCTTGGTGACTCTTGGCCTAGATTTGTTTATATATAGATGATAGTTGTGAAGATAGAATTCTTCACTCCATTTGTACATGACTTTAACATGATGTTGTTTGCCGGTGTCCAAGTAACATTTACCAAATATTCAAATCATTCTGAAGGAAGGATCTCCACCTTTGCCACATTTGCAAGTCTTTATTATCGTTTTAATTTTATCAGAAAAACATTGTGTTATTGAGAAAAATGTCGAAGAATCAGATCTGCAGGAGGACCATTTAGAATACGCTCAGTCCTGGGACCATTCCTGGGAATGACTGCATTTTGAGACCAGTCTATCTGTTTGAATCCATCTGATGTGTTGCTCTAGTTTTTAAATACCAGAATGCAACGTCTATACATTACACGGTATACAGCAGAGCCCCTTTCTATACATTTAGATTCTAGTTTATGTCTTGAAGATTTTTTTAAAAAAAGACAGAAAATCTTATCACAGATTTCCCAAATCCCTTTCCCTTGCAGTGCCAGTTCTGTAAACTATGTATGACACTTTATACAGCACTCAGGGTGGCAACCACCTGTGAGTTTTACAGGCCTCTACACAGGAAATAAGACTCTAGCAAGATGTTTTTGTAAACTCAATATAGTAAGTGCCCTGTAATTTAAACTATAGCTTAGACAAATGGATTCTAATGGGACACTGATTCTGCAGAACATAGCTGTATGTTTTTCCATAATTCCCCCAAAACTCTTGAAATTCTAGAATAGCAGCCAGTACCCAAATTATCCTTTTTCCTCTTTGCGGACATATTTAACTTAATATGTGATGTGGCATGATAGCATTGTAACAGGTAGTAACTTTCTGTATCCAAACTATGATAGCCCAAAATGTGTTAAAACTATATTAGTTATTTTAGACAAATGACTCAATTTCTTTCTATTATTTTGTCTTCTTGAAGTACATGTTTTTGTATGCTTCTGGTTTGCAAGGTTAAAACCATCAGGTGATGTAATACACATCAGGAATCTGATTTGAGCAGTATATGTAAGTTTTCCTTCATAAGCTAACATGTCATACTTTTCAACTTGTACTGTTTTAGAGGTAAGCCAGCGATTTCCAACAACACATCCAAATGGAAGACAAATTATGCTTACTTATCTGCTGCCATGGCTTCATAATATTGAACTAGTAGACAACAGGCTACTTCTCCCTGGTTCAAGCCCAACAACTCCAGAAGATGAACTAAAGGACAAGGATGGGGAAGTTTCAGTCACAAGCGGACTTAAAGGCAATGGCTGGGGCTCTCCTGAGGCCACCTCGTTGGTTCTTAATAATCTCATGTATATGACAGCAAAGGTAAAATAAATAAGTAAATATATAAACAAGACCATAAAGCAATTTCCAAAATATTCAAACCTTAATTTTGTATGCAGAACATGCCTCCTTGCCTCCAATAGCAAAAATTTTGCACTGCAACTATCTGTACTAGTCTGACACACATTTCTTGATGAGATGAGAACGTACACATCCATACTGCATTGCAGTTGGCTCAGGATCTCTTCTTTGCCCCGTGTTGAGGCCCTGTAACTAAACCAGCATTGTTGTTTCGTGCCTGAAGTAATACAGGGGCTGTACCACCAGAACTGTTTTTGGTATTTGCTCTGTATCTTAGGGCATGATATTCAGTCATAAATGATCTGCTAGTACAGAGTCTCTAGGATATTGTTAGAGGAATTCTATGGAGTGAAAACAGGAATTCTAAGGCATGTTGGATGTGTTGTTGGATGTGTTGAGGTCTCACCTTTACCACCCACCAACAGTTCATGAAGTAAGTTGCTTCCAAAAACATAGTTTTGTTCCAAAGTGAATAAGTGTGCTTTCTTCAGACAAAGATGCTGTTTTTCAAAGTGGGAATAGAATGTATTTCTTTTAAATAGAATTTACGTTCCCACCTCTGTCAAGTGGTTATTGAAAGCGCCATTTTATCATTTGTTCCAGTGTTTTACTGTTGGTATTGCATGAGAAAGTGCTCAAAAAATGGCGTGCCTTCAGTTTGGAGATCTGCTTATTTATATCCTATATACATTTCAAGAAATGTGTTCCTATGATCCTTTGCAGTATGGAGATGAAATTCCTGGACCAGAGATGGAAAATGTGTGGAATGCTTTGGCCAACAATGAAAAATGGAGTAACAACCTTAGAATAACACTGCAGTTTCTCATTAGTTTGTGTGGCGTTAGTAGCGATACCATCCTTTTACCTTATGTAAGTTCTTGCACTTTATTTACTACTGGTTACATGGGTTGTGATGAAGAAAACAGCTGTCCCTTGCAGACAATTAGAATTTTTTTTCATGTCAGAATTGTGTAAAAACATGCAATTTGCATATATGTTTAAAATTGTATTAATTAGCAGAATGACTTGTTAAAAGTTAAATAACTTGCATGAAAAATAAAGGGAAGTAAGAATAGTAAACAATTAAAATTTTTCTCTGCTGGCATTTAGCTTACACTACTATTGGATACATTTTGAAAGTCATTTAAGCAATGGAAAAGCACTTTTTAGAAAGTGTTACTTTCTCTTCTTTAGCAGAATAAATCTTCCTGTGGGAAGTATCAAGAGCAACAGCATACCTAACCTTTAAATGCAATTTAACATATCAGCTTTTGCCTTTGCATGGCTCTTGTGAGCTATATAATTGTTCCTGCAATGTATGAGTCAAACTGTGCAGGATATTGTTATTATTTAAGTTGAAATAAAATCATGGTTGTCTGAGAAAAGCAACACAGCCCCATTCCCATGTGTCTCATTGCTCAGCTGCTCGGAGAAAGAGAATCTAAATATAGTAAATTTTCCAGGACGATGACACTATGCTGTTTTATTAGTCTCTTTCTGATAATATCTGTGAAATAAATTGGAAATGAATATTAAAGTGATCAAACGTACCCAAAAAGCCTTGTTTACAGTTGCTGAGATAATATTTTTCTTCAAGTGTTTATGCTGACTGCTAAATAAAATGGAACAAAGGAAATATGGAAGAACATTAAAAAAACTGAGACGTTGCTTATGCATCATAAAGATCCTGTTGTTTCCACTCATTTGGGGGGCCTACTGATCCACATTATCTATTCAGTGGAAGTATAAAGTATGTGCAGAATCAGTGGTACTCATCTAATCAAGATGAAAGATTGAAAGTGGCGTAGCTGTAAGAATAAGCTCAGTGTTTGTATGAGTAGAAGATAAAGGAGTTGATTCCAAATACCTGGAGGGTATCGAAGATCTTTCCATGAGTTATGAACTTTCAGCACGTCCTTTTTCCAGAAGTATTTCCATCCCACAGCTGTAAACTACCTCAACACCTCTTATTACTCATAGCACCCATCCTTCTTTCTTCAAAGTCCTTCTAAACCCTCTTCTCAGATTTTGCAAAATCTGGAAATGTTTTCAAGTTCCACATGAACATAAAGCCTGACTTTGCTTGTGAATTGCCCTTTAATTCTGACTTTGTCTGGAGTAGGAAAATACACCAAGCTTATCACATGCATCTGCTCAGTGTTTTGATAATGCCCTGGAGTTTACAGATAAGAAGTTGTACTTGACTCTGTTAACTATTCAAGATGGCTGATAGCATAAACATGTATCTCCAATTAGCGTGTAGATAGCAGATACAATTTTGCAAATAAAGATTATTCAAACATTTTATCAGCACTGCTCCAGCTCTTCTGGGCTCAAAAAATCTTGCAGTTGCAGGATTGCCAGTTTACCTGGTTCCCTTTGGAGCCCTCTGCACCCCAAGGCAGTCACCGGCTGCTTCATGACTTCAGCCATTTGTTCTGCCTATGTGTGCTCAAGCCAAAAGCATTCCTTGATTCCCTTTTTTTATTATTACTATTTTTTCAAGCAGCTAAATTCATTGTTTTATCTTTTATACTTGCCCCTTCTTTAAGCATTTTTTTCCCAGTGCCCTGATGTAAATTGCTCAGCTGTTCTTTCTTTTACATGTGTACTGAAAAAGTTCTTAGAAAATTTGAAGTTCAGAAAACCCTTCAACGGAGACCTTTATTGTCAAGTCCATGACCCCTTCTGGTGAGAAAGTAGTTGAATGAGCCCAAGTAGAAACAAGCCTCTGAAAGGAAATGGACTTGTATCTGGAAAGTTATTGAGAGAATATAGCACGGAAGGGTAAAACAGACTATGAATGTCCATTTTCTCTACTTTAAAAAAATAAAAAGAAAAGGAAAATATGAAGAGTGAAAGAGAAGCAGCAGGAAGTTATAAATAAGAAATTAGTTATAAGAACAGCAATACTTGGTGAGGTCGAAAGCTAATTCAGTCCATGTATTAGCATCATTATAAGTATTTGTTTAGGGACATCTTGAAAAAAAATAAGGCAAGCAGAGAAGAATGGTTCTCCATATAGTTTCTCAGCTCCTGCATTTTATGAAAGAAAATGGTTTTGAGCCAGAGAAAGTCTTCATTTTTAGTAGCCACTGACATTTTCAGCCTAGTTTTATGTCAGTCTTTGAGTAGTCCACATTGCTGCTGTGCATACAGTAAAGTTTGAGGCCTTGTTAAGTAACACAAAAGGTGTTTTTACCTGTATTTCTGTAAATTATGCTCTCAGATTTTTCAAATCAGGTTGCATGAAGTCTACATACACAGTTGCTCTGCTGTTTTCCCATGTCCTATTACTGCAGTCCTATTACAGGTAGCTACTGAGAGCCTGACCTATTCTTTGTGGCTACAGCTACCTGTCTTTAACATCAACCATACCTGGAAATACAGACATGAACTTTTGGGTGGATGTAGCTTTCTAGATGAGAACTTTGCTCTATGTAAGATAGTTAGACTCATCTCCATCAGCAATCATACATAATTAAACTGTAAATCTGGGAGCACAATTCAGAGTCAGTGCTGATATCCTTAAATGATGGATACAGGGTTAGTTGGTTTTGTGTGTATATGTTACAAATTATTTATCTGAACAGACGATTTGTGGATGGTAACCAAAACCTCTCAGATTATCAGAACACAGATTTGTTCAGCTGGGAAAGTGGTTTTGAAATCAAAGCAAGCAGTTCTGTTCCTCTGTGAACAAGAAGAGTGCAGTTGTGTGGTTGTGTGTCTGATCAACAGTAACATTTGCATTCTGGATATTTTCAGTTCTGCAATGTATAATGTCTTTATTTCTTTAGAAATTCACTTTGGACAGAGTTTAATAACTGAAATTTTCTTCTCTAGATAAAAAAGGTTGCAATATATCTATGTCGGAATAATACAATTCAGACAATGGAGGAGCTTCTTTTTGAGCTGCAGCAAACTGACCCAGTGAACCCAATAGTCCAGCACTGTGATAATCCTCCATTTTACCGTTTTGCTGCCAGTAACAAAGCCTCAGCTGCAGCTTCTGGTATGATCTAAGCATACTTTTCAGTTGTGTTTTCTACTCTTTCCAGTCTCCAAGTCTTTGAAAAAAAAGTTTCCTGGTTACTTTTGTACCCATTCAGATGTGTGTATGTATAAAGTGCAAGTTTCAGGGCTTTGTTGCACATCTAAATTACAGTTCCTTTTAATTCCTAATGCTGCATAAGTTTTGTAAACGTACATTTAATATACTTTATATATTTGGTATAGTTCAGAATTCATGAGGCAGTTCTATTGCTGTCACTAGTTTCTCAGAACAGGAAGGCATTACTAGTGCTGTCACTGGTGATGAAGTCATCACTGAACTAACAGCTGAAAACCAAGAAATTCAACCCAGTGGCAATTCCGTTTTCAAAGGCCTGAGGCTATTTCAATCTGCCATAGTCAAAGCTACATAAGAGACACTCACCCCAAATTCAACCTTACCAGTGTTTTGCCAGGTTCTTGGTAAAAGAATTAGGTCAGCTGAGAATGGGCATAGTCCAAGGAGTTGAAGAGCATCACTGTGTTAATCTGCCTCTCGAAGCATGTAAACTGCAGATCATTCAGCCATGCAAGCAGAATATGTTTTGTAGAGGTGGCAATGTTCATTCATTTGTGCAAGTATTGTATTAGCAGCATGATCACTTCGGCTGTGACTACTGAAGAAGTTAAAGGTATATGCTTTTATTTGTGCATACTGTCTGCAGCAAATAACAGGTTTCTTGTTGATGTCTCATATACAGGAACCACCTCAAGCAGTAACACTGTCATAGCTGGCCAAGATAGTTTTCCTGATGTAGAAGAGAACAGAATTGTGAAAGAGACTGATGAAAGGTTTGTGACTTCTTTTTCTCCAAAATGTATGCATTTTCCTGGTCTAAGGGTTAGATGTTGAGCAAAGTTAAGCTTATTTTCTAAAATTCCTGATGTTTACAAGGATCCTAAGTGGCAGTGTCCTAGTAAAACCATTTTTAAATGAGAACATGTAAAATAAAGCTGTTTACATGGTTCTTGCTCCTGACTGTTGTTTAATAAATACATGGCAATTGAACATCTGTTAAACCTACAGATGGAGTTGTGCTATTTGGATCATGTTTTTTCTTGGAATTATCTATGAATAATAGAGAGAAATTCAGTGAATCTGTATGAAATGATATATATTGAAGTATTTATTAAAAATCAGGTTAGATCATACTTTTTTATTTCTCAGACAAGTAAAATTTAGTTTGGAGATTTATGTCCATGATTGTTCCATTTTTCTGGATGAAGTGTTTTGCAGAGGAAAATGATGTAACATATTTTGCTTAGAAACCATATGCTCAGTCTTTTACTACATATAGTACATGCTGTCAAGTGATGAAGGAGTAAATTCAAAGCTTGAAGCCCACCTGATACTCAAGCACAGACGTGTATTTTTTCTCTCACTGAAACCCACTTATCTTTGTAAGAGAACTTTGAATGAATCCTAATAGCATTTATTAGTAAGTGTATATTAGGATTACATTAGCCTGTTGCTCCTGATAGTGACTAGTATCATTTCAATATTCCAGTCCACCTTTCAGAGGTTCAGGCTTAATGGTACAGAAACGGTTACGTAAGGGAACATTTCTGTCCTTCAGACTGTGTACTGTATGTGTGCAGGTTTGTGTGTGTAGAGTTAGATTTAGATTACTTTTTAGTTGAAGTGAAGATAAGTTGAATAAATTTCATTTCCTGGCTTACTTCAAATCTAACTATTTTTTCAGCACTGCTTACATGACTTATATAAATGAAGGTTTTTGATAGTTAAATCTGCCAGAGATTCTATGATAAAACTCAAATAGTAATGTGAAATAATTTGTTAGAATTCCTTGCTGGCATTTACGTTATTAAAGATGGTACTAAGGTAAATGCATCTGTATTTCACAACTAAACTTTGAACTTAGTCTTAGAACATCCAAGGCATGTTAAATAATGTTTACAGAAAGTAATAAACTGTAAAGCAGCTATTCTCATCAATGTTGGTACTGTTGAAATAACACAAAATTAATCAAATAATCTGGCTATTTTTATGCAGAAACAATATAATGTTAAATGAAAGGCTGAAAGTATCTCTCAGTGATCCAGAATTTTTTGTGTGCACAAGTTCAGCATTGTCTTGGGTTATAGCATAGGTTAACAGGATAATATTGCATTAACTTTAGTTGTAATGTTTAAGTTTTTGATAGATAGTATAATACTATCTCAATGCCTGTCATCTTACATAGTGAATCGTTTGTAATATCACTCTCTGTGTTAGAGAGTTTCAGAGAGTGTGTTTGTTTAAAAAATTCTGCCCTGCTCTCAAGCTGTTTCTATAGCCTGTATTCTTCACTTGTTTCACATTAGAGTTTCTCTCTACATATTTCTCTGTATTTATTTTTTTTTTTTCCATTTCTTTGTGCCCTAATGAGTCTGTCTGCTTTGGAAATTTTATAATATATAAATGGATAATTAAATGGCCTTCAGTATTTGTGCACATTATTAGTAACAAATTGTATTGAATGTTGTGGAGAGAACCTTCAAGCTTCTTTTGTTTGATAAAATTCTTTTAACACCGTTAATTTCCTGCCTTTGCGTAAGCCATCACGTTTTACATCATCACTGGTGTGAGCCTCCAGCTCCTCTTACTGCCACTTCAGGCCTGCTAATGCTGACAGCATAGGCAAATGAAGGAAGCACCAATAAAGACTTTATTTGTCATGGCAGATTTGAGGACAGTTGTGAACAGTTTGTTCTATCTTTAATGTTCCATGACAAGTCTGCTTGACTCACTCTTGCAGTTGCTGGATTATCCTATTGAAGGATTATCTGCTGCCATTCTTGTTGTTTTGATAATTGTGTAGGCTTGACATTGGACTAATCAGTCAATTACTGGTTTAGCATTTTGCCAGAATTTTGCCCGTGAACGTGGGCTGTGACAAAATACCCACTGTAAACAGCTTACGTCCAGGCCAACCTAAACACAGTTTCTTACTTCAGGAAAAGCAGAGCCACGTGCAGCATGAGAATTCCCCCTCTGCTAAATATTACAAGCTCATGACCCAGCAGTGCCTTTTTAGAACTTCTCAGAAAAGTGTTGTAAGAGCCTGTTTTTATGAACATAACATTGTGTTCAATTTTTTGTCTACTGCCATATAAAAGCGAACGCATGAGGAAGTGTTTTCTTTGTAAAGTAAGCACATACACAAAGCCCAGATGTTTGATGTCAGTATGTTTTTAATGAAGATTTTTCTTGTATTTGAAGGTTCAGTAATGTAGTCAGAGCACATACTCGACTGGAATCAAGGTACAGTAATAGCTCCGGAGGATCTTATGATGATGACAAAAGTAAGTTCTGTTACTCAGTTTGATGAAAGTTCTGTTGTTTGGTGGGAGAGGAAAACATTCTTCTGACAGTGGGAGGCTCTCTGTTTAACTTCTGTGTAAATAGCAATGTATCATCAGCATGAAGAGAGTGTTCCTGTTTTACCTTCATACCTAATTTATTTCCTTTGTTTAACTTCAATCAAACATACTTAAAGGCAAGGGAGCTTCAGTGAAGGCAGTAACAGAGAATTCTCCTGTCAGTAACACACTGAACCGTATACAGCAAGGTGAAAAACATCCCAGAGCATTGCAGCAAGTTCTTTGAATTGCTCCCTTTAGCAGCATTTCCCTCCAATTCAAGTACTATTATATGAGCATGAAGAAAGGATTTAGTAACTTCCAAAACAAAGCCTTACCTTTTTTAGCTTTTCTCTGCTATGTGCAACCAATATCTAACTACGATATGTAAAACTCTGATAGGTGGGGAGTGAAATAGGGCTCCAGAGCACAGTTGTTCTTCATTGTATATTTCTGTCTACTCTACATTGAGTAGACTATTAGCAGACCCTTAAAGATAACCAAGATATTTCCATCAACTATTGAATTACATATTTGTCATTTGGATAATCTATCTGATTTCTGAAGAGAATCAAAAAGAAGTCAATCTATAGAGTTCACTTAGGACCTAACCAAATGTATGGAAACTTTCTTATAAGCATTCATTTCTGTCATAGTTGAGTCAGGTGAAAAAATACAGACACCATAATGTATTTCCTTGGTTCTGAAGATACCAGCTGGGGAAGTATTTTGACATAAAAAGTAAAAGAGTTTATATATTCTTCCAGACAAATATTTTTTTTTGGCAATACTTTTCTGCAAAACATCAAAATAGGCTGATTTTAACTGTAACAGTAACAATTTTTCATAATTAGGAAGTACAATATTTACAAAATATTGCATATGTACATTCTGCAGTATTTAAATACACATAAGAAGTGCTCAACATATTAAACTCATCGGGTTTTACTACAGTTATCTGGTTCTCGTAATTGTCTTCGAGTGCCGCAGTTATTAAATTTCTTCAGCAGATGTTAATTGGAGTGCCAGCACTAATCTGATCTGCATGAGCAACCTTTCAAAACAGAAAATGTTTATGTTATCAGAACATTCCCCACAAGTAGCTGGTTTTGACAAGGGCTTTTGGTAATAAAAAGAATGGGTTTTTTGGAACTTCTCCTCCAACCACTGCTGAAATGATTGTTCCTCTCTGCACCTGCAGACTTTATAGGAACAGGGGTTCTTTCCACGAATATATGAAGACCTAGATATAAAATGAAATTCTTCTCACTCATGTATATAGATCTCTGCATAGAAAGTAATTCTTGTATCATTTGTCAAGCTGGAATATAAATAATGCAGCCTCCATTAAAAAAGTGCAACTTGCTCCCTTGGGCAGGCAGCCCGGGCTTCCAGGGATTTGGTGGTATGGCCTCCCTCCTCTCCAGTCTACTCAGTGCATTGCTTGTACATGCATTGCTGAAGATAGAAATAGGAAACACGTTCCTCCAAGACAGGGACTCTTGTTCAGGAAAAGGTCGTGTGTTAAGGTGCAAAATGCTTCTTTATTTTTTCTCAGTCCATTACATAAACCCATGAAAAAGTAAGCAAGGAACTAGATCTTAGAGTGGATTTTATGAAGCAGTTTTATGTGAAACACTTAATCTGGTGGTTATGAATAGTAACTGTGCAGTGCTTTTATGTGAAAAGCATTTGGCAAATATTTTCTGGTTAATCCTCATAAGATGAGTAAGTGCACTTGCTGTACTTTGCTACTTTATCGAGGCACTTTATTCTGCTTTATCTATAAATAATAAATCATCCTCCAGAAGATGAGAGAAACAAGTGGAGGTATAAATCATAAAGAATTGAAAGGTCTCTTGGAAGTCTAGGGCTGAAGAATGGCGATAGTAAAGTTGGCATTAAAGTACCAATTGCAGGAGTAGGTAGGTACTGTATGGCAGAGCTGCTGAAGAGCTGGAAAGCTGGTGACATTTTATCAAAACCATTTAGTGATGTTTAATAGAAAATCTGGCTCTGGTACTTCTTGAGGCATCAAAACAGTGTGTCCTGTGGAAAAGCCAACAAGCATCAGGTACATGCTGTAAAAATAAAAGGGTGAGGAGAGTGGTTAGAATTTCAAACCTACCTGAAATTAAGTGTAACAACAACACAACAAAGCAAAAAAAATAGCATTCTCACTGCAAATTCATGAGAGACAATGGTTAGGCATTTCTCAAGAGCATGCTTTCCATGGCATTGTATTGCGGACTGCCAGACATGAGAATTAAAAACTGACTAATGGGAAAGTCGAGAAGAGTGAAAGGGAATAAAATGCAAGATAAATGAACTCAGCTGTGCACAGTTGAGAAAAGACAGAAAGTGGTGGAAACAACTTATTGCCATAAGCAGGTAGAAAAAAAATCCTATTGTTTATTAAAGTACAGCAGCTACTGAAGTGAAATTAAACACATATTTCAGAAATTCAGTAATTCAACCCTACTGAGAATGATTTTTATATTCCTTGTATCTCTTTCCTAATCTGGGACACTTTATTTCTGCTTTTGTAGCATCACTCAGCAGGGTACTGCTAGTGGGGAGTTGCAGGAATGTGTCACTGGCACGGAGCTCTTTGCAGCAGATGGCTTCCGACAACATCTTCCTTGGCTGAACTTTCCTCTCATTTCTGAAAAGAAAGTCTGTTGCTTGTTGGTTTGTGATCTGGATCCAAAGCTGCTAAGTGACAGCAGGGATTCAGCTGCATCATGTACAATTCAGTACTGTCTGCCTGGAATGTGCTTAATTTCCAGCAGCGTGAAAGAGGGATTAAAAATGCATCACTTGTTATTGAACTCTGGAATTTGCAAACCTAATGTCATCTTATCACGTTATTCCAAACAGCTGAACTGATGCGTTAGCATAAACTCTGTTTTATTATTTCTTCAAGATTATTGACTGGACTAGGTTTTTCTGAATCCTGTTTTAATACTTTTCTATGCAGATGACCCTGTTTCTCCATACACAAGCTGGCTACTGAATATTGTTGAAACCAAACAACCACATCCCCTGCCTATGCCTTACAATGGAGGATGTTGGGCACCGCTTGTAGACTACCTCCCAGAAACTATCACACCCCGAGGACCCCTTCATAGGTGAGCAGTTTCTCATTCTGACAGTGAGATACTTCATCTTACTGGTTGGCCATCATGAACAAACCTGTCCCACCACTCAGAACATTTAAAAAATGAATCTTTAATTTCTGCTGAGTTCCTGCACTTTGATGTTAAAATACAGTAAAGGCTTGCAGTTCTTCCAGATTTGTACCAGGAAGTCTATTTACAGTATAGGACATCCCTCTAAGAATCAGACTGAAGCATCAAAGCCAAAAGAGAAAAGGGAAATCTGTCTTTCCTGAGCCTGTTTGGCTGTTATTCATAGCACTTTTTTCTCCTCGATCTATTACTCTAACTGGGCTATGCATATTATGAAATTCCTCTTTTACATCATTTGTATTGACATTAACTGATCTTTTCAGTAATGGTTACTTACCTGTTTAATACTGTAACTAAGATACTTCAACATTAATCATATCGAGAAATACTGCACATTTGGAAGTGTGTAGTACTGAATTTTACAATGTTGAGATTTTATTTCTTCTGAAACAATAGTAGTCACATTGATTTTTTCTCATCTCCAAAAAGTTTCAAACTGATCCAGTGATTTAATTTCCAGATGCAATATTGCTGTCATCTTCATGACTGAGATGGTAGTGGACCACAGCGTAAGAGAAGACTGGGCCCTTCACCTCCCTTTGTTGCTACATGCTCTCTTTTTAGGTAAGACCAGCAGAACAAAAAAAAAAAAAAAAAAAAGATGTGGACTTGTGGGATTTTTTTTATGATTTCCTAAAAAAATATTTTAAAAAATTGAAAGAGAGATAGAAGTTTGAAGATATTCAACTTCCTAAAACATCTGCAGTAAACGTAGATCCCACCTAGGAGAAAGGCACACGAAACTCAGGCTTTGTACATTTTTATTTGTGATGGGCAGCTGGCCAGTCTGTGCATGCCTCAGACGTGGACTACAGACACAAGTGCCATCTCTTCTCTTTGCAAAAGTATTATGTAAGAGAACCAAGATGAATGCATTGCAGAGACAGTGAAGGTAGGACACGGATCATTGGAAAGTAAGCTTCATTAATTTAATTCCTAATGGAATACTTTATTATGTTTCCTGTTACTAACCTGAGCTTAGAGGCACTCCTTTCCCCTCACTGCTTTGTCTATTCCTGACCATAACCCAATTCAACCAGAGGGTGATACATTCCTTATCCTACCACTTACTGTTACGAAAACTGCATGGCCTATTTTTTTAGCTCACAGGAGCATTTAGCATTACAAAGCCTACTGCTTTTCACCAGTCAACACAGCTAGAGATTTATAAAATAAATCTGGAGACTGTAGTCCACTTTTCATTTCCTTACCATAATTACCACCAAGCTTGCTCACAGGCAACGTGGGAGGGGTCTGCTGTTCAGCAGGTAATAAAAACTAAGCTGGGAGTTCAAAGCACAGTGATAGAATATATGTGATATACTTTGGTGTGCAGCTGAAGAAGATATTTCATTCTCCTTTTCTGTTACTCTGTTATCAATTGTTCTACTGGAAATTTTTTTTATGAGTTTTTTCTGAAAATGCATATTCATCAAATACTCAAATATTGTGCATTTTTGCAACAGTTTCAGAACACATTTCAGTAAACACATAAGAAAGCTAGGAGCATGCTGGAAAGGACTTCCTGGGTCAGTCTCATTGAGACATTTCTCATGTATTCCTCACTTAGAAGTTCAATTCCATTTTTTGGCTGCCCATAACAATCTTTTTTTCTTTTTATATCAGTGTCAACCTTTCAAGTATAAGAGGAAGCTGAATAAGAAATGTCTAAGTGTGTGGATCAAATGAATAACCATTAACTGGTGTAACAGCCTCTTTAGTATGATTTGAAACAAGTTACTGTAACTGGCAATTAGAGTTAGAAGTTCTCAGAAGAAAAAAAATAGAACAGAAATAGAATGTAGCAGGGTGGCTACTTCAATTAAGAGAGCTGTAAGGAGCCATCAGGGAATATATGCAGAAACACAGAATATTAGTAATCTGTTGTTAAACTGTCATTACTGATTATTTCATGCAGTAATGTTTCAACACTGTAGTATTTGGTGAGAAACAAGCAGAAATTTTGAATATCTTTTGAGACAGTCCCTTGGCTAAGAGCTTTCAATTCTTAAATGTGAAGTTGAAATCAAATGTGAAAGCAAAGCAGTAGCTAAAATGACATCATAGCCTCTAGACTTGCTTCAAATTCAGTTTCTCAAGAGCTGTTACACAGAAAAAATTCTGTAGTTTATAGTAGAGCTCTATTGTGATGGTATAATGAAGCAATGCTAAATGTGTTAGCTGCAGATATGAATGTGATTGAAAATGGAGTGTTTCTGTCTTGTTTCTGTCTGGAATGTGAGAGGGCAGATGCATCTGACTGAAAAGGATCCTGGAAGTAGTATGGTGGCTAGCTGGGTGCCTTTGTCCTGTATATCAAGAGGACTGGGGCAATACTGTATTCAAATAACTCTGTGATAGATGTGTTTAATATGCTGGTGTGAACCTGCCTATGTCAGGAGTGTGTTAGAAGCACCGCTATTCAACTCTTCTGCAACCAGTGTGAAATTAGATGAGCCAGCAAGACTGCTTTACCGTGAAAACATATCCATGCCACAGAAGTGTACCCTCTCAGACACTCTTCCAAATTAGAGAATGGCCCAGCACCACAGAAGGACAAAGAACTTCTCACTTCGTATATGTCAATATTTGTTTATAATCTTAGAGGTTAAGTGTTGTTCAGTCACAACTACTGCTGATACAGAAGTTATCTCCAACCAAGATAACTTGTCATATTTTTTTCACTCCTGAAAGCGTATGTTAAAACAGGATAGGTTGGAATCATTACCTCCTGGCAGATGGAAGGAAATGGAGAAAGGAGAATAGGAGCAGAGACCTAAAGAAGATGAAAAAATGGTGTAGACGTTAGCATTGCTTCTTTTGAAGGAGGTTATAGGCAGATGGGTGAGGCAGAATCACAGGATCTCCAAAGAGGTGATAAGATGAGCTGAACGCTCATGACTCAGACTATGGCAATATGAGCAGCTACATTTTTTCAGGCCAGACAAGAATCAACAAGAAAACGCTTGACTTGAAAGGCTTGTTGGCTGCTGCCACTTTGAGTGAAGAGGAATATATCCTATGATAAGTAGGAGAAGAAAACAATTGAAATATTTAGCACTAAAGTGCAAGAAAGTTTTTATACATATCATGTAAGATACTGAAAGAGAATTGAAAAAATGTTTATTACCACACAGTGAGGTTAATTCTGTGAAAATTTGCTTCCTTTATATTGGTGATTTATGATTTATTTTGGTTGTGTTAAAAACTGGGAGCATGCAAACAGCAATGGTGCTGAGAAGATCAGGGTCCTTCAATGATAGACCTTCAGTTTCAGTACAGCACCCTGAACTGATGATTCATTTCTCATTCTGTCTCACTGGTAAGAGATTCCTTTTTCAAGAAGTTTTTGTCTGTCAGTTCCTTTCCTATAAACCAGCATTTACCTCTTACAGTTTATACTAGTTTTAAAACTGACCTCTGTGCAGGAAAGAGAGATACTGTGGTAAGCGAGGTAGAGATGGGCACCACCAAAAAGCTCTCATCTTTCAAGGTTTTCTGGCCCTAGTGAATTAGTGCTGCAGTGAGACATAATGCATAAAGATACATTGCTGTACATTATTTTGTATCTTTGGAGTGGAATCTCTGTCTGGCATATACTCAGACCTTTGAAGTAAAAACACAAGTAGCTGTGTCCGGAAATACCGCATCTTGTTTGTTTGCACTCTTACCATGAACTGCCTTGGAATTTTTGCTATTTCTGGAATGTGAACTTGTTTATTATTGCTTCGTATTCAGTGATTGCTGTAACCTTTCCTTTTAGGTCTTGACCATTACCGCCCTGAGGTCTTTGAACACAGTAAGAAATTACTGCTTCACCTTCTGATTGCACTGTCATGCAATAGCAACTACCAAGCCATCGCATCAGTGCTTCTTCAGACCAGAGAGATGAATGAGACCAAGACTCTGACAGTACAACCAGCATACCTACCTGAATATCTTTATACAGGTAACTGAGATCAAAGACAAGAGAAAGAATGCTGCATTGCACCGAGTTTTCTGAAAGTGGAATGTAAAGGCTGTTTTCCTAAAATGTAACTGTTTTGATAAATATAAGTAGTAAAGTAGCAAATCCAAAAAGTTTCAACTAGTATTAATTCCCTGTGAACCACACCCAAATTATTATTAAATAACTTGTCATGATAGTGAGAAAGCTGTCTGCGTTAAGCAAAATATGTAATGTAAAGTTTTAAATACAAATATGGCTAATGAAATCCTAACTTTCCCCTCTTGGAGCCAGGAATGCTTAAATAAGGGCAGTCAGTCCTCAATTCTGAAAAACAATTAAAAAGAGAAAAGAAAAGAAAAGAAAAGAAAAGAAAAGAAAAGAAAAGAAAAGAAAAGAAAAGAAAAGAAAAGAAAAGAAAAGAAAAGAAAAGAAAAGAAAAGAAAAGAAAAGAAAAGAAAAGAAAAGAAAAGAAAAGAAAAGAAAAGAAAAGAAAGAAAAGAAAAGAAAAGAAAAGAAAAGAAAAGAAAAGAAAAGAAAAGAAAAGAAAAGAAAAGAAAAGAAAAGAAAAGAAAAGAAAAGAAAAGAAAGGGGGGGGGGGGGAGGGGAAGGAAATAAAAAGAAGAAGAAATTCTTCCAGTACAGGAAGAACAGCTGGAATATGCAGCTCAGGTTTTCCATTCTTACGTTAAATTTGACATGCTATAAGCCCTCCCTTATACCACAGGTGAAATTCATTTCTGTTCTAAAATCTGTTTCTGCTTGACTAGACTTACTTCATATCTCTCTGAAATGGATGTTCTGTCAGCTTTTAGCAGTTTACCTGGATTTAAGGAATTAGTTGGGAGCAGTTTGTTGAAAGCAGGTAGCTTTCTACTGTCATTCAATACTACTGAAAGCAAGCATACTTTTGAGATTTGAAAGAGTCACAGAACCAGTGTAGAGTTATGGAGGTGGGATTTGTTGTCTGGAAGATGGTGAAGAATGTTATGATACACTGAGAAGTGGAAAGATCGTCAAATTAGTGGTGTTTCCTTGGTTCCTTGGGAATATAGCCAAAAGTAATACATACCTTTGACTTATAAAGAATATTGATAACTGATTATTCTTTTTGATGGGCTACAAAGGATTGCTTTTTAGATATTGAGAACAGGGAAATCAGTAAAGGTTACTCAATTAGTTTGGCCTTTTTGGCCTTTTCAGTCTGAACAAATTCTGTGCAAAATTACCTCACATATGAACTTCCCAAGTGACTTTTATGTACATCTCTTTTCCAATACATGCCCATGAATTATTAAATACAGAATAAAATTCTTACATTAAGGTGTTACTGTTTTTCTGCCAAAATGAAGAACTGTTTTCATTCCAATCTCTGAAAAACACAGTTAGTACTCTATGTCTTGGCCTCTTGTGTCACAAAAGGTTTTCAACACTTTGTGTTTGGATTCTCTTTGATCAGCTAATATAAAGAGCCAAAATGTGGATGAGTAGCTATAGCAAAGAATCCTAAATGAGAATGTTTCATCTGAGGTTCATTCCACTTAGTGTCAGACAACTCAATTAAGGGACTCCAAACTTGCAATGTACAAGGGCTGCTACAAAAATAATGCTTCCTATTTTATTTTGTCAGCTCATGATGTCAGAGATGTATGTTGGTGGTATGGTAGTAGGCACTGAACCTTCCCACTGATGTTTAATTACATTTTGTCACCGTGCAACAAATGGCAGCGTAGGGACAGTCTGACAGAATGGCATCTAGAAGCGCATAAGAAGCAAAGGTGTATCACTGAATTATTCCATGAAGAAAACAATAAGGCACCACTGACACCTTAAGAAAATAGGTCTTTGTTTCTGATTCCAGCTCTGAGGTTGTGTGGCAAGTTTTTGAGCCAGGAGACTGAAAACTTGCCACTTCTTTAACTTACTCACTTGAAAAATTACTTACGTGTTTAACTTTAATGCTCAAAATATTTAATATGAATAACCCAATCTTTACACATAGTCAAACACTGTGTCTTTGTTTTTGTTACAAATGTAACATTGGGACAGTATAATTCTCCTATGAAGTCCATCCTGCAGAGTGCTTTACAGTGTCCAGCTAGCCCAGGGAAATGAGCTGAATTTTTCATATACTTAGCTAACTTCAAAATTAGTTTTACAAAAAGGCGTAATTCCAAATGTAAGTGCCATGAAACATTTGTTTCTCGAGTACTGTAGTCCTCGAGCAGTAAAAGAGAAAACTATCTTGACTCTGATATTCTTCATTTTGCAAAGGATTTTGCACAGTTAAAAACACTGCCATTTTCACTCTCATCATTATTTGAGGGCTGTTATGTTCTGCGGGTTTCTCCCTTGTTTCCCCATAGAAGCTCTGAAAAGAGCTGCTTGGTATGGATGTGTTCATCTGTAACACTGGTCCAACAGTGCATTCCATCTTTATCTCTTCCCTTTCTGCTGGCAGGTGGCTTTGACTTTCTGCGGGAATACCAGTCCTCTCCAGTGCCAGACTCTGGCTTGAGTTCCAGCTCCACCTCCTCCAGCATCAGTCTGGGAGGCAGCAGTGGAAATCTCCCCCAGATTACACAAGAGGTTGAGGACATGGACACTGCTGCTGAAACAGATGAGAAAGCAAACAAATTAATTGAGTTTCTGACTACCAGGTAGTGGAGATAAGCAGAAATTACATTTGTACTCAAAATGCATCTTTTTATGTGTTCTCTACAATTATCTGCAGCAATTTAAAGGATTGAAAGGAAAATGACTGTGCTTATATAGTAATTACAGATTCCTGTTCCTCTTTTATTGATACCTGTAGTAGTAGGTAGGTACTTAAAAGAATTACAGTGTCAGGAACATGATAAAAAAATCTTGCCTGACAAGAATAAGATATTTAATTGACTGATACTGTTATGTTCAACAGTGAACTAATGGAAAAAGACAGTATTTTATTATGCAGGTAGACAGCAGACACACAAGGCATAGTGAAAGGCCATGGTGAAACTAATCCTAACTGCTGACTACAACAGGCACATCCTAGGCACAATAGCAAATTCAAAAATAGGGATTTGTTTATGCTGCTCTCTAAATGGTATAACATATACTTCGAGAGGTTTTGTATAATATGGCATAGGTATAGTTATTTTCTTGTATCTTGCTCACATGCATCTTTTCAGTTGCATAATTTCCAGATTGTGGCCCTGAAAATATCTCATCGAATTTAGAGTTTTTGTATTTTATCTCATTACATTTATTTCAGACGACTCAAAGCTATTTTGCACTTTGTTATGTATTTCTTTAAGGGCGTTTGGTCCACTGTGGTGCCATGAAGATATCACACCTAAAAATCAGAACACCAAGAGTGCCGAACAGCTTACTAATTTTCTGCGTCATGTTGTATCTGTATTTAAAGATTCCAAGTCAGGTAGAAATATTTTTTTGCTTTCATAAATAAAATAATATTCTCTCAGGGTCATGCAGAATGTTTATTTACTGTGATTTAGATCTGCTGTGCAGAAGCACAAAATATTGTGTGTCTTAAGAACACTGAATGACATATGAAAGAATTGCTTTAGATGTTAAGTGTTCCTTCAGATCTGTTGGTAGACAGCCATTTGGATGATTGGTTTACCAAATAAAAGCTCCTATATGTCCTTTTGGTGAAATAGACTGTTGTTACAAAGTGTCCTGTAGTAATTTGTTCTAGCAAGTAAATTTTAGTTTTCATTTACCATGTTTTTGGAGCATAGGAAGTGTACCAAACATAATTTGAATACCAACACAGTCGCTAATTAAATATCTTCCAAGACTGAAGCAGGATTGAAAATCAGTATTTATATTTTTATTTATATTAATGTTTAAAGATCTTATCCAAAGCCTAATGAAGCTCATAGAAAGATTTCTAATTCAGCTTAGCTTTAAATCTGGGAGTGTCAACCAGTGTGTTGCTGCTGGTAAGAATGGTGTGCGGCTTCAAAGTTTGTCCAAGAATTGTAAAAAAAGCTTGAAATCAGATGAAAAATATATTTTTCTGAGCAAAACATTTCCAGACTGAGAATTTTGGATTTGCAAAGTTTATTTTCTTACATTCTATGTGAAATAAATGTAAAAGTGGGAAGTTCTCCCCAAACAGTATACTTCTGCATCCTCTGCATCCACTTCTTAGGGACTATGCAGGGTGCACTAGAACATATGTCCTCCCCAGAGTGTTAGTTCAGCCTGTATATGATCCACAGTAAAGTCTGTGAAAATTTTTTTAAAAGCTGACCTACTGCTCTTTCGCTTAGGTTTTCATTTGGAGCAGCATCTGAGTGAGGTTGCTTTACAAACAGCTCTTTCAAGCTCTTCAAGACACTACGCAGGTCGCTCTTTCCAGATATTCAGGGCCCTGAAACAGCCCCTTTCTGCACATGCATTGTCTGACCTCCTGTCAAGATTGGTGGAAGTTATTGGAGAGCATGGAGATGAGATTCAGGTACGTGTGTACATCATTCTTCACAGCACTGTTGATTTAAGGTGCATTTAATTTAAAAATACAGTTTTAACAAGGTGTTCTGGAGTCAAGTGGTGCAAGGTATACAATGTGGCCTTAAGAAAGGGTTTCTCTGAATTTACTGAACCTAAATATACTCAAAGCCCACTTTAGGCTGTTACAGTCTTATGAAGCACCTAAAAGACATTTAGTAGATGTCACTGAATAATCTTCATGATGACCATTTTTCTCTTTTCATATCATTAATTTGTGCTTAAGAAGCCAATCATCCTATCTGCTAATGTAATCCCACAGCATGGAATAGCCACCACCTCATTCCTCAGGTGTTTAAATCTTTCTGAATAAAGAAATCCATCCATAACAACACAAAACTTACACTGACCTAACTTAATCCAATCTTCCCTCAGTGAACTGAGATGTTCACTCAGTTTAGCTAAATAGACTTTTCTCTCCTGCAGTCTTACAGGCAGAATCTATTTATTAAGAGATTCATGACTTACACAAAGAGAACTGCTAGCTATTAATAAGAAATAGATTGACATTACTTCCATATTTTACGTAGGTAATGAAACTGCCAGCAGATGACAGTAGTATTCTGTCACAGTGGCTTGCATGGAATTTAAACCAGTGACCTGCAAAGTCAGAGGTTCTGTATGCCATTACTGGTCCCCTGATGAGATATGTGCTCTTTTTGCATGCCTTCGTAGATCAGTCAGAGGCAAAAAATAAAACACACTTATAGTGATATTTTAATGTTCAGGGTAATGGCAGTGGTGTGAGTTAGTTCTATTTTCAGAAGAAATCATTTTCAATAGATGACTTTATTTTATGAACTAAATATTATTGAATATTCATTATTTTCAAAATCTTTGTTGAAATGACTAATCTCATGCATTGATAGGGGTATGTAATGGAAGCACTGCTTACTTTGGAAGCTGCAGTTGATAATCTGTCTGATTGTTTGAAGAACAGTGATCTTTTGACAGTGTTATCTCGGTAAGAGCATGCTTCACCTAAGTATATCTTTCTTTTTCTATGTCTCATGATACAAAGTGTGGTTCTGCAATCTGACAGCATTAAATGATTTTTGATACAATACAAGATAGCCTTCACAGAACTCAGCTAAAAGCACATCACAGCCAGACTTGGCAGTAGCTGGAATACTGTTGATAGAACTAATGGAACTTTCCAGTGCTTTGTAAATTCTATCATGTTGCCACTAGGCTATAATTAATTTAAATATCCTAGAAAAATACTGTCTTTTTTGCTCTGTGTTTTTGTACCATATACTTTAAAACATAACTAGAAAAATTTGTGGTTTAGAATATTGTTTTCATACATCATGTTATTCTCAGTTTTTTTCCCATACTGATTTTGCTAATGGCTTAGACTATCTTTCTGAGACTGCTGGCCTTGAAGTGGACATCTGTGCATTAAGGGAAAATTCAGGTTATTTCTGTAACACAGCTATTACCAATACTGAGGGAAAACTAATATCTGTTGGGCTCCTCATAGCAAGAACAGAATTGAGAACATTTTTGGGAAAGTTAGCATTAAGTTACCAAACTTTACCTACAAGATAGAAGAAAACACAGGGACTATCATTCAGATTGGATATTAGGAAAAATTTATCCTCAGGACGAGTGGTAATGCACTGGAGCAGTCAGTCTACCCAGGGAAGTGGTGGAGTCAGGATCCCTTGGAGGTGTGTGGGAAACATGGAGGTGTGACACTGAGGGAGATGGATTAGTGAGCATGGTGGGGATGGGCTGATGGTTGGACCAGATGATCTTAGAGGTCTTTCCAACCCTTTGAATTCTTTGATTCTATGCTTTCATGTTTGCTGAAGCTAGCAGGTGAAGTATTGTTGTTTCGTACTGCAGAGGCAAAACACAAGTATTGCCTAATGACAGAGTAGAGCTGGAGCAATACAGTTTCTGCTTTCTAGACTAAGAGCTATTCTTCAGTGCATATTGTAGGAAAGAGCAAGATGGAGTGTCAAAGAAGAAACATGTCAGAAGGTAATGGGGTGCAATATTTACCGTAGCATTACTGATTCCATACAATCCCGTTCAAAAATTATAGGCAGTAGGGACTTAGAGTGTGATGAGGTAGGAAACATGGTCAAGAATTAGCTATTCTCCAGCACAAGCTTCCTTTACATGTATCAACACAGCGTGTTCATGTGTACAGATAATCGATAGGGATTGTCTGAATCATCACGTGGTAGTTTATAAGGAGGCTTAAATCACTGGAATTGAAACAGCTCAGCTTCCTGTACACTGTCTTCAAGAGCTATTAGGATTCAGGCAGAGGGAAGCTGTGACAAGGTTTCTAAAGGATGTGTACTAGCAAGGAGAATTTTGGCAGCCACACGATAGGTCTTCTGAGAGTAATGTGGCATATTGATCATTCTGCTTAATATACAATATTTTTAATTTCTACATTTCTTCATATTGTTCCTTAAGCCACTGCATATTTTTCCTGCAGCTGCTGAGGTTTCTATGTTGATGAAGTCATTTTAAAAACCAACAGATTTCAGTTCTACCACTGCCCCTTTTTATGGACAGGTCACTTCACAGCTCTGTCTCTCCTATCCCCATGTCATTTAGACTTATCTACACTGTGGGTTATCCTGTTATGATTGGTGTTGTGCCATGTAAACCTTTATTCTATCTGTCTGTGAGAACTTCTGGAATGAAAAAGGCAAGATGCAGTAGACAGTTTGCTGATTTACTTTTTCTGTTTAAGTATTTATTTACATTTTGATAAGTACATGCATCCAGTATTTACAGGATTCAAGCTCTGCATTCACACTTTACAATATATGTTCTTTGTTTTGGGTTCAGTTCATCTTCGCCAGATTTAACATCAAGCACCAAGCTGACTGCAAGCCGAAAAAGCACGGGCCAACTGAATGTCAATCCTGCAGGCAGTAACACAGCCACTGCTGAACGAAGCAGGCACCAGAGGAGCTTCTCTGTACCCAAGAAGTTTGGAGATGTAGACAAGTCCTCAGATCCACCTCGCAGTGCCACTCTAGACAGAATTCAGGCGTGCACCCAGCAGGGCCTCTCCTCTAAAACCAGAAGTTCATCTTCTCTAAAGGACAGTCTCACTGACCCATCCCATATTAACAATCCAACCAACCTACTGGCCACTATCTTCTGGGTTGCTGTGGCTTTGATGGAATCTGATTTTGAGTTTGAGTATCTAATGGCATTGCGGTTACTGAATAAACTTCTGGCTCATTTGCCACTAGATAAAGCTGAAAACCGAGAGAAGTTAGAGAAGTTGCAAGGGCAGCTGAAGTGGGCAGACTTCTCAGGGCTTCAGCAGCTACTCCTGAAAGGATTTACCTCCCTTACTACTACTGATCTCACACTACAACTCTTCAGTTTGCTCACACCAGTGTCTCGAATATCCATGGTGGATTCCTCCCAAGCTATAGGTAAAAACGATATATTTTCACTCTTTTGATTTCTGTTGCTGTTATTCTTGATGTCAGACCTCATGAGGCTACCTGCATAAAATCAAAAATGGCACTTTCTCTTCTAATATAAAAGCAGTCATTGTTTAGATTCATGTGCTTCTTGGAAGTTTCGTAGCAACACAGCATGTTTCTGAAGAGTGAATCTATTGCACAGTAAGGCTTTGGAGGAGAGCAGTCATGTATTTAACAATTCACTTTTAGGGCTTAGCAGCTTATACAGTTTCTGAGTGCTGATAAAATTAACAATGAATAAGACAAACTATACATAACCTATTTTTTCCACTTTTTCCATTGAATTATTATCCAGAATATTACAGATTATATGATTTAAATTAGTGCTTTGTGGGTTTTTTCTTAGCACGGCACATATTGGCAGTAAGGGCACAAATGCAGTGAACAGGCTTTTCCTCTGTAAGTACCTTTGTGGTGCTTCCTGTCCCTGAAGGCTTTCAAGGAGAGGGCTATATCAGGCCCTGGACAACCTGATCTAGCTGTGCATGTCTCTATTCATTGCAGGGGAGTTGGACTAGAGGGCCTTTAAAGGTTTTTTCCAACTCTATTCTATAATTCTGTGATTCTATATGATCTGATCTTCTCCTGGACATTTCACACATGGGCTGTGAAGTTACCATCTGAAGGTATCTTTTTCTCTTCCCCGAGTATAAAGGAAGCCTAGAGAAATTTTGCTCCTAACTTGGGCCCCATGTTTGATTTTATAAAATGATCATAAATGATTAGAAGGTTATTTTCATTAGTCCAGATTCTTTTCCAAAAAGACTGATTGTGTCTGGTTACAATAATTTGATACTAAGCTCTCAGCTCCAACATGAATTGGAGTAGTTTTTGTTACAGCTCTGCATTACAATCACTGGCAGCCCTGAGCCAGCTATGAGTTGGTGCAAAAGAGCTGAATCCTTGCTCCTGACTGAGCCCATGTGCTGATGGCAGGACCTGCCTCTTCATGCAGGAGCCATCTCCTAGCTTTGGAACCACACATTTGAGAAGTCCCATTTGACAGCTTACATCTGAATTTTGATTCATTACTATTATTATTTGAGCAGTGTAAAAAATGGAAGCTGTGTCTAGCAGCCTGACTAAAACAGCTGTTTGTTTATTACTGAATTTCTTCATGTGTTTGAGCAGCAGTGATCAAGAAGTCTCTAATGTTAAGACTGCTAAGTGGAAAAGATAAAAATACTCTGTAGCAAGAATAAGAAATATACTCCTGTGAGATATCCTGTAAATACCTGTTTCTGTGGTATTACTGTTTGCAGAAGTAGGTTCATGCTTTATAACATATTAGTGCCTAATTGATAGACTGGATTTTCACACTAAGTCTCCTTTTAAGACAAATGTGGCGTGGCAGTGGTGTGAACAATTTGACAAGGATCTGTGTGAGTTTATGGGTAATACTGAAACTGTGACCTGCCCCAAAAATACCATCTTAAAGTTTGCTGTAACTCTTACCATCAGGAATATCCATTCTGTTCTTTATTTTCCTGTTCTAGGATTTCCACTGAATGTTTTGTGTCTTCTGCCCCATTTAATTCAGCATTTTGACAGCCCAAACCAGTTTTGTAAAGATGTAGCTGAAAGGATTGCACAGGTATGAAAGCTATTTACTCTTTTGTACATCTTCAAATCTTTAAAATGCAATTGCTTTGTTCTTAATGTGTTTTGAAATTTATATTTAATTAGGTTTGTTTGGAGGAAAAGAACCCCAAACTATCAAATCTTGCACATGTCATGACCCTTTATAAAACACACAGCTACACAAGGGACTGTGCTACCTGGGTGAATGTGGTTTGCCGTTATCTTCACGAAGCATTCGCTGATATTACTTTGAATATGGTTACATATTTGGCTGAGGTAAGTTTTCAGAGACTTCTTGCAGCTTTAACTTTTCTCTTGCCTAACAACCAAAGAGCTGAATTTTGGGAGATTACTGGGGGATCTCTGTAGCTTATTCAAAATGAAGAGTAAAGAGCAGAAATAGCAGAAAAGAAACAAATTTACTGTAAGAAATCAATGTTTCTCATAGCCAGGTTCTCTGTCAGAAAGCTTAAGAAAAGTCAGCAGCCATCTCTGATACTGACTGTCCACATATTTTCAAAACCTAAGAGGCCAGGCTGCACACCCTCACTCAGACTTCAGGGTAGGCTTGGCTCTCCCTCAAGTTCCAGTTAATCACCATGTTTGCAGATGAGAGCTCTAACAGCCATGTCAGATACTGACTGATGGTGAAAGCCATGACTCTTCTGATAGAAACTAAACCAAGATTTTTCTGTTTTCTAACTCAGAGACTCTGAAAATCTATTAGCTCTTCAAACATTCCAACTCTGATTCCTCCAGAATTAATTATCTTATTCATTGGCAAAATTGAATTTCTAATAAACAAATGCTATAAATAGGTCTAAGCTTTTTCTCCTTTGTTTTCCCAGCCTTAGGAAAGCATTTGCCCCTCTGTTTTACCTTCAGTGTTGTATGCACAATTCTTGGTGTTGCTGCATTTCCACAAAGGCTGTTGAATGTGATCTTCATTCACCTTAATATGGTCTTAGGCACTTTCCCTTTAATGTAGCACCAGGCTACTATATGAATGGCAAGTCAAGCAGGTTTTTGGCCATAATTAAGGCACATTCCTCAGGCAACACCATCATCACAGGATGACAGAGTAGTAAGCATGACTTCCTTTCTCCATATTTACATTGACTGCAGCTCTGTTGAGTCATGTCTGGGGAGTGTTTGCATGGGCACAGGGTAGCTGCCAGTCTGGAGGAGTAGCAAAGGGCAAGAAACCATCTTGTTCAGCCTGCTGTGTAGCCATGAAAAGACTTTTCCAGCATTCTGGATGTTTTTCTCCTTTTCTCATCAACTGATCCCCAGAGCAGCACAAAAAATGTTCTGCTGTCTCCTATAAACTAATTGTGGGATACACTGTAAATACGTACAACTGAATGGGCTAAGAGCCCCACTGGGCAACCTCCAGTTGAATGTTATAGCTGCTGGTTATAAAGCCTGTGCTATAACAATCCTGGCTCAGTCCCCAGTGCTTGAACCTGTAGGGTACTGGGAAACGTACAGAGCTGAGAAATAAAAATGTAAATCCATGTTGCAGTGGTGACACCTCCACACACATGGGTTCACCTTCAGAAGGGGTCTTTCTGCCACAAATTATTATAACTGTGAGAACAAATGCTCTCAGCAAAAGGCAAAAGCTTCAATTACTGCCATTCAGACAAAAACTTTCATTTAATCTGTTTGATGGCAGGTAACTGCTTGTCAGCTATAAGGGTATGAGCTGTATGGCTTAAAATGAGACATTTCATTAATATCCAAATCTTGCAGTGACAAGCAGTGCTCCTTACTCAGTTCTACAGCCACAGCCATGGAAAACAAGAAATTTCATCTAGGCAAATATTTGGGGATCTCAGTTTACAGATGAGGAAAAATCGCTGTTTAACAGTGCAGTAGAATTTTGAACCTCTGCTACAAAAATCAGCATCCAAGCCAATAGCTAAAAGCCTACTGTGATTTTATGTTAGATTTTTGCATATTAATGTTTAAAAGTCATGAGAGTACATGTAGAAGCATATCTGAGTTAGCATGGGTCTTGTGTTAAACTAGTGATTTGTTAGACCAGGATCATTCTTAGGCTGAAATAGTCAATACAGGAGAAAGAGCAGGAATCACAGAGTGATTGTAATGTGCCTATGGTAGATGTTCACTCCTCCTTGCTAGAGGACTGCCTGTGATGGAAATATGATCATTAATAACACCTTCAAAGCCAAGGAATCACTAGAAGTTAAACCATCTGCCTTGCAAGGGGAAGCACATCCTAGACCAGGTAAAATACCAGTGCTACCTTGTCGACTGGATGTGGCTTGTGAGATACCTTCTATATTCTCACCTCAGTGTGCAAGGCATTTCTTTGCCTGATAAATGTAGCCTGAGAAGTGCTGCCAGATTTGGAGAGACAAAGGCAGCAGTCATTCAACCAGCAGCAGGCAGCTCTGGCAGCCCTTGGAGGAGAAGGCTTTGCTTTCCACCAACTTTCTAGTTAATTGCTAGATTGCTGCTTCAGGAAACTGAGCTAACAGAGTGTGCTACCCTAGACCCAGAAAAACCCTACCATACCCTAGAGAGGAATCTACAAGTTTTCAAAACAGTTCATAGGAACCAGAGTCAAAGACTGAGAATAGTTAGATTTCATTTTGCAAATGCAGTGGAACCACCTTGTCCTGGAATTCACTGATCTGAATGATGTGTTATCTAAACTCCCACCTTGCTGCTGGTTTTGTTACTCATCATAGCCAAAGAATTCTTACTATTTTAAATGAGTTTTAAAGTTGTTATTCCTTACCACACTTCAGTTCTCATGAGAAATTCATGATGCATTCAAATACACTTGAACCATCAAAAACCACATGCAATAATTATATCAAATGAAAACTGACATAGTCCAAAAATGTTTATAAAGTTTAGGGAGAAAGATCTTTTTAAGCCAAATGATTCTGTTGACAACAAACTTATACAAAACTGAATGGAAATTGGAAGCTTTCCTAGAACAGTTTTCTAGCCAGTTACAGAGGAGAAAATCTCACTATTACCCAAGAATTCATTTTCCTTTTAAAAAGGTGATTATCTGATGTAAAAACCTGTGCTTGAAAACACAAAATTCCTTCCTCTCATCCAGATTGTTTCTTACCATCCTTTATTTCATGCTTAAATGATGTACCAAGTGATGTGCTGGATAATATGAAAAAGTGTACAAGGACAGAATCGAGATCCTAATGGAACACACGAAAAAGCCTATAACCCTGTTTTGAAAAATTGCTAAGCACATTTATCTCTCAGTAAATGTATTGATGGACTGTAGCTGCTTACCTTGTAGAAACTTTAATTTCAAAAACTTCCTGCCATCCTTTTGTAGAGGAATGGATAAAGCATGGTGAGTTCTATCTATTGTGCTGGAGTAGACTTTGCGTACTTTGTTTTATGAATCACTGCTTACTGCTCCTTTTTACTGATAAAAGAAATCAGTAGATACTTAATGGGATTACATAGTCTGCTTTACCTGAGCAGTTCATTTCTGCTGGCATGAAACATTATCATTCAATAGAAAGCCTTTCAGGTCATTCAGGGCAGTGAGTGCATCTAGTAAATTACTAGTGTCCTCCTGAGTAACTTTTGGCATTCTTGTCTTTTGGAAGACTAATGACATGAGACACTGTGAAGTCTTTTAAAAGTAATTTTCTAGATTTTCTAATCAGTGCTAGAAGAATATTTTGTTGGCCTGAATGTAAAGATAGTTTCTAATCTTGAAGCTCCTGGTAAATTTTAGCGCTAACATTTAACTGCTTCTGAAATCTGTGGGGAGGGACAGTAGCTGTCAGCAATGAAAGAATGTGCTATCTTCCAGGAAATGTTCAGCTCTTTCACCCACATGCAAACATAACATGTCTGTCTGTATTATCCTGAATCAGTCATGTATATGTTTGAGCACAGTTCTGTTTCCAAGTTTCATTGTGGTATTCCGGTACATACAGTCAGGTGTTCCAAGATTCCAGGATCTAGATCAAGCCCCTCTTTGTATTAGTGTGTACATAAGGAGACCCCAGGGAATCCATCTCCTCCTGAGCAGAAACTGTTTCCTTGGCAGTTACAGCTAGTGAGCAGTGGCAATGAAGTATATTTGGATAAATACATATCGGTGTCTGAATAGTAGTAGTTTTGTTTCTTTAGCATGTTGTTGGTTTTTTTCTCCTTGACTTTCAGCAAAGGCAGAAATATAAAGGTACTCCCCTGTTTTTATTGGATGTACTTCCCTATTAATGTGTAAATATTACTTGCCAGTTTACTCAACTGTAGAATCTGTTTTCTGGATAAGTTAGGGCAAGCGTATGTAGAATATATGTTTCATTATCAAAACAGGCTGGCATTTGGCTCTCAGCTTAAAGCTCTATTTTATTTCACACTTTTATCATCATCACTTGTAAAATGTTTGTGAAATGCTATTGCAAAATGAGTGGGTGAAGAGAGATTAACAACAAAAGTGGTATTCATGAAACTAGTAACTTTTCCCTTAGGGGAGAAGGACTCAAAATTTATCTATAATCATTTTAATTTTTTTTAACAGCTGCTAGAAAAGGGTCTTCCCAGCATGCAGCAGTCCCTCTTGCAGATGATCTACAGTCTTCTCAGCTATATGGACCTGTCAGCTATTCCTGTCAAACAGTTCAACATGGAAGTGCTAAAAACTATTGAAAAATATGTACAGGTAAATATCTCCTTTCTATTAAAATATGAACTTTACAGTGTTTAGTACATTGATTTTCTTTGTATGATTTTAAGACTACATTAGCTGGGAGTACTGAGACCATCCACTGTGATAACTAATTAATAAACATCCTTACGCTTAATAGGCTGTGTATCCCCAGATAAGATGCCCAGCTGTGTGTTCTTTGTGTGGGAATGGTTAAACTGCAGCTATATTGCTTTGGGAAGCAGCTTGGTACCAGGCAGATCCTGACTGACCACTCTTTTTAATAATTAATGTGAGGGAAATGTGGCATAAGCACTTCCTTTTAGAAACTTCTGCACCTAACTCTTGGTGAGTGGAAAGCACCCATTTCTACTAGGAGATCACAGCTATAAAGTGCCTGTTTTGAATCAGTTTTTCTGTTAAACAGAATCTGCAGTGGCACCTATATTTATTCCTAGTGATCAAAGCATGCAGGTTAGAAGTTTAAATCCTTTGTCTGCCAAATGGCCTTTCTTTCAGGTCTCCCACTTTGCAGGATAGTTCCCTGACAGTGGTATCTTAGGCAAGGGGCTTAATTTCTGCTTTTAAACTGTTCTGTAAATATATATTTAGTCACTGGTCTAAGACAGAGAAAAAACAGTATTATTCCAAGTCCACATTCTTATTATGTGTCAAAAATATGATCGTAAATTGTAAATAGTTATGAAAATATGTGGATCTTTCATTTGCTGATTAAATATATCTATTTCTAGAGCATTCACTGGAGAGAAGCTTTGAATATCCTGAAGCTGGTAGTTTCTCGTTCTGCCAGTTTAGTTCTACCATCATATCAACACAATGATCTTTCAAAAATGGAAATACATCGAGTGTGGAACAGTGCTTCCAAGGAGCTGCCAGGAAAGACGTTAGAGTTTCATTTTGATATTTCAGAGGTACTTCTTGTAATTCTGCTGCTTAACACCTTGGTGAATCCTGTCATTCAGTAGTTCCTTAAACAAGTTGTAGCTCTTTAAGAAAATGGAAAAGTTGTGAAATAAAGGAAATTAGCAATAAGACTAGAGAGAATGGCCTTAAGTTGTGCCAAGGGAAATTCAGGTTTGGTGTTAGGAAAAACTCCTCCAAAAATGCTCAGATTTTGGAAGGGGCTGCCCAGGAAGGTGGTGGAGTCACCATCCACGGAGGTGTTCAAGAAACATTTAGATGTTGTACTGAGGGACACAGTTTAGGGGAAATATTGGTGGTAGTTGGGTTGTTGGACAGGATGATCTTGGAGGTCTTTTCCAACCTGGGTGATTCTATAATAGAAGAGATAATTTGAACTCTTTTACAGGAGTGGTTATCCTGAAGATCCTGTATACCTTTCAATTTTGTAGAATTGAATGGTCTTACGGACTTTAATGGGCAAATCATTCAAGTTATAGTTATGTATCTGCATGATTGCTTGCACCATTATAGATTTCTTTGTGTAGGTAATAGTGAGAATATTGCTATAAAGGGGTTCTTTTTTTTTTCATGTAGGAACATGAAATTTCTAGTAAATGCTGAGCTTTCTGTCATGAATCCAAGAAAGAATTTCATTGTGCATTAAAATGGGGCCAGACTGCTCAGTAATCTTAATCTGGATTTGAAATAAATTTAATAAACTTCCTGGTTTTATTGTTGAAATTGCGGGTTTTTGGGTTACTTCTTTTGTTATAAAATGTTTTGACAGTTGCTTTGAATGTTAGCTATTCTTGAATTCAAGCACAAGCTACTAGGGATGGCAACAGCTACTGAGAGTTCACAATGAAAAGTAATACACATACCAAGTGACATGAAATTTGCTACACTCCTTCTTTCACCCATGCTTGTGAGTTCAGAGCAACCTTTTCCTGCATCTGAAGTGATAGGCCCCATTTTAAGTTCCTCCTGGAGCACTGCATTGTATTAGTGAATATTTACTCTCTGTTTAAGACTCCAATTATTGGGAGACGGTATGATGAGCTGCAGAGTTCTTCTGGACGAGATGGTAAACCCAGGGCAATGGCTGTCACCCGAAGCACTTCTTCAACCTCATCAGGATCTAACTCCAATGTCCTTGTTCCCGTGAGCTGGAAGAGACCACAGTATTCTCAGGTAAACTCCTTTAAAATAGCCCACTATTCCTTAATAGTTGCATTTGGAGCAATTGAATAAACACAAATTGGATTCCAGGCTGGCTATGTGTGCTAAGTATCTCTCTTGGATTCAGAAATGAGCTGAGTTATGTTTTGTTTCTATACAGCATTCTTTTAACCTGTAGACCTCAATGTCAGATGACTCAACTGATGGGTGAGTTCAGGTGTTAGCGAGGAGAGCAGATAGACAGCAAGTGCTGTTTTCTAAATGTTGTTTTCTTGGGAAATATATAAAAAGAATTCCTTGGAACAACATTCCTGAAAGTGATGTTTGATTATGTTACTGGTTTTGTCTAGCTGCAAATTAAAACTACGCATAATAAATGTATTTAATGGATTGGGGTTTTTTGTGGTTTTTGTTTTTAACATAGCAGATTATATAGGAATGACTCAGCCCTTAATTTTGCAGAACATAATTATATATGTGCTTAATTGCAAACTTCTAAACCGTCCTTTCTGAAGTTATCCACAGGATCTAATGTTTTGCTATTAGGCTTACTAGGCTAATTTAAAAATAATAAGCACTAAAATAAGTAAGAGCTATTTTTATTTTTCCTTGTATGTACAGTTGCTCTGAGAGCAACCCTGAGAGCACTGAATGACTGGACTGTTGGTTGGTTTCTTTAATTAAATTTTTTTTAATGTTTATTATTTCTAGCACCAGAAGGATGAGTGGCTTAAAAAATGCTAACTTGAGAAATGTCTTGTCTTCCAGAAAAGGACAAAGGAAAAGCTGGTACATGTCCTTTCTCTGTGCGGTCAGGAGGTTGGACTGAGTAAAAACCCTTCAGTAAGTAGCCTTCTGTTGACCATTTCTGTATATCTTCATACCCAAAAATTTAAACATGAAGAACTATATTTCCCAGTGCTGTTGATCTGATTTTTATAATTTAATGTCATATTGCAATCAGTCTGGTTTACACTGGCTCATGCTGCATTTCTCAGCACACTGGCCATTGGGTGAATGGCTTTCTTACTTAAGGATGATTTACTTCCAGAGCTACATGCCTTTTTGTTGAGAGAGATGTGTTGCTAGAAGTTTGATGTATGACCACTAAGTGTGTAGAGTAATGACCTCTGGTATTACCAGTCTAGAGCCTTTGTAAACTACATAATCAAATGACAGAATTAAAGCTAAGATGGAGTCTGATTTTTCTGTTAGATAGTACCTATAGCTTTACTTTTTAAAAATTAATATTGTCTTGTGCTAAGAAGTAGGCAATAGATCATCTAAGGTAGGACATTCTTGAAATAATTATTAAATATTTCCTACAGAAAAAAGAAAATTTCGAAACCCTCTTTTGAATATAGTTTATATATCAGTTGTATTCTGATGAACAGATCTTTCGTTTCTACAAGACAGGGGCATTTTCACAACTAAATTGCATGTGTAATTATTTTTAGTAGGAAAGGAAAAAATATTGCTTGTTGTATTTCTAATCTTGACAGATTTTGAACATCATTCTTAACTAATTTTTTTATTATTATTATTATCTCATCCCCTTGACAGTATTTGTGTTGCAGAGTTCTCTGAATATTGTTCCTGTAAATGTATACAAACATTTCAGGCAACATCAATCTGCAGCCATTAGAAGGTAGCTGTAATATTCTTGGACGTGTTCCTGCAGTACGGAGTTATTTCTTTGTACAAGTTTAATCTGAAGGCACCTGTCCAACATAAATAATAAAGAGTGTTCTAAAAATACTCAGTGAAGGAATTAGGTGTGTACTGGAAATACAGCCTTCTGAATAACCAATTACAGCTTTTAGGAAGAAACAACCAGAGGGAACAGTTTGTAACGAGAAATCCTTTGAATTGTAGGTGATTTTTTCTTCCTGTGGTGATCTGGATTTGATTGAGCACCAGACAAGCTTGGTGTCCTCAGAAGACGGAGCAAGGGAGCAGGAGAACATGGATGATTCAAACAGTGAACAACAATTCAGAGTCTTTAGGGACTTTGATTTCCTAGATGTTGAGCTGGAAGATGGGGAGGTACGGTATATTTTATCTGAAACATCTTTTTTATTAAAATACTTCCATATTATTTGTACTAAAAACTGTAGTCCTCTTGTAATATAAAGCTTCAGCTGTATAACTATAAACTTCATTTTGTGTTGACATTATTTATAATGTTCACTTAGTGTTTACTTCAGTAGCATAACAGTAACAGGCTACCACACCCTTCCTTTTGAATCGACTTTAGGAAACACTGCAGAACTGTTACTAGAAGATAAAGCCTCTGTTCTAATACCTTTTAAGTGAGCTCACTTTTAAGTCAGTTTATTTTAAATACAATTTTAAAGGTCTAAATTGTTAACGAATTATATTTTCAGATTTTAAAAAAGCATAAAATTGTTCCAAATCTGTTGAATAACCTTCCAAAATATGAATTCAGGCCTTCAGGCTGTTGGTGCTCCTACAACTGCTGATGAAATTGCTAATACTTTGAGAGATGTACCTTTCATTCTGCTGACACTGTCAGTGATTTCATCATTTCATACAGAAGCAAAACAGAACCCTGGGGGCCCAGATCAAGTCTTCACAGGTCAGATTGTCTGTAGCTAAACTGCTGAAGGGAAGAACTTGAAGAAGTGCCGAAATTTGGGGTGCAACACCCTTTATCTTTGTTTATATAAAATTTGAAGTGTATCTTTGTATTTGGATGCCAAACAACATACAACAACATACAATAATTGTTTGTCCAATGGGTGATACGTAGGAACTTCTTCATTCTCTTCAGTTAAAAGTATATATAGCTTATCTATAATTACACAGAATAATTCCTGTCCAACAGTGCACCTTCATGGACTGTGATCCTGCAGAGATTTATTCTCTGTATGTGGCTGACTTCAAGTCTGAAGCCTAAATCTATTAATTGTCTTAAGTTGGTTGTGAAAAAGATGCTAAACTGTTCTAATTTTATGTGAAATAGAACTAAAAATGTGGTTCTTTACATAAGGCAATTTGGAAATTGCCATGGTTTGTATTCTGAGGTCTAGATTCCAACCTGATTTACCAGTGTTTTACTGAAATTGGTACTTCAGCCAAATTCAGACCTGGTAGAATCTGTATCTCTAATGACTCAAGGGAAATCAGGTCTGAATTTAATACATTAATAAACATTAATAAAAAAGTGTTGGAAAAACTTAAACTAGCAAGAGCAAAAAAAAAAAAAAAGGTTACGATTTAAACAAGTCAGTGATGCTTTTATCACCCCCTGATCACAAAATGAACTTTTTTGAAACTTAATAAAAATATGAAAACAGTTAATGAATATTTTCAAACTTAAAAGATAGGGCTGAAGAGTTAAAATTTTTTTTTTTTAATTGCAGTAGTTAAAACTGTAGGCAAATGTTTGTCTATGATGTCTTTAAAACAGTAATTTTACATAGATTCTTTCTATTTGTTTTTCTATCTGTTATATCTGCTACCCAGGAACTTCAGGTAAGAATGCTACTTGAACTCAGATGTGCTAGTATATGTTTATGCCTTCTTGCAAATTTGTATTATAAAATAATCTCGTAGTTTTGTTGTTGCTCTCCCCCTCTTGTGTGTATGGGTGGGTGGGCAGATGTGTGCCTGCCTTTCTGACAGGTGCTTCATTTTTGTCTTGTGTTAGAATTATTTTTTATTTTCTTTCACAAAGTTAGTTTTAAATTACATTCTGCTTCATTTTAACTTTGTTTTTAACATTTTCAATGCTCTTGACAAATTTTAAGCTTTCTGAATTCTAGTATAAAGCATTTTTACTGATAAGTATTACGTGCAAACAAAAGAATTCCCAGCCTTTCAATTGTAGTGTGTTGGCTCTTGTTAGCGTCTCATGAAAGCTGATACTTGAGACCATTTCAGAAAGTAGATTATTGTCAGTGAGAATAAATCAGTTAGTTCATACAACTTAACTGAATTCAGCTGCATACTCCTGCCACCTTTTCTGGAATCTGTGAAGAAAACTGAAAAGGTGCATCAGTGTTTGTTTGTGAACTGCAGTGCAGTTTCATATATAGAGGGGGCTGCAATGACACAGAATTTGAATGAATTATTGAAGGGATTTGACAAAAAATTAACAATGGTATTTTGCATATATGTTTCTTATATCTTGTATATCAGTTACGATATTCAAAAACAACCCCCAGAAATATCTTTGTCTCAAAATACCTGTGCCTTAGAAGATACAGTGATATGGAAGTGCTGCCATACTTTTCCACACAGTACTTTTGCCTACATCCTTCAGTTTTTGTGTCAGTCCATTAACTCTGCGTACAGTGCCAATACATACAGTAAAAACTTAGGAAATAAGTTTTCTATGGTTCTCACTGGCTTTATGAAGGAGATAACACAACTCTCCTCTACCTGGGCTATGTCCCCTTTCAGTGTCCTTTCTGTGCCTCCCCTTCCCCTGGGTTGTGGTAACGCTTAAAGTGGCTGCCATGGCCAGTCTGCTCCTGTACTCGAGGGCAGTGATTGCAGAACATCCTATTGTAATAGCTGCTCACTGCCAGTGAAACATATCTGTAAGGGACTCTTTTCCTGGTGGCTTTGTCAGATAGGAGATGTCTCCACTCAAGCTTCGCTCTAGTAGATTAAAGTGAGCATCCTCTCAAATACATCTTCCCTCCTGCTTGTTTGCTGTGAAATAAGCACTGCTTCAGACCACAAAACCTAGTCCATCTCAGTACACATGCTGACCTCTTGTATAAATTCAGTATGATTCTAGGTATCCCTGTAGCAAGGTTATGCTAACCCAAAAACTATGGGTTATTTCATCTCTTACCCTTATCTCTTCCTTTTAATTCACTCCCCACTTCTAATAGCATGCCCTCCTTTTCTCTTTTTTGTGTTGGCTTCCTTTTTAAAGACATTGCAGAAGAAAAACAGAACGGGAAGTAGGCCCAGAGATGTAGGCTGAAAAGTTCATTGATAGCTGTCCTCAACATTAAGGATCCAGTTGTAATAATGGTCATCTTTGCTTGCTCATAGATTTTGCCTTGTTACTTCTTAGTTCATTAACTAGAGTTTCTCTGCAGAATGTCCCATTGCTGCATGTGTCCTCCAGCCTTTATGGAGGAGGATGAGTTGCCAAAGAATTTGGGAACTGCACAGCAATTTCTATGAGCTAGAGATCTAATTTTTACGTCTTGGTTTTTGTGCCATTCCTGCATAAAATTGCTGTGTCTCAGGAATGAAAACACAAGGTTCTTCTAATAAATGTGTCAGGCTTCATAGCAAATTATTTATCATTTGCTCTTCAATGTAGTGCATTCTTTAGCAATACATGCTCTTGTAGATTGCAGTTTTTGCATTTTTGGATTCTTTTTTTTCCCAAAAATGAATTTCTATTTTTTCCTAATACTTGTTCATGAAAAGCAAGCAGAGTGTCATATAACTGAGCTTTTCCTATTTCCAGTCATTTTCCAAAGCTCCTTGCATTGAAGGGCAGTGATGCAAAGTAAGATCTATTTGTGCACTCTGTCAGTTGATTGTTAAGGAAGTGAGGTCACTGTAGAATTAACTGCACATTGCGCAGTTCGGGGCACCCATGTCAGGAAATGTCTGAGCCCTAAATATGGATTACTCAAGTGTTTAAAATCAGATATGTGCTGAAGTACCTCACTGAACTCAGACCATTCTTCTTCTCTGATTGTACATAGTTTCAATTTTCATGAGCAAGGATATAGTCCTTCTATAATCAGTGCTTTGCTCATGCTTATGATTTTTAGGCAGAACTATATTGTTTTAAAAAATTCAGCAGGTTCATATTAAAAAATCACTGCCAACTTGAATTTTCAGCAGTTGGTACATTCACTTAAGAGTGTTGGTACTTAAAAAATCCTGTTTTAAGAAGTCAGCCTTCAACTTTAATAAATGTCTCCTTTCTTTGTAAATTCCCTTCCTGTGTTACGTGATGCTGAGGGTTTACACCAGGAGAAACCCAAACCTGTTGCTGGATACTTGTTGTGTAAACCTTTTATTGTCTGCAAAGCTCACGTGGTCCATGGTAGCAGCAGCTGCAGATGCTCCCACATTGCTGGACAGGAACATGGCCAGACTTGGTCTGGTTTCTGTGAAATACATGAAGTAAACAGAAAAATGGTAGCAAACTATTTGTCATTTTTATACATATAAGAAATTAAGTGATCTTTGTACCAGTTGCCCATCCTAATAAATGGTTATGCAATTTGATTAATGCACTCAGTTTATATAAATGTATGGGGAATTGAAATTAAAAGTTTATACAAAATGTTTGGTCCATTTGACTGTATCCTTTTTCAAAAAACTGACATGATCAAGAAATGTTAGTTAATGCTATACTTTTGAAGTGTAGTTTCAAGTAGTTCAAATAAGTTCAAGTGAAATAAGCCATATGAGCCTAGAATCATAAAGAAGTTCAAAATGTTTGCTGCTTTAGCTGTTCCATTGTGCGTGCTGTAGGAGGAGTACATTCAAATCTACCTTAGCTTATCACTGTGGTTATGTACAGAAGGATGAAAAATCTTTAACATATGTTTCACAATTGAAACATTGCTATGACCTGTGCTCCTAATACTTTTAAACATCATTGGAAAAAACCCTTAAAATTGCTTCAGAACTTTTCTTTTGCCTGTCGTTGCTCTGTGGTATCGAGCTGTGTGTGTATGTGGACTTACAAATCAAATTCTTAATTCGGCAAATGCATGAAAAATATCTAATGCTGAAAAGAATGACTCTTCATTTAACTTCCATTTCCATGCTTCTGCTCTTACCTGCAGGTGAAGCACTGGAAAATTTTAAATGCTCCTGTTACATTACGGCTTAACAAAATAATGTTTATATCAAATATGTATTATATTTTTACATAAAAACATTTATCGACCTAACTTTGAGCTAATTATTAATTTTTTTATACAATGAGTTTCAAATGAAGGAAGCTGACCCTGTGTCCAATTTCAGGGAGAGAGCATGGACAACTTCAACTGGGGAGTACGGAGACGGTCTCTGGACAGCCTGGACAAGTGTGACATGCAGCTGCTGGAGGAGAGCCAGCTCTCTGGGAGCACACCCAGCCTGAACAAAATGAACCATGAGGACTCCGAGGAGTCATCAGAGGAGGAGGATCTGACCACCAGCCAGATCTTGGAGAACTCAGACCTAGTAAGTTGCTAACTTGAAATTTAACAGTAGGTAGGATTGTATTTGTAAATAAGCTTGGCTTTTAGTTTCCTCTCATTCAGGTGCAGTCTTAGTCATCTGACACTGGGGGATGACACTCATTGCTCGCTTCTTTTTTTGCATATGTATGCAAGACTTAATGTAAAGTTCAAAACATAGGAAGCCTCAGATCTGATTAGATACCCTTTTTTCCACAAACTAATATATGTCAATTTTTCATTAATGGCCAGTAGTAAATCTTTCTGATGTATTTAATACTTACAGAAATAGGAGAAGACTCCAGTTTTGTAAATTGTGTCCAGTTTTCATTGTTCACTTCTAGGATGATTGCATACACTTTTTCCAATATATATATGGAAAAGTTCATAATATGTCTGCATGTACAAGCTGAAAGAGCCTCCATCACTGCCGTTTAGTATAATATCTACTTTGCATGTTCATAAAAGCTAAGTGATAGGGTATCTGTGTACTCAATTCTTTTCTCCTTTTGTTGTTTTTCAAACAGATTATAAATCTTTCCCCATCAGAGGATACAAACCACATTGACTCACTTTCTACGTCATGTGACACCTCAGCAGACCCTCATCATTTTAATATAGGAACATCTAGCTTTGACGTGTCTTTGCCTGATGTGAATAATCTCCAAGTGTCTGAAGGATCCAAGGTTGATAAATTTTTACTTTCTTTTCCAACTACAGTGGATTTCATGTATCGTTTTTTTCAAGTTTATTTTGCATATTATTTCATGAAGAGTTTGATCTGTGAAAGCAAGTACATTCTGACTTTCTGTATATAATGGCATCATATAGTACATATATATAGGTGGGCACATTCGAACCTTTATGTTTTGTTTACAGTTTCTTTATTAAATAGGTTTCTTTATTAAAAGATTATACTTACTATTTCTTGAGGATTTTGCACTATATATACATCAAGATGCTACTAACTCATTAGAAGATGAATTCATGAAGTGTTTACAAGTCACAGCTCTAAGGGAATGCTCTTTTGTTCTTCGTGCCGATTTAAAAGCCAGCTCATGGAGTGGGTGTATGCTTGTATTCACTGGGATTTTTTGGTACGTGGGAACCCATTGTACAGTTGTGTGCACTGGATTCAGTTCTTGCCTTTTGGTAGACACTCAGAAATTTTAAATTCATGACCACAGTATTAAGCCATCTTGGAGGGAGGGAGGCAGCAGGATTTGCAAGGATAAAAGAGCCATGTTCAGCACAGTTTATTTCAGACACTTGAATCAGAAGACAAACGTAATGTAAGGTTGGTAAATGATAATGAGTGTGGGTGCAGTTTCTTTCATTGTCTATTTGATAATACTTCTGTTTATGGGAGCTCAGGTGAACACTGTCTTTACAGAAATGTAATCTGGAGGGGTTCTATTGTGGCTTTATAACACTTCCACCTTACCACTAAAGCTTTCTCTTCGGTGTTTGAGTTGGAATGTCTTTTGCAGGAAAGCAATGTAAGCAAATGTGGCAGAGGAGGATAGTTGACTTGTGTAATCATCAGCTTTCATTCCTGTTCTTCCCTTTGATCTCTTTTACATGCAGCCACACAAATAACTGATGTAGTACTGCTGATGCTGCATATAAGAGAAGTTATGGAAACTGGAATTCTAGACAGTAAGAAGTAGGTTGGAGTTGTGCTGAGTATAGAACAAATTCTTTGTGCTAGAAACTTCCCTAGGCGGAAGAAAGGACTGGAGGAGGAAAATGCAGTTAAGAATCAGGGAGGAGAGGAACTTCTTAAGATAATGGTTGTGGAACAGATAAACTGATTATCATTTGTCAAATGCTGGTATACAGGTTACCATGTAACAACTATGAGCAGCAGAAGTTGGCAGAATTTCAGTTCAGGAAGCTGCAGTCATAACGGATATGTTTGCAGGTGGTGACCGTGACTAATCATGTGCATCCTGACGTTGTAGTTATTGACTTAATGCCCTAATAGGGGCAGCCAGCGTTCAGCAAAAAGTGAAAAGCTTTGGAGAAGGTAGATAAGTAAAAGATGAAAAGTTGCAGCAGAGTTTCTTGCAAGGTTGACAAGCAGATTCAGCTTGTCCTGAGACAGGTTGGGGGTGGTGAAGTGTACATAACCCAAGGTAATAAGGATTAATCAATGTTATAAGGATGTATGAATTGATAAACTTTACACGATGCACCTTCTCAATGATACCTCAAATATAGTTCTGTAATTTTACTCAGAAAAACCAGCTTGGTGTTTATTTTAAGGAAGAAGTGATCCAATTTTTAGTTAGAAAATTAAAATTGCACCTAAGTAATTTTTGCTTAATTTGATAACATAAAAACTGAACCCCTTCGTGCTTTTTTTTTTTTTTGTCTGAGTTTTTATTTTCAGAATGCTGATGGTATGTCAGCAGAGCAGAGGAAAATGCTTGTTACTTCTTTAGAGCTATACACAAAGGTTTCCTTGTTTCATCATAATCAAATACAAAAATATTGCTTCTGCTTTTAAATACATGCAGTGAATGAGAGTGACAGACAGAATAAGCAAGCATTCTGAAATGGTTATTTCCAAATTCCAGGAATTATCATTAATGAGAAGAAATTAATTAAGCTCATTTTCTACTAAAGATAGTGACTACAATAATTTAAGATATTATTTGTAAGAGGTCAAAAGTCAGTGATAAATAATGCTATGAGCATACACAGATTCCGATTACACATATTTTTCAAGTTATTGAAACACATCTACTTCTAGAAGTGTATTCCAATCCTACGTGTGAATTCCATTCCTACGTGAATCTTTGGAGTCCACTTTTTTTCTTTTTCTTTTTGAAAAATGAATTGGTCTCCAGTGGGTGTGAAACGCTTGCTTCCTCTTTCTGCCTCCCTTATTCTATCCCATGAAAACATGTTTGAAAGTTGTTAATGCTAATTCCTTCTTGATAAAGCATAAAGAGTTTGTGCTGCAGTTCATTTTATCTGTCTTGGACTCAGGAATATTACTATCTTTTTTGCTCCCAACACACATGTACACGCATATGTGCATCTATGCAGGAGAACGTGCCTTTATGAGACATCTCAAACAGAAAAGATAAAGAGTTTATGACCTCCTTGCTGGAGTCATCTCAATCATTGCTTTGCAGAGATGTTGTGGATGATGCAGACAAAAGGCAAAAGGTTGAAACTCAAACAAAATTTCTTCAGACGAAAAATGTAAGAGAAATTGAAAAGCTTGCAAAAGGAAATCAAGAGAGGTGATTAGATGACCATTAGCTTTAGGTACTAACAAACAGGAAAAAAAAGAAGTGATAAAAGCATAATCCTTTTATTGGCTTGTAAATGCTTTGGCTTCCTCTTCTATGGCAGTTACTGAGTAAACATGACACGCTAAGAATAATTCTAAATTCTAAACATTCATGCAGTGTTCCAGACAGTGATTGTTTTAAGTCTATCTTGAGAGTCTTTAGTACTCTCTCAGACATCATAAAGTAAGAATTAACAAGGACAGCCTGACAGTAACAGGAACCCTATTGTTTTTCCTGAAAAAAATGCATCCCTGCTACATTGCCAAATGTATTGAAATCTGAAATTCCTTGCAATTTAGTTGGAAAAATACCTTTAAAAATAAAATTATTCCAAGACAGCAAGTTAAGCAGATACAGTCTTACTACAGAAGTGTAACTCAATTCGCGTATTTTATTTTCTAGAGCTTTACATCTGTGCAATTTAACATGCTATTGCTTTATTTTTCATTAAGTACTTTCTAGGTTTTAGTGGTATTAACTTCTTAATTTGCTGTTTTCTAAGACATCATCATTCACTTCCCTAGGTTGAAGCCATACATGCAGAGCAAGACACAGCAGTCCATGAGGATGAGCTTTCAGCATCTACAAATGAACTCCCAGGAGCATTTGAATGCAGTGATAGCCTCAGTCTGGATATGACAGAGACTGAAGAGAAAGTTGACAGGCTGGAACAATTTGCTCTTGCCAGGTACTTGTAAATGCTGCTATTCTAAGAGGATTTTCTAAAAATCCTCTTATGCTGTACAACAAAATGGTATCAAGATGTTAATTAACTTAATCATTTGGGTACTGGAAAGGTAAGCATAGAATTATCAATATAATTATTACACGACTACAGAAAGAACAAGATTTTCCTTGTAGGAGAAACAAGATATAAATTGTGCATACATCTATGCAGTTAGTCATTTTATACATGGTGTATTTCATTGAAAGAGAAAAATACTTTTTAAAGTTTTGCAGTAACAGAAATACTGCTTAGTTAAGTGTTCAACAGATCATCCATGCATTCATCCTTTTGATTGCTTATGGATCATAAGGAATTCACGATACTGTCAAAAATCCTCCAGATGATGTTGGATGGACCTTAGCAAATGCTGCATGAAGGCATCAGGATTTTTCCATGCTGTGTGCAGCTTCTTCAGACTTGAATGCTGAGCTAGACGGCCGTCGGTATCTATTTATGAAGAGTAGGAAGGCATAAAGAGGCCTTCTGTCTCTGTACCAGTGTTTCAGAATCAGCTCCTGTTCTTGGGAGCTGCAGGAGTGTTTCTCCACCACAAAGGCTAATACACAGGAGCAAATAGCTTAGTATCCTTTTAAAATAAGAGTCAACCTGTTTAATTCACCACGAAGTACAAGAATGATGTTCCATACTAAGAATGCGTTATGTTTGTGGGGGAGTTAAGCCAAACATGTCAGAATGTGTACTGTTTGTACACACAAAGATATTTTTTTCCAAGCTTTTGCTGTACACTAACGTAAGCACGTTTTCCCAGAATAAGTGTTTTCCTCCTAAGTTCTATCCTCCTGTGAAATTTCAGCCTTCCTTTTCCAAACCATTCTATGATAAAACAATGTAGGTACCTCAAGGTAAGGTAATATAGATTTGAATGGCCTGAAGATAGGGAATCCAATTTGGAGATTTTACCTCATTGTGACTGAAGTCTTGCCAATCTTCAAAAGTAATTTGGAAGATCATGAAGCTGCAATTGCTCATGGGATTTAACTTCTCTCTCTTACAGCGTATGTAATCTGCCACCTCCTTGCACTTCTGCTTTCATCATGGTTTATTTTCTTTTCTTTTTTAGTTTTGGAGATGTTGATCGAAATGCCTCCCCTCCTCCCTCCCCATTTTTTTCTGCCATCCTTGCTGCATTTCAGCCAGCAGCATGTGATGATGCAGAAGAAGCCTGGCGTAGTCACATCAACCAGCTCATGTGCGATTCTGATGGTTCCTGTGCAGTTTATACATTTCATGTGTTCTCTTCCCTGTTTAAGGTGAGAAAATAAAGAACAAATTAAAAATGTGTAGATTGTGCATGGCTACTGGACAGCTTTTGACAGTAGTAGTAATGAACTAACAGGGATAGTTTTTCAGGTTTTTCAAGTGCAATTATTATACCAGATTTTCACGTAGAACTGTCTTCTATTGTCATAAGAATAATACAGAAATAAAAATCTCATACTTGAAGGCTTGAAAATAACACTAAAAAAAATGTGGATCTACTCTAAAGGGTATTTTCTTCCATGCTTTACAAATTGCTAGAAATAGCCTTTTCACCTCAAAGGACTGTTAATCTTCCATCTTAAACTGTTGAAATTTGACAGCGCCCATTGTAAATGTAAACAATATTAAGTATTCTGTAGCTAATCATTTGCAGAGAAATATCTAGCTGCCATCGTGTAACATGAACTCCAGAAAATGAGTCTAAAAACTATAAATAGATGTCCATTCTAAAACGGTGTATGTACAAAGACAAGCATCATGCAAACAGATGAGAAACAAGGGGTAAAATATATGATCTGTTCTAAGGAACCACTATCTGGTTTGCATGTAGTTAGTTCTTAAGCTTTTTTTTATGGTTTCTCCTGCTTTATATGAGGCAGCAGTGTACACAACAGCCAGGTAATTTCATGCAGAATTAAATTACATGTGGTCTCAGAGTATGCTATTGTTTTTAGCAATTGTTTTAGTAATGGGTACTCTGCTAATAAATATACCATATTGAGATCTTTTAATGTATTGAAAGTGTTCTTACAAAAAAGAAGAAACAAAATTTAGGACTCTCTTCTCCACCCTATTTCCTCTGGAGTTAATTTTATGCCTTTTAGCTGTGCACTGTGCTCTCCCTTAAAGATTACACCACTGTAAATAGAGGTACCTAAAAAGATAAGCATTCATTTAAGCACTAATAAATGACTATTTGAAAAAAATCTCAGTGCTGACTTAAGTGCATGACGGATCAACTTTGAAAATTAGAACAGTGGTTCTTCATGATGTCTATTTCAGCTTTTTCCTTTACGTCAGTCTTAGAGGTTGGTAACCCTGTTCAAGTGTTTTGAGAGCTGCCCTTTTTCTCCTCCTTGAAGGGGTGAAAAGGAACTGTTGTTTTGCACTGCTGAAAATTAAAACAGTATATAATACCGTGTAATGCAGAACCTGAACATTACTTTTGAAGTGCCTGTTTAACTCCAAAATCTGGCACACAGTGCATTACTTGTTCTGCTTCTCCTATTTTCAAAAGATAACCTACCAATTTTCTTCAGTTGATACTGGATAAGAAAGATTTAATACTGCTCTTAAAAGATTTTTCAGTAACAGCAGAACATGGACAATAGTAAATAAAAAACCTTAAAGTGTTGAGAGTATCAAGATACCAGGATTTTCTAAATGGAGTATATACAGGTATATTTTTACTTTACAAAAATAGCTGTTATTTTCCCAGATTTTTTTTCATAAGATCCCAATTTTTCTGGAATTGCATTGTGTTGGCGCCATTAAACTTTGCTACTCATCCATGATCTTAAAAGATTTTTGACCTTCACCAACAGGAAGTTTCGGAAATAGGCCCAGTATATGCAAGGCTTGCAATGCAGAGTACTGCCAAAATACTTAACCGTGAAACAAAATCCTTGTTTGGAGTGTTTTGTGAACTAAACACTTGGTGAAGCAAAGGAAATGTGTTTTCCATGGTACCTACATTTTGGTCTTCATCAAGTCGATGGTAACTTGGATGTTTGCCCACAATACACTAAACTTGTTTAAAATTCCTGAAATTACTGAAGTACTTTTTCTGTAAACTGATCATATCTCAGAGATCTCTGGATAATCCTTTCAGGTCTCTGCTCTAAGCTGCCTCTTTGATTTCTGTCAAATCCAATGTCTTTCAGAAAACCATGCAGTTCCAAGACAAGCAGATTTGTAGCCAGCAAGTAGTTTGCCCAGTTGAGTCTTTTTGTTAATAAAAATCCTCTTCCCAGAAGAAAAAATATCAGATTAAGAGGAAAAATTTCTGAGGATATTTTCTTATTACTCACATCCACATGAAACACAGCGACAAAATGCAAGCATATACCTATGATGACAATATGATGTTGTCATTATTACTCCTGATAGTCGTATTTATTAAAATGTATGTATTTCATTCAGGCCCTACTCAAAAGATTTCAGTCACTGTAATCTGTACCCAAAGGGACATAGATGAGATAACTTGTTATAGAACTGATAGTCCATTTAATTGCAAAATAAATATAATTATTTACAGTAGTATATATATGTATGTATGTATATGTAGTTTCTAAATGCTTTCGTTAGCAGTTTTAATGCTTCACAACTTTACTGTTTAAGTCTGTTGCATTCTTAGCTGTAGATTGAGTGTTGCTTTCAAGATTATATGAAAGCGAATGCAGTAAAGGAATATGTTGTCTGGCTACTTAACACTATCAGCTGTTAATGAAGCCATGGCTGAAATGTTTTGAGGAAATTATGTTTGTGAAATAAAGTAAGGTTGTTTAAAGTCATTCATAGAATGCTGGAAGAAAACTGAGGTGTTTGTGGTCTTTATCTTGCTAGGGGCTAAACTTTCACCTTGGTCAAATGTTTTTTTAAGCTTCTTTGTATAAACTGTTCTTAACTTGTATGCTAAGATGAAGCGTCACAACATCTTTAGGCAGTATTGTTCATTATTCTTCCTATTCCTTGAAAACTCCTCTTCCTCTGTTTTATGTCTGTGATTTCTTGCTCTCCCCACTGTGATACATTATTTTCTTTGTAGTTCCTGCTTATAGTTGAAGACCACTGTCATGACTTCACCTATCCCAATCTTGTCTTATTTGACTTCAGTTCTTAACTTCAACCATCACCATAAGTCATATTTTCTAAACTTGTAGATGTTGCAATGGGCTTTCTTCAGTAAGTCTGTGTATTCCTTGAAAAGCAAGAGCAGGTTCTTTACTTTGGCCTAAGTTCTTACCAGCAATAACTAGAATTGGATTAGATGTTCTGTAGAAGCTATTCCTGTGTAAAATCTTGTATCTCTCTGATAATTGCTTTACTGTAGGATACAGTTAATTCATTTTTTGCTTGTAAGCCAATCTAATAGGCAGATCTTTTTCTACAGAGCTTTGCCCTCCTGCCTACTCTTCATTGTGAATGTGCACTGTGATTGTTTCTGTGTATAACCTTGTCCTTTGTTTCCCTGCACTATTTTGCCAGTCTGCCAAGATCTATGTGAATTATAATCCTAGCTCCCAGATTGCTTGCAGACCCCACAGTTCGACCAGCTCTGCATTTAATAAGCATGTTGCATGTTCCATTATTCAGTCTTTCATTAATCATTTGGGTAGTGCCTGAGACAGATCCCAGTGGAATCCTACTCAATTTATCTTTTGAATTGCACAGTGAACTGTATATAATTAACTTCTGAGTATGGTTTTACATAACTGGTTACATATAGACCCATTTTTGCTACCTAAGACAGTAAATACATTAATATAGAACATATCAATTGTTTCTCCTAATAGAATGTTTAATTCGTTTGTGGAAGCTAACTTGTTTGATATGATTTGTTCTGAACAAATTTGTACAGCCTGTTATTCATCTCTTATATGTTCCTACATTTCCCTGAACTTAGTGATTAATTCCTTTGCTCTTGTTTTTTTGAGATAAACACTTCCCTCATGTTTTTTTATAACATCCCATATTCTGTGAGTTCTGAAAGACAAATATGGCTTCTGGATTCCCTTCCCCAGTATTATTATTATCATAGCATGAATTTCCTTAATCATCAATGATATAAAAATATCTGTTCTTATATTAATATTTTTTCTGATGTATCACTGATGCTCTGTCCTATCTATATGCAGAAGTTCTTTCTGGTAGTAGTAAGGCAAAAAAGGGCATTAAACTCATCAGTCTTTTCAGTAACATCTGTTAGCAGACTCCTGACTCCCAGACTCCTTGGTCTTTTTCTTTATTATCTGTAAAAGTCTTTCTTGACATTCTTTCTCTTGCCAGTTTATTTGGCATCTCCCTCTCTGATTATGACAATGTCATGCAATTTTTGGTGCCTGAGTTAGTAATTGGTCATAGTTTTGCATTATGTTCCTCTTAGCATGAATATTTTTGAGTGTTTGAGTGAAGTATTTGCGAGTTAGCCAAATGTATTTCTCAAATTATTTTCTATCGTTCAGTGCTATAGAATGAATTTCTGGCCTCTTTTTATGAGTAAAGGAATGGGCAACTCTTTATTATGTTCTGTTCCCCATGCAGTTCTTTCCCATGGGCTCCTTCTGGCAAATTGTGAAAGCACATAAGTCATTTGCATTATTTCTATGATCTGTGTCCTTCACTGTCACAGAATCATAAGGACAGTTACTCCTCCCAGGAAGGGGCTGTGGCACTTAAGCAGGTTACCCAAAGGAGTGGTGGAAGCTCTTACATTGGAGCTTTCATATCTCACCTAGACAAAAGCATGGCTGACTAGATCTAGTTGTGTTGGCAACAGTCCCACTAGATGTTTTCCAGAGGTCCTTTCCAATCAGTAGCTCCAGGACTCTGGGCCATGATGCTACTTATTAAATTTCCTTCTAATTCCATTTTCTCAGCTAGCTCTTTTCTGTTGGTTAGGATCAAATCTAAATCTCTTTCCTTTGGAGGTGTCAGGAGGTTTTAATAACAGTGGGACTTAATCTTTCTTTTCAGAAAATACCTAAGTAGTAAACACACAGCTGTCACCAAACACTGTGATTGAGATGATCTGATAGTTGCTCATAAAAATTAATTATTTACCTGTTTTTGTGGTAATTAATAAATGCCCCTCGTGTCAACCACAGGCTCAAGTGCAGCAGAGAATCTGAACTCTGTGCTAAGTGACGTGTAGAGCTTTGTTGATGTGTTGAAGATGGTAGAAAAATACAGTAAGACAAACAACAGATCTTCAGTGTGAACAGGACTGGTTCAGATGCTTTAGAGAGAAGTTCTTAAGTTGCACTCTAGAGAAAGTTTTTCTTTAACTATTTTATAAATAATGTATGGTGCATACCCTACCTGTAATGTGATGGTTATTATATACTTTTGTAAAGAGTCACCCAATCCAGTAGTGCCTGTTAGCCGTAAATTCTGAACTGAGCTCACTTGATTGTAGGTAGCTCACTTTTGGACCCCAGAATAGGAGGACTAAAGGCCATTTGTATGTCTGTCACACAAACAGGTGTTTGGGAAGTGCTTTTCTCCAGTGAGGAATGCTTACAGTAATGCAGCTCCTAACTTACATTCCTCAGAGAAGTACCTACAGTTATATGGGGTAAAATATAAAAATGTTGTGTATTTTTATTTTTAAAAACATTTTCACCTTATTCTCACCAGCAGAGCAGTTGGCCTTAGTGAAATATACATTAGCAATGAAACCTGTTCTGTATTTATCAGTACAATTATTTCATGTCCTGTGAGACTAAGTATTTTTGTTACTCAATATATTAACTGCTGAAAAGGAAGTGTCAGCATTAGAATGGTTCTGATGGTTCTGGAGGACTGAGCTGTTTAAGGACTCAAAATGACAAAAAACGAAAAGAAATCTTTTGAGAAGAATAATTCCCGGATGCAATGCAGTATTTTTGGAGTCCTTCCAAACAACAGCAAACTTTTAGTAAGAAACCTTTTCCTCCAGGGGAAAGCAAAAGTTCTTTTCTGCTTTTCCATGCTGTTGTTTGGCATTAGGATGTCCATTATATTTTCTGATTAACCACTTGACATGGAATACTAACAAAACAATGCCCGGAATGGACAGAAAAAGTAATGTGCTGATCAACTCAGTTAACCCTGTACTGACAAGAAAACAGACTACATGTAGGTAAAAGACTTTATGTAGTTTGAATCATGTTTACAAGAAAATATTTCAGTGGTAGATGATTACTGAGCTAGTTGCACAGCTGCACAGCTGTACGCTCTCTCCAGCATAATAATTATTGTTTTGTATCCGTGAGCAAACAATGAGTTCTGAGCAGGAAGATGACCTCTGTTAGATATTATTGTGTGACACACACACTTCTAAAAAAAGCATGCAATTTTGTTTATAAAAGAACTTGAGTAAAGAATATGATAAGGTCTTTTGCTTTACAGAATATTCAGAAAAGATTCTGCTTCCTAACCTGCGATGCAGCTAGCTACCTGGGAGACAACCTGCGAGGAATAGGCTCCAAGTTTGTGAGGTCTTCTCAGATGTTAACATCGTGCTCAGAATGTCCTACCCTTTTTGTAGATGCAGAAACGGTGAGTATATTCTTTTCAAATATCATATGCTGCATGGCAGTGTTATTTCCCTGTCTCCTTCATTTAAAGGCAATTTCTGTACGGATACGTCAAGAGAGTACCCATCTCTCATCTGTAATTTTTCTTTTTTCTCTTGTTCTTAAGCAAATTTCCTTTAACTTCTCATACTCTTTTACTAGGTAAGTACTGGCAGATGGGCGATACAACATGTTGAGCCTGTGTGCCAGAAAGCAGTGTAAAAGAGGTGTCTGCTGGGTTTATTTGGCCACACAAATGGCAAAGAAAGAGCTGTTTTTTACAGAGTTCATCATGGCTTCATATGAGACATTAAAAAAATCATAAGAAATATACATAGGTCACTCCAAAAGTTATTTCCCCTGTTCATTTCCATGGAAACAACAATAGATAGAAAGAGTACAGTAATGCTATTTGATAGAGCAAATTCTCAGCTTCAAAATACTATTTTACAACATAGTTACCACCATTAGCTATGCATTTTCACCAGTGATGAACAAGAGTCTGCATGCCACGCTCGTAAAAATCTGCACCAGTGGAGGTGACCACTGTTCTACACTTGTGTGACAGCACTATTGCTAGGAAAATGTTACCCACACAATCCAACTTTATCCATGCTAACAACCATGGTTTGGTCTCCATAAACATTATGAAGTGTCAGTAAATGTCAGTGGGAGCCATTTTCTCCTCATGGAGGAATTCAGCCTTTGCTTCAGATACACTTCCATGTCAGATGCCATTCTGTCAGATGTCCCTCTGCTGCCACCTGTCGCATGGTATCAAAATATGATGGAATATTGGTGAGAAGGTTCAGCTGCAACTGCCATATCACCAACATCCGCTTCTGATGTCATGGGCCAACATCATAAAATAGGAGGCATTACATTCAGAGCAGCCCTCCTATATTAGTATTTGAGGTGATCCTTATTGTTTTCGTTCTGGTCTGTGTTTGTCCAAAAGCTTCAGGAATGTGACCTCACAGGGGAGCATTACTTCTGAAATGTAATCTTAGGCCTGCTTTGGCTGGTTTCTGTGACCACAAAGCACTGAGCTTTACATCATTAGAGAGCTGTGGAGATTAACCAGCTGAGCTTTGTGCAGTGATTTTGGTCTAGGGAAAAAGTCCTTTGTGAAGCTGTTAAACACAAAGCACAACTTCAAGTCCAAATTATCATAGGTGCACCTGTTGCCAGTTGGCTCTCAATATACTATTCTATTTATCTATTTTTTTCATAAACATAAAATCAAGTAATTTTCGTTATTGGTATATATAAACCTAGGTATTATTTTGCAAGATATTTTCTCTGCTGTATTTCCTATTCTGATAGTATTTTTATGCTTTTATAGTGACGTTTGCTAGCCTTTTTCATTTCATTTCTCCAGCTTCTTTCTTGTGGCCTTCTTGAAAAACTGAAGTTCAGTGTCCTAGAACTGCAGGAATACCTGGATACATACAACAACAGAAAAGAAGCAACTCTCTCGGTATGGTGGATTGTGCTTTGTGCTATTGTTCTTGTTTTTCTATGTGTATATTGACACTATGTCAGGAGACTGCAGGTAGTGTCTAATTGTTGTGGATGCCCCGTCCCTGGAGGTGTTCAAGGCCAGATTGGATGGGGCCCTGGGCAGCCTGGTCTAGCATTAAATGGGGAGGTTGGTGGCCCTGCATGTGGCAGAGGAGTTGGAGATTCATGATCCTTGAGGTCCTTTCCAACCCTGGCCATTCTATGATTCTGTATTTAACATTCAATAAAAAAGTGTATCTCAGATACTGGATTCATTTCATGTTTCTTTCTGAACGTATGAACTAGAACTTAAAATTTATTAAGTCCTTTAATTTTAGAAACATCAGCATGTTTAATACTCCTAATCTTTCCTTTCTCCCAGATAGTAAATAATTCTTTCTTTTTCTTGTTTTATGCAATTCAAATATTAATACTACTAATAGAATGTAAAATTGCAGTTGTTTAAATTGTACTCAAAGCAAATAGTCTGTGTGAATAAAAATCAAAACTGCAAAATTTTGTTTATGTGCTATGTAACTAAAATACTGTTACCTTTATGCAAATCAAGCAAAGGGCTTTATTCATATCTTCTTTTAATTTCTTTATGAAAACAGTGGCTTGCAAACTGCAAAGCAACGTTTGCTGGGGGCTCACGAGATGGAGTTATTACCTGCCAACCGGGGGACTCAGAAGAGAAGGTAATGAGTGAGAAGGATTATTTCACTCCTCTAAAGTGACATGTGATATATCTTCTTCTTGGATCCACAAGGTCATGGTGTACTTCCCCCTTCTCTCACTGATGGGGTTTGGCATAATCCAGTTTTCACACTCAAGACTCAGAGGAATTGTTGTTGCCTGGGCCAAAGGAAATGACAAGTTTTCAGAGGCAATACTTATGCCTTCCTATTCTGGAGAAGGAAGCAGAGTTAACCCTGCCTGGGTTGTGTGTGCAATCCATTTCAGAGAAGTCATTTTTCCACAGCACACTGTCTCTGAAAATCAGTCCTGATGTACTGTGCTTCCACATTACTCCCATTTTGTCTACGGCTGTTACAGACTCAGCCTGCAAAACAGAAAGACTTATCTGGTTGAAATCCACTTACATTAGCAGTTATGAAATAATGACAATAAAATGAACAGTTAAATTATTTATCTTTTAGGAAAGTATTTATAGCAAAGGCAAAATAGCTCTTCTATCACTTCTAGACACAGATTTTAAACATGTGTGCGTATATATCTCCATATATAAATTTAGTATATTAATTCCAGTTAAGAAATCAGTCATTTCAGAAATCAGCATGATCCAGTGGCATGCCTATGATCTGATATACTACCTAAAAGAAACAGGTGATGTCTTTGTGGTGTAGAATGAGTTGGGAGCTGTTATTTTGTGGGTTTTATTTCTTTTTTGGAGGAAAAGGAATGAGGAGATTGAAAAAGGAGGAGGATGAAGAGAATTAGCCAAAGTCAAGAAACAGCAACAGCATGTAGAAAAAAAATAACATCTCCTATTTACATTTGTTATAGCTTATAAAAGGTTATAATGACATTTGCAGAATTTTTATTTTTATTTTTATTTTTTTTTAAGACATTGTCATGTTGGTTTTGGTTGTTTGTCTTCTCCCCCAATTCATTTTATTGTCTTCTGTTTTTATCTTTACCTGTCATTCCATCCCTATGTATTTTATCTCCCAGTTTGACTTCAGTTGCATTTGTTTCTTTGGTTTGGTTTGATTTTGTGCCATTGCTCAATAATCCCAAATCCTTGCCATCCCTGCATTTTAGCTTCCTTGATTTTATTAGCAAATATAATTTGCTAATAAATCCTCTGGCTATTGTCACAGGTGGTGGGAAAATTGTTCAGTCTTCCCCCATCTGGCACTGGCACCTGCAAAAGTTGTACATGCCTTCCTATGCATTTAAAGAAGATGCTGTCTCTTCTCTAATTGTTACGGTGTGCCACGATGTCACAAGTGAGCTATTCTCACATCTACAAAAGAGGGGCCTGGAACATGTGCTACTGTCTCTCCTGCCAAGTAGATTGGGGGAGGGAGATTAAGTATATATGGAGAGGTACAACAATTGGACTGTCTGTGGACAGTCTCTGCCCACTGGTGCACAACACTCTGAACAGTGGCTTCAGGTAGTAGGTGTTATGTATGGTGCTGTGTGCAATTTGTTTATACTCTTCATCCCTATTTTGGTAACCCAAAAAATGGGATGGAGGATCAGACATCTTGCTGATTACCTGCTTACTTTCTTTTATGAAAAAGTGCAGCAGAGAGAATGCTGAGGAGAAGGAATAAAGTATGAACTGAGCTCACAGTTTAGAAGGTCTGAGCACTTCTAAAAGTTAATAAATATGTTCCATTTGCGTGTTTGATTATTATTTTTTTTAATTAGGTGTTCTTTATCTCAGATTTAAATGTGAAACCAGAGTCAGTATTCTTACTGCTTATCAAGCAGACTGAAAAAAAGGGTTTCTCACTCCTGCAAGAATCCTTCATCTATCCCTGCAATGTTCTTTCAGCCCAAAATACATTATTCCTTGGAAGTTGACAGGATGGTAGGTGTTTGATCCATAGACATATTTATTTCTTCCCCTTCTCAACTCACCTGTCAATTGAAAACAGCTCTTCCCAAGGGAACTTTCTCATATATAATAATCCATTCTGTTTATTTAACAAAAGAGTAATGGGAAAAAGAGTTCAGGGAAGCTGGAGAAATGTCATTAGAAAGGGAATAGGATAAGTGATTCTTAGATTGACAGATATTTTTTTTTCATGCCTTTCCTTTCCTGTTCTCCCTTAGCCTGGATGGCCTAAGAATCTACCAACTGCAGGAAAAAAGATCTATCTTACAGTGGTAGCCATTAGGGAACCTGTCTGAACTCTTAGATTTACTGAAATCCTCCTTAAAACTTCAGACATAAAAATTGCCTAGCTAAACACGAATAGCTAAACACAAAACCAGGCTACTTCTGAAAACATTCAGAAATAATTTGCAAGGAAAAAAAAACAATACCTCGTTCTATGGAGTGCAGAAATCTAGGATTCTCAGAACCCCCACTTTGTAAAAAGCTTGAAGTGAAGATAATCCAACCTGCAGACAAGACAGACATAAGACCAGATTCAGTGTTGCCATCAGGGTTGCGACACAGCTTCCTTAAATGTGTTAAGCTTGCTTGTGTGCACAATTCACTTGGCACTGGTTTCCCTAATCAGATCTTAGTTCAAAATAATTGCACATGATTTGTTGACTATTGTTACTGTTGCTGAAAATAGGCAAAGGCAAAAATTGCTTATTCTGACATTAAAGAAGCTTGAAATAGAAGTTGTGAAGGCCAGCTACTGCAGCTAGCAAATTGGGTAACAGCTGAATGTCCCAGAATGCCTTTCCACCTCTTATTCCTGCAACAGATTGCGTGATTGGTCCATGTCTCTGATTTGTAAGCTATGATGCTACATTTCAGTCATTTGATGCTGCAGAATCTTAAGCACAGAGAGGTTGATTTATTGACAGATTATCTGCACATACTATTATGCTGTCTGTCCATGTGTAACAGATAAGTAAATCTAATGGTACATTCTTGCTCCCTACCAAATGGAGATTTTTATTTTTAATCTAGCCAAAGACTGGCTTCGGGTGTTTTTGTTTGTTTTTTATTTTTATTTTTATTTTTGAAAAGAGATACATGAAAGATCCTGTTTTTATAATCAATTATTAGCAGCTAATTCAAATAAGTATTTGTCTCCTAATGAAATATTCAGCTTACTCTGCAAGTCAGTATACACTTTCCTTAAAACTTGGTCATTGAAAAGATCACAATCTAATGAGTGTGGGCTGTACAAACGCAAGTTGTTAATGGATATTTAAAACACACTGCATCCCTTAACACTTTGCTGGAGAAGTTGAGAATGTGCCTTTTGCTGTGGCTGAATGTTCAATGACCCTGGGCCACAGGAGAAGATCTAGAAGTAGATGGTAGAAGATAGTCAAGATCTACATCCTGACACCATAGTAATCTGGAGTTAAACTGAGTCACAGAACACCTAAAGGCAGAGTGAATCTCATTATTAAATTAGAAGATTGATTGGAAATTGGATTAGAAATTTCAGTTTCTTTATACTATCTGACCACTGTTGGAAAGATCCATGGACTCACAATAAGCTCAGTTGGGCTCTTGTGGACAGTTTTTCTAGAGAACCACAGCTGGTTTTTGGCTTTCTCCAGATGGAACAATTTCTGCTGTACTTCAATTTCAGTGGATACTGAAGAATGCAGCAACATATATTGTATCTCTCTTTTTCTCTCTGATACATATACATGCATTTATATATTAACTTTCCAGTTTGTGAGGAAAAGCTTCTGTCTGCTGCAGTTTCAAATCACATAGAATACCCCAATAAAATGTGCTTGCAATTAAAAAACTCTCACACAGAGCAACTATTTTGTTATGATGGGACTCTTCTGTGTCATCAAATGACTGAAGGCTGTGTTGTCATCAAATTTTTATGTCTTAAGAAGCAATTGTGTAGCTCTTGTCTCTTTATAGTGTATAAAAATGATTCCTTGAAAAAAGCAAGAAGGAAAGCCAGTGATCTAAGGATTAGTATTTGGCTATCTTCTGTTCAGCTAATAGTACAGAAAAGTAATTCTTCTACCAGTAATAAATCAAAGTGTTGCTGTTTGAGTGGGAGTTGAGGGTTCTTAGCTGAAACATTTATTAGCTGCATGAAGGACTGTGCAAGTGATCCAATGACTCTAAATATTTGGTATTTTCATAGTCATAGAATCATAGAGTGATAGGATGGCTTGGCTTGGAAGAGTTAAAATCCATCCAGTTCCAACTCCCTCCCATGGGTTCCTCCTGCTAGATCAGGCCGCCCAGGATCCCATCCAGTTGGGCCTTGAACCACTCCTGGGATGGGACATCTGCTCCTTCTCTGGCAGCCTGTTTCAGTGCCTTACTACCCTCATAGTGACAAATATCCTCCTAACATCTAACCAAAATCTCCCCTCTTGTAGTGTAGAACCATTCCATCTTCTCCAGTTACCATCAGATTATGTAAAAAATTGGTCAGTTCTGATTATAAGGTCCTGTTAAGCTGCATGAGGTCTCCACAGAGCCTTCTCTTCACCAAGCTGAGTAAGCCCAACTCCCTCAGCCTTTCTTCATAAAAGAGGTGCTCCAGCCCTTTGATCATCTTCATGGCCTTCCTCTGAATCCATTCCAACAGCTCCACATTTTCTCGTGCTGGACGCAGTACTGCATGTGGGGCCTCATGAGGGCAAGTAGAGAGATACAGCTGACAAAGCCATTAATTGGGTATTGTCTATCATAGTTCCCTTACAATAGGCATTAAAGTAGAAACTGAGGAGAAAAGGGGAAATTAGGAGCATTCTGCCCAGATCCACGATACTGGAGACTAAAAGAAATGTCATTTAGTCAAAAAATTATCTGCTCAACTTCCAAGGAATATCATTACCTATAAGATGAAATCCCAGTTCACACCTCCTGCCCCCTGCCTTCTCCATAATTTTTGTTTGTTTGTTTTCTTGTTTTTGAAGCAGTAAACAAGAAAAAAAGTTTTTCTGTGAAAAAAAAAAGACCATGGAATTCACTGATTTTCTGCTTTCCCTCTTCTTGGAAGTCAATTCCATGGCAGATTAAAAATTATACCTGGATTTGGTGTTTTTCAAAAGTCCAAGTGAAACTTATTGGCATGCTGAGATTCAGAGGAGCCCAAGAGAGAGGCAGACAAGATTTTAAAAACACAAATGGGCACAACTAGAGCACGGTGCTCTGTCTGCTCTTGTCCTCTTCTTATCTGAAACGTAGCTTTACAAAACTTAATTTTCATGAACTGCCAGGGTATACAGGAAGGCTTTTTTAAGAATACTAATACTCTTACAGAAAAAAAAAGAAAAAAAAAACAGTTCAAAGAACATTAAAGGCTTAAAATTCAGCATTGCAGAAGTGTAAAGCTAAGCTTGTCTTGGTTTTGTTGAAGGTTAGTGCAAGATTTGGTACAATACTTTTCATGCATTTTTAATTGCGAGGCCATGGAAAGAAGCAGGACCGAAGTACTTTGTGTGGCCATACAAAGTTAGCATTATTTGACCTTTCTCTATTTGATGCCTTTGGACTGATTTACTGAAGGTAAATAATTTTAGTAAGAATTTCCAAAGTTTATTAATGTCATGTGCAGGCTGCAGCTGGGCAGACGTCATTGTAGTTTGTTGGCTACAACACTGACATAATTATTCTGTTCATCTAAAATGTCATAAGAATATAAGTAAGGAGACCTGCATTAAACATGCACAAAATGTGAGTGTAGTTCTTGGTAGAGAAAAGAGGAACACTTCTTTTTTGAGAAGAGAAATTTATTTCTGAGCCATTGGTCCTTAATCTTTGAAATGCTATTATGGGTAAATTAGAGTTTTTATTACTTTGCAACAAGACTTACACTGACATTTTAATAGCTCCAGAATTACAAATCAGTGAATCATAACTGGTGAGAGAAGGGAATGCAGATCTGAACAAGTGGCCCTGCCATATAGTCAGACCAAACTGGTATTTTCCATTTACTTTTTTTCTTATGATTGTGTTAGCTTAAGTTATGTATAAAATGTTTCCATTGTAGTGTGCCAAGTAATAAACCGAACAGCTTATCCTGCACATTTCTTTAGATCTATTACATCCAAAAATAGAAATATTCCTAAAGAATAAAATATTTCTTAAAAAGAAAATCAAAAAATCAGTACTGTTAACCGCTTGAAAACCCTGCATAATGTTTGAGTACTTTGCAATACGAGCTCTTTACAATATTAAGGAAAGAAAATTTAAATAAAAATGTTATTTCTAGTACTTCTTAACCCAAATTCACTGTAAACTCCTGGGCTTCTGAGTGGGATAAATGAAAACTAATAAATATGAAGGTCTAACTGAGGAGGATATTTAGACTATAAATTACCATTAGAATGTAGACTGCAATTTACCATTAGAATTCAGAACTTGATTTTATTGAGTGCTCTGCATGTCGTATGTAACACTTCCAGCCAGTTACTGAGGCAAGCATTGCTAATACTGCTGACAAGTTATGCTGTTACAGATGGGCTGTGCTTCCTATTGCATGCATTACACTGACACTATACTTTCTTTCCTTTCCTTTTCTCCTGTGCCATGCTTGCTGTGTAGCAAATGGAATCTCTTGCAGTAAGTTGAAGTTCTTTCGTATTCTTTGTCCATCTCTAGATGGACTAATACACCCCGATTTTACTGTTTTACTTCTAAGCATGTTTTCCTTTTTTGTTGTAATTTTCTTGTAAAATATGTGGTTCTACATGCAGTGACTAAAATCATTTACTAAGATGTGTTTTGTGAAATCTAAAAATACTATGCCAAAATTCTGACACTTTCATATGCTATTTCAAATTGTCACTTACATAACTTTGTGAAAATTGAGTCTTCAGATGGTTATCGTATGCTGGAGTAGAAGATCAGTTTTTAAAAATTCTTTTAAATTCACAATTTTCAATTATTCTGTGTGGAAAAATAAAAATTATAGTAGACAGTTGTTTAAAATTGTTTTTGTTTATTTGCTGATGAATGCTCTAGGTCAGGAGGAAAAAAAATGGAGTTCTTTGATATGATAACTTCATACTGAATGAGTCAAATTTGAGCATTCAATTCAACCTTAGTTTGTCTTAATTCAGGTTAGCAGCCAGCAGAGTAGCACTGAATTACTGTGCCCCGAAAACTAGAAAATAGTGTATTATATGCCCAGCTATCATATTTCTTAATTATGTTACACCATGTGCTGGTTTTGAGTTAATTCTACTTCCCTGACAACTTGAAGATTATTTGTGTTTACCTGCTGATTAGATTTACCAGTTTTCCAAAATTTGGACAGAGTGAATTTCTGTCAAGCCTGCTGTGTCCCTGCTATTGAACCAGGACCCTGAGTGGGAAGCAAGTGAGCCTCCTGGGCTGGCATTACTGGTGCACTGTTGGCATTCCTGGCTTCCATGCTCAACTGTGGCTCAAGAGCAGCCAGAAGACAGAGAATTTTTCCAGGAGGTTCTATCTGAAAAGTCAGTCAGTCTTGTAGGAGGAGGAACCTTTGTAACATAGATGCAAGTTTGGCAGTGCTGTGTGGCCTCAGTTACAGAGAACGATCACTGAGCAAGTTTAATAGACAGCATCCCTCATGCTCTACCTTGTCATTCTTTTGGCCACCGTAGGTTTTGTCTGTACCATACCCATAATTCACTTATGGCCAAGCAGGTCGCACAGCAATTCCTTTCCTTTGCTCCCCCACACATGTGTGGGGCCAGGCTAACCCCCACCACTTGGTGCTCCTCCCCTGCTCCCACTTTCCTCCATCACCCTCCCATGGGATGGGCAGGGACACCAGCTCTGCCCAGTTTTGATAATGCCCTTGGTTGACTGTTCATAGCTAGGCAGTTGGTGCCCACCCTTACCTGATGAACAAAGGTGAGATCTGCTCTTTTGACCTCAACTCTTGGGCTCATAAACAAATTTTAGAACTGGAATGCTAAGGATGTGGTTCTCATTTTATCTTATTGGTGAAAACCCTGACGCTTACATATTGAATCATATGTAAACAGTCAAATTAATGCTTAGGTTTTAAAGTATCTTTTCTTAGTATTTATGCTGACATTTGCACTGACCTCAATTGAGCAAGTAGCTGAAGTCCATTAAGGAAGCAAAGGCATTAATAGAATCTTCTTTCCTGCCATGTTTGACATGAAGTTCTGCTCTCATTCCCCCAAGTTAATGGAAAGATCATTGAGCCTGTGCATGGTGCTCTACCTGTGGAAATGACAAATTAAATGTGGTTTGAAGTCTGTAAGTCTTTCCTGTAGAGGACTGGAAGCCTCCAGACATGCACTTGCAGAATTTTCACTTCTGTAATTTGCCAAAGATGAAATATTCCTACCCTCCCCACCGTGATCCATTTGTGGAACTCCAGGATATCCCCTCCTGGTGACACACACAGACAGCAGCACCACCAGCATGTTAGTTTGATGTATCTGGCACATGTTCTTGTTACTTCAATGTGTCCAACACTTTCTGTGGTGCTGCACAGTGCTCTGGAAGAAACAAGTTAGACTTCACAGAACAGTGTGAAGCTAGACATCCTCTTACACATTAAATTCTGTCCATCTGCTGTATGGTTTTATTAAGATGCTGGAAAATCCATGAGCTGAAGTTTAAGCTGCAGAGCTGGCATTTCCTCTGCCCCATTCTGGGCTGGGTTTATTTGCTTCTACCTCTCCTCTGAGAGAAGCAGGCAGGAGCTTTGGCCCCTGTGGACAGACACTTCTTTGCTTCTCTCTTGGATTTCCAACCTCTCAGATGTGGTCTTTGGCCATCTCTGATATTTCGAAGAGTTTTCTGTTCTCCAAGTCCAAGTCATTTCTCCCATGTCCTGCCTCTGCTTTCCAGCTGCAATGCTGTCAGTGAAGTTAACCCATATAAACTTTGAGATATAAATGCTTTGAGATTGGTGCTGACATGCTACTTGAAAGCTACTGTAATTTTAACTTTGAATGTCTTAGATTTATCTGCAGAAAAACAAACATTACTTGGTTTTTGAAATAGTATATGATCATACTTTGGTAAAATAACATTTTTTGAAGAACTAAACCATCTCGGATTGGTTCTATTGGTTATTAAAAACTATCCTGACTTATGGATCCTTATTAATTAGTTCTTCTGTAACTCTCTCCCTAGCAATTGGAACTGTGTCAGAGATTATATAAACTCCACTTCCAGCTGCTGTTGCTTTTTCAGTCCTACTGTAAACTTATCGGACAAGTGCACGAAGTCAGTTCCATGCCAGAGGTATGTAGCCAACATTACCAAGTCTTAGACTAAAAAACACTGCTTACTTTCATGTTCTTACTCTTCTTTCCACATCACAAAAGGTTACACGGTTCTACCCTGAATAGGAACCTTCAGACAAAATACTTCAATACAGCAGCATCCTCATTAAGGATTAGTTGAAATTGTGCATTTTTATAATTGACTGTACTTTAAGAAACTGCTTTCTTTCTATAAATTCAGTCCTCAAAAGTCATTTCAGTCACTGGTAATTAATTAGAATTATACATGCAATCTTAATTTCACTCAACCACTTTGTATGTAAGGGAGTGCTCACACTGTGTAAACATCTGCAAATGAGTTGTTTCATTGAGGCCTTAATTTTTAGGAGATTTGAGCTTTCTTCAGACATACAGGGAATCTTCGTTTTGATCATGTCTGTTTTTTTTTGTTGATTTGTGGAGACATTCAGACCGGGGTACTTGTTAGCATGACAATAACGAATTTTGATAAATTAATACAGAACTGAGGTTGTGCTTGGAATCACATATTGTAATTTCCAGCCATATAAACCATCTCTGCTGCATGTACACAGTACCAGAAATGTCTGTGGCAGCTGTACGTGTTTTTGCATCCTCTCATACCTTTGGAAACAAAGGTGTTTAATTAGAACTACTTTATATTTTGACTGCAAGTGTACCTCCTGATCCTTTCTGTGGGTAATCAAACTGAAATCAGTTAAATGCTTCCTGAGAGCGTTAAATGTATTTTGAGACTGTAGTTAACAAAATCCCATAATTGAGTCTTTTTTATTGTCAGCATTATAAAGATAAGAATAAGTATTTATGACATAACAACACATCTTTTTTAACCCAAACATCTTTCTGCTCTGAGGAATTTATTGTCAGCAGTTGCATAAAATACATGTTACTTTTGAAGTTATCTTCAAGGTTATCACTTTAAGTTGAATGATCATCATTTCAGGAGAGACAGTAATATTAATTTGCCATTCCTTGTATATTTTTCTCCTGATGAAGAGCATATATTTTAAACTGCTGAGGGGAAGAAGTTACTGTATGTACTTTGCTTACTGCATTACAAACATTTAAGCAACAAAGTGAATCTTATGTCATATTCTAGTATATTGCAGATTCTCTAGTGAACAGAGATGGTTTGTTTTGTTACATGTGAAATGTACCATAATAGTAGAAATACTTTGAATACTTGTTGTGTCTTAAGAAACTGTTCTCCAGGCTGTCTTGTAAGTGAGTGGGCTGCTTCCTTCTAAGAGAAAAACTGGAACCTAGTTAGAGTGGCTGAGATTTGAGAAATATCTTCTGTTCTTTATTAGAGGATTGATTTCTATAACTGTGTAATAGATTGTTTGTTAGATTGTTATAAATAATATAGCTTATGGCCATAGGGGCAACAACAATATGAGGGATTATTGTTTCACCACAAAATGAGCACATTTTGCTGGAGCCATGAGCAATTATGTAAAAGAAGTTCCATTTTTGGTTCATGTGACAGTGGTTATCTTTAATATACATGAGCATCTAAAGGTAGATCTTTAACTTTTCAGCCTTCGAGAAAAGGTCCTATCAGTTCCAGCCCTATCAGCTCCTGCATATGTATTGTAAATAAATAACATCATTGATAAGAGAACTAAAAGTTGTTTAGTTGTTGAGCCTTACTTATCCATAATTATATGAAACCAGATATGAAATGGGAATGACAGATAGAAGATTGTTCAGAAGTGCTCTTGCAAAAGGAGGACAAAATTGCCACACAGTTAATCCTCAACTCAAAGCTTAAAAATCTGTACTTAGTGTTTTCTGTTTACAGTACAGAGCACAAAGTTGTAAGGAATGTCCTTGTGTTAAAGTGGGTATTTTCCATATATTTTCCATAATTTGTACTGCTAATTACAACAGACTTGAAATAACCACTCTTTGGTACCTACAGAGAATGAAAACATACATCTCATATCTTTCTCCTTGAAACAGCTGCTAAATATGTCAAGAGAACTGAGTGAGTTGAAGAAAAATCTTAAGGATGCTACTGCTGCAATTGCAGCTGAGCCTCTGAGTGTGGAATCTGAGCCCACATTCAATTCTACAGAAGCAGCCATTCAGTCCATGCTGGAGTGTTTGAAAAACAACGAACTGGTTAAAGCTGTCCGGCAAATAAGGGAATGCAGGCAAGTCGTACTATGCAGTTCATGGTAGACTTTCATGTTATTAGAAGAGCATGCATTTATTATTCTCCTAACTTTATACTACATGTAATGTGCTGAGTCACCATAATTAATCTTACTTTTCAACAGATACGTGGGGCACAGATGTTAGTAGCTTTTGTGGGATGTGCCATAAGTAATGATATCAAATCAGCAATACAGACACAGATGTTTACCACCATGAAGACGTTTAACAGCATTGCATAGATAAAAAGTACTGCTGTGAAGCTCCTGAGAATCTTTCTTTGTATATGTCACTGCCATCAGCTGATGTTCAGCCCAGTTTCACTTCATTATTTGAATGAGATTTCTTAGCCTTTTATTTTTAGAAAATAGGAATTGTGCATTTGTGTGATGTCAGTGTCTGCTATCATTAACTGTTGAGTGGCATAAGCAAGAGAGTTCCTTTGGCTTGTAATGTGTCCATGTCTGTTCTCTTTGTTGAGACCCTGGTCACTTAGTTTCAGTCTGTGCTAATAACCCATAGTGATACACACATTCTTTTCCTGTTGGGTTGCAGGATTTTGTGGCCCAATGACATCTTTGGAAGTAGCTCTGATGATGAAGTCCAGACACTGCTGAACATTTACTTCCGGCACCAAACCTTGGGTCAGACGGGCACCTATGCACTGGTGGGCTCTAACCAGAGCCTGACGGAAATCTGTACCAAATTAATGGAACTGAACATAGAGATCCGCGACATGATTCGCAGAGCTCAGAGTTACCGGGTCATCAATACTTTTCTTCCAGACTCCAGCGTTTCCGGCACAAGTCTCTGACAGGACTCTGGAGCCCTCTGTCAAGCTGGGAGTGCTGCCCTGTTGGAGTGAGGTGGCTCAATGTCTTCTCAGCCTTACAAAGGTTTGGTCAAACTGTACTCACTCTTGTTACATTTAGGATTTCTTCTAAAAAGTTACGGGCTGAACTTCAAATGTGTAGCAATACTGTAAGGACGAAGGTAGCATAGAGCATCCAGGACAACATCCTTTGTTCTCTGTTGCACAAAAACCAGTTAGCATTTCACTGAGCAACTGCAACTCACTACTGAAGAAGTGACTTCCGTTGCATACCAAAGCCTACTACACTGAACAATACTTCCTTTATAGCAAATTAACTTTAGGTTGGCAGAAGTGCAATGTTTCCTTCACAAAATAATATTTTTTGTTAAAAAAAAAAAAGAAAAAAACTTGTACATTTTTTCCTTTTTTCTCTTGTTTGGTTGAGTGAAAGATGGGCAGAATGAAGCTGGCCACGGAATCTCGCAAACTTGTTGGTCAAAAGCTGAGAGCCTGTGTGTATGAACCAAATAGTAAATGGACTACAGTTTAATGTACACTGTAATTTGAATATGACTACCGTATCTTAAAACAACGAGCTGCTATGAAGTACATTTCCTAATGTTACTAGGCTACTGTCTCTGAAGGTACTGGATCATATTGCAGAGGTCTGTTCTTAGGCCCCCGAGTGTCTTGGTAGATTTTCTGTTTGTTTTTCTTTTCTTTTTTTTTTTAAGAACCTTGGCGGCTTTTTACTAGAGGGTTGCTTTTATGAATATATTTATACTATTAAAGGATGGTTGATCTTATTTAACTTGCCATTTTGTAGGAGAAAGTCCCATCACAGTCAAACCTTTTGAACTGTATTGCATGCTTATTTTTATTTAATATAAATTTTGAGTATAAAAAGTAAAAAATATTAACGTGAAATGCAAGTTCTCATGTTAAGTTTCTTTAAGAGATGTCCTATTTTATTTGTAATGTATATATATAAAAGTCATACCTGTATGTTTTTTTCTTACATTTAACTGCTGTCCAGTGTTAAATGTATGCATGTAAATCTGATGCACATCTGAGACACTTTTGTTCTGACAACTATGTAACTTATTCACTCTGTAAATACACTTACTGTTTTTGTGAAGTAATTTTGGTTGATACTTGGATCAGTACATCCATTTAACTAAAATATAAAAGTCATATATAATCACAACAGAGTACTGGTTGTTAAGACTGTGTATCTGCTGACGGGTGAGAAGCAGCCTCCAGAAGACTGCTGTTCCATGGCTTATGTTAAATTATTACATTGAAAGAAACCCATATGTAGTAATTTTTTCGTTGTTCTTTATTATCTCAGTAAGAATATACTGACTGAAACAGATTCAAACTGAAAAACAAACAAACAAACAAAAAACAGCCACCTGCAGGTGAAGGCTTATTTCTGTTAAAAACATTAATAATGGGCCTGTTAATTCCAGACTTCGTTTTCAATTATTTTTCTTCCTAGTGCTGAAAGTGGAAGAAAGTCATTCCAGCCTGCCATGTCAGCCCAGGCTCTCAGAACACAAACCCTCTCCCCTTTAGCCCCATTTCAGAACACTTGCTCGATTTTAAGAGGATTCTTATCAAGAGGAAAACTCAAGGTGGAAAGAACTGGGTGAAGCACTTCAGGAAGTCACCTTGCTGTAACTCCACTTGAAGCAGCAGTAGCCACGAGGTCAGGTTACTCAGGCTTCTAGCCAGTTGAGCCTTGAAAACCTCTGAAGATGGAGTGCACTGCTTCCCTGGACAGCTTATTCTACTTGACTGTCCATGTAGTAGAAAAGCTTTTCCTTCCTTCTAAGCCTCTCGGCTTCTGCCCCCTCAAAGCTGTAGGGCAGCACAAACAGTAGCAACACTTACTATGCTTCTGTAAAAGGTTTTTTCAAAGATTACACTGACTGCATTTTGTTCTCATTATGTTCAATTTGAGATACCCTGGAAGATCAGAATGCTCTGCAGTTGAATTAAGCAATTATAGTTGTATAACAGTTCCTGTAGCTGCAGTGTCTAGACTAGAAAACCCATCTTGAAAAAGCTTTTTAAGATATACCAGTTTACTCTTACAAGGTACAGACATAGTATATGGAGAAACCTGCTGATTGATTTTTAAGTATATGTTTGCTAAGGGGTAAAGAAACATGCAGATACCTTTACCACAATTCCACCCCCAACCTTCTCCCACTCTAGTTCAGTTTGAGTGAAAGAAGCTGTTTGCTACTACATACTAAACCTTAACTAAAGATAAACTAAAACCAAAACCTATGTGGGAATTCCAGTCATTTCTTTCCAGGTATGCTTTCCTCCTTGATCACAGCAAGATGAAACAAGCAGGTAACAAATCAGTGCAAACTTTTATTGAACTTCAATTACAGCATATATATAAAGTTAAATATTTTATAAATAACAGAGAAGTCTTCATCCATTATCCAATGCCAGGTCAAAAGCCTAAGGTCAAAACATCACAAAAGACAGACAATGCACAGAGTGCAAACTGGTGGAGGGCACGCAAATTAGACAATGTACTTGAAGCTGTAGGTGTTATCACAGGACAGCCTCTTGCCTTTGCAACGGCCACAGAGTTCTTGGCGATGAGGTCTTGTGAGATCAATGTGCCTTTTCTTCTGAGGGCAGGCACAACGAGTCTTGAAGCAGGTCTTAAGAAATGAGAGAGGGGAGCAGATAAGAGGTGTGCATTATGTTGGTTTCCCTTAATCATAAGAAAGTACTTGAGCTGATAGGCTTAAAAGAGCTTTTGCGATAAACCCCATGAAGTTAAGCTGTAAAAGCTTCTCACCTAGAAGAACAACATTACCCTGCGCATTGCTAGATGGGACACTAGGTGGTATGAACAGAAAACTGTTCAGGTTTCATTAGCAAAACAACTCCTATGCAATTACCCCTTTCCCAAATGTTTCCTAGTTCTGACAGAATTCTCTTCCCAGTAACAATGAACTATCTGAGTACATGATCAACTCACGTAGTTTTACCAAAAAATAAACCTGTAACTTACCTGGCACTGGATTGCCTCCACCCGATAGGGATTGAAGCCCTTCTGGCATTTGCGGCAGAGCTGCTTGAAGTACACCTGAGAAGATTAAGTTTTTAGTGATTTACTCAAGATGTTGGATACCATCACCCAACATTTGTGCCAAAACCATGATTCATTTCTCACAGATGGTGTGAGAAACAGAAGTGTCAGGAACAAGACAAGACCTGTTTTGTTACACGTGAAGTACCTTGTTACTCCCGGAGATGCACCACACGTAAGCACTCTCCCATCTGGTCTTGCAGTCCTTGCAGTGGAAATAGCCGTACTTCTGCTCCAAGAACTGCAGAGAGAGAGAGCTCAGCATCCTCCTACCCTCAGCACCAGCCGTCTACAGGGGCGAGATGCTCCCTGAGCAGCCGCCGGTGCTGAGGGGACGGGGCGCCTCTCCGCTCCAAAGCTCCACGCCAGGGCTCCTCATCCCCCCGGTCTCCCCCGTCCCCCCCGCGCCACGCACCTGGAAGGCGGCCCGGCGCCCAGGGGTGGCACTCTGCGCCCGCGGCGCCTCGCTCGGAGCCGCAGCCTCCGCAGCTTCCGCAGCCTCCGCCGGGCCGTCCCGCTGCTCGTCGCTACCGCCCTCCGCCTTCTGCTCCTCGGGGGCGGCCGCTGCCGCCGCTTCCTCCTCTTGTTGCGCCGCGGCCTCGGGCAGCGTGAAGAGGCGGGAGTTCACTAAGGGCGAGTAGAGGGCGAGGCGGCCCCGGGCGCGGGCGGCGGCGGTGAGAGGGCGGCCGGCGGGCAGCGTGCGCGGCCCCAGCGAGCACTGCACGGCGGCGTCGGCCCGCGGGTTCACCTGCACGCCCACCTCCTTGGTGTTGGCCCGGCGCAACCGCGGCGTCAGCCCCGGGCTCACCTGCGACAGCAGCGCCTTGAGCTGCGCCCGGCGGCAGCTATCCAGGTAGTCGGCCGACACCGGGGTGGGCGGCCCCACGGGGAAGGGGCCGAGGCCGCTGCTCTTGCTCTGCTTCCAGCTCGGCTGCTTCGGCGTCGACTCCCCGCCGCGGTTGGGCGGCAGGCCGCCCCTGAAGCCCTGGAAAGAGCCGAAGGGGGGAAAGACGAAGCTCTCCATGGCGGTACCCGCAGAAGGGTCAGCTAGGGGCGGCTCCCGGCCCTGCCTTTATCCCGTCTGCGAGCCGGTGTTAATTGCCGCTAATTGACGGGGAAATTGGGCGCAGCCGGTGCTCCTCCTGCCCTCCGGCCTGTCGCACGGGCTGGGGCTCATCGCTGGGGCTTCCAGGGCCTGCACAGCCGTGGCAGGTCTGCCTGGTGGCTGAAAGGAAGGGAGCTGAGAAGCTGAAGCTGCCCCGATAAGCTGATGGTGCCACTGGTGACCAAGCAGAGAATGCGGGCCGTTAATCTTTTGCGACAAGTCTTTGTCGTTGCTAAAAGGTTTTAACGTCCCCATTACTTAAGGATTGTCTGCAAACTGCTTTTCCCCAACTGGTTGTGGTGAGAGATGGGGTGTACTTCAGCTGGTACAAAACCCAGAGGGAAAACAGTTAGATTGGCAAAAGTGGCCTAGTATCTGTATAATGAAATAAATTACAGCTATACAGGTGCCTTCATATTAGGCTAATAGTTCTTCTGTCCTAATTGCACCTTTTAGTTATGCCGATTCTAAAGTAACAGAGTTAACATCATGTAATTAAATTCATCAGAGCTGTGTTTGCAAATCTGTAAAGACTGTAGAATCCCCCACACCTTTGGACTTGCTGTGGTGTTCCGTGATTTCTTCACACCACCCCTCACCTTTGTATAAAAGCGTTGCATTATAAAAGTGGGACAACAGGGCAGGAAGAATCAGTAGGGATGAGGTGATGTCTTTAAACTTCCACCGTGTGGGTGAGAAAGATCCCTTTGAGTGCCTTTTTATGGAACAAAAAGTATATGAGGAAACACTCATAGCTAAAAACAAGATGGGTTGAGGTTAGGTGCTGTGTTTGGTTTTTCAGAGCACCGTTCCTATCAAGTGAATGGGAAAAAAAAGAAAAAAGATCATGACCAAGGTAGAACTTATGACTGCAGTCTGCTTGGGGAAAAAAAAAAATAACATGGAAAATAACATGGAAAATACCAGCCATCATCTGAATAAATGGTATGGCTTCTACAATGCTATGGGAAGAAGCAGTAGTTGCACCTGCACAGCCTTCTGCAGGATTAAAGGAAGTTTATTGGAAGGTGAAGGGACACAGAAAAATTGAAGAGAAACGTGAACGTGAAGAGAAACTGATGAAGATGGCACACGAATAAATCAGCGTGATAAAACTATAGAAGAGTGACTGGTATGGAGAGGCCCTTTTATAGCACAGCCGCAAACTCATGGAGTGACAGAATGGTTTGGGTTGGGAGGGGCCTTAAAGCCCTGCAGTCCCAGCATGGGCTGCGGGGCACCCGGCTCTGCCTGCTGGGCTCATCCAGCCTGGCCTCGAGCCCCTGCAGGGATGGGGCACCCACAGCTGTGGGCAGGCAGCCTGCGCCTCGCTCGCCACGACAGCAAGTGGATAACTGGCTGGAATGGAAGGTGTCGAGCTCCAGAGCAGTAGCAGGAAGAATTTTTCATCTGACTTGAAGCTGTTTTATGGACTGAAGAATCTGGGAGACGGACGCGTATGCTTTTTATGCTACGCTTTCTGTAGCCGGTGAGTGCGCAGGGGAGTCGGTATCTCGTCACGGGAAGGACAGTGCGCTGTGAGGAACAGGTCATGGGGGAAAGCAGGTGCAGAAGTCACACGGTGTCGTGCCAGGAACGCAGAGCCGCAGCGCGGTTCCCGTGCTTGGCGGCGTTCGTTGTGCGCGCTCGGCGCCGAGGGAGGAGCGAGCGGAGCGCCAACCGCCCCCGGCCCTGAGAAACGGCGGCCGTCGCGCCGCCTCCGTCCTCCCCGCGGGGAGGCGGGCACGGCTCCGGCCGCAGCGCGCATGCGGCGGGAGGCGGTGTTGGCGCCAAGCTTTGAACGTGGCGGCGTCCCGGGAGCGCGCAGCTCGGCGGGGCCGCGCCGTGCCCGCGGGGAGCCCCGCGCTTGGGGCGATGCTGCGGCAGCGGGGCGCTCCCGGGGGCCGGAGGGAGGTAATATCCCCGCACGGCTAGCGCGGGCGCTCCGTGTCGTTGCCCTTCCGGGGTCGCGGCTCGGTCCTCGCGCGGCCGTTGGGTGTCCGCCGGTGCGCGGTGGCAGCGGGTCGCCTCCTGGAGCGTAGCGCTGAGGTAACTGTGGTGCTGGCGCCGAGCCCTGCGGAGAGGGGCGGCGGGGCGCCGTGAGCGCTGCGTCAGGCGCTGTTTCCTTATTTCTTCTCAGGTTTTCCAACAACTGTTCCGGTGAGATTAAAAAATGGCTTACAAATCTGGGAGAAGACCGACTTTCTTTGAAGTATTTAAGGCGCATTGTAGCGATTCAGGTACAGTTTGACTACGGTGACGTGTGTTAGGGTTGTTGTATGGATGTTAACATCTTTTATGTGCTACCTGTAAGCTCTTCCTGTCCCGCTCTGCGCCGTGCCAGCGCGGCTTTGCCGTGAGTGCTGCTCGCAGGTCTGGGCGCTGCAGTGCCAGAAGGGCACAAAGCGATTAGACAGCGGCCACAGGAGGGCTGCCGAGATGTGAAGGAGCTAAGGGGGAACGCGTATGAGGAGCGGCTGAGGCCCCTGGTGTGCTCAGCCCAGAGCAGAGGAGCTGAGGGGAGGCCTGATGGCGGCTGCAGCTCCTCACAGGGAGCGGAGGGCAGCGCTGAGCTCTGCTCTGTGTGACAGCGACAGGGCCCGAGGGAACGGCATGGAGCTGCGGCAGGGGAGGGCAGCTGGGGGTGAGGGAAAGGGTCTGCACCACAGGGCGGTGGGCATGGAACAGCCTGCACAGGGCTGTGGGCACGGCCACGAGCTGCTGGAGCTCGAGGCTTATTTAGGCAGTGCTCTCAGACACAGGATTTGGATTTGGGGTGTTTCTGTGTGAAGCCTAGGGTTGGACTCCATGATCATTGTGGATCAACTCAGTAGATCCTATGATTCTTCCGTTTCATAGAAAGGTACTATGCAGGTTGTTCTTGGCTCAAATCTCTATTCATTATTACCTACTTTCTTATATATTTCTTTAAATCATAGGGTTTTTTTCATAATGTGTGCTCAGTTGCTATTTTTTTTTTTTTAATTGAACCTGATTTTCCTTATGTATGCAGGCCAGGGTCAGTCTTTTGCCAGATGAGCTGGTGGTAGTACAGCACAGTAATCACAGAAATGCAGGGGCTAGAAGTGACCGCAAGAGCTTGAGTCCAACCCTCCTGCTAAAGCAGGAACTCTATAATAGGTTGCACAGATAGGCATCCAGGTGGGCCCTGAATATTTCCGTAGGAGGAAACTCCACAACCTCTCTGGGCAACTTGTTCCAGTGCTTTGTCACCTTTACCATAAAGAAGTTGTTCAGCGTGTTAGTACTGAATTTCCTGCGTTCAAGTTTTAGGCCATTACTTCTGTGAACCACTGAGAAGAGCCTGGCCTCATTCGTTTCCTACCTCCCTTTAGATATTTATAAACATTAACCACATCCCTCTTCAGTCTTCTTTTCCCCAGGATGAACAGACCCAGGTTACTAACCTTTCCTCATGAGGGAGATGCTCCAGGCCCTTTATCATCTTTGTGGCCCTCCACTGGACTCCTTCTAGGAGATTCCTTTCTTTTTTAAAGTTCTGAGCGCCCAGAACCAGATACAGTACTCCAGACGTGGCCTCACCAGCACAGAGTAGAGGGGGAGGATCAACTCCCTTGGCCTTCTGGTCACATTCTTTTTAATGCACTCCGGGATACATTGGTCTTCTTGGCCACAGGGGCACACTGCTGGCTCATGGCCAATCTGCTGTTCAGTAGAACACTCAGGTCCTATTCTGGAGAGCTCCTTTCCAGCAGGCCATCCCCTAACCTGTACTGATGCATCTGGTTATTACTCTCCAACTGCAAGACTTTACACTTGGTCTTGTTAAGCCTTATCAGGTTCCTCCCTTACCAACTCTTCAGCCTGTTCAGGTTTTGTGGAATGGCAGTACAACCTTCCAGTGTGTTAGTCGTTCCTCCTGGGTTTGTATAATCAGCAAATGCTGGAAGGGATCTGTTTAACCTGCTGTTATGTGTGAAATTGAATGATTTAAAAAAACTGGATGCTCATTAGCTCTTTGGTTAGGTTTGCTTATGGTCTTAGAAATTTGATAGGTTTCTTGTTTGTTTATATTTTGTGGGAATCAGAACTCAAAGCTATGTCCTTCTAGGAGGACAGGCTGAGAAAGCTCAGGCTGGTCAGCCTGGAGAAGACACATTTCAGGGAGACCCGAGAGTGACCTTTCAGTATCTTAATGGGAGGTATAAGAAGGAAGGGGACAGATGTATTAGCAGGGTCTGTTGAGGACATGGGGAAATGGTTTTAAACTAGAAGAGAGGAGATTTAGACTAGATATTAGAATTTTTTTCTTTTTACAATAAGGGTGGTGAGGCACTGGAACAAGTTACTCAGAGAGGTGGTGGATGTCCATCCTGGAGACACTCAAGGTCAGGCTGAATGGCACTCTAAGCTCCTGATGGAGCTGTAGGTGCCTCTGTTCACTGTAGGTGGGTTGGACTAGGTGGCCTTTAAAGGTCCCTTCCAATACAAGCAACTCATTGATTCTGTGATCTGTCCAGGAATAGATTTATGGCAGTGGAAGAGGTAAAGCATTTTGCTACTAGCATATGAATGCATAATGTATATTTTCCTATCCTGTATAGATCTTTGATTCTGTACAGCTAACTGTGATGTTCTCTTACATGTGTCATATATAGAATTAAAATTTCTTTTTTTTTTTTTCCCTGTATGTATTTATTCATAGACTTGGGGCCTATAAGTCTTGACTGGTTTGAAGAGCTCAGCTCAGAAGCACCCCTCTATGAGCCTAAGTTGCTAGGAGAACCTGAAGGTCCCATTGGTTGGCTTGATCAAACTTTTAAAACTCCAAAGGCGAAATCCTCTACAGACAGCCAGCTGGCATCAACTCCACTGATTTTTAAAGAACAGAATACAATGCCACCTTTTTCTTCTCCTGGAAAAGAATTGGATCAGAAAAAAATGGAAACAAGTGAGTAAATTTTTACCTGCTAGCCATTGTACCTATCCTTATTGGAAAGAAAGATGAATCTTTTCTATGGAGATATATGCAGGATTGTGTGTAAGAATTTTTTTATGTAGAAGAATGTCTAACCCTTTCCCTGCAGTGTTTCATTTGTACATCATCTGTGTCCTCCTAGCAATAAGATAATAGGTTACAGATGAACACAAGTCTCTGCTGTTGTTGAATTTGTCCTTAGACTCCAAAGCAGAGCCTTTAAAGGTGTAGAACCATCTCAGCATTCAAATATAATTTTGCTTCCATAGAACAGTTACCCTTCTCATTTCTTTTGTTTTTGAGCTTGTGCTCACCTTAGCTGGGACCACATTTCTTCTAACTTTAGCTATGCAAATTTCCGTATTATTTTAAGTCCCTAGTGAATTACTGGTAGCATTTCACAAGATAGAAACAAAGGAGCCCTATGGTGGTTCTGTTTCACAGCAGACAGTTGTTTAGACTCCCCTGTAAAGTGAAGACTGGTACTGAAGTTTCAGTGGTTACCCATGTCTGGCCCGAGGTCTTATTCTCTGTTTTCTTGGCTAGTCAAGTGGCTCATGTGCCTCTGTTTCCTTGTGAAAATGAGCACATGGATGGAGGTGAGGTCTGCTACTGGGGTGCAGACCTGCAGTGCATATAGACTCAGGAACTCAGGAGTAGAGAGGAATGCAGAAATCTAATTTCTGAGAAGGAAATCCACTGGCGTTTTTTCACTGGAAACTGTTTTGAGTGGATGCTCATTCATGCGAGAAGCTCACTGTCAGGGGTTCTGCTGCTTTGCTGGGCATACTTTCTCTTTTACGTGGGGATGCATGTAAGTAGCATCTGTTGGCAGTACCATTGGCAGCACCTCCAATAACAGTTTCAGAAATATATATATATATATTTATTTAGTGCTATTTTTATTTAGTGCTACTTAAATCAAGAGATGTTGTGTCTTACGTAAATTTGAGAGAGGTCAATGACAATGCATGTTTGGATGCACTCAGTCCCCTCTAGGGGTAGCTTCTGCAATGATACAAAGTGCAAATACAGTGTAGCATGCTGACATTGAATATGTAGCTTGAATAATGTCTTGGAAATACACTAAAACAAATCTTAACAAATTAATAAAGCGACAGAATGAATTATTTTTGATGGTACATATAATTTTGGTGGAAATGTGGTGAGCTGTTAGGATATAGAATTTGTATATGTTCAAAGCACTAGAGGAGAGCATAGCGTTAGGTGTGGGTTTTGGACTGAAATCATATTTGATATAATTTTTTAAAGCTTATCTTTACACTTCAAAATTGAAACAGTTACTGCAAGATTGTGTTGCAAGATTATTATGTTTTATGTTGTAGGCAGAGAAAATTTGCTAAGTCCAAATATGGCAGGAAGAAAAACGGATCAAGAAAATCAAATACTTGCTTCTCCTCATGGTATCTGCCACAACTACACTGCTGCTAGGTATGCTAAATTAATCAATGTGGGTATAAGATCCAGATAAACTGGATTTTAAACAAAAAGCACTTTAAAACTGATGTATTTTTCTGCTAAACTTCTTTAGAGTGGTGAATAATCTCACATATCTCATATGTTCATGGTACTTGTAGGTTGCTAAACAAATGGAAAATAAAATGCTAGCTAATTCTGAAGACTTCTTTACTTTTAGGTGATCTTCCAATTATTTTTCTACTCCTTTGTAGCTGCCATGTGACAGTTATTGACAGTATTTCAGCTTTCCAGACCCTTTATGTCCAGTGCAAGAGCTAAGAATTGTTATGCATCACGCACTTCAACAGTAGTAGTTTGTAAAACTGTATTAACTGTATTTGATCCTTCCTGGGATATTTTGGTAATGGCCTTGGGTGTTGTTTTTTTTTGTTTTTTTGTTTTTTACACATAAATGCATATTTTTTAGATTCATCTTCTGAAGGCTCTTGTCTTGATTATAAAGAACAGTTGAAATAATTACTTAATTAGAATAAATTAATTGGGAGTGTTTCTATAGTTTTGTACATTATGTTAAGATGTTCATAATTCTATTGAAGTCTAGCATATTGTTTATCAAACAAATATCATTGAAAATTAATATGTTTCACAAAGGAGGCATTTTACTGTTTGACATAAACTCAGTAGGGTTTGAAATTCTGACTGGTAATTAGAAGAAATCTGTTATTTAGTCAAGGAAGTAGCTGTGGTTGCAAAGAAAAGAAATAACAGAGGCAGTAATGTACTTAATGTCTGCTATGAATATTTACAGTCATTTTCAGAAATGGATACATTAAATTTATTCTTTTATTTTGCAGTCCAACTACTTTAAGGAATACTTGCAGAACACCACAGAAAAGTAATATACCTGGTTTGTATTTTCATTTTTTTCATTCTACAGGCTGTCTGATATGTGTAGATATGTCTTCATTTCTTAGGATGAACTTGTTGTCCTCATTATGTAATGTTTTTTAGGACCGTATGGAAGCTTGTTTTGCACACCAAAATTTTTAGAGGTAAATATTTCATCCCTGTACTTTGTTCTCTTTTTGTGGAGTGCTATGTTTAGAATTCTGTATAAAAATAAAACTTAAAAATATATTTCTAGATCCGAACTCCAAAACGTATTTCTGAAAGCCTGGGTGCAGAAGTGGATCCAGAAATGTCCTGGACGAGTTCTTTAGCTACTCCTCCTACACTTGGTGCGACAGTGATAATAGGTAACTCTGAAAATGAACAGTTGCAAAGAATTAAAACCTTCAGGTTTTGACACTTCATTATTATTATTTTTTCAACTCTTTCAGTGATGCTTTGTGGGTGACTGTAAATAATGTAACCCTAAGTAGAAGAAATGAAATTAAATGTATCCTTGCTTTGCAGATGTTTTCTTCTCATGTATGAGGATTTAGGGGATATAAATTTAGAAATAATAGAACGAAGCATAGAAAGATGATTGGATAATGATTCCTTGTGTTTCTTCCACCAAAAAACTAGACAACTATTAAGTCATGTGAATATGTTATTAAGTGTAAGGTTGCAGCTTGTTGAGTAAAATTCTCCGTAGCCATGCTGGCTTTGGCATTTTGAGGCCAAACTGTTTTATTGGTGCAGGTAGGCAGACTGAGATCCAGTTGAAGACTGTATTTCCTAGATTATTCGGACCGGATGATTCCTGGACCTTATTTCCTATACAGCTGCACAAACAGCAGTGCCAATGTAACTGAGCTGATGGCTGCTTAGGTGTCACTAACAGTGATGTCAAACATCAAGGCTTGACTTGTTGTAAGTGAAATTTCTTTAGCATGGTTAACAAGCAAAATGCAATTTGAATTAATAAGTTGATGATTCTTGAGAAAATGGAAAGACCTGGATGTCTGCTTATCTATTGGCAGTGCTTTTTTTGTTACTGTAAAACTATCACTGTATGAAGTTTATAAAGTATACAAACTTGCAAAGCATCTAAAGCATACTAGGAGTGCATGTCAGAACTGGAGATCCTCTCTGTTAGCAGGATCTGGGTGTTGCTCTTAGCTGGGTATTTGTGACTTCTGAATGATGTGACTTGAAGGACTGGGGGAAGCACCCATAGTTTAACAGTACACTTCTAGGAAATGAGTTCTGCTTCGAACTTTCCTTCTCATTTTCTTATTTCCTGGATGAGTACAATTATTTTATAGTCATGAAGTCAACTTTCTGCCACCTGTTACCTGTAAAAGGAAAACTAATTTGGCTGCTACAAAAGAGGAGTTCAATTTATTAATCTTAATACCACAGAGGAGCCTAGATGCCATGTCTATGAAAGATGTTATTTCAAGATACTGCACTTAAATCATCTTAAAAGTAGTGTTCACGTTCCCCATTTGTAATGGAGTTGAAAAGATATTACTGTTCTTGTACGTGGAAATGGAGAGGAAACAAGTCCCTTGTAGCAGCTTGAAGATCTCATCCAGATCCTGTGACAAGAAAAAAATGAGGGAGTGATAGCATGAATAACTGCTGGAAAGGGGAATGGCAGCAGCAGTAGGCTCTTAGTGGTAGACTGGTATGCCTACATGGCAGCAACCAGATTATGTAACTTAGAGTATTTTAGGCTGTTAAAAATGCACACGCTGTTCCTCAGACTCACCTGTAGGATGTTTTAGTTAAAACTTCTAGTTAGTTTTATTAGGTTTTTTGTTTACAGATTTAAGGTGCATTTAAAATAATCAAATGAAAACCCTCCCAAATCAACTGTATTTCATCATACTCAATAACTTAGGAGCAAATGAATTGACTTCTTTGTCTTTCTTCTAAAGCTAGAGAGAATGATTCTATTTCTGGAGCAAAGCAACAGGATGAAAGAGCTGAGATAGTAAGTAGTTTTTAAGAGCTGTGCTATTCCTTAATTTCAGTTAAGCTCTTTAGTTGTATGCTTACATTCCTGGAGCCAAGAACAATAATTCTGTCATTTTCACTCTAGGTCTTCCTATCTGGCTATTCTGGCTGTTTTAAGTTACTGCTCACTGAAGTAAGCTTGCAAAACACAGCTATAGATCATATTTTCACAAATACCCCCTTTGAGGAATATTTTCACTGTAAAAAATAAAATATAAATTTGGATTCAGTAGCAGTGGGAGTCATTCAAAGAAAAACCAAAGCTAGGAATTGCAGCATACCAATTGTCTGAGGGTTTAGTTGTTCCACTTTATTCCCCTCCTGTCAAAGTTTTGAGTTATTATTTGATTTAAGTTGTCCAGTAAGTTCTTGTGCTCAACCCCTATACTAAGAGTTAAAATTGAGGCTTCATTTCAGTCCTTTGATACCATTATGTAAAGGACAGTTCCTGCTTAACTGTGGTTTTATATATTAAAGCCAAATGATTATTGAGACTGAAAACCAGGAATGTCACTACTGGGATTTCATTCTTAATACCTGAAACTTCACAGATAATATTTTTAACAGCAAAACCACCACACAAAGAGTGGTGCTTCTGTTTCTTTTTGAGAGGCTTACTTTCTGCATGCTGGTGAACCCATTCACTGCCCCATGTGACCCTGTGTTGATTACAGAATGAAAGCTGATTTGCATTGAAGATGTAGATCATCTACTCACTGATTTGCAAGAAGTATAACTGTAAAAACACTACTTTTTATTGTAAGAAATGCGGAATTATTTAGAAATTGCAGTTGTTTATAGCTGCGTGTTTTACAGTTCATGTCACTGATACATAGGATATATAAACATACATTCCATGACATGTTTGGCTGTATCTTTGGTTTGCAGGTTTTGCACAACTTTTTATCTAAAGATGATGAATATACTGCAAAGAATGATACAAGTCTGCTGTCTATACCAGAGACAGTAAAACTAAATGCTAAAGACGACATAAAAGATCTTGGTAAGCATTGGTGTTTTATTGCTATTACTCAGTGTATTGTGAAGGAATGCTGAGGTTAAGTTACATAGTATTTCTTGAAATGACCACGTAGCCTATTTCCTCTGCCAGCTGTCTGCTCCCACTTTGTGAATTGGCTTGCCTTTGTGAATTTAATGTGGCCATTTAAAAAACAGAACAACAATTTCTGTAAGTCCACAAATCAAATTAGATTACAATGCCTTTGGATGACAACCAGATTTGTATTGGTATGAGTGAAGGTGTAAGACCATATGGAAAAGCCGAGAGAGAAAAAGGGCACAGGCTCAAGGGGAGCAAGACTGCTATTAAGTAGGTTTAGTGTAATTAGGAAATTTCACCTCAATCCTCATTTTTCTGTGGTGAGTTTGTTTTTTTTTTTATTTTTGCTATATCCTTTATATACTCGTTTCATCTATTAATAGCTCACAGCATGACAAAACTTTATGAAAAAAGAATGTTATTCTTTAACAAATGCAAAATATATATAGGCAAAGAAAAAGAAGTTTTAATTTTATGTTCACTTGTGAACAAGTGAAAATGTATGTTTCTGGTTTGAGCTTTTTGGTTATTTTGAGAAACAGTGACAGAAGGGAAGAATATTAACGGAAATTTATTAATCATGCATGGATGTAAAAGGATGTTGTTTGACACAGGCTAGATGGGATGATATATCCTTGGGATTGTTGTCTCTCCTCATTTGAATTGAAGGGAATGCCATGAAAGCATTGTTTGACAAGTGTAAAGAATTATGAAATAATCAGTTTGGCATTTGACAAGAACATCTGAGAATTGTAAAATCGCCAAGGTTGGCAAAGACCTACAAGATCATCCAGTCCATCTGTCGGTGTATCACCAATAATTGTCTCTAAATCATGTCCCTCAACACAGCATCCAAACATTCCTTGAGCACTTCCAGGGAATGCTGGGGTCAGAAAGCATTGAGGCTTGCAGAGCGATACATACTGCTGGTTTTGTAATGTAGATTCAAGCATGCTAAGGGAAACAAGGGAATTAGTAGAAATGGGTTGAGTGCTGTGTTTATAAGGATTCAAACTTGGACAGTTCTGACAATCATTCAGTGTGTTACTCTGGAGCAGAAATGTTCCAAGCCTCTAATGTTTAAGACTCTTTTTTTTTTTTTTTTTTTTCAGTAGAGGTGTTAAAGAAAAGAGATTAAATAGTTATTGCTTAGTTATGACATCAACTGGGGGAAAAAAGACGTTCTGTTTTTCAGTCCTAGTTTTAGAGGTTACTTGTTTTCCTGACACATCAGTGAACTTAGAAGTCAAAATGAACTTCCCTGGTTTTGTTGTGTTGGTGGGATTTTTTGTGTGTTTTTTTTTCTTTCACTCCTTGGCATCAGAATATTCAGTGTATAATGAGTATCTTCATAATCTTTCAAATATTTCTGGTATTCTTCTCCTGTTAAAGGTAATAGCTCCTGTTTATGTTAAAGGTAGTACAAATGGGCAGGGTTGGAATACACTCACAATTACAGGACAGAAGGATGTGAATACAGAAGTTACTCCAGGGGAGTGCATCTTTCAATCTGTAGTGTTTACAGTTTCTTCCTTTCGAGATCTTGTTTAGATACCTTCTGTGACTTAGGCAAAAAAGTAGAAAGTAAAGAGTATGGGCAACTTTATGAGATGTGTTGAGAGAGGTGGCTTTATGCATAGAGCAGAGGGCATGAAACCATCATTGAAGTATACTATGGTTAGCTGCATGTGTGTGTGAAAAGTACTGAAAAATGGTCTATGGATCTCCATATGGGAAATGTTTCAGGCAGTAGTGTGTTTAACAGTTAGAGTAGATAAATAGTTCTGAATTACAGTTTCATATTAGAGACTTTCACCACACAACTACCGCAGTCTTCAGACAGCTGGGGCGTCTGTACATACATGATTTGCCCCATCTCCTCCCTCTAATAGCTGCTATTAAAGAGTAACCTATTTTAAAGACATACATTTATCTTTCCAAATTGAATCCTGAATTGAATGAAGGTAATGACCATAAAATTGAATGCTGTATTTACCTGTAAAAATACAATTCTATTCTTAACTTATTTCTGAAATGTAATTTTTAGTACTTTTTTTCTTTTCTCTATTTTCAACTATTTAGAGTTGGAGATGTTAGATGGTTTATTTGGTGAGATGAATAGCTTTGAGGATTCATTCAACTTGCCTGCTGAATCCAGTGGAACTCTTCTGCTATTGCCACATGCTCTGCATGCAATAGAGAAATGTGAAATAAAAACAGATGAAGCACAAAGAAAGGGTGATGTTCTTTCTGAACAACGTATGAGAAGAAAGACTGCCATTTCACAGGAAGTGAAAGCTGATAACTGGACTGAAAAAAGCTGCTGTGTTGAAGTGAAGGATTCTGTATTCCAGAACACTGATGAAGACATGGATAGTAAAGACAGCTGCTTAATAGGGCATGAAAAAGAATTGGAGTATCTTAGGATTGCAGGAAACTTGCAAGATAATAGAACTCAGAAATCATCTGTGAATGAGAAGCTTGTGAAAGATGTGCTGTCTTCATCAAGCCAGTGGTCTCAGCTGAACTTGTCCGATCTTGATATAACTCATCTGGAAACATCTATGTGTAGCCCTCCACAGTCTGACTTATGTAGAGAGAAATGTTTACAAGAGAAGTCAGTACTAATGACCAAGGATGATGTCATGGAAACATCTTTACTGAATACTGCAGGCTTGAAAAATGCACAGGAGCTCTCAAGTGCCAGTTTGTCAGAAAACTGCGGTGATATGAAGATATTTAAACACAATCCAATGGCAGAAATAACTCCAGTAAAACCTTTGTGTGTGAGTCCAAAGTTGGTAAAAGGATGTGCACGTGAAGAGGTTTCTAAAATGAGCTTTTTAAACTGTAGTTCTTTTTTAATTGAAAGTACTAATGTCATGGAGTATTCTGTAGTCTACAACAGCACCTTTTCCACGCATTTAAAAGCAACTTCGAAATCTGTGGTAACTGATGTTCTTTCTCACCCTTTTATATGTCGCACTGCATCTCCAGATAATTGCAGTGACCTACATTTAACAAATAGTGAAAATGCTCTTAGAAAATCTAGCTTTAAAAGCCTAAATATGTTATCCAGATTGAGGAAAAAATCCAAGAGATTTATTTATACAATAAATAATACTCTAGTGTATCAGGAAGAAAATGTGCAGAAAGAAGTAACCTCTGAATCACCTGCTAATCCTGTGTTAACACGTTTGGAATCTGATTTACATGAATTTAAAGGTTGTCAGGTGGCCGCAGATGGTAATCAAGGTATGTTATTAAGCTTTTGCATATTTTTGGAGGATTCTCCATTTACTAATTACCTTTTCTGTAAATACTTAAAATTGTGTAAAAGCTTGTATTTGTGAGAAAGTAGATCTGCAATTATTTTGTTTAGTGACAGAAGAGCATAAATGTGTTCAAGTAGTCTGGTGTTAATTTACTGTTTTCACCTCAGGTTATCTTCTGCAATAGAAACTTCCACAGTGAGCCACTATTCTAATGAAGCACATCAGTTATGTTTGTCAATGCTGTTCAGGCATCCAAAGTGTCAAGGGCTGTCCTGTCTCCCGATGATCTCTTAGATGTTATAAACAGAATGTTAAAGATTTTTTTTTCTATAAGTAGGGGATTTAAGGCTGTTTATCTGTTTCTTCTGGAAGCACAAAATACTTAATATACATACATACATATTTAATGAAAGCAAGGACATACTCTGATTTTTAGAAGCTTGGTAGAAAAATTGCTTAAAATTAGGAACAGGAGCACCATTTTGTAAAGTTTGAAACCAATCCTTGTGTTGAGACAAGGAACGGAAGCCCTTCGCTTCAAATTTCATTACAAATAATTATTTATTTCATGATGGCATTAACTATAGCCTTTTTGTTACTGGCTACTAGAACAAAATTAGAGACAGATCACAAATCCTTTCAAGGCATTCACGTTTGAAAAGGAAAGTGTTATTTATGATACCAGCGTTAAGCATATATAGAAATGCTCATATAGGCCAATATTGTATGACAATTTGAATTTGCATTTGTTTGAATAAATGAGAGCTAGTTTAATGTATCTTTTCTCTTTCTTGTAGACTGCTTGCTTTTGGCTGAGAGACAATCAAATGTCAAAGAAAATAATTTCGACTTTCCTACTATGGAGGTAGACATAATGGATAACTCATCTGATAATTCTGTCAACAATAGGCTGAAACAACAAGAGCTGAGTGACTCAGGAAAAAATGTAAGAGAGAATCAACCTGCTACCTCATTTAAATGCTTAGAAGAATCTCATACTCGGAGTGAACACACCACAGATTGTTTAAATAGTGGAAGAATTTCAAATATAAAACATAAGGTACTAACTTCGGCATACCTAATGGCAAGAAGGTGTTCCAGATTGTTTCCTGAAGACTGTTGCTTAAGGAAAGGCAAGAATGATGCATATATCAGTCCTAATATGAACAGTCGAGCTGCTGTACCTCAGAGCCCTAAAGGACAGCCTCCACAGTCCTTTCCTAGTTGCAGTGATTGCTTGATTGATACGCACCATGGCACTGCATTTGTGACAAACAGAAAGTTCAGTAATACTTTGAGTCAGACCAAGTTTGGCATGAACAGAGTCGGTGATAACTCTTGCAATAAAATATCAGCTGATAAAAGGAGTGCTACAGATCAGTTGTCAGCTGAATATAGGGAAATAATTGCACCTTTGGAAATAAACTGCTTACAAAACAGTAGTACTGGTTTAAAACAATGGGGGAAAGAAGATGTAGCTGAAAATCAAGATACTCTCTCTATTAAGAACAGTGAAAACTCTCAAGCAGCTGCTTGGAATAATATATCTGTAGAGGTTGCTGAAGAAATCTTGGATTGTATAGATAATTCTTTGAATGAAGTAATTTCTGAAGAAGATAGGCAGTTAGCACCTGTGTATTTCAACACAAAGCCAATTGAAAACCTAGAACATAAAGGGAAATCATCAGGAGATCTTCACACCTGCAGTTCAAGTCTGAGCTTTGGTGGCTTCCAGACTGCTTCCAATAAGCAGATTAAATTCTCTGAAAGCAGCATAGCAAAAGGCAAAATGCTGTTCAAAGATATTGAAAATGAATGCTTTGAAACCTCTTCCCTGGAAAGAGTGAGAAATTTTTCAAATCAAGTTCAAAAGGAGAATGTATTTTCTTCAGATTTGGAAAGCAAAACAGGCAGTACTTCACCTGGTTTGCAGACAAGGTGTACACAGTATATTCCATGTAAGGTTGATTTGTGTAAAAACTCGCTTAGTAATCAACTATCCATGCAAGAACCAAATCAGTCTTTGACAGCAAGCCAAGAAGCTGAAATTGCTGAACTTTCTAATATCTTGGAAGAAACGGGTAGCCAGTTTGAATTCACACAATTTAGAAAGCAAAGTAACATGATACAAAATCATGTTGAGCAATTTGGAGCAACAAATGTGGAAAATGCTTCTAAAGAAGGGGAAGATACTAATTTCTATAGCACTCTTAAATCTGAAAATCATGTAATAAATGATGAGTATTGCAGTAAGTTGAAAAATGAAAATGAATGTAAAATGGTAGAATATGAAAAAGAAAACACAGTGGTTTTCCATAAAAATAAAAAAAAAGTTACTTCTACTAACTTGGACAGAAATGAAAGTGGAACATCCAACCATGAGAGCTGTCCGGTACCTTTACAGGCCAGCTTTTCTAATTTTGTAGGATTTACTTCAGCTGGAGGTAAAAAAATAAATATTTCTAAGGCAGCTTTGACCAGATCTGCAGAGCTTTTCAAGGACTTGGATGATGATAGCTTTTTGTTTAAATCTTCTGAAACCAATATCAGATGCTGCAATTCAGATGGGCATGTGTCTTCTAACTGGAATTTTATCAGATGCCAGACAAAAGAAGGTGAAGGAGGTATACTTCGTGTTCCAAACATAAGGAGCATAGGTCCCATTTCCCATCATTCAGAGAAAGAATATGCGGAAGATATTAGTACCCCATGTAAGGAAAATACAGGAAACTGGACAGAAATGTTAAGTGATAATGAAAATGTTGATTTCAATTGTACTAATGCTAGATATTCTGCCTCCGGAATGAGAAGCAGTTCATCATCCTTTAAAAAACCTCACCAGAACTGTAAAAATTCTGATCAGTTTCTGAATCAAGGAGACAGCCAAGGTGAAGGTTGTTTACAAGAAGACACTTCATATCTGATGTGTCTAGGTGATAATATTAACAGTGCCAAAGAACATGGTTTAAGTGTTTCAGATGAAACGGAAAACCTGTCCCCTAATCAGAAAGAAGACAGAAAGCAGGAAGACAAACACTTGCTGCTAAACTGTCAAGCTGCAGATACTGATGCTGTATCAATTTCTGACTCATCTTTGTGTAGTTCTCTACGTGATCTCAATGTACAATGTGGGGAAGGAGATGCAGATGTTTCAGAGAGCTCTAGTAAACGAAAGACAAATAGTGTCAATGTGGAAGGAGAAGACTCCACACATAAGAACCTGTTAGTGAGTGAAAGTGGGGTTAAAATAGGCTCTTACCAACATCATCGAGTACCTTCTGAGCAAGAGACAGATGTTGAAAAAAACGAAGTTAAAGGGACTTATCTGACTGGTTTCCATACTGCTAGTGGCAAGAAAATAACAATTGCTGATGGATTTTTGGCGAAAGCTGAACAGTTTTTTTCAGAAAATAATGTTGATGTAGGAAAAGATGATAATGACTATTTTGAGGACTGCTTAAGGAAATATAATAAAAGCTATGTTAAAGGCCATGGCTTATGTATAGATGGTGTTGCTCAACGTGATGCAGATGTACTTAATTTTAAAGATACCCTTATTCCTGAAGAATCTGGGGACCTACTAAAGCAGGCAATAGAGGGGAGTCCCATTAAACAAGCTATTAATCATGACAGCATTAAAGTGGGTGCATTTATTACTGTGGATGAAGAATGTGAAAGAAATTTGGCAGCTCAGTGTGCAAATAAGGAAGCTTATGTCAGACCTGGAAATTCAGAAGTAAAATCTCTTCCTGGACATGGGAGCAATTCTTTAAGTAGAACTCTTTTGTTTGAAGATAGAAAATTCTTTGCAGAAAGAGATGTGGAATACTCAGCAAAAAAGAGGGATAATTCAGAAAGCAAGCCTGACTTTCCTCTAAAGTGTGCTACATCTCTGCATTTAACAAAGGTGTCAAGTGACCCTGCAGATAATTCTGTGCCTGGTGGTATTATTAAGACTGTATCTGCTGAGGATAGTTGCAAATCTAGTCAGTCCCTCCTCTTAACTCATGGTAGTGTTCCAAAAAGTGCCTCACCTTATCTGAACTGTGGCAGTAAAGAGATTGGCTTAAAACACTTAAATGAACCTTGTTCTAATACAGACTGCTTCACAAATACTGCAGATAATGCTCACCAAGAACAGCCTGAAGTCGATCTTCCTGAAGATGGGACTAATTTAACCTGGTTACAAGAAACATCACTTATTGCTGAAAGTCAAAAGAGTGATCTGAAACAAGTGTTCAGTACAGCAAAAGGTAAAGCAGTCTCTGTTTCAGAAAGTGCATTAGCAAGCATCAGGCAGATGTTTCAAACAGACTGTGACAAATATGTAAAATCTGAAATTGAGACTAAATCAGGAACTAATCAAGCAGAGATTGCTGGAAGTTCATCTTTTAGCATTCATGCTGGGGCTCCTGATTTTGCTACATTTTTAGACACTACAAAAAATGAGATGAATTTGGCTGCATCTCATTTTATTAATAGAAATTGGAATCTTATTGAAAACAATCACCAAGTTGCAAACACATTTGCAGATGTAGATTCTGTTCAAGATTCTCAGATGCAATGCTTCGAGCAGAAGAGTAAGCTTTTAGGACACTTGCCTGTGCCTGATAAGCAGAGGGAGCAGTCAGGTCCTTCGGGCAACTTTGGGTTTTTCAGTACAGCAAGTGGGAAGCCTGTGCAACTATCAGAAGAGTCGCTAAAGAAAGCTAGACAGCTCTTTTCTGAAATGGACGGGAACCATTCACCAGGGCTACAAGATGCACATTTGCTTGAAGGTGTTGAAAAATCCAGAAACCGTGATGAAATATTTCCTAGAGAAATGCAGCTAGCGCTGCCAAGAGGGAAAGAGAATGCCAGCACTGATAAGATATCAAGTCCTGCTTTGGGGTTCAGCACTGCAAGTGGAAAGCAAGTGACCATCTCTGAAAGTGCCTATCGGAAAGCAAAGGCAATTTTAAAGGAAGCAGATGACTTTTTAAGCAATGAGCTTGGTGTTACAGATGAACTTTGTGAAATTAAAGGGAGTGGTCAACATGCAGAATATTTAACTGGTAAAGCAATTTCAGAATCCAAAAATGAAAAAAGCTGCAGTGAGGAGCTTGACTTGAAAAGCATTCGCCCTGAAGAAATGAAGTCATTTCCAAGCACTCACCGTGTCAAAATTACTGAGTATGTACCACAGAGTAAGAGAAACAGCCAGTCAGCACCATTTAAAAATAGCTTTGAGCAAGAAGAGACCAGACTTTTTAGAAAAGGAGAGCTGAATCTGGGGATGAAAACAGAGTCTGAATCAGATTTATGCAGTGCTACATCTAAAGCAGAAATAAACATTTTCCAAACTCCAAAAGGCTACTTGAAAACAGAGGCTGTAGAAAGTGCAAAAGCTTTTATGGAAGATGATCTTTCAGATTCTGGAGTCCAGGTTAAATCTGCACAGTCCTTCGTTGGCAAAATGTCAGATAACTTTCAAAATAAGCCGTTTGGGAAGAGACGCTTGGAAGAAAAAGACTCACTTGGTAGGTCTTTGTCTTATGTCTGTTTGATTCAATAATAATAGCTCGTGATTTTGCATTTAGCATTGATTTTTTTTAATGGGAAGTAGATCACCATAGACTCGTATAGGTGCACAAGCTCAGGTGCAAGTGTTGGGAAGACTAATGCAAGAAACAGTGAGTAGGCATAAAAAGGTATATGAGAGTATGTCAGGCCAACCCCAGACAGCCCATGCCACAGCTGAACTGTAACCTAGAGGGAACAGACCTACTGATTAGAGAATAGTCTGACACAGGCTGCCTTATACGGAGCCTTGAAACCATTCATGGTAGCACCATACAAGCTTCTTCCTGTGCAGAAGAGAACTCTGTAAAACATGCTGAACTAGCTCTGTATTGAAAAAGGATGTTAAAGTCATTCAAAAACTTGTTAATTCTGTTTGCTGTGACTTCTTCAGTGTTTTATTTGGCAATTTAGTTAAGTTGTTCAGTATTGGCAAGAAACTGAACTTAATAGTAACATCCCTGTTTTTATCCTAGGAGAACCTCCAATTAAAAGACAGCTACTGCTTGAATTTGAGAAGATGAAGATCCCCCCCAAATCTTTGAAACCTTTGAAAAGCACTCCTGATGGTAATCCTGGTGTTCTTATGTTCTAAGCAGTAATCTCATGTTAAACTTTACCTTTAAAATTCTTTAGTTTCCAGTTAACTAACAGAAAGTGATTGCTTAAGTTATTGTTCTATCACTACAGTCTTGAAAATTCAGGGAAACTGCTATGGTGATGTCTCTGCTGACTTGAAGTCATGTAATTAGCAGCATGTCATGTGGTATCTAAATGCATTAAGCTGCACTGCTTTTGCAAGAAACCTGCTTTATTTCCATCATGGTAGGAATTCATCCAGTTTCTCACAGAAGTAAAGCTCACTATTACCAGCTTCAGTAGAAGGAATGTGTTTTACTCATCTGTGAATTTTCAATCAAAATTTATATCTACAGGTAAATAAGAAGGTACTGATGATTTTATCTTACAATGGTTAGTGCAGAATATGCTTGCTGATAGCTGTGTTACGAAATACTAAAAGCAACCGTACCAGATAATCTGGAGGCTCTGGAAAATGAACATTAAGACTTTAAAGTTTGAGGTGATGCTCTTTGGGAAGCTCATTATGATTGTTGTGTTAGAGTAACATGACTGGATGCTGCTTTTGCTTATGGGATAAGCTGTGTTTTTTAAGGAGCTTGTTCTTTCAAAGCACTGCGTGCTGTCACCTAGAATTCAGTACCACAGTGCACATAGTAAATCAGAAAGGCTTGTGCAGCTAGGCATTATTGCCAAGTAGCCTGAGATGAGAGGTCTGTATTTACAGCTGCTGATTTTGAAGCCTTGGAAATGATACATCATGTAAAATAATCCTCTTTGGATGGATTGGTTTGATGTTACAGAAGACTTCTGTTTCACACACAGGGTACTGTAGTATTGCTGATAGTTCTGTGAAAATTTCTTGCATCTCATTACTGTCACTTCCATTTTTAATTGCCTCAGCCAGCTGTCCTCTAACCTAGGTAGTGACCACCATTACTCACTGCAACAATTTAGAAGCATAATCTTCCTATTCCTTTCTCTTAGTGAATGACACATCCCTTGAGGCTGCAAAGCAGTGGTGCTATATGTCTACTAATGTTACTTTTGTCAGATATTTGGTCCTGTTTTGGTCTGCTTTTTTGTTCCTTTAAGGAGGTACTTTCTATGCCTCATTACTCAAAATGGAATTATACATGAACTTCTTTTGCAAGTGAGAATTACTACTTTATTTAAAGTACTTCAAAATATAATCTAAAGTTTTAAGGAGAAAGTTGAAATGAGAGTCGTACTTAAATGGTGAATGTTTTCTTTCACTGCATCAGATACAGGGGAAAAAAAAAAGAAACAACATATCTGGACTTGAGCAAGGCCTTTGACATGGTCCCCCACCACATCCTTCTCTCCAAACTGGAGGGATGTGGATTTGATGGGTGGACCACTCAATGGATAAGAAACTGGTTGAAAGGCCGCAGACAGAGGGTGATCATCAATGGCTCCATGTCCAGGTGGAGGCTGGTAACGAGCGGCGTCCCCCAGGGATCTGTCTTGGGACCGGTGCTCTTTAACATCTTTATCAATGACATTGATGACGGAATTGAGTGCACCCTCAGCAAGTTTGCTGACGACACCAAGCTGAGTGGTGTGGTTGACACAGTTGAAGGACGGGATGCCATTCAGAGGGACCTCGAGAGGCTAGAAAGGTGGGCCCGGGTGAACCTGATGAGGTTCAACACTGCAAAGTGCAGAGTTTTGCACTTGGGCCGGAGGAATCCCAGGCATCCCTACAGACTGGAAGGAGAGGTCCTTGAGAGCAGCCCTGTGGAGAAGGACCTGGGGGTCTTGGTAGACGAAAAACTTAACATGAGCCAGCAGTGTGCCCTTGCGGCTCGGAAGGCAAATGGGATCCTGGGCTCCATCAGAAGAGGGGTGGCCAGCAGGGACAGAGAGGTGATTGTTCCCCTCTACTCTGCTCTTGTGAGGCCCCATCTGGAGTACTGCGTCCAGGTCTGGAGCCCCCAGTACAAGAAAGACAGGGAGCTGTTGGAGAGGGTCCAGAGGAGGGCCACAAAGATGATCAGGGGACTGGAGCACCTCCCCTATGAGGACAGGCTGAGGGAGCTGGGCTTGTTCAGCCTGGAGAAAAGAAGGCTGCGGGGTGACCTCATTGCAGCCTTTCAGTACATAAAGGGAGCCTACAAAGAGGAGGGGAATCATCTCTTTGAAAGGGTGAGTGACAGCAGGACAAGGGGAAATGGTTTTAAGCTGAGGGAAGGGAGATTTAGGTTGGATGTCAGGGGGAAATTCTTTACGGAGAGAGTGGTGAGGTACTGGAACAGGCTGCCCAGGGAGGTTGTGGATGCCCCGTCCCTGGAGGTGTTCAAAGCCAGATTGGATGGGGCCCTGGGCAGTCTGGTCTAGCATTAGGTGGAATGGTGGTGGCCCTGCATGTGGCAGGGGGGTTGGAGATTCATGATCCTTGAGGTCCCTTCCAACCCTGGCAATTCTGTGATTCTGTGATTTTCAGTAGTTCAGGGGACCACCATTGTTCTTAAACACCTTATTCCTACTCATAGACAATTTCTTAGGTACCTGATGGGTATGCAGTTACCCACAAAGCTGGCTTCCTTTTGGCAGCACAAAAACACCAAGCATTTATAGATACTGTAGTAAGGGCAGTGACTCACACAGTGTGCAGAAATGATTTTGTAACTAGGTGTTTGAGTCCTAAAAAGTGTCTCTTTTGAACATATGTATTGGTTCTGCATGCTGTTAAATTTGTTCTAAGCATGAAATTAATAAGTTTTTAATGGAATTTGTAAGTTGCTGCCAGAGAATAATTTTATACCCTTCATACATAAATATTACCCTACCCTGCAGCAGAATCTTAACAGTGTTACTCTGGTGGAACAAATGAAAGCAGTTCTAATTTCCAGAACAGTCCTGCCTCTGGCTTCAGGAGCATGTGGCATCTTGTAGCTGTGACTTGTCATCTGAAAATTCCTCCTAGAAACCCAAGGGCATCCAACAAACAGATTTGAATTCCAGGCTGACATGATTTAGATCTGTTGGTAATAGCGAGATAAGCACATCCTTAAAGTCTGAAAGAGAAGTTCTGTGCAAATGTGTCCTTTTCTATTGCAAATGTAGCTGTTTGTTTTTGTTGTAGCTGTTGATGTTTTTTAAAGTTGCTAAATGAGTTCTAAATTGAATGGGAAGCCTGCCTGGAATCAAATACATGTTAAACGCTTCCATTTCAGGAGCCTAAAACATCTTGCATGCTTACAAATGGGAGCTTTTGGGAGTTCAGCGCTATGGTGATTTATCTTTTAGATCTGAGTGCAGCCAGTGTGAAGAACAACAGGCTTAATTAGAGAGAGCCTCAGCTAGTAATTGGTTTTCCATCTGTTTTCACTGCCAAGAACCTGAAATAAAACCTGAAATAAAACGTATCAGAACTTGTGTGTGACCCCGGATGTGTTGGAATTAATTCTGCATTTACAGTTTCTTCAAATGACCACCAATCCACTCACACTGAGTGCCTGACAAGCTAACAAGGGAAGATACTTCTTAAATTATTTTGTCAAAAAACATGGCATGTGGTTGAATGTTGTCTTTCCCAAGATATCCCACAGTCAGTTGTTCTCAAGGGAGACGAATCTTTAAGAAAAATATAAAATAAAAATCAATCTCATGGGGCTAACCTCACGTTTTAATTTATCTGGTATATTAGACAACATATGGTTACTAAATTTTGTGCCTTGGAAATGAGTTTTGCATTGATGATAGAATGTACAAGGACCTGTCCCTAGAGTAGTGGCAATTCTGTTATTTTCCTTGCTTTTACCCACAGTCAAATTTCTTGAGAGCCCATAGAAATCTTCTCTTCCTGTACCTGACTTGTTGTGTCTTCACTTTCATTTTTTTAAGGGTCTCTTTTAAAGGTCTTCCACTGGTCTGTAACAACTTGTAATATTCTTTGCTTTGTCAGGGTAATTATATTGCTTATATCAAACAAATATTAGCAAAACAAACAGCTTGCATCCTAAAGGAAGCTAGTCATTGAAATGGTAAATAGAAATATAATCTGACTGCCACTAGAAATAATGAGACAGATCTGTACCTCATTTTTTGTCAGATTCAGTAATATTGAAGACAACTGCTTTTTCTTTCTCTATGGGGTTTATATTACTAAACATAACAAATCTGTTTAAATCCAATCTGGCAATGTCTGTGTTTGTAACATGAATATAGAAGAAATGTGCTGTAAATATCCCTCCATGTAATGTACTACTTCAAACGTTTTTTTCTAATTACCTTCCAGGCATTTTCAAAGACAGAAGAAAATTTATGTACCATGTTCCTTTAAAACCGGTAACTTGTCAACCTTTTGGGTGAGAAACTTTTAATGTATTGTAGAGTTTTTCTAATGCAAGTCCTTGTAACTTTAAAAAACATATGATAGTAATTTGAAACCCAGTTTTCTTAAAGATTAATAATTTTATTTCAAAATAAATGTATGAAATGACCATGTAACACATGTTGGTGCAGTAGACTGATGAGATGAGGAGACATTTTACACTTTTATTTTTTTTTATTAGAAACAAATTAAGCATACAATTTTTAAGAAAATTAAAAAGACTAAAGCTTTGTCTTTTTATCAATATAGTGTTGACAGTTACACTACTAAATTAAGACTGTTGAAACTGAAAGCATTTTTGTCAACATGCTGAAACCTATATCATGTTTTCATCTGTAGGACTACTAAGGAACGACAAGAAGTCAGGAACCCTACTCTTACTCTCCCTGATCAAGACTTGAAAGGATTTAAATCTATACCTGCCGTTTTTCAGCACTGTGCCCTACGGCAGTCTTCAAGTGGTGCTTCAGGGCTTTTTACTCCACATAAGGCCATGGCCAAGGAAAGTGAGGAAACAAGAAGTTTGTGCAAGTCAGGCAAAGCTGTTAAAACTTTTGTTCCACCATTCAAAACCAAGCTGACGCTTTCTACAGCTGAACCAGGCAGCAGCAAGAGATGTCACTCACCAATCACAAACAGTGTGACGGAGGAGAGGGAATTAAATCAAATCCCAGTTGAACAAAATAGTGCTGAAGCTCAGGATCACCAGTCCTGCATCCTGCCTGCAGCGGTCGCTGACATAGAAAATGACTATTTAGGTATTTTCAGATTTCTATAACTTCTTTTGAATGCTAACTATCAGAATGCTAACCAAAGTTTATGCAGAACGTGGAAAACTTGTTTTCGCACACCGTGTTTCAGTAACAAGTTTTAAAATAGTTTATATTTCATTTGATATTTGGTTTTGTATACTTAAGTAAGATAATCTAAGGAGTCTGAAGACTAACCTTGCTATACTTCACTCACTTTTATAGAAGCCTTATTCATTCTGCTTTCTAGTGAAAGTGCAGGCCTAGCCATGCAAGTGGTTGATTCAGTCTTTTCAGAGGAAAGAGTTCATATCTTCAGCTGTCTGACTTTCTCTCGCTTCTCTGAATCTACTTGTATGACTGCATCTCTTAATTTGATGAATTTCTTTTCTTTGCAGCTACAAGCAATGTGATGGCAAATCTCCGCTGTGCTAGAGATCTACAGGAAATGAGAATTAAAAAGAAATACAGGCAAAATATTAGCCCACAGCCAGGCAGCCTTTACATCATTAAAACATCAGCCAAAAACAGAATCTCCTTGAAGACTGCAGTAGAAGAAGAAACACCCAGTTTTCATTCTACAGAAAAGGTATATATGTTGATGATACCTTTTCACTATGTCTTTGTAGGAGTGTGTCCCTTAAGACTAGAGAACAAAAACTCAGCATCTTTAGAATAGATACATTTAAGTGAAATGTGTATCTTCAGATTTGAGATAAGTGTACTTATAAGAGATAAGTAACTCTTAACACAGTTGCTACAGTTTTAAAATATTTCTGCGTATCCGCAGATAAGAGGTATTCCAAATAATAAGGATCATAAACATCTCTGTAGTGTTGGAATCAAACAAGAGAAACATCAAACAAAAAAAAAATGAACCGATGATAGTTACTAGCAATTTCTAATCTCTAGGAAGAGCTGTCTTAAGATAACGCATGGTTAAGATTCAAGCTCAGATAAGTAAATATCAAAAACCTTTCTCTTTTGGTACAGTGGTTTTTTTAAAGTACAGTGTGATTTTTCTGCTAAATAATTTGTATGAGTTCCTCCATTCTTCTTGGATTGCATATGAAAAGGTCATACAAAAGTTCTCTCAAGATCAAGGAGTTTATAGCATTACATATAAAAGATCTTAGTAGAATTCGAACTGTTTTGTCATTATTTTGTCTTTTTCATCTTTTTTTTTTTTTCAGCTTTACACATACGGTGTTTCAAAACATTGCATACAAGTTAACAGCACAAATGCAGAATCATTTCAGTTTCTCATTGAAGAATTTTTCAGTAAGGAGTATTTGGTAGCAGGAAATGGGATACAACTTGCTGATGGAGGATGGCTGATACCTACAGATGAGGGAAAGGCTGGGAAAAAGGAATTTTACAGGTATTATTACTTATAAACTTGAGGCAAATATGGCATTTATTAGTTGTGATACTCATTTCCCCTAGAAGAAGTCAAACACTTGCTACTTTTTGACTGCATTTTCAGTACAACTCTTATTGGTTTAAATGAAGGTAATGTAGGTTTGTAAATTTACTGTGTAGACTGATGTAGCCTCTTCAATTAGACAAATTAATCAGGGACTTGACTGACCAAGTCTTGAATACCTTCAGTGATGGCCTCTCTGGATCGCCCACGCCAGCTGATACTCAAATTTTTTAAAAAGTCTTTTATCACCAATTGGAATTTTGCATCTTCCAACTTATCTGTTGCCTCTCATCCTGTTGTCATGTGCTTCTGAGAAGAGTCCATGCCTGCCTTCTGTGAATTCTCTGATCACACAGTTACAGGCAGCAACAAAGTCTTTAACTTCTCTCTTAAATCCAAACCCAACTTCCCTAGCCTTTCCTTGTGTGTCACATGCTCAGCCTCTGAGAGTACAAGGGTTCCAGTCTTGGTGGCCCTCTGCAGGATTTGCTCCTCCAGTATCCCAGCATCTTTGTCCAGGTGAACCCAAAACTGGATGCAGTACTTCATTCAGTACTTTTAATAGTCCAGAACATGGCCACATTTCTTTGCTGCAGGGACACCTGCTGCCTCCAAGTCATCATGTGGTTCACCAGGACCCTGGATCTTTTTCCGCAAAGCTGTCAGTCAGGATTGATCTGTTAGTGTTGTGTGGAGTTATTCCCCTGCTGATGCAAGACTTTGCTCTTGTTGAATTTCATGAAATCTCCATGAATCTGTTTCTCCAGCTTATCCTAGTCCCTTTAAATAGCAGCTCCCTGCATTGCCCTCCAACTTATCAATCACTTCCCCCAAATGCAGAGTCATCTGCAAACTTGCTGCATCATCTGGATTATTAGTGAAAGCACTGAAAAACTTTGGTCCCTTTATTAATATCAGCACTGCAAGTTCTAGAGTTTTAGTCCTTAAAGCATATTGTGGTTATTTCAAATGCCATAAGGCAAAGATAATCTACCTACAGTTCCATTTTTCATCATGTGGCATCGCCGTGGCCTTGCTGTTCCATTGTCAGCTGTGCAGCATGTAGCTAGCTATACACACTGAAGTAGTCACTTGGAGGCAGAATATGCAGAACTTGGCCTAACTTGTTGCTTGTGGTTTCTCCTCCTTTGGCAAGTGTTCTGATACCAGCAGTGCAGTCCCAAATTCGGCATTTTCTCCCCAACGGTGACATGAGTGTTGAATGTTTGGTGGACATACCCTGCTAGGTATATGCCAAAGCATTTATACTAGATGGATAAAAGAGTGGCTGAGATGGTTGTCTCTGTGCAGTTAGTGCAGGACTCCTCACCTACACACAAATGCTCTGGAGTTGTATGCATTTTAGAAAGCACTCTGGTTGTTCTTTTCTCATGTGAAAATTGCTATTTTTAGGCTAACAAGCAACACCACTGTGAATATAAATAGGAGATGTGAGATTTTGTTTTTGTCAAGAAGCAGTAGAACTCTGGGAGCAATGCACCCAGCTCTGGCTTACTGTTCTTGCAATCAATGCTTGGTCATGGTGGAGGTAATCTTGATTATTTTTACACTGTTTTCTTATGAATGGGAAAGATATTAAAGCATTTGCACAAAACAAGTTATTATTAGATACTCTAAAACTTTAAGCAGTCCAACTTCTTGTTCCAGGGGAAGCTTGTCTTTATCCTTTCCACAGGTGCTCCTGATTCTGTGCTCAGGCCATCTAATCCATCTAATATAAGGCTTTCCCCACATTCCTTTTTCAGAAATAGAAAAGAGAAACCACCAACGTACCACTTACTGCAGAACGTCTAAGGCATTTTTGATGTAGAACCTGCTCTGGGTATCAGTATAGATCTGACCCTGGAGCAAACAATTAGTAGAGGCTGTTCCACAAGCACTGCTTTCAGTTCCTGTATCTTTTCTGGGTTTGCTGTATGTTAAAACATATAGTTGAGAATAAATATTCACTGGTTGGTCAGCTGAATCAGTCTCTTTATTCTTTTTAATATATTAACTGGATCTCCATCAACTTCCACATGCCTTTATTTAGTCATAAGTATTTAGAATCTTAATCTTGGGCTGAATTCTGTCTTCAATTCCTGAATTGCATCATTCTTTATAGAAGATCAGGGTATCTCCTAAAGCTTAAGACTGCCCATCTCTCTTCCAACATGATAATTAATTTGATGGTCATACCTACTCCTTAACTTCCTGTGTATTCACCTATTAAATTGCTTCTTTTCCTCATCCAATCACAATACCATTCCGTAAAATCTTGAGCCTTTCTGCCAGGTTAGAAGTCATTTTTTAGTTAGACTGTTCTGATCAGTTTAATGGCTTATTTGAATCGCTTGTCTAACTCCTTCTCCTTCAGTGAAATGAACTTCCTAGTGACTGGCAGAGTTGGAAAACAGTTTTCCAAGCCAACTAGTACAGTTCATGGCAGTACAGCTTGAAGTCAATACTATATAAAGCTCTGCTTAAGCCGTCGCACAACGGAGAGAAGGAAATACTTTAGTAGCAGTGAGATGTGTTGTTGGGGATGCAGTGAAACAAGCAGGGGACATTCCAGGGCTGAAAGAGAGTAGAGTACACTTCTGTCTTTCTGTGCTATGAGCATAACTGCAGGAAGGAGAGAAGGCCTGCCCCTGAGCTATTGCTAGGCTCCAGGGTCTGTTTCAAGAAGGCATGCGTGTATATACATGTATACATGCATGCTGCCAAAGCTTATAAGGGCAAAACAGTATTTAGACAATAACCACACCAAGCTATGGAATGTAACCTTGTTTACTCTGTAATAAACATTCCTTTGTTAATGCTACCTGTGTGCGTATGCTGAATGCAATCCTAGCGAAAAATAGGCAAAACTGACAATGGATTTCAGATTACTTTGTTAACTGTTTATCTGCAGGGCTCTCTGTGATACTCCCGGTGTGGATCCCAAGCTAATAACAGGGGCCTGGGTTTACAATCATTATAGGTGGATTGTATGGAAACTGGCAGCCATGGAAGTGTCTTTTCCACACAAATTTGCTAACAGATGTTTGACGCCAGAAACAGTGCTGTTGCAGTTGAAATATAGGTAAGTGTGTAGAAACATATCTGGAGTTGTAACTTCGAGATTGTGTGCTTTGTAGCTCATGATATTTTATAGTCTCTATGTTGCATTTAGTATTTATCAGAATGTTGGAATTGTTGAATTTATATATGTCAGTATTAGAAGTAATAGTGCATGTTCTCTGAGAATGTTTAGATAAATTCAATTTTTTTTCAATGGCGTTTAATCACGTGGATTAAATAATAGTTTGCAACAATTCATTTCATGGGAAAACGACATGATGGATTTTGTTTCCTACAAATTAGTGTAACGGATCCATTTTTTGTAGGTATGACTTGGAAATCGATAAAAGTAAAAGATCAGCAATCAAAAAAATAACAGAGAGAGATGATGCAGCAGGTAAAACACTTGTGCTGTGTATTTCTAAAATCCTATCACTAAACTCCGCTGTATCTCCTAGTAATAGTAATAACAATACGGAATGTGAAAAAGCAGCAGCAATAATTGAAGTTACTGATGGCTGGTATGGGATTAGAGCTCTTCTGGATCCACCTCTCAAAGCTTTCTTACATAGAAGAAGGCTGACTGTTGGTCAGAAGATCATAGTGCATGGAGCAGAACTTACTGGCTCTCCAAATGGATGTACGCCACTGGAAGCCCCAGATTCCCTTATGCTAAAGGTAAACCAAAATAATAGTTTCAGCTTGATTGGATATGCCTGAAAGATGTCATATGCTATTTACTTGAGCCATGCTGTAAACTGGATGGGCTTTTGTAAACATAAAAGCTTTTGTCTGGATTTTAATAACCCAGTTTGGAAGACACAATGTAGTTAATGCATACTAGTCAGTAGAGTTGGAAGAGAAGTTAACAGTATCAAATCAGTAGTACACAAGTACTTTTTTTTTTTTTTTAAGTAATATAAGATGCTGTTCAATTTTGTTGCATGTTTTGTCAGTTTCAGCTTCCTAGCATGGTTAAGCATTAGGATGAGGAAAATATTTAACCATCATAAATAATGTGGAAGGTTGAGGGAGTGAAAACATTTTGTGGGAGGATGGGCTTGGGTAGGGAGGACTTCACTTGTTTGAGGGTCATCAAAGTGCTTTGTGAAGTTGCAGCATAAAAATGCTTCTCCTCTTGTATAAGACAATGGCATATCTCAGTGGTGCTCGTTTCCTAGATAATTAGAACTCCTGAGATTTTTAGTACTTGTTTAGAATTAGTTTTCCAATGCAAAAAGCCCTGAAATTAAAATCCAGTATGTTCAGATGCAAAAATGAGAGAGGTCAGTGTAAAAATAGTCATTAATTTAAACGTCATAAGTTGGAGTTCCTTTTGACCCATCCATGCCAGTTCATCATTCAGCATTTAACGTGTTCAGATTGCAGCCAACAGCACGCGGTGCGCACGGTGGTACACAAAGCTGGGATTTCATCGGGACCCCAGGCCTTTTCCTCTGCCTCTGTCATCGCTTTACAGTGAGGGTGGTGCAGTGGGCTGCATTGATGTGGTTATCCAAAGAACTTATCCTATTCAGGTATGGTACAAGTATTTTATGAGTCTGACAGGTTCCATTTGATTTGTTATCTAATGGCTGGTTGCTTTATCATTCCTCAAATGTGACATAATGTGGACAGACAAAAAAGTTTAAGAAATAGTATCATGTGTGACTGGAGAAGAATTGACTTTTGCAGTGTGAATGTTTTTAATTTTTCACAAGTGGTGTATCCTGGTCACTCAGTGTCTTCTGGTTCAGCTTCAAAGAGCAAGAAATTACTGAATTTTATTTGTGTAATCTAAAAGGCAGAGTTTGTTTTAGAGGAGGAAAACACATGAAGGGTTTCAGCTCTGAGTAGAAATGTGAAATGTTTTTTTTTCTCTTACTAATGTACATATCTCTGCAACGAAGTTAAATGTTGTATAACCATTAGTAAGATAAATTCTTTTTTAAATGTAGCTAGTTATATTGAGTAAGATCTATTGTTTGAAATACTACTGATATTACAGTGGAATTATTGTATAAAATAGAGTGAATATGTTTTAGGTACAACCTGACCATATTTAGAGTTTGTGTGGATAGCAGTTGGTAAGTACTTGCTTTTTATAATAGTCCCAACTGCAAAAAAACCTGTATTTTTCATGGTAAGTAGTCCTCTTAATGTTACCAGGTTAGCTGAGATACAGCTTGCAGATTTTGTTATCTTTTCTCAGAGAATGATACAGATATGTTATTTGCTTTCTGAAATGTTCTATCCCTACTGATTGATGTAGAATGAAGTCCACGAAGGATAATATAAAGGATAAAGCAATATTTGGCTTGAATCATTACCTTGATACTTAGATTATTATTTATATGGAGGGAATTGCAACACTTACATGGATGATCTTCTGGTAGAACTAACATTTATTTTGGTCCTGGAAAGGCAGCTGTAATCTCTAACACCATCACAGCTAATGGCTTCCAGTCTGGGGAGGAAAGTGGGGCTTTGTTTCTCACTGTCTCCAGAGATTGACAAGCTGATACAGATTTCTTTTAAAACACTGAGAATCTTGCTCAGTCATACCAAATTATAGGAAGATTTGGGCTATCTGTCTCCCTTTGACTTGTGACTGCTACTCCCCTCGACACAAAAACTGTACTTAAAGCTGTCAGACTAAATAGTGCACAAAGTATTAGGCATGCAGTTAACGAAGCACAGAGCCTATTTCATTAGTTCACTGTCTCATAATGATCAGTCCTTCAGCCTCCCTTATCCTACTCTTACTATACTGTCTTGCTGCTTCTCTCTGGCCTGGAGCTGACCTGCTGCTGTCCCATAGCTGATTTAGTTTGCAAAACCTGGAGTAAGAAGACAAAAACAAAAAAAACCAGCCCCACAAAAAAAAAAAAAATCACCCTCAAACAGCTGTTTAATTAGCAAACTAATGTGATCTGGTAGACAGATGAGGACTAGAGGCAGTGCAAGGGAGAGGAAAAGCAAAGAGGAAGACCATTTTCACCAGCAGTGACCTCCTGTGTTTGGCTCGCCTGTCTCCTCAAACCATGCACCAAAGGCATTAATGCATCTAATCTAGCATGCTGAAGCAGTACAGTCAATGATGAAAGACAAATCAAGTAAAATGCAGTTCTTGTAGATATGTTTAGATATAAAGCAAACGCAGAGCTCAAAAAATATACAAGTTGAATTCAGCTATCTTCTAAATTGCATAACTGATGCCTATTATTATAATCTATGGTTTCTTCAGCTGTTAAATCACAAGTTTGACTACAACAACTCAGTTCTGTCTATATAACTTTAAGAGATTTACCAGCCAATGCTATTGGTTTTTTTTGTTTTCTATTTGTTGTACTAAAAGAACTTGTTCACTTTTAAAAGTCTTTTTGCTTAACGGTGAGTATTGAAAAAAACCTAAATTAGGTTAAAAATTTAAAAAAAAAAAAAAAAAAGTTTTTTTTTTAATTTTGTATTTCAGTGGATGGAAAAGACATCAGCTGGCTCATACGTATTTCGTAACAGCCGAGCTGAAGAAAGGGAAGCTGCCAAGCATGCAGAGGATCAGCAAAAGAAGCTGGAAGCTCTGTTTGCAAAAATTCAAGCAGAATTTGAAAAGCATGAAGGTAAAGCACTTGTTATTTCAGAATATATATTAAGAACACATAGACATTTTGGATGTTTGCAGATGAGTTTCAAGAAAATTACAAAAAGCTCTGGTGATAGAGAAATGGTGGTTGGGATTTGGTTTCTGCAGAGGTTGTCTGTGTGCTGCATGGTTTGTTGTTTTTTTTATACTTCCTATGTCTTACACTGCCAGTTACATGTTTTTTTCCTGACCTTGCAACTACCTAGGAGACTTTTTGTGAACTTATTGGTCACCAAGTTACTAAAAAAAATTACCATTGAGATAATATTTCAAAAATGGTACAGGATTGTAGAATTCATAACTCTGCTTTCTTCAAAAAGCCAACAGTGTTAATGTTTTGCCTAAAGATAGGTTCTACTAGGGATGTATCTCAGTTGGCTGAACACCAAGACTGAGCACTGAGCAATTCTTCTCACAAACACTGTGGGTCTGTGGAGAGATACTGAGGTCAGTGGAGTTAGTAAATGGGACAGATGTCCTGGTGAAACAGGGCATGAAAAAGCTTGAGGTATAAATGCCTTTATTGCCTCAGTCTTACTTAGCAAGACGAGCCTTAAGGAACTCCGCACTATGGAGGCCAGGGGAGATTTGGAGCAAGGAAGATGTACCTTTGGTGAAAGAGGTTTGGTTAGAGAATACTAGCCCAAGGGTCCTTAGGCCCCTGTGGAATGCACACGAGTGCTCGGAGAGCTGACTGATGTTACTGTGGTGATTGGGAGAGGTGTCTGAAGGCTGGAAGAAAGCAGTTGTGTCTCCAGCCTTCAAAAAGGATGGAAAGGAGTACTCAGACAACTAACTGCACGCCAGTCAACCTGACCGTGATCCCTGAGGTTTTGGAAGAACTGATCTTGAAAACCACTTCCAGCCACATGAAGGGCAAGAAAGCAATTGGGAATAATCAGCAGGGATTCACCAGTAGGTAGTCATGACTGATCACCTGATAACCTTCTATGATGAAATGACTGGCTTTACTCGTAGAGAAGCAGGGAGCAATAGGTATTGTCTGCCTTGATTTCAAGAAGGCTTTTGACGCTATTTCTGTTAAAAAAAACTCCTAGAGAAACTGAAGAATCATTAGCAGACAATGAGTAGTAGCCAGACCCAGAGAGCAGTGATGAGTGACACGAGGTCTAGTTGGAGGCCATTTAACTAGTCATGTAGTGGTTGACCCCAGGGGTCAACACTGGGTTCAGTCCAATTTAACATCTTTATTGTTATCTAGATGATGGGACAGAGTGTGCCTTCACTAGATCTGCATAAAAGGCCCTGGGGTCCTGGCAGACATCAAGTTGAACATGAGCCAGCAGTGTGCTCTAGTGGCAAATAAAGGCTAACAGAGGAGTGCTGGCCAATGGATGTGATCCTCCCTGTTACTCAGAACTAGTGAGGCCACACTAGATTTAGATCACACAATTCTATGATTCTATGAGTCTCCTGTACTGAAGGAAATCATCAAAGATGAATCATAAAAGATGGCTTAATGAAGACAGTAATATAAAGAAGATAACTTGGCTTTTAGCTGGTGTCCCTGATACAGAATCATAGAATCATAGTGGTTTGGGTTGAAAGAGACCTCTAAGATCATCTAGTTCCACCCCCTCTGCTGAGGCAGGGGCACTTCCCTCCAGATCAGGTTGCTCAAAGTCAGTCAATCTATCTGTCCCTATATGAAAGCATTTTGTGATTTTATTCTAGCAATGCCTACATACTATCATGCTTCCTACATAATTTTCCTTTGCTTTTGAAGTATACTGGTTGTTGTACTCATCTAACAGATTTTTTTCAACAGAGAGAAATTGCAAAAGAACACCAAGATCGCACATAGTCACAAGGCAGCAAATCCATAATTTGCAAGATGGTGCAGAACTTTATGAAGCAATTCAGAATGCACCTGATCCCAGTTATATGGAGGTAACTATACAGCATACCTGGCTAATTGTGAAATACTTGTGGAATCATTTCGTATATAGTAGTACCTCCTGCTAAAGTCAACCACTAAATTACTATTTCTTTTTGTCACCTTCTGAAATTTTATACAGTATGCTTATTAGTAAGTAAATGAAGACGTAGTTAAAAATTTGAAAAATATTTTAATGAAGTCTAGTTAAAATAGATGAATAATGTCTTAGATTGGAAAAGAAGCTGTTTTCTCTTGATATGTTAAAAAAAAGGACAATCACATGTTTTTTATACCTTTATTAATTAGATGTAGGTGTGTAGTCCTTACTAGCTGTTAAAAATTAAATGCATACTTCTGCATGTCAAGGTCCTTAACTGTCATGAAGCCATTATATAAAGCTGTGACTTAATTTGATAAAATGTTTTGCATACCTGTGGTGATGGTACCTGGATCTTGGATGGTTGCTCAGAACAGTAACACTCCAAATGATTTCAGCATAAGTTCACTGTGTTAGCTCAGAGATAGCAGCCTGCTGGGAGGTGTGACTCTTCTTCTTACAAAACTTCTTTGCAAGATATTTTATTTATTATTAAGCAGGCAGACGTGCCTGTTGTATGACATAATTCACTTCTGTGTTTTAAGCAAGCTTCTCACTAATTACCACAACAATAGCATATAATGTAATGCAAAGACAACTGAGCACCAGCCAAGATTGGTGACCCCAGTTGTGTTAACGATTGGTGACCCCAGTTGTGTTAACAATACAGCATTTAAAGGCCTAGTAGTATATCAGTTGGATTTTTTTGTATTAAAAAAAAAAAAGATACTAAATGCATTTTCTCTTGGTTACAGGGATATCTCAGTGAAGATCAGTTAAAAGCTCTGAATGCTCACAAGCAGCTGATGAATGATAAAAAACAAACTAGGATACAGGAGGAATTCAAGAAGGCTGTAGAGTCTGCAGAACAGGAAAAACATGGTTGTTCCAAAAGGGATGTGTCTACTGTATGGAAATTATTCGTGGTAGACTATAGAAAGCAAGAAAAACATAGAGGTTAGTACTTGGAAAATTATAAATAAGTTTTATTTATAATTTGTCTGTACAGGGTAACTGGACAATATAACAGGCAGACTTGAAACTTCAAGTGTTCTAGCTTGCATGTTGCAGTTTCCAGTTTTGTTTAAAAACCTTTATGTTAATATTGCACACCTAAATCCTAATCTGACATTATTAGGAGTGATCCTGAGTATCTGGCGTCCACTGCTAGATGTGTGTTCACTGCTGAAGGAAGGCAGTCGGTACAGAATCTACCAGCTGTCAACATCACAGTCCAAAGGAAGATCAGACTCAACTAACATACAGTTATCAGCAACAAAGAAAACTCAGTATCTACAACTATCAGTAAGTGCTTTACCTGCGTAAAGATGTATCATCAAGAAGCATCGCAGTCTGTATAAAAGTATGAGGTTTTATTTCAGGTCTCACAGAAGATGCTGCTGCAGATTTTCTTTCCAAGAAAGGCTCTAAAATTCACCAGCTTGTTGGATCCTTCTTATCAGCCACCGTGTGCTGAAGTTGATGTAGTTGGAGTTGTAATATCCATTAGCAGAACAGGTATGTTGTGGACCAAATATGTTGTCACTGAATAAGCACTAGATTTTTTATTGAAATAATCAAAATTATCTTGGTGTTACACCTGCATCTCAATTCTGTTAAAAACCAGATAAGATAACCCATTACCCTAATATGCAGGCAGGTAATTGTTTTCCTAAAAAAAATGTCTTCATTATTTGCTCAGAAAGAATTTAATTCTATTTTTTTCTTACTTTCAGGATTCCCTAACATGATTTATTTATCTGATGAAAGCTATAATCTTGTGGCAATAAAAATCTGGGCAGACCTCAAGCACTTTGCTATCGAAGATATCGTTGTCCGCTGTTCATTCATTGCTGCAAGCAACCTTCAGTGGCAGTCTGAATTCAGATCAGAAATTCCTGTGCTATTGGCTGGAGATCTTTCTGCATTCTCAGCCAGTCCAAAGGAAAACCATCTTCAAGAGAAGTTTAATGAACTGCGAAGGATGATAGAGGTAAACCTTCAGATTTTTAGTTGAATGATTAATTCTAGCTATTGCAGTGTTATGTTTGTCACCAAGAAGTCTGTCAGTACTAATAAAACTTAAGTAGTGCACATAGTGTTGAATTAGGGGGGATTTTGTTGGAGAAGGAGTGAAATGTTAATGCGCTTTGCCTAGAGACTCTCTATATCACCTATTGGATATCTTAACTGGTTTCATTCCCCCTGCCTCCCCCCCCAGCTCAACACCACTTAAGCATGTGCTGCAGAATCTTCTCTGGCTGGCAAACCCATTTCACTTGTCCACAAGGAACCTGTCATGGACTGCTGGACTCTTTTACAGTTCAAATTTACTGTCTTGCTTAGTTGAACGCATTCAGTATCAACCAAAGAACTGCTGGTTTTATTTCCTTACTCTTAATTTCAAATTTAGCTATGCTAAATAGAACATCTTGGTCGCGCATTCTCACTTTACTGCACAAAAAATTTTACATACATATTTTTCTTGTAAACAGTAAAAGGAAGGTGTATTTTCTTCCATGGAAAGTGCAGCAGACTTTTAAGTTGTTGATTGGATATACAATAAACTTCTGGTGGGAGTATAGCAAGAAAACAAAGCCTGACTATTTAGTATGTGAGCATGGAATACTTAGATAATTTTAGAAACAGCTGTTATGCACTGTAATATGTTCTGCTTTATAGAATGTGGACTCCTTTTGCTCTGATGCAGAAAGGAAATTGATGAATTTGCTACAAAGGAATTGTTCACTTACACCCATTTTACCTAAAAGACGTGGTTTGGAATGCTTTTCTCCTTCCTGCAACTCAGGCCTTTATGCAGAGGATAAAAGTTTGGTAAGTTACTCGTAATTAGTCTTGGTTTTATACTAATATGACATACAGTAAGGATATAAGCAGGTTTTTTTAACTGATGGTCTCTACTCTCAGTCTGCCCCACAAGGTCTCTTCAGAGCAATGCAAGCAGATCAGATGCAATGAAACCCTTGTGTGGGTTAGGATTGTTACTCAAAGAATTCCCTAGACTAGTCTTCCTACAGGCAGTATATGGAAAATACCCTTCATGGCCTGTGTTTCAACAGCATGCTTTAAATATTCTGAATTTTACATGAGGAAAATGAATCCTCCTTTCCCTGTGGATGGGTTTATTACTTCCTCAGTCCTTTAGTGAAGATTATCTGACACACCTCCAAGCGAGTGGTCAGGCACTGGAATGGGCTGCCCAGGGAGGTGGTGGAGTCACCATCTGTGGAGGTGTTCAAGAAACATTTAGATGCTGTACTGATGGACATGGTTTAGTGGGAAATATTGGTGGTAGTGGACAATTGGAATGGATGATCATAGAGGTCTTTTTCAACCTCAGTGATTCTGTGATTCTATGACAGACGTCACTCTGAGGACAATTCTTGATCTGTAGATGTTTCTTCCATGTGTGCCCTTGTTTAGAGAACTTCCATATCTTTTCTTCTAGATATTTCTATAGATGTAGGTATTTCACAGATTTGAGAGGGAAGATGTATCACCTTGCAAATGCTTGCATTTTACAGCAGCACTACCAAAAACTGAGTAAAATACTACTTTAAAGTTGATGGAGACAGGTTGTTCCTCATGTGCAGTACTGAGTGCAGTCAGAATAAAAATATTTCCTCCCACTGGTTGTTAGGGAGGTGGAAACACAGTGATAAAAGGTCGATAAATGAGGACTAAAGTCTGTAAGGCATCCCTTTCCAGTTCAGAGAAAGTACTAATATTTGATGCTGAAGCTTTAGTGTATACATCAATTTGTTAAATACATTGGCCAAATCGAAACAAATGAGCATTAAAGATGTTTTTAAGTTATGCACGTGTTTAAATGATTTGCTGTGTAGTAGCTATCCTGTGTGTGTGTGCTATTATCTTCATGATTTTTGGTCTGTGTTCTCTCCCTTTTTCCTTCAAACTTTTTTCTTCACTCTTCCCTATTTAATAACCATAGAGGGTACTTCCAGTGCAGAAGACTCAGTTAACTCAATTTTATAGTGACCACTTTGAATTCTTAACCATCTGGCACAGCAAAATTCCTCTCCATTTAGCTTTGATCTCACACACAGTGCAAATGTGTTGTCTTAGTGTGCATGTAAATGAACTCATCAGCTATCAATAGTTGAAAAAAAACATTGGTCACTCTCAGAAGTTATCAAACCAAAGGTAACCTGGACATGAATTATACAGCATTTTTTGTATTCATTTCTTCCCTGTTGTGTGGAAGTAATTGAGGAAGATAATGGGTTTCTTATTCAACGTAAAACTTCTCTCTTTTTAACTAGATCTCTTCCAAAATTGAAATGAAGCATCCAAGCCCCTTGTCAGCTAGCACACCAAATACAAAGCTTTTCCTACAAGGCTCAGCAGTAACGCCTTCATCTGCTGTAAGTAATGAGAACCATCCCAGAAACAGCAAAAAGAGAAAAGCAATGGACTTCCTTAGCTGCATACCTGCCCCTCCATCACTGACACCCATCTGTTCCATCATTTCTCCATCTGTAAAAAAGGCCTTTCGGCCTCCGCGAAGTTTGGGCTCACAGTACAGCAAGTTATCAAAAGAAACAAACCCAAATGCTGGTTGTGCCACCCCCAGTAGAAAAGTGAGAGAAGCCATCCAGCTTTCTGATAACGACCTGGTTGCTGATGAAGAACTTGCAATGATTAACACACAAGCACTCATAAATACTGTACCAGAAGAAAAAAAGGTGGATTATGTGAATGAAGACAGTACAAAGGCTACTAATTTATCTGGTGACACGAAGGCTACTAACTTATCTGGTGATCTTTCATCCAAAAATAGTTCCGGATCTGCTAAGGAAGCAAACAGTTCATTGAAAAGCAGCTCAGAAGGAGCTGATGCTCTCCAGAAGGACACAGAGGAATGTGGGGGTTCGTTAGCAATCCGCAGAGTGCTGCAAAGGCGCAAATCCCGCAAGTGCTACTAGGTGCACATGTACAGTACTGTGTATATTTCAAACTTAAATGTTTTTACTTTGTACATTAAAACCTGATTGTAATAAAGTTACATTACAAAATACATGAAATGGCATTTCATCTGCAAAGCAAATAATTTGGAGTTGAATAATTGTACATTTCTGGCACAAACATGTGGTATATAATAGCATTGCTGTGGCTGAAGGTTTTATAACCCATTACTTTGATTCTAACTTATTTTTAAATTACAGTAGTGCCTTTGTTTCAGTCTTGAGCAGTTTTCTTATCCTCAGTAGCATTAGAGTGGTTGTTTGGCTGTCAGCAGTAACACAGGGCAAAATTAACAATTCTCCAAGTTTATTGTAACCAATTACAGTAGTTTTATTCTGAAATATTCCTCTGCAATTCTGGCGTAATTCTGTACCTTCTTCCTTAAAACTTTCTATATAGTTCTTAAAAAGGTTTTAGAAAGCAGCCATAATGATGAAAGTTTGATTCACAGCAGAATGACATACAAAGGTATTAGTAATAGATATGGAGTCCTACAGGCAGCCTCACTCTTACACAGGCATAGTGTGTACCTTTACACCTTACACTTCTCTGACCATGAACTGCTAGATGAATCATAGCTACCCCCATGTTTCCTACTGTCCAGGGTGAGCTGCCTTCATTTCCTACTGCAAAGCAGCTTGCTTGCTACCATCCTGCTCTATTACTGCTGTCAGATGTTCAGTACCTACTGTAAAAAACTACCATCACTAATGCTGAGTTTTAGCATCTCATTTCGTGAGGCTTCTTGATAAGCACATATGTGTAGGGTTTAAAAATAGATAAAGCTCCTGCAGGATGCCTGCTTCTCCTCATTCAGCCACTTCATAGTGGAAGGAATTAATTTCTCCTTTTTCCCTTCCACTCTCCCTCCCCGCCCTTTCTTGTTACTTTGTGCAATACAGTTTGTACTTCTAAGGTCAGATACTTGGTAGCCTTGTGCTACAGCTGTTTCTGTATTGCCATTCCTTCTCAAAGTTAATGAGTGCTCACCTAATGCTCGTGTTCCCTTCAGGATTGCTTCCTCTGGCAGTCTTTGCAAGATTAAAGGCACAGTTTGGTGTGTTGAAGTTTTTCTCCTTGATGCTGGAGATGCTGTTTGGGTGCATTAGAGCTAAGGTAAGAATAGTACAACTCAGGGCAGCAGATGTATAGATGAAGAAGATCAAATCTTGCTGCAGTATCTTAGTGCTTGCACCTCTCTTAAAGCTAGAAGCAATGCTCCAGACAAGGAGTGGGAAGATGCATAAAATCATAGAGTAGTAAAATAGCAGGAGGTGACCACTACACAGGAAAGGAATTGGCCACACAGTCTGTAAGAATCTAGGAATGTTTGGTGTTATCTGCAAGTGAAAGAGCAATGAAGGAAAAACAAATGTGAGGCTCAGCCAGTAACACATTTCACCATGAGCATGAATGGATTTCAGCAGAGGAAGAGATAAGATTGTACAGTCTGTGCAAGGGACAGTGGTTTTGGATCACTCCGATTGGAGTGACAATGATTTCAGATATAAAAGTCTCATTTAGAAAAGTAGTAGAAAAATAGAAGAATAAAATAGTTTAGGAAAAAAAAAATGTAAAACTAGAGACTGTTATACCCTGATAATCAAAGCACACAGAGGAATGCACCTCTTCAGTAAAACACCGGGTTGTTTGTCCGTGCCATGCGAGGTCTTCTGCTTGAGAAGGCTGCAGGGGGGTTGGCACAGGCACCCAGGCCATAGGCTGCGTTTGGTCCAGGGGAGCTTTGGTCTTCTCTGCTTGGTTTTTCAGAGTGAAGAACACTGTGGAAGGTAACATAATGCTCATACTGTTCTTTCATCTGTTGTATCTTTTGTCGAGGGACATCATGGATATTTTTTCTGTAGAGTCAACATGAACAAAGAATGCATTACAAGTTATCTTAAACTTGCTGTGGTTCCTGCTATGTTCAGGCCATTGGTTCTTCTGCTTGATGACCTATTTCTATGTTTTTACTTCATTCTGTTTTATTTTTGCTAAACTGTAATTCACTGCTACCTACTTCTCAATGGTATTTTAAAGACTGCTGAAAAAATGTAGCCTAAGTATTTCTGTGGGCAGCCAAGACATAAGAATATAGACAAATGCTTTGAAACATGGCCCAGTAAGAGTTAGGTGAAGACCTGTATGTTATTTTATGTGAATGTTGCTAGGGTTTATTGCCAACAGCTTTCTAGACTTGGGATGAACTTTCACACATCTAGAGAGAGAGCCCAGATGCTGACTTGTAGCTGTTGTTGCCTTATCTGGGTGCATGTCCTAGAGAAGTCCTACCTGTTGTGGCTCAGAAGTGATGGGGAGGCAGTGCTGCTGGCTGCTCCATAGCAAGCAAGAGAAAAGTAAGGGACTGGCAAGAGAAATATTGTGAAATGTACTGCTTATGGTGGAGAGGCTACCCATGGTGATGCCAGGGCAGATTTATAAATGAAGTCTCAGAAGGAGAGGAGCAGCTCAGACATGCAGGGTTGTCAGGATGGACCAGAAACAGTCTTTGCAAAGCCTGCCAGGGACATCTGCTGTCTGCAAACTCTGAAGAGCCACCTTTTTACCATGTAGCTGCGAAGAGCACAATTTACTACTGTAAATTTTGCACAACAACCCTGCTGTTTCTATTTACCGGGTTACGTTTTAGGGCGCATGAAGAGAAAGAGTGCTGGCCTTCCTCAGAGCACAGAAGTGAGAAGCAGCCTGCTGTAGCAAAGGGAAAAAATGTACCTCGTCAGTTCTCGAACATTGAACTTCCAGGGCGTATCTGGTTCTCGGAATATAACTTCATAGCTATATTCACGTGCCTGAGGAAGTACACAGAAGTTTTAGATTTATGGCTGCCAAGCTCAGCAGTAGCCAATCTTCCACACCCTTGAGATTTTTCATCTAGTCAAGTGATGTCTCATATATCCCCATGAGGCAGAAAGAAGAGAGCCACAGATCCCACCAAGATGTTTGTCTGACTCCCAGCTCATCTGTTCCTCCTTACCCAAAGGATTTGGGTCTCCCAGCAAAACTTGTCTCAGCCTCAGCAGTGGCTGCCAGCACCCCACTCCTCACAGTGCCCTGGCTCTGGCAGTCACAGGTGCTTCAAGACCTAAATGTTGGAGCTTCTGGGAGTGTCATGCTATTTCCAGATGCTCAAGATACAACACTCAATTTTTATTTTATTTTATTTTTTTTTGGTGGTAAAGCACACACACACACACACACACACACACACATGTATATACATATATACAGTTAATACAGTTATTCACAGAATCATAGAACGGCCTGGGTTGAAAAGGACCTCAGTGATCATCTAATTTCAATCCTCCTGCTATGTGCAGGGTCACCAACCACCAGACCAGGCTGCCCAGAGCCACATCCAGCCTGGCCTTGAATGCCTCCAGGGATGGGGCATCCACAGCCTCCTTGGGCAAGATTGATTGCTTTTAGTTTGAAGGGGATAAGCATTGCCTCCTAAGGACATTACATAGTAGCAGAAAGAAGGCAAGGGCACCTGCTGGTCTTTCTACATCTTGTTCCCTTCTACCTGAGCTCTCTCATTTCACAGTCACCCATAGGCAGTCACAGCTTGTGCTACAGGAGCACACGCCCAGGGTTTCCAGCAGCGCTATGCATTCTTGCCTCTTTTGAGCTCCTATAAGAGCAATAGTCAGCCTTGAACCTCTTAAATCACAGAATCATAACGAAAGAGTGTATAGCTGTGCACAAGCATGAATGTAATGTTATCAGGCTGTATTATGAAACAGTACTAAGAATACTGCCAGAACTACTGCAAACAGATATCAATGGACCATCAAAGATTCTTCCTGTTGTATTTTTCACAAGTCTTAAACTAAAATTCTAAGTCACCTTGATATACATGTTAACTCTTACGTTCAGCCAGTTGCAAATTCAACAGTTTGGAAACCATTGTATCCATGTCACTGTTGACATTCTGACTGCCAAGAAGTTACAGGGCAAGTTTGAAGACTCTCTAATCTTTTCAGTAATTATGCCTTCACTGAGGTACGTAGCTGACTAGATAAAATAAGTACCTACACACCTTTTCCCCTGTCTCCACAATATAAATTATTAACTATAATTAGTGGAATGAGGGAAAAGGGAAGTAATTATTTTCAGCCTTGTTAAGAACTTTTTCAGTTAGATCACCTCCTAAATATCACAGTTAAGCATATAAAAGCAATAAATCATAGTTTTCCCTACCATCATCACATATGGCTTCATTTCCCAAGCATGGATGTTGGTATTATCAATAATAACCGGGCTTTTCCCATTCTTCATTGCTTTGCGTGCTGCAATGTAACACATTAAGTAAAGCTAAAATGTATTAATAGCAGACTGAGTCAGATCTATCTAGCCCCAAAGTGCCCTTTCTTTGCTCACCCCTGGCACACCTGGTTTCCCATTGGGTTTGTATCTCCCTCCCAAACCCAAGCAGAGCTCAGCAGGTGTTTCCTGGAGGAGGTGATGCAGCTGAGCAGCAGGATCTGAAACTCTTACAGGACATATTTTAGAGTATCTATGTGAGCACTGGCTATTTACAGCACATCCAAGTGACTATTAATTCCAAAAGATGTCTGTTTTGTGATCACAGCATATGTTTGCCATGGCAATCAACGAGTTCAGAGCATAGCCACAAAAGCATGTTACATTTTCTTTCTGAAATAGAAACCGTGGTGATTGCATTCCCAAACTGTCATTAGGTTTGTAAGCATTCCTTTTGGCTATCATGAATTCCTTGTTAACCCACTCACAGCTCAGGACAGATATCTGAGACCGTACAGTCTGCGCAATGCTGTGCATACAGCTGTGCTGAGTGGCTGCAGTGCTGCTATTAGCATGTCACCTGCTGTTCCCAAAATTCAGCACTGCTGTCTATTAGCCACTGTTTTGCTTCCAAAAACAGTACCTACCATCACCAACATTTACTCTATCAATTCCAATTTCTAATACTGTAAATAACTCAGAAGTGGCGAATGTTTTCTTAACCAGCACACCAGGAGCTTCGGTGCACTACTCTGAGATATCTTCTTTGGGTACTAAACTTAAAGACACTCTACAAAGAACAACTATGTTGAAAAGAAATATTTCAGTCAATTCAGTCACCTCTCTTTTGGTTCCATTTGTGTGCATCCTCTAGGAAGTCAGGGTCAAACACATATACACCATTTCTAGAAAAGAAGTCGTCAGTACTAAGAACTACAGCACTGGGATAGTCACATTTCAGCTGTCTGAAAAATAAAAAATGAAAGAAGAATTAGTGTATGCAAACACATGCCTTTCACAGAGAGCATTAAATCAGGAGCCATGTGAGTGCTCTACAAATTTGCACATTGCTTCATTTTGAAAATCCCAGGTAAAAGAGCTCTGAAAGTGATGTAATCAGTAGATGGACACACAGAAGGAAAAGAATGGAGCCTAAAGGATGTTTGATTTCTTTAATTCAGCAGAGAAATCTGCAGTGGACTACCAATATGAGCCTTTAATCATAGTAATAATTCAATTTTCTGAGTTATTTGGGAAGGTACGAATGTACAGCAAAGACATTACTGCTAATCCCATGGAAATTGGTCTCAAGAGGTGATATGATCACAGGAGTTTCACTACAGAGAGATTTCTGAAAATAACTCGGAGGAACAGCTTGTCATTTAGTGAGGATGATCCACAGTACCATCAGCTGTGGCTGACAAAGGAGCTCCCTGTGGCTGGTGGCAGAGGGCAGTGCCCCTCCTCTTTACATTGGCGTGTATCCCGCTGCGGTGCCATGGAGCTGTGACACTGTGCTGCTGTGAGCAAGTGAAAATGCTCCCTACGTGGTGGCTCACATTCTTCTGCAAGTCCTTAGAGAGCATAAAACCATCCTGATGCAAAACTGGGTTTCCCTTTGTGGTACATCCATGGGCTGAACTGTTTATTTTTTCAGACAAGTGAGCGTTGGGAGGAGGAGGAGGGAGGGAATCCCTGTGAGAAGCCGGGGTGAGCCCCCAGCACAACCTCACTGCTCACCATCTCCTCAGGGCCCAGAAGCCAATGCAAATAAAGCAAGGCCAGTCCAGAAGCCTCGTGACTGCGACGTGCACGGTGCTGCCCTGCTGTCTCACACTGCATTCAGTCCCTGTGACTCAGCTCAGCTCTTCAATACATCCCCGTAAGCGACAAAACAACTGTTTCTCAATGTCTTATCTGGCTGAGCAAATGCAGGGAAAAGGTCCCTCTGGGTAATCAGCAAAAAACAGACACCCCAGCTGAAAGGCTTAATTCTGTCATCTCCAGCTCTGCTCAAACCATTTGCTTACCAATTTCATTCTAATCTGCCTGCCAGAAGCTATGCTTTACTGGGATTGCATGTTGCTTTAGTGGAATAAAAGTCAGCTTCTGACTTTGTTCCATCCTCACTGCAACTTCCATCAATTTTTGATTAATTAATCTCATTTTGGGGTAGCGACTGCCACAGAGCAGGCTGATGCCTGTGCTGCAGCCCCTCCTTTACATCCTGGTTAGCAGCTACATGTGGTCCTCTTCTGGCTCAGAAGTGTGTTAATCACCCAATTACTGCTGCACAAACAGATCTAACAAGAGTCAAATACTCTAAACTTGGTACCATGCAAAGAATTCTTATCACGAAGAGCAGAGGGCATCTACTGCTTATCTGCTTACTCTTGTGCTGACATGCGGATAGATTTATCTAATCGCCCGGTGCCTTACCACTCCATTGCTTTACCAACCTTCTTACCAATCCAAAATTTATCACAGTTTTAGCACACACATTACTTAGCTATTAGTGCAAATGCAAAGTCACAAGACCAAACTTGTACTTGAAAGGAGGAAAAATATGGCACAAAATGTATTAAGAACAACAAATCACTGACACATTTGCTATATTCATACTAAACCAAGTCCCACTAACAGGAAACACTAAGCAGGTGTTTTACCTCCTGCCTATTCTGCTTTGACATTGAGCTTTCTAAAACAATATGACTCTGAAGCTGACAGCTGCTTTCTGCAATCCTTTACAGCCCCTGCATCCCTAACCACTCTGTGCAGCAAAAATACCTGTTTTTTAGGAAAATATACTGCACCTATATAAAATGAGAGGAGTTGCGGGTGATGTTATTACGAAATTTTGAGCAGCATCCATCACAGTTAAATCAGTAAGCGTAAGCTATACTAAGGAGAGGAAGACAGACAAAATCTCTTTGTGAGACCAAAGGGTAATAACATGCTGTGTTTGCATTAACAAAAAGCCACTGAACTTTAAGCACTGTGTTGCGATAAACAGCATCTGCCGTAAGTTCAGCACTGATTTGCCTACATGGGCCACTGAACTGCTTAGCATTGTGCTGTCTTGCAGCGGTTACATGGCGGTGTGTTATAGACATGGAGCTTGTGTCATGGTATGCTACTGCCCAGCAAGGCTACGGATGCTCCCTCCCAGGAGGCATCCAAGGCCAGGCTGGATGGGGCTTTGAGCAACCTTGTCTAGAGGGAGGTGTCCCTGCCTATAGCAGGGGGTTGGAACTAGGTGATCTTAAAGGTCCCTTCCAACCCAAACCATTCTATGATCCTACGACAAGCAAAAGTTTGCTCTGCTCCTCTCTTTTCTCCCAGGTTGCCATGCTGGGGGAAGTACCTCATTAGATGGGCACAGGTGGGGAAACAGCTTTCAGACACAAAAGCAACCAACTTCATGTGTCTGGGAACTGCTAAAAACCTTGGTGAGGTCACAAGCAGCCCCACAAGCAGATGAGGGCATCAGGGAGGCTTGGGATCAGTGTAGGCTCTCACCTCCTCTTCCAGCTATATGATGGCTGCAATGATTAAAAAAAGGAAACTCTTGCTATGGAAAATACAACTGTGCTTCTATTTGGCCATAGCAGTGTTGAAAGAGCTGTGTGAGTGAATAGAGAGGGGATTTTAAAGCATTCTAAATTATTCATCTGAAGAGCTGTTCCCATGATTTATACAGTTTTTGAAGTCTCCTTTTTTATTAATAGTATCTTCACAGCAATTTCAAACAATCATTTTGGAGTTTAACTGTATACATTTCTGTCTTCACAGACAACAAAATTATTATCCAGGCTTTCAACTGGGTGGATACACATATATGGCCTGGGAGAAGTTTTCACAGTCACTGATAACATCATCAGAGAAAGAAAGCCCCAGCTGCATTTCATAGGCTGAAGCCTCAAGATGCAATCTCCTTCCAAGGTAACATTGATTGTAACATTTATAGAATCATTTTGGTTAGAAAAGAACTCTAAGATCATCAAGTCCAACCACTAACCTATCATTGCCAAGTCTACCATTAAACCACATCCCTAAGCACCACATCCACACATCTTTCAAACACCTCCAGGGATGGTGACTTAGCTACTTACCTGAGCAGATTGTTTCAATGTTTCACAACACTCTGTGAATAAATTTTTCCCAATATCCAAACTAAACCTCTACCATGCAACTTGAGACCATTTCCTCATGTCTTCTCACTTGTTTCTTGGAAGAAGTCTCACCTCAACCTCCTTGCAGGCAGCTGCAGAGAGCAATAACGTCTCCCCTGAGCCTCCAAACCGAACAATCCCAGTTTCCTCAGTTGTTCCCTATCAGATTTGTGCTCCAGACCCTTCACAGCTTCATTGCTCTTCTCTAAATACGCTCCAGGGCCTCCATGTCTCTCCTGTAGCAAGGAACTGAACACAGTACTCAAGGACCTTAAGTACTAGCACCACGCACAGCTAGTTGTTCTGGTCACCCTTCTTTACACAGAGCTTTCCTGTGGAACTTTCAGCACAAAAATCAGAAATATGAGAAGCAGAGCACAACCTGCTGTGTTTTGACAACTCCTGACACCCTGAGGACTTTGGCCTGGCACACGGCTGCTGGGCCACATGACGGCGTGTCCACACCTTGCCCATGGGGTTGGGAGCAGCAGCTGCATTTTGCAGAGTAACAGGCTGTATGTCACACATTGCAGAGAAGTACCCAAAACATAAGCATTTTGTATGTTTACAGTGTGTTGCCAGCTGGAAGGAGCTGCAGAGCTGATAAGCAAAGTCCACAAACAGCGACAGAGCTGCAGTTCTGCAGTAGATTTGGGATCCTGGTGGCAAGCCAGGCTGGACCAAGATCTTTCCAAAAGCAAGTCTGAACAAGGGGCTGGAGGAGCAAGGAAGAATGGAGCAAGTTTCAAGGCAGTCCTAGATGTATGCACAAATTGGTAGGACTCATGTAGAGTTATAGGGAGTTCTGTGGAGAAAGACCTGGGGGTTCTGGTGGACAAAAAGCTGGACATGAGCCAGCAGTGTGCTCCTGCAGTCCAAAAGGCCAATAGTACCCTAGGCTCCATCAACAGAGGGTTGGCAAGCAGGGACAGGGAGGGGATTGTCCCTTTCTGCTCTGCCCTCATAAGTCCCCATCTGGAGTACTGAGTCCAGCACAAGAATGACACGGTGCTGTTGGAGCGGGTCCAGGGGAGGGCAATGAGGATGATCAGTGGGCTGGAGCACCTCTCCTGTGGAGGCAGGCTGAGGGATTTGGGCTTGTTCAGCTTGGAGACGGCTCTGGGGAGCCCTCATTGTGGCATTCCAGCACATAAAATGAGCTTATAAACGGGAGGGAGTCCAACTTTGTATACGGGCAGACAGTCATAGGAGGAGGAGGAGTGGTTTTAAACTAAAAGAGCCGAGATTTGTATGTTAGGAGGAAAATTCTTTACTCAGAGTGCAATCAGGCTGCTCTGAGAGGCTGTGGGTGCCCCATCCCTTCAGGCACTCAAGACCAAGCTGGATGGGGCTCTGGGCGGCCTGAGCTGGTGGGTGGTAGCCCTGCCCATGGCAGGAGTTGGGCTGGGTGGGCTGTAAGGTCACTTCAAATCCAAACCATTCCATGCATCTAAGATTCTACAAAATGCAGCAAAGACAACTGGGGAAGATGTAGTTTATGTCAAGCACTGATGCCTAAGTGCCGATGTACTTTCCACCTTCTGTTTCTCTGTCATCTGTTTGGGATCTGTTCTCTCTGCACTTCATAGTGGAGTACAAGAATGACCCCCATTTCAAGTGATAAATAAACAGCAGTAGCTTAGAAGTTGCATACTTGATCATGCCCAGCCTAGTGCTTGAGTGAAACTGCTCGACACGTTGCACAAGGTGTATATTTCCAGAAAAAACAGACTCTATTGTGGAAGCAGATAAGAACTTGCATGTGACTTGATTTTTGGAGATGTTTTTGGAAGCTGTACCCACTACTGCACTTCAGGTAATTGTTTTCTTAGTGCTTGCCTTGATTTGATCATAAAACATATACTGTGCAGTCAGGGAGAAACACATCCATGTGGAGGGCATTACTCACATCTGACAGAGGCTCTTGGAAATGTAACTCCCCCTCTCTCTTTCTTCTCCCACTCTGGTGGTGAACAGCTAAGGGAGCCAGTGGGGCAAACCTAATAAATAGGAGGTTCAGGAAAGCATATCCTTAATAGTGAAGTAATTGGAAAGGTTTGAAATTTGCCAGTGAGCAAACAAATCCTCATTCTGCCTTGATTATTGAATGTATCATGGGTGGCTCCTTCACTGCCTTTACCAGCAACCAAAAACCAGACCAGAACTGACCTGTCCCAATGCCATGCCAGCTCATCTGAGACTGACTGTTTCCACAGATACTGTGACCATATCTTACAGAGCTGTACCCAACCAGTGCTAAGTGATGCTGAAAGGTGTGGGCACCAAGCCACCAGCCCCGGCTTGCTGCTGGAAAATGTTCCAGAGTGACAGTGAAAAGGGGACACTCTGCTGGAGCTATCAGTGAGTTGAGGTATCAGTAGTGATAACATTCACAGCTCATGACATTTCTGAGTGCTGTAAAGAAGTACAACTTACAAACAGAAATTCTGGCTGATAATAATGAATGAATGGGGATCTGTGTGAAAGCAGCAGAAGAAACAGCAGAGCAAAGGTTAAAACAATGGCATATACTGATAACCAAACAGCAGTGAAGCTGGGAGACGTGTCCTTCACCCACACAGCTCGAAGCCAGCGCCCTGCTGAACCCACAGCAGATGGCTTGCCATGGGAAGCCTCTGCAAGCACCTTCTGATTTCAGCCAGACCTCTTGTGCACATGTATTCTGATGCACCTTTCCTCTCCTGCAGGATTGTGCACTGAGCTTGTTGTACTGATTTAGAATCATTTAGAATCATAGAATCATAGAACGACCTGTGTTGAAAAGGGCCATAATGAAGATCTAGTTGCAACCCCCCTGTTACATGCAGGGCTGCCAGCCTCTAGACCAGGCTGCCCAGAGCCACATCCAGCCTGGCCTTGAATGCCTCCAGGGATGGGGGTTTTAATTTAATTTAATTTAATTTTAATTTAATTTTGGAAAGTTTAGTTTTTAGAAACAAATTTCTGCTCAGTACGTTATAGCAAACAGTGTGGGATGTGGGAAAAGCAAATAGCAGCACTTTCTTGGCACAGTCCTTTCAAAATCTAGACAGAGCTAGTGGAGAGGTGCTAAGTGCAGTTCTCACAGCTGCCCTTTGAGCCCCATCCTGCAGTAACACAGTAAATGGGGCGAGGTGCAGAACAAGTATCTCAAGCACTCATCTTACACATGACTAAAGCAATGCTTACAATTCATTTTGCAAATCTCTCATTAATAATTAACCTTATATTTTGACCTAAAAAAAAAAAAAAGAAAAAAATAGATTTCATTTATTTGCATTGGCTGAGAATACAAATCATACAAATCGTTACATTCAGTCTGAAGTACGAGAAAACCCAAACTCTCCTGGCAGTGATGGGACCCGTGCTTAAATGATCTCTTTAAGAACAGATGTGCAGTTGGGCCTTCACAAAAACTGCAGCCTCTGGACAGTCACTTCAGAACCTGATCCTGCAGACCGCCTGTAAGGCAGAAGACCCCGTTCTACCTAAAGGGCCGCTCTGCAGATGAGGAGCTGCAGGTTCAGCCTCACGCTCTGTGCTCCCACCTTTTGCAGTCCGGCCGTTTCGCCGCACCACAGAACGGCGCGTTAACCAACGCGGGGCTCCTCAGGGCCTGGAGGAACACACAGCCCTCGCTCACGGAGCTACGGAGCGGCTCAGGCTGGAAGAAACCTTAAGATCACGAGGTTCCAACCCCCCGCTGGTGCAGGGCTGCCGGCCACGAGAACAGGCTGCCGGGGAAGGCAAGGGACAGGGCGGTGTGCGAGAGCACCAGGAAACGTCTCCGTTCTGTGAGAGGCTGAGCGCGGGCGCTGGGAGCCGTGAAGCGGATGGGGGCCGCGCCGGGTGACGCTGCCCACGGTATCCTCGCTTTTTTTTGTCCCGTTTCGGAGCAGCCTCTTCTGCCCGTACCGCACACCGCTGCTGCCCCGACCGGGGCTCAGACGGCAGAGGACCGGCAGCCCCAGTTCGTGCCGGTTTGCCCCGCCACAAGAGGAAGCGTTTCAGCCGCAAGGAGCGCTCGTCCGCTGCCCCTCGCGGAGCAACAAGCGAACATCGCGGCTCCGCCGGCACAGCCGAGGCCTCGCCAGGGAAGGGCCCAGCGAGACGCGACGGCTGCGGCTCCGTAGAGAGGACGACGCCCTTACCTGGCCAGCGTGCTCTTCCCGGAGCCCGGCAGGCCTCGCAGCAGCACCAGCGTTTTGCCGAAGCGCCGCGGGGAGCGGCGGGGCGGGGGCTGCAGGCTGAGCGCCCCCAGGGCGCGGAGCAGCTGCTCCTCCATACGGCACGGCTCGGCTCGGAACGGCTCGGCACGGCACGCCGCACGGGGCCCAGCCCCGAAGGAGGAGGCGGGAGCTGGCGGGGTCCGGCTCGGCCCCTCCCGGTCACAACAACACCGTGCATCGCTGCAGGCTTGGGCGGGGCGGACGGAAAGCTGCGCAGACGGCAAGGAGCGGAGGGAGACGGCTGACAGCCAGAGAACGAGCCGGCCGCGTGCCCAGTGGCCAGGAAGGCCAATGGCAGCCTGGCTTGTATCAGCAGTAGTGCAGCCAGCGGCACCAGAGGCGATCGGCCCTCTGTACTCAGCTCCGGGAGGCCGCACTGAGTGCTGAGTTCAGTTCTGGGCCCCACACTACAAGAAAGACATCGAGGCCCTGGAGTGTGTGCAGAGAAGGGCAACGAAGCTGTGAGGGGACTGGAGCACAAGTCTGATGGGCAGCAGCTGAGGGAGCTGGGATTGTTCAGTATGGAGAAGAGGAGGCTCAGGGGAGACCTCATCACTCTCTACAGCTGTCTGAAAGGAGGCTGTGGTGAGGTGGGGGTCGGCCTCTGCTCCCACGTAACAGAAATAGGACAGGAGGGAATGACCTCAAGTTGCACGGTGGAGGTTCAGGCTGGGGCTTCCCTCAGTTAGACAGAAACGTGAAGCACCATTTCAGGAGAAAACAACAGAGGCTGTGCACCTTGGGATGAAAGAATGGGAAAGAGAGATTGGGGAAGCCTTTTGCTTGACACGAAGAGATTGGAAATTAATGCTAAGTAACAGGATAAGCAGTGAGGGCAGGAAGAAATAGGATGAGACCATTGGTGCGCTGTTCATGCTCTGATACATGTGGCAACATTTGGGGCCCTCATACAAATGAATTAAATACAAGAATTCAAGCCTCCTTTGTGCGCATTAAGATATACCTGTACATTGCAACCAGCTTTCAGAAAGTGACCTTTAAGCACACACATAATATATATATGTGTATCTCAATTGTGACTTTTATTATGTGCATAAAGAAGCTGATACCAGGGGGAGGAAAAAAAAAATGACTACAGATTCACACCAGAAAGCGATACTGGTTACTTTCTTCCAGGTTGCTCCTTACATTTAAAATCCTTGGTTTGTCCTTTCACGGTGGAATCGAAGTGAAGTTTCTGTAATAAAAGAAAGAAAAGATTCTGTTGAAATACCATAATAGTGCAGACTTCAATTGTGGCAAATCTGACCTTTGGACTAAAGAATTCACCTATTTGAGATCTACAAAGCTTGTTTCTCTTTCATACTCAGCCGTTGGCACCTTTTGTAATAACTGAAAAGGAACAGAGAGAAAAGCAGAAAATAGAAAATGCAGGGGGGAAAAAATCAAAAATGGAAGAAAAATGGAAGAAAAAAAATCTGGATGTCAAAATTAGAGCTAGCAAGGTCTTAGCAATCACAAGGCTGAAAAAAACTCAAAAATAAGGAGATGAGTAACACAGTGGACTTTTTTTTTTAATTTTTATTTCCTATTTAATCATCCCCCCTCCACCCCCACATTCATATCTTTTATTTCCTCTTATTCCCACTTAATTATGCTCTCTACTTAAGTAAGTTTTAGGCCATGTTTTCCTGGAAAGCTCTATAAAGGGTAGGTGAGGTTTTCTGGTCATAATTCTGAGTGCTGTTTCATGCTAAATGTGAAAGGATAGAGATTGTTTTCCCTTTATTATCCTGTAGCAAAGTAACAACTCAGAGTTTGACTGTGGGAGGGTATAGCATCTTCTGTTGCATTACTGGAGAACTGGTTTAATTTGCTTTGTAATTTTCAGATCGTTTGTCATTCCAGCCTAAAGAGAGAGGAATCAGTGAAGCACCAGATTTGCAGCCTTGTTTCTTCCAGTTGTCAGATCTTCTTGAAACTCTTCATTTATTGTGACAACACATGAAGCACCAGGTACTCACTTAACAACATACTTTAACTGGTTTTCTCTGGTATTTAACTGGTATTCTCTTTAGTATTTGTTTCCAATTAAAACACAAGAAACACTGAAAAAGGAATTTGTGAGTAGGAACTGGAGATGAGATCATCTTTTTTTGTCAGCTCTTGAGTAGTGTTTAATTTAAGGAAGTGAGAATTAAAACCAAGTTGTAATAGTAGTCAAAATTTTATGATTCCTACTTTTTCACAGTAAGAGGAGCGGTGTCACAAATCCATTCTCAATGTTCAGGCATAAATATACTTTTTTCCTTTTATCTACATCTGGGAAACTTGTTCAGACTTCTCTTTCCTGCTCAGTTCCAAGGACATCCTTGCTTTTGCCACCATCACACCTGCGACTCCTTAATCTCCTGCATCAAATACAAGATGTTTTAATATCAAGGCCTTTGGAGATAAGATTTCACCCCTCCTGTCACTTCTCATTCACCATCACTGATTTGACCTGGCTGCCAGTCATCTCACACTCAGGTGATTCTTTGCTGCCTCATCTCTTGGGCAGAGCCACCCCAGAGAAGTCGGAGCATAAGCTCATGTGCAGAGTTCTGCACACCAAAGCAAGTCTGCACTGTATGCAAAGCATGGATGACAATTCATTTCAGCCTGATGAGGGTTCAGGCAGATCCCTTCAGCATGTGTGTTGAGGTGAGCTCACCCAGCTGAATGGCTTCAGTCTAACTGCAGAAACACTGCATCCAGCAAGGGGAGACGCCAGCAATAGCACGGCCAGGAAAGGAGGACTGATAACAGGTCATCAGGAGATTTGTCTCACCCAAACAACCATCCTGTGAGGCTGTCCTAGAAGATATGTTCCTGTAGGGAGTTACTGCTGTGCCTCAAGCAAAAACATGCCTTTATTTTGTAATAATAAATGCAGATAAATCCTTAAACTGCTATCAGCTTTTGTCAGCTTGCTCTACTATTGGCATCTGGCAATGGGAGTTCCTGGTCTAAGAGCTTTTAGGCACTAAAATAATACCCTGTTTTCACTGATTTCAGCATTTTATTATTATTTTTAATCAGGATCTCTTGCCTAATCTCCACAACAAATACTGATGTGCTGCCCACGCTGCTCTAAGGAGCTCTCAAAACTACTTTAGATTAACTCTAAAGTAGTTTTCTCAGAGAAACACAAACATTGTCCACTCTCATTTCAACAAAACCAGCTTCACGAAACAATACAGAATCATGGTCATCTGACTAATAATTAAATAGCACTTGGCCAATAATGCTTAGAACCATAGAATCATTAAGGTTGGAAAAGAGCTCTAAGAACACCAAGTCCAACTGCCAGCCCACCCCAAGCATGCCCACTGACCACGTCCCTCAGTGCCACACGGCTCCTGAACGCCTCCAGGGACGGTGACCGCACCACCTCCCAGGGCAGCTGTGCCACTGCCTCACCGCTCCTTTGAGAAGAAATTCTTCCCAGTATCCAACCTGAACAGTCTCTGGCACAACTCGAGGCCACTCCCTCTCATTCTACCACTGTTACCTGGGAGAAGAGGCTGACCTCCACCTCACCACAACCTCCTTTCAGGCAGTTGTAGCGAGTGATAAACTGAACGCAGCACTTGAGATGTGGCCCCACCAAGTCTGAGTGCAGAGGGATGACCCCCCTCCCTGGTGCCACTGGCTTTACTATTGCTGATACAAGCCAGGATGTCATTGGTCTTGTTGGCCACGTGGGTACTCTCAAATGTTTACTCTCAACTGCTCAACAAATCAGGAATATAGCACGGAGGTGACATGAATCACACCAGCTCACCTCAGTAATTAAGCTGGCAACAAAGTGCAGCTGCTAAGCATCCTACCTACACCATTGCTTTCACTTCACCAGGTAGAATTTAGATTTTGAGAGGGGAAAAAGAGGGAACTTTAATAGCAAAGTGCTGCCCGCTCTTTCCCACGTAGACTTAAAGACAAAATAAGACCAACAAAAGCCAACAATCCTCCACCTCACAAAAAGAAAAAAGAGAAACAAACAAACAAAAATCCAACCTCAATCCTTATCTGAAGAAAACAAAAAGAAGTAAATTGAGTGATGCTTAATGCATCTTAACAATCATAACAACCCGTGTTCTTCAGTTGTTTGGACAAGTCTAATACAAGAAATAAAACACGTTTACAGGTGTGACTGATTACCTTTTCCTTCATGCAGTTTTTTTGTTTTAAGTAAGGTGTTCTTTCACTGCTGATGGAGGACAGCACCCAGACAGCCACTGCTGGCACAAGTCGTGGTGTTCTCTTCCATCACCCCAGGAGACATTTCTGGAAGCTTTTCAGAAGAGTCTTCATTCTCATGGTGACTTTCATTTATATCTTCATGGGTAATTATATCAGCTAAAAAAATAAATTATAAACTGCAACTAAAAATACTTGAAGTTATCTTACATAATTTGTAACATGTCAGAAAAGAATGTTTCTAGAGCTTTTGTTTCATCAGAATGCTCATGATTTTGCTTCCTAAATGGCCTCACAAATAAGCTAATTATTTCGGGTTTAAATAATATGGATACACATCTGTCAAAGACAACATATATATATGTAAAAATCAGTTTATATATACACTTATATATAAATCCTTGTTTTCTACTTCCTCTCAGCTCTCTAAGGACCTTCCTTTTCTGTCTCTTTCTGCTGCCTCATAAACTCTCCTATTTCAGGCAACAAACCCTAACAGCTTCCAGCAAACAACTATTGTATTTTAATCTTGTTGCACAATTTATTCTAAATTACACTAAACTAATACAGAAATAATGGAACAAAACAATCAATAACTGGATTCTGTAGCTGCACACTGCAGGAATTAATGTGTATAGAATTAATGTAGAAGTCCTGAGCACCCTGTGGGACCTCGATGTCTCCTGCTGCTTGAGAGCCCAACTTATTGTCAGGCTGACTGTTAAGCTGAAGGTGCTCAGCTTTGCAGAGGAACAAAACCTAAAGAAAGGCTTTTTCATCTTACACTTCCTTCTGACCTGGAATCAGATAAACATGAATTCAGTATTTGATTAATGTTATACAGGAAACTAAAATGCAAAGAATCTCAGCATGTTAATCAGGAGAAGTGGCAGCAGCTCTGCCATACTGCCTACCCAACCAATGAGGCACACGTATGCCAGGAGGGTTGGAACTAGATGATCTTAAAGGTCCCTTCCAACCCAAACCACTCCATGACATCCTACTGCTTTTGCACAAAGAGAAGTGCTACCACTCTTTTGTGCTGAAAATCTTTGGCATACTTCACTTCAGTATTAACTATGTTCTCTACAAATATTTTATACCAGTTTTGATCACAAAATACACTCACCAGCCAAGGCACTTCCACTCTGCAACCCATTTGCTTTCTGCTTCTCCTGAAATACATAACAACAGTCCAAAGAAAAAGAGAGAGTATGTGACAAGAGATTTTGCTATTCTGGGAGAGAACAAAGTCTGTGTTCTATTTTAGATTATTATGTCATTGTATCTACAGGATTTTCCTCATTTCCACTGCTCCTCAAGTAAAATCAAACCTTTACAAAGCAGCAGTGGGAAGTAGCACAAGAGTAATTTGTAAGTCACAATTTCTAATTAGACAAGGAAAGTTAAGCTGCCATCAGTCACTCCATGACCTCTTTGGTCGCGGCAGGAGTAGCCACAAAGTTGCTGCTGTTTGCAGAGGGTGGCACTTGCTCAGATGATGGGAAAAAACCATGAGGAGGAAGACATTAGATACAGTATGTTGTATTTAGTGAACACAGACCAGGTCAGAAGGATCAAGGAAATTTTTTAAGTTTTGTTAACCTCCCACGGCTACTTTGTATGTACTTCTGAAGCTGAACTTCCAAAATCTGGATCCTCCCATGGCATGAACTGTTTTTGGAAATACCCAGAAGTGTACATAAAGCACCCATCTCCTCATTGTGGATATTAAAAAAGGGGAGTTTACTAGCAAAGAGTAGAACCTTGCTTCATGAACTGAATGAATTCTCTTAACACCTGGAATATTGAAAAGCCTTCTGAAATCCCCTAAAATTCGTACCTCCACAGAGGTCTTCCACAGTAAATAGATCATCTTTGAAACTTTCCAGTCAAGAGGAACTATATAATCATCTGGCAACAAGGATTCTGCAGAAGAAAATATTTTTGCAGTTGAGTGTTCGCATCTCGTCAGGGCTAAAGTATATCACTGCAGTATAATTTTTGCTAATTCCTACATGAGCCAGCAGCAAAGCCAAAAGTGACATTTACAGAAGGCCACTGCACGGAGGGGAGGGAAAGAGATTTGGTTTTGTTTTCTTTTTTTAGGCAAAGACTTTCGTTTATTCCATACTTCCCTGAACCACAGTACAAACAAGAACAGAAAGCTCTCAGCCCATAAATTCAACAAAATGCAGTTCTGTAACAGACTCCACATTTTAAAACGCTTAATTATAGGAAGCACTGCAATATTATTCAATAAATTACTTTCTAATATGTTTTAACTGCAACAACTCCTTACTCCTTAAGGAACTGAAAAGAGATTCTTGATAGAAAAGCAGTCTAAAATACATTTGAAAGCAGTCTAAAATACATTTGTGCTGGTAAGAGAAACAGCCTAGCAAGAAAGTCAACTTAATCTTTCATTTATAAATATCCAAGGACAATTACTTACCAAAAATTTTCCCTCCAAAATTATTAAACAAAAATTGTCTGCAGTTATCACTCACAGAATCTACTGCCTGATGGAGTGGTTGGCAACCCTGCCTGCAGCATTCTGTAATTCTATGTGTATGCCAATAAACAATAGTCTATCAATACACAGCCGACCACAAAAAAAGCACAAGAATTTCTGAAGTTGTGAGAAAATTGTGTTTGAATCAGAACATGGCCAGCATTCTGCATGGAGCATTCACATTTTTTGAGGACAAAATAAACGCTCAGCAATCACAAGCTGGGGGGAGCTTTATATTTCTTAAAAGTTGTTTACAAAGGAAACTCATCTAGAATATCATATCATAGAATCATAATGGCCTGAGTTGAAAAGGACCACAATGATCATCGAGTTCCAACCCCCCTGCTATGTGCAGGGTCACCAACCACCAGACCAGGCAGCCCAGAACCTCCCATCTCAGTTTAAAACCATTCCCCCTTGTCTTATCACAATCCACCCTTGTAAACATCCATTTCCCTTCCTGTTTATATGCTCCCTTCAAGTACTGGATGGCCACAATGAGATCTACCCGAAGCCTTCTCTTCTCCAACCTAAACAATCTAAACATCCGGAAACTCACTCACAGAAGAATGACATTTGCTGCACCCAACAATTGAGTGCTTTGGGATGCCTGTTATGTTTGCCATCCCCTGGCGGATCACTTCTTTCAAGTCATGGCCAACCTTCAGTCCCTCCTAGATGCTGGCAATCAAGACCACAGACATTAGCGCTTGCCAAGCTTAGATACTGTAGTAGTTGAGCATAATCCCAGTTGTTCCTGGCTGTGCTTAACCCTGCACAAGATTTTGGTGCCAAACTGAGGTCAGGCAGCACTGCAGGTTCTTTGGGCACAGATCAAGGCCAGCAGTGCTGCCAGGGGGCTGCCATCAGTGCTCTGGCAGGTAACATTACCATCAGCTTGTATGATAAAACAAAGAATCAGCATGCCTGTTTTGGCACAGAGACAGAACATAAGCTGCTTTTCAGCTGTCTTTACATTTTTACATGAGGATACATGGTTAAATTCAATTCCACTGAAACAAACAGGTATACAGACTCAATAACTCATCTATGTTTTGAAATCTATTTGTTTGCCAAATCAAACTTACTGTTTTTTTCACAGGCTAAGCTTAGGCCAAGGAAGTTGCAGACCTTTACACACAGGGGACATGGGTGGCTCTTTCCATCACAGTGTTGTAGCAATTCCCAAACACGCCTGTTGTTGCTGACTGCAGCTCTGTGCCAGCTGGCAGTGGTTTAGAAATCACAGTTGCCACACACAGCTTCCCCGAGCACTGATGGTGCTTCTAAGTAAGTTAATGTGCTAAACTGAAAGTACAAATATAGGACAAACTAGAGCTCCAGAAGGCAAACATGCCACTGTGACACTCAGTCGTGTGTGATTAAAAAGAAAATAGTGTATATCTGAAAATGCATCCTGTAAGTTTGATATCAAAGTAGAACTTAAATTAGATTCTGGAAAAATTTTTCAATTGTATCTAACCCACATTAGGGTTTATGAATAAACCCACATTAGGGTTTATTCCTTTTTCTTTGTTTATGAGAAAATGCTACTATCATCAACCAGATAAAAAAAAATCAAACATGCAGGTTTTATATAAGAGCACATATTTTGTACCCTCTTTTCCATTTAGATTTGTAATCAACAAATTAAAGCCTTTCTGAGAATGATGTATTCACATCAAGAGCTTTGTGCTTTGGATTTGAGTTGCTAAGTTACCATCACTACAGAGAACGTGAGGGTGAGGCCAAACCCAATGGTCTTCATCTCCCCTTGGAGATAAAGATGCTTTTAGTTTAAAAAAAAGAAAGAAAGAAAGAAAGAAATTCACCAAAGCAGCAGCGATTCCTTTCAATGGGGTTACTATTTCATTCACTGTTACCTGCAGTCAAAATGAACACTTAATCACAGACACACACATTTACACAGCAGCAGTAAGAAGAGCATTACCCAGCGGAAGACCTGGAGAACCAAAGAGCTGCACAAGTTGAAAAGCAAATCCTATGGATAAGGGAAGTCCCAGAAAGCTGGTTTTCATATTCATGTCTTGTTTAAATTCAGGTGGAGATGCTGCTGATGGATCAGGGCCATCTGCTTTGTGCACATTTGCAACACACTTTTCCAAGATGCTCGGATCTTCTGCATATTCAGAAACATCTTGGACAGAAGACAAAATATCTGGTTGGCTGCTTATGACATCTGAGGAGGTTTGTTCACCTTCACCTTCTTTGTTACCAACTGCCTGATGCTGCCTCGGAGTTTGAGCTCGCTCCTCCTTTGCTTTGGAAATCACACAAACACTACAAGAATACTTTGGCACTGGAGAAGACCTTCCCAAATGAAAATATGAAATAGCTTGTAAAGGGGAATCCACATCAGGGGTGGGCAAGGAATAGGGTGCCTCAGGGCCACTGTATGGTGCAGCATACTCCTGAAACGCCAGGTTCTGTTCACATCCCAATCCACGGTCCTGGTGCAGAAAGCCCTTTTGCTCCACTTCTAATACACTTTCTGAGGGACCATCACCTTTCAGTGGGACTTCCTCCCCTCCCTCCATACCACCAGCAATTTCTCTGGGTAGATTAAACTTGGGTGCCAAGTTGACTATTCTTCTGTACCTTTTTCTCTTTGGTGCAACTGGTGCAGCATCATTTCCTGAAGCATTTACTGGCATTGAATAGTGAGTGGAGGTGCTCCTGGGTTCCACAAGCGAACCCACGTGCACTTCACCAGGCGAAGATGCCAACACACCATTGCTCTGTATATTACCTGCCTCCTCAGTCACCAATTCCTGGTGGTTTTCCTTTACCAATCCCTCACTGGGCTGGGGGCAGTTCAGCTCTGTTGAACTGTTGGTGCACATCTGTTTGGGCTTCCTCACTTTTTTCTGTCTTTGTTCACCTACAAACTTATCCTCAGACCAAGAAGGAGAAAGTTGTGCATCAAAGCCCTGCTGTAATTCCTCAGTAGATAAATTAATTGAAAAAAAAGCCCAGGCATTAGAGCAGTTCTCTTCTGGTTTCATTGCACTTTTATTGTCTGTGTTACTATCAGGCACTTTGGAATTGTGACAGAGAGAGATTTCTTTTCCTTCACCATTTAGAAGTAACTGTTCAGCTTCCATGTCAGGTCCACATGTACTTTTAAGTTTGCTTTCTGTGCTGGACAGCAGACTGTTACCTTCACAGTTGCATTCCACTTCTTGGATACAGCTTGCATCATTCTTTACGTTCAGGGTACTGCTCTTGCAAAGATTCTCTCTATGCCTTTGATTCACTTCCTCATCATCAAACATGTTTTTGGTTGTGCTTCCAGTACAAAGGGGTTTCTTATCTGTTAGAGGTGAGCTGTCACTCTCTACAGGCACTTCATGCATCAGCACCCCATTGGATACAGCTGAGATCTCTGTGACAGGAGAGCTCACAGCTTCTGTCCCACTTTCCTTATCACCATTCGGCCGCTCCTCACAACCTCCCATTGGATCCTCAGGACCTTCCCCAGATGCACACAGGGACTTTCTGTTTTCCTCTTCTGAGTCATCCCCCTCACTTTCGGATGTTTCCTGGTTGTCTGGAATGAGATGAGCCGCTCCACCTAAATTCTGCTTTGTGATTTCTGTCATCTTCATTTTTTTGTTTCTTTTTCGCTTTTTCCTCTGCTTTACTTTTGCCAAGGGATGCCCGTGGTTTTTCTTTACAATTCTCTCCCTGTGTGAAAAATAACAATAAAAAGAGTTTAAAAACCAATATATATGCAAATACATTATAAATTATTCATTATATAAATGAACATACTTGTGGTGTTTCATTTGAAGAGTGTTTACCATTGATGATGGTCAAACACAGACCATCTGCTTTTTAAAAGAGACAACCTCAGATAAGAACTTCTATTGATTAAACACAAGTGTAGACCTTACAATTCAGAACAATCTTGAACATCTGACATATAAATAAATACAGTTGCAGTCTCATTAACTTAATTTTACTATAAGTATCAAAAATTACTGCAATCCTGTTTCTGGATGTCTTTCTAAAGTCTTTTTAATAATAGATACTAATAGATATTAAATGCATAGATATTAAATGCATTAATAACAGATGCTAACCAAAAGCCTGAATAATGCAAAGGCATGGGGGCTACAGCAATACTCTGATGCTGCTCAATGTATTGTGAGTGGGTACACGTTTGGAGAAAAAAATTTCACATTCTATTTGCAACGAAATAATACACCTCAGACAAGTTGACTCAGTGTAGGCAGTGATTTAAAGTGAATTTTGCCTGCATTTCTCAACAAATTCAATAGATAGCAGCCCTAGCAATGACTTCTCCGAAATTGTGGTGCTAGTTAACTCTGAAATGAACATGAGTAAGAGAAACTTTCTGGGCTACAGTGCAGCCACAGCATTACTAAACCAGAACAGGATCCAAAAGCCCCAGTGCCTTCATATGGCTGCAACGAGTGCCATGGATCACAGAGAAGACCTTGTGGGAAAGCACACGCATCTAATTGCCCTGAAGTGGTACCCACATCTGGAAGCATCCTCCTAGGAAATCAGATGTCCTTCTAATGGTGGTATTTAAGTCTACGTGGTGCTCCTCTCAGTAATTAAATCTGACTTCCTCTTGCACAAATGGGTACATTTTCAATACAGGGCACTGTGCTTTAAGTGCAGGTACCTGTACTGTACCTGTACTGCAGGTACATATTAGCCAAGATGAAATCCACTGGCATTCTGCTCACACTACACCCCCTACACTGAAACATACTTCCTCTCACCCCAAAGAGACACAGACTGCATGGAAAAAAGAAACGTAGTTTCAGGACTGATTAGATTTCCTTTGGCTATTGAATGAAATTGCAGAAAAGCAAAATGTCTACAACAGTAATTAAAGAGGGTTTTGTTTGTTTGTTAGGTGTAACCCAGATTTGTCTGAACTGTATTCTTATCACAGAACACACCTTAAATCCTGACACTAACATTCCTCCTTTTGAAAAGGAGCTTTAGGAAGTGATTTTAGAAGAGGAAGTTCTCTGAGGTTTTCAAAATAGTAATGCCCCTCGCAAACAGGGTACAAAAGAGCATTCTGTTTGTGCTTGCTTTGAATGGAGCACAGAAATAAAACAGATGTGAGCATCAGTTCCATGGAGAATCTGGTATTTTATCTTTGTGCTGTCATTGACAGCTCTGCAGAAATGACCAGCAGATTGGCAGCGTCAGCACCTAGCACAGGAAGGCTGAAATCCAGCAGCAAAGGAACAGATTCCTCCAGCCTCATCATTGCAGTAGCTGTGCATGCTCACCATCCTCCTCCCTAGATGGGTTTGTGCTGCTGCCCACGGGTGGGAACCTCAGACTCAAGCACATCTCTGCTGCCCAACTCCTTCTTTACCTGACCATCCTTTCAGGATAATCCTGACAGAAACTTTCTTGGGGTGGGATGGCAGGCTAAGAGATACTGAAGAACTCAGCAAAGCAAAGGCTGAGGCCAACACATTTATTTCCTCTCCTCACCATTAATTCAGATTCAAGAAGCAAAAACATACTGGAAAGGATTCATTTTAGAATGCAAGAACAGCAGAAACACACCCACCAAATAACAAAGAAAGAACACTGGATAAGTCAGAGAAACCAGCAGCTGTTACTGCTCTGGAACTGGTGCATGTCATAATAGTGATGGTAGCAAATGTTGGTCCAGGTGGATGATTTTGTGTGCCTGGAAATATCATTTCATAGTGAGAACCAACAGTTCACATTAAATACAATCACACCATTTCTCTACTTTGGAAGAGACTTTAGATCAGTTCAGTGTAATTAGTTTTTAAGGGTTTGGATTTCCTCCGGAAAGGACTAAAAGAAAAGGGGATGTGATGGACTACTGAAGGCAGAGTCATTAATTTCATTATTCTTTACTCTTCTCAGCCAGCTAGTCCTAACAAAACACTACCTCTGACAAACACTGGAATGCACTGTGGTGCCACAGCTGAGATTTCCCTGTGTGGGGTACATCCAATATCATGTTATGGTTGGTTTTTTTTCATGTAACAAAGTGAACTGTCTACTAACTGTCTTAAATTTTAACCCACTTCCTCCTCTTTTAACCCACCTATGTGGTTTTTGGAAGAGTTTTTCCCACTCATAAAACCACGTGGCACACAGAGAAAGTTTGAGAACCAGCATGGAGATAGACTTCCTCCTTGACAGGGGCATTTGCTAGCAAGTTGTTTTAAAGCACACAAAACACACTCAAGTAGGAAGAAAAACGTTGCAGGTTCAGTTGTTATTTACATTTTGCCACGTATTATGCATTTGAAAGAGACACAAGTGTTTAGTAATAAGGACCTTAACAATGTAGTATTTTTGCTGGAAGAGGAATTCGCTATCTATAATGATACTTTGAAATTTCTCATCCTGCCACTTAGGCAATATCAAAAGCTTTTTCCCATAACTCTGTTACACGTGACCTCAAGGTTTAACCCAATGCTCAAAACAGCACCTCCAGCCTGAGAGGCAGCGCTCAGAGCCCTCACTGGAGAAACAGCCTTTTTCATCAGAGCTGAGGCAGAACACGCAAAGAAAACCACCTATGGAAGGTAGCAATATATATATAACTGGAAAGTGACAAAAAGAGGAAAAAAAATAACAGATATTTTAATGAAAGTTTATTTTAACTTCAGCTCTACCACAGATTTAAATTGATGCCTCCTTGATGTCAAAACATGTCTGTAATAATTACTGTAATGGAAATACAGAGGAACTGATAAATTAAAAAAGTGATTCTGTATGACATTTAGCAATGAGCTACACACTCTTTGAGAAAATTACCATTAATTTCCCAAAGTCTCCATAAGGAGTGAACTTTCAATGAGATCTCTACTAGAGCTGCTTATATATAGAGGTAATTGCCAGGATATGGTTTGCCTTCCCTTCCTGGTAAGTCCATGTACATGACTGAATGAACATTCTTCCTCATGACCCAATGTGACAGCAGCAGCAAGCAGAAATGATGGCTATATCCTCAGGATAACAACAAAAACCACAGCACCAGCCTCTCTTGTTGCATATTTTGCCTTTCATTCTTAAATGCCTGCTGAAGATGAGTTTCTCAAAACCAAAAGGAATACTGCTATTAGGTGATGAAGCAACAGAGAAAAACCGTATGCAAAATACATTTGAGCCTGATACCCTGGAAAAAAAAACAAACTGCTCAGCAACACAGGGCTTCCTGAAAAGTGAAATTCCATCAGATGCTGAGCATCCAACTTAGCAGTTCCAGTACCCATCTCTTGCTGGTTCTCCAGCAATCCTTCACAGGTGGGTTCAGCTGCTTAAACCAGCATGGAAAAGCAAGCAAAACCATATACTTATTTTTTTGTTGTTGAGCCAATTCAAGACACAAATCAAGAAGAAAAATCTGTGTGTAGCTGAGAGAAAGGAAGCGATGAGAGCAAGGTAACTCCTTTCAGCAGCAGAAAGTTGGGATAGAGATTCACCATATACAATTCCTAAGAAATGCTTACACATTGCAATGCTGTGAATTAATCCTCCCCATCTCAAACCAATAATAATCCTACTAACTGGGCTCAATCTAAAGTAACTGCTGCTTATATGGTTCCATGCACTATATAACCAGCCATCACATTTCTGGTCCAGACGCAGGAGACACTCATCCAAAGAGAGCACAGAAAACAGCACACAACAGGTTTGATCACAGCATGTCTTTAAAAGCTGTTCATTTAATCAAATACGCATGCAGGTTTACTACTTCACTTTGAAGTAAATCACGTAAAGAAATAAACAACAACCAACTGAAACACATCAAAAACTCCACCTACCTTAGGTGCTAGTCATGGCAATTCAGCTTTCATATGATGTCCATTCACTCCACCATTTTGGGTGTAGTGATCATACTGATCGCTTTCCTACCTGCTTGATGAAAGCTGTGCCTGTCTTCTGACAGAAAAAGCTCTTTTCCTTCTTCTCTTCTGGCTATTTCTTCATGGAATGTGTTGAACAACACTAAGGAAATTCACCCTGAATGCACTGATTGATACATTTACATGCACATGCACACGCTGAGAGCATTTCTGCCCAGTATCAAGTATCTACTTCCTCAACAAGTGAAACAGCCACTCTCAACATCATTTAGGTGCCACAAACATCTCACCATACATCTCAAAATACTAACCAGAACATAAAACTATAGAGAATTATCACTCTTCTTATTCACAAAGGCTCAAATAATCAATTTCCACTTAAGCTCCCTCTGAGAAAATTCTATATTGATGCAGCTGCCAACACTGCCAACTGGAAATACAACAGGACAGATGTTCTCAAGTCTGATAACATTTCTAAGATAAGTTTTATTACTTGGATGATAACAGCTTAACCATGAAGACAGCCTGTTCAAAATGAATCCAGGCTAGACAACAAATACGCTGTTTTGAAAAGCTGTTTGAAGACACATGAACTGTAGTCAAACGTGTACTAGTTAAAGTTCAGTGCAATCTGCTGTGCAGCACTCCTTCATAATTTGCTATTGACATGAAGACATTTCTGTACGAGGCTTTTAGGAACACTTACTAAAACAGGATGGAAAAACCCCACTTTCCTTGACAATGAGCAATCTGCTTTGTGTAACATTTCTGAACAAACGATCACTAAATAGACATATCTGGACACAAAGCAATCAGTTCTGACTAAATCCTAAGCACTGTCAGCAAGCGGAGCACATTTCACTCATCACATCCTAAAGCTGGTAACCCAGGCTGGAAATCATCAGCTGAAGCAGAAACTACTTGAAGTATCACAGAATCACAGAATCACAGAATCACTAAGGTTGGAAAAGACCTATAAGATCATCCAGTCCAACCATCCACCTGTCACCAATGGTTCTCATTAAACCATATCCCTCAACACAACATCCAAACGTTCTTTGAACACCTCCAGGGTCGGTGACTCCACCACCTCCCTGGGCAGCCCATTCCAGTGCCTGACCACCCTTTCAGAGAAGTAGTATTTCCTAATATCCAGCCTGAATCTTCCCTGGCGAAGCTTGAAACCATTCCCTCTAGTCCTATCACCAGTTACACGAGAGAAGAGGCCAACCCCCAGCTCGCTACAACCTCCCTTCAGGTAGTTATAGAGAGCAATAAGGTCTCCCCTGAGCCTCCTCTTCTCCAGACTGAACAATCCCAGCTCCCTCAGCCGCTCCTCATAAGGCCTGTGCTCCAGACCCCTCACCAGCTTTGTTGCCCTTCTTTGAACACGCTCCAGGGCCTCAATGTCTTTCTTGCAGTGAGGGGCCCAGAACTGGACACAATACTCAAGGTGCGGCCTCACCAGAGCTGAGTACAGGGGAAAAATTACTTCCCTACTCCTGCTGGTCACACTGCTTCTGATACAAGCCAGAATGCCATTGGCCTTCTTGGCCACCCGGGCACACTGCTGGCTCATGTTTAGCCGAGCGTCAACCAACACCCCCAGGTCCATTTCCTCTACACAGTCTTCAAGCCATTCCACCCCAAGCCTGTAGCGTTGCTTGGGGTTGCTGTGGCCAAAGTGTAGGACCCGGCATTTGGTCTTATTAAACCTCATCCCATTGGCTTCAGCCCAGCTCTCCAGCCTGTCCAGATCTCTCTGTAGGGCCTCGCTACCCCCAGGCAGATCGACACTTCCAGCCAACTTGGTGTCATCTGCAAACTTACTGAGGGTGCACTCAATGCCCTCATCCAGGTCATCAATAAAAATATTGAAAGTAGATTTATTTATAAAAATATTGAAGTAGATAAATAAAACCCACTATTTTTTTTTTTACCATAGAGAAATACATATGGTGATGTATCACTGTCACACTTGAATACAAAGGTAACAACCACCAAAACCAGAATTTAGTCATAAGCAAACACAATAAAAAGGTGTTGAAGCCAAAACTAGATTTTTACAGAGTAAAGTGTTGGCTGTTCTTTGTCAGGGCATGATCACACCAAAACCAAATGTAAAATGGAGTCTGACGTAAGACAATGAAAATCAAGCTGATGAGAATCATGGGTAGGGGTGTAAGAATCATAGAATGGCCTGGGTTGAAAAGGACCACAATGATCACCTAGTTTCAACCCCCTGCTATGTGCAGGGTCGCCAACCAGCAGACCAGGCTGCCCAGAGCCACATCCAGCCTGGCCTTGAATGCCTCCAGGGATGGGGCATCCACAGCCTCCTTGGGCAACCTGTTCCAGTGCGTCACCACCCTCTGGGTGAAAAACTTCCTTCTAATATCTGACCTAAACCTCCCTGTCTCAGTTTAAAACCATTCCCGCTAATAATAAGGAAGCAACAGAGGTGCAATGAGAGCAGAACGGACCGCTTGGAGGTATGTAACAAGTGTTTTCTGCTAGAAACTTCCAGTGAAGGAAAACAGATTCTAGCTGTATTCAAGAGTTTCAATCAACAAAACTGTAGGTAATTAAATATCTATCAGTTTTGGAATCAGCATCAGTTTGAGCTGAGGCATAAAAGAAAGAGAATAAGGCATAGAATCATAAGGTTGGAAACAACCTACAAGATCATCTAGTCCAACCGTCCTCCCATCACCACTGCTACCACAAACACTAAACCATATCTCGCAGCTCCTCATCCAGGCACCTCTTGAACACTGCCAGGGACGGTCACTCCACCACCTCCCTGGGCAGCCATTCCAGTGCCTGACCACTCTCTGAGATCACAGGGCTCTGCACACAAGCTGATACTTCAGGGAAGAAAAGTGAAGGGGGAGAAGGCTCCAGAACTGTAAAGAAAACTGTAGTAACCGAACACACAGAGACAAGTCATGCCAAATCAGTGACAGTGAGACACAGTCTGGGAGGAAAAAAAAGAGGGGGGAAGTAAGATGAAAGGGGAAAAATAGTAACCATAACAGTATCAGCTAAAATCCAGCCGCTACCTCAGATGATGGCAATGCTACAATTCAATTAGGTGTAACTACAGACAGTGATGCTAACAACAGCTGTTGTAATCATTAGGTTTATTCCATGCATCTCCTAAGTGGTGCAAAACACTGTGAGCTATGCAGCATTCAATTATGTGCATTCTCAAGAAGATAATACATTTCTTTATTTATTTGTACAAATCTCAGTGTTTTGCCATCCTTGGACCCAATTATCAGTTACTATTACTGTGTACTACTATTTCTCCTGTGTAGTATTATCTAATTTCCCTCTCAAGCCTCTTTCACCCAAAGATCCAGGGATACACAAGGAGCACTGCCTTATATAAAACAACATGCTATAATTCCCAGAGTGCTAGGGATGAAAGATGCAGGAAACTATGTCCTCCAGTTCTGCAATGTTCTAAATGTCAGAAGTTTGTCCTTGGACAGAAACTGAAAATGACATAGGTATAAGCTAAGCTAATAACTAAATCACTCTTTTTCAACGTCTCCCTCTGTACTTGGCACTGGTGAGGCCGCACCTCGAGTACTGTGTTCAGTTTTGGGCTCTTCACTACAAGAAAGAAATTGAGGCCCTGGAACGTGTCCAGAGAAGGGCAATGAAACTGGTGAAGGGTCTGGAGCACAAGTCTTATGAGGAGCAGCTGAGGGAGCTGGGATTGTTTAGTCTGGAGAAGAGGCGGCTCAGGAGAGACCTCACTGCACTCTACAACTTCCTGAAGGGAGGCTGTGATGAGGAGGGGTTTGGCCTCTTCTCCCAGGAAACAAACAGGACCCGAGGAAACGGCTGCAAGTTGTACCAGAGGAGGTTTAGGTTGGACATGAGGAAGAACTTTTTCTCTCAGAAGTGGTCAGGCACTGGAATGGCTGCCCAGGGAGGTGGTGGAGTCGCCGTCCCTGGCAGTGTTCAAGAGGCGTCTGGAGCTGCAAGATATGGTTTAGTTTGTGGTAGCAATGGTGATGGGAGAACAGTTGGACTAGATGATCTTATAGGTCGTTTCCAACCTTGTGATTCTATGATAATTACCACCATTAGCTCTGCATTTTTGCAAGCAGAAAAAAACCCACACTGGTAAAAACCTGCACCAATGGACGTGACACACTGTCACTGCTGCCACTGCTGAGACGCAGCACCCACTGCCTTAATGTGCTTACATCCACTGTTTGGTCTCCATAGAGATGTCTATGTCTAAAGCAGCTTTCAGCAGGTGCCATTTTTTCTCATGGAGGAATTCAGTGCCACACCTTTGCTTCATCTGCAGTCCTACGTCAGACGCCATTCTGTCAGACTGCCCCCCTGCTGCCATCTGCCACACTACAACAAAATGTATCAATATTGGTGGGAAGGTTCATCCTCTGCCATACCACCACCAAGGCAACGATGCAGCTGGTGATTGAGAAACATTCTCTCATAGATATGAGCTAAACAGCTCTTTTGATAAGTCATTTATGCTAGAAATAGCCTCTGGAGATCACAGGGTCCATCATCTGCTCAAAGCAACACCAGCTTAGATCTAGTTGCTCAGTGCCTTACCCAGACAAGTTTGGAATGCTTCAAGAATGGAAATTACACAGCCTCTGTGGATCCTCTGCCACTGTCTGACCAACATCACGGGAGTTTGGTTTTTGTTTTTCTTTTTTTCTTTTTAATTTTCCCATAAGATCTAACCAGAATTTCCCATGCTGTAACTTCTACCTGTTGCTTCTCATCCAATAAGAGCCTGGCTCCATCCTCACAGCCTCCCATTAGGAAGTTGAAGCTCACACCAAGCCGTCTTAGCCCCAGCATCCTCTTCTTCAGGCTGAACAAACACCACTCCTCACAGGCTCTCCCTGTGCACCATGCTCTAGGTTCAAAGCACTCTGGATGTGTCACTCCTGTGTCACATCTTACTCATAGCAAGGATCTCAAAGCTGCACATCCTCAACATGAGCACCACAAAATCAACAGTCAGAAGACCAACTCATTAAATCTCTTTACAACTCGCTTCCCTACAGAACACTTACACCAAAGTCAGTTATCTACTCACAACAAAGCCTTTCCTCAACATCCAGGACAAAAAGAGACAGCATGCTGAACATAACTTCAGAATTTGTTATTAGAAACTGGAACTCAGTCCAGACTGCTGGAACCCAACAAAAATACAGAATGGAACCCAACACTCCAGCTGTGTTTCCTATATACACATATGTAGAATGCTATTTATAGTCCCATATACAACACCACATAGCCTTAAGCACAGTCCTGTAACTGGAAGTTTCATAAGTGAAAAAGTTTTGATATTTTCTCAGGTATACCTCACTGAACATTTGGAGTATGTATCAAACAGTTTAATCTACGGTCTGCAAATGAAGCTCAGATATGTATACCTGTCTGGCTTCAGATCCAATGTCTACACTTCAGTTTTCATGAATCTTGGAAAGCAATGTATTCATCACACAAGCAGAATAAAACTGTAAGGAAAAAAGCACAGTGGGGGAGAAGTAAGATAACCCAATCCACTCCAAAGCATGTCCATGAGCCATTGGAAAGTTCATGGTACAAGCAGTGTGTGGGAAAGAGGTTTGGTACAATATTAGGATGGGAGGTAACAGCTTTAAGTTGCTCCAGGGGAGGGTCAAGTTGGATATGAGGAATAATTTCTTCTTAGAATGACGAGGAGTTGGAACAGGCTGCCCAGCGAGGTGGTGGAGTCACCATCCCAGGAGATGCTCAAGAAAAGGGTAGATGTGACAAAGATGCAAAAAAATATTTAACACCACTGAAAAGACTGCAAGTAGGGCTGAGAAAGTTACTTCATAGTTACAGTACATCATGACTTAGCAGAACATGGCAGTTACAGCACTATGAAGCAGTAAGGTACACATTACAAGGTCAAGGATCGCCTACCTGTAAAAGAAAGGAGCATCTCTCAATGGGAAGATATCTCTATCATCTGAAAGGAAATGCAAAGACTCCTTCCAGATGCCATACTTCTCAATACTTTTATTATTCTTGATCAATCTGTCACAGCCTACCCAAAGCCAAGGACATCACTTCCTGCTTTTCTGTTACCACAAAAATAAAAATGTAAATGATCTGATCCTGATAAACTCTTATATAATGTACTGCTTTATCTTCTACACACCTTAAAGAACAGCTATTTATCCACATAGAATCACAGAACAGCTCAGGTTGGAAAAGACCTTAAAGATCATCGAGTCCAACCACAACCTAACCATCCTACCCTAACTCTAACAACCCTCTGCTAAATCATGTCCCTGAGCATCACATCCAAATGGCTTTTAAACACATCCAGGGATGGTGACTCAACCACCTCCCTGGGCAGCCTATTCCAGTGCTTAACAACCTGTTCTGTAAAGAAGTGTTTCCTGATATCCAACCTAAACCTACCCTGGCACAACTTGAGGCCATTTTCCCTCGTCCTGTCACCTGTCACTAGCGAGAAAAGACCAGCCCCACTCACGCTGTAAGCACCTTAAGCCCATATTTTTCTGTGAACTGAATATAAGCTGATTTACAGTTATTCAAGTCAGTTAGCTTACTCAGAGAAAAATATAAACCCTAAATTGATGTATCAGCAGATTCTCATCTAGGAAATAAAATAGAGCTTAAATCCAAGAAAGATTATGGTAATTCAGCAAAGCCATACAGCCCTTGCTTTTGTTTTGGAAGGATGAGAAGATAAAATAATGAAATAATGGTGAAAAAAATAATGAAAAATGTCAGTTAAGAAACACTGAGGAGAAGTATTCTCACATATCCGACCTATACAAAACATCTGAACACTTTTAAATTGAACATTTGATTTCAATTTTATGAACTGCATTTCAACACTATGTTGTGTCATTGCTTCTTACCAGGAGTTGCAATACAGGTCTCTTTTCTTTTGCATGGAAACCCCTCAATTCTCAACAGACATCTCACGATGTACCAGCAGAGAGGGAAAGAATTTCCTCCAACTAACTTGATTGCTGGAAAGAGGCAGGAGTTCAAATGACAGGTATCATATAGACAAATGCGAAATGATGAAAATATTTCTTTTTGCAGCTGATTGAAAATGAATTATATTGGTCAGCTCAAAAAAAAAAAAAAAGAACTGACACAGTCTAAATGACATCAGGAAAGAGAAAACAATCAAAGACAAATGAGTTAGACAGAGCCCGATCTTCTGTTATCTACTATAAAGCAATAACAAAAATCTACCAGCTCTGTAGAACGCTTCAGGAGACAAAACACAAAAGACAAAACCCTGGCTTTCATCTTTACAGGAAAAAACAACAACAAAAAGCTTAAAGTATCCAGCACAGCAAAACAGATTAGAATGAACCTACAGGGGCATGGCCACCAGAACAGAAAACAGAATTCTTAATAGGACACCATGTAACATCATATTAAAAAAAACCCAAAAACCTGCTGTTACATTAGGTCTGACGTTTATTATTATTATTTTTTAAGTGAAAAAGTAACATCAAATCATCTGTCAAAGCTTTCAGTACTTCAGGAAATCAAGATATAGCAGTTTAGATCAAGCAGTAAAACTAGAGCTTTTTTGCCCCTTTATTAACAACACATCAGCTACCTGCTAACAAAATATGCATGTTTCGCTGATTTAAATGTCATGATTAGGAAAATAGATCTTAAAACTACACCTAACTCTTCTGTTTGAATTTACTTACCAAACACTTCACTAGTGTGAAATATGCAGCAGATACTTAGAACTTGCATTTGCTACGCTAACATTTTACCTGCTATTTCTGTCACTATTTCATCAAATACTGTGAACTAGCAATTCAGAAATCAAAACCAAAAGAAAATAGCTACACACCTGTGATGTCTAACAAATCAAGAGATGTACTGCATAAACATTATGCTGGATAATAAAAATAATTAGATTTCAAGTCCAATGGAACTGAGTTCTAATTGAAAACAGTCCTTACATTTCTTGTATGCCCTTCTTGGCAAAATAAAACATTTTCCTCACTTGCAAGTGAGCAGGAATTCAACACCTGCAACACGTGTACTTCATATCCTCCTTTTATTTTTATTCCCATATTTATATCATAGTATAACACACCATTAGCGACAAGAAAGCAATTTCTGTCTCAGACACATGCATTTCTAGTTAGCAGCTTAAACCACAAACGTGATATCCTCACAAAACGTGAACATGCTGTAAAGCAACAATTGTGTTTTTACCTGTTATGTCGCTGTACTTACCTTGGAATACAGCATTACAGGTTAAGCAGTTTCCAGTAACTCTTTGATTCTGTGACAAGTTGCAAAGCATTCTGTTCTTGTTATGTGTCTTTTGCAAATAGCAAGCCTACGTTGATCAGCACACCTCTGCATGTCAGAACTACTCACCATTCACCAACAATTTATTAAAGCAATAAAACACAGAAATGCTCCATCCTTTTAAAGCACTAATAATTCATGTCGACTCAAACGCAAGCTTTCAGTTAGAGAAAACTTAAGTGTCAACTAAATACTGCTTTTAAAAAAAGCCCATTTCCTTTAAAAACTGAAGATGATTACCTTTTTTTACAGTATTTTTTTACTGATTACCTTTTGGTAATATCTTAGCACACTCTGTAAACAGTACATTACTCCATCCCTTTATTTTGTTTTTAGATCACGTGAGTAAATTAAATGATTCTCTCTCAAAAAAAAAATCCATCTCCTTCTAATCTGAAGTGTACTTTTATACTGAAATATAAAAACATGTAGATAATTAAAGCATTACTGATCATTGACAATGATTTCCATAATTCTCTTGAGACACAGAAAAAAGATGACCATGGAAATTAAAATATAGTAACACAATCGGTATAAATGTTGTATAACAAGGGAGAGCTTTTTTTTTTAAAAAAAAGTATACACAGTTGTTCAATATATTAAGAATCCATGCACTACTTGTATCATTTTTCAAATCATTAAAACAATTATTTAAATGTGAAACTGCACACTTCAACTCCTACTCCTCCTTTTAATCAAATCCCTTAGAAAAATATTATTCTTGACATAGGTTAAACTGTACAAATGTAGACTTGCACAGTAGTTGTGAAAAACGACAGAAAGACACTTCATTATATATCTGGATTTTCAGGTTTTGTTACTCAGATTTTAAAGATAAAGCACCTTTTAGGGCCCCTACAACATACTGCCTGTAAGTAAAAAATGAAAATCATGCTGGCTTCACAAATTTCAAAATTCTAATGACTATTACATTGTAATAATAACAAAATAGAAGAAAGAATTGTTTGAGCTAGGATCTCATACTCTTCACAAGCCTTCCTCTTCAAGATCTACTCATTCAGAGTTTTAGAAAATCAAACATAGTCAGACCTGAAGGGAAGTTGTTTCAGCCAACACATTAGTAACAGCGCTCGTCTGATAAAATCTTAAGAATAAAAAACTTGCACTGAATTACTAAAACAACACTGAAGACAAATATATTTTATTAATACAGTAAGCAGTTAGAAAGCAAGCAAAGTGAAAGCTTATGAATTCATCAGTTTTTAAGCAAAAAAAAAAAAAGGTAATAAATTAGTCTATCTCCATGCTGGTTCTTTTGTGTTATGTGCTGAACAGATCACGTTGTCTGTGCCAAAGTAAGAACACAATATGGTTTTACAGAGGTATACCCATTATTTGCATTGAATGGATGCATCCCAAATGATGAGGTCTGACAGCCTAATGAATTAAGTGCCTGGTTTTTAGATGAAAGAAATGGACTAAGAAAGACTTGATGAATTTTGCCTGCAGTGATAAAATTTAGGTTTTTTAGACACAAAAAGGTCAATGGTGTGCAGACATCACCACATTCTATAATCTGCAGAGAATGAACGAATAAATTAAAAAAACTGAGGTCACAGAGTTTAAGGCTGTTGAATTCTGTTGCTTCAGCTGAGGAGAGCTTCTGAGATGAAACCACAAAATACATGCCTTCTTTTTGCCAGTAGTTTTTGTCAATATCTACCAGTTAAAACAAAAGCACAACCTGGGACATCATGGTTTTTAAAAAAACAACGTCTCAAAGATAATGAAAATTATTAAAATTGATTAATACATAAATAATCTCTTCTTTAGGGACTTAGTTTTCAAAGATATCTAACAGGACCTTCTTTAAAGAAAACCTTCTATACAGTTATTTGTTGTATGAAAACATCTCATCTTAGTTTTATGAAGAAAGACTACGCTACACCTCGTATCAAATATTTTACTGAAATCAAACTTATTACAACTGTAATAAATATAGCTTTTAAAAACATTTAATGTACAATTTTATTTACATGAAAGTCCACTAAAGGAACAACCTCCAGAAGGAAATGGTCTTGAACCAGGCCTATTTAAACCAGAAAATCCACTGGTTTATTGGAGGTGGTGACGTTTTTTAGAAGGGGAAGTAGCAGATTTTTATCACTGACTGCAACTGTATTATTGGCTACTGGAAATACTGAAAGAATTCCATGAGTCTGTATTGCCTCCCCACCTATGTCTTCGCTGCAGAGGTGGCCTCTGTGTGTGTTTGTGAGGAGGTAACTCTGAATTCATGACAATAGGTATGGATATTTGATATTCGTATCGTTCCAACATCTGAGCAATCTTCTCACGAGTGACCCCATGTTTATTCCTCCTACAAAAATAAAAATTTAAATGAATTGCCTGGTATGGTTATGTTTACAGTCTATAAGAAAAAAAAAAAAATCTTACATTTTTTCTCCTTGCTTCTCATTTCTAAAAGAACCAGATGTATTTTCCCGTATTTCTTAACAGTAATCTTTATATAATTAAAAAACATAACTAAGTCAAGTGATCACATAAATTTTAATTTAAAATGTTATAACATTTTAAATTTAAAGTTTTTTTTTTTTTTAAACACTGTATTCTCATTCTCTCAGTATTCAATTTGCATTAATACTGACTTTATTTTTAATAATTCACCACTGAATGCATGAAGTACCAGAAAACAATACAACCATTCTTCTTTATAAAGAAATCTGATGTTATTCATCAGGACAGCATATCTAAACAGCCTTAGAAACAATTTTTTTCCTATTTATTTTTAAGATTCTATATAGTATACCAGCTAATGAGTAGAGAGATGAATGCCTTATAGACTATTATTTAGGAAAGTTGCTTATTATTTAGGAAAGAATATTACTTAGCATAAAAAATGGAACTATATGATTTCAAGACAAAATATTTTCTCATCAGTAAAACTAAGGGAAATGAAGAGAAAATTGTTTTTCAAAACAAGAACTGCATGCTCATGATACTTCTATTTTTATTGATACTTGTTTCAAATTTAGAAATAGACAAAAACAGGACAGATAAGGCAGATAAGGGAAAGTGTCAAAGCAGCCAGAAGAGACATCCTGTTCTTGCAGCAATGAACAGCCACTGCTTCCAGTGAGAATTTGGCCTAATAAGAACCTGACATTAGAAACTACATTGTAATGCTTTTATTTCCTCAGCACCTATGGAATAACAACTCAAAATTCACATTAATAGAATTTCAGCCTCCCCTAAAAACACAACAATGAGGCTAATGCACAAACTGAGTGTGAGAGAATGACCAGCACTGCAACAGAACTGACTCTAGAAAAAGATCAAGACAGCACATCCTCCTTTGGTATGTTTTCCCTAATCTTTTAGGCAGCCTGGCTACACTGAAGGAACATAAAGGCATCTCATCCTTCAGCAACACATGTACCAGCAAAATCTTCTAGCAGACAGTTACACTTTGAAAGCTTATCTGTTGACAATAGCCAAGTTTCATCACTATCAAAGGCTTCTACATTAGAAGAATTTTGCCATGAAGAGCATGCCAATATATTGATAAAATAATACTACATAGACATTACTACCCCCAAAAAAATAAAAAATCAGCACAAGTTCAATGAAGTCAATGCCAAACTGCAGTTCCATGATCACGTTGAAGGAAAAATGAATATATTTCATTTGTTTGCATTTCACTTCTCTTTATATATTCAATAGGTAAACTTTAACATCTATCCTCAAATACTGCTTTGACAGGATACCTGTTATTTCCCAGAGGTCTGAATCAAACATACACCTCTGTGTTCTGCCTCCTACTCAGAAATCATAAAAGTTTTCTGAAAAAGGGTAATGTTTTTATCCAATGATGAGTAAGCTCTTAAAACATCTATCTTCTACCAGTGTGCCACTTGTTTGCTCTGGCTAGCAGTTTTCAGAATTACCTAAAAATTACATCTGGAAGTAGGAAATCCTTTGCATAAGGGGTCTAAATACTACGTAACATGTCTTAAGCACTACTACAAGACATACATATGTGAAGTCAAGACGTTTCCACAAGCTATGTGAAGAATACTAAACTAAAAGCAAAAATCACACACAAGTGAGTCTAAAGACAATATGTACCTCACCAACATGAGGAAGAAAAGACACTGGATGTACATTTATCACGTTTCTGACATCAGGCATTCACCTAGTGTCAACTTAGTTCTTTTCCTTTCAGTAAGGCTTTGCTCTGATTTCTTAAACACTAGGCTGTGGCAGAAACAACTTAATAAAGGTATCTAGAAATACACAAGACTCCTAAAATATCAGCATATGCTAGTACTGAACAAATGTTATTAACAATCTCAATCAGACAGGGCCACCAAAAAAAAAAAAGAGGGGAGGGAGAAGGGAGAGAACGATATATTCAAAATACTTTGGCTAGGTAAAGTACAAGCCAGCTTGGTTTTATTCCAAACAGCAGAAACAAAGAATGTAAACAGTGACCCTGTTTAAGAGGGAATTAGAATGCACAACTCCAGACAATTAATAGGTTCTCTGAATTTATGACTAGGATAGTATTTACTCAAGTACTGCACGAAAGTCGAGCTCAAAATTTGTAAGGGGAAATCCCCAAACTACAATAACTTCTCTATTTCTTAAACACACTAATAGGGAAAACAACAACATAAACCTGCAAAATAAAATACCACATCAACATTTTTCCTAAACTCCCAAAAAACAAAGTTTGCTGACCATGCACATCTATTCAAATACATAAAGCAACTGGATTGATGCTCTGAAGATTGAAATGGTTTCACAAAATCCTGTGATAGAATAACCTAAAACACAAACTTTCTATTTAATCTATACTGATTAGTTATGCACTACTGTTCCCTGAGGAAGAGACATTTAAAGAAAGAAAACATAAGGCACTTCTATTGATGCACTCTTAATGAAACAATTTTTTTTTTTTTTTTTACATTCTAACTATTTATTGTCTGTTTTGTAGCAACAAGTTTCCCAGGATAACTTAAGTTTTTCATTACAGCAGAAGCACTTTCTACAATAGTTAATTACTTCCTAATTTGCTTCCAAGAAAATTTTAATATTGACTTCTAGGATCAACAAGAAAAGATTTTGATATCCACAAGTCTAATGTGTTTCAAAATGCATATTTTAAACAAATAGTTAAATTAGATTTTCAGTATAAGATACTGGATAAAATATACACTTCCTATACGTATTTACATGGGCAAGTTTCTTTATATTTTTTGATACATAAATACAATGATTCATCTAATACAAAGCTTACTTTTCCAGTTCTTCAGGATCAAATTTCCACCAAGTATCTGGCTCACGGAACTCCACTCTGTATCCCTTTTCTAGAGCCTGTAGCAAGCAAAGAAAAATGTTTCATATGAGTAGCATTATTAAATAAAATATGAACAGTAATAACTACAACAAGAAGTTCATGGACCACTACAATAAACAAATGTAGTTAAATATACATTGGTAGTATGCTGAATTTCACTTGCCCCAAACCTGTCTTTCACTCCAGGCTAAGCAGATTAGATCACATCTGTCCTAAAACTGCTGTGGACTATCACCATACCATTTACTCATTGTATTAACAAGCAGATTTCCTACAGAAACCCAAGAACAGAAGATGTTCTGCACATAGCAGACCAGCTCATTGCTCATGAAGGTAAACTCACAGAGCTGTACCAGACGGTATAATTTCACAATAAAACCTACCACTTCCACATATGGTTTCATCTCCCAGGCTTGAGTATTAGTGTTGTCTATTATAACTGGAGATTTTCCCTGCTCCATTGCCTGTTTGGCTGCAACAAAAGAAACTGCATGTAAATAAGCAATTATATAATTCAAATAAAATGGTGCATGCAAGAAAGTTTTTGCATTAATCTGGTCTGACTGAAACACACAGTTCTATGAAAAATAGAGATGGAAATGTAAAGTAGTACGAGCAAATAGGTAAGAGAATGTGGTGAATTGATACAAAGGGTTAAATGGGAATTGTTGAAACAATACTACAGAGCTGCTCCAAGTATGTGCCCTGTCGAGAAAGAGTCTCCTGGCATGAAACCATATTCAGGTTCCAACTTCGCCAGCAGCACGTGGTGCATTCATAACTGGGACCTGTGGCTAGGTATTGTACTTATTCAACAAAATGTTATGAAATACATAATATTCATACAAAGACATCCAAAATATTAGTGAGATCCATTAAAAAACCTGTAAAGATTTAACTTGGCAAACAGCTAAATACTACATAGCCTTTCACTCGCTCTTCCCAGTCTCAGTGGGACAGAGGAGAGAAATAAAAAAAAACAAAAACCAACAGAACTCAGAGGTTGAGGTAAAAACTGTTTACTAAAACAAAGAAAGAAATAATAGTACTGATAATAATACATACATGCATATATTTACAAAACAAATGATGTGCAACACAGTTGCTCACTCCCACAACCAATGCCCAGTCAGTCCCTCAGCAGTGCCTGCTTCCCCAGCCAGCTCCTCTCAGTGTCATGGTTTCATCACACAATGCCATATGGGATGGAAGATCCCTTTGGCTGGTTTAGGTCAGCTATTCTGGCTCTCTCCGCTCCTACCTCCTTCTACCCCTCAGCCCCCTCACTGGCAGGACAGTATGAGAAGCTGAAAAATGGAAACACTCCTGCCACCATACAGCATTGCTCAGCAGTAACTTGAACATCAGTGTGTAGCCAGCACAGTTTTTCTCCTGAAGCCAAAACACAGCACCATACCATCCACTATGAGGAAAATCAACTCTGTTCTAGTTGCAACCAAGCCAAAATCTAACTCTGATCTTGAGATCAGGCACTCATTCCTCTAAATCCCTCATCCCCCACTCCAGAATGCAGTCAGTCCGGAAAGCATTTTGAGAGGACTCCTAACTCTCGTTACCAGGATTTGTTCCTGAAGAAAAAAAGGCATGCTTAAAAAGGGGGTTGAACAACATATCTAAAAAGCATGATTAAGTCAACCAGCTTCTGCATAATGGTATACAGGAGACTTATCCAAGCAATTGAAAAACTCAAGTACTATAATTACATCTGCTTGACATCTACACCAACATCAGCGAAACTAGGATAGCAATTAAGCTATTCTTAACAGAAGTGCAGAAAGAAATCCTACAGAAGAGTACCTAGAGAGGGTACTGAAGTACCTCATTTGTTTCAGAAATGTCCTACCTTAATTTTCATTGTTTTAATTTCCTTCACTTACTAAATTTGAAAAGGTCTCTCTCACCTTTTATAGAAAGGTACACTACATTTATATCTTTAGAAAAGGACTACTTTGTGAATTAGGCTCTTTTTGCAGCCTAAAACTAAGCCAGATAGAGAAGCAGATCTCTAACGTGTGACTCTATAGTGGATTCATGCATCAGATTCTTCAGTGCCTCTAATAACTCCAAAGCATCTTACAATCAAAGTAATACCTCTGTCAAATCATAAACTGTAAGAATAATTATTTTGCTGTTTAAAGAAATCTCGCAAAGATGAATTCCATTAAAAAAAAAAAAAATCAACTGCTCTGGTACTACAGATTAAAAAAAAATTAACTTAAGATTAACTTTTACTTAGTTCTAAGCAGTATTAATGATGTGAGTTACAAACATGTCAAGAATTTCACATTTCAAAGACCTTGCAAGAAAAAGAAAAGAGTTCAGTCTGCCTTTCAAAACACACTGAAAGGGCACAAGAGATAGAAAATGCACAATGGCTGCAAAGGAAAACCCTGAACCTTAGGAAATGCATGATCCAAGGCTGGCTGCACACTAATTACTGGACATATGCATTATCATATTGAACTTAACATGTGTGCTTGTGCACCATTTCCTCTCATAGTCTCCTACCTCTTTCAGCACACAAACTTGTTCCAGGATTGGGTTAGGGGTATGTATCAGATCATCAGCACGACTCTAGCATTCCTCTTTTTCGAGATAATTGTAAGATAAATAATGAATAAACCAGCATGACTGCAAATGAAGAAGGATCATCTTTTGGTGAATATTCTTGAACATTCCAAATGGCCACTACTTTGCCTGATCTTCATTTTCTAGCTGTCAGTTTTGAAAGTCACAGATATCATTTACAGAAGTGATATGAACTCATATGAAGACAGTGAAAATTTATTTTGACTATGTAAAGTTCTATTACTACTACACTTCCCAAAGAATGTTCAAATCGTTAAGTCTGGCATCCAAGATAGCAAGTTATTTTAACAACTGTGCCTAAGGTTGCCAATAAAAAAAAATTCATAATGTAACACCACCAGTGCTCACATGGAACTTACGATGATGAATTAGATGACAGAGCTGAAATATCTGAAACTCAAAATATGAAAAACAGTGTTGTAAAAAAGTATCCAAGAGAATTAATAAGGTCTTGCTAAACAGAGTCAGAAACAGTATATATCAAATGAAAAGAGAGATCCACAATGAGTACTGAGGATTATTCAGTATATATATATATACACACACATACACATCTGTTGTATATGTATTCATTGAACAGACACTGTTCAGTCTGTACACTGAATGAAACAGGTATCCAAAGGAAGAAAAAAAAAAAACTAAGTTATTGTTGAGAACCACGGATTTATCCTGATGAAATCAACCCATAAAACAAGAAGAAACAAAAGGAAAAGAGACTGGGAAGTAACCACACAGATGGAAGGCAGAAAAAAAAAGATAAAGTATGTTCTATCAGAGCATTAAGAATCAGTGGAGAAAGTCATGAAAACTGAACAAACTGGCTTCATTAACCTTGCACAAGTGACAGACTGACGTGACAGGCTTCAGGATTTTTCCCTGAAAGATGGCATTCAGGAAAGAATAATAAAGAATACAAAGATTAATAAAGGGAATAACCGATTCGCCAATGAAGGGCCAAAATTTACAAAAGCTTGTGAAGAAAGATTGTATTGAAGTCACAATGGCAAATTAATTCCAGCATTTGCTGTATTTGTGCACTTGATACCCCAACCTACGAATTAAATGCATATGTGCTTTGTTATCAAGGATATGTAATTCACTGTCTTGTAAACATTCAAGAGTTTTAAATCCTGCTCATCTAAATCCCTCACACAGTCACTCAATCTTATCAGCTTTTCTGTTCCTCAGCCAACTTGTAACTTCCTTTGAAATACTTATAATGCTGCAATGCAATGTCAAAAAGGCTTCTTACAAGTTTTACAATTCCAATAATTGCTCCAAACAAATTCTTCATGTTCACTTGTAACTTCTCCCCAGTGCATCATATATTTTTATTAGAGTGAGAATAAAGGGGAAAATATTTGCACTGTCCTGCAGACATCTTTTTCCTTGGGTGCTCCATAACTTCTGATGCAAAGAAGGATTCATTCCTCTTACACAGGAAGGAAGCTTCTGTTCAATCTCACTCTGCAATGTCTTAATCTGCATGTAAAGGAGTGGATCAAACATGTAGAGAGATTCTTAGAAAACTACTAGAGAAAGGGTGAGAATCAGCCTGTCTTCCATCCTCCTAACCTTGGGTACCTACTTCTCTTTAACTCAATCCTTGACTGGTAGGTGTTTGCTTTATTTGCTTTATGAAAGTGTTAACCCACAAAAGAAAACTAAAGCTTTGCTCAGAAAAACTCTTCCACGAACCCTGGACAAACCTCAGACCAGGAAAGACTCCGGAAAAACCAAGACACTGCTGACGCCAGCAAAAAATGTTCAATTCAGACACAAGGATATTAGTCTCAGATGTAACAAATCAGCAGGTCAGAGCATACAGAAGAGATTTTGCCCTTAGAATTTGCACCTTCTACAATTTCAAAATCCAATTTAAATTCAGATATTGATTAAAATATAACATTAAAATACAAATATGTATACTCTGACAGTTTTATTTATATATACACACACCTATACTTCCACACACACATACATGCCCCATCTCATACATACTATTTGCACATGCGTGTTAGGCTTTCCTTCTATTTTCTAAATAGAAGAGTAATTTAATAGAATTTCATTTCATTCAAACCTCTCTTCTGGTTCCAGTCATGGGCATCACCCAGCTGAGCAGCATTATATGTATATCCATCTTGTTGACGAAAGTAATCATCGGTGCTGAGTACAATGCCATCACGGCTATGGTCGAGCAGAAAACTATTGAAAAAAGAGAAATGTAAAATGTGACAAGATTTATTTTTCATATTAACCCCCCCCCAAAAAAATAAAGCTAAAATAAATCAGTGCCCTACTTCTGAAATTCTTGCAAAATTTGAAATATTTTGTACTGGAAAAACGTAAGTATACTATTAATTTCAATTCAAATTAAAGCAGTGTTCTTCCCCCTCTTTACTCCTTTATTTGTTGTTCCTCCAACTTAGAAGTCTGTAACCAACTACTTCATGTCTCTGTCACAATAGGTTCTGAGCACCTAGTGGTCATTTATTATATTCATTAACACCTCCCATGTCAGTTTTTATCTGTAATTATCTCCAGGAACCAATCTGATCATGGGACCTGGATATAACTGAGAAATGAACTGGATGCTTAAGTAGTTCTTCCTCTAAACAAGCATTCTTCTGCCCACTGTTCATGTTACTTGCACATACAATATGCACTGAATAGGAACAGCAAAAGAAAACTTCTGATGTTTTCAGCAATTTTCACATTTTCACGGAAAAATACAGGATCACAATAAGATTTCAGGATTGTGCTACTAACAAAAGTCAGGATTGCAGAAGAGTATACATCCTGTATTGGAGGAATGATATTCCATTTCTATGTCTTCTGCCCCAGTCCGAACCATACAATCTCACTCACACCTTCTCATCAGCAATGGCACTCCCTGCATCTACAAGTTACCCAGAAAAAAAGTGACCCTTATTTTTTTTTTTTCCTGGGTCAATTTTTGGAAACTTTAGCATTTGTACTTATTCGAGCGAAGGCCCAAAAAGATGACACGAGGAAAGTGATGAAAGAAGATCAATACAGACCTCTTCTAGTAGCAGCAGTGAGCTGCTACAGGGGTAACCACATCCTTTAGAACTGCAGTTCCAGTCAAACAGGTGACAAGAAATTTAAGATACAGTTTTTAATTGCTGTCGTTCACACTTCAGGGTTAACAAGGTGACAGGAAAAGCGTAAAGTGTTTTACTATCCCTGCATGTATTAAACTTCAAATCAGGAGAAAAACAATCACTTCTTGAACCACTTAAATCACTTGATTAAAGTGGGTTAGCTTGGCTTCCTGAGGAAATGCCATTTTACGGTGACTTTCAACAGAACATGAGTTTGATGGGTGAAATGAAAGGGGAAGAAATGATCAGATAAATCAAAACAAAACAGTTAGCAAATGAATAAAATGCAGAGATCCAAATTAGAACCCTAAAAGATTAGAAAGTAAAACGGATTGCAGTGTGAGTTTTGCATTTACCCAGCCTTTTCAGGCCTGCCATTTTTAAGCAGCACAGATATCTCACTAGAAGTTTATTTCATTTGTGGGTCAGAATAACCTAACGTTAAAAATTACAGCAGGAAGCCAGATGAAAACAGCTTCAACATAAAGAACAAAAGACACTGTGGGGAATTCAACTAAGGCAAAAAGGAAGTGGTTGTAAAGTATATTGTTAACAAGTTTATTTTTTTAATCTATTTCATAATATTTCACAATATTGGTAATGTTTCTGATTATTATATTAGTTACTGCAATGACTAATATTATTACCTAGATTAGTTATTGAAATGAGTGATGAAAGAATATTGCACAAATCCATTAAACTTCTCTAGAATTCTCTATTTGCATTGGCATGAAATGCAACAGCTAAACCACTGAGAGGCATAACTGAGCTAGTTTTTGGAGTTAACTAAAATTCATGCTCAGTATTGCCCAGGAACTCCCAACAAATACCTGTGAATCAGAGAAACCAAGGACAGCAAAGTTGTGTGTGTGTGTGTGGGGGGGGGTTACCCTCCTGGTTGATCAGCAATATTAGAACTCTGTACATGTGATCAAACCCACATTAATCCAATCCAGTGAGTAATCTCTGTTCTGTCAAACATAAACCTTATGTTCAGAAAATCCCTGGAAATTGGTGCTTAAAGGAAAATCCTGTGAAACAGAGATAACTGTCCTTTCAGTCAGATCTACAAGTCTGATCCCATGACTGTTCTTGTTTTCTATAGTATATTCTAATTTATAAAAACAGCCACTCATTGCCACAGAGCATCTATATCCCACTGAGACTCTTGGAATCCACTGCCCAGTGGAAATTGCAGCAACTACTCAGGCTCAAAAATAGGCTCTGTACCCAAAGGCTACAAGAAGTAAACTGCACCAGCAGCATGCATGATACACTGCTGTTGAGATGCCAGGAACAGAGGACAGCTGGCCAAACCCCAAACCACAAAGGCAAGGCAACAAATGCATGTTAGCTCTAAGTTACCAAGCTTTCCCATAAATAGCTGCAGGGAGAGCTACTTAAGTTTAATTCTCACAGGAGGAACGTGCTGTGTATTGCCATGTCATCAACGATAGACCTTGTAGAGCTCACAGTTAAAGACTGTGAATGGCCCAACATTACATCAGTTACAACTAGAGACTTGCATTAAAAACTCATCTGGAAGAAAAGTAAATCCAATTTTACATAACAATAATTTAAAAAATTAAAAAGACTATTATATTATTTGCTTTCCTATACGTTTACAGTCCTACAATTAAGTTGTTGGTTATTCTCGCCTTTAAAGCACAGAGATTTCTAACAACAAAACCAAAATTACTGGGGAACAGAAGAAACAACGAATAATGCATCTGTGAAGATAAAAGATGCCTTCGATCCATTTCTTCCCTTTTTGTACTTCCTCCCTGTTCCAGAGTACAAGGTTACCTCAGAAAAAAGACCAGTGCTTTTTCAGAAAGCAGAGTGATATGACAAAATTACAGCCACTTTGTTGGACATCATTCAAACAATATTTTTGTTTGAGTCTTCACCTTTTAGTAAGATGGGTATTTCACTGGTAGGAGAACACAAATAAACAAAATGGCACCAGTAAGTCATACAGCATAAAAAACAGCATTCTCTTCTAACACCAATTCCTGTTTCACATAAAATATTTAACAGGAACGTGCATTTCCTAAGTTATCTTGCCAGGTTTTCAAACACGGCCCAATTTTCTTATTTTTAGTATTCTACATTTGCCAGCTAATAATGCTCAAAACAAATGGCTCCACCTTCCACACTCACTTCTTGTGTGCTGAATGCATGCGCATGTATCACAGAAAATAAGAACCGCCTTCCTTAAGAAAGGAAATAAGAACTAATAACTGGGACCTGATTCTTCAACTAGCTGTGCAGAGTGGACACAGGCACCCTCTGCAGCTCTCACGAGCCTGGCATCACATCTGTGTGGGGATACATACAAACTGACAAATGAACACACAGCAACCAATGGGGCACTCATCCGTATTATGATTTCCAGAAACTGTTCAGAGTTCTGTAAAGTAATTCATTTACTCAAATTCCTCTGTATTTTCCAAACCACAACAGTCCTAGTAATAAAGAAACACTGCAAGGGGTTAGGAATCGTGCAAACCCATAAACACAATTTATTCTTGAAATATTTTATTACTGTTTTTCAATGCTCAGAACATATGACAATTTATGAACCTATATATCCAGTGTAACAAATTTAATAACCTGAACTATGTTTGCAAGAATAATCCTGGAACTACATAACTGCAGAGGCAGACTGACTACCAAAGATGATAGGGCAACAGAATCCTTACCCCAAATACAACACACACACCACCTCCAAGTAATGAGCTTATGAACTAGAGCTTCAACTATGATGACAGTGTTCAGAGCCTGTTTCATAACTTAGGCATGAAGTCATAAAACAACACTTTAAAAGTCTAACAATCATCTCTTTTAGAATCTGTGCCATTTCAACTTGTAAAATCTTAAACATCAACTTCACATGGAATAATTTACGCACTTCTAAGATGTATCTGAAAATAAAATTTATCCTGGGCTCATGAACTCAGATAGAAAAAACAAAGCACACCTATGCAAAGAATGAATCCAACCTCACAAAGAGGCAATTCCACTGCTGTGAGGTGGGGAAGAAAAAACAATGAAGATAATTCTCTAACAGGAAAGTCAAACTGCAGATCAGTCAGCATCAGTACGTGCACACGTGTGACACAAGTCGCAGTATTAACCAACCACTGCAAACCAGCTCTTCTTCATCCAACTGCAAGACGTTCCCTGCAATTGAACATTCACCTCTGAGCCTAACAGGGCAGCGACACTGAAGCAGATACAAAAATCACAGCAGCTCACTTAGTTTTTTTTTTTTTTTTAGATAAGCTAGTTGATCTAATACAAGTTATCATTTCTACACACAAAACTCATCTGGAAGTTCAAGTGCTCATATAAACTAGACAGCAAACTAATACATATTTTTTCTAGCATGTACATACCCACATACACCCATGCACCAGCTTTAAATTTAGTTCTTCAAAACAGTTCTGCACTCCACACTGCAGTTAGCTTACCTTGATAAATAACTTTACAGTTAAGATGTCTTAGAATCTAATAAATTATTTAAAATAGCTAACTTAGCATACAAACAAAGAAAAAAACAGACTGTAACTAAACGGTTTTTAAAAATCTGTAGTACTACTAAGCTGTTTAAATGGTACTTGTAAGTGATTCAATAATCAATGTAAATGATTTGAATAGGCAAGGGGAATGGTTTTAAACTGAGACAGGGGAGGTTTAGGTTAGATATTAGGAGGATGTTTTTCACATAGAGGGTGGTGATGCACTGGAACAGGTTGCCCAAGGAGGCTGTGGCTCCATCCCTGGAGGCATTCAAGGCCAGGCTGGATGTGGCTCTGGGCAGCCTGGTCTGCTGGTTTGTGACCCTGCACATAGCAGGGGGGTTGAAACTAGATGATCATTGAGGTCCTTTTCAACCCAGGCCATTTATGATTCTGTGATGCTTTTAACACTATTACGGGCAGCATTTTTAAAGAAACGCAAAATTAGGAACAATAGCACAGAAATATTTCTACATCCAGCTGTAAATACCTATTTAACCCATCCACTCACAAGATCCAGAAGCTCTTCATTCCAACAGCAGTATTCTCTTTCTGGAATACTCTCTTATATTGGCCTAACAACAGATTTAATTTCAAGCATACATTGCCAATGATGCCAATATTTGTTTTTTCAATCTCATTAAGTTAATTTTACACAAATTCATGTTGATCTATTTATAGAGGAATGGAAAATTGGAATTGCTGCCAAATTTATTTGCAAAATATCCTAAAAATCAAAGTCTTTTTAAAAATCTTTTTCCCATGGCATTTACATTCTAAAGATCACATTACCAACTACTTAAAATTACAGCACATTTTTTGCTACTTGGGCTAAAGATACCATCACTGGGTATCTTTCTGGACAAACAGTATAGAACATTCCTAACTAAACTGTAAAATCACTTCCAAAGCAAAGGAAACAAAGTATTTTCCAAGCTTTTCTCTGTAGTGCTTTGGATTGAGGGAGCGTTATCTAGCAAAGTACAATCATCTGCTTTTCTTTTACCTATTTTTTTCCTCCCAAATCCGTCCAAGTTGCAGGACTTTAAAACATCAAGTGCACAGAAAACAGAAGTAAAAAGCACTTGGTTTTGTACAAAGCAGAGCAGAAAAAGCAAAGATTCCCACTGCAATAAGTCTATTCCTGAACAAAGCATTTCTGCAATTGAAGCAATGTAGATCAGCACCAACACTGCACTATGAGCACTATGAGAATGCACTTCATCCAGCACAACCTTAAGAACAAAAAGAGAAGGAAGAAAACTGGCCTAAAATGGGAAGGACTTAGGAAGCATAGTGGTACAAATTGCAATGAGCAATTCACAGCTGTCACCGGAAGAAACAAAAGAGCAAAGCACAACAAAGAAATCAGTACAATTAACCTGGGAGTGAGACCAAACCAGCAGCTGATACAAGGAAAAGGTAATCCTAAGGAAAAAAGAGAGGAAGACTGAACCAAGAAATCCACTTAGAAATTTAGGGCAGAAGCAGAGATATTATACTGCAGCTGCCTACACATGTAATAATGCATGTAATAAATCAGTGAGATCATGAGAGATCTCCAGTGACCAGGAAAAGGTTAATGCTATGCCCATATTTGAGGTAAGGAAAGACAAGGGAACTGGGCTGCTCAAACTCACCTAACATCAGCTTCCAGAAAAATCATAGATTCCAACAAAGTGCGCTATTTCCAAACATGTGAAGGAAATTAAGGTCGTTACAAAGAGTTAGGGTGGGTTTACAACAGACAAATCATGCTTCGGTGGCTAGACCAGACTGTACTATGTGATGAAACAACTGGCTTTGTGGATGATGCCACAGCAATGAATGCAATATCCTTTGAATGTATTAAGGCTTAAGGCTCCAGTCAGTACCTGCAGAGTAGCAGGACTGACAGTGAAATCAAGATGCCCAAAGACTTCACCATTAACCTGGATCATGAGATGATCCTTAAAGGTGACACCACACTGGTAGCAAAGACAGACATACCTAACATTAGGGCTCGGTGTCCTGGAGGATACAGAGAAATCTGAGCACTGGGCTAAGTGAAGTTCAACATGGAAAAGTGCCGAGCTCTCCATCTGGTGCAAAAAATACCTATGCATTGGTACAGAATGAAAAGTAACTGGTTGAGCAGCCCAACTGAAAAGATCTAAGAATTACAGCAAATATCAAACCGAAGATGGAATCAATGGTGCAATCACATCAAAAGAACAACAAACATGCTATTTTTTTATTAGGGAAAAAGTGGTCAATGGAGAAAAAAAAAGTGGATCTATGGAAGATTACCCCCTCTGTCCCTTGCTTATCAGTTCTAAAATACTGTGTTCAGTTTGGGGCTTCCTAGTTCAAAAGGCACTTTGAAAAACATGAAAAGGCTGAGCAGATGGCATATAACCTACAAGTACCAGAGAAGCTTTGAGTACACTTATGGAAGTTCTCAAGACAAAAATATGACTGATCTGATCCAATGATGGTGGTAGTCTCGCTCCAAGCAAAAGGATGGACTAGGTGACCTCCAGAAGACCCTTCTAAGAAACACGCCTTTGATGTCAAGCATGTGGGATGACAAAGTCAAAACAAAATACAGACTTCATTATAAGATTAAGAACAGACATGTCAAGTTTGGGAGCAGGAGGAAACGCGTCTGTACTTACAAATCCACAGTTTGCACAAGAATGCAGACTGGAATTCAAGATTCCTGAGTCTCACTACTGCTTTGCTGACATTATACACTTGAGAAACTTGCTTGCAAGATGCAACTAATTCCTTCTACACCTGATCTATGAAGATAAGTCAGTTTTGTGCTTTTCCTATACAGTCATTTTGCTAGCACAAGCAGTAGAGGTTTCTCTGATGTTCCTAAAGATGCCCAGACTACCAAGATACCATGGGTACTAATGACACCACAAGGCTATGGTGTCATTTGTTGTCCTAGTCTGCACTGCAGAACTCTACGATGCTATATAGTTCTGGTTTTTAGTTTCTTCCCCCAGCACATCCCACCCCTTGGGTATCTGAGACCCTGGAATACGATTTTGCAGGAATTAACAATTAAAACCAAGCTCTGAACATACAAAATTGCATACAGCTGAATACAATGACAAACAAGTCCCACACAGTTCAAATTCAGTGCACCCAAATTCAGTGACTGTGATTGACCTTGATCTTACAGCACCCACTTCCCCATCTGTTAAATGCAATTAGTAATTCATCTGACAAGTAAGAGATGAAAAAGCATGAATACAGATTCATAAAAAACTTAAAATACTTAGGATCTTTCAGCTAATGTGACTGTCATACTTGGAGAAAGATTGAAAGGCCATTCATCACGCAAAGTATGGAAAAGATAATGTTAAATAGTCTCATATTTAAAACTACCCAATTTCTGCACTGAATAAAGCAGTCTTTTTCCACTACAATTATTTTCTATGTTACTTCTATATACTTAAGAAACTACTGCAATAATACTCACATATTAACACTCAGCTTCAAAAACATAGGTTTGCAGAACAGAACAATCAGTAACTAGAAAATGTGAGTTAAAATTATACAAATGTTAGAAATTACTAGTAGACAATCTTCTATGATACAGCCCCCTAAATACTAGAAAAAAAAAAATCAAAACCCACACACAGTAAGGTTGCTCCTTTACACAAAAACAAACAACAAGGAAGAACATAATCACTGTAACTATTTAATAGCCTGCTAACATACAAGGGAATATAACCACAAACAACATCCTGTTTGTCACATGCAGTTTCTGGATGAAGCTCAATCAATAAATACTAACAAAGTAACTTCTTCTGTGTGCAAAAGAAACGTGTTTTCATTTACTACAGACAGTGGTTTTGTTCTTTATCAACCTATACACTTTTTACAGTAGGCAAAAAAAAAAAGTGAAAGCAAGCTGGAGTTTGTGCTTGCCTTTAACTCTGTGGGAAACTTCAACAAGCACATTTCTAAGGGAAAATGACACTTTCCTTGTGTGTTCACAAATTAAAAAAAGGTACAGATTACGCAGTTTCACCAGTACACTGAAAAGGATTACACTTCCAGAGAAGCAAAATTCTTCTAATGGTCTTTGAAGATTTTTGCACAGCCATAAAAAATTACTACTCCTGCTAGATTATACCAAAGATTTTTTTTTTTAATGAAAAAATTTGATAATAAAAGGGGCAGACCATCACATACTAGTGCATATGAGAACTTCAGAATAAAAGTCAAAGAACATTTCAAAATTAACATAGAACAGCTTCTGTTCTTCAAAATTCATACTAATGGAGACAAAAAACAAACCATGTGATTCTAATATTTACTGTCAGATGTCTTTGCTAAATAAAAATGACTGCATTTTAATAACCTAATTTACAAATATCAAATTTTGCCAAGTGCTTGCTGATAAACTTTTCAAAAATTCTTTTTTTTTTTTTTTAATCTGAGTAAGCTTCCCAACCTTTAAGCCTTCACTTAGAATCATAGAACGGGTTGAAAAGGACCACAGTGACCATTTAGTTTCAACCCCCCTGCTATGTGCAGGGTCGCCAACCATCAGACCAGGCTACCTAGAGCCACATCCAGCCTGGCCTTGAATGCCTCCAGGGATGGGGCATCCACAGCCTCCTTGGGCAACCTGTTCCAGTGTGTCACCACCCTCTGTGTGAAAAACTTCCTCCTAATATCTATCCTATACCTCCCCTGTCTAATTTAAAACCGTTCCCCCTTGTCCTATCACTTACCGAGACAGCGTTGATTTCCCTGACCCAGGTAGGCCTCTTAAGATAAGGAGCACTTTCCGTGAACAATCAAACCTCTCCTCAGGTGGCAAAGAAAATCTATGCATTTGTTCTGCACTATAAGTTTTTGGTTCTTCCCAATACTCTTTTCTGGTTTCACAGAAACCATTACTTCGGAGTCCACTCTGGTGATTATTTCCATTTCTGAAGACCTGAGCACTATGGAAATCAGTATGACCACCACTGTAGCTACTCTGATCATGCACTGGACCATGACAGTTGATATCCCGACCTTCATGGTAACCATAGTAATTTTCATAAGAAAGTTCATCATTCTGAGAAGGAAAAGCATTTGTTTTTTGCTGTGTGGAATTAAGTATCTGAAAATGTGCCTGATGGGTCAGTCTAGGAGGAGGAGGCCCCTGAGGTACTATGAAAGACTCCCTTGACTGCCAGGCAGGTCTGAATTCAGGCACTGAATAATTAGACTCCATTTGTCCATTAAAGGCATTTTCAGTTTTCCAGCCACTTGTTTCCATGACAAAATGCTGCTCACTGCTTATTTTCTGACTTCCCTGATCCCCAGAGAAATATTGTCCATTCTCATAAATGGACAATAATGGTTGTGGGCTGTCCAACAATACATGTTGATAATTCTCTTGTGATGTTTGACTGCAATTATACACAGAAAATTGTTCCTGAGAAGTTTCAGTTTCTTTTTCCTGAAGCAGATTTAAATTTTCACTTTCCAGCTGGTGGATTTCTTTGTAGAACTGGTCCAGTTCATCATCCATTCCTGATACAGCAGAAGAAATGGCTGGCACCTTCTCTGTCTCAGTTCCTTCAGTTCTGTTTCCATGCAAGCCATCTCCCACGCTGCTTTGATATTCATCACAGCTCCCAGACTGGTCCTGCGTATTACACTCAGCAGGCTTGTAAATCGGTCCAATAAATTCTTTGCTTGTAATAAACTCTTCATCTGACTCATTTCTATTTATTGAGAATGCTTTGCAACTATTTTTAGTATTATCTTCATTGACATCATTCACAGTAAGAGGATCTTCCTTTCCTTCATCCTCAGTGTCATTTACTGATACAAATGGAGGATTTATATTCTGCACAATCACAGAATCAACTGTTTGATGAAACTCTAGATTACCCTCTGGAAGCCCTTCACTCGCTGCTCCCAAGACATCCACAGGTATTTTCTCTTGCTTCTGCACTTCATTATCCCCTTCATTATCTGAAACACACACTGGTATCAAATCATTAGATGTTCTGTCAGGGTCCCCTTCTTCTTGAGTGCCTTGGTTGCCACAATCAGAGAGGTTCTCAAAAGCCTCTTCCGTTGACTTCATCTTTTTAGAACGCGGTTCTGTTGTGATTTCATCCTGACACTCCAACTGCCTTACTCTACTTTCAGCATGAAGCATCTTTGGAAAAAAAGATTAATACATTATCAGCACAAACAATTTTAAAGCAAAGTAAAAAAAAAAATATCAAGTTACTGAGGCCTATGATGTGCATCTTCAGAATCTCCACTATCACAACTGAATGTGGAGTACGCACTGAGAAGGAGAAAAGCAGACAGTAAATACTGGAAGTCTTGCGCAGTAGCATGGCAATTTTGTTTAAACATCTTTACATATGAGAAATACATTGTGTTGAACCAGTCTTGCAGTCATGTTTTGTATCTTAATTTACAAATCGGTCTTTCTTCATATGAATTTTATATATGAAAAATGTTAGATCAACAACTTCTCTACTGACCTTTGCTAATCTGCCAAGCATCATAGACCTCTATGGTAGGATTAACACATGCCAAATTTCAAAGCACAAACTAATGCCTGACATCACTACTAAGATGACCAACAAAAATGCAAATACTTCAGACACTGGGATCATTTTCTGCGACAGGAACTCAGCTAATTCATTTTACACCAATAAAACAGATATTGGATGACATCTCTAAATTGGTACTGGTTAAATAAGGCTTAAAATTAAGTTTACATTCTGACATTATGTTTCTGGTTACGGAACAACGAAAGACCTTCATTAGGTACCAAAACCACACAGCTGCATATTTTCAAAGTAAACTGAAAAGGTAATCTAAGCACCAAATGAATTACAATCTAAGAATGAGGCAGTAAGTTCCAGAATGATAGACAGAGCAAGAGCAATTAAAAACAAAGTCAGGTAGTTCTGATCAGTGTGACATGCAGTCATGCCATTGCCCTATCCATTATCCATAGTTTGATTTTCCTCAGCACTCTAGAAGTCTATATGTAACGCAGTGAAAAGTAAAAGTCATCATAAATTAAGTGCCAAGTAGTATATATAGCAAGCCTTCCAGAATAACAAACATTATTAAATTAGAAAGTATTTATCCTACCAGAGGATTTATTCTCCTACTCTCTGTCAACTGTGGAATATTTCATCTTTCTAAGAGTTAATATTGATCAAATGTTACATGCTCATCATCTCCAACAAGAAACAACTTTTTCTTTCCTTCTCTGTCTGAAAAGGATCTGTAGATAACATCAAAAGAAGATTTGTAAGTAATATTCTTCATTTCAACTTTATGTGTAAAACTTGATGGGGTGTTTATCAGGACACTTCCTCATCTATGTACAAAGTGAAAAAGAGAGTCAGAAAATGCTTAAGTCAAGGAGTTTTACTGTTTCTATTTCATTTTGATAACTGGAAAATAGCACTATTGCCATATGGTGGAAAAACAAAGCCATGCATGCCAATACTTCCTTGGTATTACTGGAATGCTGATCTGGGTACCACACTCTCTCCATCTCTCAAGACACATACATTGCTTCTCGCACATCTGCTTTTCAGTTCCGCCTTTTTGCAAATTAGAAAACAAGCATGACATATGCCTATATCCCCCAACTACTCAAAAATGATATTTTACACAAGAACATTGCAACCTGTTGTAGGGGACCTGCTTTAGTGCGGGCATTGGACTCAGTGATCTCCAGAGATTCCTTCCAATACCTACAATTCTGTGATTCTGAAAAGTTGCTTTACCCTCATTTCTATTCTCATCTCTCTTGTGGAATGGGGCTTATGCAAGGCATACACATATGCTTGTGTGAAATGAAAGGAGCATGTGAGCTACCTGCTGCATGAGAATTTCTCTCATGATGGAGGATACTGCTGTGTGACTGTCCCACACAAGAAATACTCATTCTTTCTTCAGCAGGCTTGCTCAGATAACCTTAGGGAAGGATAAACTGCACATAAAAACATTTCCACCTGCACTCTCAGAGCACGTGCATACTGAGAAAGTGCAATCTACCTTACAGTCTTGCCTTTCGAAGGGAACAAAATAGAACCACAGAATATCCCGACTTGGAAGGGCCCCACAGGACCGCTGAGTCCAACTCCTGGCTCCATACAGAAACACCCCAAAACCAGGCCATATATCTGAGAGCACCGTCCAAACACTGCCTGAACTCCAGAGGCCTAAGGTCATGGTCTTTGCCCTGGGGAGCCTGCTAGCTCTGTGGCACTGAAGATACGGCTGGAAGCACCGAAGCCGAGCCCACACACGATGCACTCGGCAGCGCTTACAACACCATGTCACCACTTCGACCTGCCAAACGCCTCCAGCAAGTAAGTAACTGACGGCCGTAAGCTCCACGTCTACAACAGATTCAATAACACAAAAAAAGAGGACGCGTGTGGCAGAGGCTGAAGATTAGAGGAAGGCCCGGATCCGCCCGCTGGGCACGGAGGAGGCAGCGCTCCGAGCCCTTCACGCTCAGGGACGCACCGCACGGCCGGGCCGGGAGCGGCAGCGCTCGGGGGCCGCGGGGTTCCGCCCGCCAGCAGCTCCCTTCCCCCATCCCCACCCGGCACCACAGCCCCAGCAGCCGGCTCCTTCCCCCGCTGGCCCCTCGCTCCCCCTCACCCACATACGTGTGAGGAAACCAACCTCAAGACACGGGTGCCCGCCAGTTCGTCTTCAGCCGCCCCGGCGAGCGACGCACCCCCAGCCGGCGGTGGGGGAGGGGAGCGGAGGGCAATCCCTCACTCTCAAAATGGCGCCGGCTCCACCTCCTCTGCTCTCTTTACCGCGGCTCGCTCTGGGACTCGTAGTTGCGCCCCGCAGGGCACAGGACTACATCTCACAGAATGCCCTCGGCGGTAGGGGGTGGGGCCGTCGCTCAGCGGGCGGTGGGCAGGCAGTTGGTGTTGCGGGCGGGATTCGGGCCGCTGTCGGTGAAAGGCGGCTCCTGTCCGAGGTGCGGCCGGAGCCCCGGCCTGAGGGGAGGGGCGGTGCTCTGCTCGGTTGCTGTGTGCTGGGGTGACGTATGGCTGCTTTTGTACCCCTCATTCCTTCTCTTTGGGGAAGAATTCCCAAAGGCAGCGGGTCACTGGTTTTTAGGCGTTCTGAGCCCTGGCTGCGCTGCTCTAAAGTCATAGAATCATAGAATCATAGAATCACAAGGTTGGAAAGGACTTGCAAGATCATCTAGTCCAACCATCTTCCCACTACCATTGCTGCCACAAGCACTAAACCATATCTCACAGCTCCTCATCCAGACGGCTCTTGAACACTGCCAGGGACGGCGACTCCACCAGCTCCCTGGGCAGCCATTCCAGTGCCTGACCACTTCTGAGAGAAAATGAGCAAGTTCGTATTGATATCGAAACATCTGGTGTTTATTCCTAGAAAAAGAAAAAAGAGAAAAAAAAAAATCGGCTGCCATAAGTGTAGGACAAAACTCTTGAGTGCTAAAATCATAGCTTCAGTGCTGGAGTAGTTGTGTAGGTACTGCATACGTGCTACCAGACCTGGGGAATCTGCATGCAGCTTCTCCTAAGAAGAGTGGCAGAGCCTTTTCCCACCATTCCTGTCTGGAAAAGCAGTGTATGAATTCCTGTGGAAATCAGGAGCAGTTCAGTGTTTGGTGGTGGTCTTTCTTGTGTCACTGGGGCCTGAGTTTTGTTCCATATTTTGGACAAAAGAGTCAAGCAGACAAATTCTAAAGTTATTTTGAATTAAAGAGAAATTCAGAAGGATCTGGTCATTTCTACCATGGAGAGTTCTTTCAGGAAGGGAAATAGGAGAAAAAACAAAACAAAACACTGACCTTTGTTACCAAAAGAAAAATGTATAGGTACAGCATATACAACGGGGTGTGTTATTGCAGTTAGGTGGACTAGTTCTAACTCAAGTATTTTTGGAAATACAAGGACCTGCATTGCTTTATTCTACACTTTGTATGAGATTATCTAAAAAATAATGAGTAGTCCTCAATTTTAGTATTCAAAAAGATTTTGTGACCAAGATGATTGATTTCTTAGAGGAGTCTTGATTGCATAATCCTAAGGAAAAGATTTATTTCCTATCTAAGATAACATTTATGGGCTTCTCTACACAAGCTAAATCATGAGAAAACCATGAGAAAATCATGAGTTAACCATTTACACAGAATGAGAGTGTCCTCTGACCTTTTGATGATAGTGCCTGTAGATCAAAGCTCTCAAGCACTTCATGGTGTGTTTCTAGTGATTGTCTCAGATGTATTTCATTTGGGGAATTCTCCCAATACTCATATATATAATTAAATAAGCCACGCATTGCAACTGACAATACTCTATCAGATTTTTTTTTTAACTTTACTGGGTGTAATAAAATATGTTTCCCTGATTATATTACAGCTGCTACAGGTGGGTGATACCTGTGCAACCTACTGTAAGGAAGCTGCTTTTGCGGGGAGTTGGACTTTGTCATTTCCAGAAATCCCTTCCAACCCTTACACCTCTGTGATTCTGTGATCTCATAGGGAAGATATTATACCTATATCAGACAAAGCTACAAATGATTCTCTTAGAATTCTGAGGTACTCTAGATTGTTAAAGAAGTTCCATCAGGAACATCAGCAGGATAAGCTGATAGAGGGTTAAAAGTAGAGTGAAACTACCTGACTTGTTCAGGACTAGTCAGAAGTTCCTCGACATCTATGCCAACACCTTAGTACTAGTTGATGAAATGTTGTCTTTAATTGATCTAAAAGAAGAGTGAAAAGGAAAAATTCCACTTTGTATAATCATTATTGCCATAATGTTTAAAGACCTGTAAGTTTGGGTTGATCTGAACATTAGAGATGCCATCATAATTTGTACATGTAAGGGAAACGAACAAGGTTCAGTGAGAAAAAAAAAAAGATATGTAACTTGGCATTATGTAACTTCAGTGTTTAAACTTGCAAACAGAACATTTTCTCAGAGTAGTTTTGCATTTTATTTTTTTAATTAAGAAGACAAGAAGGCAACTGCCCATTTTGGAGGATGCCTTGATTATCAGTTATCATGGTTTACCAGTATTACTGGTGGTTTAGATCCATGGCACAGGTCATCAAAGTAAGTAGTTACAGTAAAAAAGGCTGCGTTCTTCTGTCTGAGCTCAATTTCATGTTATGTAGAAAAAAAAAGTCTTAGAGTGCAACTTCAAATTACCAGTAACTTATAACAGCTACTGTCAGAAGAGGTGCTCCTGCTACCCCCTTCTCATACCTGGGCTTGTCTATATGCTGCCCTGCTTCCTTAAGTGTATTAGCTTCTGTTGTTTTACCACAGAGAGTCACAGTGCTCCTGTGTTGGCTCATCACTGGTGGCTCAAGTCTGTCCTGTGGTGAGGAGGGAATGGGAACATGTAGCTGGAGAGAGTATGGGGGACCCCTCCGTTTAGCTGCATTCAGCTGTTTGATCAGTTTCACTGTGATGCCTCATGAATTACTAACGTGACACTTCCAGCACCTTTGTGTAACTGTTGTACTCCAGTAATGCTACCTGCTATGACTCCACCTCTAGTGTTAATTTCCAGTATAATCTTGCTTCTCGCCTGTTTCTCATTAACCACTTGTATCCCATAGTGCTGTATCACTTCCTTCTACCAGTGCTGGTCTTTTTTTCCCCTTTCCCTCGCTTTCTGTTTCATTCAGATCCTTCATTCTGTTTTGTGTCACTTTCCTTTAAAAGACTAATGCACCAACTTTATCTTCTGCAAATCTGAAATGTGGCACCACAGTGGCATCCAGTTGCTGAGGGAAAACTAAAGAAAAAAAAGTACTCAGTTTCTCAGCTCTCAGGTAGAGTCAGTTTGCACAGAGGCAGTGAGACCAGCATGGACACATTTGAGTCTTTGCAGAGACTGTTTGTAATGATCAAGTTTGGGTATGCTGCAGTGGCAGCAGGAATATTCTTCAGACTAGTCTAATTCCTGTTTCATTAAAGGAAGGTATTTTTAATAACTCTGAAGAAAGATTTCCCTTGAATTTGTTTCTGGAAGCATTTTAGATGAAACTTCCCAAAATAATTAAGCATGAAGAAAGTAGCTGGCATGAAAAATATTAGTCCAAAAATCAACTGTTGGCAAAACAATACATTTCTGTTTTCTACCCTTTAATAGAAAAGATTAGAAAATTATAAGACAGGACAATCAGACTCAACCTGTAATCACAAGGGAAAAAATCAATAGAAATATCCAGAAGGCTCTACTTGACATTAATTTTTACAGTTAAGAGTTAATATAGAATGATAGATAGTTCAGTCATTTAAATCTTTTGGCATGATCTTGTTATTAGACTTAGCAGAGTCCTGTTTTTTTTCTTCTCATAACCCTGTTCTTCTACTAATCTACTTTAATAAAACATGCATTTGTCTTCAAGAGAACTACTTACAGATATATTTGTCTCTTTCTAAAGAACCTTGTGTTTTAGTTTGTCCTGCCACTCTATGCTTCAGTGCATCTATTTAGAAAAAGTGAGGCTTCAAGATTATTTAGGAAACAGTCTTGCATAAGTCTTTGAATTTAAATCAAACTATAGAGAGAAATCCTGGTGAGCATTAGGGGAATTGGCTTACTCAACGCTATAGGAATATTTCTCATCAAACAGTTTTCTGAAACTGTTTGCAACTGATAGCAAAGTATGCTGTTCTGTAAATGACAGTTCAACATTTGAGTAAAAAAACAGGAATAGTTTTTTTAAAAATTTTCACCAGCAGAGCATTTTTAATTTTCAAATTTCAACCTGAGAATTAACATAGGAGTCCTGTTTTACAGTTTTGATAATGCCCTATTTACCTGCTGTTTTGGGGAGATAGGAGTACTTTCTGGAGCATGTAATACATTCCAGTAAGTGATGTTTAAGGCATGGCTAGTACTTCTTTTCACTATGATAAAAGTAGTTTGTCATTTGAATATTGTTATTTGGTTTCCTTTTAGGTTAAGATGAGCCTTCTTGGACATAAGAAACCCTAGAGAAAAAAAAAAAGAAAAAGAAAAAAAAAAGGAATATCTTATTAGTTTATTTTGGAGATTTTTAAAATCTTTGATTTAATTTTTGTTTGTTTGTTTTTGTTTTTTTGTTTTTTTTTTTTAAGGGGCAATCTGCAAGATAGATTTTTCTTGACAGTAGAAGACTTGTTCTGTGAGTTAGACCTGAAGCACTTTAGCAAAACAGAGCTAACACAAGTGTACGTTTTAGCCCTTGTTTCAAAGGACAGTGCTTTAGAAAATGTAACAACTGCTGGCCTGAGGTAAAGCTGAGTTTATAAGTTGTGAAATGTTAGGGGGAAGCAGACCAAGAAAAACAAGATTCCAAACAATTCATATGTTTCAAAGTAGAGCAAGAGGAGCTTCTGGGAAGAGACACTTCAGATGAAGATCCAGGCACTGCTTAGTCTGCAAGCCTATCTCAATAGCATCTCAAATTTAAATAAAAATTGGAGGAGATGGAGTATAATGCTTTCAGTGGGCTTAAATTCAATGAGACATTAAAAGAGGTAGCTTTCAATAGTGGACAGACAGTGGAATGGTAAAAGGAAAATATGTGAGTAGGAAAAAATGAGCATCAAACAGAGCAACTGAAAAATACCCAGCATTTTTCATAACAGAATATATTTAAGTATTTAATGCTTAATACATTAGTCACTCATGGGAGAGGAACAGATGATAAAATGCTATAGAAATGTAGTGCAAAATATGTATGACGTTGACATCCCCATTGTTTTGTAGAATACATGCACAGTTGTTACTTGAAATTACTTTTATTTGAATACTTGAGGTTTAACAACTGAAATTTTTACCTTTCAGATACAACTTACAGTAAAAGCATTTACCTCTTGAATATTTTCCTCATTTTGTCATACTAAAAGCATTGCTTAAGAATATTTAGATTACGGAATCTCTTTTTCCACCTCCCATCCTACATCTCAATTAAGTGTGGAAAGCATTTAAATCAATTAAAGGTATCTCAGAGGAGAAACTAATTTAATTCACTGACAAACTGAGTTATCACCAGGGAAAGAAAGACTGCTAGTATAGACTCCCAAAATACTAATTTTGTACTGTCAGCAAGGCATTAAGATTGGAATGTGTATATATATATATATGTATATGTTTCTAACTGTGGGTTTTTAGGTACTGTCTGCACGATGTGATATTAGTTGTAAGCATACATTGTACAAATAGTTGGGGTAGACAGTGGTTAGCAAAAAGATTCCATGACATTTGGTAACAAAACTAAGTTAAGCCATACTAGGATGTAAGCAGAAAAGATGCACTAGTTGGTACCAAAATGAAGCACAAATTCTGACTGCAGTAAAGAGACAGATTCCGTTGGGAGCATTAACAATGACATTTTCCACTTGTGTAGTGTAACATGAAACATTTTATTGCCCTCTTTCCAAACATGTCTTTAGAATCCCATCTGAAGAAGAGAGGTCAGCAATATAAATATATCTACAGTTAAGTGGAGATGGCATGTTTAGGGAGGCCATAGTAGTTACTGTTTTAATAGAAAGACTTCCCTTAAGTCATTTAATCTTAATAGTGTACTGCTGTAGATGTTAACTAGTTACATGAGAAAGAGATGGTGTGAAATGCTTCCTTTGGTCATCATCCTGATAAGTAACATTTCACCTTCACTCCTTCACTTTTTTTTTTTTTTTTTTTAAATAACAAAATATCACAGACTGATTACAGACTCCTGTATTTTTACTGGCAAAACAAGACAGATGCAGGTAGATATATTTGATAGTCAGGCATTAATATTAAAGTTTTACTTACTAAACTCCAGAATTAGTGCTGTATATTTGTTAAAGATACCTTCTGAGCATCACTGTGTCTTATTCAGCTTTTTGATTTTTGTTTACAAGAGACAATGTTGGCTACAGAACTCACAGCGTGAGTCTAAAATTCCAGTCATCTTAAGTCACTGTTTCCATGTGGCTTACTTGAGACATATGAGATACTAAAATTAGTTGCAAAGTAACTCATGTTCATAGTAACTTCAGTTATTCAGTTCAAGAACCCAACCAGTAAATGAGCAATTTTTTTTCTCTTTGAAATAAATCACTTCACTTGCAAGTAGAAAGAGTATATAGGCATTAACTCAGCAAAAACCTTATTGGTGTGAAGGGCTTAGTACAGAAATGGAATGTAAGCCATTTCAATTGGTTTTCTTAGTAAAATATTTTGATGCAGTTGTTCAAGCGTTGTAGGAGAGAAACAAAAGGGAAAATTGAATATGCCTGTGCTGAAAACAAAAAGTATCCTTTTCACAAACCTGTGACATTAAGACAGAGAGTTCAGATAAACATGGTTAAAAAGGGGAAAATATTGCCCTTTAATGTTAGAAATTAAAAAAAATGTCAGTTGGCTTCCATTCAAATTCTCTGTTAGTTCTGCTGGCCCTTTTTCCAGTGATATCTGCACAGAGGGATTTGCTCAACAGTTACTCTGAAGCAATCTATAAATATGGAAGTTGGTAGAACAATTAACTTTTTGCTGTCAAAAGCAGGAGTCTTTGGTCTCTGTTGTGCAGCTCCCTCCCTTCTGAAAAAGAATAATAATAATAATAAAGATTTTTTCTGATTTTTCTCTCTCTCTCTTTTTTTTTTTTCCCCTAGGAATACGCGATTATTGTGTCAAGCAATTTTAATATTTCACCATGACAAATCAGAAGGGATTGCTAAGGTCTACAGCAGCGAGCCTTTCTAAGGCCAAGTTCCTTGCAACTTTCCTTCCTCCCACAGTGGTATGCTGTGCTGAGGTGTCTTGAAAGTCTACGACATTTCTCATGTGCCAGCTTTCTTCCCAAGATCCCCATCCATTAGTCCTGTAGGTATAAATTACAGCTCTTCATTAAACAAAGCTATGACTGGTAAAGTAGTGTTCTCCTATTCTGTTACAGAATCATAGAAATCATAGAATGGTTTGGGTTTGAAGGGATATTTAAGACCATCTAGTTCCAACCCCCTGCTATAGGCAGGGACACCTCCATCTAGACCAGGTTGCTCAAAGCCCCATTCAGCCTGCCTCCAGGGAGGGGGCATCCACAACCTGTTCTGAAATGCCTTAAAATTGGAGAGCCTTCATGCAGTTCTCTAGTTCAAGTTAATGAATGAAAGCAGCAGAGGGACCTAAAGGCAAAAAATGCAAAGAGATTCATATGTGCAGATGCCTCAGTATTACTATAATGATTTATGAGACTCAGCAAAAATGTTTAATATAAATCTTCTTATAGTGATGTTACATTGACAGTTGTTGCTTCCACTCCTATTCACACTGGAAAAAAAAAAAAAAAAAACAAACAAACAAAAAAAAAAAAAACAAAGGGGCTTGGATTTTGGTTATAAGAAGACAATGCTGAGAGATACAATCAAATTTTACAGTTGAGAAAAGCTCTACTCAAGCTGAATGCAGAATATGTTTCTTAGCCAGTGTGCAGTGAGCTTTGGGAATCTGCTGCCTAAGCAGGCTGGAAAATATGTAGCATTAGCAGGCACATAAAGGTAGACAACAGGTCCATAAACAGATTCTAAAGGGAATAGGTGAGTATATATGCCATCCATGTACAAAGCAGATGTAGCATCTCTATTGCAGTAATTGTTAATGCTAGCAGTGCATGATGGACAGAGAGTAGGCAAGTCTCCCTCTATAATATCTCTTACTTGGTGTAGGGATCCTGCTTTGGCAGGGGGGTTGGACTCGATGATCTCTGGAGGTCCCTTCCAACCCCTACAATTCTGTGATTCTGTGATTTTGCTGTTATTTTTGTTTTATACAGGGGAATATGACAATCTCAAATTGTGCATTTAAGTTCCCTGCATTGGAAAAAAATGCAGGGACCATCAAACTGGAGATGCAAGGTATCAGCCTCTCTGGGAGTGCTATGTTGCCAACAGTGCCACTGCTGCTTATCAAATTATGAACAAGACGGACTGCTGATCTGACCCAGAAGGGCATCTTCAGAGCGTCCTTTGTACTCTGCAGTTTTCATTCCATGTTTTTACACACAGTTGTGAGAAGAATACAGCTCTGCAGGATGGTCTTTGGGATTTCCACCATCATCCCTGGAACACCGAGATGTGAACAGTGCCTTCAACAAACACATGCTGTGTAAAAGACCTGGTCCTGAGAGCTGTGTGGTGCTGGCTTTCTGTATGTCATGCTTTAAGTTAAACACCTGCTTTGTGCAGGCATTTCTAATCTTTCTCAAGTATCTGTAACATCATACATTTGTCTGCACTTTTAGATGGTGGCAGAATCAGTAAAAAGAATCCTGCTACCAGTCGTCCTTGAGAGATGTGACATTTCAGGTCGTATATTAGGAAGAGATTCTTCTCAGGAGCGGTGAGGCAGTGGCACAGCTGCCCTGGGAGGTGGTGCGGTCACCGTCCCTGGAGGCGTTCAGGAGCCGTGTGGACGTGGCTCTGAGGGACGTGGTCAGTGGGCATGCTTGGGGTGGGCTGGCGGTTGGACTTGGTGTTCTTAGAAGTCTTCTCCAGCCTTAACGGTTCTATGATCCTGATTGCAGAAGGGACTGAGCCCACCCTCACGAACACACCCCGTGTTCCAGCCGGTCGCATAGCGTGGCAGTTTTATTTTAGGACCGCACCAAGAGGGTTCTCGTTTTACCCTCCTTCACATCGAATACCGGCCCATAACACCTCCCAAAAGCGTTTTCTGAAGAAACCCGCCGTGCAACACGCCCAGGAGCACAGAAGAACCTCCTCCCTCGGGCTGCCCGCGCTGCCTCCTGCGCTCGAACCGCGGCCTCGCGGCGCCTCCTGACGGCCCCACGGCCGCTGTCACCTCCCTGCGCGCCAAGCGGCCCCGGGCGCGGCGGGAGAGTTGAGGGCGGCGGAGCGGTGTCGGACGGGCTCCCCCGTGAGGGCTGAGCGCGGAACTGCCGCCGGGATGAGGAGAGCTCGGGACTGAACGGAACGCGCTGCTGGAGGCGGCGTCCCGGTTCTGTCAGATGTAAGGAAACTAAGAAAGGAGGAAGGGAGCGTTTTCTCCAGAAGGCTGCGTTCCGAAATGCTAAAGTGGTCCGGATGAAGACCGGACCGTGGCTTTTCTGAGCGCGTTCCCCCTCCCAGCACTCAGCCCCAGAGCTCCTGCTGGGAGTTGGAGTGTGAGGTGCTGCCCTAAGCCCCTCCACAACAAAAATGCCTGCAAACAGTGGCAGCACGATGGCTGCTTCCACAGCCAGACACGCTCCTCCGTCATTTCAGTGCCATGTGAAAATTTGGCTTTTCAGGTTTGTGCAAGCGCTGCACAGTTTGCAGACAGTCGGGGCCACCGACAGAGCCTCCGTCAGGGGGTGAGGATGTCAGCTTAAAACCAGCCGTGCTGATGGCAGTGTGCTGGCGTGGTCAGGAGCTCCAGGGAGCTTAGTTAAGGATTTGGAGCAGCAGCGAGAGCACCTCAGCTGCAGCAGTCCTTAAGCATCGCACAGCAGACACAGCCCCAGGCCGGTCGCCGTGGCTCTGCTGAGCGCAGCGTTCCCGCTTTTGGGATCTGAACGCTTTCAGCACTTCTGCTTTCTCCCCGCGCGTCATTTCTAAGTGCAGCACTTCATCTGTAGCAGCGGGGAGAATTGCACTACCGTTCGGTTCACGTTTTCCTGTCAGGGTGCCTGTGAAGCCGTTGTGCTCGCTGAAGCCAAACCGAAGGGTTTGCTGAGCGGTGCCGCTGCTTTTTCTGCTCTTTCCCCGCAGCGAAGGAACTTTACCCCTTATGGTTTTACACCGATTCTTTCACAGTCCGCGGAAAATACTAATTTCACTAATTTCATATTTCGCAGCGATCACCAGCTGATGGCTCATCACAGACAGCGGAGCTCTCTCCGTTGGGGCCGCGGCTCCGTCCCCGCCCGCGGTGCCCCGGCGGTGCTGCTCCGCCGACCTCAGGGCCCTGGAAATCCCGGGTCGGTTTCCCAAACACCGCTCGCCCGCCTTCAGCCGGGGCTCCCGAGCGCCGTGCCGACCCGCCTTCGGGGAGTCACGGGCCGCCTCGGGCTGCAGAACGGGGCCGGGGCTCCCCCGTTGCTCTCTCCCGCAGGCGGAGCGCGGCGGCTGTTCGCGGCGCGCGGGCCGGCGGTAGCGGCCGGCAGGGGGCGCTGCTGCCCCGCCGCTGCCCGGCTCTGGGCCCGCTCGCTTCCCCCGCGGTTCCATTGGAGCAGCCGGAGACAAGTTGGCGCCATTTTGAAGCCGACAGGGGGACCGGGGCGAGCTGCGGAAGGGGAGGGGGTTAGAGGCGATTGGCTGCGGCGACGGCGGCAGCTCCTCTCCGAGCCCGGAGCGGCGGCAGCGCGGAGCGGACCCGCCTGGGACCAGCGAGGAGAGGCGGTTGCGGCGGGGTAAGGAGCCCGGCTCGGCGACCGCGCGCACCCCCACCCCGTCTACCGCTCCATTTTCCCTTCTCCGCGGCGGGGGCGGGGGGCGGCAACTCGGACCGCGCTCCGCGGGCAGCGCCTGAGGAGGAGCGGGGCGAGGGCTCCCCGCGGCCGAACCCCCCACCCCCCCCAGCCCTCCGCGGGGCCGCTCCCCTCCCCCCTTCCCCGTGGCCGCCGTCGCAAATTAAATTTGCCGCCCCCTTCCTATTCCCCCCCCCCTCCCCACCCCCCCTCAACCCGCGGGGCGCGGCGGGGCCCTTGCGGGGGGTGACCTTGGCCGGGGTGCCGTGGGGCCCGGGGTCGCCCTCCGGTGCCCCCCGCGCCCGCCCCGGGTGGCCCGGCGGGGGATGGCGGCGGGAGGCCGGCTGTCCCCTCCCTGCCCCTCGCCGCCCGCCCGGGCTGCGCCCGCGGCTCCGGCGCTCGGCGGAGAGAACCCCGGCCCTTTGGGTCCCCCCTCGCCGCCCTCCTCAACCGCGCGGACCTCGGCTCTGTGGGTACCTACTTGTGCCAGCCCGGTTCTCTCATGCTGGCTTTTTTTCTTTTTTTTCTTTTCTTTTCTTTCTTTTTTTTTTTTTTTATTTCTTCCTTTTCCCTCCCCCTTTGCATTAAGCTCTGTTAGAAGGCAGTCGAGAGGGAAGTGTGTGTGTGGGAGGGGGTTGGCGCTGCCTGTGAGGTGAAAAACTATGAATTTTACATCGGAATCGCCAGATGGAGAATTGTTAATTTATAGGTTGTGCATTGTTTACGTTGAGAGCCTCTGGTCAGGAATCTAGGGCTGTAACTTCATCCCGCTGCAAATAAATCACTATCTCTTCTTCAAAACAAATCAACAATTAATGGTGGTGAACAATCCCGGGGAACTGAACTGCAGCGGACCCGCTGCTCCAGAGCTGGGTTTGGCTGTGCGAACCTTCTCCTGACTTTTCGCTGCCTTCCTGCACGAGCGCTGAGAGCCGCGATCGCCCGGCTAGGCGGTGCTGCCTGCCTTAGCACAACTGCCCAAGTATGTTCGTGTTGCTCTTTGTTTTGTGCTCGGTAGGTGCTGGGCTGTAATTGATTTCTCTTTGCGGGAAATGGAATAGAAGGGGTGATTAACATTCGAGTGGCTTTATAGCTGAAAACGGCTGTCAAATCGCATTGTGGGGAGGAGATAAGATGACATGCATTCCTTCAGGTTTTTCCCCTTTCAAACTATAGGAATACTTCTGTTTTTAGTTGATAGAAATTTTGCTCAGTCCCTCTCAGATGCCGTATAGATGTGCTCTAGGTGCTATATACTTGTGTGAAAAGACATGAAGCAGCAGAATTTGTTATGTTTAGATTACCCTAAAAGAGAGCAGAGAGCGATCGGCAGCTCAGGATAGTTAAGCTGAGGTGCGCGCATCACCTCCATGTGAAAGCGTGCGCTGCTGGAGAAGTAGTTTGGTACTTGTGTGACATCTTGTGTCTGCATTTGAGGCAAGGTTGTACTTCACTGTGATGTAGGGGCTGATTTCATTTTGTTCTGAGTTCTTATGCGTTATTGATTGTCCGTGTTTTTCTTGTTCTCGGTACTACCTATTCAGGTTAGTAGTTTTTGGCGGAACAGCTAAGTAAATTGAAATGGAAAGTTGTATGTCTGTAGTACTTGTGTGCTGCTGAATTGTTTTAATGTGTGCCGCGTAACTATTGGCTTTGGAGTGTTTTTAGCAGGTTTATGCTATGGGCTTATATTGAGCAAGTCAGCTAAATTATTATTAAGGTGTAATTAAAGATATTAAAAAAGTTACCGCTAGCATTCAGGAAGGTATTGCCATGAGATATGGATGTGACCATGGGCATTATCCAATTCTGGTTTTGAGCAGGAAGCTGTGTTACCTCCTGCAGATCATAAGGGACGCTTTTTCTTTTGAGATAATTTGCTATCTAGCAGGGTCTCAAATTATACTTTTCGTTCCTCTCTCATTCTTTCTTCAGATGCACAGTTTATATTCATACAGAACAGTAAAAGTTTGTATGAGTATTTCTAGGAGTCTCTTAGTAAGGGGTCTTCATTTAAAGGTTGTTGGAGCAAGTGACTGCTTTTTCTTGAAGTCTGTGTTTGGAAGAGGTGATACAGGCTACTTGTTGAACATGCATAGGTTGGCAGGGGGACAATGAATGAGAAAATGTGGAGCTGGACACTAAAGGCATGTAAGGTGGAAAACAAAGGAGAATCTGATATAAATGGGACTAATTATTTTTCCCTACCAGCTTCATTCAAATTTCCTTCTGCTTTAATTTTACTTAGAGAGTGTATTTGAGCTTTCTTTATATAGTCTTTTTTCCTTTCCTTCAGACAGATTCCCTTACTAGAACCAAACAATGTATGTCCTGGCGTCTGGTACTGACAAATGGTAGGACAGTGTGTCATACTTGTTACAAGTTCCTAAAGTAGTGATGTTTTCACTCTTAGCATGAAATACTGCTATGGTAAGCTGAAAGAATATATTACTGAAATATTGGTCAGTTATGGAACTAGCTGGTAAGGGAGAACTGAGGGAACTCATTGCTTTCTTAAAAAAGCTTGAGCGTCGCTGTCCTTGGAGGGGAAGCGTTGGGTTGGCTTCCCCTGTTTTGTGGTATTCTCTGGACTAGTTGAACTGCACTGATGGATCCTGGAAGGAATGGCGTGCAAGCTTATGAAGAATTGCAATATGTGTGCTTTAAACAGAACAGGAAAACCAAAGCAAAACTTCTTTGCTATCATCTGAAAGTTGAAGCTGTACCTATGTAAACCAAGTACCTATTGCTCTTCCATTGGTGATATCTTCAGTTGAATGTAGTCTCCTAGAAAACTTGATTTTTTTTTTTATTCTTAGTTCTAATACGCAAAATACATCAGAAGGGCAGTGTGTAAATGGAAATTTTATTTTTGCAGGTTAGTGGTTTGTTTGAAAAACAAAAAGCAAAAACAAAATAGACCTGAAACACTTTAGATTCTGTAATACAGTCAATTAATGTCAATAACTATTATGACACATCTAACTCAAAACAATTCAATGAAACACAACTAATACTTCAAGACTGATTCTTAATAAGGGTGGAGGAGTAAACTTTTATAGATTACTACCATCTCCAACTTTCTCTAAAGTATGGGGAAACTTATGGTTCTCAGAGTGGATTCTGAGTTTTGGAATTGGTTGCCATCAGTGGAATTTACTTTTGCATTTTGTCCCAAGCACTGGAAGACATTCAGTAGCATTATCCATGTTTTATACTACCTGATATTCAGCTCTGTTAATTCAGCTCATGACAATTTCAGTACGAATATGGTTCAAAAGATGATTTAGGGGAAAAAAAAAAAAAAAGGAAAAAAAAAAAGCCATACCTCATTGGGAACAGATGGACGTGTTTGTACTAATCATCTTGTGTCTGTCACCATTTATATGGCAGTACCGTAACCAGGGATCAGGACCCCATCTGGGGTTTTCTAATTTATACCCTGTTCTTCTGAGATCAATTCCAGACAGTCCTAACTGTACTTTTTCTCTGACTTAATTAGGAATCCTGGTGGATGCTGTTTCTACTGAAACAAGATGCTTCACTTCTGTATTTTTTAACGGACAAAATTAAGTTAGCGGTTAAAAGATGTTATTTTCTTAACTGCTTTTGTCACCTGAACTGCATTTCATAGCTCTGTTAAAGAGCACTGGATTCAGCTAAACCCTAATTGTTAAGCACCTTGAAAGTGACTGCTGAGTGAGGTTTTCCAGCTTTTGTGTAAATTTACTCATCAGTTGTCCACAGCTTCTTTCAAAGCAGCCTCTGGTTGTCTGTGAGGCATCCCTGGTGTATCTGCATTGACATCAATTCAACATCAAGAATTTGGATTCCGAGAGTCTTAAGAGGAGGAAAAGAACCCCAAAAGCTGTTATTCGTGCTGAGCACAAACGTATTACTCCGAATGAAGACTAAGAACAAAACAAAACCCATCAGAACTGTGTGTGTAATCTTTGTGCCACCTTGAATTTGACTGTTTCTGTTCGTACTGCTTTGTTACTTGGATATGGAGTTGCTGTAAAGACAATCAGATTTCTGGGAACACGTATGTTAGGTTTCTGCTCTTATCAGAAATGAGGAGTTGAGACATCTTGCTCTTAGTTAGGATGTGTGAGCATATTACTTTATGAATTATTGTTGTTGATTATTATTTTTAATTGCCCCCAGAGGATTTATTTTTCTGAATCTAACTACTTAAAACTTGTAAGTTTTTCTTGGGAAAATAACCAGACTAGCACTGCCATATATGTGTAGTTGTGATACTGTGTTGGGTAATTGCTTTGTTTGACAGTTCACTATGAAACATTGCATGGAGTTTGTTATGACTTCCTGTACACGGAAACAAAGTGGATGGAAGAGGCTGTTGCTTTTGTAGCGTCAGTTTGTGAAAGCTGGTGTATGCCCAATGTCTGTGGGCTTTCTGTGTGCCACTCACAGTTGTTCAAGGGGAAACAGACAAGTCATGGGCACCTCATTCATGGTTTATAGTAAAGTTGAGGTTGGGTTTTCTTCCTGTTGGGAGTATGAACTAGTCGGAATAAGGCAGTAACATTTTGCTTTATGGAAATGGAGGAAAGTATGAATAAGCCAATTATGTAACTTTTAGAAGATGTTGAAGGAGTTTTTCAGAGTGAAACTAAAAGACAGACACATTTTCCTTCGCTTTGCCCAGCTTAGATTACGCAGTCCACGGTTTTCTAAAGCGTATCCAGAATTGAGAGAATTAAGAATGGAGATTGCCGTGCACATACAGTTTTCTGAAATAAATATTCTGTCCTCAGTCTTAATGAGGGTGCTCTGAGAACTTGAAACATTTTGAATGTCTTCTCCCCGTTACAAATGTTGCCAGTAGTAAACTCTCGGTAGGGTTGTTTGTGCAGTGTTATGTACGGTACATTTAGAGTAACATTTTATTTCTTAATAGGTCATTGTCCACTTCCTAATGCATTTCTGTGTGTAATATAAACAGTATTCAAATTTATTTTGAAAGTACAAGAGACAATTCTAATTCAGCTTTGTCCTCTTAAGCACGTTATGGTAATCCTTAGTTATATTTAGGAATTTGTGTATTTATTTATTTAGTTATGTTTAGGAATGTACGGGAAAGCTGGGGAGGAACTTCTTAGGGCATGTAGTGACAAGACAAGGAGAAATGGCTTTAAACTGGAAGAGGATAGATTTGGACTAGATATTAGGGATAAATTCTTTGCAGTGCAGGTGGTGACACAGTGGCACAGGTTGCCCAGCAAAGCTGTGGATGCCCTCTCCCTGCAGGCATGCAAGGCCAGGCTGGATGAGGCTGTGAGCAACCTGGTCTAGAGGGAGGTGTCCCTGCCTATAGCAGTGGGTTGGAACTAGATGGTCTTAAAGGTCCTTTCCACCCCAAACCATTCTATGAATTTCAGCTGCATATTAGAGTTGGTTGTCGTGTTTTCCAAAAACTGGAAAATGTGAAATGAATTGACAGGGAAGATATTGAATGATTAGAGTGATTGAGTGGAACAGAGGACAGAGGGATTCTTTCTTATCAGTTTAGTGTGTTGCAAGAATAAGTCTGTTTAAACCAAACTTTTTCCTAGTGCTCTTTAGTAGCGTTTTGATTTCCTGGGAGATGGGCTGCAGACCCTGAGTTTCGTGGTGTTTGGTATTATGGCGTATTTTGAGAGTTGTGGACTCAGTTTCTCTATACAGGCAAAGTTGGTGGACAGCTCTGAAAGTTCATCTGTTTCTCAGGTTAGTCATATATAAAATAGAAGTAATCCCTATTTCACCAAGGCATTGCAAAACTAATTTTTGTTGTCTGCTAATGTTACATTGGTTGGTCCTGTGCAGGAGCCTTGTAGGAAACTGAGTCTTCAGAGTATGGTTTAAACAAAGTGTGCTATGGGGCACGTGGAGTGACGAGGAAAAAAACTGAACAGCTTCTTTGCTTTTGGCTGGGAAAGAAATGATGCAGTGGAAAAAAGGTAGTGAAGGATTGGGTGGATCACCTCCTTTGTGTGGTCCTTTTTAATACCATATCAGAAATCTTGGGTCTCTTGTTTTCTAACTCTTAAAAACTTGCTTTGCAGATGTGGTGTTCTAACACCAGGCTTCCATTATTACTTTATAAGTCAATTTAGTAAAGAAATATATGTATGGATGTGCTCTTGTGAGTCACTAGATTGTAACCTTTAGCTATGTGCAGCTCGTACTAATTAAATTAATGGAATGCTATTAACAGTAATGCTTTATTGTCTGCTAACCAGTGTTTTGTGTGATGAGATGAGTGCTTTCCTGGGGATTCTTGCACTACTTGTTATTGACAGAAGAACAGTGTAACATACATGATTCTACTTTGTACTGGGGGCCCTGCAAGGGGTTCAGTTCCATGGGATCTGTTTTTTTTTTTTTTTTTTTTCTCCTTACCCCTTCCCTGCAGCTGATCTTTCTGCTGGGATCTTTCTACTCTGCCTAGTTTGTGCTGATACCTACTCAGGCTTCTGATTAATATTTCATTGTCCAGTAAATCCTACTTCCTCTTCACTTGTTTGGCAGCTCTGACTTCTAGCCTCCAGATTCCTGAACTGTGATGCATTATTTTGTTTTTGTTGTTTTTTTTTTTTTTCCCCGCTGTTAACTGTGGTTCTTGTTGTGTTTTGGTTTTTTTTTGCCTTCCCCATGACTCCTGAGCTTTTTACTCCATTAGCCTGAAGTGACCTGTTGGTAAATGTACCCATAACTCACCTGTTTCTGTCATAAATTGAGGTGTTTTTATTGAGTATTTTTATCTCAGAGGCTTAATACAGCCTGTCCTTGAGTTGAGAATCTGAGTGTGGTGTGGACAACACCAGCTTTTTCTTTTGAAGAAATGGCGACGTCTGCCTGTGAGCAGACAGGTGGATTAGCAATGGATTCAGTTGTCAAAAGGATTTACTAGAAACTTTTGATAGTGTTGAGATTTGGCTATGTTAACCTTCTAACTTGAGAGTAAGTAATGAGGAAGCAGGAGACAGGAACCTGGAGTGTGCACATGAATGGTTCTTGTACCTGAAGAAATAAGCAGGAACTCTCAGAGCTGTCATACCTTACTTGCATGCTCATCATAGACAACGTAAGCAGTAATATCTATTTATGGAGACTTCAAAACTGATTATTTTGTTATTTAAAAGATCTTTTTATAACGTGAAGATTAGTTTCTATTGAGTTATTTACTGCAATCTACTATATTAACTATCCCTGTTTGTAGAGCATAATACATGAGTGTATGTGTTTTGGTTGGGAGTGTTTTATGTGTTTGGAGGCTATGCCAAGCTGCTTTTCTCTCCTGCGTATGTGTGCTTCTGTGTGTCAGTGCTGATGTACAAGGGGTGCTCTGAAAGTAATGCCTCCTAATTTATGCTGTTGGCCCATGATGTCAGAGGCAGATGTTGGTGGTACAGCAGTAGAGGTTGAACCTTCCTACCAATATTCCATCGCATGTTGTTGCTGTGCAGGGGAGCAGTCTGACAGAATGGCGTCTGATGTGGAAGTGTGGATGAAGCAAAGGTGTGTCATCATCTTCCTCCATGTGGAACACCATGATGGCAGCTTTGAAAGAGTGGGTCATCTCCTCTGGTGCACATTTTTATGGGCACAGCTTTCAGGTTCTTGTTCATTGCTGGTGAAAATGCACAGCTAATGGTGGTGACTGTGTTGAAAAGTAGTATTTTGTAGCTGAGGATTTGCTCTATCAAAAACCATTACTGCGCTCTTTGCATCTGTTGCAGTTTCCATGGAAGTAAATAGGAGGTGTTACTTCTGGAGTGACCTACATCAGGTTTCTATTCTGGGTAGATTTGTGTCCTTCTTGGGTGGGTTATTGTAAGGAAGTAATACGGTGTCTGTGCAGTGAATATGCATGAAATGGGCTCCAACTGGAGGATAAGTAAACGCTAAAGATTAATTTTAAAAGGAAAACAGAAACTACAGCATTTAAGTACTTCCAATTCAAAAGGCTGGAATAGCTGTAATAGTATATGCATTTGTTTGTACCAAAGCCAGGATTGAAATGTATCAACAAATATAAATTCCTGAAGCAAGGGTGTGCAGAGGCTGGAGCCAGGCTCTGTCAGTGGTGCCCAGTAGAAGGACAAGAGGCAGTGGGCACCAACTGGAGTGCAGGGCTCCCTCTGAACACCAGGAGCACTTTCTGTGCTGTGCAGGTGATGGAGCACGAGCACTGGAGGCTGCCAAGAGGCTGGGTGATGGAGACCTTGGGGACCTTCCAGAGTCACTTGGACATTGCTCTGGGCACCCTGGAGCAGGGCTGGGCCAGGGGACCTCCAGCTTCCTTCCAGCATCAGCTGCTCTCTGACTGTGAAAATGTGAACCCTTAGGAGTGTATAACTAGATAGGGATGAAAAACTGTTTTGCAAGTAATTAGAGAATTCAACAGTTTATTGGTGAAGAAAGTTACTTGTTGGTTGAACATAGAGATAGATATTAAAGCTAGACTTTGCTGATTAAAACATCAGAAGTTTTCAGGGTGATATTTTTCTTTAAAGTGATCTTGTTCATGTGTAATAGCAGATGACGAGACTCTGTCACTTGAAGCTTCTTCTAGTTCTTTAGTCTTAATAACCCATTGTTAGGGCACTTACTTCACCTGGCAGAAGTAATTCTTTATTTTGTTGATATTTTATAAACAAAATTATGGATTCTTTCAGTTTTCTGTGGCTTGCTGTCACGTCAAAGTGAAAAAAAAGCAAATAAAAAGTGTTCTAGTTAGCTGGGGGAAAGAGAAGCTGAACTGATGCAAGCCTTCTGGGGAGGCAACTTCTACTTGTAAAGCAGCAGCTGAGTGCCATCCTGGTACTAAGATTTCAGCATGCAGCCCCAGTATAAATGTTTATAATTAATATTGATTAGGAATGGGCTCAGTGTTACTTAGCACCTCAGTAGACTACCAGTGCTGTCTGTTGGGTCTCACGATTCAAATCGTTATGTTTTGTTTTTGTTTTTTTTTGTTCCTCACTAATTGTGAGTGAATCATCTGTATTAGGGTGCTAAGCGTTTGGATTGATTTATGTTATAATTGTTACATACTAAGTTAGGAATGGGAGAGAGACTTATTTATATGTACAAGGTCTGACTTGTTACCAAAGCAATTTTATATTTGTTGTCCATCTGCAGCAGTTAACAAGAAGTTGTTTTACTTCATGTAACATGCTCGGATTGATGTTTTTGGAAGTACCATACCTTATTTCTGTCATGTTCCCCTTATTTTCCCAATGGCACCTATGCCACTCATGCACGTTTTCTTTTCTCCCCTTATGTATTAAGTACTAAAAGTGTTAGCTTTATAAAGTAGCATACCTCAGTAATGCAAAATAAGGGGGTTTTATGACTGGTTTGTTATGGTGTTTTGAAAACAGTTAATGTAAAGGAAAACACCCCACCCCCATTCCTTCCCAAATGCTGGAGGAAGGAAGCCATTCTTGCCTTACCGAAAAGTTTCCCTGCTAAAGCAGGACTGTACCAAAATCATGCCTATAAACTAGTGGTATTTGGAACTGGGTTTGCTTAGGCTTGATGATGTCAGTTCTTCACTTTTTTTTTTTTTTTTTTTTTTTTTGGGATACTAGCTTAAAGACATTGAAAGGCAATTCTTAGGAGTTCTAGGAAAAGAAATGTTTTGCACGGGGAAAGGCTTGTTGTTCAAGTAGATGTTTACATAGCCTAGTAGCTGCATCTCCTTTCTGTACTGGTGGAATTCTGCCACGTTTGATTCAGGCACTTCTCTTCAGTCTTAAATTACTGATCAGAAAGTTGTTCCAGAACTTCAGTTAGAAAAACCTATAAGTCCTCTTCTAGTTACCAGCTTTTCTAAGTCATTTCAACTTTTTCTAATTTTTTTTTTTTGGGGGGGGGAGGGAAGGGTCTTCCAGCATTAGCAGTTTTTTCTGCCTCTTCTGCTTATCTCTTCTTGACTCTTCTGCTATACTCTTGTGATATGGTAGACTCTGTTGGTACTTGTTCCTGTTTTAAGTATCATAGCAATCTGTAGTTGAATGTAGTATGCCAAGGAAGTTTGTACCAGTTTGTTGGGTATTGTGGTGTAATTCCATTGCACTGGTGTGTAATCTTGTAGTGATTTTCTATGCTTACCTCTCCACCTTTTTTTTTTTTTTCCCCTCATGGTGATTTTCTTTCAGGTTTGCAGCATATATTCCTATTTAGCAGTTCAAATGCAGTCCTTGTACTGAAAAATATTTCTCTTTTCCCTCTTTTCTTTCAGTATTTTACAGAAGAAAACCTGATCCATCTTTGCATTAACTACGCTTTTCAATTTAGTACTTTCATAATACGTGATTTTAAGTGTGAGGGGAAAAAATGCAGAATGTTTTACCACAGACTGATGAAATAAATTATCCCAGAGTGATCTGATGTGCTTTTAAGTTGCTTTTATCCCTGTATTTAAAGTTTTCTTCTAGAATGCAGATTTTTTTTTCTAAACTTAAAAATCTTACTGATGTCAAAATTGTGCATCTGCTCAGTATTCTTTTTCCCACTTTGCATTATTACAAGGAATGATAGCCATTGTATGGATGGATGTTTGCAGGTTGCACGTATATAGCAGCAGAAAACAATCTACAAGTAAAGCTTACACGTCAACATAAGGTACATGTGGAATGAGTCACACCAATGGTGGATACAATAGTCTTGAGTGAGCTTTGTGATCTTGCACTGTGATTGTGATTCTCCCACAGTGTCCTTTTTAATAATTATACTGTATTCTCAGATCTCATCTGTATTTCTAAAAAATAGGCCTTTACACAGACATTCTCACTTCAGCTTAGTGCTGATTAGTTTGAGCTTTCTGTACGGGTGAGTTCATCTTTTCTACTGCAGTCATAACATCAGCAGTAAGGATGCAGGATTTCTCAAGTCAGTGTATTACCTTTCATTTTAATCTTGCTTAGATCTGGCTCTTACTGTAGACACTAGGTACTTTTCTGAATGTGTTCTTTCCTAAATCCTATTCAAATCATCCCAAAGCGGGGAGATTGTTAAGGCATGAACACAATAAAGACAATTTTGTAGGTTTTATCTCTGAGTGGAGACCTTACAGTGGCCTTCCAGTACTGGTAGGGGGCCTACAGGAAAGCTGGGGAAAGACTTTTTAGAAGGGCATGCAGTGACAGGATGAGGAAAAATGGCCTTAAATTGGAAAAGAGTAGATTTAGACTAGATACTGGGAAGAAATTCTTTACTATGAGGGTGGTGAGACATTAGAACAGGATTTCCGGAGGGGTTGTGGATGCCCCCTTAAGGGTTCCTCCCAACCCAAAGCATCCTATGGCTATGAAAATAAATTATTTGTAGAGAGTGTTTGTATTCTGTAGTTTTCTATCCGGAATTCCTATTTGTATTTTATAGGACAAGGAAATCAGCACTTAAGACAGCTCTGTCAGATTTGTGATATGTTCCATTTAGTTTATTTTGCGTTGAATGCATTGTTGGATGTGACCGAACCTTTTAGCAGTAAACCAAAATCCTTTTACATGGGCTGTATCACCTGTGTTATTCCAAGTTGGTCAAAACTGAGGCAGCTAAAGATATGTATGTATGAGTGTGTATATGAATGGACACTATCAAAACTTGACAAGAGGTGTTAGCAGTCTCTATTAACTTCATTTAGTAAAATTTCATTGTACTTCAGTGACTGTTAGCGTGTGAAAATATTTCATCATTTGAATGTTAAGGTGACAGGGGTGTTAAAGATTTTGTTCCTCTCTCAGACTTATTTACGTCTATTACTTCTCCCTCTCTCTCCTGCTTCTCGTACCCGTGGGAAGTATCATCTGTCTACAGAATCCCCTACATTCAAGCTGGTTTAAGTGAGAACTGCATTCCTGATTTCCTGAGCGTGGTGCCATCCTGCCTCTTTGCATTTCGTTTTTCCCATTATTTTAAGGCATTGTGTTTTTCTAGAGCAAAATAATTCACCTGACAGAGAGCTTGAAGTATGTGTCAGGTAAAAGTTGCCATGCTCTTGTCCAAACAAATTTAAGTTAAAACGGATTTGAGTGGCTTATTGTACTTTTTTTTTTTCTTTCTATACTATTATTATTATTATTATTATTATTATTTTTGTAATTGCACTGTTATTTCCTTGCAGTATCACATGTTTTGCATTAAAGGTTGCACACAGAAGTCTGGTCAGAGTCTGTTTTTTATACACTTTCTGAAAAAAAACTTTATATGTAGTAGACTTTCATAAGATGACCCCCTAACATGCAGTGAGATTTGATGTTTTCCCAAATATTTTTCAATATATTGCAGATGTCTGTTTTGCTAGCTGATTTAGTTGATCTACACTCTTTTCCACTTTGTGATACAAATATAAATTTTTCTTAGTTCATATTCCTTTAGCTCTGTTTTTGCTTTTTCTTTCTCTGGCAATGGCTTTCCAATTCATATCTCATTGTCTTGCAGCCATGCATGGAGATAAGGAATTGTGATCATAACACCTACAGTTCATCTACTTTGTTTTGGCTATGAGCGTAAGAAAGCTGAAATCCACTTTTTTTTTTTTAACTTTTGAAACCTTGTTTTATGTCACTAAAAATACTGCTTTCCTAATGATCTTAAAAAAACAATCAAACAACAACAGAAAAACAACACCCTTTGCATTTAATCACGTCTCCAATGCTGAAAAGTACAAGTTGGCTTGCTTTTGTATCCTGTGGAAGCTGCAGGTGTCCACAACACCACTGGAGAGAGCTGAATGCTGAGGTAACTCAGTATGGAGCACCGTGTGCTGTTCTCTGGGAGACTTCTTTAGCTAATGCATTTTGAGAAATCTTGCCTGCAGGACTAGCAAGTTACCTGTGATCATTTGTGTACAAATGGCTTGTGGGTTTTCAGCCTATTTAAAAGAAACCATGTTACCAAAGTCAGTATTTTTTTTCTTTTTTTCTTGAATCCTCCAAATCCTCTGTATGTAGTAAAAGTACTTCCTCTTGCAGTTATTACCTGCACACCTATTCATAGAACCACAAGGTTGGAAAAGACCTACAAGATCATCTAGTCCAACCATCGTCCCATTACCATTGCTACAAGCACTAAACCATATCTCACAGCTCCTCATCCAGGCACCTCTTGAACACTGCCAGGGACGGTGATTCCACACCTCCCTGGGCAGCATTCCAGTGCCTGACCACTCTCTGAGTAACTTACTTAGTAAACACTTTGTGGAGAAAGAAACTTCACACTCTTCACTCTATTTTCTGACATAAGGTTGAAAAGTGCGGTGCTTCCTAGCTTAAACAAGTATTATTACCTAAGTATTGACTGTCAAAGGAATCCCACTAATGAAAGTTCCACCATGGAAATCTGGTGCTTCTCATATTGCTTTCCTGCTGAGTGTATTGCTTCAGTCTTGCTATGTGGCTCATCATTGCAGAAGAGCATTAGTTAGTGGTTTCTGTAAATTCTTTCTGTAGCAGTCCTTACTGCCGTATAGCACTGCCTTGCAGAAATCAGGACCGAGCATTTTCTCAGTACTGTGAGTAATTACTAGTATCTTGATTTAATAATAGATAAGTGAATAGTGAAACGTATTTCTAAGAGAGTGCAATGTATTCGTGCAGACATATCTCCACAAGTATGAGAATATTATCATGTAAATTCACTTACATGTGGTTCAGAGCTGAAGCTTTCTATTTTACTTGAAGCTGAAAAGTATCCACGAGCATTCAGCTTGGAGTTGCTTTTTATAGCGGAGTTGCAACTCCTTAAGAGAAGATTTCTCCTATGGTAATGGTTTTAATATGGTGGCACTTACATAATGTAAGTGTGTAACAAGTCACTTCTCACCTTGGTCAGTTGTCAATCAGCTCTGCATAAAGGATTTTAACAGGATGTAGCAGTTTTTCTGTAAATGGCTTAAAACATTAAATTATTTGTGTTTAATATTAACAACCCTGTTAGAGAGAAAGATGTCTGCCTCTTCCATTTGTGCATGTTGTGGGTTAATCTCTTCAGAATACTTTGTATCTTCTCTGCAAGTTACTGCTTGACCACTTTCTGCACACATAATGTGTTGCTGAAATGAAGCTACTGCTTTTAAAGCATTTATAGTGACCTATTTTTATTCGTGCAGAGATGATACCTACCCAGGGTGCAAAAATAGAGAAATAGTCAACAGAAATGGCATGCTAACAGAGGAAAGGAGTGATAGAGTGAACTCTGTTATGGATTACGAGGTGGAAAAGATCTGACTTCCTCACAATATTCTGTGAAACAATGTAGAGAAAATGTTCTTGGGATTTACTTCTAACTCCTTTTATCTTGCTGATGGAGTGGCCTGTGTTGGCAGAGGTCACTATTGGATTGTAGAGAATGGGTTGGTGACTATTTACTTTTTCTTGAAAGTTATGAAGATATCACCAACGTCATTATTATTGATCAGCGAGGCTGTGGTGGATGCTCCCTGCCTGCAGGCACTCAAGGCCAGGCTGGATGGGGCTGTGAGCAACCTGGTCTAGAGGGAGGCATCCCTGCCTATAGCACGGGGTTGGAAGTACATGATCTTAAAGGTCCTTTCCAACCCAAACCATTCTATGATTCTATTATTATGTTTTTAAGTTTGAGTTCTGAATTTTGGGAAGCTTGAACGGTAAGGCAGTAGACACACTTGCAAATAGACAAATTTGCTAGAGCTGGATTCATGATTCTTCTCTTGGATTAGGTACATATGAAAATACTTAAAGGATTGAGATTTAGGTACGTATGATCTCTGTGAAAATACTGTTGACACATGACTTCATGTGTGTTAAGGCATAGTTTATTTAATGATTAGCACAGTTAATTCAGTCACCACAGACAGTGGGAGTTGTCATCCAAACAAAATACAATTAAGTTGAATGTGGTTTAAATACACCTTTTGGATCATTGACTTAATATTCTGTAATGATATTTATTGACCTGTAAAATATATTTTTTTACAGGTCAATAAATATCATTACAGAATAATGTAAAATAATTGTAAATAATTAAATTAAAAAATAAATGTAAAAAAATATATTTTTTTACAGGTACTTAACTTTTACTAAGGTACTTAACATGCAGGATGTCAATCCAAGTTGTTTTTGCATGTGTGTAATCTGTTTTGTGGTGTTGAGCAAGTAGATTATATTTATTTAGATTATTGGTAAAGGATTAAATACTCCACAGAAACAATTTGAATATCAGGCTCCTTAGTATTTAATATCATGGCCAGTGAAGTTGCTCACCTGGAATCGAGTAACTACAGGATCCTGCTAATCTTGTACAGAACTAACTATTGCTATTTCAGTTACTTGAATTTGAACGTGTTTTGGCAGTGCCACCTGTTACTAATGAATTCTGTTTAGAGTAATGAATTGTTCTGTACACACACTCTGGCTGGCTTTTATCATTTTGCATTAAGTGTGAACTTTTGATTTAACTTTTTTCAGATAGGAAAGGGATGATTAATCCATCCTGTTTCAATGTGCAATAAATGCATGAATGCATCTTCAATTTTTAATGCTTATCCCATGCTTTAATTCTCCAGTTATCCTTGTACAAAGAATGTGCCTTTTGTCAATTCTGTTGCTTTTCTTGCGGTTGTTTCTTACATACTCCTCTCCTTTCTTCTGTACCCGACAAGGGGAAAATCACTTGTTAGCACTTTTTATATGCACCCGCTTTGCCATGTGCTTCTTCAGACATACAGACTTGCTCATGGTTCTCCTGATTTTATGTCTTCCAAGTCATAGTAGCAGCAATGCTTTTGTGTTGAAAGAAGCAGCATCCAGTATCTCAGCTACTACTGTACCACTGCTTTCTGCACAAGTTCACATTTGAAATGCTAGGTTCATTCAGAATATAGAATCATAGCATGGCCCAGGTTGAAAAGGACCACAATGATCATCGAGTTTCAACCCCTCTTCTATGTGCAGGGTCATCAACCACCAGACCAGGCTGCCCAGAGCCACACCCAGCCTGGCCTTGAATGCCTCCAGGGATGGGGCATCCACAGCCTCCTTGGGCAACCTGTTCCAGTGTGTTACCACCCTCTGTGTGAAAAACTTCCCCCTAATGTCTAACCTAAGCCTCCCCGTCCTAGTTTAAAACCATTCCCCCTTGTCCTATCACTGTCAACACTGCGTCTCCTGTTTGTATGCTCCCTTTATATGTTGTATGTACAGTATTCAACTGTAGACTTGTCAAGCTTTAGTATTTGTTGTAGGTGCAAAATGAGGCATACATTAAAATTCTTGCTGGCCCAGCACCTACATACACCTGTTCCTACCAAAAATCTGACTCTTATGTCTTGTAATTTATTTTCTGAATCTCAACTTGCAATGGAAAGGCAGCTCCAACCTGATCAGTACTGCAGTGCTGCAGAAAGCTGTGCTGCCCAGCAGTGGTGGAAGTCCTGCATTGTGAATTTCAGAGTCAGTTCCTTGGAGGAGGCAAATTGGTCAAAGTGGTTTTAATTTAAAAACTGCTGACCATTCCTTCTAACTAAACAGAGTGGTTCGTTTTGATAATTTCCAGTTGAACTTGTATTTCTTGAGGAAGAAAAATCTTTGCAGTAATTGCTTTCCTGATGGTGTAGGATGTTGTGGTGGGTTGACCTTGGCTGGCTGCCCACCATGCTGCTCTCAACTCCCCTTCCTAAGCAGAACAGGGGGTTAGAGTAAGAATGGAAAACTCATGGGTTGAGATAAAAACAGAGAGATCACTGACTAATTAGTGTCATAGGCAAGCCAGACTTAACCAAGGGGAGACTAATTGATTGCCAATTATAAATAGAGCAGGATGGTGAGAAACATAGACATAACTATGTCATCTTCCCCCCACACACACACCGCCTTCTTACAGTCTTAACTTCACTTCTTTGTTCCTCACTCTTCCTCCTTTCCACACCTGCCCATCCTGTGGCAGAGGGGAGATGGGAACAGGGTTGTGGTCTATTCATAATGCTTCATCTCTGTTGCTCCTCCCTCTCCTTTTTTGGTTGCTCAATAAATGGGGAAAGATCCATGTTGGCAGTTCTTCTTGAGCTTTGCATGGTATGCAGTCTGTTCCTGCCAGGAAGAAACCCATCAACATGGGTCCCCCGTGGGCTGCAGCTCTGGCCTGGGACCTGCTTCTGCACTTTGCCCGTGGAGATGCACTTTGTGTGGTGCCCATGGGCTGCAGGGGGACAGCCTGCTCCACAATGGGCCTTACGTGGGCTTCAGGAAGCTGCTGCTCTGCACCTGGAGCATCTCTTGTACCCCTCTGCACTGACCTTGGGGGCTGTAGGGCTGCTTCTGTCTTCCTGGTTTCCCCATCCCTTACTCCTCTCACACAGCAGCAGCTGTGTGGTGGTTTTTACCCTTTCTTAAATGCACTCACAGTGAAGCCATCAGAGCGAGTGCGTGGTGTGGCTCTGGCCATCTCACAGAGGCCACTTCTGCAGTCCTCTTCTGCCAAAACCTTGCCGTGTAAATGCAGATGCTCCAAGTTGGAGCTTGGTTGCCAGGAGCTTGTTTTGTGTGTCAGTAGGACATGTCAGCCAAACAGTTCAACTTTGACCATAATGTACAAGTTTGCCTTAAATTATTTCTTAGTGCTCTAAATGGGACTATGTCACCATATTCTAATCAAATTTTAACCGAGTTGATCTGATCTGACAGCTGTCTGACACTGGAAAGGGGAAGTTTTGATCCCCAGTTCCCTTAATTCCTGTTCCTTCCTTTGAATGGGCTCTGATGCATGTCACATGCTTTTCAAAACCAATTAGGCTTTTTGGGGGTGGAGGGTTGGTGAGTTTGACTGGTCCAGGAAAGCACTGAATGCTGTCAGAGTATTCTTAGAGTGAAGACAGCAAGGTTCCTGTCTGCTGTGGTGAACTGTTAAGATAAATGTCTGCATCGTGTATAGCATCCCGTCTGGGAGCTGTAGTGGGGGATCTACATCAAACAGCAAGAAGAGTGAACTTGATCTTATCTCTGTTTTTGAGGAGATCTAGACTTACTGTCTTGACAGTATACTAAGAAATATAATAGGAATTGGAGAAGTGTCACATTTTCATGGGAATATTAGAAAAAGTTACTTAACTGAGTTTTGTTCATCCCCCAACTTTCTCACTATCTGCTTTTACTACAAGTGTAAGCAGAAGTAATTTCAACTGCCCTGCAGATGTCTGTACAAAGAGAAGACAAACAGCATTGGCTGCTGTGTAGCTATTGAATTGCATTGCATATCATGCCTGTCAAGTGCCTTCAGTTTGTGTGTTGGAAGGCGAGGTGACACTGGTACTGGTGGTGTGCATAATGGATGATGTGGGAAGTGAGCTCAGCAGCTTCACCCAGAGATGTGCAGGTGAAAGTTGAAACAGTAATTAAATCTCGCGATGGTTTGTTGATGACCTTTTATATTGAAATACACTTGTCTTTGTTCCTGCTTCTTATAGCTGAATAACAAAAGTTGATGTTTGAACTGAAAACTTTAAGTTGCAGTTGTCAGCTCTTTGGCCTTAAATGACCTTTTTCTTTCAGTAAAGAAAAGTGGATAATTGCATCATTTAGGGCTTTCTTTTTCAGGCTTAGTGTCTCAGATATTTCTTAAAAGCTGTTAACTTTCTGGTGAAATGTCTGGTTATGTTCATTTGATTCATTTTCCCCATTTCCTAAAGTAAAAGTTGTACTGCGTGCATTCTTTACAAAAACTAGTTGGATGAAAGCGTACTGAAGGATAAGCAAAAACCTGTAACTTACGTTGTCATCTTGAAATGTGAAGCAAGGGGTATGGAATGGGTTGGGGTATGTGGGGGCATGGGAGGGTGAGTTTATTTCACGTTCCAGTTTTCTTTCATTGTAGAATGACATTGATTTAGGTGTGTAAGTCTCAACTGTGGCAAGTTATGCTGTCCTCTTGTGGAACGTGCTGCTGTACTGTCTCTCCTTGCAAATTCTGATCAGTTCTGTTGTTACAGTTCTGAGGAGTTCTATGTTTTATATATGAGGTTAGTAGGAAAAAAATGCCTCACTTGGATTGCACGGTTCAGGAAGGCAAACACTGGGAGGAAGTATTTCAGACTAGTAAAATGGGGTGGGGGCAAGGTAATGGTAGAGAAAAGTTTCCTTTATTTTTATTTTTGCGTTCTTGGCTGCGTTTGCATTATCTTAAAAAATAATAATAATAATAATTATCCCAACACGTGTCATTTAGTTTTATTCACTGTTGTCTGATTTTATTAATTGCTTTATGTTAATAAAGCTTTCAATCTTGAAGTAGAAGAGTAATGTGCATCTTCTTTCTCTACTGCAATAGAAGTTTGCATAGTTCAGGATGGATTAAGTGACTGAAGTGATTGAAGCACAAGTTAAGGGACTGAATAGCTGAGTTGTTTTTAGAACTGGAATTTAGGAATAAGGTATTGTTGCTTATTTGCACTTATTTGTTTAAAAACTTGGGTTTATGGTATAGAGGAAAGGTTTCCAATGAGCTTGCTTTGTTCCTGTGCCTACTGTATTCCCTTACAGATTGCTTATCTAGATTATTATCACTCTCTTCAGGGTGCAATAAAACTTTCTGAAAATGCGATATCTGCAAATTAAAATAGGTGATGCATAATACTTCTGAAGCACTGCTCCTTTAGACTTCTGGGGAAATTATGCTCTGTTTCTCACTGGTGACAGGTGACAGAACGAGAGGAAATGGCCTCAAGTTGCACCAGGGTAAGTTTAGGTTGGATATCAGGAAAGACTTCTTTACAGAACAGGTTGTTAAGCACTGGAATAGGCTGCCCAGGGAGGTGATCGAGTCACCATCCCTGGATATGTTTAAAAACTCTTTGGATGTGGTGCTCAGGGACATGATTTAGCAGAAGGTTGTTAGAGTTAGGGTAGCATAGTTAGGTTGTGGTTGGACTTGATGATCTTGAAGGTCTTTTCCAACCTGAGTGATTCTATGATTTAATTATTTAGAAAACATGAAGTTCACTCTAGATGTCTATATTCAGTGAGTGTAAGGTCTACGCTGGTTGGAGCTTATTGTCAACAAGTGACAGTAACAGTTCAAACAAGCTACTTGGTTGCATCTCTAAGTGTGATGATCAAATACATTCAGGAATGAAGGGTTTGCACTTTTCAGTTGTGTATGTCTTGGACGTTCTATTTTACTGTATGGCAGTCTACTTGAATGTCAAAACCATTGCTGCCAGCCAAAATCTGAAGAAAAAGTGTATTTTGTCAATTTTCTACTCGCTTATATAGTTTTTTCTGTAACATTTTAGTGGGATTTTGGCCCTTCAAATCGTTACAGTTGCTTTTAAAAGCAGGACTGAAAAGGTAAGCATAAAGTAGATAATTAATACTGACTCTTTTTTTCTTTTTTCCTTCACAGTTTTAAAATTGTGAAATCATGGCTCATTCAAAGACGAGAGCCAATGATGGGAAAATCACATATCCTCCAGGGGTCAAAGAAATCTCTGATAAAATATCTAAAGAAGAGATGGTGAGAAGGCTAAAGGTTAGTAAAAACGCTACCAGTAATTCTGTGATGTTTATTTATGTTTTCTTTTGGGCAAAACGTTTTCTGTGCTCGGAAGGAGGATCTTGTTGGCTATTGTGCCTTCTGCTGATTGCTTTCTTGCAATAACTGGTCCAAATATATTTTAAAGAGTTTTTTTTTTTTTTTAAAAGAAAATTAATTTCAAATACTTAAATTTTATTTCACCTTGTATAGTAAGTCAGTGCTTTTAGAGATGAAAATATTGGAAAATGAGAAAAGGGGTAGGTCTTAATTTTGGAAAGAATGTGGATACATCAGAATAAATTCCATACTTGCATTTGTGCTCCTTGCAAGGTTGATGATAGAACCTGCTTTATAGAGGCTAATATGAGAATAATAAAGTCTTTGATTATTAGTGTAAATGTATACTAAGTCTCCTGATTTTCTTGACCAGTTTGTTTGGCCTAACCCTACAGAAAGAATAGGAATACTTGGTGGATAATGATGTTGCTCCTGTTCTTTATCTGCCCACGTACTTTGACAGAATGGCAGACTTATTAGTGTTATGCAGAGGTGAAGCCCATCATTTGGGCTTGACCTGAGAAACAGGAGGAAACAGGTCTGGGAAAGGTACCTTACACATTCTATGATTTGGAAAAGCTTAATTTGGAATTTTCTTAAAATGTAAGTTGCTTGCTATTACTAGTAAATGAACAAAACCCCAAAGTACAAGGATTCCTTCCTCCACCTTTAACTCTTCTTTTCCTTGGGAATTTAATTGAGGGTATTATAGTGCATTCTACAAGGTTTAATAGAATACAATGTTCATAATTTCTCCTGCTGGGAGTTAATCATAGATAAAGATGATAGTGCTGACATTTCTTTTTTAGCTCTTAAAAATGGCTACAGTTCTTACTGATATTTTTTCTCTTATATTTTCATTTGCTGGCTTCGTATTTCTAGTCCTTGTACTGTCATTTTGCAGGATAAGTGTATGTTGCAGGATGTCATGTTTCTTGTCCAGCTGCTCACACTGGCTTTGCATTCATGGTTGTGCAGAGTGAACCACATGTCCTCCTTTTACTGAATTGGATGATCCAGGCTATTGAAAACACCACAAGTTTGTACACATACATTATAAACATAGTTGCAGGAGCTAGGGAAAACAAGTTTACAGATAAAAAAGACTGTTAACCTCCTCATTTCCCTCTCTGTTGAATTCACATAAGTATGGGGGAAGAAGCTCTTCTCTGTAGATTTTGTGATTCCAAGCAGGTAATTTGCTATTTGTTAAGTGAAAGCAATCCATTTATCTAAACACAAATTATTGTGCAGTCTGAGAGTAAAATATGCAGAATGAATTCATGTATTAGCATAACTTGGCAAGTTTTATGCATTGCTGATCAACCTGTCCTCCAAGTTATAGTGATTTTGGAGAGGACAAAGGAAAAACAAATGCTCAGAGGTAGGGACTGAAAAGGCGAAGGTGATAAATGTTTTTGGAAATGGTGAATATTGTGAGGAAAGTTTTTCTTAATATGCAAGAGCTAAGGGGTCATGTCATGAGTCATATATTTTAGACCAGCAATCTAATAACATACTTCTCCATAAATTATTTGAATGAAATGATAAAGCCTGTTACTGTAGGGAGGATGTAGGAGCCAGTAAAACTGAGTGGGTGAAGAAATGTGGACCGTGTGTGGAAGCTCCAGGAGCCTTAATCAAGGTGGTCTGGGTACAATATCAGGCTCAGGAATTCTGTAACTCATTGCTGTGCCAGAAACTAGAAAAGCATGCTAAGAAAACTTACTTTGTTTTCCTTAAGTGCTGTGACAGATTTGCTCTGGAGGAAAGCTGACTAATTTTTTTGATCAATATGGAATTTCATCTTGTCAGGGAAGAGAAATGGAAGGTTCATTTCTAGAATGACAAAATCTGTGCTTGTTGCAGGAACACTTGTGACAATTGAGTATTCATTTGTTACCTTGTTAAATATATAAATTTAATTACTTTCCATAGAGGTGAACACAATTTTCCTTTGCTGTTTGTAAAATTACTTCTTATATTATTTAAGGGTGTTGAAAATAGTAGGAAGAGAAAAAAAAAAAAAGAAAACTGGAAGAGAATAAAGGGGAAAAAATACGTTGGAACCTTAAATACTTAAGGGAGAAATGCACAATTTGAATAAAGGTTTGCTGTTCTCCAAATTGTTCAGTAACTCCTTCTGTATCTTTTGATTTCTGGTTGATTTGGTGACATATTTGCTTAAAGTATATGCAAAAGCCTACTGCTGGACTTTTGTCACCTTTGAGGCTGTCTCTTGGGACAGTTGGCAGAGAATTTGACTAATACTTCTCATACCCTGAAAAATAAGGCACTGGGTTTACTACTGTTATTTGAACAATTACTGCTGCATTGCTTCTGATGGATGTTGTGCATTTTGCCATCATGTGTGTTGAAGTGTTTTTACACTTTCTTTATAGATGGTTGTGAAAACTTTCATGGATATGGACCAGGACTCTGAAGAAGAAAAGGAGCTGTACCTAAATCTTGCTTTACACCTTGCTTCAGATTTCTTCCTCAAGCATCCTGATAAAGACGTACGTTTGCTGGTAGCTTGTTGTCTTGCTGATATTTTCAGAATTTATGCCCCTGAAGCTCCATACACTTCACCAGACAAACTAAAGGTAAATGGAATTAATCTGTTTTATTTTCCATGCCTAATTTTTCAACTGAATAATTAATGTTTGGTTATAACTTCTTTTGCTCTATTTACTTCTGATTCAGCCTGAGCTGTCCAGGACTTTCACGTGATCCTTGAATGAGGATATTCTGTGAGGTCAAAAGCTCATTGGATAAAGTGATATATAGTATAGCTTTCAATAACTCACGGGGTTTTGGATTTATATTGGAAATAGATGTTTTACTGAACTGTCTTTAGGACTCATTAGCACTGGGCTGTTACTTTAGAATTAGTCTTCTGTCTATAGCTTTTATTGTGATATCTTTCAAGTTAGCTAATGCTTTCACTCAGAAAAACACGTCTGCTGTTTCCAGTTCAACTTTGAAGAGATGGTTACTGATTTCTTTCTATGTACGCTCTATTGAAACAAAAATACTTCTGTCTAGAGAGAAGCTTTCTGGTGTGAATTGGAAAATGCAGGAATTACAAACATTGCTGATCCCACTAGATGGAGATGGTTGATTGAGAAATGCCAACTTTGAAAAGGCAATAGATATCTGCCCTGTTTGTTTCAGGACTTTTCATTTTAGGTTGCTTTTTTGTTTCATTTTCAAACTTTTATTTTAATAGATGTTTACTTTTCTTACTGGCTTAGAAAATCAAACCCACTTTGCTTATACAATCTGAGTCTAGACTAATGAAATTACTTATACAGAAAATATTGCAGGGGAAAATAATGCTGAAAACCATCATATTTTATCTCCCTGACTTACGAGTGTAGTACAGACACACTCCTCCTCCATGGCAGGATAAAAGAACAGTTGGGGTGGAAGGTGTGCCTGTTACAGTGGGAGAAATCACTCTGTTTCTTATCTAGTGCTTATGTTGAAAGTGCTTCTTAAGCAAGGTCAACATTGCAGTTGCAATTGAAATTGATGCTTTCTTACCTGACATGCTGGAGAGAAACCTGGGGATTTTTACAAGCTGTATTTTTCTGAATTGTTGTGTCTCTGCTCATACTTACGAGTTACCTCTTTTATTGATTATCATCTCTAGCTTCAGACAAACACAAGCTTTCTCTACTGGACTTTGTCTGATGTTAAGTTTCCCAGATTTTCAGTTCAGTTTTGAGTAGTGTGTTTTCCTTTGCTTGCTTGTTTTGTTTTTTTTTTTTGTTTGTTTGTTTTACTTCAGAGTTTGGCTAACAAATGATACTAACCCTCCATACAGAATTTCATCTGTCAAGTACTACAATGATTTACATTTTATTATTGGGAAGTTTACATTACTGATCTTTTATTTACAGTGTAATCATGCTACTAGTACTTAGATCTCTGAATAGACTACAAGCTTCCTCTGTCAGCAGCCAGTTCTGTAATCTCTGTAGATTTTAGGATTCAGTCTCCTGATGCAGGTTTCTAAGTGCATTTTGAGAAATAAAGACAGGACAAATGGTAGACCTTTGCCTGGGACTGTTGAGGTAGGTTATTGCAAACCCCAGTTTCCGCTGAACACAGCTTTTGTGGTTGCAGGACAAGCTCTGATAAATATGTTGAAGAGTTCCCTCCACCTTAAGACAAAGAGGTAAGAGGAAGAACACTTCCTCTTAGGTTATATCTTGGCACTATTTTTATGTAGTGTTTAACATCATGCCCGTAGTGCAGCTTTCAGAATCTTCTTTTGTAAGTATAGCATCCAAGTTGAAGATGGAAAAAGGGAAGTGCTGAAATGGTTAATTTTTGGAGAGGGGAAAGTTTTTATTCTGACTTCATACATCTCTATCTCATTTGCACAATGTGTAAGCTACACAGAATAGGGGTCACGATTTGTGGTTCCCCTCTGTTATGTGTATCCTCAGCATAAATCTTTAATGCCTCAATGAGTGTTGAAAGGTCTTTAACAATAGACTTGGAAAATGCCATGAACTGGGTAAAAGCAGAACTGGAGCTGAACTGTTCCTCCGGGATATGAAAACTTTTAAGTGAAGGCTGGGGAAAGCCTGGAGCCCAGTTCTAATTTTCTGGGGTGGAGGTATTCTAATCACTGGCTTGTGTCAAAGGAAACTGCTTAGGCTTATGGATGGTGTGCTTGACACAACTAAAATGGAAATAGGTGAGGGTGTATATAGCAGCAGAATGTCGAGCATCTGAATGTATTCTGTTTCGCAGACTATGGCTCTGATGTACACTGAAGCCTTTGTATGGTTAATTTGTATCAAGACAACAAACCACAGAAAACATCTGATACTCTTCCTAAAGTTGAAGCATGCACACTTGTGGTTTTGGAGTTTGGGTTGTAATGTGTGCTTGCTTTACAGATGTGATGTGGAGGAGTAGTGACAAATCTGTGGAAGTGTTGTGATTTCTTAGCTGCAGCCAAAGTTGATTAATCTTGTGCTTTATTTGTACAAATGTGTGTTCAAATACTGTTCTCTGTGCTCAGAAAAAGCAAAAGCTTTGGATCATGTAACACCGGGTACTTAAAATTAACAGATACATTTCAATTTAGTCTGCCTTTTAAAGCAGGAATTGAGGGGGAAGAAAGAAATGGATTTGTTAGTTTTTCAGACTACACCTTTATTATTTGTGAAGTGTTCAGATGTTAGACTTGTTGCACAGTAGTCATTAGTGTATATATTCATATACAGTGCAAACAAAACCAGGAAAACTAGTTTTGATCTTGTTACTGTCTGCGAGTTACATTTACTGAATGCTGCATACTGAGCTGCAGGATTAAAAATGCAGATTCTTTGCTGAATTAACACAACTTTTACAAGTAATGTTTCAAAAAGAATAATCATTATACATAAAGCTTTATCTCTAAAATGAAGTAGTTCTTATACTTGGCTTTCTCCTAGATGCTCCTTTTCTTGTTTGGTTGAATCCTAACCTTCCCTGAGATTCAGTTTGTGTGGCTGCCAGACTTCCCAGTGCCTTCTGGCCAGTCAGTTCTTTAGATAATAGAGCTCAATGCCTGTGGGCTACTGGCCTAATAGTGCTTCAGGCACTGCTTTTAGGGAGGGGGAGTTCTTCAGGCTGGTCTTTGTCTATGGACTGAATGCTTTTTAGTGGTAGGAGTCCACGAGGTGTATCCTTTGAACTGCATATTCTGGTTTAACTTCAACCACAGAGTGTGATTCATGTGCTCTGTAACTGATTCGAAGCGTGAACCAAATGGCAAGTCCTCTGATCATCCCTAGTTAACACATCAAAGCTACAGCCTTCTTGAATTCCACAAAGCTGCATCTTTGGCCACGTGTTTGATGTATTTTTAAAATTATTATTTTGATTTTTTTTTTTTTTTACCAAGTGGTAGTGATGTGTATGCTAATTCCTGTTTATTACCTAGAGCAGTAAATGCTTGACTTATCTATTAAGGTTGGATTTTGTGCTTGTAGCCTTAAAAAGATGGAACTCCATCTCATCATTCTTGGTTGGGGGGCAAGGTGGAATGGTCATTTGAAAACATAACAGAAAAGCTTTCTAATCTTAAGTGGACAGCGTGTGTGGGACAGGCTCATGAGCTTTCCTTGTGTATTTATACAACTTACTGTGAAAATTGCTTATAGATCACAATTCCTTTCTTTTAAGGCAACTTTTCATGGTTAACTGTAAGGCTTTCATGTATTTGTAATGACAACTTTATACACTTCATAATTAAGTTGTACCCAAATTATTAGTAATACGCTTGGGGCTGTGAACACTGTTGCTGGATGATGATGATGATGTGTACTTACCAGTCTTTTGATTTAAAATAGTAGCTAGGAATTTCTAGCTATTCCTTATTCAAATATAAAAAGCAGTTTAAAAGGACATCTTTCTCTGTCTCCAGTTTGTTCATAATTGATTACTTGTTCCTTACAACCTGCCTAGGTTTATTTTGAGAGATGTTTTTTGATGTTTTCTGTGCTGAAAATAGATACAGAAAGCAGGAGAACTTTGTTGTTTTTGCCAGTCTTTTAGAGAGGTGTCATCTGTCAGTAGCACTGAGATGGAAAAATGCATGAATGCTGTAGTATAAATGTATTATATTATAGTACTCTTAGGAAAGCTCCAGTTGGCTACTACTTTATTTCCTCTTTTCTCCTGTTTAAACCCATTGCAGCATAAGGTAAAAATTTTAAAATTCATTGTCCTTGTGAATAACATTGACTTCCGTGGCAAGTCAGCCAACTGCAGCTTTACTTGTCAAGTTGTCTGTTTTTAGTTGGAAAAGAAAAACCTTTTGCTTTCTCAAAAAAATAAAACTTCCTCAATTATTTTTGTAAAAAGTTTGAAGCATTTTAAGATTCCTCCTTGAGATATTTTGTGTTTTTTTAGGACAGTAAAATAGTGTCTCTGTCGTTACGACGTATTTTGTAGTGAAAAATAGTATTAATAATTTCAAAAGGTAGTTTATTATAGTTTTAAAAGTTTCATTTCATTTGATTAAATGTGACTTCTTTTCTTTTCAGGATATATTTATGTTCATAACAAGGCAACTTAAGGGTTTGGAAGATACAAAAAGCCCCCAGTTCAATCGATATTTTTATTTACTTGAGGTAAGTTTGATAACTTAATATAAAGTTTAAATGCTATTTTTAAACACAATCTTAACTGCTCTATTTTTTCCCTTTTCAACTTAGAACATTGCTTGGGTGAAGTCTTATAACATATGTTTTGAGTTAGAAGACAGCAATGAGATTTTCACACAACTGTACAGGACACTGTTTTCAGTAATAAAGTAAGTATTGTCACAAATATATTATTGCATGGTTGAGAAGTTGTTTTCAACTTAGATGTTCAATCTGTTGTTAGGCTTTAAGCATTCACAAGCTTAATTTTTATAACCCCCTCCAATTCTGTTTAACTGGAAGTAGCTGTCAGTTCCACGCACTTCAATTAAACAAGATACACAGCAAATTCTTTTCTTCTGAGAAATTTGCATGCATTTTCTCTTACTGCATTTATTTTACCCTTTTCTTGAAACTGAAGGTGAACGATACAATATACAGTTCTAAGAGACCTGGAGGATTCTTGCTGTAAAAATGTGTTACAGAGGATAGTGGACACTGGAAGGAGCAGTTGGAAATCATCTAGTCCACCCCTCCCTACTCAGCAGGCTCAGCTAGCCCAGCTCGTGTTCAAAGATGGAGGGTCTGTGGCCTCTTGGTGCAAGCTGTTAATAGTGTTCATTCACACTACCAGGAAATTAATAAAATATCATATGTTTAAATATTGAATGCTATTTAAATGGTAACACGTTGTTCCTATTGCTTTTTGTCCTGTCACTGGGCATTACTGAGATGAGTCTGGTTTTGTCATCTTTACTTCCTAAATCAGGTATTTAAATATAACAGGTTCTCCCTGAACCCTTGTTTCTTGAAGCTGAAGAAAAAGCCATCTCTCAACTGCTTCTTTTATGAGAGCTGTTCCAGTCTGAAATCATGTTTCTGGCCCTTTCTTGGTGTGACTCCAGTGTATCTATGTCTCAGCTCTGGACACAGTGCTGCAGATGTGAACTCAACAGTGTTGAGTAGAGGAGAATACCTTCTTAGTATTCTGTCTTATTCCTGTGGTAGGGACTGATACAGTCCTTCCTGGTATAGTTGTAAGCTAAGAGGACATGAGATTTGAGAATGCTATAAAAAGTGCTTTATGCAGTCCAGAAACTTCTGTAGTTTGACTTCGAAGAACACTTGTAATTTGATTATTATTGATATTCCATGGATTGTTTTCTTCTGGTATTATCTTGGAGAATATTCTGATTAGAACTTTGTCCTTTCTGTGGATAGTACACTGAGAATTCTTGTTTTTGATTTCAGCAACGGACATAACCAAAAAGTACATATGCACATGGTTGATCTAATGAGCTCTATCATCTGTGAAGGAGATACTGTGTCACAGGAACTTCTGGATACAGTGTTAGTTAATCTAGTGCCAGCACATAAGGTAAGAGCTACTGTTTTGTAATTGTTTTTAAGATTTGTCTTATATTCGGATATTTAGATTTTTGCTGATGGAATAGCTATAGCAAGTATGCTCCTATTATTTGATATAATTTTTTTGTTAGCCAATTTTAATAACTGTAAAATTTAGCATCACTTTATTGCTTTGATTCATGTGGCATAAGCCAAAGTAATAGCAGTTAAAGTAATTTTAAAGCTTTAATGTCATATGAATTTATGCATAGTTTATGATACATGGCCAATGCTGCCAGACATCTATATGGAAGGTACATGTGTCCTTGGGAAAGCTTTTAATTAGTGTGATGCTGTATCAGCCATTCAAAACATTGTGCTGTCCTGAGCAGGGGGGTCATTAGAAGCACATTGGCAAGTTTTTGACACAGTCATAGAAATAATCATATTCAGAAACAGTGGCTGTCTTTACCTTAATGAGTAGTGGTGGTTGGTTTTCAAATAAAAAATATATTTTTTAAAAAATTTACAGTTAACTGTGAGAAGCAATTAACTGTAGACCTTTAACAGATCTTTTATTCTGAAAACTAGCCAGGTCTTATTGAAATCTGTTGGGTTACAGCCAAAAAGACTTGTAAGATTCTGAGAACTTCTGGGAAATTATGTAGGAATTGTGTACTTAGCAGGATTTGGGATAGCTTTTGGGATAGTGTCACCTGACAGCTTGTTTTTTGAAATACTTTTCTTATCCTGAAAAGTGAATTCAGAGAAGATGCTCATTTTTTTAATTGTTACTTCTAAAAAGCGTTAGAAGTTAGAGTTGAGTGAATTGAGTGGATATGAACTGAGGAATGTTGATGTATCTGGAGAATCTGAATAAACTTTCTGTTAAGATGCTCAGTGTTTCGTGCAGCACATGATTTATTTTTCTGTTGACAATGAAAGACTAACTATTTAGCATACTCTTGGGTCTTGTTTCAACTGGAGAAGTTTTTTAGCTGTGTCTTCCAGGGCGTACATTTGTGCCAGGAATTAAAATTGTGTGGCTAAAACTCAGATTCACAAAATAAAACCTTGGAATACAAGAAACAAAAGCAGGACTGTGCAAAGTATTTCAGTTTGCATTGTTTCAGTTGTTAAACATTTGCTATTTGTTTCATGGTGCGATGTGTGTTGAAATGATTTGACTGCACTGTCCTTATGATTCAAGTTTATTAAACTGATTTTTGAGTAATTTGTATGCTGTTGGTTTGGCTCCAGTGTTGAAACGGTTTTGTTTCATAATAGATTTAAAGTTATTGACTGGGAATGTTTTAATAGGAAAGGCAATTGGAGCTCTGTATTTTCTCTTATCTCTGATTAAAACTTTGGCTGCTTGGATGGGACACTTGTTCATGGGTTGCTTTTTAACCTGAAGCAGTTTTGTAATTCTAGTCCGTGTTCTGATTACTTTAAACTTAAGGTTTTTTTAACCTTTTTCATGTTAATGGAAGGAAGTTTCTTGTATTTTTGTTTCATCTCCGTTTTTGTGTATAACAATGGAAAATTTTAGGGTTTGTGTAGTGGCTACAGAAAGTGGTTAAGTGCAAGTGTGTAATGAATTAATTCATTGTGAGAATCTTTCCACTAATGAAACATCAGAGGGATTAGGTTTCAGGCCTGCCAAAGGCAAGAGTTTTGACTGGTCTATCTTTTGGGCTGTATGGGTTATAGGAGGGGGAAAGTCCAAAACCAGATTGCCCACAAAAAATGACACAATGGGAAGCGTTGGTGTAGTGGTAAATAGTAAATCCTAATCTGGTTGGTTTCCTGGGAACCAAAAGAATATTTTTGATGGAATGAGTGAAGCATAGAGTTGTTACTACCTCAGATTTGAAAATGATTAGGTGAGGAATTGTTGGGTATAAGACAACTATGTTAATGGTAAATGACGTGGGCAAACTGTGTATTTTCAACACAGCCAGAAGGATGGTTGTACATGTGAGGGACTGTGGAGTGAATTGAATGATTGTACTGTGGAAAAACAATGGTATTGGTAGTATGACTTCAGGTGTATATGCAGTTCCACTGGGTAGCACTAAGTTGAAAACTTAAGGAGCTTGATCTTTGTATTTTAGCAAAGGAGCCTTCTTTGTTTTTTGGGAAGAGAAAGTTCACATAGTTTCTGTAGTTATGAACCCTGGATGCTAAGGTCCAGTGGCTGGGTTTTGATTCTAAAATTACCTGAACGTTTTTAAGAGTTATAGTAATTAAATTACTAATTTACTAAAGGTTACTTCACTTACTGGTACTTAAAAATCAAGATGAATGCTTTTTTTTTCCTAAGAGAAGTGCTGAATACAAGCTGTAGTTCTGTGTAGCGAGTAATAAACAGCGGTGCTAGCAGGATGACTGCAAAATTCAGGCAGAAGAGCACATATTGAGAATGGGGCATATTATCAAATGTCTCTCCGTTGTAATTAGTAATCACTGAAGTAGTCTCAGATGTTCCATCTGACTTGAGCAAATATCAGATAATAAAACAACACAATTTGTTGAACTGTTGCCCAGCTCTGAATTTCTTTGCTGTTTAACCATCTTTTTCTGGTTTGGCTCTTCTTTCTTTCTCCAAATTCCATTGAAATTCTTTTGATAGGATTACATTGAGAGGCAATGAAGTAAATAGTGAACTAAACCCAGAAAATATTGGAACCAAGGGAGAAGTAGTCAATAAAAAATGCAAGACAAATTAATAGTTTTTTAATTGCCCTTTGCAGATTATAAAGCCTTTATATTAGCACCTGTAAACAGTTCTGTGTTTGTGCAGTGTTAGCAGGCAAATTGTACTTCATTTCCTGGAGTGTTTAACGGTGTTCCATTTTCAGCCTCAGGAGTGCTACAGGGAATCCCACACTGCACATCTGACATGATTAACATGCTTAGCTTCTCAGAAAAGTGATATTGACAATTAAATTCCTAACTGTCTCTATTAGAAACTTAATAATTAGTACTATCTTTCTTGTCAACACCTCAGCTGCTTTTTCTGTATTGTTAGCCACTCTTAAAAACCTGTCTCCTCCTTCTCCCTCAGAAGAACTAGAGGATCCATTTAAACTCGCTTTGCAGAGTGCTCTTGGATACAATTTCCCCTGCCGTGTCCTTGGTTAGTGGGAATAAAATTGAATACCCTTTTCAAATTAAAAGAAAAAATACTTTTTAAAAGATGTATTTCTTTAGGAATATTTGCTCTAGATATACAGCCTTAACTCTAGGAATAAAATTTAGATGTTATAAAAAGTAAGGATTAGATTGATGCCAGCTACACTTCCTTTTTGAAGAAAAAGATGAGTGGCCTACATTTCTTTTCTCCTTTTAAAATATGAGTACAAATTATTCTTAATTGCTTTGAGCTGTGTTAAATTGAACTTGATGAGACAACTGGAAAAGGTGACTGGGAAAAAAAATCAGTTGGTCTGTATTTCTGCCACTGCCAAACCCATCGTATCTACATGACTGGTTTTTGGCAAACTGTCCTGGAGAGCCTTGCCTGTATAACCACAGAAATGTCCCTGCCATGCTGTGAGAGAGCCTGCTGTCGTCTTCTGTCTGTGGCACAAGTTAGCCAGACATTCTGGGGAGAACAGGTATAAAAAATTGCGTGACAAAACTTGAGTTTTACTTGTGGAAGATATTGATGCCATATGAGAGTTTAGGTAAGGAAAAGAAGGAAGGTTAGATTTTGCCTTATGGTGTTTCTCCTTTGTGAGAAGGTTAAACGCTCATGAGAAGATTGAAGTACCTTTATGGCTATTAAATATGGTTATTAAATTAGTTAACAAGATAGACTTCTTGAACATCTTCCAACCAATTTTGTTTAGGCCTGGTTTGCTTATGTTTTAATTTCAACTGGGGCAATGCTGCTTTCCTGGTTTTGCTTATATCCTGAAGCTGTAAAAGGGAGGAGAATGCTTCTTCCTGTGCTTTTAAGACAATTGTATAGAATCATAGAATCGCAAGGTTGGAAACAACCTTCAAGATCATCTAGTCCAACTGTTCTCCCATCACCATTGCTACCACAAGCCTCTAAACCATATCTTGTAGCTCCTCATCCAGACGCCTCTTGAACACTGCCAGGGATGGTGACTGTCCTGGAATGCTCCCTGGGCAGCCATTCCAGTGCCTGACCACACTCTGAGAGAAAAAGTTCTTCCTTATGTCTAACCTAAACCTCCTCTGGTACAACTTGCAGCCATTTCCCCGGGTCCTGTTTGTTGCCTGGGAGAAGAGGCCAAACCCCCTCCTCATCACAGCCTCCCTTCAGGAGATTGTAGAGTGCAATGAGGTCTCCTCTGAGCCTCCTCTTCTATAGACTGAACAATCCCAGCTCCCTCAGCTGCTCCTCATAAGACTTGTGCTCCAGACCCCTCACAGGTTTTGTTGCCCTTCTCTGGACACATTCCAGGGCCTCAATGTCTTTTTTTGGCCCAAAACTGAACACAGTACTTGAGGTGTGGACTCACCAGTGCTGAGTACAGGGGGATGATCACCTCCCTGCTCCTGCTGGCCACAATATTTCTAATGCAGGCCAGGATGCCGTTGGCCCTCTCATCCACCTGGGCACACTGTTGCCTCATGTTCAGCTGAGCATCAGCCAACACTCCCAGGTCCCTTTCATCTTCACAGTCATTCAGCCACTCATCCCCAAGCCTGTAGTACTGCATGGGGTTGTTGTGGCCAAAGTGCAGGACCCGGCACTTGGATTTGTTGAACCTCATCCCATTTTGTCATTTATTTTCCAAAAATACAGCTTTTGGACATTTGAGGACTCAGGCTATCAGCAGAATTAAATTCATGAGGCTTGGAGGAAAAAGATAGTTCTTCAGCAAAAAACTTTCCTTTGCCTGTTTGCAGCTGTATTTATTTATTTATTTTTTAGATAGAATGGAGTGTAATGTGAGTAACTTATTCAGGGTTGGAAACTGCTACTTCTAGCTCTTCTCCCAGTACGATAATGTTTGCTGGGATATCTTTTGTCTGATATTTAATGGCTTAATTATGAAAGTTCTTTTAGACTCCCTTTCCTAAGGCTGCTTGCAAGAACTTAAATTTTCAGAATTTTTGTTATTAGTAGTTGTGCAAATGGCAGCTTCCTTAATATCAGCTGCTGTGTGAAAGATACAAGTGGAAAATGTCATTAGTATAAATCAAAACAGATCTGCCTCTTGGAACTTTGCTGTGCTAAGTCTGCAGTTCAGACCTGTTTTGCATGTAGGTGAGATCCTGCTCAGGATACGGTGTTCACTCTTCCAAGTGAAAGCTGCTGTCTTGGCTTTGGTGTGGTGAACTGTGACAATCAAGAAGGATTGGAACAGTAACTGCCAGTGGCATACAGTTCTTATTATGGCTGTGTATGTGTTTTATTTCCTGAAGAGTCACAATTCTGATAAGATAATAAAAAGCAGATACTACAGGTGAGAATATTAATATTTTCTTATTTTTTTTTCACATTAGAACCTCCTCTTTTCTGGCACTTGGAATAGTGACAGATTTTGTAAAAAGACTGCCAGTGTTGACTCTTATGTCCCTTTTCATGTAAGAGATGGGGAAATATTGCAAGGATTGAAACTAAGAATGATTATTTTTCTTCAGGAGGAGAAGTACTCAAAATTTTAAATTGTGACTAAAAAAGACTGAAATGAAGCCTTTCATTTTCAGTGTTTGGCAACCTCTGAGATATCTCATTTTGAGGCCAGTGTTAGAACCATTTGCTTTGTTTTGCTGAGAGTTCTGATCATCTTAGGATATTTTCAACATGTCTCTTAAACTGCAGTAACTTTAACAATAAGCTATGGCTTTCCTTTGGTTACCTTATAACTGATACACCTGAAAATATCTCCACTAATGGTGACTGGTAAGTCACTCTACAGAATCATGAAAATATTAATAGCGAAGAGCACTTGATTGCTGAACGGCTTCTGTTACAGCGTGACTTCAATTTCATCTCTCTTCTGTTCCTGGTGTGATGTGATAGCGATGTTTCAGTCTTCCTGTAGCTGATCTGTTTCTGCAAAAGCGAGGAAGTAGTGTGGGTTTTATTTCTCACTGATATTCACTAGGAGGTAGGATTCACTGCAGCCTGGGCTGTGGTGATTCCTTTTTGTTAGCATTTTCTGTGAGAGTTCTAGTACCTTTCTAGTAGTGGCAATTTTGTTCACCTTTCCCTATTGGATCTGAGTAAAGTAAATGCTTCAGACATGATCTTTCTTGTCTTCTGACTTCAGTCACTCTACTTAGCTGTCAGGAGGCAAATCTAAGCTTCTGTTGTTTTATTTTAACAGGAAATGTTAATCTCTTCCCACTGCTGTCTGGAAGCCAGGATTTCTGTACAGCTTTTTGAATTACAGGCCTAATACTCTGAATCTCTTTGTAAAATCTTTTTTCATTTAGATAGCTACACAGAACTGCACAAATACATTACCTGCATATGTCTGAGTATGGCAGTGCATCTTGTTTGCTGTTCATCATACTAAAATAAAGTTTACTTCCTTGTAGAAGAGCTCTGTAACAAAAATCACCCTTTTAAACTGTTTTCTAGTGAATAAACTATCATGGTTTTTTTTTTTTTTATTTTGCAAAAACATCAAAATTGAAAGGATTGTATTTTTACAGAGACTTGTAACTATTAAGCATTTATATTTAATTTTTGGTATTGAGTATTGTAGTGTGTCAGTGAAGTTTGCAGTAGGTGACACAAGTTGGGTTGCATTTTGTTCTGAAAATGTTTTGAAAATAGTTGTGATATAAAAATTGCAGAAAGGACACAGCAAATGTGCACGGTGTGTGGTGGGGCAGGAAGGAAATGATGGCAGACCAATAGCTTACTTAAAGGAATGGAGGAGGAGGAATAGTGTGAGCTTTTGTTTCTGTTTATTAGCTTGTCAAATTTTTGTTAGCTTGTCATCTTTACACTCATAGGTTAAAGTTGAAATTTTTTTTTCCTGTCTCAGGCCGAAATACCAAGCCCCTCTGGGAGGTACTTTAAAGAGACTGTGATAATAATCAATAGGTGGCTACTTGATTCAAGGGCAGGATTCTACTTTATGTTACGTTCTTGTGAAGAGTCTTGCATCAGTGTTGCCTGTAAATTCCTTAATGTTACTTTGTATTGCTTTTCTAATTTTTGGCAAAGCTGATAGAGAGCAACAGTAAAATGCAGGAACTGACATTGTTGAGCATTCAGGTTTAGAAGGAGCAACTGATAAGTAAGCTCTGATTTATGAGAAGTTTTCTAAGCTTTATTTGGACTTGCTTTGGTTTGACTATTATCTTTATGACTGAAAGAATAAAAAGATGATGTTTCTTTAATACATTCTTTGATGTATGGTAAACCTAAACTCTTCTGTTTATTTTTTTAAGTCTAATTCATATGTTTTTGTTTTATTTTTCAGAATTTAAACAAACAAGCCTATGATTTGGCAAAGGCTTTGCTTAAGAGGACAGCACAAGCAATTGAACCATATATTACTAATGTAAGTATGTACATTACATACTTTGTGCAAACAAAGACTGGAAATAAATAGATTTTCCAGTAGTAAGCTGTGTTATGAAAAGAATGAATTGCTGAAAGTCACAGAGTCATAGAATGGCCTGGGTTGAAAAGGACCTCAAAGATCATCTAGTTTCAGCCCCCCTGCTATGTGCAGGGTCGCCAACCAGCAGACCAGGCTGCCCAGAGCCACATCCAGCCTGGCCTTGAATGCCTCCAGGGATGGGGCATCCACAGCCTTCTTGGGCAACCTGTTCCAGTGTGTCACCACTTTCTGGGTGAAAAACTGTATAACTTTGGAAGCTCATAATTGTTCTTTGAGATAATTGTTATATTATTAAAACACTCTCCCTTTGACTCTATTTCTTTACCATATAGAAACTGGTAAGTTCTTAGCAATTTTGTTTTTTGAAATGGAGTGAATAGTTCACTTTCTACTGTCTTGAGGAACCTTGCTTTTAATCCTTAATCTGATCAGAAGACTCAGTAGAGTTATAGAATTGTTACGTTTTGACAAGACTGAGATCCTCTGGTCCAACCATCCGCCCATCCCCAACATGCCTTGTTTCTTGAATACCTCCAGGAACAATCACCTCCCTTGGCAGCCTGTTACAATGCAGTGCCATTTTTCTGAGAAGAAGGTTTTCCTAATATCCAACCTGAGCCCATTAAAGGCTATTACTTCTCCTATTGCTGTTACCTGGGAGAAGAGACCAACCCCAAGGCTCACTACAACCTCCTTTTTGGGAGTTGTGGAGTGATTAAGTATCCCTTGGGCCTCCTCTTCTCTGGACTGAACAATCCATTCCCTCAAGTTCCCTGGAACTTGTGTTCTGGAACTCTTCACCAGCAAATGTATTTATATGTTTTTATTGTTCATGCAGCAAAGCATGGATTTTTTGTTTGTTTGTTTTGTTTGCTTGTTTGTTTTGGTGGTGGTGGTTTTGTTTTGGAGAGGAGATAAGACTATTTAGAAGCTATGAGAAGTTAAGACAGCGGAACTTCAGTGTCTCCCTCTAAGGAAAAGAGGAGGAAGCAGAATCTAAGAATAGGTAGTGAGGACAAGTGGTTAGTGGGTTGAAGAGTATAGCCAAGTTGAATATAGTAAAAAGAAAACAACAAAGAAAAACAACAACAAAGAACGTCAGTAGGCATTGTGCATGGAGAGTGAAGACAGGAAGAAAAGGTCATACATAAATATTCTTTGAATTAAGTAGCACAATGGGAAAAGAAATAATGCTTTTTTTAAAGTCGTTAAAGATCTAGTAGCTTCTCATGGAAGCTATCCAAAACCTCAGGAGCTTGAAAACAGTGAAAAATCTTGAATGCTTTTTGTTGCTTTCTTTTAACACCTGTGGTACTTGGGAATTGAGTATGTTCTAAGATTTAAAAAGTGTCTTCAGTGAAAGCTCTCACTCCAAACCCACTTGTCAAACTTACTGTTTCAGAGGAGATTGCATAGGAATGTTTTTCTGATGTTCAGCTGCAAGCTTTCTAAAATTATTCGTAGCCTTACTGTAATAAAGCAAATGTTATTGCTTGTGCTTTTTCCTTTATGTGTAATTTTGAACATAAACCAAGATTGTATATTTACTATGATGTTGTGCTGTAAAGTCTTGATCTGTTCTCTGCTGCATCATCCTACCCACCCCCCCTTTTAAACTGTAAAACTGCAGCATAGATTTAGCAGTGGACAGGCTTGAGATTTAGAAAAGTGTGTGTGTATATACACGTACACATATATATACACACTGTTGTTATTGATGTACACTCTGTTTTACTTCCTAGTTCTTCAATCAAGTTCTGATGCTTGGGAAAACATCAATTAGTGACCTGTCAGAGCATGTGTTTGACTTGATTCTGGAGTTATACAATATTGACAGTCATCTCTTGCTTTCTGTTCTACCCCAGCTTGAATTCAAACTTAAGGTAAGCATTTCTCATACTTCCAGTCTTTTTGAAACATGTGTGTGCTTTTCACTATTATTACAACTTTTGTACTGACATGGTAATCTCTTTTTTTTTTTTTTTTTTTTTTTGCCTGTTTTTAGATGTAAAACACATCTCTGCATTGCTTAAAACTCACAAAAGCACTTGAGAGTAGTTTAACTTCAGTGTATCAATGTAAAATGCAGGTGTGCATGTTTGTATCATTCAAGTGACAGCTTCATGTTAAAATAGTTCTTTGTGAATTAGTTGAGAATCTGGTCTGTTGTGTTCCTTCATTACTGTAATGTTTATTGTGAAGGGCTTCAATATGATGAAAGCATTTTGCACTACTAGCTGTGCAGGGAATCTACATCTATTCTGAACAGCAAAGTCTGTCAGGGATAGGTTGGACCCCATGCTAATGGGAACTGATGCAGTGACAATTTCCATCAAATAGGAAGTCTTTCATAGGTGGAAACAGAAATAAGTCTTAACGGTCATTGCTACAGTAAATGAACCTCTGATGTAGTCAAGCACATTTCTTCTATCTGAAAAAAAAACTTGTTTGCACTGTGTCTGTGTTTGTTTGGTTTCATGTTTTTTTCTTGACTATGTACCATTTCAGTGCATCTTGGAGAAAGTCATTATAGCAGCTGATGCTCCCTTTGTTCTTTTCTTTTTTTATTCATTTTATTGAATAAAATTTTATTTTTTATTCATTTTATCTGTGATTCTGTGATTCTGTGATTGTTCCACAAGGTTTCTGTGGAATAGCATGAGGAATTTGATTAGGCTTAGTGTTACAAACTTTGGAACTAATTCCTTACTAAACTTGGACGCTGCTGTGTGGTGGGCAACTTTAAGTTTGGATGTATTCTAATTATTAAAAATGAGGTCTAGATTTGTAGATCCTGTAGCCAGTTCATTTATTAGATGACAACTTGATCACATTTGTTATTTTTCACTAATCTTTCCTTGTCAGGCACACTACGTTGTGGTATGATTTATTTTTAATGGTTATATTTTTCCTGTTTAATTCATATTTCTGGAAAAAAAAAAAAAAAAAAAAGGCCTGAGTTTATTTCTTGCCATCTGTCTTTAAAGCAGATCTTTTTCAGTTTTTAATGCCTGTTCCTAGAGATGGAGAACAATTATTGTTCTAGTTCCAACAAAAACACAGTTTGTGCAACTGAAGCTGTTATTCATAAGATTTCATCTTAAGTGCTGCTATTTTGCTTTTTGTGTGTGTGTGTGCTTTTCATATCTGTAATTGCAGTCATCTTTCCATTTTAGGTCCATTTAAAACTGTAGCTTCTTGAATCATCTTCGTGCTCCTAATGTGCCACGCTTTACATTGACTCGCATATTCCTTTATTTCAATTCTTGCTGCTTGTTTATACCCCATTTTACCATTTGCATAAGTAAGTTTAGTAGCCAAACTTTTTTTTAATTCCTTCAGGAGCTTTCTCTGTTTGTTTCTTCCAAAATCAGCTGGATGATTTTGGTTCTCAGCCTTTCCTTGGTTTCTTCATCTCCCTTTGTTATAAGCACCTTTCTTCATGTCTGCATTCCTGCTCTTTGTTTAGGATATTCTTCTTAGGTCATAAACATCTATTTTGTTGCTTCTTCTCTCCTCAGTCTTAGTCTAGCCTTTCCTTTACAGTAAGGAGGTTGGCACTTTTTTAGCACCTGATGTTACAAGTGCTGAAATGTTTCCAATAGATGTAAATTTTAATAGCTACATCGCTGCTGTTCTTATTCCTTGATCTCTTGTTAATCTCCGGAGCCCTTGGTGATTCTCTCCAGCATGGTAGTGCTACTGTGTGAGTGGTTTTGTTGCACTGAGTCTCTTCAGATGACAAGGATGAAGTTATATGTTTGGCTTGTCCTATTGGCTGTCAAATCTAATTTGGTCCATCTTTTATAGTAAAAATAAATAAAAATTCAAACTCATAAAATTTTTATATGGAGTAGTATAATCCTGTTTTAAGTGAGTTAAGAGGCCTTCCTGTGGTTAAGAGTACTTTGGAGATGAATGTTCTGACCTATTAATGAACTACAGTCAGCTTGTCTGAGATTAGCACAAGTTCTTTCTTTCTGCAGTCTTGCAAGTGACAATGTAAGTACTTTGTGCTCTAACAACAGCTGTGGCTTTATACTAAACAGTGGCAGCTAGTGTCAAGCAATTTGGATTCAGGTCCAAATAAAGTGTGTATTAGTACATTGAGAAGAGTATGATTTCAGTAGAAACTCGAGAGCCTTATGGTGGAAGGCAGCAAATGTTGTGCTGATTTGAATGGAAAGAAATTGGACAGCAGTATCTCTGTTAGCTTAATGAAGCCTTGGATCAAATGGGTGGTAAAGGAGAGAAATATGCTTGGCAGCCCCTAATGAAATATAGGAGAAGGGAGTTGTGCTTTTTGGATAAAGGCCAATTAAATTTAGTAGTGCAACTTCAGTGAGCTTTGCATGTTTTTATGAGCTTGTCTAGATGGTTTTGACTTTTCTGAATTTTGTGCATAGTTTGTTGTTTAGGAGCTCAGCCATACAAGCTTGCATGCCGGGGACTCTACTAGGTATTTAAATAGAAGCAGGAGTGGAGCATATTTAGGTCGTGCATAGTTTTGCAGAAACATCTAATTTTTGTTCACTGAGGCTGTCTGCTACTACTTTTAGATATACAGATGTGATAATAGAAGTTAAATACTAGGGGTGATTCTCAAATGTTGATGATGTAATGTGACAGTTACTGTTTTCCAAGATGTCATGTTGCATCTCTGATGCTAGAGATTTGTATTATTCCTGAAGTGGAAGACATTGAAAGGAAGCTGTGATTGTCTCAACACTTGCAGTGTAAATTTTGAGGAGTGGAGAAGTCAGGATGGTCTCATTTTCAGGTGTTGAACAAATGAAATGGGGAATGTGAGAGGTTCCTTTCAAAGAAAAATTGGGCAATTGCTCTCTGTTTAGAAAGTGTGCATTTGCTTTATAATTGACTTCTAAAGTGGTGAGCTAGAAAAAATTTTGGCCACATGGAGTAGACCTATTGTAGGCTTCCTCTGAGCCACTGCCAAGTGTTCCAGTCAGTGAGATCCTTTAGAAAATATTTTCAGATACAACCTTGATGTGCTATGCATGAATTTAAACCACAGCCAGTATTTTGGATCATTTCAGTGAAACATTATTTGAAAACTGAAGTATTTTTGTTTGTCTTTGCAGTTTCTGTCTTTTACAAAGATCTTTGTAAGTTATTTTGACTTGTCTAAAAATTCTTTTTACCTGCAAAGAGTGATAAAGAACTGGATTTGTAGAGATGCTTTAAATGTGCTGGCTTTGTCCCATGAAGCCTGGAGAGCAATGAAGGTCAGCTGAATAGGGCATAGGCCTTTAAAATGAATTGGGAATAGTAATTGGTCATCTGTATAAGGAAAGAATGATGTTACGTGGGCTTAGCTTAGACAGATTCTGTAGTACTTGATTACTGGCAACTTAGGGAAAAATAATCTTCAAACTTTTGGGATATCATTTGACAACAAAGTTGGAAATTACCAATTGTCTTGGTTTTATTCTTGTTTAGCTGGTATTGTGATTTGAAGAGAAGACAAGTCCTTGGAAGAATGGTAATGCTGTTCAGAACTTAAATTTTAGAAAGGGTGTGTCTTTGTTCTAATGACGTGCTTATTTTGCTGCTTGGTATTGAGGGCTTAAAAAGTAATATGCACTACTTTGTCCATTCTTTGCCTCCTTTCTGCTTGAGATGCATCAGGGAGACTGTTGATTGAGTTCAGGAGGCTTGTGGTTACTGAATAATCTTGTTCCATGAAAGGAGTGTGAGGGACAGACTGAGATCTGTGAAGTTCTTTGAATGTGCAGCGGTTTTGTGATGGCAAAGGCTGCTATTTTCCCTTCCATAAATTCCAGTTAGAATGAAGGAGGAAAACAACATGCTGTTGATCTCGACTGTTCCAATTTTAAGGACTTTCCACAGTTCTTTGAGGACTGTGAAAGGTTTAGGTACTCTTGACTAGCTCTTTAAGGGCTTGATTGCATATTTCCTATTGGCAGTTGGATACCCTCACAGTACTAGTGTTGGGCACTTCTCTGAGATAGAGATCCTGTTTTTCTAGTCTGATTCTTCCAGCTGTCAGCAACTTTTCCTCTAGTTGTATATTCTGCACATGAACCTGAATTTCTCTGTTGTGTCTGATTTCTTTGCTTCTAACAGTTTTGTGGTGTATTTTGGAAATGGTGGTGGTTTAATCACAACGACAAAGTGAGCTTCACAGATCAATGTCCACTGCCCCTTGATTGGACTGCCTTGTTCTCGGTCTCTACAACTGATAGAGTCTTGAGGAAGTGAATAACATGTCTGTGACTTGTTACCTGACAGGTTCCAGGTGTTTTGCACTCCATCTCCCTCAGTGTCCTTGTCAGTCTTTGTGGCAGGAATCCTCGTGGTTTCTTTGTGAGTCTGGGGTCTGACAGAAGTTCTAGGCTGTTTCTTTTCAGTGTGGAAAAATTCAATGGCTTTCCTGTTGATGACAGATCAATTTTTGGAACTTGGGAGAGAGCGTAGGTCCTCCAGTAACTATGCATATTTACTATTTTTGGATCTAAACAATGTGGCCACCTAGTGTTCAATCACCTTCCACCTTTGGTACTATTACTGGTGTTTTGGTCAGTAAAGGGTAAGTCTTCATTGTTGTGAGATCTATACATGTTGGCTTGAATAAAGAGTGAAAGGTTGCCTGGCAGTAAATGGTCTTTGAAACGTGCAGCTGTGTGCTTCGTTCCCTTAGTTGCTTTTTGTCTTATCTATCCCAAGAATCTTTCAAGTACTCTTGAAGAGAATTGAAATGCATGTCATGTACAAAATAAAAGCAGACAAACTATTTACCCATTTGTATCTGACTGGGATGGAGTTAATATTCTTTGCAATAGCTTTAATGGTGCTGGACTTTGTGGATTAAATATTGTTGCTAATACTCTAATGCATTGGCTTTTGCTGAACAGTGCTCACACAGGTATGGGCTTTTTCTTCTCCCAGCTAGGAGGCTGCAGTGAGGCAAGAGGTTGGGAAGGGGATATGCTCAGCAATGAAAGCTCAGGGAAAGGAGAAGGAAGGGAGAACCATTGTGATTGTAATATATCTCTTCTAAAAAAAAACAACATTATGCATGCTGAGACTCTACTTTCCAGGAGTAGGTGGGATATCTGTCTGCCTATGGGAAGCAGCGCACGAATTACTCTCCTTTCATTGAATCATTGAATGGCATGTGTTGGTACTTGTGCACACATCTTCTCTGCTTAATAAACTATCACCATCTTAATTCCAAGTCTTTTCAGCTTCTATTTTCTCCCCTTTCCGTCTCTGTGTAGCATGAGGGAAGGTGAAAGTTTGGGTGAGAGCTCGGCTGTTGGCCCAATGTTTTTCTTCATTGAGGTGATCATGGTGTGGAGGATGGGCTGGCCTGACCTTGGTGGCTCCTCCAGCATGGATGGATCATCCACCTCATCACGACCTTCTTCTTCCAGTTCCTAAGTCTCATATCTGCTGTGTAAGGGCATCTGGGAAGCCAAATTAAATGAGAAGGAGCCCTGAGTGAACTTGTATCCATTCTGTCCCCGTCAAGTTACTACGCTCTGGCTGACGAGGAAAGGTTGTAGGATCCCCTTTGTCAGGCTGTTGCTAGCGAAGGTTTCCCACGGCTTTCTTGTTTGAACAGGAAATGGGTATTGCTAACTTCTAACACTTGGAGCGTGGTGTCAAAAATCATGGTTGCCTCTTGCTTGTGATTAATTTTATCTCTTTAACCTTATTTTGAAGAGGGAACTGAGGTACCAACAGGAAGACACTCATTGAAATTCATCTAACTTACCTCTGTCTTTAATGAGGATCAGTAATTAATGTCTGATTTTGGCATTAAAAAGTGGTGTGTTTAGAGATACAGAAGAATTATTGTTGCAGGATAGAACAGAGATTAGACTATGTTGTTGTGTAGGTCAACTAAAAGTGTAACTATATGATTTCATTCAAATTTGATATTTGAATTTGATATTTGAAATCTTTATTACTGAAATTGAATATTCATTTAATATTCAGGAGAATGAAAAGCTCATGAACGGAGTATTTAGGGAATAACCATAATGGACTGTAGGTATTCATTTTTCTATTCTATCAAATTAATGTTATGTAATAAAATTTGTAAAATGTTGACTTTTATTACTTCAGAAGTGTCTTTCTTTCTGGACACTGTTAAATTTTTGATAAGTTTCAGGTCATGTGCACTTCTCCTAAATTGCTCCAAATCAGCAGAAATGCCCGTCCTTTTGAAGGATAGGATAGGATGTAGACAGAAGAACTGTGGCTGGAGAGCAAGGTGTAAGAAATTGGAATTGTGTGTTCAGTGTCAGTTCCTATTGGAGAACCTTTAGGGAACACTGTCAAGATTAGAGTACTGGGCTGCACCTAAGACAAAATGACCAAAGTCCTGTGACACAATGCATCACGGGGGAGAAGGATTATAGTTTTTCAAGAACTTGTTTTACTGACTTTTTCCTCAGGAGAAGAAGTAGAGGTTGAAGTAGAATATACAAGAGAGACTGTAACAACAGTGGGTTCATTTAATAACAAATAAGAATTTGGGAATTGAGAATAAGAATTGATTATGTAACATGCTTATGAACTCAAACTAGAGAGGAAAAAAGTGCTACTGACTGCACTCCAAGAGGAGGTTGTATGTGACTTGGTAAATAGTCAATCTGAATTCAAATTGGATATATTAGTCAAATGCAGATAAAATGTGCTAATATTAAATACTAAGGTGTGTTCAAAAGCATTACAGTTTCATGTCATGTAGTAATACAACAGTGTCAGATTTCTTCATCCTTATCTTCCTCTGGTATTAAAGGATTTTAAATACCCTTTTACTATTCTTAGGGAGCTGAATTAAAGGACGTGCTGGAGAACTTTTCAGCTCATTTATGGTACTGAATCTGATAGGAAGAATAGCTGGTTTTAAGACTGGTGTGTTACAGAACTTCAATAACTACAATGGGCTCTTATTTTGTGTTCAAATTGTGATGTTGAACTAATAAAAATTTAAAAGATGATAGAAAAGAATAGTATGTGAAAAGGTCCTTTTCTGTTGGAATAAAGAAGATTGAAATTATAAGAGGTTATATATATATATAACCTCTGCAAAGTAAGATTTGCAAAGTATGATTAAGCTTCATATGCTGTGTATTGCATTAAATAAATGTGGTGCAAACCAGCACCACTGGAAATGTACCAAAGAAGGTCTTGCTTTATTTTTGCTAATGTTAATTTTTAAAGAAGAAAAGCATCTGTTTTAACTTAGCATCTTTAAATATAGGTCCAGTTACTGTGTGTGAAAGATCTTGGATACTTTGATATGCTCTAGAAACCTGTGCTCTGAAAACTTTTGTTCATAATAAAACTGTTCAGGAGAACAGTTCCAGATAAGGAGAATGTCCTAGATAACTTGTAGAGAAGTAGAAGGGTGTTTGTGGCTTTTGTGCTGTGATTGATTTAGTATATGTTTGTATAGGCACTGTATCAGACTTTGTAGCAGCAACACCTGTAATGGGGGGTTGAAAAGATGTATGTCTGTGTTTTTCACCAGATCTTTTTCAGGATGTTTTTTTCCTCTACTTATGTTTTTGCTGCCTTCATTGTTTTTTCCAGCATTCATTGGTGTTTTTTCTTCTCAAGATACACATTTGCATGAATTTTTTTTATAGTGATTTCTTTCTTATTGGGAGGAATAGTGGGGGAGGTGCATAATGGTATAAAAACTGTACAAAACAGTACTTCATGCTTTTTGGCAAGTTTGTGGTGTTGGTTGGTTGACTTTTTTTTAACAAATGTGTTCTTTTTCCAGAGCAATGACAATGAAGAACGCCTGCAGGTTGTAAAACTTCTAGCAAAAATGTTTGGGGCAAAGGATTCAGAATTGGCATCTCAGAACAAACCCCTCTGGCAGTGCTACTTGGGGAGGTATGCTATATTAATTCCACTCAGAGGAGGCAGAAAACATTCAGTGAATTGTAATTCAATATTTTTAAACAGCTTCCTCTCCTCCCCCTCTCCCTGCCTTTTTTTATTCTCCTCTCAAATGATACAGTTAACTGTGCACCCCTCTGCTGTGTCTGACATCTGGCAAATAATGTTTAGGAGATTATTTTATATACATCTTCTGCATTTTTGATTCTGCAGAGTGGACAATTACAAGTGGTGATCCTTTTTAATTTTTTTTGCCATTATCTATACTGCTATTTCCAATAAAAAGAAACAATTGTCTTTATTTGCATTTCTTTACAAGTGACACTCGATGGATTAATTTTAAAACAATATCAAGTGACATTTGCAGTATTGGATGTTACCAGATCTATTTTTGATGAGACTTTCATGTACAGCATTTGTTTTCTGGCTTTAATTCTTTGTATAATTCAAATACTTCAAAAGAAGTATGTAGTATTTACAATGCAGAAAGCAATCTTCTGTTTTTGAAATATTCTGCCAGTTTGATATAGGAAATAAAGCTGGAACTTGTAGTCAGAACGAAGTCAAGAGTATCTGCTGTGATGAAAATGTTTTTGAGTAAATAAGGATAAATTCTGTTAATTCTGATAATTATTATAAATGCTGTAGTAATTTAGCATTCAATGGTATCAAACACAGAATGTCCTCAGAGAAGTGCTGCTCCTAGGAGTATAGGGAACTTAATGGGGGATAAGCTTTGTGCTTGAAAGTATGTAGTAATTATAACATCATGTCATTTAGAAGTAACAAATCAAATTGGACTCAAAATAATACATTGTGTTGCTGTATGAAACAGTGTAGTCATATGTTTTTTCATAATTACTTTTTTCAGCTAGTTATAACCACAGATGTATTTACTTTTCAAGGACTTTTAAATAAGTAAAAATAGCTGTTAGTAGAGAAGCCATTCTTAAATAGCTTCATCTAGAAAACATAACTAATTTTTACTAAAGTAGACACTTCTTGAAACATCTTCGTTTGATAAATAAGCATTTCTACAAAAAAGTGTTCTAAAATTTGATAAGCTGTTTAAAACCAGACATTCTGATGCCCTGAAAATGCATTTTATTTTTCGGAAGAAGGTAGTCCTTATTATGTCGATAGTTTTGTTCATATCATTACTTGTATCAAATTGAAGCATGACAAAATGCTGGTTTTCAAGCATTGAATTTAGTTCAGTCTTGCAGAAGCCAATTTTACTGAAGTTGAAGTATGGATTGTTCTTATAAGGCCTTTGTACTAGGTTAGATGTCCATTGATTTGTAAAGAGAAGAACATCAGCATTTTGCAACATTTTTCAGGTTCTGATTCACGGTTCATGCTTAAGTAGCTGGAAGGTTAGAGAAATGATATTTAAAATGTAAGACATCTTTCAGTAAGTAATTGTTGTCTGCCAGTGAGTTTTTCATGTGTATTAGGGAGGATATTTCCCTTCCTCTTTAGAGCAGGAATCAGTACATGGGCACAAGACTTTCCTTAAGGATGATCAAATGAATTATAGGAAATTAGAGCTGTTCTGTGCATGTAACTGTGCATGGAAAGTGTGAAAATCTTTTCAGGGAGTATTGGAGATTGTGTAGAAATAAGTGAGTATGAGTGACATTTTCATGATTTTTTTGTTGTTGTTGTCACTGTTCTTGTTGTAATGTATTGTCTTGTTTCAAAATAGGTTTAATGATATCCATGTACCTATTCGTCTTGAATGTGTGAAATTTGCAAGTCACTGCCTTATGAACCATCCCGACCTAGCAAAAGACTTAACAGGTACCAGACTTATTATAACATTAAAATATCGTTATAAGTCTTGTGGAGAAGTCTGGAAGGTTAGTTGTAACACTAAGTAGCACTCTCTGACATTGTGGAGGGTGTAATTGAGGTTAGATTTCTTACTGGCAGAGTCCCTTACCTTCCAGTGCTGCCTCTCAGATAAGGAGATGGTGCACAAAGAATGCCTTAATCCAAAGGAGTGCACCCTTCTTGTCTTGGAGTAGTTGCATTCCCAACTGCTGTTGAAATTAAGCACCGTGGGATCAGGCAAAAGCAGCCTTGCCAGCTAACTAGTCATGGCATTTATTAAGGTGCAGAGTATAGACTTAAGTTCCACAAAGCAAGAATGTGTAAATATTATGCAGCCACTATCTAAGGTATCAAAACAGTCCTTGGAACTGTGACCACAGCCATTGGTTTCTCCTCCATATCAAACAAAGAAAGTAATTCAAGATCTCTGTAGGAGGAAGGCAAGTGGCATGGATAAAAGCATTTGGTATTTGTCTCTCCTGTATGTCTTAATGAATAAAAGTGCAATTAATTGAATGGATTGCTTTTTTTTAAAGTTTGTTAAGACTGCATCTTCCCTTGATCACTCAACTCCCACTTTAGAGGTAGTATGTTTGACTATCTCCCTTAAGGAGGAGATTTAAGGGGCTGTTAATTGCATGGGATTTCCCTCCTGCCTGCTGAGCATTTGCCAGTTTAGACAAATACATGCAAGCTGAAGTCGCATAATAGTTATTGTATTGTTAACCTAGGACTTTTCTTTAATGGGAATGGTAAAGATTCTCAGAAATCTATTTTCAAGGTGTTTTTCTTTTTTGTAAAATAGCTGAAAGACATTGTGCCCCCTCTAATGGTATCCTCTGAGAAATGTAACATAGCGTGCCCCTTTCTCTTCCCACAGTGCTCATCACAGACAAATTGTTCAAAATTTTCTCTCGCTGGTGTTGTAGACAATAACTGTGCAATGGCAATCTTCGGTTGTTTTAGTTTGTTTTCATGTGAAACATTTTTTTTCAAAAAGCTATTTATTTTTATAATTTCATAACTTCAATTGCAAAGCTTTATTTCTTATGCATTTTTCTTTTTTTGACATTTGTTCTGATTACCAAGTAAGGGTGAGTATTTCAGATGAGGCTTGGGAACGATCATTCATTGAACAGTAATGAATGCAGTAACTTCTGATTATTTAGAGCAAACTTTGAATTTTCAGTGTTTCCTAATGCTCTTAGCGTTTCACTGATGTGTGCTGTGTACAGTGATCTTAAGGCCTTTTATGTGCATTTTCCTACCAGTGTGTGCTTCTAAGTTAATCTAGAATACATTTAAAGATAAATGAAGTTTGTCATCTGTTTTGTGCTTTTCTAAAATGATAAAAGTTCCTAAAACATTTGATACTTACCAGAAGAAATCTTCAGATGTTTATAGGAAAAGATTAGTAGTACTACAAATAAGAAGCAATGTGCCAAAGTAATCTAGAAAAATTGCTTTAAGTTGAATAAATAAGGATTTTTCTGAGTCAACATCTAGCTTACTTGAATATGCTTTTTTTTATCTGCCTCAGCTTACTGTGCTTACTTGATTCACACTGTGGAGTGTTTCTAGAACATGTGAACTAGATTCAGTTTGGAAAGTAAGCAAATTGTATTCAGGAGTGCAAGTAATGTGCTCTGTATGTCAAAGGGCATATAGGAGTCTGCAGGAAGAGAGTAGCCTCTAGCAAAAAGTACGGCTTTGAAATGCATATAGTGTGGGTATCAAGTTCCTAGTACTGTCTACTCAGCTTTAGAGATCCAATTCTCTTGGACTATAATAGTTGCTAATGTAGGTATAATAAGCAAATGAGAAGTTTATTACAGACATTCCAGCGCAGATTAAGCAAAATTAGTGGTTTCTTACTGTCAGTGCTCCAAACTGTAGAAATCCATGGTTTTCCACTTCTGTCGGTTGGGGTAGCCTCCAGAGAAATAACAGTAGCTGAAACTGTGTACTTAAAATGAAGTACTTATTTTATTTTTATTTCCCCAGAATACCTTAAAGTAAGGTCCCACGATCCTGAAGAGGCGATAAGGCATGATGTTATCGTATCCATAGTTACTGCTGCTAAAAAAGATCTTCTGCTTGTCAATGATCACCTGCTTAATTTTGTCAGAGAACGAACGCTGGACAAGCGGGTAAGACATAATTAGTACCAATAGTGTCTTGTGTTCTCTGGCATCTTATTGTAATTGGATTTGTTTCTTAAAAGTAATGCTTCTGAAAATGTTGAACTACTTTTAAAATGTCTAATGAAAACTCATGTAAAGCAAAAATTTTTTGAAGCAGTGTATTTAATGAGGCACCTTTTGCCCTGACTGAACTGCAGCATTTTTCTTTGTGCTGTAGTGTTCTGACAGCTGTGTTTCAACATATACTATATTTTGATTACTGTTTGTTCCGGTTGTCTAGTTTTCATAATTTTAAAATAAAATTAGACCCCTCTATAATATTGACATATTTCATAAGAGATTTTGAGAGTAAATTTCAAAACGTATGGCAGATTACTGATGCAAGTTGTTTTGCCATTGGAGATAGCTGGATTGCTTAATTTTAATTAGATCATTGGAAAGCTGTGAGTATAGTAGCTTTCAAATATGAGCAGCCCTGAAATTTAATTTAGCTTTGTCTGATTATTTGGCAAAGCTTAGGAGATTTGCTGCTTATATTATAGTGGGGTAAACAAGGCTGTTAAAGGCAAACTTAAAATTGTCACTTGACTTTTTTTCATTTGGTGACATGCTTTTTCCTGCTACAGATGTAATACAATCTCAAGTATTCAATACAGGTTTGTGAGAAAGGGTGTTGGATTGAATTGCTTATAATTCTAAATTCAAGAGGTGTGCTTGTATAGTAGTTACCTATGTAGATATGTTTAGCATAATAGATGTAGTGTTTGTCCTAAAGAGAAAATATTGTGCTTATTACTCAAACTTTAAAGAAAAAATTGAACTATTTTATTTGGAGGAAGAATAGGAAACACCTACCGGGAAGTTCCACAGTTTTTCAGGTTTGTATTTTAAACTGCTAAATTGTAGCACTATTTCTTTTTTTTTCAAGTGGAGAGTGAGGAAAGAAGCTATGATGGGACTTGCACAGATATATAAGAAATATTCATTACAGTCAGAAGCAGGAAAAGAAGCTGCAAAACAGATATCATGGATCAAAGATAAACTTCTGCATATATATTATCAAAACAGTATTGATGACCGGTAAGTCAGTCTTCTGGAAGCTGGGTATTTTTTGGATAGGTGTGATAACTTCTCAATTTGTTTTTCCTCTGAGCTTAAGTGTTGGCAAGATGCTCATTCTGTATGTTTTGAAGAAGTACATAATCTTCTACATAATAGTCAAATTTTCATAAAATCACAGAATGGAAAGGACCTTAAAGATCATTTAGTTCCAGCCCCCTGTCATGGGCAAGGTAGCCAACCACTAGATCAGGCTGCCAGTGCCTCCATCCAACTTGGCCTTGAATGCCTCCAAGGTTGGGGCATCCACAACTACTTTGAGCAACCTGTTACAGTGCCTCATCACTTTTGGAGTAAAGAACTTCTTCCCAACATCTAACCTGAATTTCCCCTCTTTTAGTTTAAAGCCTTTGACCCTTTCCCTGTCAGTATTTGAGAGCATAAAAATGTGGTCCCCCTGCTTGCTTATAAGTTCCCTTCAAATTCTGGAGGGACCCAATGAAGTCTCCCCAGAGCCTTCTCTTCTGAAAACTAAGCAAGACCAGCTCCCCCAGCTTTTCTTTTTAGGAGAGGTGCTCCAGCCCTTATATCATCTTTCTCGCCCTCTTCTGGACCCGCAGTGGGAACTAGTTTGGGAGCTAGTCTGCCTTGACTAATCAACATGATCTTGTTGTCTTTGGAGATGGATCTTTGGTCTTCATAGGACAATCAAATACAAATAAGATTGCAAACCTATACAAGGATTTCTAAAAAATGGTACTCTCCAGAAATGTCACCTGCAAAATTAGCAATTATTTCTTTGATACCATGAAGATAGGAGGAATTGTCTTGAACATCAGATCCTCATTCACAGTTGAAGAAAATTTCAAGATCTTTTAAAACTAGCTGAGCTTGGATTTTGACCACTTGATCTCACTGGAAGACTCTAGTAATGTAAGCTTGCACATAAGGATGAGGATTTTGTTCTCACTTCCAGACTAAATGTATATGATTGCAACATAGGTGTAATTTTCTTTCTTCTCACAGTCTTTTTTGGCAACTGACAGACTCAAAGTTTGTTTCCTTCTGTATCTAAATAACGATGTTCCATGTTGTAGCAGGAACTTTCATTAATTTCCATGTGAATGTACTTGGAATTCCACTATGGAAGCAACAGAAATGAGATTAACTTTTCCCTTCAGGAAAGGGCTGGGAAGAAGTAGGGGAAAAGCCAAGACTAGTATCCGAGTTCTCCTTCTGGGCTTTGTGATAATGTCTAATAATCAACATGATTTTTATTGCTATTTTAAGCCCCTTATATTGCATCAACTCAAGTGCAGACCATGAAAGTAATCTTTTAGACTGATAATTGAGTCATCCTTTGATTTTTATCTAGATGTATATAACTGATTTTGATAATGTCAGCTAATAAATGTTCTGCAAATGTCAATATTATGACTTCCTTAGATATCTTGTTGTTTAGAGATGAGTTTTATTGAAAGTTAAGTGGCCTCACCTTGACGCTTTTGAATCTTAATATGCCACTACTTATTTCTAGAGAATTTCTGAATGAACTTATTAACAATTTGAGGTCAATTTCTTGCTTTCAGATTACTTGTTGAACGCATCTTTGCTCAGTACATGGTCCCTCACAACTTGGAAACAAATGAACGAATGAAATGTTTGTATTACCTTTACGCAACACTGGATTCAAATGCTGTGAAGTATGTGCTATTTTTTTTTTACTTAATGCAATGTAATTTTTAATCCAGTTGTTATTGTAAATTAGTTCTAAATTGTTATGACTAGCCTAAATCAGTATACAAAAGCAGTTTACAAACTGATAATACAAATTAGTATTGCTACATTACGTTTACTGTATGCTCCCTCAAGTGAGAGTCTGAAAAAATGATAGGGTGGTTTTTAAGGTGTGGTACATTTTAACCATAGACATTTAGAAAAAAAAGAAAATAGTGCCAAAGAGCTGCCAAGAAGCTTGTGTGCATGTCAGTCCTTTTATGTCTGGAAAGAGATAGCATAGATTAGTGGCATTTACTAGCACTAGATCTTATCTGACAACTTTGGAATTAATACAGTCCTCATTTTAGCAGCCAAGATGACTTAAGAGTGGGAAGAAATTACTTGCTTGCCTCTTCTTCAGCATTCATTTTACTTACAATTATGTTTAGAGAAGACAATTATTTGCCCTCTCCAACTTAAAATTGTGAATTAGACTAATGACAGTTTTGCTGCTTTAATGTTTGCTGTTTGAATTTCCTTGGTTTTTACTTCATTTTTCATTTCGTAGTACCCAGCTGCTTGAAAATCAAATGTATTTCTTCACGTATGGGAGATTGTCACAGAATGGCTAAAAAGCAACTACAGCATTGAAGTACTGGGTGTTTGGATGCCCTGCATTTTTTGTATAATGTAGTCAAAGATAGTACAATGTTGTAATACTGAAATTAAAAACAGAGTATTAAAAAGTTACTCTTGTAGTAATTTCTGGTATGGGCTAAACTAAATGTGGAATGGGATTTTTTCAGTACTTGATATTTCAGACAAGAAATAGCTTCTGAATTCTACAGTTTTCATATGCTGCAGGATGTATTGGGAAGATGTAGTATATTCAGTTAAACGGGATTGACTTCTTTTGGATTCTACAAGTTTTTAAATCAAAAATGCTGATTTACTTTCTTTTTCTTTTTTTTAAAGATAGCTTATTTTTCCTGGGAAGCATGCTAATTCTCAGTTTTGTAGACTCTTTCTAATGCGTCCCTTACAAGTCTAATCATGCCTGCTTTTCACAGTTTTGGACACCTAGGAGGTGCTTTCTGGGAACTGTTTTGATGATTAAAATCTTAAATATCTGCTTTAGCATGCTTCTTTGAATATTTTTAGAAGAGTGATTTTGGTCTTGTACAAATAAGTTCTTTACAAGGCACATATCAGTTATTACCCACTTTTAAAGGCAGTGCAGCTAAATGTTTGAAATCATTCTTTGTTCAAGTATAATACGGTCAATTAAATTTTCCATGTTATTCTTTTAGGAAACATTTACAGTTTGCTCACACAGTGATAAAATTTCGGGTGACAAGCACTTTCCTGAGTCTGACACTGAGAAAAATGTGAAGGCTCTTGGGGTAGACAGTTATGCTATTTAATGAATAGGAGACTTACAAAATGTTCTCCTTCTTTTTTCCATCTTCTTTGATTTTTCTATTCTCTCACTTTTTTTTTTTAAGAGCATTGAATGAAATGTGGAAATGTCAGAATCTGCTACGACATCAAGTAAAAGATTTGGTTGACCTAATAAAACAACCAAAAGTAAGTTCTATTTGTGTTTATTCCACAGTGAATATGTGTTACTTAAAACTATAACCTGTTTTTAATTGCATTAATGCCGATGTTCCTCAAGATCATTTTTAATGGCAGAAAATATTTTGATTATGTTGGACTACACTTGCAGTAAGAAATGTGCATACATTTTGTCAGTAAGAGTGAAGAGAGAGATGTTTAAGAAATTCTCTAAAAATCGTGCTAGAGATTTGATGCTGAAATATGTGCTGCCAGTATTTGAGTTACATCTGCAGGATTGTCCTGGCTCCTGAAAGAGGAAAACCAATACATAATTTTTAACTACCAACTTGAGCAATTAAGAAAACATATCTGAAATTTTTGATTTCTTTTCTTACGTAACTTAGTAACAATTAAGAAATATATTTTATCCCAATAGATTGGTTGTTCCTCTTCTCTCATGTAAACTACTTAAATGGTATGTTGGAAATGTTAGACTACATTGGAAATCTTTGTCTAGAAATTTACTCAGTAGGAAAAATAAACAGTCCTAGAAGGTTTAGAATATTATCAAGGTAAATTTTAGATTTGTTTTACTTGTGTGTGCACATTCTCATTTGAAAAAGAGATGAAATTCTGGTACTGATTTAGAATGTGAGCATAGCAACTTTAATGGTAAAAGTTTTTTAATTCGAGGCTTTTAAAAATAAAAAAAAAAATATTGAAGTGTTGCTGTGCTCATACTCATGTTCTGGTATTTTTATGTTCTCTTTGTGTATTTACTAAAACATAATTGCACTTCTATGGCTGAATTATCAATTTGCTGAAATTACCTGAACAGGATGAGAGGGTAGTGGTGTTTACACAGTGAGTGTAGTTGGATTGTTTAGTGTCTACTTGGATGTACTACTTTCTTGAACATAGGAGACCTATCAAAATCATACTGCTTCAGTCCTCTTGTAGTTAAGGTGATTGCAGTGAAATTGTGATTTTGACTGAGTGTACTGCTAATACAGTAACATTTTCTCATGTTTAAGTGACGACTGAAATAATTTCAATCTACTTTTTTATATTTTTAGTACAATTTAAATCAACTTAGGTGTGATCCTAAACCTGAGCTTGCTTAATATTTCCCGCACTTCAGTTGAAAGTGTTAGGGGCAAGAACACAGTGCTGAGTGATAGAATATTGCTGAATTTGGTTTGTTGTCAATTAACAATTTTAATTATTGATTCTGATATTCAGAAATAAAAGCAAACAAACAAACACTTAGTGAAACCTCCCTGGGCTCCCCATCAGACACTTCTCTTTCCAGCTTCATGGTCTCCGGTCTCCTTGCTGCATGCTATGGTAGATGTAGCAGTTCCTTTTGCTGCTCACTTCTTTTCCTACTGATTTGCTGTGGGCACATCCACTGGCTGCAGTTCCTTTTGAGTCATACCTTCTCCTTGTTCTCTCCTTTCCATCCCTGCTCTGGCAATTGCTACCCTTCCACCTGTCCTCCTCTCACGTTTCTCTGCTCCTGCTCAGATCTCTTCTGCCCTGCTGTCCTTCCTGCCCAAGGGTTTCTCATCCCTAGCAGCTACCACCCTTTCCTTAATATTTTTCCACATAGGTACTGTGGGCTCCTCTGACCAGTTCTGGCAGATGGGTTGGTTTTGTTGAGTGTGGAGCTGGCTGAAAGCTGCTGTGTCTGGCACTGGCAGTCACTCACCTTATTCTGCCCAGGTCATTTCTGCAGCCCTTTGCCAATTATGCCCAATAAAGACGCTCAGCTGATTGTAGTAAACTTTTTTTTTATTTTATTTGAATGGAAATTGTCATTCAGATGTCTAGCAACTTTTTTATTTCACAAAACAAGACTGAATGAACTAGCAGTCTTTCAGAAGATAACTTAATGTTACCATACATAAATTTTTCACTTTGGTCTGATTTCTACCTTTATTGGTTACGGTACCTTAATTGTTGACTTTTCTCCATGTGGCAAGTGGACATATGGACATACTGGAAGAGCTATGAGATGTCCTGGGGTCCTTTTTTTTTTTTTTTTTTTACAAAAAGCAGTGTAAAAAATGGCCAATCGGAAATTCTGAGTAGATAAGAAGGAGGAAAAGAAATAAGACTGTGAGGATGATAAAATATGGGAACAATTTGTTCAGAGAGGCTGTGAATTCTTCATCCTTGTAAATACTTATAAACACAGCAAGGTGAGGCCTGGCGCGAAACCTCATCTAAGCTGGCCTTGCTTTGAGTAGGCACTTCAACCAGGCAACCTACAGTTGTTCCTTCCAACTTAAATTATTCTGTGATTATGGATTTTTGAATTTTCCAGTCCACTGTTTTTCCCCCATCCTTGAAAATCATTTTGACATCTAGTGAAACTCTTCAGGGTTTTTCCTTCTCCAGCCCCCGAGGCTTTTTTCTCTTATTGCCCACTGCTTTCCCCAGTGCAAGCTCTATTGTTTAACAAACATGAGTGAAGAGACTGAAAGCGTTATGATCAACAGAAATAAGGAGTTTCCTAACTTTTTCTATTCTAATACAGAACAGACATCAATCCTTTCTTTAAGCAGAGATACCACTTCTAATTTTCTCCTTTAGAAATGATACAGTTAAATTTGCTTGCTCACACATGGGAAAGTGGATGAATACTGTTGTGTCTGTATTAGAAGTGTAAGCTTTATTTGCTGCAGATATGCTGCTGTTCTGATGCTTCTGTATCGTGAATGCAAGGATGTGTAGATAATATGCCACAGTAGATCTTTTAAGAAGAAATGTTTCTTGATCAATCTGTCATTGTTCAGTAGGGCTATACTTCTAGAAGTTAAAAGAATCCTTCTGACTGTCTGTCTTGTATTTGGATGAGTGATCTGTATTTTGTGCACTTTAAAGGCTGTTTTAATGAGAGCTTCAGCCATTAGTACCGGAGGACCAACTCAGTACTGGAAGATCAGACAATCAAAGGAACTCCACAATAAAGGGTGGTGGTTTTCCTGTTTTCTGATTTGCAAGAGGAGCACATTTTAGAGATTCTGTATCTGGTGAAATCTGTAAACTAGAATTGGTTTCTGGAGTTCCCTCTGCCACCATCCATTTCTAGTCTGAATGTGCCTGTTCAGCTCTCAGGTGGAAGAACCTTAAAAATAACAGCATTCTTCTGACACTTAGAAGTGACAGGAAATACTCTACAAATATTTAATGCCTGGAAGGACGTCCATGTCGTAAGACAGATGATATTCACTGGTAACACTGCTGATCTTAATCTCAAGCTCTATTTTCTGTGGCCTTCCAATATTTGAAGGGAGCATACAAACAGAAGGGGGTACAACTGTTTACAAGGGTGGATAGTGATAGGACAAGGGGGAATGGTTTTAAACTGAGACAGGAAAGGCTTCGGTTAGATATTAGGAGGAAGTTTTTCACACAGAGGCTGGTGACGCACTGGAACAGGTTGCCCAAGGAGGCTGTGGATGCCCCATCCCTGGAGGCATTCAAGGCCAGGCTGGATGTGGCTCTGGGCAGCCTGGTCTGCTGGTTGGTGACCCTGCACATAGCAGGGGGGTTGAAACTAGATGATCTTTGAGGTCCTTTTCAACCCAAGGCCATTCTATGATTCTATAGTTTTTGTTATACTTCAATCTTTCCAAGATTGACACAGTCCTCAAACATTACGAGAGTTACTACAAATTACCTGATCAATTATTATTGTCTGCAGTAATGCTGGGACTCAAAAGCCTGTTTTCTTTTGAAGTATGTAGTTTTCTTCAGAACAGAGATTTCCTCTGAAGATTTTAAAGATACTTTTTCTGTAATAGACACTTTAATTTGTTAGCCCAAGTTATTGTAATAAATAGGTTCTGTGTTGCTTCCAAAGCTGAGTGGCTTATTTGAACCATGTTTGAAATTTATATTGGATTTCACTAAGAAAATAGAAATTGGATATCCCTGGATTTGACTTCCACCTCTGTCTTGATGGTTTCCCCTCTGCTCTGTAATAATTTTGAGTCTTTCATAAGAAAATGCTAGTGTCTTGCAACACTGCCACTTAGTGATGACATGAAGCTGATGAAAAGAGCCACCATCAGTCTTCATTTACCTCATTTTAAGTGCTTTGATATGAAGAATTTTTTTGTCTTTGTCTTTGTTGCCTGTTTGTAATTTTTAGGCTTGTGAGTTCTAAAGCAAGTTCTCTAAAAGACAGTTCTAGCAGTGGTGGTTGCTAAGTGCTGTTCTTTTTAACATTAAATACTTTTCTTAGAGAGTGGCTGTGTTCCCATTAAAATGGTAGTCCTCTGAGAACAAATTAAGTAGTTCTAGCCCTTGATAGTTACTACTTATGTGTATTTATGAATACTTTGGCAGATTTAGTAATCTGTGCCACTAAGAATGCTCTTTCAGAAGACATTGGACAAAAGAGTGGTTTGCTTTATGGTTTGGAAGCTGATACATTCTTGGCTCCATTGCTATAAGCTTGAATTTTCTTTCAGGCTCCAATTCTTATCCTTGTTAAGATTTCAGAGTTACTTGAAAATGCTCATTACACAGCAATGAAATATTTCTGTTTGTTTATTGTTGCTAATTCAATTTTCAAGCAGAAATATATTATTTAAAAATTTTACTTATGTTTTCCTTGTTTGACTTGCAGACAGATGCCAGCAGTAAAGCTATATTCTCAAAAGTGATGGTAATAACAAGTAAGTCAATTGAAGTATTTACTGTAAGCAGAATTACATACTGTAGAAAGTATTCTTGAAGCTTATCACTTGACGTTTTGGCTACTTTTCTAACTGTTGTAGATTAATTTTAAATGTAGATGACGTAGTGTTATTGTGTCCTCTAGCATTTATTATGTATTAACTGATGCTGATTAACCTACTAAATTACATATTGCCTTACCTGTTTCTGAGATCTGATTACTGTAAGTGTTATTGGGAGAATGAAAAAGAGTTTGGGTTTTGATAGTTGGGGATGCACTTTGGAAATGGAATAACTTCTGTAAAATTTAAACTCTTGGGGGAAATGAGGGAGAGAAGGCAGGAGAACAAAAGAAGCAGTGCTTTTTTTCCCTCCAGCTTGCTGTGCCAATAATGTTACAACCAGTTAGAAAAAGTTAATTTACAATTCTCAAATTTTGATTTAAAAAAAAAAAAAACTTTAAGAATTAAAAAAAGATAACTGTTCTTTTGGCCAAAAAACAAAAAGGGCAGTCTGAATCATGCTGCTTTGTTGGCCGTGTCCAAAATCCTTTTTTCTTTTTTTTAATATATTTATATTTATAAATATAAAAGCTGATCAGTTTGTAATAGTTCTAATTGCTGTAGTTCTATATTTCATTTTCAAAAAATAATTTAAAAAAACATACACTAAAACAAATATTTAGTAGAATTTGTTTTGAACTAGTGATCCTATAGTTGTTTGCTATTTTCTATGTCAACTTTGCTTAACATCTACTGTACCAAAATATGTAGCATTTGAAGTAGTATACAAATACATTTTGTCAATAAATTGTCTTGTTAAAATGTAAATATAAGGTTAATACATGGCTTAAGAAACGCATTTTGTAGTGTTGACTGAAACATTGTAAGTCATTGTAAAGTTTAGATTTAAGGGGAAGTAATTTAGCAAAAATGCCCTTTTAAGGCTTTTTGCTTGTTTTATCAACTTATCTATATATGAAGTGTACTTCTTTGTGGATTATAGGCTTTACATTGTTGCTGTGGTTAGTTTCAGCTGTTATTAAGGTGACCAATTACACTTGCTCAAGGTACATTGTGTTCATGTGGGATGACTGTTAAGAAGCAAAAGGGAAAAGAAGGGTGAAGAAATGAACAGACAGAGGTCTATGGGTATAGAAGTCTGAAAATTTGTGTCCTCATAGATATATCTGCACATTAAGATGTTTTGTTGCTTTTTCTTCTCTTTTTGGTTTAACTTAAATACACGCAGAAATTCAGTTGGTGAGATGTTTCAAACTTGTGTAACTTACAGTCCTAATATTTATAAAAATAGTAATTTCTCTTGCATGCTTTAAGGAAACCTTCCTGATCCAGGGAAAGCTCAAGATTTCATGAAGAAATTCACACAAGTTCTAGAAGATGATGAAAAAATAAGAAGTCAATTAGAAATGCTTGTTAGCCCAACATGTTCATGCAAACAGGCTGAGGGATGTGTGGTAAGAATAGCTCTTAGCATACACTGCTGCTTTGAGTAATAAATTGGTTATAAACATAACTGAAACCTATGTTGCAGAGGGAAATTACAAAGAAGTTGGGCAACCCAAAACAACCAACAAATCCTTTCCTGGAGATGATTAAGTTTCTTCTTGAGAGAATTGCTCCTGTGCACATTGATACTGAATCCATCAGGTAATTTTGTGAGCATGTTGTGGACTGCAGATCACATAATTTGAAATCAGAATTTCTAATTTTGTCTTTAAGCACAAGCAATAATGGAATCACTATTGGAGGGGAATTTTTACGGCCTATTGACTAGCTGTATTTTCTTGTTTTTCCTTGCTAAGGGATTTTTGTCTCCCCGTTCAGAGTGTAACTACACAATTGTTTGTCATTCATCACAGATGGGATAAACTGTCAGCAAAAAATGGATTTATTACTCATGGGGGAAGTTTGGTTTTCAAGTGACTGCCTTATTTAAAAGGAAATTTCTGTCCATGGCAATTGAAAAACTTGATTAAAAATGTTCATCCAGAATATTAGCTCATAGTAATACAGTCTGAGTAATTTAACTGAGGAAGTAAAGGTTGTGGTGATGAGGCACCAAATGTTTAAGTAGGAGTAAGCCAATTATGACAGTGGAAAAAAGTAATTGCTGAAAAAATTATTTAACAGATATATTTGAGATACGTGGTGGTGTTTTTAGAGAAAACTAGTTGTAAATACTGGTAAATTCTTATCTGCTAATTCCAACTGTAGTAACTGTTTAAGGACTTGAGTTTTTCAGTTTATTTTTGTCACATACACAGTGTAATGGTGCTGTTGAGATTTCACTTAAAAGAATCTTTCAGAAACACAACTTTTCTTTTGATCTTGGATAAAGTACAGCTAGATTTTTGCTTTCAAATTTGAAAGTACATTAAAAAGCATCACAAAAGCAATATGAAATGTATATTTAGGTAATATTCAAATGTGGTAAGCTGTGATGTTTGTTTCACTGTGTACATGCTGACTGACTCTCAAGAAGAGAAGGGGAGTAAGTTTATTTAAAAAAAAAAAAAAGAAAAGAAAAAAGAAAAACAGGTATTTTATTTTTGCTACAGAGTTGATATTTCTTTGTAAATTTTTTCTCTAAATTTTTTTCTTCATTTTTGAGACTGTCAGATTGGTTTGTTTTCCTACAGGTAGTTATTTTTGTCCTGTCAGATGCATAAAAAAAATGAGAGCCTTAGTAGGAGATCTATTTCTTGGTTTGCTCACAATGATTATAAATATCCCTTACAGAATTTACTGAAGGAGTGTTCTGAATATTGTTCAGTCCTTTGCAGGGAAGTTACCTTATAGCACTCACTCACAGGGGCATTTGGATAATTGCCATTTACCTTCCTAGGCTACAGTGTAAGAAAAAACAAACATTACTGTCAAGGAGAAATGTGCAGGAGATAAGTCTGTTAAATTTCTCATCAACTTCCTGAACAGCTGTTTAATAGTTGTTTACCTACTACTGTTATTGATGGTTATAGTGCATCAGTTTTTAAGTATCAATAGGAATTAGCAAACTCATCATAATTCTTACCTGAATTTGTTACTTTAATGCTCAAATTGTTTGTTTACTTGGATCAGCATTCCACAGTAATTTTATATATAATGCTGAAGTCATGATAAATGTTTTTTTTAACTTAATGCTTAGTGGGGGATGAGGACAGTTGGATAATTTATGTAGTTGACTTGCATTTATTTTATAATAAGCTTATATTTTATAAGTCTTAAGTTTATTTAATAAAATGTATGTCTTAAACTTATGAAACCAGTCAAACAGAATGGAATTGCAGTAAATGCAAAGCTGTGATTTTGTTTTTCTCTTCAGTGCCCTTATCAAGCAAGTAAACAAATCTATAGATGGAACAGCTGATGATGAAGATGAGGGTGTGCCTACTGACCAGGCAATCAGAGCAGGTCTTGAGTTGCTTAAGGCAAGTGTATTCTTGATTGTCCATAAGCATATGAAAACTTTCTGTAATAATTTTATTAAAATAACTTTGTAATTAGCAATTAGTAATTTAGCCATAAGAATTGTGGTGGTTGTTTGGAAGAGTACTGGTTTGGTTTTGATTCTGTTTGTTCTGATATATCAAGTTTATAACCTCAAAATATAAGGTTATTTTAGAAATTATTTAGAAGCTTTTCTAAAATTCAGAAGTAATTATATTTATGATATCAACTGCTGATTTTTTTTTTTTTTAATTACTAGAGTATGAATTCAGTGGTTTGTGAATATCATTTATAGTACTTCTAGAACTGTACTTGTGTATGAGCATAATACTGTCATTTTTCTGAATTCCACATACACTGGTGGTGGTCTACCTATTTTTACTGTATCTAATCTTTCTTGAGGCTCAGTTAATATAGCAAACCCTACCCAACCTGAAGCTTTCTCTTGCAACTTGAGGCCGTTCCCTTTAGTCGTATTGCTAGTTATGCAGGAGAAGAGGCCGACCTCCACTTCACTATAACCTCCTTTCAGGCAGTTGTAGAGAGAGATAAGGTCTCCCCTGAGCCTCCTCTTCTCCAGTTCCCTCCAGGTAACCGAACAATCCCGGTTCCCTCAGTCACTCCCCATCAGACTTGTGCTCCTCAAAGCTTTGTTGCCCTTCTCTCGAGCCTCGATGTCTTTCTTGTAGTGAGGGGCACAAAACTAAATGCAGTACTTGACGTGCAACCTCATCATCAGAGCTGAGTGCAGGAGGATGATCACCTACCTGCTCCTGCTGGCAACACTATTTTTGATACAAGCCAGGCTGCCACTGGTCTTCTTGGCTACCTGGACACACTGCTGGCTCATTTTTAACTGAGCGTTGACCAACACCCTCAAGTCCATTTCTTCCACACAGTCTTCCATCCACTCTGTCCCAAGCCTGTAGCATTGCTTGTGGTTGTTGTGGCTAAAGCGCAGGACCCAGCACTTGGTTGTGTTGAACTTCATCCCTTTGCCCTCAGTGCAGAAATCCAGCCTGTCCAGATCTCTCTGTAGTGCCTTTCTACCCTCAGACAGGTTGACACTTCTTGCCAGCTTGGTATCATCTGCAAACTTACTGAACGTGCTCTAAATTCCCTCATCCAGAAATTGTTTCTCTGAAGAGCAGCTTCTGCTCTAACCCAGTACTTGGTAATATAGATGTAGCCTCTGAAATGTATATGCTTACAGCAGCAGGAGAGGAAATAACAGACTGAAATGCAGTTAAACTGATAAGATCATATATAAAGACATTGAAGAGATGCTTTAACAAAAAAAGTTAGAAGAAGAGAAATGTCTTATGTCAGAAACAGGCAGCATATTAGAAATATTCCAAGATAGTAGCTGAAACGTGACTCTTGATGGAGCATTCTGGCTAAGTGGACCTTTAAAAAAATAATAACATGCTTTTTTTTTTGTTTTTTTCTTTTTTTGACAGGTACTTTCATTTACACATCCTATCTCATTTCATTCAGCTGAAACTTTTGAATCTCTTCTGGCTTGCTTGAAAATGGATGATGAAAAAGTGGCAGAAGCTGCATTACAAATTTTCAAAAATACGGGAAGTAAAATTGAAGAAGACTTTCCTCATATAAGATCGTAAGTTGTATATGTTATTATGAGTAGTGTTTTTAATTACATGGGATTATAGACTTTCTCATTCAACTTTGAATGGTATGATTTATACTGCATTCTTTTGGAAGAAAGTTTTACTTCAGATAAAACAGAAAGATTTAAATGACTTTAAAGTAGAGTAACTTTTAATGTAGAAGTGAAATATATGCATAGAAGTGCTAGCTGGTAATGCTCTAATTTGTATAATTGCCCTTCAGAATCACTTACACTCTTTTCTAAATTAAGTATATAACAATGTGAAAATGTTCTTTGCTATTTAATATCAACAGAGTGATGAGGATGTGTAGACTAAAGTGTTTAGTAGCTTGTGCTTCTATAATAAAAATATTTGTCAGTTTTCTCAAATAAAAACTTGTATTACCTTGGAGGCAGAGGTAAAATGTTTATTTTGCTACATGAGATTTCATCAGTAGAAGCCACTGTGGTGGTCCCTTTCTTTGAGAAAATTGCCAAAACCAGGAGAAATAGAATTTTTACTGAGGTGTTACATTCAATATATATATATGTATGTGGTTTTTCTTAGTTTGATATGTTGATAGTAAGATATCCATTTTTGAGGAGGTACATGTTTTTTTCTTTTTTTTTTAAGTGCTTTGCTTCCAGTGTTGCATCATAAAGCCAAAAAAGGACCTCCTCGTCAAGCCAAGTATGCTATTCACTGCATCAATGCAATATTTTCTAGCAAAGAAACACAGTTTGCACAGATATTTGAGGTAAAAATGAAAATATTTTTCTTTTTATCTTTTATAGCACACATATGTAAATTAAGAGATACAGTGGCAATTCACGTGGCAGTTTAGTTATACCAAACCTACAGAAGGTATTCATTCCCTTTTCTCGCTCCCTTTGATCTCATACAATGTGATGTAAGAATGGTAGTAGAAGATGATTAGATTTTTTTTTTTTTTTTTTTAATTTTTAGAATCTGATGATCCATCATGATACTGGAACAGGTTACCTAGAGAAGTTATGGATGCCCTCCTCCCTAGAGTTTGTTGAAGGCCAAGTTGAATGGGGCCTTTGAGCAGCCTGATGGCTCCCATAACAGGGAGGCTGGAACTAGTTGATCTTCAGTCTTTAGAGGGTTCCTTCTATGATCATGTTTAGGGTTGTTGATTTTTTAATAACCTATAGGGTAAAACTCAATTGTAAACTGTTCTTGGAAAGAGGAGTTATATACCACCCCTCAGTGCTTTTTGGGATTGACCCAGAGGAGTCAAATGGTTACAGAAGCTATGAAATACTGAATTATGGTAGTGATTACTTATATAGATGTCATAGAAAGAACATCTGCTGTTTTAACTAATTAGTGCTGATCAGCTTGAGAGGTGAATCCAATCCACTACTGAAATTACCATCTTGAAATGTATTATGCTCACCTCTTCAGTAGGAAATTACTTTTTAAATTTGTTGGTACTCAATCTGTTCAGGTTGGGCTACCATTTCTTACACCATCCATTTTGTCTTTTTCTGCTTCATTTTTGTTCTTTCAACTTATAGGAGATCTATTGGTGAACATGACTTTAAATAACAAATATTTATTTTAAAAAATTGTATTTCTGAAATAGGAATGTCTGTTTCCCCACCCCTTATCTGAATAAGACGTAGATTATATAATTAATACTTTAATTTGTTGCCTTTGTTTTAGCCACTTCATAAAAGTCTGGATCCAAGCAATTTTGAGCATCTCATTACACCACTGGTTACTATTGGCCATATAGCCATGCTCGCACCTGATCAGTTTGCTGCCCCTTTGAAATCTTTAGTTGCCACTTTTATTGTTAAAGACTTGCTAATGAATGACAGGGTAAGTATTTTTAAAACTTTGTTCTAAGATTCTCCTGTTGCAGGATACTCATCACATAGATGTGGTCATTTGCTCCTACTGTTTGTAGATGGTTATGCTTGGATTTCCACATGTACTGTGTGACCCAATTGAATACTCGCAGTACAGGGAAGGATGGAGTACTAATTTAGTACTGATTTGGTGGGCCTTAAAGGGAAAAAAAGAAAAAAGAAAAAAAAAAGGTGTATAGCACAGCATTTGAGATTACTTATGTCTGGTCTCTTTTTAATAGTAGGAATATTGATATTGATTTCAGTCACTCCTGTCTTAAGCAAGCAAATTGCATTTCTTATCTTTAAGGAAATATGTGTATTGGCTTTAGGTAGTAAGCTTTCTTGAAGGAGCTGCAGAGATGAAGTGTGAGATGATGTACTGACCTCAACCCCTTTCTCTGTCTCCCTGCACTGTTCAGTTGGGGTAGATGCAAGAGGATAGAATATTTAAGATTGAAGTTGAACGTAGAAGAAGCAGGATTGTAGGAAGGAGGTGGTTTTGACTTGCTTTTGTTTCTCAGTGCCCAACTCTCATTTTTAGTTGGCAGTAAATTAAATTAATCTTCCCAAAGCCAAGTCTGTTTTGCCTATGATGATAATTGATGAGTGATCTCCTTATCCTGTTTCAATGCACAAGCTGTTCTGTCAGGTTTCTCCCCCATCCTGCTGAGGAGAAATAAGAGAACCAAGAGATTGGCTGGGTAGGCACCTGGCAGCCAGCCGAGGTTAAACCACTACAGTATGGTGCATTTGAAATTGAAATGAACTGAAACTCTTAATGTTAATCTGCATGAGACTTCAAAAAGTGACAAAAATAACTTGCGTGTTGTCAGCTATGTTTAGGGAGAAATTTACTGTCTACAATTACGCATGTGAGATTCCAGTCCACTGGATATGAAAAATAAAAATTATTTTCAAAGCAATGCCTATTACATTCTGAAGTAGTAAGATTCAGGTAATAGCAAGACAACCAAAATTGTTTTACAAGTGATACATTTGCTAGTATTTGAGTAGCAAGATAAGAACCGTATCCCAGTTCTGTAGTGGTTACTTCTATAAAATGCATGAGGCATAAAGCTAACTAGTTAGTGCTGCTGTATTGCTTTCAGAAGCAAACAGAAAGAGGAGATTACAGCAGGTTTCACTGAAGAGTAACAGTAGTGTAACAAAATCTAAAATTTGTTTTAGCTTCCAGGAAAAAAGACAACAAAACTTTGGGTCCCAGATGAAGAAGTGTCTCCTGAAACACTTGTTAAAGTAAGTAGCATTTGCTGTAATTGTGTTGTAAATAATAAAATTAAATGTCTGTGTTCATATGGCTGTCAACTCTGTTTTCTTGTCACCTTTATTAAAGTAAAAAGGAATAGCTATTTCTAAATTAATGGCTTCATAAGATAAAACATCTTAGGATTGATAGAAGAAAATATTTTGATTTTGGGAGCATCTTTTATAAAATGAATACAGTAAATATGCACATCATTGATGTTTTACTGTCATTTATTATATCCTTATGTAAGCAGAGCACATGAAATCCATTCCAGATGTGAACACAAATGAAGTTAGTTTATTTTCCTGTTCAGCAGGAATTAAACATCGTAGAGACATTTTCCCCTTTTTTCTTTCTTTTGAATTTTTAGGACATTTCAATAGACTCTTAGTGGTGTTTTGGAACATGGAAAAAGTTGTTTTTGAATTTGGCTTTCTTCTCAAATGAGTACATGTGTTACATTGTATGTAGAAGAGTAATGTGGATTAAAGAAAATATATATATTTTTTACTTGTGCTTAAAAATGTAATCTGAAGCTTGTTCTTTTTCGGATATAAATTTATTATTGCCATTTCTGTTCTTGCTAGTAGTTCTTTCTTCACTCAAACAGATTTAGTCTCTACAGCATACGTGTATTGTTTTTAAATGTTCTTCCTTCAGATCAGGGAGAGATTGTAGTTTAACATTATCTTCTGTAGTTAGAAAGATGCATGTACTTTGTACCATGCTGTTTTCAAGTTAATTAGAGCATTTATTTAATTTCCACTTCCTTTTGAATAAAGTTGCTCTGATGATTTTAAGAAATTCTGCTTTTTTTATTAAAGTTGTTAAACTCTTTGCGCCTTAATGTTTCCTGGTCTGCTAGTTTAGTAAGTTCCTTGGTTTGCAACTCGGTACAAAAGTAATTACTGAAAGCCAGTTCTATTTGGAGCTGCTTTCTTTGCTTTTTCTCATTCAGCTACAGCAAAGGCATTTTTCCTATGCATGCAATGCTGTAGTTATGTAGTACACTCCAAAACCTGTTAGTTTAAAATAGACATGGTTTCACTTCAGTGATTATGCATGTCACTTGGCATAGTCAATGTTGCTTGATATATACATTTTTGAAGAGATTTGTGGAGCTTTAAAATGTGCTTTTTGTTGATAAAACTTTTCATACAGCTTGGCTATTTGGAAGTGAAATTGGCTTATAGAAAATCCTAGGGCAACTTGAAGTTGAAGCCAAGCTCAAAAACTGTGAGAAGCATTTGTTGGCAAGTGAAAACAAGTTATTGTGAACATTGATCTGCAAATTTAATTAACATTTATTACCACTGCAAAACCTATATTTAATGAAGAGTGCAGGCCACACCGTTAGTTTAGAAATGGATCTGTGACTGTACTTTACACTGGTTTTAAAAGCCTTTCTCCCCTTTTGTAATGTAATTGTATAATACATGTAATGACTATCTTAAAGCTAGCAAGATTAATTATGACTATTTCAGTGTGCCATGCAGCCAGATTGAGTCTTGCATAGCAGCAGTAGTATTTCTTGTTTCTTTCTATATATCCTACAGTATTAGGTTTCTATTTCTCTAGCTGTGTTTTATGTAGGCAGTGTTCCATTTTTTGTTACTGTGCTAACCTTCAAGTTCTGCGCTATTTCTGTGGTATTTGTGGTTCCCAAAACTTGAGTAGAAGAAAATTGAGCAACCTATTGTAGATGTACATGGATGTAGTAAGGAGACAGTGTTTCCAGGATTGTTTTCTAGAATTACTAGAAGGGATGGGTGCCCATTATGTTTTTATAGTAGAGGTATGATGGTAACCTAGATGAGAGAAAAAGGCTATACTTTACTGTTGATTTTTTTTTGTTAATTTTCATCTTTAAATGTTAATGCTTATTTGCTGCTGATTGTTTATGTAAAGCTAGTTATTAATTTCAGTTCCCTTATATGACAAACCAATGATATATCATCTCTGGAGGAAAAAAAGTAATCACATACGATTGTTTTTGATTGCACTTAAAATACACCTAATTCATGTTGTGCTGTCTTATCTGGTGGTAGGGAGTAATTCGTGACCTCTCATGCTGCATATAATCTAAGACTTAACTTCTGATATCAGAGAATTCAGTCTCATGGAACATAAAGTGAAATGAGATTCGGAGTAGATATAAGGAAAGAACAGTCAGAGTTGGGCAGGGTGCCAAGAGGCTGTGCAATCCCTATTCTTGGAGGATTTCAACACCAAACTGAGTAAAACTAACTTCATAGTTGATCTTCCTTTAAGATTGGACTGGGGACAATCTGAAATTCCTTCCAAACTGAATTATTTTTGATAATTATCCTATTTGGCTGCAAAAATAAAATTTAAAACAAGGAGGTGGTGCAAACTCGTGTTCAGGTTGCTTGATGCAGTGGGTAAGGTAGGATTTTCATGTCCCATACTAATTAATTTTATTGGAATATTTAATTCTGAAGCATTGTTGTAATGTTGTCAAAACATCATTAACAGCGACTGAGAAATAACGAACAGAGAGGAAAGATAGGAAAATACTGAAGGACCTGGGTTTAGGACTTGTTATGTGATAGCATGACTTAGAGTAGTAGACTTCTTAAAAACTAGGGGGAAGGAGCTGTGGAGAGGAAGGGAGAAGCAAAGGTTAAAATAAAAAATTGACTGGGAGCTGACCAGAGATGCAGGAGCACAAGACAGCATGTGGCTGCTCCCTGACTAAATTTGTATGCACAGAAGTCTGTTGTTAAGGAAGTTATGCAGTTTGAGGAGTGAAGATTCATATACGTATTTACTTGAAGACCACACAGAACTATAATGTTTCTGTCTTCACAACAAATGGGAGACAGTAATGATACAGGTACTGGTTGTGACATGAAATAATTAAATAGATAGACTGCCAAAGCTGCTGCTGCTGCTATTATTATTGTCATCGTCGTCATCTCCTAGTGGATAGCTAGAGACTGCTTACAAACAGGGATACCTGAATACCAGTTGAGGGATAGGGCAAGACTGAATTTCATTTCTGTTCCACAAAATTGATTTGTGATTTTACTTCTTGATAGCCTGCCTCCTGCTGGTGTTCCCAATATCCCTAATTCTGTTTGTGGAATAGATGGGCTGTGGTGCTAAAAATAAACTTGTAAAAATAAGTGACAGAATTTAGAGATCTGAAGGGACCACTGTGTTCAGTTTTACATGAAGGAGGTCATATTGTGAACTTTGTTCAGTAATATTTTGACTATTAAGTTGATAGAACTTTGTCTTTCAGGGAAAAAGGAATTCTGTTACTATGTACAATCACATATTAAAATAGAGTGATTGGATTTAGCATGTAGTAGGTTCCTTCCAGTGCTAGCTTTGTATTTAGTTTTTTTATATTTATGTTTAGATTTTGTAGAGCTCTTGAATTCTGTGTTCTGGATTTCTCCCCAGCCCCCTGCTCCCCAAGAATGTCTACTTGTTTTAGATGAACACTTTCATTTTGCTGTAAGAAAATATTCCTCTTTCTGTTTTCGTTACTCTTTGCTCTCATACAGAAGGAAAACTAAAGACAGAGAGGATTCAGATAATAAATTTAATCTCCAAACTCATGCTTTACTTTCACTAAAGAAATTAGAAATTATTCAGTGTTCATGATAGCTGCTAGATTCTGCATACTTTTAGAAGCTTGCCTCAAAAGACTCAGCGTTTCCATTGGCAAAGGACAAGTTATCTTAAGTAACAGGCTTTGAGGCTTTTCTTTAAATAGCTAAGAAAGAAATATTCTTTTCCGGAGCCAGTTATCTTAATGCAGGTTAATACTGTACTGATCAAAATGTCTATGAAGTCGTTTTTAATTTACATTTCTTAAATAATTTTATATTCAAATATTGCAAATGTAAGGACTTCGTAGGGATTATTAAAGCATATGAATTCTATGAGCATAGAAATGTTTCACATTTTGATCCAATTACATTTTCTTAAGTATACATAGTTTGCTGATCACACAATGTTTGGTAGATGTAAGGTCAATTAAGACAATGCTTTCACAGGACAGAATGTGATTGTGTAGTGGAAGAAACTGCCAAAACTTTAAATGTCATATGACTTCAATTTGCTGTAATAAATGTCAAAGATTGTCAGTTTCTAATTTTTATCTTCATTTTTATCTGTCTAGTTGTCTTTTCAGTAGTGGGCACAGTATTTTAAATGATGTTTTGCAGTCTTATCAAACATACATTCTTAGTAAAAAGCACTTGAAATAAAACAATAGTTAAACTGATAGATTATTTTAAATAGTTATGATGTTATAATATGTCTATATATAATAGTGGATACATTATGTTTATGAATGTCTTGTAAACAAACAAAATATTCTATCATTACTTTTCAAATAAGACATATGATGTGACTTGACATTTGCATATCAAAATCTTTCAGATTCAGGCCATCAAGATGATGGTTCGATGGTTGCTAGGAATGAAGAACAACCACAGTAAATCAGGAACTTCTACTCTAAGGTTGCTAACAACAATATTACACAGTGATGGAGATTTGACAGAGCAGGGGAAAATTAGGTATGTAACAAATGGTAACATTTTGATGTCCTTGGTGATGCAATAGGTAGAGTACATGAATTTTAGTCAAAGTAATACTTAAACTGTTCTGTTACTGTATAAGAATCTTTATATGATTTGTTTTTTAACTCAATGATAAGCTTGGCTGAATTCCTACAGAAGTTTGCTGAGACTTAGTTTATTTTAACACCCTAGATGCAGCTGTATTTTAATGTCTGTTTTATCTTCTTTAAAGGGCCATTACTCAGACTGCAAGAATAAACTGAGTAACTTCCTTTGTACCGCTGAAAATGGGTTTTAAATTTTTTTGTCGCTTATTGTTGCCGATGTACCAGTTGTGTTTTATGAGAAAGGCTGTTTATGGATTTTGAGCATACACATTTGCCAGCATATTGCCAATGTATTGTTTTCAGCATGTTGCCAGAAACCAGGTGGGAATAGCTAGTACATGAGGCACTTCTGTTTGAAGGCAGACTTTATTCCCTGGAGGTCTCTGAAAGTGAAATGGAGTTGGAAATGTGTAAAGAAGATTAATTCTCAATAAATAATTTCTCTTTTAGATGGCTGTTAGACAACTTATTTATTTCACTGGATATTTTCTTGATCCGCTGCTGTGGAAGGGACAAGTTTTCAGGCATTATTGTTTTCCAAATATTGAAAACTTGCATCTGCAGAAGCTGTTAAATGCATGCATGGATTGTGCCAGTAAGAGCAAAAAGATTTTAATTTTGGGGCAGAATTAAATGCTGTACAGCCATCATGCAAATTTAGGTCTATGTTGTGTGTGTAAAGCTGAAACCTGAGAATTTACTGGCATATCATCTTTGTAGTAATGTGCGGACTTTCTTAAAATTTCTCATAAATAGTTATTTTATCATTTTGAATTCTGTAATATGACCATTTGTGGCAGTTACAAAGGACCTAAGTAACACCATTGGCTTTTCAGCATAACTGGAGCTCGTTGACTTACCCAGTCCAGCAGCTTTGTGAAAAGGGGTCCAAGGTAACTGATTATTACAGAGTGGTTCATTCTGACAAACATAAGATCACGCAAAAATGGCAGGAGACCTGTGTGACTGAACGAAGAGCTCTTGACAGAACTCAGACATAAAAGAGGTGTGCAGAAGGTAGAAGAAGGGACAGGTAACCTAGGAGGAATACAGAGGTGTTGTCTGAGCATGTGGGGACAACATTAGGATAGTCAAAACCCATCTGGAATTAAATCTGATGAGGGATATCAAAGACAACAAGAAGGGCTTGTAAATAAGTGACAAAAGGAAGACTAGGGAATGGGGCTGAATGGGGCAGGAGCCTTGGTGATGCAGGATGTGGAAAGGCTGGGGTGTTGAATGTCGTTTGTCTCAGCCTTTACTAGCAAGACCAGCCCCAGGAATCATACTATCATAGAATTGCTCAGGTTGGAAAAGGCCTTAAAGATCATCAAGTCCAACCACAACCTAAATGAACTACCTGAACTCTAAAAACCCACTGCTAAGTCATGTCCCTGAGCACCACCTCCAAAGGGTTGAGTGACTCAAACACCTTCCTGGGGAGCCTGTTCCAGTCTGAGGCTCTGGAGAACAGGGGAATGTCTGGAGAAAACTGAAGCCAACTCTTGGTGGAAAAGAACCAGTCAGGGAATACTTAAGCCACCTAGACAAACATAAGTCCATGACCCTTTATCAGAGGACCCTAAAAATTTGACTATAGGCCAATCAGGCTCACCTTCATCCTTTGAGAGTGGAGCTAATGGTTTCTAGAAATAGAAACCAGGTACGTGAAAGTCATCAAAAGTAGTTAGCTTGGATTTAATAATAGGAAGTCACGCTTGACCAACTTGATGATAATCTTTGATAAAATGACAGTTTTGGTTGAGGAGAGCAGTGCATATAATCTACCTTGACTTCAGGAGGCTTTTCAACACTTGTCTCCATTAAGATCCTCATAAAGAAGCTGATGAAGCATGTGCTGGATGAGTAGATAATGAGATGACCATTCAGATAGTTTTAAGTTCAAGTCCAAAACATGGTAATCAGTGGCACCAACCTTAGCTGAAGGCCAGTAACCAGTGGTGTACCCAAGAGGTCAGCTTCTTTAACACCTTCCTTAATGATCTGGGTCACGAGACAGTGTACCTTTTAGCAAGTTTGCTGGTGGCACAAAACTGAGAGAAGAGGCTGATATGCCAGGGATTCGTGAAAGAAAGATGGAAACAGGGCTGGATAAATGTGCTGACAGGAACCTCACAAAGTTCAACAATAGGAATTGCATAGTCCTGCACTTGGGAAAGAAAAATTTCATGCATGAGTAAACACTGGGAGGTGCCTAGCTGGAAAGCAGAAAGGGGCCTGCAAGTCATGTCCAGTTGAACATGAGCCAGCTGTGTGCCTTGGTTGGAAGACAGGCAGTCAGCATACTGGGCTTCAGTAGGTGAAGCATTGCCAGCAAGCTGAGGGAGATCATTTTTCTCTACATCGGCACCACTGAGGCCCCACCTGGAGTTCTGTGTTCAGCGGTACCCGGTGCCAGGACTAGAGACAATGAGCATGAACTGAAACACAGGAGGTTCTGTTTGAGCCTAAGAGCATTTTTTCCAGTTGTGTAGGTGTCTGACCACTGGCACATGTTGCTCAAAGAGGTGGTGGAGTCTCCCTCATTGGAGATACTCAAAAGCTGTCTAGATGTGCTCTGGGGAATCTACTGGCTGTCCCTGCTTTAGCAGCCATGTTTGGCTGGCTGACCTGTAGCGGTTCCATCTGACCACAATTATTCTGTGATGCCTGGCATTGCACTTTCAAAAGTTCTAACATCAAGGAGCACAGTTCTGCATTGGGTCTGCTTTTGTCAGCTATAGCACCTGTGCTAAAGGGTAACTTCGTAAACTGAAGCAGGGAAAATGATGCTTCATGCACATTTGTCATACACAGAGCTTCCTGATGTCTGGCTGACCCTTCCAGACCTTTATTCTTTATCCTTTGAAAATGCAATGGCAGTGTGTTGGATCTCTGGTGTGGAAATCTGATGCTTCTCCTTTCAGATTGCTGTAGGCTTTGAAAAGAGAAAAACTCTATGCAGTACAGAATCTTGCCTTCTAAACTTCTAAATCTGCTGTTGTTCTGTGTAGAGTCAGTTTTTGTGTTTGCGGCTTGCATTTGTCTTTTAAATAATAATGTGTAATTTGCTAAAGATAATTGGATTACATGAAAGTGGCTGGGTTCGGGACACATTTGACCTCTTGTAGGCTGAAAGTCATGTTGTAATCACTTTTATTGCCACTCGCTTTGGTGTTATAAAGTGTTCTAATCTTATTGTTCCACATCATTAGAAGGTTGAACTAAAGATTCTGGAACAAGTAGTTCTTAATCAACCATAAAAATGACTCAGATCACAACTCTTCTTAAATCTACACAGCTATGCTTTTTCAGTGACCATGTAAAGGTATGGGATTTATTCATATTCAAATTTGAAAGCATGGTTCAGCCTAGAGTACAGTGTGAAGACAAGTGCTTGTTTGGAAAAGAAACGAATTAATCCTGACTCTTCATCTTTCTCACTTTGACATAGAGAGATTGACTTTGTTGAATTGCTTTTAATTACTTTGAAATGTTAACACAGGTAAATTGAATTCACTGGTGTCAGGAATAGTTTGTTTAATATTGAATTTTGACAATAAACACTATCTCGGTGGTGGTTTCCAGGTATTTATTTTTGATTTATTTATTAATTACAAATACTTCTACAAGTTCAAAATTCAATATGGTGCCAATTCTTCTATTTCTGATTAGTAAAAATAGCCAAGCTGGATATTACATGCCTTATTTGTGGACGAATTTTAATTTATAGTGAGCATAAAGTAAGAGCATTGGAGGATGCTAGCAGTTACCCACAGTATTGATGCCAAATATGAACCTGCATTGAGACTTTTGGAAAGGCAGTCTGTATTTTTCCTTACTGAAGCTTACCAGGGGAAAAAAAAAAATGTTAATCTTTAGCTTTTAGAATTTCATGGTATATAATAATAATCTACTATGCCATCTGACACACAGCGTTGTCAGAGAGTCTTTTTAGAAGAAACATTCTATGGAAAATGGAAGCTGCTTATAAAATTGGACACTGGCCTTTATACCCTGTGGAGGAAAAGGAAAATCTTAGCTATCAGTTTGTGAAGTGAGAGGTGATTATATACTAGATGTATTTTGAAGACACATTTGAGTTAGCTTTGTGCATCCCAACACAGTATTTTGCACTTGATAACGTCTTTCCATGTGCTTGCATTTCTGTTCTGTTTTCAAACATCTGATCTTCAGCAACAGTTATAGCACTCCAGAAAATAAATGTCCAGGTCCCCCTTTTAGCTCTTAGGGAGTTTCTGATATGACAAGGATGCCTGTAGTGTTAATTTTCAAAATGCCAAGAAGTAATTGAAAACAATAGATATATTAAACTGAAATTTTAATTTCAGCTTTAAATTGTGTATGTTGGGACAGTACAGATTGGAAAATGTTTGGTTAAGACAATTTGATAAAAGATAAATCCTTTATTTAGGGTTTCCTTTTAGTGTAATCCTCCTGGGTAATAGGATAGATCTGATCTTCACCTTTAATCATAAAAATACGTAACTGTCACTGTCCTCTTCCTCCTTCCTGCAACATGCTCACATGCTCACAGGTATTTCTGGGATACAAGAACATGTTGAATATACTCCACAAAGTTTTAGCCAACTTGTACATGAAATATCTTTCAATTCAGTTTTCAGAATTAAATGCTATCGCTGCCAAAGCTAAGGAAGACTGAAAGTTCTAAACTTCGTTTCTTTGGCTCTTTCTTTCTGTACCACTGAGCTATTGTTCATTTGTCACTGGTGTGTAAAAATTAAATTGTTTTGGATTCATGTATCTTAGTAGATCCAACTTAAAATGAAATTTAATATTTGAGGACTAGATGTTAATCTTCCTGTTCTATTTGAAATGTAGTTTTGTCCCGTGCTCATCATCTATTTGATTTTTCCATAAAATACTGAGGTGTTTATAAGATCTGATCAGATAATATGAAAGTTTAAGCTCTTCAGGTATTTTTATTCTGTTCAACAGTGGCTTTTAATCTTAAAAAGCTTTGTACAGTTTTCATGGTAATAATAATGCTTAGGAGTGCAGTGCTTGCTGTCCCTAAGAATAAAGGGCAAATGGTTAAGAAATTAAACTATATTAGTCCTGCTTGAATGAGTGATTACTTTTAATTTGGAATGCAACTTGATTATTGCTCCAAAATATCAAAGGAATAGGCTGCACTTACTACTACTGGCTATAATTCATTAGTAAGAGTTTCAAGTGATACACGCAACTTTTAACTTTATTTTACTGTTTGTTCCAAAGAAAGGCAGTAGTAATGTAGTTTTACTGAGTTAAAATTTCTAAGAGTGAAAGCCAAACTAAGTTTATTAATGGGCTCGTTATGTGGATGTCAATTTGTAAAGCTAATGTGTGATATTCTGAGGACCTTTCTAAACGTGGTTACAGTCTGTATTTCAATATGAAAAATAGCAAATGCTTGGAGTGTTTTGCTATGTAGGAATACAGTTTACATGTACAAGTCAAGTAATAGTACTTCCAACATGTTAAGAATATTTTTGGTTGTTAAATTATTTTTGTCTCAAAAGTACAATTCACTTGGTCACCTCTGAAAGTTTCTAATTAAAATAAATTTGTTTTGAGGTGCAGTGTGGATTTTGAACTATCTATCATGATAAGAAAGTTTGGCAACTTTGGGGATTGGAAATGGGCTGTTTCCTTGGCAGGAGCCCCCTGCTGAAGGAAAACGAGCATGCTGAACAGAAGTATGTCAGAGGTCTGTTGAGGTCTCTGAAAGGCAGCCGGTACTGTGCTGATCCAGCACACAATTAAAACAGATTTACATCCGTGTTGTGCTTCGAGGAAGTTCCAAGAAATATTTTCATTGCAAAGCTGGGTCAAGGGAATAGGTATGTGGTAATAGACTGCAAAATCTGATAAGCGGAAACAACTTCTGATATGAGCAGTTACTTGTGCTGTTGTCTGGGAACTGAGGCTGGGTGGAGGCCAACTCTGGAAGTTTTTTTTTCTTTTTAAAATACCTGTCTTTCAGCAATGCTAATTCACCAAAATTTAATTAAGTCAAATAATTCTACATTCTTTTATTAACTCATAACCTATGTGCTTGTTTTTCAGTAAACCTGATATGTCTCGATTGAGGTTGGCTGCAGGTAGTGCTATTGTGAAGCTGGCACAAGAACCCTGTTACCATGAAATCATCACCTTGGAACAGTACCAGCTGTGTGCACTAGCCATAAATGTAAGGAAGTTGGGTGTGATATGTGGGATATTGGCAAATATCTATGTGCTGTTTGTTGCATATACTTCTGCTAATCTGTATTTATAAAAAATCATCGGGTTTGATGTGAATTTCTTTTTTCCAGTTCATAATCCTGAAAATTGATTTTTGAGTGAGACGTAGATAAGTTGGACTGCAGTGACAACGTTGATCATTGTTTCTTGATAGTTGGGTAGAATACATTTGGAACGTGGAGATCTGTAAAGGTCATCGGTATGTTTTAAATTGCAGAAGAATTAGGAGCAATTTCATATGAGATATAGGGAGCTGTCATCCCGAATTTCTGCTTTTGATACTGAAGTAGCAGAAGGGAAATATCTTTTGAATTATAAGTGAAGACTTAGAATTTCGTTCCTGTTTTTAAAGCTTTGTAAATTTTACAGTAACTGATTGACCTCCGTATTTGTTTATCAAAATTTAGATTGTAAGCTCTTTCAGGACAGAAATTCTATGTTTACTGATCCATGAGGGACCTAATGGATTATGAATAATTATAAATAACTTTTCTAGATATTCTTGAATTTTTCTGCCATTTTCATCCTTCTTTCAGGCTGTTGAGTTCAGATCCTCAGGTGCAGAGGATCTACACTTCAAGATCATCTATGTGGGAAATAATACAATCAGTATATGTGTTTTTCAAATATTTGCAGATATATATGCACACATAAGATTATGCTAAGTACTAAAATTAATTTACTGCTGGTAGACACATAAGCTGTTAGAACAATGGATAGTCCTTTTTGTCACTAGCAAGTCTAACCACAGATTAGGGCACTCAGGTGACATTGAGGCCAACTCTGATATTCTGTAACTTAGCATACTGCAGATTTTCTTTAAGTGGACAGATCAAGAAGCAGATAAAACAAAAGGAAAAGCTTTATTTTTAAGGTTTATTGCATGTGTTCTACAGTATTTCTGTGCTTGATATTTAATGGATCTTTTGTTTTTTGAGAGAGAGAGGGAATGCCACATTCTCTAATGTGGAATTACTTGAGTGTAGAATGCGTAATTAAATGTCATTGCCTGTTGCTTTAATGTTCCAGTGGTAAACAGGAACTTCATGATGATTAAGTGCACATAGTTTTAGTCCTTTTAAAATAAGTAATGTATGTATTTCCCGAGCCTGTAATCTCCCCAGCAGCCAAGTTGTTTGTTCTACAGAACAACTGATGTGTCGGCAAAGCTTCATGTTGAAAGAGAGTAGAAGATGGTGTTGACTACTTCAGTATTCAAAAGTTTTTCAGATCAGATTTAAGATTTTAAGATAAGCTGTTGAAAATACAATTTTGGCTGAATTAAGAAAAAATAGTTGCTATTATTTAAGGTACATTAAAAATATCAAAAGCAAAAAGAACCATAAACAAAAAAAAAAAAAGGAAAAAACAGAACAGCAAACAAACTTGCTGAGATTCTTTCATAATCTAAGTTTGAGGGTGTTTTAATTATTTAAGCAAATCTGTCAGTTTTCATAAATCAGTGTTATTTCTTAGGGAAGGATACAATCTCACAATGGCATCAGTAACAAAGAACTGTACCTTACATTGAGTCTAATCTAAGAAGGATTTACTACTTTGTTGTAGCAACTATGCAGAAATCTGTTCCAAGAATTCTAAAGACTTGAGACATAAGTAATATTAACGAATGGGAGAAGAGGGCTTCTTAGCCTTCTGCTCAGGGATGGATTTACTAAATGGCAGGCCATATATAGATGCAATAGACCTTGACTATGTCTTACAGGTGGAGTTTGCAGTTTGGGTTGCTGCTGCTTCATTAGTCAACTTTGGCATCTGGAAGCTTTTTAAAAATCTTGATATATATATATGTATCTCATATCTCATATATATTTTACCTCATTTGCAAATTCAGCAGATTGGGTGTTACCAGTGACTACATTTGTTTCTTCTCTTCCTGTTGGCTGATATCTGGAAACTCTCTAAATGTATTCTGATTTCAAAGCTGTTATTTAACGTAATAGGTATTTCTTTCTATTAATGTTTTTTCCTCATATTTAGAGATAACAAATCTTTTTCCTCTTGATCATTTTTGCTGGGATAAATAAGTTTACATTTCCCTGTGCATTTTCCACACCTGCATCTGTTAACACTTTTTGGCCTTGAATGGAGTCCTGATGTTTGTAGGTTGTTTTCATAAAGAGAATTTTGAAGTTAATATCTCCTCTGGGAATACATTGTTTAATAAATCATAAGAGTACATTGCTCCCCTTGTTATTAGTTTACTTTGTGTTCATTGACAACTGTTGGTTACAAATTATGCTCTTCTGTGGTCAGTCATGGTTCATAGGTTTCTACATTATGATACATTATGATGGAAACGTTTGGTAGTCTCTTAAGCATGTGACCTTTAGTTCTGTTAAGTATTACTCTACTTCCAATGCTAATAGCTTGATGAAGATTTGTGAAATTGCAATAATAAAATCAATAGTGGTTACCTATGATTAAACAGTGTTTCAATGCAGGCCTTTACCTTTGGCCACATGAACTGAGTAGTCCCATTACAAGCAATTTCTGTGCCTCTGTTCTGTGCCTAGTCAGTCCTTGGATCCTGAGTGTGGCATCTTTCTCCACAGACTGAGACTTAACTTTCTTCCTTGCCTTCAGGGAAACTCCAACTGATTAATTCCATTTAATTGTTTTGAATTGGTATTAAAAAAAAACAAACAACAAACAACAACCCAAGTATTTCTACAGTTCCTACATTTCTGTGCTGGCAGGATCTGAACTTGATTTTGACATTTACTCAGCCTTCTGTGTTTTATTTCACACTCGATATTAATTTTAGAAAGGCTCACTGTTTGCTTTTTTGTTTTGTTTTTAATAGGATGAATGTTACCAAGTGAGGCAAATATTTGCTCAGAAACTTCACAAAGGGCTTTCTAGACTACGGCTGCCACTAGAATATATGGCTATTTGTGCTCTGTGTGCAAAAGATCCAGTGAAAGAGAGAAGAGCTCACGCTAGGCAGTGCCTTGTGAAGAACATAAATGTCAGAAGGGAGTACCTGAAGCAACATGCAGCAGTTAGTGGTAAGAGAATAGATGTCACTTTTTGGTACAAGTGCTAGAATTCAAAGGTTAATGTTAATGCACTGTAAAAATATTTTCTGTTTTAATGCACAGAATGACTGTAAATTTTTAAGTTTTACTCAGAGGTCTCTAATGAAAACTGAAAACAGAGTCCAGATTCTCTTTTGCACTTTATCAGGCATGAGTGAGATCTTCCAGTTTCTTTAAGAGTTTTGTTAATGCTTATGCCTAGGAATATTGGAAGTGCAGCTGTTTTTCAAAGGCAGATCTGTTTGAATGTAATGGTTAATTATGTTTTAGTTGATGTAGCAATAATTTATTTCACTGAAGTCACTAAGGTTGCATATTATTAATTACATTTTAAAAGCTGCACTAAATTAGCAGTCTTTGAGCTGCTGTACCTACTGGCTTCTTATCTTGTCTTATGCTGGCAAAAGGCTGTATTTGTAGGCACTTCAGGATGAGTTCATCTAATTCTTTTCTTCCCAGCAACAACAGTCTGCTTTTGAAGTTATCATGGACTAATATTTGCTATTTTTCTCTTAAAATCATTCCTTGTCTCTTTTGACTATACAGATGACCAGATTGTATGTGTGTTTGGCTACACTGGTATACAGATGTATGATAACATCGACCTTTCTGAAGAGCTCATGACATTTTGAGGAAGTGTCTTTGAGAGTTTTATTTCTTTAGAGGATTACTGATTGTTCTTGACTCTGACATTTGTGAAATGATGTGGATTTTTTTGTCTTGGGGTACACCTGTTTTGTGAATCTGTTCTTATGGATGCTGTCAGATAATGGATTTCATTCTGCATTTATGAATCACAGATCTTACTAGCCATGTCAGTCTGTGCTTCAGTCCCATTAGACTTAGATCAGACAATAAGTCTGCAGAGAAATCCTTTTGTATGCTGTTAATTAAACTTGGGGGAAGCCAGTACATTTTCTCTCTCCTCAATAACAGGTAAAAAAGAAAACTACATTCAGCAAAAGCCTTTAAGTCATCCTCGGATTATTCCTCTTGAAAGCTGAAAAATCATTTCAGTTATGGAGGAGGAAAGTATAATAATTCTCATAACAAAACATAATTGCTGATTTCCTAGTTGTACTGAGATAGATACTGTAGAGTTACTATGGTAAAGTCATTAGAAGCAATGAAGTGAAGCCTTGGTGTGTGAGACGTCTTGAATTCAGTAGGACCTCAGTGTGCCTGATAGTTTTTTTTTTTCTTGCTGAAAAAATTTACCTTGAATGATTCCACTGAATGGATTTACACTGTAACCCAGAAGAACATCTAATTAGCTGCAGCCTGCAGGATTTTTCTGGGGGGGTGAGGGGGTCACAGTGCTGATTCTGTGATACCCAGATTTACCAGTCTGAGATTTTAACAAACAAAAAGTTTTGAACCGTGTATTTCTTGTGGAATTACTACTGCAGTGTAGTATAGATGAAGCCCACTTCTGATAAGATCATACTGCTTAGATGTGTACTTCTCACACTTCTTACTGGCCATGCAGTAGCTCTTGCTAGAAATGACCCTAGTATGCAATTTGAAAAGCATCCGCAAAAAGCTAAAGATGAGAATCTGCTTCTTTCAAAACACTGTTTTGTGGATCTACAAGCCTGATGATTTTGTAATATGCTTTTTCTTGAAAATTTGATAAAAGGCGATGAGGGAAGTGGGAAATTTGGGAGGGTATTTCAGCATTTGTTAAAAAGCCCAAGAGAAATGTACGAAGAACTGGTACCAGGCAGAAAATTGCCACTTCACTCCATGCTGAAAGGCTGGTAGTTGCACTAAGGTCTCTGCGTTCTGTACATGGTGCTCACAATGGCGCTGCTTAAGAAGATGTTCATTGTACTGTGTATCCATGTATCACCTGTTCTATCGCTGTAGAGACTTGTCTTGCATAGGGATCTTTGCTTTCTACTTTTGGACTTGTACTTGCAAGTCAGCAAATAGAAAAGTTACAACAGTAAATCTTGATTTAAAAAAAAAGTTTAACTTCTCATGTATATGGGTCTGGGGCACATTCTTTTTCAAGTGCTTTTAGTTTATGTCCATGAAGCCATCCTGCCTTTTAGGTAGTCTTTGTCTTCTCTTTAGAGATGAATGAAGATTGTGTTATTACTATTTTTTGTAATGATAAGGGTTAAATATCATGTTTCAATATATCCTTTTTCTTTTTTAAATGAATTTCTTTCAGTTGGTTTTGCAGGCTCAGTTGATACTATTGCTGTAGTTACATTACCAGGTGTACTGGGCAAAAAGTTATTGAAACTGTGTTACTGAGCCTTCCATTTAAGTTGAAAATCAACTCTGTATTGCCTAGGATGTGTCTATGGCAAGCCAGTTTTGCTAGTGTTCTGAAATTGTAATTAAGTTTTTTCTTCCTTGTCACATCTTTGTTTTTCTTATTTAGCTGATGACTGAAATGCAGGACTGTGCTTGAAGAAGAGGAGGATGTTTAAAAAGTTTAATGTTGGAATGTCACTAGGAACATGTTATAATCTGCTTTGCAAAGTACACTGGATTTCAGTTACATAAATATGCCTTAAAATACAAAGAAATAGATGTCTTTATATTTTTTCAAACCTCTTTATGGCTTACGTTGTGTGGTGTAATTACTCTCTATTTTTTAACTGGATCAGTTGCTACAGCTATGTAAAGGTGTATCCATGGAACTTGGCAGGACTATCTTCTGTGGGCCTTCATAAATTTTGAATGCTTTCCTTGTTGTGACTGAATCCAAATATTTAATGAAGCCTGTGCAGCAGCATCTTTAATCTGTCCAATTTGTAATGATCTGCATAGAGTAAGATTTAACTACTGCATAGCAATTATTTATTTAGTCTACATCCTTAATTTGGGATAGTTAAAGCTTCCTGAAGAAAGATTTTCCAGATATGGTCATGTCTTTCATGACCTTCTACTTGCTAAAAAATGTGATTAGATATTTCCAAAAGTGGAGCCAGAAATTTCCTCCCTTTATATGTTCATTCAAACATTTATTCATAGACATGTTTATACTATGTATTTGCGTGGGCCGCAAGCATTGAGATGTTTTTACTGTAGTAATACACATAATGCTAGCATGCCTTGCCTATTGTCCTGCCTGATGGCACGGGACATAGCTTTAATAACTTAAATGTGCTGTATATCCTTCAGCTGTTCAGTCATATTAGGTTGGAGAAGGCAGTGTTTTTCTGTATGTCTTTCTGCCATCATTACCCTTTTTCATTCTATTTATTATATTTATGAAATGCTGAAACTCCTTCTACGTGGTTGGCTCAGGAAATTATGGAAGGTGTACTTTGTGATTGTGACTGTCAGAGGGTCTTTGGTAGTAGTCCTTATTCTTTTGCCTCCTGAGGAAAGTTGGTCCATCTGACTATTGTGATGTAGACTTCTGTGGCAATTAGACAGCAAACTCTAATTTTCTCCCTCCCCCCCTCCCCTCTCTCTCTATCTCTCTTTTTTTTTTTTTTTTTTTGGAAAAAGAATGCTTTTTTTCCTATTCTCTTGACTACTTTACTGCAGTATATAAAAAGTAATAGCTTACTCTGCAATTGTGCTGGTCTCAGATGTTGCAGTTAATGTGGATTTTGTGATTGATCATCATCTGCTTTTCTGAGTCTTTCAGAATAATGGTTTTGAACCAAGGAAAGGACTTGAGTATAGAGGGAACTGCAGCTGATTTTCAAGATATCTAGGAAATATCTGGAACATGGTTAAAATCTCAATTTTTGTATGTATGAAACATCTATGCATCTACAATTAGATGGATATTAACAAAAACCTCATAAGGAAACGAGAGATACATATGCCTGTACTTATGCTTTATATTAGTGTATGCTGACTCTTTTTGCTCTTTCCTTTGCAGTAAAAAATATTCTAGGAAAATATATTTCTTGAGATGCAGTATTTTAATGCATCTTTCTTTTGCTTTTCAGAGAAACTGTTGTCGCTTCTACCAGAGTATGTTGTTCCTTATACAATACATCTTCTAGCTCATGACCCAGATTATGTCAAAGTCCAGGACATCGAACAACTAAAGGACATTAAAGAGTAGGACTGTCTTTAATGCTGTTATTTTTGAGAATTATAGTAATTTAATTTTATTCTAAGTAAAATTTTAATTGAATGAGTTACACTGATACATTGCCCAGTACATGTCAGTGGCAATTATTACTGTGAAACACTGTGGGAAAATGGTGTATATGCTTGTTTAGTGCTCTTTGGCACCCTACAGAAATACCTGCACCTTCTGCTCATCCTGACCTTCATTTCTTCTTTCTAATGAATTGGTTTCCTGGAGATTTGTAATACTAATAAAACTTCAGTAAACCACTTTCTAAGTGTGACTTTTTTGTCAGTAGTATTTTTATTCATGTCTTTGTTCATGAGGAGTACTGCCTTTCTCCTTAGGTGTTTGTGGTTCATACTGGAAATATTGATGGCTAAAAATGAGAACAACAGTCATGCATTTATCAGAAAAATGGTAGAAAATATTAAGCAGACTAAAGATGCTCAAGGACCGGATGATGCAAAAATGAATGAAGTAGGTGACACTATTTGATTGGTAAATGTGTTTGATTTTGACATTGCTCTGGAAATTGGTTACTTTTGTTTACACACCAACTTGAAGATGTCTTTTGCTATAGAGGACATGTGTTGTTTTACGTAGTGATTACGTTATTGCAGTTTAGATGTCAGACATGGTGACAGATGTCTTGTTTCAGTAGGATGTAATGGTTTGACATCATTCTGTTTCAATCTCAGCAACATCATTGAATGCTATCTTTAGATGTATGTAAGCTAGAAGTTTTACTCTTTTAAATCATCCCATAATGTGAAAGGGTAAGAAAAATACATACATGAGATTTCTGTATTATCTAGTTTGTATTATGTAGTGAATAGATCAAACTCTCATCTTGCTGTTGAGGTTTTTGCATCACATAATATGAGGACTGCACTAAAAGTAATGCCTCCTATTTTATGATGCTGGCCCATGATGGCAGAGGTGGATGTTGGTGGTATGGCAATAGAGGTTGAACCTTCTCACCAATATGCCATTAAATGTTGTTGCCATGTGACGGACGGCAGCAGAGGCGCAGTCTTGCCCAAAAAGCATCCAATGTGGAAGTACGTATGAAGCAAAGGTGTGTCACTGAATTCCTCCATGCAGAAAAATTGGCACCCACTGACATTCATTGACACTTGCTAAACGTTTATGGAGACCAGACAGTGGATGTGAGCACAGTGAGGCGGTGGGTGTTGTTTCAGCAGTGGTGATGGCATCGTGAAAGACAAGTCACATTCTGGATGGCCGTGCAGATTTTTGTGAGCATGACGTGGAGGCTCTTGTTCATTGCTGGCCAAAATACGTAGCCAATGGAAGTTGCTGGCTTTAAAAAGCAGCATTTTGAACCTGAGAATTTGTTCTGACAAAGTGTTACTGCGCTATTTGTATTTGTTGTAGTCTCCATGGAAATAAATAGGAGGCATTACTTTTGGAGTAACCTACGTACATAAATATGTCACTTTTTTTACTTTTCCCAAATGCATTGGGTTTAACTTTGTCTTCGAAACAATGACATATGTTAATCTTAAAATGTAGAAAGATCATGAAAGCCAGCTTTCTTTATCTGCTGGGTGTACAGTGCTTTTCTACTTCTGTGTTTTAGAACTTGGTGATACACTGTTTAATATGGATGCTGCTGTTAAATATTCTTTTCAACTCAGACCTTTTATAATCCTCTGCTCAAGAGAATATTTTCATCAGGCTTTGAAATGACCTTCTGATTTTTCATTTTTACTTTTTATTGTTTATTACTTACAGAAACTCTACACAGTCTGTGATGTAGCAATGAATATCATTATGTCAAAGAGTACAACATACAGTTTGGAATCCCCTAAAGATCCTGTACTTCCAGCACGATATTTTACTCAACCTGACAAGGTAGACCTTGGAGTTTAATTTTTCTTGAGATAAGTCTATTTAAATCTTCAGTAGTTGTAATGCAAGAGTTCTGTAGATCTTGTAGAATTCTCTGTATTATAATTAGTTGAAGATATGTGTTTATGTTTTTGTAAGTATTTGTTTACACACATTTTTCTGCCTTTGTAATTTTTTTTAGGAGATGTTATAGTTCAGGTTTAAAATTTCAAAAGTATAAATGATGTAATGAAAATCTCTTCTAGTACTACTTCCAAAATGTTTATATCTTGTTCATTGATTATTTATTTTTTTTATTCCTTCTTTATAGAATTTTAGTAACACCAAAAATTATCTTCCTCCAGAAATGAAGTCATTTTTCACTCCTGGAAAGGTGTGTGTTTGTTTATTTTTAAGAAAATTGATTTGTCTACTTTACTTTAAATAAATAACCAAAAAAAAAAAAACAAACAAAAAAACCCACAAGTTAATAATTTAATATTTAGTGAAGGAAAGGACGTACTATGGTTTTCATCTAGATTAATGCATCTTGTTCCTGATTACAGGAAAACATTTATCTGCTACTTTGCTAAAGAAGTAAAAGTGCAGCATCTTCATTAGCCTTAACTTTACAAATGAAGCATTAACTGTAAGCCAGCTACTTTCCAGTAGAGGTAGAATGCAAGTTTGGAAAATATATGTATATATTATAGTATTTATTTTCAAAGATGAAAGCCAATGTTTACTGACCCAAATATATAACCACTATATTGAGTGTGAGAATATTTGAACTCAGTGAGTTAGAAATCAATTTTTACTGGAGATACAGGAGTTCTAAAAAGGAAGTTTTGTCCTTAGATTTCAAATAGTCAGTTTTAAGTTCTCTCATCCCATGCTTGACAGAGAATTCTTAATTTCTGTCCCAAGCTCGCTGATAAGTTTGCTGCAACAACACTAAAATACAAGTAACATGGTTTTGCTATCATGAAAAATCAGAACGGTTGAGGTTGGAGGGGACCTCTAAAGGTCATCTAGTCCCAAAGCCCCTGGTCTCTCAGTCTTGTCTCAATTAAGAAACGCTCTTGAATTTTCATCATCTTGGTGACCCTTTTTGGATTGTCCAGTAGCTCTATGTTTTACAAGTAGCCTAATTTGAAATTCTTTTTCAAGTGAGGTTTTATATTTAACTTTCTAGAGACAGGTATTCTAACTGCTTTTTTTTTTAATAGTTCTGGAACTTTGCAAAAAAAAAACCAGCCACCAAATTTTTGAGCACTGAAAATATTCAATTGCTTTTTCGTTATGAAAACAACATGGTATGAAATTAGTCTAGAATATAGCTGTAGCGAGGAGCTATGAGATTGGGTTTGGTGCCTTGTGGTAGCAATGGTAATGGGAGGACGGTTGGACTAGATGATCTTGTAGGTCCTTTCTAACCTTGTGATTCCATGATTCTGTTGCCTTTCTGGGATGGAATATTACATTATGTGGATTTTAGTTAGGTGGATCTAAGCAGGAAACAGAATTTGAGGGCAGCTGTCTCTTCATTGTAGGCTCAATGATGAGGGTGGAACTGTTAGTGTAGGTTCTCTTTGTTGTAAGTCCCTCCTTAGGAGTTAATCCACTTTGACTTCCAACTTCTCTGTGCTTTTGAGCTTCTTCTGTATTCACTTATAAATCTCTGAAAAATAAATGCTCAAGGCTGCTATGATGTGCACGTTAAGCCTTTTCTTTATGCTGTCATCAGTTAGAATCTAATATTGAAGTATAGAACGGATCATTCTAGATGTTGTGAAATCTGGGGAATGGTCTTTAATTGTTCACCATTTTTGTAGGCAGGTGCTTGGCATAAAGGTCTATTCTCTTTAGGACTGACTGAACACTTTCAACTTTCTCAAAAGTAATTATGAGCTAGAGATATTTGGCATATCTGAAAGGTAATCCACTTATGTAACCTGAAGTTCACCATTGTCTGGAAATTTTGGCTCCTATTAAAAGCCTAACAATTTCCAAATCTGTGTATGAATCATTGGAGTCTTCTCTGGAATATTTGCTTTTAAGACCCTCATTTGTTCCCAGTTGAAGCTAGTGTGGTTTGCCATTACAGCTAAGCCACTTTAATGGCTTATTTGCTGAAAGTGCTGTCCTACTGCTGCTTCTGTTTTGCCAGTTGAGATGCTTATCTAATCCAAATGGTGAGCTGCTTCCGGCAGTTACATTAGCAGGAAGCAAACTTTAAAAGAAGTGCTGAAGTGACTTACTGCAAGGTCAGGTGACCGCCCAGAACTACCAGTGAGAAGAGGACAGTTATAAGTGTTGAGAAAATAATACTGGTTTTGGTGGCAGCTGGCTATTTGATTGCAAGTCTATCAGCTTCCTTCTTATATCATAACTTCAGTATTTTAATGTTTATTGTTTTGTGTTGTAATCAAAATTCTGATTGCAGGAAGTGAAATGTGTGAATATTTTAAGTACATGTTAATATTATCTAAATGCTTAGCTTAAAATAAAGGAAATATATTTTTGGTTTCAGCCCAAAGCAGCCAATGTTCTTGGAGCGGTTAACAAGCCTCTTTCGTCAGCAGGCAAGCAGTCTCAATCCAAATCTTCTCGAATGGAAACTGTAAGCAATGCCAGCAGCAGTTCAAATCCAAGCTCTCCAGGAAGGATCAAAGGGAGGTTGGTAGACAACAAAGGAGCTTTGATACTTCAAGTATTTTGTAATGGAAACTTTGAATATTTCTATAATGCTTTTTAAGTGAGAAACAGAATTATATCATTTTGAAGTGAAGTTATAATGGCACACTGTATAATGGGAACCACAAATTGAGCTTTTCAACAACAGAAAAAATTTTCTCTTAAAAAAAAAAAAAAAAAAAAAGGGAGGGGGGGAGGAGAGAAATAAAGAAAAAAGGTATTCAAGAACAATCACTTAAAAGAGAATAAAATCACATCTACAAGTTTGTGGAAGAAGGGAAGGAGGTTTTCATACATTTATATGTAGATCTGCAGATCCTAGGAAATTTGTAAGCTGCTGTAATGTGTTTACATGTCATAGAAAGAGAGAAGTGGTAGGCCAATATGGTGATGTAGTTTAACTTTCTCTTCTATGAATTTGTGCTGGACTTAGCAGATAAATGTTTCTAGGGTTTAAATTCTGTGATAATGGGAAGGACATACTGAAATATTAGAGAATTTGTTGTCTCGTTAGCTAGCTGTCCGTAAAATTTATACATTGTTTTATTTTGATTTTCTAGGTTACTGTCTTGGTATCTTTTATTTAACTGAAGGTCACATTGTTAATTTGTTTCACAGAGAAATCCAGAGGTTACACGGTCCCCACTATTAATCTTCTCACATTCATTCAACACTGAGAGAAAGTTATGTTTTGAACTAAGACTTCTCAGTTGATTCTTCTGTGAATATTTAATATATACTATTAATTTGAAAAGTAGGGCAGTGCTACACAACAAATACTTCACCACTCCATAGCAATTACACAAACTTGTAAGAAGTCATACAAGTTCATATGCAGAAATATATTATTGATTAAAGGCAGATTAGAATCCATCTTCATATCCAGTGAAGTGAATCTGAGACTACATCTAGTCTATTTTAAAAAGTCTCAGTGCAGCCTATTCTGTCGTTTTCGTGGTCTCCCCAGCTCACTTAAGTAAAATCAATTAGCATTTCGAGTGGTGATACCAAAGAAGGAAAGTCCACTAGAAGCAATGGTAATGATTCATTATGCATGGTATTTCCCATTCACTATGACTGAATATATTCACACAAGCTTGCATCCGTTAAGGTGATGTATAAAAACTGTCAGAACTTAGTGCAGATTTTCTCCTTATAGAAGAATGTCTTTCTCACTGTAGGCAGTGCCCAGTACAGGGAGTTGGTGTATCTAAATGCTACTTGTTTTTTTAATGCATAGAATATTTATTTACTGTTTAAACTCTGCACTGTTATTTAATAAAATAAAATTAAAATTGCTTTTTCCAGCTCCAGTGCAGATAAAGAGGAATTATTCTTGCAGTTTGGCTTTTGGGTATTACCTTCTACTTGTGGGTCTCAGTGTTTTACAAATCATTGCCCGCTTATACATATCTAGAAACTGAAATAAAAGTGGAACTGCTTTTACATATATGCTGCCATAAATAACTAAAGAAAGCTATTCTGACTCTGAAATCTAAATCTGCTGTTCTACCGTACAAACCTTACCATAGGAAAGAGCTTTAGTTGGTCTGTGGGGATCTTTGGTATGTAAAGGGTATGCAAATGTAAACATACACAGATCTCTTGTATCTCAGTAAGGCTTTTCTGTTTCAAAAAGATCAGTTGTGGTTTTTTATTAAACTGAGATGATCATATTAGCTTGTGATTGACCCCTTGCCCTTAGATGTTCTTGTTTGTGGTATGCCATGATAGCTGTAATAATCTGAGTGAAAGGTTCTTTCTGCCAGATTGTTCGTGGTTTAGGAATAGATTTCTTCTGTAGGTTATTCTTAATATAAATATATATTAAATGATTACCTGCATATATTATAATAATAAGGAGAACAAATGTTTATTGATTCTAGGCTTGATAGTACTGAAATGGACCACAGTGAAAATGAAGACTTCACACTGAGTTCACCATTACCAGGGAAGAAAACTGACAAAAGGGACGACTCTGATCTTGTAAGGGTGAGCCTTTTGGTTGCATTACAGACATTTCATTTTCAGTCACCAAGATATTAAAATAACAATGAATATGCTGATACTTAATATTTTTCTAACATGAAACTGAGGTAATGTTTTCAATTGCTGGGATGTGCTTAGAGGTGAAAAATGCAATGAAAAAAATGTTCAGTTTGGCTGATTACATTACCTTTGAGTCATACTGACAACCTGAGCAAGCTTTCAAGGTTGCCTGTTATGATTTGCAGGATTTTGAAAGGAGTAGATTGTGCTAGAGCTAGGTTGTTGACAATTAATCCACGATTAGTCTGATGTTTGGAATTCCTTGATGAAGTACTTGAAACATTGGTCAAGTTGATATCTTGCTTGGGCTTCTGTTTCCCAGTATACTGTAGTTTTTTTGTATGTATCTGATGGTTAGTGAAAATATGACTTTGTAAGAATTAATTGGACTAACTTCAGAATGTTCAACTACACAGGAATTCTGGGGGAGCACATTAACCTGTCTGAGATGTCAGATTGCCTTTTGAGGTTGTAAAAATTATTTTTGTAAATGGTTTACTTGCATGTAGCTAGCAAAATGGTAACACATCAATTATGGTGCTGATGTATTATAATGAAGTATTATAATTCTTACCTTTTTTGGTGTTGTGCCATTATTGATGTGAAGACGTTCTTTTCCAGACAACTATGTTGTTTTTCAAAAGCTATAGGAAATAGCAACAGTCTAGTCTCACATTATCTTGAATAGGAAGAGGGCATCCTGATTTGACACTGGATTTAGAAATTCAAGTAAGAGTTATCTGAATAGCCGTATGGATTCTGTTTTCTTGCATGTAATTTGTACAGCAGTGAAGGCAGAAAAAAATCAGGAAAATGGATGGTTCTGAATGATAGGTATCACAAGAAGAAGCTGTAGCATGATTTTAAATGTCTGTGCATTCTGTGATCTGCCTTAGACTTTAGGGCAGAGTCAGCTAGCTAACTGATAGTTATATATCAATAGAGTCTCACAAGATTTAAAATAGTCTTAATTCTCAACAAGCACACTGCCAAACTGTTCCAAGAGAACATTAAACTTCAGTGGATAGCAGAATGGTGTCATTGCTATGCTGATTTACAGTGTCAACATAATTCAGAAGACATTACACATATGTCAATTCGAAAGAGATTTTAGTGAATGACCATTAATCAATACCTTTGAGGGCAGTAGGCCCTCTCCTTACCAATTCTTACTGATGGACTTGCGTATTTCTGTGAATCAGCAATTCTCAAGACTCCTAATGAGAGCAGAGGAACTGATTTGGACTCCCACTAAGATTTAGGATTTTAATATGTTTACTGCAAGTATTAACAGGCTGGATATTCAGTCTCAAGCAACATTTACACATTATATCAGAATGCAGGAAAGAATGAAGAAAGTTATAGTTCTATCAATAGTTTGAATAAAAAGAAACTCATATATCATTAGTAAACTATTTTTTTGTTTCTTAATAACTTTTGGCTGTCATAATTGTAGTAATTTAAGTTATGCATGACACATTATGAATGAGATCAAATCTATTAAAACTTGATGGTCTAGAATGTATTAAGGATATGCTATATCTGATGTCACTGCTACTTTGGTTTTTTGGACCCTCTGTTCTCCTGTTAGGTCAGTTTGTCACATTTGAGTTGCATGGAGCATAGTTTTACTTGTCAGTAGCTTTCTATCTTGAACTTTTACTTGTCTCGAAGTGCAGATAACCATCCTATGCTGTAGTATTTTGTAGGTGAAACAAACAGACAGCATAACAAAACATAAAAACAAAACAAAACAAAAACAAAAACAAAAAAAAAACACAACTCTTTAAGCATAACATTTCATAATATAACCTTGCAATTTTATTTCTTACATTTGACTTTCAGCTTTAAATTTTTCAGATCAGTATTGCCATATATACACATACATTCTCTATGCTCAGAAATCTAAGTGGCATAACGTGAATTAATACATTAATGCTTACATAGAACTTCATTTATTTTAATTACAAGACCATTTTAACAGCTTAATTCAGGTAAGGGAAAGCAAGATAATAGTTGAAGAAAAAACTTCAACCTTGGATAAACAACTTCTTAAACAGCTTGGTTTGATATGTTGCATCAGCTGTAAATCTGAAGGGTCTGACATGCGGTAGTTGAGTGGCTGTGGGTTGAATTGATAACTGAGAAAAATCAATATAGTTCAATATTTCAAGTACTCCTAAGGGCATTTATATCTAATTTTGAATACGTAATAAAACTGCTTAAGGTAATAGATTCAGAATTCATTTTTGTTTCTTTGGAGCTAGGCTGCACCTCGAGTACTGTGTTCAGTTTTGGGCCCCTCACTACAAAAAAGACATTGAGGTCCAGAAAAGGGCAACAAAACTGGTGAGGGATCTGGAGCACAAGTCTTATGAGGAGCGGCTGAGGGAGCTGGGATTGTTTAGTCTGGAGAAGAGGAGGCTCAGAGGAGACTTCATTGCACTCTGCAATCTCCTGAAGGGAGGTTGTGATGAGGAGGGGGTTTGGCCTTTGGCCTCTTCTCCCAGGCAACAAACAGGACCCGAGGAAACGGCCGCAAGTTTTGTACCAGAGGAGGTTTAGGTTGGACATGAGGAAGAACTTTTTCTCTCAGAAGTGGTCAGGCACTGGAATGGCTGCCCAGGGAGGTGGTGGAGTCGCCGACCCTGGCAGTGTTCAAGAGGCATCTGGATGAGGAGCTACGAGATATGGTTTAGTGCTTGTGGTAGCAATGGTGATGGGAGGATGGTTGGATGAGATGATCTTGCACATTGTTTCCAACCTGACAATTCTATGATTCTAGGGAGCAGACTGTAACACAAAGCAGAATTTTAAATGGGGACCAGAAAGTTCAGGTTTTAAAGATGTCTCTATTCAGGATACTAGTCCAGATTACAACTTAGAACAGTATACGGGTTCTAAGGCTGTGGGACACTTTCACACCTGAGGGAGGAACTTTACTCTGAGACTCAGCTAAAATTGTACTTACCTGGTGAAAGCATCCTGCAGTCTGACAGATGTCCACAATTACTGCAAAAGCAAGTAGAACAGCCAATAATAAGATCAAGTTTTATCACTAAAATCATGAACTGGCTTAACATGTCGTCATTGTTCAAACATTTATTTTCTTCTAGTGTAATTCCTTGTCCTTCAATTTTTGTTACTACTTTTCTTCATTTCTCTTGTGACTTTTCTTTCTATTGTTCTTGACCAGGGTATGGCTAAGGTGGACAGAGATGTGTTTGAGTGCTCTCTTCTATTTTACTGCACAAGGGTGATATGAGGGGAAATAACATAGTTTGGTTTTAAGTGGCATAATCATCAATATAGATTAAGCTCCAATGGACCAAATGCTAATAAGTGAGTGTTTACTTAGGCTAAAATACAATAATTTTAGTTTGAAGTAAACATTGGTTTGAAACTGTGAAATATAGTAAATGTTTGGACATCTGTACCATTTTGTGGTTAAAAAGAAATGGTCATGGTTTTCATGAAAAGAAGAGGTATAAATCTACCCACATTTATTCAGGGGTGGGGGTTGATGAGGCCAATCTTCTGAACCTGTTAGCTGCATGTTGAAGTGTTTCTACACAGAAGAGCCATGAACTTTGTAGAGGTAGAGCTGCAGGGGTCAAGGAATAGTTTTTGTTTTGAAAGCTTATGATTCAGAATGGGTCCTACCTTTCTTTTAATATTTTGTCTTGCTGAGCAGAGCAAATATTGAGTCTCAGTACAGTTGTGGTTGCAGTTCTTTGGCAGCTACTGCTAATTCCCGTGCTTTCTTCTCTGAATATGAATCCAAGTTGCTTACCATCTCCTGTATCTAGTGCCCTGCCATTGCCAGCATGGAAACCAGGCGTAAGCACCCTGCAACTCACAGCAGAGTTCAAGCCTCAAATCCATCCTATCTTTATATTTTCCTATTGACAAAACTGCAGTCATGTACATTCAAACCAATTGTGTTTGCCACTGAGGAAACAAATGAGAAAGACATTATACACTTCTGTGATTTAATTGCTTATGTTTTAAAATAATCTTTCTTTGTGGCAATTATTGTGTGTGTATATATTTATTTTATACTCGTGCAAAGGTTTAGAAATGGACATTGTAGAAATGCTTGGTAGAATTTCATGTAACTTCGAGACTCTTTGTCTTGTTGGATTAGAGTTCTTCAGCTTCTGTGCATGTACCAGTTTAATGCAGTAATTCAGTTTTTTAATTTGAGATTTAATCTTACCTTTTCAGTCAGAGCTTGAGAAGCCTAGAGGAAGGAAGAAACCAGCTATCACAGACTCAGAAGAGAAGCTAAGCATAGATGACCTAAATAAACTGGGACAAGAGCAGAAGCTAAGAGGCAGTCAGCGGGGACGGAAGAGACCTGCAGTTGTTTCAGAGTCTGATGAAACACAATGGCAAGAGGAAAAAAGGCTAAAAGAAGATGTAATAGAAAGTGAGGATGAACAGAACAGTCCGCCAAAGAAAGGGAGAAGAGGACGCCCTCCCAAACCAAATAATGGGGGAACACCAAAGGAAGAACCAGTAGCAAAGTCATCAAAAAGGAGCAAAAAAAAACAAACGTCAGCAGCAGCAGTAGAGGAGGAGGAAGAGGAAGAAGAAAGGCAAACTGAAAACATTGAACAAAAGCCAAAAGGCAGGCAAAACAGGTCGACAAAAAGAGCACAGCAGAGGTAAGTCTGTCTTCTCGTAAGTGCATCTTTTTTTTTATTGTTTGACATCAGTTATAATTTGATACTTTGCAATTTGGGTCTTCCTCAAAACAGAGCAGAACCATCTGAATCTAGTACAGTTGAATCAGCACAGTCTACGCCACAGAACAGACGAGGAAGGTCATCAAAAACACCACCATCACAGCAAAAAAAAGTGTAAGTGGTGAATATTTTCTGAATTTGTGTTTAGTAAAATTTAAAATATTCCTCTGTGCCCCCAAGCAATCATTTGCTGAAAATATTTCGGAGTACTTTAACTTTCAGTTATGAAAATGAATTGCTGTTACTATTTCTAAAAGGTTTTCCCCAGCTACTTCTCCTAGAGCATCTCAAACTAGAGCAAATAGGCCATGAGTAAATTTAATGTGCTCAGGTAGCGTATATATAGCATTGCTCTTCTAGGAGAAAGGTCAGTACAACACATGAGGACCTTGAGGATAGGGCTTTATAAAGACTGCAAGGAATAAAAAGCATAACTGTTTGTTTTAGACAGGGAGGGAGAATCAAATTGTTACTCCTGTGAAATGATATGGTGAAGAGTAAATATATTCTGATTCTTCTTAAATTAATTTTCATTGACTTTCTAATTTGTGACCTCCTTATTTTAAGGTAACGTATAATAAAATGTTTTATGGTCTACAGAGAACAGTTCTTGAAAATTCTAAGGTGTGTTGAGCTACAAAATAAACTGTGACTAGTTTCATTTTCTTATGCTTGCTGTAAAAACTACTGGTATCTCTGCCTTTTCTTTAAATGTACATGTAGTATATGTAAAGCAGAGGTGTACAAGTGGACAGGAAAATAATAACTGGAACATGGAACAAATTTGAAACACACTTTTCCAGAATCTGGTAGTAAATTCCTTAGGGTGCTACTTAAACACATCATCATTCTGGCCTTTTTTTTATTATTTTGTTGCCAGTATTGTTTTTCTAGATTCTGGGCTTCTGTTGATCCTCCTGTAGCAGGTTCCAGATTTGCCTGTCCTCATCAGTCTCTTTTTTTCTACACCTGAAATCCTTGCCTGAGCAAGTTTGTATCCTCCATGAAATTCCAATTTCGCACCTTATTTCATGTTCTGGCATTTTGTACTCACAGTGCAAAATTTTCCAGTATTGTTTTCCTGCCTCTTCACCCATATGTGAGAAGATGAAGGTAGCCTGTGAATAATTCTCCTGCTTCCTTTTTGACTGTGTTGCTTCTGTCAGTCTTAGAAGGCCTCAATTAAGCTATTGATTTGTCAGAGGTTGCCATGTTGTTTGGTTGGTTCTGAAACTCCCACTGTACTTTAATTATGTGTAATTTGGTTGTTTTATTCTGAGCTATGGTTCTTGTGACTGAAAATTCCCTTCATATATGGTTTGAAGCTGTTGGAGGACAGTTGTTTTGAACCTGTATCACCCCCAATGAGGACTGAAGTGTATTGTCTGTCTGGAATGGAGTTTCTAGTTTAATTTCATCCAAGAAGTCATCTAGCTCGGGTGCATCAAGACAACTTCACAGACCAAAACAAAGAGTAGCAAAAGGCATGAATCAGTCATTTAATGTAGTCATTTAATTTCAAACTACACGAACTACACAAACCAAAATGGTAACATGAGTGCAGCCTTTAGTTTTAGATGCATATCCAGTTTTCATTTTCTTGTTTTTAGGCAGGGAGAGCACAAGGGGGCCTGATTCTCATTTTCAGCTTATGGTTAGGGTTTTTTGGGTGTTAGTTGGTTTTTTTTGGCTTATGATTCAGCTCTAATAACAAACAAACAAAATATAAGATACTGTTGATTGTTCTTGATTATCCTGATTAGGGTATTATTATTGCTGATTATCACTAGCTCTTAGTATGAGCTAGTTTGGAAGCTTTAGGTCTACTACAGTGTTAACTTCATAAATAGCAGTATGTGGGTTCTTCTAGGTCTGTAAAATAATATACATGCAATTATTCAAATTCTGTGGTGTATAAGTCACAGATCACAGATGGAAGAGACCTCAAGGATCATGAATCTCCAACCCCCCGGCCATAGGCAGGGGCGCCAACCTCCACATTTAATTCTGGTCCAGGCTGCCCAGGGCCCCATCTAACCTGGCCTTGAATATCTCCAGGGACACAACCTCCCTGGGCAGCCTGTTCCAGCACCTCACCACTCTCATAATAAAGAACTTCCCCCTGGTATCCAAACTAAGTCTTTCCTCCTTCAACTTAAAACCATTTCCTGATTTACTGTTGTTTCAGCTTTCCTTGCGCTGTGTCTGGTACTGAAGAGCAATACCTGTACTGTCCGTAGATGAAAGACATTGTTCACCATTGTATTCCTGGCATTTTATTCTGAAAGAAATTGGTTTCCAATTGCTGTTGTTCAGATTCCTATTAATGTCTACTGTTCTTTGTACAAATGAACTAGAAAAGCACACAAGGTAGAAATATTTCATAGACTGAAAACTTAAGGCTGCTGTTCTTATCAAAAGGAACGTTAGTTCTCTTGCAAAGCTGATGCATCTGCAGACCCATATAGCATGAAACTGATTTTTATTTTTCTTCTGATTTTTAGCCGTGCGGGACGTTCCAAACAAGCAGCTAGTAAGGAGAATGAATCCAGTGAAGAGATGGATGTATTTCAGAGTAGTTCACCTGTCAGTGATGATGTTCCCCAGGAAGAAGTAATGGAAGAAGAGGAAGTTTCCACAATCAATGTAAGAAATGCCTTCTGTTTTGCATGTTTTTTTGGTTTTTTTTGAGTCCATAGGATTGTCTTTGTATTGATGTGTTCAAAGACTGACTTCTCCTGTTCCCATAACTTAACCTTCCTTCTTTAAAAAGAATGAGGTAGTGGTGGTCAAATGTCAGTGTTGTGTAGCAGCACTGCAATGTAATTTCATAGGGAATCTGCATTTCTCAGACAGAAAATGTCAGTTTTTCTTAAGAGTCATAAGTTTACTGTTCTGCATAGCTTTTGTTATCTGTCTGATCTGCACACAGGTTCATTGGAATTTCCAGGTAATTCATATTTTTTCTTGTCAGCTAGATTATAATAGTGAGTAATGTAACTAGCTTATTTTTTTTTAATATTTGAAGAATTCAGGGTTGGTAACATAAATAAAATTATGTTGTCATTGATCAAGGCTTGTACTTACGATAAAAGGAGTGATGAACAATACTGTAGTCAGTTACTTACGCAATACTGTGAGAGAAAGCATTTTCTAAATGCATTTCCATTATAGACTATATTTATTCTTGATTTTTTCAGAACTTAGTATTTCTGTACAAATATTTAAAATACTTTTTCCCCAAACAGGTGCGTCGCAGAACTTCCAAAAGGGAAAGGCGATGAGTGAGCATGTAGTTGTCAGCCTTCCAGGTGAAAGCTTTGAAGAATGCTTTTAATATAAAGCTTGAGACTGAACAAAGCTGTTAGTGCACAAATGGGGTTGCTAAAAAAAAAAAAAAAAAAAGACAAAACCTATTTTACTCTTACTGCCCCTGCATTTGCAGTCCCTAGGTCACAAGCTTTAGCCACACACACTTTGATATCATTAACTGTGGATTTTTGTGAAGTGTAATGTGCGCTGGCTTTGTAGACATATGAACTAAAGAAGAAAACTGTAAATAGTTTTTTTAATGTTTCTGACTTCTAAAGTGCTTGTATAGCTTTTATCTGCAGCTTTAAACTGACAGTGCCCCACTGTTTATTGGATCTATTGATTTAAGAATGATCTCAAGCAATATCTGTCAGTGTTCGTATTTGTACTCTTGTTGACATTTAACTGTGAAAAAAATCAGTTGAACAAATAGTGCTACTTTCTTTTGCCACTATTTGTTGAGAAGAAATGCAATGATGTTTGTTTGCTTTGTGAATCTGACCTAGTGTTTACCTGTAGGCACCTACCTACCATCAGAGGTGCTAAATTACTTTCTTCTACAGTTGAACAATGTTGGATAGAATAACACGAGAGATGCAAATTGTGAAAGTTGTTTGACTTGTTTTACACCTCAGTATTGATGCCAGACTTTTCTGGACTTCTAGTGGCATTGAAAAATTCAAAAAAGATTTAAAATATTATAATTTTAAAAGTGTGTTATTAAATAATGTACTGAAACCCTACCCATTTTATCTTCCCCATCAGTTTTTATTAATCTACTGTATCAATAAAATTCTGTAACTGAGTTTTTAATAGTCTAGTATGTTAATGTGTATAGATATTTCCTTCTGAACATGATGTTCACAAAGAGCAAATTATTACTACATTATAATATGAAATCTGATATATAAACATTAGTGAAAATACAGTTCTTATTACAATGTAAAGTTAATCACAAAGAAAATTTTATTGATGCAGTGTGTCTTTATAAAGCTGTTCTTGAGAGCCAAGTGTTTTGTATTTTATAGTGAAGTTGCATGTTTATGAAAAATGTGCTGAAAATGGGATGTAATGTTTTTTTTGGAAACTCGTATCTAGCAGTAGTATATGGTAGGTTGCCTCATGAGAGAGCCTTCTGTTGAGAGTTTATTGTACTTTTTTCTTTTTTTTGTGAGCCAAATTTTTTTGGTATGAAGAGCTACGTTTTTGTTGAATGACTGCAGTCAAGCTGTTTGTGATTGCAGTCAAGGTATTCAAGATTTGAATGAAGCTCCGTTTTTATTTTATGCTACAGTAGAGAAGTTGTATTTGTATTTTTAGGTACAAGCCAGGGAGAAAAAAAAGAAATTGAAACAAAATTCTTAAGTCAACATCCTGTATGCAGTTTTACAGTTTACAAACTGTGTCTTTGAAAACCAAAATGTATAGGTTATTATACCTTGCTTTGCCAAGCACGTATTATAATTTCATGTGCTGTTCTCTCTCTGGTTCCCTACAGTTGGCAACATGTGAAAAAAATCAATTTCTAACTTAAGAAAATTTATCCCATTGAATAATGGAGCATTTTCATGTAATCCATCAAGAAATACATTATAATCGCAAGGTGACCTGTAAACATTTGTGGGATGAATAATAATACTGAAACATGGATTTACCGATTTGTGAACTTAGAATGTCACTAGTAAAGAAACCTTTAGACTTTTTTCATTATGTATTTTTTGTTACTGATGGAAAAAGGTGTTTTTAAACTAGATCGTTCTGCCTGTGCTTAATTTTACTCTCCCCCCACCCCAATATTCAGCTGTTCAACATTTACACCTGTTGGTATGGGGGAAATGCAGCCTAAAAAGGCAATTAGGTTTGGTTTGAATTGACTTCAAAATAGTTGGCACAACTGAACTGGCTTACTTAGGATTCAGCAGTGCAAATGCAGGTTGTTTTGTTATGGTTTTTTTTCCCTTTATGGTATAAGATGATTGAAAGCTAGCTTTATATTTTCCTCTTTGACAGAATTGCACTGAAAACGTTTATGGAAGATGTATCTTTGAGTCCATTTTATACAAAAATATGAAAAATTGATGTTGAAACTGCTGCAGACTCTTGAGGCTTTATGTGCATAAACATGGTTAGGTTAAACTTCATCAAATATTGATGCACATTACTGATCATAATGCTTAATGTAAATTTAACTATAGTTTTGCAATTTAAATGTTGATTTCTTGGGTTATAATGTGTCATTCATTATTTCTTGAGAAATAGGCACAGCAAATATTTCATTCTTATATTCAAGCCTCTTTTAAGTTCATTCTCATCTCATAAAGAAAATGAATATTTTATGTACTAACATTTTGAGATCTGCGTACAGTAGCTACAGTAGAGTATAATTATATATAAAAGATAAATTGCTAACATTCAGTTAGCATGCTCTTCTACAATGATAATGTTAAGTTTATAAAATGTACTGTATTACATTAAAAGATCAAGTTGAACTCACTATACAAGTTCCAGTATGAAATGTTTATGAGATTGCTGAAGTATCTTGCTGTACTTTGCAGCAAATTACACTTGTTTGTGTCACATTTCTTTTTCATGCTGCAGTGCAACAGGAAACTTTCTGTGATCTGTAGTTCATATGTAAAAAGCAAACTGACTGTAATCTTGATACTAGTGTTTAAGAATAATTTGCTATGATTTCAGAAGCATGGGGTTTTTTACTTTTTACCAACTCAGATTATTAATATTTAGCACTAGCTAATCCACTAATAGGAAGGAAATATATGAAATTGCTTGAAAGTTGTAGTGTAAATACACCTCTTCCACCTAGGGTACTCTAGATTCCTACATGAATTATATTTGACTCTGCCAATTGACTTTATTTTCTGGCAAAATTGAACCCTTTTTCAAATATTTTCATGTTTACTGTTTTGACATTTCAATCTATGTGAACAAAAACAGAATTTGCAAAAAAGCATTCATATTAAAGACACTTCCACTGAATATGCATATGTTCAATTTGTGACTAACGTGCGAAAATTTAGACTTGAAGATTAAATAATACTTCATTCTGACATAGCATTTGTCATTTGGTGTTCTCAAGAAAACCCACTTCATATACAGGTGTGAGTGCAATTGTATTGCTATTATATTTCTCATGTGTAGGTTTTGTCACGTCATCAAAGTCTACTTTTATGAATGCATACAGTATGCCTTGCATCCCGCAAGTTTAAATCCCTGTGTTTGTGGGGTTATTTTATCCTGTGCAAAAATAAGTACATGTATATGTTTGAATGTTCTAACACTTCTATATACAGGACATGTGATGGTAAGGGAGCATACTTGTATCTTTAAAGACGTGTACCCCAGGTATACAAAAGTTGGAGTTTATATATGGAATTTTTTAAAGAAACCTATCTGTTTAATAGTATATATATGTATTTTGTAGAGATTGATACATCTCTACCTCATCAAGGTAGGTACAGTATGTATTATATAAAGAATTTTTAAAAGAAAAACATTTGGATGTATTTCATGCTTACAAGCCAGCATGTCCACAAACAGGTGATGAAGACAAGCGCGTGATGGCCATACCGCTGTAGACTGATGGCTCTTTGCTTTTACAATTATGGGGACCAAAATGATCAAAATTTACCTAACCAAGATCTTTTGTCCAGACCTCCAGCAGGAGGAGCAGAAGAATCTGACTGGATTTCTGTTTCCTGTTGTGCTTATGGGTTGGCACTCCAGTCTTTGCATCTTTGTTGGATGTTGCCTTCACAAGAAGATGCTTACTAATTTAGATGCAATTTCTGAATACTGGCAGAAGTGACTTCTAATATATAACTAATAAATAACTTCCTGTGTTGAGAGGTTTTGCCAACATATTTAGGACACCCACCTCGTTGTGTACGTTACAGCATCTGGAACTCTGTTGCTAGTGGAAAATAATTAAGAGCCAGTTGTTGGTAATGGGGAATAGAAATACTGGGGTGAAGAATAAACAATTTGCTTTGAACTTCTTGAAATTCTGCTGTCTAAAAGATCCGACCTCTGCACAGAGTTTGCCAAGTGCCATTATGTTTGTATTGGCAGGATAAACGTAAAATAAATATCATACAGCGCTGTATGGAGTAACTAAAAGTTTCATACTTGCATTTTTTTCATGTGCCTCACTACAGACATGGTCTGGTTTTCAGCAGCACATTCATTTCTGTAATGATAATGTGTATTCTTTACAGATAGCAGCATCATATCTACGTATGAAGGAAAGAAGGCCTCTCACGTGCTCGTTTCCAGTCCTGCAGATGGGTATTTCAGTACTCATGTGATAAGTTTGGAATTAATTTTAACATAGATTCTTTGGAGGATGGCTAATGTCTCATGCAGTGATTTATTTGCCTAGCTGTGCTTCTGATGCCTCGCATACATGGATACAAAAGAACATGGTATTTTGAAAATCAAAGCAGTATTATTGAATACATTTCCTGCTTACTCAGCAGTAATTTTATTGGAAATAAACAAACTGTTTGCATGTCACAACTTTGTTACTTATTTCTGAACAGATCCAGAGAACTGAAGGTTAAAGATTTTGTTAAGGTTCTGGAAGACTTAGTGTTCTTGAATTTTTATTTTCTTTGGATAGGAGACAATCGCTCAGATTACAAGACATTGAAAAGGTGAACTTGGTAACAGTCTTATTAGTAGTAATTTCTGTTATAACACGAAGGAATGTGTTAGTATGAAACATTCTTCCACTAAGAACCTTTTCTTTAAAACATCGAAAAGAGAGAATGCCATACTGCTTTCTCCTAAAGTCATGACAATTGAAGTACTCTGATGGGAGCAGCTTTGGTTGTTTTTTTTTTATATTTGACATATATTTCAAGCTTACAGGTTTCTGTGCTTCCTGTAGTGCATTTATATTCAGCACAATTCTTGTAAACTAAAGATATTTTGAAGAAGAGAAGAGTTTTTAATCCATGCTTAATAAAAAAAAAAAAATCAAGGTGTTAATTTTAAATAGTGAGTTTTATTTTTTTATAGCCATATCTACAGATGTAATAATATATTACATGAATCTGATGTACCCCAACATTTCTCTGGAGCCTTCAGCCTACCATGTACTGAAAGGTACTGAAAACCGCCTTTGTATTTTCCTGGAAAGGCAGTTGCTGTTGTCCTTCTCTAAACGTTACTTCAGAAAGTAAGAGCTGGGAGAATGATGGTTGTTCTGTTTACCTTCTGTTTATCTGCTGCTATATTCTATGTGACATAGGTGAATGAAAAACAATGGTGAGTGGAGGTGTGCCGAATGAAAAATAGGATGTTAGAAATGAGTTATTAATTTGGCACAGAGATGAGTGAAGGGTAGGGAATCAGCAGATGATACTGAGTAGCTACTTTCCCATCACATTAGGTGAGCAGTGGTAGGAGTCTTTTATTCAAAATAAAATCCTACATGAGGGAAAGGAAGTTAGTGGGTTTTTTTATTTTTGTTGTGTTGGATTTTTTGTTTGTTTGTTTAACAGTTCTGCTCTCTTAAAAAAAAATAAATAAATAACAGGGGATATGTTGCTTTCTTTGGTTTGGAGGAAGAGGTTGCAATGCTGAAACACACGTAAAAGAATTGAGGCTAGTGCCCAAGTAGTGGAAAGTGGGGCTGATAGCTACTAGAGACCAAATTTCAATTGTAAAAGAAGTAGAATAATTATGAACAGAAGGGATTCTAACCTCTATAGATACAAATGTAAGGTAACATATCATCCATCTGAATGCAGCACTGAAAAGTAAGATGGGTCAAGACAAGCAGTTTAGAAACAGGAACTCTAAGAGCTGCCTAATAGTGCACCTGTAAACACTTCAGCTGCAGATAGCAATAATCAGTAATGGTGTTCCGCATACCGCCTCTCACTAAATCTTTCATCTTGGGCTGTTCTCTTCACAGCTTTATGCGAAACTTCAATGACCCAATCTTCTGTAGTCATCTTAGCAGCTTCTTTACATTTACCTCATGTATATAATGCCTTCTCCTAAGAGATGTCATAGCCCATCATTGCTACTTCAGACCCCCAACAAGCTGGGGGTCTGAAGCTGTCTTTCTTCTTTGAGACATCATCTGGTCACTGGTTGTGAACCAGCTGTAGATGTCATGCTGCTTGTTTCACAGATGTCAAATTGTGAAACAAAAGCATCCACCAGATTACTACCCAACTGCATCATACACTGGAAAATGTGCACGCAAGTTCTGTAGCTCTGGTGAAGCAAGCTGTACCTGGGGTAATCATACTTCAGAGCTGTGAAATTGTTTTCCAATATCTGACCAGCATTATCCAAAGGAAGGTCAGGTAAGGGCTACGTAAGTAGCTAAGTCGGGTTTATATTCTGTTTTGTATGAGGACGTATAGGAAGTAATGCCTCCTATTTCATTATGTTGGGCCATGATTGCAGAGGAGGATGTTGGTGGTATTGCAATAGAGGTTCAACCTTCCCACCAGTATTCCATTATGTGTTGTTGCTGAGATGGCAGCAGAGGGGCAGTCTGACAGAATGGTGTCTAACATGGAAGTACATGTGAAGCGAAGGTGTGGCATTGAGTTCCTCCATGCAGAAAAAATGATACCCACTGATGTTCATCAACACTTGTTGAATAGTTAATGGAGACCAAACAGTGGATGTGCCCACAGTGAGGCAGTGGGTGGTGCATTTCAGCATTGGTTACAGTGATGTGAAAGACAAGCCACGTTCTGGATCGCCATGCAGATTTTTGAGTGCAGCTCTTGTTCATTGCCATCCAAAATGCATAGCTAATGGTGGTGACTGTGTTGGAAAATAATATTTTGTAGCTGAGAACTTGCTCTACCAAATAGCATAGAATATATGTGTTGCTGCTGCATATCAGAGCCTTCATCACAGAACAATCTTGCATGTTCTACAACCTCAAATAACTGTTCTCAGTGTAAGCCATCTCTTGTAGTACTAGCTGAGGCCTTCCTCAGACAACTGGCAGAAGCCTTATATTCTGAGGCCGTGGTTCTTGGGGAGAACTTAAAGCACCAGAGGGTGTTTCCAGCCTCAGTTATTTTGTGATTTTTTATTACGTACTGCCTTCTAGGAAACATGATGAACACACTATTCCTGGGAGGTAATTCCTTAAGGAGTTGGGTGTTTGCTGCAGTTGGAGACATTTGGAGGACCTTGTCTTGTTGCATGGGGACCAAGGAGTATGGATATCTCAAGTTTAGCCATGACTCATCTACCATATACTGTCAAAGGAAAAGATATTGGTAGTGTTTTGGTTACTGCACTGTATAATCTTTGTTTTCTATCATGGGAAGACAAAGTTTTAGCTTCTGCATTTCGAGAAGTCTTGTTCTCCCTCTAAATTGGCCAAATCAACAGGTAATGGTCAATCAAAAGTATATCGAGAAAATTCCCTAGCTATGGAAGAAGTTTAACTCCTCCAACAGGGTCTGCATTCTCTGCCTTACTCAAGGAAAATGTTAAATGCAAGAAGTGCAATGGAGAGAGATGGTTTTTCACAGCTCTGTTTCCTTTTAAGTCAGCTGTTCTTTTTTCACTTCAGACAGCTGAGATCTTTTGCTTAGGATCGTGAGCACCATATGAGACTGAGGCATCTGCAATGACCAGAGCTGTAACAGAAGTAGGTGAGCTACCACTTTATTCTCCAAACGCAAGAAATAGTTTCTTCAACAAAAACTGTATTTCACTCCCCTTCACTCTGTGCTCTTGCTAGGCGCCATCAACTTATTTAATAAACCAAAATTCTTTAGCAGTTCTATGCCTTGTGCTCCTCTGTGCTTCTTTTTATTGCAAGTTGTGTGGTCCTTTGTAGTTCTGATTTTTCTTCTTCTAAGTAAACACACATTTTTCAAATGCTCTTCGCAAAGAAGTCTGTGCAAATTACTTTACGGATGACTGAATGTGACTAATAGTAAAAATGCAGCAAAATCTCATAGAATCATGAAGGTTAGAAAAGACCTCTAAGATCACCTAGTCCAGCCATCAGCCCATCTGCACCATGCCCACTAATCCATGTCCCCCAGTGCCACAACTCCATGTTTCCTGAACACATTCCAGGGATGGTGACTCAACTACCATGCTGCTGTAAACAATACCTCAATGTGTCTGTGATCCTGTTTGGTTAGATCTTATGCCATTTTAGTTTACTTCACTTTTCTTGATTTTTTTCTTGGTTACATTAGTAAAGATGTGCAAACCAAGCTCTGGGAGACTTGAGAGCTTCATGCTGAAATCAGTAGCTGAGAGGACACCGTAATAATGGCTTAAAATATGCTGGTAGTCTCCGAAGTTTAATTGTATCTTCATTCTGGGATTCCCCATGATTTAGGGTGAAAGATCCAACTTACGGTGGCTGAGTCTGGAGATTCCCACTCATGGCTGCTGTCCTGACGTACAGGCAGGAGGTCACAGCCTTCTCCAAACATAAGGAGAGGTGTAAGAGGACGTGTGTCTGCACTTTGCCCCTTTCTCAGGTCAGCAGCAGCTCATGGCCCTTGGGTAGGGCATTGGGCTGTGAGCGTGAGAACAGCTGTGTCCCAGCTCCTCTCAGGGAAGAAGAAACCTGCAGGAATGGTCTGACCTGCAGACCTCTGTTGGGCTCTTCTGTGCTACTCCACGCTGTAACTACATGGAAAATTATATGCTGTACAAGATTTATATTTTTTCATTAGTGTGGTTTGATGTGGGGTGTGTGGGTATAAGTGATCACATTCTGAAAGTAGTTCCTGCCACTGTTTTGAATGTCAGTATCTATAAATCCAAGCTTGATAACATGTGTTAGATTTGGCACTGTTTCTGAAGTGTTGCTTTGGATTATTGTTGATGTTGTATGTGTATTGAGTAGTTTTTGTTTATTTTTTCTTTGATCTAGGAAATTAATGTTGTCATTAAGAGAAACAAATAGGCTGTTTGACAAGTGTAAGGCTGGTTTATCAGTGTGGCTAATGGGCGTTAACATGAACTGCTTTATCCCCTGTGATTTTAAACCAGTGAAATTGCTGATAAGGGCTTTTGAGTTGGGAGAATAATTAGCAAGTTCGGTGCCTCAGTTTTTATGCAGGTGTTCTCTATTAACTATGCATTATGGATCATAAGAAATAATTCAAAAACATGGTATGTGAACAAGACAGCAGTGCTCAATCATCTGATTTCAAATTCGATCTCAGTAGAGTTTGTTAAAAACTTTGGTACTTCCATGATAAAATAAATGTGGAGGCTATGGAATCTGTATGGGAAAAAAAAAAAATAAATATATATATATATATATATAGGGCAAGGTAAGGTATATAAAGGAGCTTTAAGTAGATAAACAGTGTGGTGATTAATTTGAATGGTACTAGGTAGGATAATTGCCCAGGGAGGTGTGGAAGGGAGCTGCAGGGAGTGTACATTCCTGGGTACTCCTAGAAGAAGTTGATGAGAGATGAAGAATTACACAGAATAATTTAAATATTGGTTTATGCATTGGGTAATTTCCCAATGACTTTGTGGGTAAAAAGCAATTTCCACTTTTTAGTTGAATCTGTGTACATTGTTATTCTGAAGAAAGATTATTTTCTCAAAGACAATGTTTACAGTTTGCAAGATGATCAAACAGATGGTTTAAATTTGTTCTGATGCTCTGTGTTTTTTCACAGTCCCTTTGTGAGTTAAATAAACTTGAAAATGATCTGTCTAGAACTGTGTCATTTTCCAGACAAGACAGTTTATTGAGGACATGCCTGGCTTCTCTCTCCAAAGAGAACAATCCTCATCTTCAGTAATTAGCAATAGCTGTGATTCCTTGCCCTTCCAGGGTTTTTCTGTTTCTTTCTACTGTCCAAGGTGAGACTACGACCTCACTTCCTCCTACTGTAGCTTCTGAAAGCGGTCCCTCATTGTCCCTTGTCCGTGGACATTGTCCATGTCCTTTTCTCTTCCTGTTGGCCACGCCAATAGTACTGATGCTGCCATGTCAAGAGGGAGCAGTGAAAAAGCAGGGCAGCATGAAAAAGGTGCCAGAAGTGATATTCCCAGTGTGCTGCTGTTCAGAAGCGCAGATGCTTCCTTTTAGCATCCCTCCAAGTGTTCAAATCTCTTTTCCCTTGCTGACAAAGCACCTACTCTATAGCCTACAAAAGCCACATAGGTAATTTTTTTTTCTTTTTAAAGAAATGAACTTGTAACTGTTTGTCCTAGTTGATGTGAGTTTCACAACTAGCTCAAGTTTGCTCAGACTGGCTTGTTTCTGTCCTCTGTAACTGGGTCTGCAATCCCCAGTCAGCCTCTTGCACAGTGAATGCAGTTAACAAAGATATTTTAATGTGCCCATGGAAGCCCAGATTAAGCAGATCCAGAAAATTTAATTGTGCATGACAGTAGCACTTTTCTGAATTATTATGGAACAGGACTGCAAAATCTACTCTTGATTGCCTTGTGCATTCTGCAGCTTTTATAGTTTAGAGAGTCTATGATCATAAAGTCTTGTGCAACATATTGCTAAAGCCTGGCCAATGCCTCTCCTGCTTTCCTGAGGGCTGCTGCCTGCTGGTCTAGGTGGGCATACATCTTGTACATGTCCCCTGGGTTATAACTTGCCAGATCTCTGAACTGGCATGTGTGCTGTGTTTTTCATCTAAAAAGTTAAATCATGTGTTTTCCATAATTTCCTGGTCTGTAGGCTGGTGCTCCATCACTCTCTGGAATGCTCATTGCAGGTTTATTATTTACACTTCTGCACTCCAAGGTGGGTACCTACTGAAGTGCAACGACATCCAAATGCTGTTATAAAAGTTTCTGGTGAAATCTAACAGAAAAGGGAGGGCAAAAGGATGTGGGGAAAGCTGAGGGAGGTGTCTTTAGGACGAGGCTTCCCAGAGTTGGGTTACTTGAGTGCTCATAAATGATCAAGGGATTTTTGTAAGTTCCTAATTACGTTAAGCAAACAGTCTACTTAGGAATGCAAATGAATGAGGATTTTAATGAAACACTGACAAAACTCTCAGAAGCAGACACTTGCAGGTAGGCATTTTGGAGATGGCAGCATAACGCCAGCCTGCAGCAGGCTTGTATGGAAGGTTTGTGAGGAGCTGGAAAAGTGTATTTGGAGGGGTGAGAAGGAGAAAGAGGCTTGGGTAAAGCAGGTGGAGGGCTTGGCCTCCATGACAGAGCTGAGGATCTTGAGAAGGAAGAAAAAAAACAGGTACAGGCGTAAACTGGGGCCTGAAGGTAAGGGCAGGCACCTTAATGCCTTAAAAAGCACCTTTAAGTAAAACTCTATGAATGCCTGAATTAAAGCTGATTTCTGTAACTGTTAGTGCTGTGTTTTGTGTTGCTGTTTTTAGCAGTTGCTGACTGCAGCGAGCATCACTGCTGCTGAGTGAAACAGGAAGGTGCTGGCATGGGGAAGTCAGAAGAGCTGCGTGCTGTTACATTCATCACACTGTGCGTCCTGGCACTGCAGGCCTGTGGCCAGGCCACCATGGCTCGCCCGCTTCTCAGCGGGAGGAACCACTGAGGTCATCCGCGGCGGCCGGGGCCAAGCGAAGGGCGGGCAGCAGAGGCCGTGCCCGCTCCCTGAGCGCGGCAGAGAAGAGCGCGGGAAGGCGGGAGAGCTGAGGGGCTGCGAGCGGGCGGCGGCGGCCGGCAGGTGGCGCCGCAGTCCCCGTGCGGGGCGGGGCGGGGCGGGGGGAGGGGTGGGAAGAGCCCTTCCCCTGAGGTGATAACGGTCGCCTGAAGGGGCGGTGAAACGGCTGAGAGCGGCTGTAGCCGGGGGGTGCTGAAAGGAGTGTGTCCTGATCACAAGCACGTGATTACCGTTAAAAGAAACAAATAATAATAATAACAAAAACTTAAGGCTGTCATGGTGAATTGCTTCTAGTTGTTCTTCAGGGTGGAAGCCTTTTTCTTTGCTTTTCCTCTAGTTTGCTAACTTTTCTATCTTCTCTCTAATCGCATGGGGAAAATGTCAGCAGCTTAGTGGCTCTTCAGAGGGCCGCTTTGTACCCTAGAAAGAAAGCATATTAAGGAAACAATACCTGTTAAGTACAGCATTTCTCAAGAAAATGGAATGAGAAAATAAAATTCAGAAACAGATCTTAGAAGCAGCCAAAACATTTTGGAAGGAAATCATAGAGTCATTGGATGACCTGGGTTGAAAAGGACCACAATCATCATCGAGTTTCAACCCTCCTGCTATGTGCAGGGTCACCAACCACCAGACCAGGCTGCCCAGAGCCACATCCAACCTGGCCTTGAATGCCTCCAGGGATGGGGCATCCACAGCCTCCTTGGGCAACCTGTTCCAGTGCGTCACCACCCTCTGTGAAAATTGTGAGATTCACAACCTGATTGAAACATCTGATTCAGTTTTATGTCATAGGAATATATAAATTGACTTCAGTAGGGAAATGACCTTCCTATTGCATATGCAGTTATTGGATCAGTCAGTGGTGCCTCCTGCCAGTGTTATGTTTAATGACATAAGTTACCGAGATAGCAGTTGAAGTGCCATAAAAATGGTCCAACAACTAAAGGAAGGAAACGGGTGCATTATTTCCAGAGGAAAAACTCTAAAATAATGAAAGATGCACAAGTACACATCATAAACTAATATACTATCCGGAAGCTACTTGTATGAATTCATCCTTTCAATCTCAGGTCTCCTAACTGTAAAGCAGCTAAAGAGTGAAGCAGAGGGGAAGGTCTGTGTGGGTCCCTATTGCTGATTCCAGCAGGATTGTCCACTGACAGTCCTGTGTGGCTGTGATCAAGCTCAGGTTGATGTTGGGCTGTTCTGAAGAGAGCAACTGCTGTAGGCAGTCTCCACACTGGGGTGGTCCTTTCTGACTGTTCAAATTTGTATAATGATGTAGTGAAGACGAGGGCTCTGCTGCCCCTAAGGGAGACCCAGGATGCAAAAAACAGAAAAACAGCTCTTCCACATGAATCTGCTCAAACCCCTCCTCACCCCCCATGTGAAATGTGCTGTTCTGGAAGCATTGTGCTCCTGTGGCTCTGGAAGTTTCCTGCCCCCCAGGCTGAGTGTAGGAAGCGAGGTATGCCCCAGGAGCAAAATCAGCCACCCCCCTGAGCAATGAGAATGGAGCTGTTTTTTTGTGTGTTTGCAACAGTTGTGTAGTGGGCACAGATGACTTCTCTGCTGTTATTATCCAGAATTAAGAAACCTGCTGATGCTTTTTGTATTCTTTAAACGCTCTCCTGTAGAGGGAATATGAAGGAGAGATAGAAGAGCTAATTACCCTACTTCCTTGCTGCCCGATTTCCTCTCTGATTAAACAGGTCTGACACATGCTTTGCATGGAGATTAAAGCTATTTTGTCATGGCAAACGATAATTAGGCTGACCACCTCGTTCTGCGGAGGCCCCAGTGAATCTCTGATTTGACATGCATGGCAGAATCCAAATGTTGGTTGTTTTATATTTTTTAGCAGTCAGAAGCAGTTTTGAGAGGCAAAATTTCTAGATCAGTTCTACTTTTCTGGCCTGTTTTCACCCAGGAATCTAAGGAAACAGGAAGCCTGGTCTAGTGGTTGGCGACCCTGCCTATAGCAGGAAAACTAGAAACATTGTGGTCCTTTTCAATCCAAGCCATTCTATGATTCTATGAGTAATAACTCTGTAGAGGAAGTTTAGCAGTACCACACTAAAGGAAAAAAGAAATTCTTCTTGTGATGGCAGGTTGTACTGAAATGGACCTGCGCCCAGGCCATATATATGTTGTTGGGCTCCATTCGTCACTCCATCACCTCTGTGATGGTTTGGGGCTGACTTCCAGCACTGTGACAGGCTTTTTGTGAAGGACCTCTCAAGTTCTGGTCTCCAGTCAGGCTGTGACCCATCTCTTAGGTTAAGCTTAGTTTGCCTCTCTGTAGGATGGGTACTATAGCAGAACTGTGGAGTGCATCACACATCAGAGTCTTGCAGAGGCAGGACAGCTCACCTCTTTTGGGCTAGTGCCAGCTTTCCTCCTTTTACTTTCTTAGAAGCGTGTGTGTAGAGACAAGCTGAGTTGGTCTCTGCATTTCAGATGAATGTTTAGAACAAGAACACCAGCACCTGCTCAGTCTTACTTTTCAAAAGCTTCCTGGAATCTCCTGTTCTCTAGCATTGGACTACATCACAGCTTGACTGTTAGCAAAGATGCCTGCACTGTATACAAAGCTTTGAGAAGAAAGATGAGAGGACCTGCAAAACTCACAGCGCTTGCAAACTGTGAGCACCTTCTTCACGTTTTCAAAGTTTCAAAGCCCAGGTCTGGGCTCCAGAGTGTCAGCACTGTCTCATCACTGCCAAATACAGAGAGCATAGAGCTTCTGTGTTCAGTGTGCTGCTACTCAAGTGGTAGCAGTATTTCTTTTGGTTGTTCCAGTGTTCTACTGACACCTGCGTGCTTTTCCTCTTTGACTTCCTATGCTCTTTTCAGAACTGCTGCTTTCTAGAATCTCTCTGTTGCACAATAAGAGTGTCTCTTTTGGTCCCAGATACATGGCCTTGTGTTTGCATGCACTGGTTCCCAATCAAAGTGGAGCTTCTTCTGTCAGCCTCTGGCTTTGAGCAAGATGAGAGTAGGAGATGTGCCTAACCTCCACTGATTTAAAAAAAAAAACAAAAGACAGAGTATTAAACTAGATCGCAGTGTCTCCTGAGCTATCTGGGAGCAAAGTCTGCTTTAATAATCTGACTCCTATGGGAGCTAATAAAGTGAACAGTTTGAAGTGCTTGTTTGCAAATCTGTCTTCTCAACTAAAAAAAAAAAAAAAAAAAAAAAAAAAAAAAAAAAAAAAAAGGTGTGAAAATAAGTATGGGAAATATTTTAGGCTTCTGTGTAGAAAGACAAGGAATACAATCTGCCTCACGTTTTTCCTTCTGATCCGATTGTTCTGTTCAAGATGTGACATGGAGCCAACTTACAGTGGAGAGGCTTCATTTCTCAGGGGTGAGAAGATCTGAACAGAAAAGACCATGAAAAAGGGCAAGGTACCAAGTGTGACATACTGAGTATCAAATAAAACCTAGGTTCCCCTGTGTTCTGTGTGCTCAGCCTTCTGCTTGTGCTGAAGTGAAGTGGGATAGTGTTGAAACAATGAGATATGTTGTCCCTTTAAATCTCAAATCTTGCATAAAGGGAGACTGAGTACTGCACCTCAGCCTGCCGGGTGAGTATTCCTCAGAACACCAGGGCTCAGTGTTCAAGTCTAAGCTGGAGCTGCCCAGTGTACTGGTAAGATCAGCCCTTGTTCCCATGAGGAACACAGTTCTGTGCTGTTTTATTAAGGGGATAATGAGAACCACAAGATTTGGTCGTTGTTGTAATGTTACTGGTTTACCAAGTTCAAGGGTGGAAAAAAAAGCAGTAGGGATGTGTTGATGGCAAGAAACAGTGTGAGCAGCAGCTGTGACCTCCCAAGCTAACTGGGAGAGTTTGCAGGGGCACAAAAGTACTCCCATTAGACCAAGCTGTTCTTCAGACTGCTGAAGAGCTGTTTACTTGCTCTGCTGACTGCCTCTGGCCAATTTAATCTTGAGAGTATGCCTGCCTTGTTCTCTGCTTTGATCTCTTTCCTTCTGAGGGAAAACACAAAGATATTATTAAGATAAATTAGTAAAGACAGCTCAGGAACTGGGTGGGAAATGCTGATCATCATCTCCCTTGGAGATAAAGTAATCCCCATGCTCAATCAATTCAGGGTATGGAGCAGTCCTGAACAACTGCTTTGAAACATGGGAAAAACAATGGTGCTCTAGGAATTGATTGTATTTGGCCTAATTACAGAAGACCTTTGCATGGGAGTATTTAGAAATTAATTAGAGATAGTGCTAGAAATGTGCAGAACAGGTTAGTGCGAGCTGAATAACCTTTAAGATGCAACATTTAATCTCTCTGTGCAGGCCTGGTTTTATTCATTGTTGTGAGCAAGGAAGCATAAGAGCTCTGGAGAAAAATGCTATATAAAGTTTAGTAAAGAAAAACACATGGGAGTGCCTGAATCATATGGCAGCATTTCTTTCTGAGAATGGCTTTCAGGAATGATTGGGTTTTGAACAAAATGAATGAAAGGTGCAGGGCTTTTTTTGGTTTTTTTTTGCACATGCAGCGCCTTTGTGTGGAGATAGCAGCCCCATTTGGGAGCACATAGGTTAAGGTGTCAAACTTGAGCCACTGAAGATCATAAATATCCTAAAAAGAGAAGATAAGTTCCTGAGTTATTCTGAAGAGAGAAAATTAATAGCATCAGATATAGAGAAGATTCAGATAATAATTTTTCTAAGAAAGCTCTGACTGAGTCTCAGTGCACAGCTGTAATTCAAACCACCCATGTAACAGTTTGGGAATTACTTTGCAGTAATTTCAACCTCTAGAAATACCACTAAGAAACAATTGCTTGTTGCCATAATTTTTCCTAGATGGTACCGCAAACAACGCCTATTTACAAGGATCAGTCTAAATTTAAGGCATTATACAGTGTAATTAATATCTTGCTGCTGTGATTTTTATGATTTATAAAAATCCAGAAATGTTTAACAGCACAGAGCTGAAATGCATACGTCAGAAGCAGCATGAAGCACCAGGGCACATGGTAGGTAATCCAGTGCATATAACAATGTTTGTAATGTCGCACTGAACTATTAGGGGATCTAACACTGCTAACGATAACAACAAAAAAGGTGGTTCCAAGCAAGTGTCAGCGGGTGTGAAAGCTGGAGCATCTAAGCTCCTACTTAGAAAAACTTGCACTGTAGGGAGTAGTGATGAGTAATTGTGAATGTAGGCTTCTCTGTGTTTTTGGTTTGGAACCAAATAGAGACAGCAGTGTAACTGGGAGCTGGGACCTGTCAGCATGGGAGGAACCAAGGATTTGAGGAAACTCTTCCTTAAAATCAACTGAATTGGACGTGGTTGTGACCTTGAACTTCCAGTTAAGCATAGCTGACTTTTCATGTGCTTGGAATTTCACTGGCATCAAAGCGTTATTCAGTCTGGTCTACAATGAAGAAGAGGTGCACTGAGCAAAGCAGGATGTGTTTCTGAGGTGCAGGAGTTGCTATAAGATTGTGGTAAGGAGCTGCACAGCAGGAGCCAGTTTGAAGTTGCCAAGATCAGGACTAAGTGAAAAACAATAAAGGAGGCACCGCATGAAGCACTGTGATTTTCATCTCCTTCCTCATTTGCCTAAGGCTTTTCCTGGAAGGATGCTGGTGAAAAGCACACCATCTCAGTGCTCTCTTCCCAGAATATGACTGCCTTGCAGAGGAAAATGAGAGGAAGGAAGGGAGAGCAGCTTTACTTGTGTGAAGTTACAGTGCAAATTTGAGGAGTCCACTTCAGAAATGACAAAACCAGCTTGAAGGTGACTTTTGTGGATAATAAAATAGTAGCTTGCATTTAAATTGATGTTTTATCCATAGCCATTGATATGCTTTGTCGTAAGAGCTTAACTGACAATACAGTTGTAATTTGGCAGAAGATCAGCCCCAGTCACAGCCAGCCAGTGGCTCTCTCAAGGTCATTCAAGAAACCAGGAAGAAAACCCAGCTAAGACTACTGCTAGGTTTCGAGGTCTCTTTGTGGCTCAATACTAAGAAACTATTCCTTGTACTCTCCTATGCTTTTGCTTGGGCTGAAGAAGTGCATGGAAAAGCCAGTCGCTTTTGTTTTCTGTTTTCAGACCAGGCTGACTCTTCAAAGTAGGAAGGCAGTGATAGCTATCAGCATAGTTGGGTGTCACTGTAGGAAGAACTTAATTGCTTCCAACTAAAAATGAAGTGACTACAGAGAGGAGCCTGAATAAGCCATGTTCCCCCTGTGAGTCTTTGTGTCTAGGTGTTACAAATCCATACATGGTTTTGTAGGCTGTCACGCATCCAAACTTTGTGTAACCCTGTTGCTCAGTATTTACTGTATTCATGGTAACACAGAAGGGGCCAGAGGTAAGGCTTGTCAGGCTTTGTCTGGGCTTGTCATGGCCTGCTTGAAGCTTTGCTTTTGCTTCTTTCTGTGGCAGCTGTTTTCTAAAGATCAGATGACAATTGTTCATTCTACTTCTGCTTAGCTTTGTACAGTTGTGTGACGTAAAGATAATTTTTATGTAGCTGAGAATAACAAGTAGTTATTTAGAACAAAAAATGTAGGGCCCTAACAAAACAGTGCAGTGTGGAGGGCTCTGCACATAGCAGAGGCCTCAAAAGGGAAACCACAGGATGCACTGCAGAGATGTGCAGATACAAGATGGCAGTAGAGGACATGAGATGATAGTTGAGACCTCAGAGCTATAAATAACTCATCAGTAGTCAATTACTAATAGCTGAAAAAAGGCTGAGCTGGGAACTGGGTCAAATTGGTTTTTGTTGTCACAAACAGCAAGAATCCTGTGTGAAACCTCACGTATGATATGAAGTTAGCAACCTTAGAATCCAGAGGGGCAGTGGAAAGGAGACTTGAGCAGTGAAGAAGGGATAGGAACTAAGGAACTAAGAGATGTGTGTAACTGCTGTTTTGCCTGTATCTTTACTGAGACTTAGGAGTGTTCTCTCTTTTTTTCCTTCTTTTTCTATAGTTCACTGCTTGTCAGTTAAAGTTTAGATTAAACTAACAGTACAATTTTGCCTTTGTTCATAAGGTGTATTTCTTTTGGTCCATATCAGGATTTTGACCTTAACATTTTGCTCAAAGTGCATCCGCCATTCGGAGTACACAGTAAAAAGTTATGGAGGTGAAATAGCTCAGACATTCCACCAAGGCAGTACTACATGTTTTCCTTAAGCATTTACTTACAAGAAAATAAATTGCTTATTTGTTCTGTAGGAGGTGAAACAATGTAATAAAATACTGAAAAGGCGTCCCTGCGATGCAGCAATTTCAGTCAAATATATATTCTTTTCTCAGGATGTTTGTTATCAGCGCTTCAGGAAGCTTTGCAAAAGGTTATTTACTCTACGCCATATGTTTTGGGGGGAAGGGAAGATGAATTCATCCCTAAGTTAAGAGAAAATCTCAAGGACTTTTTTTTCTTAATTGATTAATCCATTGCATACAGTAAATACTTCAGATGTTTCATGGGGCTGTATTTTGAATATAATGCATTGTATTGTATTTTGCATCATAACATGGATGTGCTGTAGAAATAAAACAAGATTTATTTTCATTTTTAGAATATGATGTAGAATCAAAAACCTCGTAATGCAGTTTGGCACATGTACTGTGCCTATATTTTCCCTGAGCAATTATATATATTGACATACATTCTCATAAAATAAGCCCATAATTAAAAAGTTTTATATGTAATTTATGACAAGCTGGTGGGCTTATTGAAATATGTCCTCATCTTCCAGATCAGTTTAAATGTACCTCTTGAACAATCTTCTAGCACATTCCAGCAAATCAGTCAAATTCACTGATACTAAAAATCTTTGTTTGATGAATTTTAGTGACATAATTTGACTCAGTGTAGAGAGATGGCTATCAATTAAGCTTTGGTTTCAATTTTGACAGTATAGCTTTTGGTTTTCCAAGTAACTTTCCATTAAGATACAACATAAAAATTCACCACTGAGAAGCAAATATTTTAAGCACATGGTTACTATGAGAGTAGAGTTCTGGATTGATTTCTGCTGTCCAACATGGAAGATTTCATGAAGTGAGATGTCACATCCTTTCCCCACATCTCACTTCCACACGCAAGCACCTTGAATTCTGAGCTGCAGCTGCTTATGATACCTGGCTCGCCACTTTGTACTGCGGCACTGGGATTTTAGCCACAGTGGTGGTGGGAGGATATTTGGATTTACTAACAAGATACCGTGTCTTTGCAAAGTGCAGGACTGAAGAAGTTAGCCAAAGAGCCCATAATGATACAAGGATGCAGTGAGACAGTGGCCAGCTGTCCTCATTAACTATTGCTGAAGCTGCACAGAAAAATTTAATTGTGGATTGTGTAATGATAGATTGCATCAAAACATTTTGCTTAGAGTGCATCAATCTCTTCTCCTCTGCCTGCCCTGCAATACTTGTCCAATGGGCTCTAGAAATGGAGTAATCAGTTCTTATGTGACTTCCATGTGACATGAAACGTAGCTGAAGATGAGAGCATAATTGGAGAAGTTCCAGTCTTTATTTTTCTTTCTCTCACTCTCTCACTCTCTTTCTCTCTCTTTTTTTTTTTTTTTTTTTTCTTTTCCTGGCCTGCAGATGCCTTCCCATCTGAAGGATATCTTTACAGCATCTACCACCTCACTGAATGCAAAGGAAAACAGAAGCTCTGCATTACTGAGCAGTGATGGCAACTCCATAGCAAAGAGGTTTGCTATAACTATGCTGTGTACTCTTAAAAGGAACTTTGGTATGTTTGATGCATCTCAGCAATAAAATTGAATTATTTTTTTTTTCTGGAATTCCTCTTGACTGCAACAAACATAGACTATCAATTCATGACAGAAAATGTAATTTAATGCAAGTCTTGAAGCTGCCTAACAGTCAAAAAATAGCCATTAATTTTTATTTTATCTTCCCTGCCGTTCTTGATGGTGCCCTCTGCAATGGGCCGCAGCTCTCCCTCAGACAGTGTTTGCTAGCATGGGATCTTTCTTGCTAAGCCACAGACTGGTTCTGTTGGCAGGGGCTGCATCTTTTTAAAGGCCTGCCTACACTTCAGCTTTGTATCACAGAATCAAAAGAACTTCCTCCAGGGTATTTGGTGCTCTCTGTACTCACAGCTGTCCACAAACTTACGGATCATGCTTGAGAATTTGACAGAGCCTCCTAGGGCTTCACAGAGATATCCTATCTGTATAGCCTATCTTAGGATGGGAGCTGAGTGAGTGAGTGTTTTTTTTCACTTGGGGAGACAAACTTATGTCCTGAAGCGTGAATGAGTTGTATCTGGTGTTCTGGGATATTCAGAGGCCAGCCACAGACTACCGACTAACTGTCCTCCCCTGGAGGTTATAAACCTCACTGGAGCTGCTAGCCTGCTGCATAATATTTATGGCAGTGCAGCTCAGAGAGCTGTTCACAGCATGGAGCCACAATACATAGCCATTTCAAATAGGATGTATCTGTGAGCTAATGGGAAATTAGAATCGAAACAACCAAGCCTCTTGTTGCTGTATAAACTCAGCACTGCCTGAATCTCTTCTTCCACCAGCTGTCTTTGCTCTTTGGATTCCTGTTCACCTTTCCCCTGCTGCTGCCCCTCCTTCTGCTGTTGGCGGTGTAAACAGCCTCTGTCCTGGCTCTTGTCAGCGAGAGCAAGAGGAAAAAGCTGTTCTTTTTGCACAGTCCAGACACAGTAGTACCATAAGGAAAAAGAAAAGGCTGCTCTTTTGTTCTGAGCATCCCGTGACATCCACAGATTGACTGAGCTGCTGCTTGTCTGTATGGAAATGTGTTTGGGTAAAGCTTTTTCTGGTTAGCCTTGAAAGTGGCAAATGCTGGAAGTTTGTCTTGGTCTCAAAGAGAAGCTGCATCCTCCTCCTTTGCATCAAGGAATGTGGGCCCCCTGACTTGCCTGCCTTGTGAACTACCTGAAATATACAGTGGATGGATAGCACCTGTCAGCACGATTCAGTAGATAGCTCCAGAGAAAAAAAACAGTTTAAATAATTGTCTCTCTCTCTCTCCCCTGTGCATCAAGAAAGAGCTATTTAAAAAAAAAAAAAAAAGAAAACAACTGGAGATGAAAGTCTGCTGAAGCCTTAGGACATTCTATTTCTTTTTCCTGGGGCAAATGCAAGTCTCTTTCTTATAGTAAAAACATTTTAAGCTTCTGTTCTAAATTTATTTAGTGACAATACTTCTGAAGCTTCCCTGGAGAGCTTATTTTGTAATTTAATAGATGCCACAGTTGGGGATTTTTTTTTAATATTCTAATTTACAAAGCACTCTGTGTTTTTCACCTTTAAAGCCCATAACAGACATTAAATAACCTGTGGACGGTCATTGAGAGGTAGCAAAGCCACCACCTCTTTTACCCTGAGTCTTTCTGTTAATAACTCTGTGGGAGCTCTATTCAACTTAACTCAGACATGGGGGTTTTTTTTGCAGTTAAATGAGAATTTGTGTTATGCTAAAATGGTAGGTCAGGCACAAAAGATGTTTCTTTCTTGTGTTCTCTTTTTAAACCATATACAACTTGCTCATATTTCAGATGTTTCCTAACGTTCAGCCTTCGTAGCACTTTTCTTTCTCCTGTTGCATCTCACTGTTCTTCACTGAACCCTAAATTACACCACTTTGATGTGTAAGAGGTGTGCATGGGTGATTATCTGATGTGGCCTTGTTATTGCAGGGCCCAGCTCTCTTACCTTGTCCAGTTGAGCCCACCCTCCTTCTGAGCTAGGCCATTCTTTTACCCTGGCATCAAACTTGTCTGACACCTCCAAGGAACAGCTTGTAGCCACATCTGTGTTTCCTTTCCTGCCAGCAGCAGAAGTTTCTTCATTGCCCAGGACAGCTAGTAAAATTGCTGCTGTCTTTCATCCTTCATGCCACTTCATGTGGAAGGCAACTCTACTGCAGCTCAAGCTGAGAGAGAAACCTCTCTGTCTTAATACCTGAGAAATATGTCAGAAAGATGTAGGTCTCAGAAGATGACACCAGTGCCCATTTGTGGGCACCACTGGGAAGGAAAGAGTGCAAAAATGCTCTGTGATTGTTAAGAAACTGAAAGCCTTTCTTTACTTCTGCTGAGTTGCCCTTGGTCAGCCTGCATCTTTGTGTCCTTGCTCTGGTATCTGAGGCATAAGTAGAACAATAAGACCTTAGAATATCTAGAGTTGAAAGGGACCCAAAAGCTCCTAGTTTCACTCAGGATCATCCGAAAATGAAATGCTTCTTGAACTTCACCAGGCTTGGTGCTGTGCCCGCTGCCCTGAGGTGTGTCTGTTCCAGGCCTAAGCACCTTTCAGTAAAGGACCTTTCCCTAACTCCTCCCCTGCCGCAGCTCCATGCCGTTCCCTCGGGCCCTGTCGCTGTCACAGAGAGCAGAGCTTAGCACTGCCCCTCCGCTCCCTGTGAGGAGCTGCAGTTGCCATTAGGCCTCCCCTCAGCTCCTCTGCTCTGGGCTGAGCAAACCAAGTGACCTCAACTGCTTCTTATGTATCTTGCCCTCCAGGACTTTTGCCACTTTCATAACTCTCTTTTGGATGCTCTCTAATAGCTTTATGTAGTTCTTACTACTGTGGTGCATCAAACAGAGGGGATGGCTGCCTGCACTGCAGTGTGTCCTCTGGGAGTCCCTCTGCTTTCTGCGTGGGCACGGAGCCACTGCTGACAGGATTTGAAACACAGTGACTGGAATTAAATATTTCAGGTCAGAAAGTCTGGGAGGCTGCTTGTGAGGGTCATGAGGTGGCACTGTCTCACCCCTTTGGCAGTTTGGCCAGGGCCCCAGAAAAAAAAACATCTATTACACTTTGCTGCTCACATTCGAGCGCGTGTATGTTTTGAGTAGGTTTTGATGCAGAGGTGTTGTATACCTGTTCTTGACCGGGACAGCGATCACATCTCATCAAGCAGCTGTTAGTGTTGCATGCTTTCAGGCAAGACCTGCTCATACCTCACCTGTGTAAGTTGTTCTAAATGACTGCTGCCTTACAATGTGTACACGGCTATAAATAGCACTGGCTTTTCAGCCATCACGTTGCATGCTAAGCACTTACCTGATAGTAGGCAAACAACCAGCACATGTAAGTAGGAAAATCAAGGTAGTGATCAAAAGAGCATTTGTCCACTTTGTTTGCCTGGTAATTTCTCTTATGGATTGTGCTGTAATTTAAAATGTAGCAAGTGCCTGTGTATTCAGCTTGTATCACTCCAGATGGCTGGTTTACCTCTTTCATATTTCATTATCTTGTATTTCAGGGCTGTATTTAAAATTGCTACCTTTTTAATAGTTAACTACAGGACAAAATGACACACTACCTCAATCCCAATAAACAATTTTGAGGAATACCTGTGATAGGACCTTGACTTTTTAATACTGTAGTCTGCCTTCTGTTTTTGCTTGAGTAAGCTTGCACAGGGAAGAGCCATATGTTACTCTGACACACCTGGCATAGCAGATCAGAGTTTAGGCTGATGTTATATTTCAGGTCATCTGGAATACACGGTTTCAGTCACTGTTACAGGCAGATACAAGTCAAAGACTGAAAGTAAAACCATCTGTATATATGGATTATTAGCTAACATTCTATGCTGAGTGCCACAGAATGAAATGCTGCCGACCAGTATACTGACCATAAAACTGGCATTTCATTTAATTTTAGGGCTGATAATCTTGGATTAAGGCCTTCATTCTTCACAGTTTCACTGGTAGCACATGCATTCTATCGGCACTTTCTCTGGGAGGACTGCATTTAATTTTTGTTTTGTCAGGAAGACTGATGCTAGTCCTCCTTAGCATTGCAAGCGAGTATGTTCTACTGACAAAATCCTTAAGTCACATTGCAGTAGCTGTTGCAAATAGGCCTTTGGAAGCTACTGCACAGGTGTCTGACCCTGCAGTGTGAATACCTGGGTGCTGGGTGCTGGGTGAAAGTGATGATACGGGAGGGTTTTTTTTTTTGACAAGTGGTAGAAACTAGTGGGATAAATGGAGGTGCACCTCAGTCCCATACTGAGAATCACATCTGGATGGGGATCCTGTGGCTGTTTAATGGACAGCACTAGGCATTTTATACTTTCTTCTCTTTGGCTTGGGGCTCTCTGAACTCTTGCTTCCATCCTTGGTATTTCCTATTCTCAAAATTAAGTACTTTCAGTACTTAATAGGGGCTGCAAGAAAGATGGGAAGAGACTCTTTACCAGGCAATATAATGACAGGATGGAGAGTAATGGCTTTAAACTAAAAGAAGGGTAAATTACATCAGACATTAAGAAGACATTCTTTACTGTGAGGGTACTGAAGCACTGCAACAGATTGCCCAGAGAAGCTGAGAATGCTTCATCCTTGGATGTGTTCAAGGCTACTTTGGACTGGGCTTTGGGCAACCTGGTCTAATAGGAAGTATCCCTGCTCATAGGAGGGGGATTGGAACAGGATAGTCTTTAAGGTCCCTTCCAAACCAAACCATTCTGTACGTCTGTGAAAATCCATACCACTCAGCAACAAAGCCTTTTGGAGTAACTAGTTTCTCAGTTGTTTACATTAGCAAACCTAAGGAACATAAAACAACTGTAAGCAATTTCAGACGGTCACATAAACTTGGTTTTCAGCGTTATTCTGGTGTAGGATGGGCAGTTTCTGGGGTTATAAACCTAATAGTAAAAAATGTATAGGCAGGTGATCATTCAAATAAAATGCATAGTACAAATCTAATGATCTTAGCAGTTAGTGTTTAGTCTGTATGAATTTTATGATTAACTTTGTAATGTAAATTGGAAAATTGTCATGTTTTGAATTTTCATTAAAAGACTCCAGAACAAAGGAGCTGACCGTTGTTCTGTGGTGCAAGGCTAGGAGTTACAGATAATACTTTACTGTCTCAAGGGATTTGACTTTGAGTGTTTGTTTGAATGTCAAATAGGCAGTGGTAACAAATATCCCTTAGGCTCTTTGGCCTGACTGTGCCACTTATTCTCTGGCACTATGTAAGTAGGCCTGCCCTGTGAAGAGCTGCTTTGCTTTTCCTGTCATTTTCTTTAATTTCCCTCCCTATGTTTGGCACTCTTGGGATGGAATAAAAGGGTTGGAATCCCCACTGTTTTCACTGAGTCTATCAGTATTTTTAAGTACTGTTATAACTAAATTATCTGGGCTGTTGAACGTAGACCCAGAAAGCTAGAAAAGGCTTAGAAAAGTCCCTGATGCACCAGCTGGGACTGCTGAACTACACTGAAGGAAGTAAAGAAGAGGCTTAACTGGGTCATATCTGTTTATCATGTTTGGTTTATCCTTTCCTAATATAAATGTCCCACATCAGTCAATCTTTTTTCAAATAAAACAGTCTCCATGCCTCCAGTAATTCTCCTTGCCTCTTCAGCATGTGGTCTGACCTCTGATCATAACAAGAAAAATGAGTTAACTTAGATATTGAACAATATCAGTCTAAAAGTGAGTTAAGTTAGATATGAACAATATCAGCCAGTGTTCAAACCCGGACCCTTCCAAGTTTGATAATCACAAAGATTGATGTTTGCAGGGTTCAACAGAAATGATATTGAAATGAATACTTGTTTTAATGGGATGATAATTATTAAGAATGAGAAGTAAAGTTTATACATCAGAAAATCTCATGTGTGTTCTCATGAATCTTTAGAAATTTTGTACCCACAACCGTAGATTGTCTCATAATAGATCTCAGATAAAATGAGAATCCTAAAAGCTCACCTCCCTCCAGGGTGCATCAAGCCACAGAATGCTTTTCTTATACATAACAAAGTGATTCTAAAGCATCCTGCAGAAGGAACCTCATCCCAGAGGAAAAAGGGCTGCTCTACCACTGCCCACTGCTTCTTGCCCTAATAGCTGATTGTCTTCCCTGTGCTTACTCTCCAGCCAAGGAATTACCTACAAATGGTCTGGAGAGAGAGAAAGAGTTCCGAACTCCTGATACTTCTGGTTCAAAGGCCTCCAAATATCACGTGCTACCTCAACATAGTGGTAGAACAGAAGAGGCAAAGGGCATTGCTGGCGTGTTTCATGAGGCATGCAACTTGAAGGACTCAGTTAATATTATTTCCATTACGTTTGGCATTGCAGCTTTAAATTTAAAGTGTTAGATTTGCTCAGAAGGTCAATATAAATAATTTAGAATATCTAGGAGAGTCATGAGAAAAGTATTCAGTGATTTTTTTTAAACTATGCTTCAGAAGTTTTATATTTTTTTGCTTTGTTAATCCCTCATAAACATGTTTTCATTAGCATTCTTTTTTGTTGAGTACTAAGATTATCTCAAAATGAAGGTCATAACAAAAGCTTTATGCCATACAAAACTGCAAAAGCAACCCTGCTTACTCAGCTTGCTAATTACTACCAAACCTTACTGCAGAAATGCCAGTAAAAACAGCTAGCAAGACTATTGAAAAAACAGCCTCACAGTGTGCCCATAAGACCCCCAGGGTTGCATGGACATGCATCTGGAAATGTCTGGGGTTTGTGCACAAGGAATTAGAGAGATAACAGAGAGATGAGAGTGACTCAGCCCTGCACAGCACAGAACTGCCACTCCCAATGGACTTGGTTAGGGTGGAATATTTGCAGTCCCAAAATTGAGTGTCCTGTTCAGTGTAAAAAGCTGTATTTTCATTCATTGCAAGCCCTCTGCATTTCTCCCACCTTCAACTGTTAATGAATAACTCTACAACTTCTTTATCCTCCATCCAAAATTGAAGCCTCTTTATGCAGGAAGAAAATGCATTTAATTCCTTCGTTACTGGTTGGCCCTGACATGCAGGCAGGAACAGAAAGGTACACGCCTTTTCTACATAGAGAAGTTGCAGAAGCTTGAGTAAAACATCCTTAAAATTGGTTTTGTTAGAGTTGTACAACCCATCTGGATGCACAGGAGCTAGTTGGCTGGGGAGATGGTAGATTTCTGGAGACTTTCATGGCCAGGCTGGATCAGGCTCTGGGCAACCTGATCTGTCCCTATTCACTGCAGAGCAGTTGGACTAGACAACCTTTAAATGTCCCTTCCAACTATTCTATGATTCTGTGATAGTTAGCACCTGGCTAACAATGGTTTTCAATGTGTCAGTGACTAGATGAAGCAGGTAAGCTTCCTGTCTTGCAGCAGCAGTGCGTGCATGAATTGATTTTTCTAAACCTCATCGAAAACCTTCAGTAGATTGTGTAATAGAAATATATTATTTATGTATCTTTTGCTGTGGGTTTTAGAAACATAGCAGTTTACTGCATGACTCAAACTGCAGTGATTATATAGCCTTTTAGCTCCTTGGGGGGAAAGGGGAGGCATCTTTTGGTTTTAATATCTAGATAAAGATGAGGAAATGTGCCTAGATTAATACAATTTGAGTGTGAAACAGTGACAGTGTTGTGTTATCAAGTTCTTAGCACCTGAACAGACTGAACTGTTGCTGAAATTATCACTCAATTTTTAAAATAAATGTAATTTAGCTGATGCTAGTGATCTATAATTAACAGAAATTATCTGGTGAATCAGGAGGAGGATGTCTGGAGTGAAAGCAGTGAATTCCAGACAGTGTGCACAGAGCTTCCCCTCCTCTTCGCTCTGGATGCGCTGCCATATGGGAATCTGCTTTTGGTGCTTTTACATATGAGCCCTTCATCTTCACTAGGGGAGAGACAGAAACACACACAAGGAGTTATTGCTGAAGCTAAAATACCATGGTATATTTTTCATTTTTTCTCCCAACCTCTTCTTGTGCAGCCAGCTGTTAGCTTTGGCCACTTGCTGACCCCAGACAGACAGATGACAACATGGAAGTGAAGTGGCCTGAGAAAGCAGGGTGTCTCAGACCCAGAAAGTTCTTGCTTTTCAGTTTTGTGACTGTTTTTAATTTTCTGAACACAGTTGCCTTCCTGCCTAGAAAAAAGAAGTCTAGAAAATGTGGTTTTCAGTCTGTGCACAGACTGCTGGATTCTGCTGATGCTTTCTAAGGGATCTGTGACAGGTGTTGAGGAAAATCAAAGTTATCATCTCTAGGCTGACCTTCACCATACTGAAACCCTCAGTTTCTCTGAGGAATTTTCAGAGTCTCATATATTTAGAAAAGATGGAAAGGTTTGTTGTCTTCTGAGAGCTGTAAGAATAATGCTTCTATGGAAAATTCTGATGAGTAAATGTGTATTCCCCATCCAGCTCCTAATGCCACAAAATATGCAGTGCTAGATGCTTATTTTTATAAAGATTGACTGCTTCTATATCAAATATTTCAATGCTTGTAAATTAATGTTGTTGCACTAAAAATTATTTGTTACATCATCCCATATTGCAATCCCATATGGATTAGAAATGTAATATTCCAGTGACAGATTAAGTTCTGCATTTTGGTGATTTTACTAGATCTTAGTATTATGGTGCAGAAATTTTATTTACGCAGCAAAACAAACACCTTTCCATGAAGCATGGGCAGCAGTCTAGTCCTTCTGTTATATTTTGCTTTATAAAATTTGTGTGGTCCCTAATTTGAGGTGTTTCAATAGATCAGGACTGTTATAAAGTAGATCTGTAGGCAGTCTTACAAAGCATGAGGGAAAGTTGAGTAATACTTATTTTTTCTGATTACAGGGAGATATACCAAGGGAACAGCAATGCATTCCTGCACCCCGCTGCATTTAAGATTCTTGCATTCAGTTGGACAATTGAATCTCTTCCTACTTTGGAGTTCAACAGCTGTTTCAGAAAGTGGAGCCAGACTAGTTAGCAAGTGCAATAAATGGTTGAATTATCATCAGTGCTTTGAAAGTATTTTTTTAAATTTGAGGACAATTGTTTGGTTTGCAGGTTGATTTTCAGAAGTTGCGTCCATCAGGAGAGATCAGAATAAACAAATGAGTATGGATAAACTTCAACCACAGAATATGAGACCAAGTGCAGCCTTGAAAGTCTGTGTTGTTTAAACTCAGGGCTCCCCATCATCCATTTGTAGCGAAGGAGGACAGACACCTGTTTGGATTTCTTTCCATATTTCCTTAAATATGAGAACAATTTCAGATCTGGGATTTTGGTTTGGGCCCATTTGTAGTTTCAATGGTATACAGCTGTGGAATAGCAGTGACAGAAAGGCAAAGGTTACACTGAAGAGTAATTATTCATAGCTGTAATGCAGGAAGAGACAGAATGTTGGTAAGATTGTTTAGCAGCTGTATTCTCACAGTCTAAACTCTGCTGTGATTCCATCAAGGATCTACTGTGCCTTCGGGTAAAGTAAAGCTATTCATGCTGCAGAGGCATGTCCTTGAATAGAAAGAGCTGGATTTTTCTCATAATAATAGCATAGTCACTAGTTATTTACTGTTATCCCTGATATCTTTGCTTAAACCAGTGTTGACATCTGCTTCTGAACCAGTGCTTTTTGCAAAAGCACCTTGTAACTTTACAGTTACAGCTGTCACTGGCTATCTTTAATAGCCATGGTGGAAGGACTGATGGCTGGACCCAGTGCTGCAGGCATTGATATGCCAAGCTGTGACATCCCTGGTGTTCTCCATCTGAGTTAGACATTTGTAGCTCCATTGACCTATGCTCATCAGGACTCCTTGATAGAAGCAGTTTTATAAGGATCCTAAGCAGAGATGTTTTCAGTGGTTTTTGGCCTCAGCAGCCTATCCTATCCTTTCTGTCTCTGCTGCTGTTTGTCTAGCAACTGCTCAGTGGCTATAATTCACGGGTAGAATATTGAGACAATGGGCATTGATTTAAACTGCCAAGTTGTAAAATGAAATGTTGTGTACCAGGAGCTGTCTCAGAAGCTGTGAAGACATCCAGCAGCAGGTTAGGAATCTTTGCTGCCCATCCTGCAACAGTTGAAACCATACAGCATGGTGGGAACATCCCATAAAGGAAAAAAGCAGATAACTGAGGCAGAAATGGCTTTGTAATTTCACTCTCCCTGTTTGAAATTAGAGCTAACAATACCAGCAGGAATTTGAGGTATGGAAAGCTCTTTGTGAAAAACAAGTATCTGTACAGAACCTCAAAAACAAGCAGCATGTAGGCTAGGAGTAGGAAAAAGTTAACAGTGAAGTCACTATTAAAAATAAGGCCATGCTATGTCTTAAATTTCTCATGTGTAGTGTTTCAAGGTTCTGGTATATAAGATTTTTATCTTTTTCTGGTTGTTTAAAATGTGGTTCCCCCCACTTTCCCACTTTCCCCCCCTTATTGGCTCAGCACACATGTATGCCTGGAACTTTAATAGGAGTGAAGGAGTCAGAGAAAGATGGTAGGGGAGGAAGGGCAGGTAACTCTCACCCTGTAGATATTAATGACATTTTTCTATATTACAATTCTAGCAATAGAGATGATAGTTGTCTTCTTCTGTTGCCTGGCTTAATGCATTCTGTGATGTATGGAGCAGACAGTAGTTCTCTAGGGGAGCTGGGCATGGATCATCTACAGCCTGCATCATGTTCTGAACATTGTGTATCCTCTTGTGTGGCATCACTGCTCAGTGGTCCTGTGCTGGCTGCATATCACCTGAGATTTTCTTCTTTATTTCTCTCACACTACACCCACCACGGAATAGATCATACGCATTGGAAACTTATATGAGTAACAGTGCCACTTCCTCCTTCAACTATTGTGAATAAAAAAAAAACAAGCAACCTAACTATAAATCATCATGCAGCACTTGAAGTTAGAGATTATGCAGTAGAAAGCCTCTGGGTGAGGATTGATGAGATGTGTAGCAAAGCAGATGTCATCATGGGTCTCTCAATTACCCAAAAAGGATGATATCATAGATTCTATAGGTAATTAGAGGAAATCTTTGGATCAGTTGCTCTCATCCTTATGGGAGATTCCAACTTCCCAGACGTAAACTAGGAATGCCATACTGCTGAGACAAGCAAGTCTGGGAAATTCCCAAAGCACATAGAAAATAATTTCCTGTTGCAAGTAGTTAGTAACTCAGTTAGGAAAGGTGACCTCCTGAATCTACTGCTAGAGAATAGGGAAGGGGTGAGGTGATAGTAGGTGGCTTTCTTGACCACAGTGATCACAAAATAGTTGACTTCAAAATTTTTGGTGTAATGAGAAAAAAGTTTGGCACATTGCCACCCTGGACTTTAAGAGAGTAAATTTTAAGCTTCTCAGGAAGCTAATTAGCAATGTTCCCTGGGAATCTTCTCTAGAGGGTTTAGAGGTTCATGAGAACTCGTCACTTTTCAAGAACTGTATTTTAAAAGTGCTTACCAGTAGGAGAATGGAATTAAAATTATCAGAGTCTACAGAATACATGTCCTTTATTGCTAGTCTGTGCATCTATAGCCAGCACATCTGTTACAGTCTGCGGATTGGCCTAAACCTTCATAAGCTCTAATTAGCCTGCCCCTACAAAAGGGTCAGAAATAAAGAAACTCAGGTGTCACTGTGCTACAAGTACTGCTCAGCACAGAGCAGTGGGTTGCCAGTGCCTGCTGAGTGTTAAGCAAAAGATGTGTCTGGTTATGGATCTATCCAGCAAAAACACTATTCTGCTTCCCAAGTGGTACAGATCCCATTCAAGCTCTCTGCTTTAACATCTTCTCTGCATCAGGAAATAATCTCCTGTACCACCCTGAAATGACTCCTCGTGTTCATGTAGTAACCCCAGCAATTTCTACAGCAATGGTGTTAGTTCCAATAGGAAGATTTATACATCAGTTTTCTCATTTTCCCAATGTTTTCTCTATCCAAGGTATCTGCTGTTCTGGGAATCAGACTGGAATAAACACATGGGGAAATTATTTAGAAAGTCTTTGTTAATGTCTTTATTACATATCACTGTAGGGATGTGTTCAGAGCATCCAGAAGTAGAATGTTTCTCTTTGTAACTCATAGGATGTTGGACAACTTATGAAGAGGTGTCCAAACAAACAATTGTTTTGTTTTGTTTTTGTTTTTTGTTTTTTTTTAATTTTCCCCTCAAGTCTATGAACAGACTATTATTAGAGGTGAAGGCACTGTGAATCTAACTAAATAAATACTTTGTTTTGGAAGTCATCTTGTGGTAGATACCACAGGCAGAGATCTCTCCTGGCTCACTTCCAGATGTTAAAATTAAGGGGAAATACATACATGCAAAGAGTAGCTTCAGAAGTTGCCATTTTTAACAATCCTCTCCCCAGTTAACAGTGAATATTCACCTTTGTTCTGAGTTACTTCATCCTTTAAGCAAATTGCAGAGTGATTTTTTTGTTTCAGGTAAGGAAGGAAGAGTCCTTAACACGAGACTAGTAATTTGGATATATCTTCTTTTGTCCATGTTGCCTCTGGTTGTTACCTAGTTACTTTTCTGTGTCTCCTCCTTCACTATAATAATATTTTATAAGGTATTTAGAGAAATATAACCCTCAACAACTAATTTGTGCGTCAAGTGTATGTATTGGTACTTGTATGAGGCTAGCATTGCAATGAATTTTAATAGAAGATCTGCTTGCCTTCCAAATGACAAAGAGGTTTTAGATATTGGTTGGCTGCTACTGACTTGCTCTCAAGATACTTGCCTTAATTTTCTGGTTTTGGTTTCACATTCAATGCCAGTATGTCTTTTATTCATTCACGATGTATACAAGTGCCTGTAAACAACTTCAGTGTTTTTTCCATGTCTGGAGACTTTGCTACTACTTTGTTATGGAAAAAAGTCTCTGCTTTCTATCAGTGGTAATGGTCAGATTCCACCCTGATGTTGTTTTAATATGTTTCAATTATTCCTTGCTAAAGGAAAATATTTACTTGTTTATTATCAGCTATAAAGTCAAAGCTTTACTGTTCACAGAAATAAATACCTTATTATCAATGCAATTATTTTTTCCAGAGCCTGAGGAAAATCACTTGTAATGGAAATTGGCTATTGCTGAAGAGGGAAACAAAATGTTTCCTTTTTATTATTTGTCCTATTAACGGTTACCAAGAAAAGTTAGGTGACAAAGTAGAAAAATTAGATGACATCAAGTCATTTTTTAATCATATTTTGTTCTTCATAATGATGAACCAGAAGAGACCTAATTATGCAGTTACATGACTTAAATAGTCTCGCGATTGTACAAATTGCATTTGCAACATGCCTTAAAAGTGTCTGCAGTTATGGAATAGATTCTGAACTGAATTTCTTTCTTGTTTAACGCTTCCGTGCTTCCATACAGAGGCAGTGATACATTTCTGTTTGAAAATGTGAAATGAATTTCTCAAGCATAAGTAGTGATAACATCCCTTTTTCAAGCTTAAGGTTATGAGTTCAGCAGTTGTTAGTGTCTCTCCTCACATTTTACTCAACTGTGGAAAAGGACATTTTCACATGTGTCACCAAAATGGAACCAGTTCACCCAGCACTTGTACCTAAGGCCCTTAGAGTTTTCAACAAAACAACATTTTGTAGGTGGGACACTTCACTGACCTCACATCTACACTCGCAGCTCAGTCATTTCTATCCCAACAATTAGGTAAAACAGCAAATACGACTTCATATGATTTTGAGTATGGCAGAACATAATGACTTGTTGCTTTGATATTGTCTCACTATAAAGCTCCTCTGCTTTTTTTTTTTTTTTATTATACAGAGAGTGGAAGTGCTCATGCCTGAAAATTTAGGTAAGTGTTTTCTTTCCAATTTTAGATCTCTTTCCTAACTCCCTTGAATATTTATCAGTTTTATCTTTATAGCTTGAAATTACAACAATTGTTAGTAATTGTTGAATAGCTCTTCCTGCTTTGCTCAGAAATCTTCTGCCATTTAATCTGTTTATATTGTATAAAAAGACCTTGGTCTGCCACGTATAATATGGAACTTAGAAAAGTAACGTACAATAAACATGAAAGTGCATAAGAAGCCTTAGAATTTCAGCTGAACTACAATGGGATACAGTGAGAGGTTCGTTTATTCAGCTGCTTCTCACACAGCTTTTTTTGCTTACACTGGGAGTTAGTTAAGGTAAAAGTGTCTTATTATGTATAGGAATGAAATAAAGCAAAAAAAGAAAAACAAAAACCAAAAAACAATTTAAAAAAATGCTGTACTTTCAATGCACTTTCAAATGTTTCCCTTGTTGATTGTGCTCACAGAAAGTAACACTACTCTGAAAAAGGCACCATGCCACTAATTCCCTTTTATGATTTTCTGAAGGTGACAACACCTCAAGCTTCCACTGCAGTCAGAGACTGGTTTTCATTCTCTCTTTTCTGACGCAGAAGATGGATGAAACTGCTGGCTTGAAATAAAACTCTGCACCATCTGTTTTACCAAGGTGAAGAGTGCTAGGAAAAGGTCATAATTTGTATATATGCCTCATAGCTCAGTGAAAAGAATGGATGCAACATTATCTTGTATATTTTTTTTCCCATGTGGTGCTTTTTCTAACTGTGCCAAGTGACTGCAGGTAAAAGAAAGCGACAGCATTGCAGTGAGGGCCAGTGTGATCCAGAGGCCACCACATTCCTGCTGTCATGAGGACTGTACTTAGTCACCATACGTGCTATCATGAGTAAAGTACTTCCTTGTTCTGCTTCTATTCACTTATTCAACCCATTGAGCAAAGCAGTGTGAGAGGCTGCACATCAGTATTCAAGATGCAACACGAGGTGAGGAATCTGTAAGGGGGGGCTTGGCTGGTTACCTTTGAAATGGGATTGAAATTGCTGAGTATCTAGTTCTCACAGAGCCCTTTTTGTCAAGGGGTCTCAAAGGGTTTCTCAAAATTAACATCATTTAGAAGGTAATAAAAGTCCAGTGAAAGAAAAGCGAATGATTAACCACCAGCAGAGCCACAAATAGGTCTCACTCTCCTTTTCCACCAGACAGCACTGCCTCTCACAACATTGTGCACATGCTTTCTTTTCTCACCAGGAGCTGCGGGAAGGAGTCTGCTGCAGCAAGAAGCAGGGACAAGGAGTGCTTTCTCAGGGGCAATCCCTGCATGCCCCGCCCAGCCCCTGCTCTCTGGGGTCACTGCAGGAGGTGACCAGGCTGGCAGTGCTGGAGCAGGGTGCCTTTGAGCTGAGTGGGGGCAGGTCATGCCTTCCAGACCATCCCTCAGGCTAACTGCATAGCCACTCTTTCACCTCTGCATGTCACACACGTTATTAGGACTGTGTTCAGGAATTTAACTTCACCTTCTCATTTACAAGAGAATCTGATGAATTTACAGCAGGGAACCAGTGGCAGTTTGTGCTTGGCAACGTGCTGTGTGAGGCCAGGGACCAAGTGACTCAGGGAAGCTATTAATAGTCTCCATTGGGAAGCTTATTGCCTCAATAACATAAATCATTAATTTGGCTTTTTAATCATTAAGAAAATACCTTTGTTTGATGGAGTGTTTGGGACAAAGTCAGACGTAAGAATTTTTCCTGTTTTTCTTACTTCTGTTGCATTAGTTATTAACTAAACCATTAAACTCATAACTTAACTCTTTTTGATAATTTACATTTGATGGATGGAATGATTATATTTTTGTGTGTACAAATTAATGTATGACTAAGTCATTATTTCAAGTTGTATTGCTTTCTAAGTGCTCTGTGTTGGCATATGAGAAATCTGGAGCAACAAAGCACATAATACAAACAAATCAAATTAAAGGAAGTGTTATAGGGATTTACCCAAGGCATTTAGCTTGTCTTAATACCAGCTCCTAATGAAATTTTGAGGAAATCTGTGAAAATTATTTCTATTGCAGTATTATGGTGTCTTCTCCTCAAGTCACCTCTCCTCTACAAGGCCAGTTAAAAGTTCTATGGTTCTGTACTCATTGCCATATGCAATTTGTTCTCTCCCTAAAAATCAAACAGTAAAGCAAGTTCCAGTAATTCAGATGGGATATAAGTAGAGGACCATGCATGAAGATCAGCCTAGAAAGGGGTTAAAACAGGCAGCTAACTTAGATCCTTATTTTGTCTTAGAGATGGAGGTGATTGTCCCAAAGACACTAACAATAGCAGAATTTCCAGCTCTTTCCAAGAATGTGTGTAGCAGCCATGGTGCTTTGTGCACACCTGCAGGACTGGAGCCTTTAGGACTCATCCCAGGCAAGTATGGGTGAATGCCTCCCTGGAGACCCTGTCCACTTTCCAACAAGGCACAGGTGCCTTTTTAGTGCCACTGTCACTATTTGGCTGATAATACCTCGGTGCTGGGGAAGGTTATGGAACAGATAATCTTGGGAGCCATTGTGGACCAGTTAAAGGACAGGGTATCAGGCCCACTCAGCATGGGTTTACGAATAGTATATCCTGATTGACAAACCTGATTTTGTTCAATGACAAGGCGGCCTGCTTAGTGGATGAAGGTAAGGCTGTTGATGGTCTACCTGGATTTCAGAAAAGCCTTTGACACTGTCCCCCACAACATACTTGTGGAGAAGCTGGCTGCCCATGGTTTGGATGGGCGTACGCTCTGCTGAGTGAAACACTGGCTGGATGGCCGGGCCCAAAGAGTTGTGGTCAATGGAGTTAAATCCAGTTGGCTGCCGGTCATGAGAGGTGTCCCCCAGGGCTCAGTACAGGGGCCACTTCTGTTTAACATCTTTATTAATGATCTTGATGAGGGGACTGAGTGCACCCTTGGTAAGTTTGCAGACAACACCAAGTTGGGAGGGAGTGTTGATCTGCCTGAGGGGAGAAAGGCACTACAGAGGGACCTGGATAGACTGGATCGATGGGCCGAGTTTAACTGTATGAGTTTCAATAGGGCCAAGTGTCGGGTCCTGCATTTTGGTCACAACAACCCCAGGCAACCCTACAGGCTTGGGGAGGAGTGGCTGAAAAACTGCCTGATGGAAAGGGACCTTGGTGCACTGATGGACAGTCAGCTGAATATGAGTCAGCAGTGTGAGCAGGTGGCCAAGAAGGTGAGTGGCATCCTGGCTTGTATCAGGAATGTCTTGTTCATGACAGATTAAAAAGTGTCTTCAGCCTGTACTGAGCCCTGCATGGCTTTCTCAAAAAGAATATCCTAGCATTTTGGTAATTGAGGTTATTAGTGCAGAAAATCAATGCCAGTTTGTTACATTCAGAACCTTTTAATGTTATGTTGATTAAAATCTTATCATGGTAGATTTTTTTCGGTAAAATCTTTGAGAGGTTTTTTATGTCAACAAATCCTAGAAAGCCTTTTATATCAATATTAGTCTTATGAAGTCCTTTTTAATAGCAGCACAACTTCTGAAGACTTTTTTAACCACAAAAATCTTACCAACAGTTTCTAAATTTACTGTGAGCTGTTCAAAGGTAAAAATCAAAGTACAAGTAACCAGCGCATTATGAAGTAAAAATACAGAAAATGTTGCATTCTTACAAATCTGACACTCTACAAAACACCATTCATGTTGTGGTGAACCTTAAATGCAGCCCAAGAGAATGTGAAATATAATATATGGACAGAAAATGTCTGAAAAGGGACATGGCCATCACAGAACAGAAACACCTTCTCTGCTTAAAGTAAGGTACAAGTAAAACACCAAAAAGCACAGTGATTAAGTGAGTAAGATCCATTTGTATGGACAGTTAAAGTGGACAAGGATGTGCAATTCACATTCTGACCAGGCAACATGGGCTGCATGGCTTCCTAACATCTCCCCTTCAGACAGAGCATCAGAAGGGCTGCCAGCACCATCATTAGAGCCATCTGAGACAGGAATCATCTCCCTAACCAACTCAGCCTCCTTGCATTCTGCTGCTGGGCTGTGATGATGACACTCCAGATCCCCATCTTCTCAAAGATCAAAGGTTTATCTTTTGGCCTCAGGCTACCAGCAGGTCCTGCCAGAGCCTTCAGCTCTTGCTGAGCGCTTTTTGCTCTGTTTGCACAATTCAGAAAGCTTCAGACTCTGTATTTTGCACTTTTGACCTGTTTGTTTTGATGGCGCTTTAAGTCAGATTCTTATTTACAGGCAAGCTTTGTTTTGCCAGCTGAGCGGCTAATTCTAACATACACGATGTGACCTGCAGGCTTGAGCTTTCAAATAGATCTTGCACTAAGCTGCACTAGCAGTTGACAGCAATAGAAATTCTTGAAATGAAGCAGCACAAGTGCTGTGGTTTCCCCAGGTCCATGGGACACAGCTGCCCACATGGTTGATGAGTACACACCATTCTGGTCCAAATCCCCACAGCTGCATAGCCAGCAGGGCACCCATTCCTCTACTCCCTGCTCATCCTCTCTGTCAGGCGATTTCAAGCAGCACGTCAAAACCTTCATGTTCTTTCTTCAAAGTGAGTGTGGATAAACATGATCCTGGTAGTTATCACCAGAGGCTTAAATATCTGTTGGAAGTGCTGTACAAGTTGTTGAGCTCTCAGCCTCACGATCTGATCATTTCCAATGGGTGCAGGAGAAAACATGCTGTCACAATTCAAGGCCATTTCTTCCTAAAAGTAAACTCTGCTTCCCTCATATTTTCTTCTTTATGACTCAAAGCTGACCTGTAAGAGGTGTCCTCAGACTGGGCAGTAAAATTCACAGACTCTCCTAGACTAAGAGAAGGGGATGATAGCACCATGAATATGAAGATTATTGGTTATACTGACAATCATTCTCCCTTCTTCAGCTTTTTGTTCTTAGGGAGTGGTTGAATACTCCCCAGTAAACTCTGCTCCAAAGGCAATGCTGGAGGCATTGACCTCTTTCTAGTATAGAGAGTTGGTGGCATCGTGCAGAGATTTACAGGGCAAAAAAAGAGGTTCTGAAGGACTTGCTATTAGTGTCTGCCTGTGTGTGTGAGCAGCAGTTCAGGCCCTCTCTATTTGGGATTGCGGTCATTTCACAAAAGAATTGTTCTTTTTCTGGGACCAGGGAATAGTTCCCGTAATTAGAACCTGTTGGTGTGTTTTAAGCTGTTAAAAAACTACACTAAGAATGGAAGGATTATTGCCCTTTCACCTTGTGTGGTCTTCAGCAGGCCTGAACTTTTGAGGGCTGTATTTTGATCACTGCCTGCTCAAAGTGGGAAATGTGCAGGCTTGAGCTTCAGTAGAAATGACCCCATTCTGCGTTTCTCCCCTCACAACCAGCAGAACAGCATCTGCTCCATGCCTGTATGTGGCGTGTTCCTCCTGCATGGAGTATGTCTATGAGCAGCTGGCCTTTAGGTGTGCATATATTATAACAACAAACAAACAAACAAAAAAACCTCCTCAAATATGTAAAAAAATATGTCAGGTTGATTTTTAAAAAGGAAAAAAAAAAATCATACCTTTTACTTTTTCTTTTATTTTCACATTTTCCCCTAATTGTATCAGACGTGTCTGGCTTGTGTTTTAGTGTGCTGGCATGTGGATTGTTCCCCACTGAGAAAGACCCATCGTTGCTGCCATAGTGGGACTTTGTTGCAGCACAAGTACAGCCCTACACCTTCCCTAAAAGAGCCCCTATGCATCACAAGGCCTAATATAGCCTTATCAGCCTGTGAAAAAGAAATTGTGAAATCTCTGCCCGTGACAGAAGCCAGCCTCATTTTACAGCACAAAGCAAATTAACTGGCCTCTATGATGTAGGTGGATTTTTGTCTCTGAGTGCATTTCAGCAATCATTAGACAGGAGACAATCCATGCAGTATTATATGTAGAGCATCCCATAAAATTTACCTTTTATTTTCCAAATAGTTTCCAGTCTCCCCCAATTAAACCAGCATTTTTACTGTGGTACGTGTACTGCTTAAGAGATGAGACTTTTTCCTATTTGAGTCTTGTCATTTTATTTTGGCTTTGAATTTTTAAACAAATGTAATAAATTGTGACAGAGCACAGTGTTCACCCAACATCTGGATGCTTTTGTACATTTCACAGTTATCTCAGCCTTGTTATGATAATTAATACCAATTTACTACAACTCAAGCCAACATTTTTGCCCTTTACTTGAATGAAGAATTTTAAAATCCTTTTCCCTGGCTATGGTTATAGATATGTTATAAGGGTTTACAGGTGTTGATGTGACTTTGGCTCATTTCAAGCTTTGGAAAGCCACTGTGTTTTCCCACAGGTGCCATCTCATGCAGTTCTTTCCCAGGAGAGTCTGCCACCACCACATCTGCCTCCCTTCTGTCAACAGAGCGGACATCTCCTGCTGGCAGCTGCAGGTGCTGTGCTACATCCTATTCATTCTGTACATTCATACAGATATAGATGCTTAGATTTGCTTCATTCATCCTCTTAGATTCAGGCATGAGCAGCAATCTGAATGCAGAAAGGAAGCTGGTATTTGCAGTTCCACTAGTTCCAGTTAATTACTATTGCTGATTTCTTAAAGTCTAATGGTCTTGTAGGACCTCACTGCAGTGTTTTGTTTTTCAGCAGCTTAGAAAGACAGTGGAAGATATATAAAACTTTTTTGTATTGATTGATGTCTTAAGCCTGTGAGTTAAGCTATTTGGCTGGAGTGGGGACACCTCTATGCTGGTACTCAGGACTATAGTGAATAAATTGTGAGGAGTAAAGACAATAGTAATATGGGCCTTGAAAACATCGTAAGGTCTCTCCTTTTCCAGAAAGAACAGTGAGTTCATCTCATGTTGTTGTGGTTTAACCCAGCAGGTAGCCAAACACCACATAAATGTATATGTGTAACAAGTAATGCACAATTGCTCACCACCGATGCCCTGCTAGTCGCTAGGCAGCAGCAGACCTCCCAGTGAACTCTTTCTTTTTCAAGCTTTCCTTTTGCGTGATGTCCTATAGTATGGAATATCCCTTTGGCCAGTTTAGGTCAGCTGTTCTGATTCTGTCCCCTCCCAGCTCCTTGGGCTCCCCAGCCCTCTCACTGGTTGGACAATAAGAGAAGCTGAGATAACAAAAACATCCTTGACTCTGTACAGCACTGCTCAGCAATAACTAGAAACATCACTGTGTTATCAACATTGTTTTTCTCCTAAAACGAAAACAGCGTCATACCAGACACTATGAAGAAAATCAGCTCTGTCCTAGCTGACAGACACGTGATCATCATGCTATCCATTTTGACTGCTACATGCTTATTTCTGGTACAGTAAAATCTGGATTAGGCCTGTTAAGCGCCTCACTAAAAATTAATAGCAAAGTAATATTGAAAAACCCAAGTACTCCAGAAAACAGTGATTCCCTTTTCAAAGACTGGCTGTATGCACTCCTTTACTGTAACATACTCCATGTGCACAAAATGGATTAGGGGATAAGGACAAAATGTATCTGACAGGCGATGCTGCCTCAAAACCGTAGCTAATTTTGGGCTTTGTAAGCAGTCCAGTGGTGGAGTGTTTCTCCTTGTTGGCACTTGACTGTGATCCAGTTTCCTCAAGGAAGAGCTATTTTTTATGAGTTCCTCTCTTGATGGCAGTTTGTTTCATTCCAACTGACTTACTTATGTAGAACAGGGTGTTTGGATGACTACATATCCTTTAGTTTAAGCCTGTTGCCTACTTTTTGAAAGTGTCCGTGAGGGTGATTATTTCTCTGTGTTTCTATGAGTCATCACTTAATCTGTTGCATGAGTAAAAGGTAGGTTGACTCAATTCGACTTTTACAGAACCTTGATGAACAATACATTGATTAAGCCTTGTTTTCAGAGTAGAATTCATCTTGAGGGAACAAAAAGAAAAGTATCAGTAATTTTTTTTCTTGAGTTGTCCTTAGACTTCGTTGAATTGCAGAACAGTATGAAGAATCTCAATTATGTCTTTTTGTTTGTTGCCTTGACTATATCAAATATGTTATGAAGAACTGTAATGAAATTGTACCCAGAGAAAAAAGACTTATGGAAGCTTTTTGTTTAGTCAACAATTATTTGTCACACCTGAACATTATTTTATTTCCAAGTGGGTTGGGGTTACAGAAAAAGTTTTTAAAGTATAGAAATATATCATATTAGTAATATCTCTTTCTGGAAGTTCCTAGACTGTTCCCAGGCATAACCTTCACCAATGCTATATGGAAATCTACATGCAAACTTCTCAGCTTTGAAAAGGGACGATGAGCTGTTATGAATTGTTCTGTACTGGAAGGAGGAAGAGGCCTATGGTAGAAGTGTACAGACAGAAGCTTTCCTTTGGAGCTTACCAGTTTGATTAGGACTGAATTGCAGCAAAGGCCTGAGGAAAAAACCTGCTCAAGTAAGTCTAACATGCATCTCAGGAAGAGTTTGATGGAACGTAGCAGTGTGAAGATTGAATAGCCTGGTCAAAAAAAGACGAAGATAAAGGAATGACAGAGAAGTAGTCTGAGTAATTCCTCTGCAGGATGTTCTGAGTTATATTTGCTGAAGGCTGTTTCATCTTCCTGGCAATCTTGATTGAAATAAAGTTGTACATACTTGATTTCAAACATCCTGATCTATGGTATATACAAAGAGTGAATCTTCAATTTCTCTGTCTGTATATGAAGATATGTTCTACTGCCTGTGAAACACAAAATGATAATTGGGATGAACTGCCAGAGGGCCTGAAGTCTACCCAAAAGAAATACAGCTAGTATTATCTGAGTACTGCAACTTTGTTCTTCTTTTGCCTGAATAAGATCCATCATGTATGTCATCAGGAAGTAAATAGAAACTGTGTAGGACAAACCATTTGTATCTCAGCGTGCAGAGCTACAGGGCTGCCACAGTGATCATCTTCTAACTTCGTTTCTGTATGCTTGGTTCTTTGAATTACATTTTTACATGTATTGTGACTGCGATGACTGCAATGATTAATTGAAAAGGAAAGATAACTCCTTTCCTATAAAAGCATACTTTATGTTCTAAGTGATAACACAATTTTATATTAATCAGTAGTCAGAAGGATTGTCAGGTGAAAGCAAATGTATAAAGAGGGCACATTTAATATACATGTATTTTTTATTTTGCTACTAAAAAATCTTAAACTGCTAAAAACATCATCATGACTGGTGCAGAAACAAGAGAGGTATGGTGTAGAATACCAGATATCTCTGGCCATCATGTAGCCATCACTTGAACATAACAAGAAATTAAATACTAGTATTTTCTAAGATTCATTCATTCATTCATATTTAAAATAACAGTGGAAACTGGATTTACTGCCAAAATAACTGAGAAAGCAATTAAAGGGATCATTAAAATATGCATTCTTCCTTTTGTGGTCAATGATTCTTCGAACTATTAAATATCAAAATGCTATTTATAGCTTTATACTAAATATTTGAAAAAGAAATCATCTATTATTGTATGATTATTTTTAAGACAACAATAAATCTGAAGAAAGAAAATGACTATTGACTTCCACCCAAATGCTTGTTTCCCATCACAAACACATCATGTGTGTAGTTCATTGTTTGATCTCAACAGCTTTGCATCAAAATTCTTCAGTTGTTTTTCCTTATCTACTAAAGAATTCTAGAATTACCAGGAGGCATTTTATTTTGTTAACACAAATGCATATAAAGTAGAATTAGAATGCATAAAGGGGCATCCCCTCTATACTTTGTAATTGAAAGGATTTAAAATTTTTTTTGACTATGCAAAATAATCACTGTATGTTGAGAAAGGATCTCCTAGCTGACATTTTAAAGTTCTTAAAGGGTAGGCCATAGAGAGAATGATGAAGAGAAATAAGCAGCTATATATGATTTAAACTTCTTTCACAGTATATTCAAAATGTTTGCATCCTTAAAAAAAAAAGAAACAATGGAAACATATACCTCTAAGTTTCTTTTAGGTGACAGATAAGTTACTGAGATGAACTGACAGTAGTAAGAAAACTACTTGGGATTATTTGTTCTTTTTTTGTGGGGGTGAGGGAGGGGGGAATTCAATTCCTTACGAAATCAGAGCAGGAATGTTTAAGAGCAGGACGTTTTAGATGTTTATATGTAGAATAAAGTGTGTTGAGATTGAGTCAGATGTGTAAGTCTGCATTAAAAGAATTATCTTAGAATTAAATGCAGTGTTGATCTATGAAAAGTAACCATCTCAAGATCATAAAACTCCAAAAAACATGTGGAGCTCCTTATAGACTGTTCTTCCTCAAATTCAATAAAAGAAAAAAAAATATTTTTTATTGTGTAAACCAGATTTCTGTACTACTTGTCCACAAACACTGCCTATTTAGTGAGTATCACTTTGATAAAAAGAACAGAAGAGACTTCTGGGAATTAGGAAAATGTTCTTCACTGAGAGGGTAGTGGGGCACTGGAGAAGGCTCAGCAGGGCAGTGGTCATGGCCTCAAGTCTGCTGGATTTCAAGGAGTGTTTGGACAATGCTCTTAGATATAGCATTTGAATTTTGGGTGCTCCTGTGTGGGGACAGGAGTTGGACCCCGTGATCCTTGTTGGTCCCTTCCAACTCAGGATATTCTATGATTTTATGAAGGAGCATCTTCTAGGGAGCTAAGAAAGGCACCACGTATCAGTGACAGTGCATGCATTTTTGTAAACTGACAAGAGGTGAACTTATCTTACTTCATTAAGAAGTTAATACACTACTATCAGTGAAACAAAAATGTATTAATATATATTTATCAATTAAAAAATCGTATATAAATACAAGTTTTCTTTTCCAGAGTCCATCTAAACAGTTCAGACAAACACCATGCAGTAGATGCCTTCATTAGGACATTTAAGTAGTTAATATATGGCTTTGGCCAGGAAAAAAGGACACATTTTAAAGCATTAGTGGTTGGCAATGGGTTGAAACTAGATGATCTTTGAGGTCCTTTTCAACCCAGGCCTTTCTATGATTCTATGGTTCTATGATCATCCTGGCCTCTAAATAAACAGCTGGCATTTTGGGTGGATGTCAGGAGATGTCAGGATGTCGAGAGCAAAAAGAAATGAAACCTGTGCAATTTTGCCAATGATCACTTTCATGGCTGGCAGCAGTGTAAGATCTTACAGTATATGAGAGAGAGCAGCAATATTTTCAGCACTGCACATTTCACACTGGTGGGGAAGATGTACTTCCTCTTCATTTTCCTTATTATTTAAGTATTAGCCTTGATGCTCTGCACTTGAGAGTAATGTATTTATAGGAATATATTTGATGGCACTTGATATTGAGGTATTGTTAGCTGTTACATTAAGAACTTTTCTACCCTACTGGAGAGGATGTTGGCAGTGCAACAGATTCAATGTGAAGTGCTGGCCAATTTTTCAGAAAGAAATACTCTGTCTTGCACAGCATAGCTGAAAGGAGCAGTTACACAGAGATAAGATGGAGCCAACAGCTGCCAAGTTGGACAGGAACCAAGATCAACAGGGTCCAGATCCATGCTGTGATCTAGCACCAGATGTCTCAGAGACAGACACCAGAAAACTGCACATGAGAAGTATAGGATGCTTTCCATTCAGAAACATCTCTTTCATTTGCGGTGAAAACTATACAACCGTATATTGAGAAATCTCCTGAACCACAGAAGCAGGAGGGCTTCCATGTGAAGGTGTGCTCAGCTCTGCCCCCAAACCTCCTTCTTCAGCCTGGCCCCTGGCTGTTATGCCCAAGGCCTTGCTCTATAGAGCTATTCCATAATCTAACACATTTGCAGTTGGCCGTATTATTCACATTATTGGTACTTGCTTGTGCTTTGCAGATAGTGCATTTATTACCACCAAAGAACCTGTAATCTGTTGCTTCAATAAAAGAGCATTTTTCTTTAAGCTAGCCACGAGAGTTCTCATCTTAATGGTGGCTGTGTGAGCCCATTTGGATGTGACCAGACTCAAAACACCAAACTTGGTGTTTATGCTTTAATGCAGCAGCTTCCAATTGGTCTTGCCTTTAGTATGCAATAATGCTAGGTATCCTTTACCTAAAAAAAAATGAGCCTTTGTCAAATTACTGTGAATTTGTGGCCACACATTCTGAGCTTTCCTGTTACTGGCACCTCAGGAGTCTATTGGAGCAACTAGAGAGTGCAAGCCACCAAGATTATTTTTTGAGAACATAATGTAACATTTCCATAAGGAAGATAAGCTTGCAGCAGCATGTATTGAGAAGAAAAATAATATGTAAGTAAAAAATGTTAATTATATCTGTAATAGATGCAACCATTATATAGGTAGCCAATGAGAGAGTCTGTGGGGAAGCAGAGATCCTGCAGTTGTTTGATGCTTTTTTTCATGTGTATATCTTAAAATCTTTTACCAAACTCTGAGTATTTACATTCTGCCATCCTTGACTTACACATCTTGTCACTGCCTCTTGTCAGTGATGCTTTGACAGCAATGCCTCTTAACAGTGAAGCTGTGGTGATGCTTAGGAGAAGAAGCTTATTTTTCTCATTTACTTCAGCCTTCTAGGTATTTATTTTCTTGTGCAGATGCTGAGATTGATGGAACTTGTTCTACTGAACAAGTAGCATTGTTTTGCTTAGGCATATTCTATATTTATTTTTCATAGTTGCTGCAATATTGATGAGATTCATAGTAGTATGAAGCAGATTGTTTTCCTCATCTCTAGACTTTTCAGATGTGTGTGTATGTACATAAACACACATATTATACAAAGAACACACATGTATTATACAAAATATAATATACACTATTTACATCAATTATATAATGCACATGTATAACATATGCATAATATTTCCAAGAAAAGAAGTACCACAGGTGTTTTATCAGACTCTATTATAGCACTTTTTAATTTGTGTTTTATATTTTTGGGAGAGCAACTGTGAATACCTGGGTAGTGACTTAAATATTTTATGTGCATCTGTTCCAGTGTGCAAATTAAGCATGGAAACCAGTGGACTGGGAAGAAAGGTAAAGAACAGACTGTGTGACTTCTCACAGTCCTTCTAATTGTACCTTTTACATTTCTGTGTTGTACAAACTAATATTTAAATCTGTGAGAAATTCAGAATGCACAGTGAAAACTTCTCCAGCAGAGGTTATGGGAACTCGTTATGTAATGCTTTGTGTTTTTGTAAATAAGAAATGCATGATGATATCCTTCCAAAATGCTTTGCAGGTTGTTGAGGAGAAAATGATACAAACTGATTCTAGGAAGCTGATCCAAGTGTTCCTCAAATTTATGAGCAATGTAGTTGCTCATTTATGCCACTCTATGTAATAAATAGACTTCCTAATTTGTTAAAGTCTGTCTATGAGTTCTGCCTCCTTGCCCCAGTCTTTTCTATTCATTTTTGACTTTATAAGTAGTCTGTTGGGGAACATCATCTGGGAATACTGATGAAAATGTGGCATTCTTGGAGTGTATCACTGTGTTTCAGTTCAGGCTTACTTTATGGAAAACTTTAGTTTTCAAAGTTTTTCAATGTTAGGGACAGTTGATCTTTCTCCAAGTTAAAAATAGACTAAATAACATAATTTTTTAATTATTATTATTTAAGTAAGACATCTGTAACCTAAAACATCAACATACGGAAAAACACTAGTAGTGTTGACATTACTCTGTAGCATTTTTACTTGAGTATTTATTCCAGAAGCACGCCATATATCCTTACCAGTGATCAAAATGCAGAAGAAGTCCCATTCCTTACTGAGCTAGAGAAAGTGACTGACATATATCTATGCAGCTGTTCTCCATCTGAATAGATCATTGACTATTGAGGCTGCATCACCCTGTAGATTAGGCTGATCTAAAGGCTGTAACCGGAAAGGGTGTCATTATTGCCTTTTATTTGCTGTTTCCTCTAATGAAGTGCAGTGAATCTGAAACATGAACACATTTCTTGAAGACTTATCTAGCTTGTTTAGCTTCAGAGCACGTGATTGGAAAGACGAGTTAAAGGATGCATCCTGCCAGCAGCAGAAGCTGCTCAACCATTGAATTTGGTGAAAATTCTGGATGTGAAGCACATTGCAAGGAGGAATTGACATTCACACACCAAAAAAAAACCCAAAACAAAATAAAACAAACAAACAAACAAACAAAAAGCACCTCAGGTAAGCTATTAAATCATTTGTATGTCTCAGTTTCATAACTTGGTGATTACCTGGTTTTCAAATGGCACAAATGATAGGTGGGGAGGCAACCCTGAGTATTTATTCCAGAAGCACACAATATACCCTTACATGCTGAGGGGCTGGCCCAAGTGATGCCATCATGCCAGTGGGTGGCAGAGATCTGACTGGGCCCAGAGTCTGCTCTCTGACATGTTTTAATCTATGAGTAGAGATCCCTGCTTTAGAGTTTAGCTTAATTCTCTGGAAAGTAAAAAAGCTTTCACAAGTCAGTATTGCCACACCACAGGGAACACAAGTCTGGCAAGATGAGATCAATGGAATATAGAACACGGAAAAAAGAGACTGCTAGAGACTGGGAGGGAGGTGGAGGAGAATCTGCAGGCTCCAGAATGGAATTGTTGAAACCATCAGGCAGAATTTGCCACTCACAGAGGCTGCTGGGGCTGCAATGGGGTTGGAAGTGGGTGGTTGTTTTCTGCAGGAAGGGCCAGGCACACTGGCTGGGAACCCAGCTGTGCTGCCTTTAGGGGTCTGGGCTGTGCATCAAATGCTCAGTGGAAACGTGCTGGATTAAAACATGAAAACTGCTTTCTCCGGGGGGGGATTTTTTTACCCCTTTTCTTTTCATGGTTCCAGTGTGTCCCACAGGCACCCTGGCACAGAGGTAGGAAGGGATAGAACTGCATCCAGTTCTGGGGCCCCCAGAACAAGGAGGACATGGAGCTGTTGCAGTTGGTCCAAAAGAGGTCCACAAAGATCATCAGAGGGCTGCAGCACCTCCCCTATAGGGACAGGCTGAGGGAGCTGGGGCTCTTCAGCCTGGAGAAGAGAAGGCTCTGGGGGAACCTTATAGTACCTGAAGAAGGCCTACAGGAAAGCTGGGGACAGACTTTTTATAAGGGCATGTAGTGACAGGATGAGGGAAATGGCTTTTAAGTGGAAGAGGGTATGTTTAGACTAGATAGTGGTAGGAAATTCTTTTCTGTGAGAGTGATGAAAAACTGGAACAGGTTGCCCAGTGAGGTTGTGGATCTCCCATCTCTGGAGGTGTTCAAGGTCAGCCTAGGTGGGACTTTGAGCAACTTGGTATAGTGGGAGGTGTCCCTGCCTTTAGTGGGGGGTTGGAACTAGATGATCTTAAAGTTCCCTTCCAACCCAAACTATTCTGTGATTCTGTGATTTCTTAAGCCTGTTTTTCTGTCAGAGAATTGTGTGTATTGGATAGCTTTACCTCTGCCTAGAGATGTATGGGTCAATGTCGGGTGCTGCACCTCATAGCTCTCCTACTTTTCTGTGCTTTACACAATCATTAGTATTAATGGCAAGTGATTATTAAATGGTAGTGTAACTCTTGTTTTAAATGATCACATAAAGGCAAATCAAACTAAAATCAGACCCAAAATGACTCTTCTCTTCTGGGCATCTTGCTCAGAAAAGTTGGAGTTTGAGAATGGTCTTTCAGACTGCAGCCTGTGGCCCATAAAAACATGGTTCATAGTAATGGGCTTGACTACTCTTCTGATTTGTAGATGATAATACAAATTGACAAAACACCAGAAAAATTTCTTTTCCAGCACGTTTCCCCCCTACTGGGAATCTTTGCTGTGGTGGCATGGCTGCTCAGCGGGAGAGACGATCTCTCAGCTGTGGTTGGTGAGGGGCACTGCTTGCTAAACTTGCTCTGCCTTGAACTGCAGCTCTGGCTGTGGGGAAGCTGAGGATACGAAGATGCTGATTAATGGCATTTTCAGCAAGAAATGCATCTCCAGCACAGATTTTTTAAAAAGCCCCAACATTTATTTATTCATTCCTTTACTGGGTGCTAATGTATGCAGTTAACATTGTACTTCAAAGGCACTTTCATGTTTTAAGGGAGAGGTGTCAAATAACGCTGTAGAGAGGTGTTTTTCCATCTGTTTGCACTGTGTTTTTCTGTTGTTTTTAGTGGGTCTTTTTCTGTAATCCAAGCTATTTCTGAGCTGATTATTTCAGAACTGTGGGATCCATTGCTGCATATTTCGTTTCTGCGGTGATAATTTGTCTGAATCCTCCTGCGTTAATCAAAAGCCAGTGACAAAAGTTCGCCAGCAGCAAAATGAGTAGCAGCCTGAGCTAACCTCTTCAGGTGAGAGCCACACTCTGCACAGAGGACGTGGGGAGGAGGAGCACTGTGCCCTATCACAAAGGGCTTATAATAAATTTTTCATTCTACCGTGAGCATTGCACTGGGAGAAGACATCTCTTTTCATGCTGTCTTCTAGCAAAAGTGCAGGAGGGAACTCTACTCAATTTTGATTGTATTTTCTCCTGGGTCTGACTTGCCCATGAAGAGCTCTGCTGGTACAGCCTTGTCTATATTTCAGTCTTGTATTGTGCTTACTGTTACAGAACGTTTTCTCAGCTGTTCTCCGGATCTTCTGATCTGCAAGTCAGGTTCTTTAATTTCAGCCATTCTGATGCAGATTTGGAGAAAAGATTGCTCTCTTTCTTTATGCAGCATTCTTTTATGTTCTTGAAATCTTTATTTTCTACCTTTTTTTTAGGGTAAGAAATCCCACTTCATTCAGTTTTTCCTGATACAACCTGCTTTGTAAACCTCTGATCATCCCTGTTGCTCTTTCTATTTACCTTTTTCCAAGCTGCAGTGCCCATGATCTGGTGTATCTTCAAGCTGCAACTCTTTTTTTATATGGATGCATAGAGTTGTCTAGTCCTCAGCCAAAGAGATGACTGATTCAATTTCAGCTCTTGCTCTGTGCTAAGCCTTAGATCCCTTCAGGGCAGCAGCAGTGCAACTAGTATTTTGCCACTTCGTTAATGCTCATTCCTGATTGTATGCAGTAATTTGCATTTGCCTCAGCTCTGTCCTCCACTATCATGTTACAAGGGTCCCATTTAACCTTTCTGCAATGAACTAGCACAGTTTGCCAGAGACTAATATGTCTGGTATTTGGGAGATACTTCCTTTTCCCACTTGGAGGGGATCTGACCATTTCTGTCCTGCACAGCTCTGTTTTTATTTGCCATGCTGAAGTCCTCTGGGACTCTGCAATGTGCCACTGGATAACTATCCACACACTGTAAACTACGTAATGTGCAGTCACTAGTGACCACGGTATTTACTAACTCACGTGACTTCCATTAGACTTTATCTGGTTACTTTACAGTCAGAAGATAGAAGCAAGCATCCCCAGGCAGCTGGAGATAACGGATGTCATCCTGAGGCAGGCATGTAAATCAGACTGGTGAGTCATCCTCTGACAGTGCCCACTGACTTAAAAGGAGCATGGGGTGACTGTCTCAAACCAGCCGTGGCTCACATGAATCCCAGCCCATGTTTTTGGTTGTCATATTACTCAGGGGGGTGAGAAGGGTTCATGAAAAGCCTCATTTTCCACTGACTTTGAAAAGACTTTAATTTCTGATTATGCTACCAAAACAAATGTAATAAACTCTTTGCTATGGGAAACCGCTGCCATTCCCTAAAGCTAAGGAAATTGACCTGAAACCAATGCATCTGTTACTGCTTTTAGCCAGCAAAAGATGATCTATTCATTGGAATAGACCACTAAAACCTTTTAGTGAACTTCAGTGGGGACTCAGTCAGTATTCAAAAAAGATTTTTCAGCAAAGACACATGTTCAGACAAGGAGAGGAAATTGCTTTATGAGCACCGTTAAATTTGGTTCTTTTATGGTTATTTAGTAAAAGCAAGTTGCATTAGAGTAGCTCACTCCTTTTAGAGGGACGATAAGAAGGGGACAGACTCATTTGAGAGTTGTGATAGGATAAGAGACAAAGGTTTCAAACAAAAAGAGGGGAGATTAAGACTGGATATAAAGGTTTTTTACAGTAGGGGTGGTGAGGCACTGGAACAGACTGCCCAGAGAGGTGGTGAGTCCCCCATCTCTGGAGATGCTCAAGGTCAGGCTGCACAGGGCTCTGAGCAACCTGACTGAGCTGTAGGTGTCCCTGTTCATTGCAGGGGTTTGGACTCGATGGCCTTTAAGAGTGTCTTCCAACACAAATGATTCTATCATTTGATTCTATATTATTGTTCCACCCATTATATTATCCTTGTGTACATTCTGCACTCGCAGATGGAAATTACCGTGATTCAGTAGCCCCTTACCTCATACACAGGTCTGAATCTGATGTAATGATTCAGGAACTGTGGTAATCTATACAGAATAATACAGTGTAACCTATAACAAAGTAGTGCAACGATAGAATATCTGTATCCATATCTGTATGTCCCTTAGAGCCTCTCCTACATTCTTGCTGTCTAGCACTGGCCTGTTGGCATGGCCCTGCTGGGCAATGCTCACACCCTGCTTCACTGTCAATACACTCTTTTCCTTGCTGCTTCATTCATTATTCAGGCCCATAGTAGCAGTGAGCCTCCCACCCAACATGGCTCACCAGAGACTCTTGTTTTCCTTTTGTGAACAGTTCCTTAGAAGTCTTGAAGCTGCAACCAGAGATGCTTTGAAATTTGGTTTTCTTTTTGTGAAAAGCAGTTGTGGTTACCCTATTCACAGCAGTCAGTATCAGCACATTTCCAGACCTGTCTGTATTGTTTCCAGTGCTCATACAACTGAGAGATGAGAGATCCTGTGAAAATGCAGAAATGAAATCTCTCTTTATAACAGTCATAAAGCTGCATAAAAATAAAATGGCATTTCAAGGGGATAACTGACTAATCAGAGACAGAAAAACTCTCCGCAGAGCAGACTGAAATTGTTCCCAAGCACTACTAATGTTATTATGTTTATGTGTTTTGCTCTGCAGAGAGTTTGAAGAGTGCAGCAAAGGGTACTCTATAAATTTAAGATAGTGCCATTGATTTCTGGAGGGACAGTGCAACAGTTGACAAAACTATCTATCTTAACTATAACATCTATCTAGCTGTTGTATGTAAAGTGTAAAGGCTTGAATTTACTTGTTAACCAGCCCTTGCACAGTGCCTGCAAAATCCTCCCTGACCTTGAGAAATTGTGTTTGGGGTTTGGTTTGTTATTTGGTTCATTCCAGCCAAGCTGGCAGTAACAGGACTGGGGGATACGCGGGTGGGAGAGTGATCCATGTGGAAATCTGTCACAGTTCAGTGCCTGATGGTAAGATAATTTCAGTAACAGAGAGAGGCTGCTGATATCTGACATCTTCACTGTCACATTAAGCAGAGAGGGAAAACATTGGCCCATTGGGTGAATAACCTTCCCAGTCTCCAAAGAGCCAAGGTAAGCAGCAGACGGTGGCACATCCTGAGGAAGGTGACCTGTCCTTTCTTGAGCTCTTCCTGCATTGCAGGTACATATGGGTTGGGGAATGCTGCATTTCTTGCCTCCCACTGAAGCATACACATTGTTCACATGATAGTTGGAAGCAACACAAGCTCCATACCAGTTTTGCCTTGAATTTAGTTACATCCTGAGAATCCCCTAAGAATTTCTTCGAAAGCAGGAGACCTAGTGCCTGCTTCTTCTAACGTCAGCCTGGTGTCAGCATGCACTTGGTGCTAGCACTATGACCACGTGCACAGTGGTTATGTGTCACATGGCTTGTGGCACCACAAATTTTGCTGCATGTGTGACAAGTGCGGTGCGACACGGAGCAATATGAGCCACACTGCGCTTATCAGCTTAATAATCTAAAAGTTATTTGATGATGTTCTCTTTGCATTTTATTTGTGCTTGTTCATTTGCAAAATTTGATCATTTGCAGTTGGCCGGTCTGTTGTTAGAGCGAGTTAGTTCTGCTGAATATTGGGCTTAATGTGATTTGAGAGTGTTATTAAATATGACGCCTGGCCTATTAGTCTCATTTTAACATGCTTGACATCTTCATAGAGAGCTTTGCTTTAGTGTCCAGTGATCCAGGGGAAGATCAGTTTCTGAGCAAGTTGCAATGCTGCATGCCATATTTTCTAAGAGAAAGAAAGAAAGAAAAACAATTATTTAAGGAAATATATAGCTTGTCAATCCCTAGCTTTTCTAGTCTGTGATATGAACAGTCTTTCAGAGTGAGCACATCACGTATCATTAGTGTAAACAGGTCATGGTACATGCCATGAATTTTAGATTGTGTGTCATTTTCATTTATTTTTCCTTATTTTGAGTAGCATCCCTCAAGTTTAAGCATGAAAAAATGCTCATTGAAGAAGCCTCATGGATTTATCACCCAGCAGGTATCGGTGACAGCTCTTGCCACAGGGATTATAACTCTTCTCTTGTCACTTTCTCCTTCAGCACAAGCCTGGGAATTTGAAACACAGACTAATGAGGGATTAGAAGCATGTAATTTTTAGAACCCTTGCACTGTCAGAGGAAAAAATAATAGCATGTTTCTTCTGTCATTCATGCCAACCTGATCTAAATTAGTTGGAGGGGCTGCAGTGAAGGACACTTCTGTCTAAAACTCTTATTTTCCTGTCAGCTACGTGGCATCTCCTGGTGACCTCTTTGTCTCCCATGGGGAATGACAGGGCAAATTCAGCTCTGGAGCTGCTGAGAGTGGGCCCGATCACTCTCTGGACTGCAGGCAGGGATGCATGCATGCACAGTGCACTCATTAATTGTGCATTATGAGCCTTCGTTGTTGAAAGTGAACAGAGCTTGTTAGTGGTAAGTACTGCAGGTTTTGGCTTATGTGGTTACTGAAAGAAGACTTAGAGATGTATCTTGAAAACATCAAAGTAGATGTCAAGAAGTGAATGAAGAACAGGTGGAAATCTGGAAGGGATGGATCTGTGGGGGTCCTCAGGTGATAACCACCACCTCCAGTGTTCAAAGAGTGTGAAACCTGTGCATGGTCTTGTTCTCTGAGACCAACTGTAGGTTATGTCCCTTTTCCTTAGCAGTGCGACAGCATCCTCTTTGAGTATGTTAAAAGGTTCAAATTAAAGGAAAAACTGGTTAAATATATTGTTGCTTCTAGTCTCTATGGGTTTTGGCAGTCTTTGCTTTACCTTCACTTCACTCTTTAATAACACGTAATTTCTTTTCAACTTTCTTTCAGTGTCTTTAGCTCTGTTTGCCAAACTGAATGCCTGAAGAGAGTGTATCTGGCTACAGACTGTAGTTTTGTCCTGGTTTTGTCTGAAATAGAATTAATTTTCTTCATAGGAGCTAGAATGATGCCATTGTTTGGATTTAGGATGAAAATAAAATTGATAGCACACCAATGTTCTACTTGTTATTGAACAGTGCTTACACTTGACTTGAAAAGTCAAGGACTTTTCAGCTTCTGCTGCTGTACCAGCAAGGAGCTGGGGGGCACAAGGAGCTGCGAGGGGACAGAACCAGATCAGGGGACCCAAACTGGCCAAAGGGAACTTTCATGCCATGTGGTCTTATGCTGAATAATAAAACTGGGGGAGCAGACTGGGGGGTTGCAACTTTTTGGGGACTGTCTGAACATCACTCAGCAGATGGTGAGCAACTGTATTGTGCATCAGTTGTTTTGTGTATATATATAAATGACCATTTTCCTTCCTCTTCTGTTCTATTAAACCATCCTTATCTCAGCCTATGAGTTTTGCCTTTTTCCAGTTCTATCCCCCATCCCATTGCAGGGGGAATGAGCTGGGTGTGCTTAGTTGCCTGCTGGGTTAAACCACTAAAAATTCATAGCTCTTTCAGGGTATCTTGTTTGTTTCTTAGTAGAGACCGGGAAGTCTTTTATTCTGGAGACTTTATACAATCTCTGGATGTGGTCTTTCATTCCAGAAAGTGCTTTTAATAGTGAGGTAAATTTTTAGAAGATGATTTCACAAGTATTCACTGAACTCCTCATTCTAACTAAGCTCAGCAGGCTTCTGAGTGAGACAGCTCTGGCAGGAGCTGCACAAGACAAGTACAGCTGTTTTTACCCACACATCCATGAAATCAACACTTCACACTTCAAGGATTGGTAACAGAGATGTGCTAACTCATGTTTTTGATACCAGACCCTAAGGCTGATGCTATTTCTTGCTTGCTTTCCCAGTATTCTCTGTAGAGGACCAAATAAAAGTTATGAAGAAGTTTAGGCATAGTAAGAATTAAAACAAATAAATGTTATTTTGAAAGAGCTCATCTTCCACACTGGTGGAAAAGAATGTTTTTAGCAAAGCAGGAAAAGAAAAGGTCTTAGCAGCAGTGATAAGGGGCAAACCACTTTGACCTTGAATTCGTATATCATCCTTAGTACCACGATTCAAGCAAGTAGGATAAATAACTCCGTGCCCTTTTAACACAGACTGCTGTGCACAGCGGGTACTTTCCAGCATTGTGGATATTCTTCCCAGTCTCCCCAGAGATACACAGACTTTGGGCAGAGCTCAAACCCTCTTGTAAACACCGTCAAGTCTCCTTCTTTGGTATTCAGCTATTTTAGCTGACCTCTGTACTAATTTATCTTTTTTAAAGCCTGTTTTGCTGGACTGCTGCCTACATCTGAAGAGTGGAAAGGAGTTCCACAGGAGTGCTCAGAACAGATAGATAAGCAAGCGCAGTCACCAAGAGCAGAGAGAGCTCTTTTGACAACTTCAGCATTTCCGAGCAGTGATTGCTTGTGGTGGCAATCATTTCTAATGTACTCCCTGCCTGTAGGTATTGACGTGTTTGCTCTGATGCTCGGTCTTTGTTTAGGTCTGATTACTGTGATCACTTCTTCTGTTGTAGGTTTGTACATCAGCAGTTTAATTACAAAGACAGTTCTCTCTTAAATGTCAGCTTGCTATATTTTTGCTGTCCCCGTAGCCATTAATGCCTTTGTAGTGATTCACCAGCATGGTTTTACGCAGTAGACCTTGCTACCAACCTTGACGTCAATGTAGTTTTTCTGTCTCATTTAAAACAGGAAAAGGAAAACGAGCTTCTGTTTTTCCTTTGATATGAAAACGTTTATGTCATGTTTATGTGTGTGCATTTACAACTGTGTGTGAGGGAGATATATATTCATGAAATTGGGGGACATTTTATTTTGATGAATGGCAGCACACTGCTTAGTGATTCATCAGGTCATGTCACATTGTCACCAAGCAACAAGATATAATTTGACAACACCATTAATCTTTTTTTCTATGTGTTTACCGATTCCTTAGAAGTGCAATTATTTTTTTCATGACTACTAGTAATTAACTATGAAATTCTAGTTAAAGCTTTTATTTTCACTATTTCTTTGCCAGTTATTTAGACTCTTTCCAGTTTGTCATGATTGTCTTCATTTCAAATGTCCCAGAAAGCAACATTCCCAGTTGCTCCAAGTGTAAATTACAGCTGTATGAAATTAAAAATGCAGTCAGTTCTATCATGCTGGATTATGCCCCTCTAGCTCTCGTCGCTTACATATCAACGCTAAAGAGTGACAGTCATTCACTGTGTCAATTCGCTTATCAAATGGCAGAGGTATTTTTAGCTTGGGTCATGGTTTTTAGGTAAAAATAGATGTACTTTCATTTGACCCAGACTGAAAGGAACTGGTGACCTCATTCAGCAGAGGATGCAGGTAGCCAAACACGCTATTCCCATGATTCACTTCATTTAGCTTCTAAGCCACCCTTTCCCAAAGGAAGGAAGATAAAAATCTGAGGTGAGAATTTTCCTCTTCACACAAGTAACAAGCCATACTTGTTGCAGAAAAGGCTTGATTCTCCCCTGTTTATAAGCTCCCATCAAGTACCGCAAGACAATGAGGTCTCCTTGGCACGCTTTCTTTTCCAGGTTGAACAAACCCAGTTCTCTCAGCCTTTCTTTACGGGAGAGGTATTCCAGGCCTCTCAGCATCTTCATGGCCCTCTTCTGGCCCGGATCCAAAAGCTCCACATCATTCCTCTACGGGAGGCTTCACATCTAGATGCAGAAACTTCCTCTTGTCTACCTCTGCTTTTCTCTGCACTATCCTGAACATCAGAACTATGGAAGTGGTGATGCCCTGCAATGAGGGGGGGGGGATCTGCCTAAGGATACCCACCTGTTCTTCAGAGCCAGAGATCCTCTGGGTTTTACAGGAGTCTCCTTAGCTTTATTCATTGTGTGTCAGGGAAAAGTCAAGAAACAAAAGTGAATGTTTCATGTTTGGGGCCTGGTTGTGTCACTAAACTAGATGACACTTGCTCATCTTAACTAGGGCTAACAGTAAAGTAAATATTAATTCCAGGTCACATGCTGATGAACTGTGCATGGAATAAGTATGCATCTAAAAATAGAACTGCTGCCTTCTAGTAAAAAAAAATGATTAATGCAAGTTTCGGAGGGCAGTGGTAACCATTAACTAAGCTGGCACCATCCCAGCCTTTGTTCATGCAGTTCCAGTACAGTGCAGTCTTGGTGCTGGTCAGACCTTCTGAAGATTATTGGAGTAAAAATATCACTCAACTCAGAAAAACAATTAAGGGCTCTTTCACTCCCAGCTATTAAAAAACTAGAACAAGCTCTGCCTAAAAGAAGAAAGAAAAAATCAGTTGATAGTAGGGAAATTTCACCTTTCTTTCAAATGTGCGAACACCAGCAGTGCCCACAAATGGTGCTGCTAGTAGGGATGATGGTGGAATGGAGTTAAATCCAGTTGGTGATTGGTCTTTAAAAGTGCTTCCTTTTAAAGTCAGTACTGGGGCCTATCCTGTTCAGTGTCTTTACTGATGACTGGATGAGGGCACTGTGTGCACCCTCAGTAAATGATGAGGGCCAGTTTGTGGACATGAGTGGTGGAGCTGTTCCGCAACCCTGTTGACCCTGATCTTGAGAGGTTAATAATTGCAGGACAACTGGTGTTGTCATGATCTGTGAGGGAGTAGTGCTGTGACTGTATCTATAGGCACGATATGGCTGTGCTTTCCACATCCATACAGGATCAGGCACTGCCTCCTGGTCCCCCATTCGCCCCAGAGACATTTCAGGGTGGCTTATTAGGGCTTGGCTTCCTCACTCACTACAGGCAAATGCATTCTGTTTTAATGCATTCCCTCCTCCCCCCAAAAAACCATTAATTGCCAGTTGCGTATTTTACCATGTGGGGCGTCTGCAAATAGGCAGCGCTACTCAGACCTGTATGTGAGGTTTCCCTGTCATCCTATCGTCATCCTATTGCCAGTGGCAAGATTGTGAATGATAATTTACTTTAATTTTTTTATCTGGGACAAACTGAGCCCTTACTCACAGCCAGACATTGTCTCTTAGCTGCCAGGCAATAACTTCTTAAGATAGGCTAACAAAATCACTTACAGATGTACAAAAACATCCTCAGGCTCCCTCTCACTTAATTTCCCTTTCTCTGGTGCTGCAAAGCTTGTAGTTGCAATGGCGTGACAGCATCAGAAAGAGGGACACAGACCAATCAACCTACACCTGCAAGTGGAGAAGTTTGGTGCCCATCTCAGAACTTGGCACCTTGTCTCTCTGTTGCCCAGCTGCTCAGACCTGGTGAGGCTGAACAGACATAGGAGCTAAAATGAAGATGCCCACATTGAAATCCTATGCATTCTCAAAAATAGATTTTATTCTCGGTCCTGAAACTTAAGTAGTTTGAGACTTTCCAGTTTGATTTAAAAAGGAGAATATGAATATTGTAAGTGACCAGGCACCCTGCTGTCTCTCTGCTATCAGTGCAAATAAATTGCAAGAGATTCCTCAAAACCAAAGTTCGAACACATCTGTCTCTATGCAGAGCAAAGGGAAATTTAGAGCAACAGTGCTCAACACCATAGTGTTTCCTTGCTGTTTTCCCACTTTCTCTTCTTTTTATAAGGTAAGGAGTGAAATCCTGAGTCATTTTATGACTTGGTTTTAAAAACAGACCCTTAGACTGGCTCTGTTGTGCTCCATTTACTCAAAGCCCCATATTGGATAATTATCTCTTCTCAATGTAGCCCACTGCTTGAAACTCTTCAGGGAAGTATAAACTGGTATAATGCTGTAGGAAGCTGTTCCATCATGGGTTCACGTGGACATTTATCTCCAGAGTTCAGAAAATGCATCTTGAGGAGGCTGGAGGGAGAAAGGTGGGGAATCCAGACTTTGCTGTTTCATGTTCGTAATAGCTCAGAAGGAATTGGATTGGATTGGATTGGATTGGATTGGATTGGATTGGATTGCATTGCATTGCATTGCATTGCATTGCATTACATTGGGTTGGATTGGATTGGATTGGGTGTACACAGTCATCTCAAAATAGTAGGGCTTGTTCTGGAAAAGGAATGAGAATGCACAAGCAGCCACATCAACATTAACTGAGTTGAACAGATGGCTGACTGGATCATGCTACTAAGATGGCATAAATTGTTGCAGGACAGTGTGACTGCCTGCATGTGGGTCATGATCACTGATATCCCATGTAGGAAGTGAGAAGAAAATTGCTGAGTGTAGTCCTGGTTCCTCAGACTTGCTGACTGTTGGCTCAAAGTCTACATTGCTCCAGCATCTGTAATCACCCATCCTGCCTAGCACAGTCCTTACCACTGTTTTGAAAAAGGCCAACTTGCAATCTATGGATACATGTTTCTTGTCCAGGTGTGAGAGCAATCCCCTCTGCGACTGCTAATGTACAAAAAATTTTACATGAGATACATCACTGTGGATGACACATTGGGATTTTGAAGAAAATGTGTCATTTTAATCTTTCTCATCTTTTTTTTTTTGTGACTGTGACATTCAACTCCTTTCACATCTTTAGTGTCACAAAAGATTTTGGCTGGTTATTCTTTGTTTTGGAGGCTTAGCGGAGATCTCATCAATGTCTACAAATCCCTGAAGGGCGGGTGCCAGCAGGCCGGATCCAGGTCCAGAGGCCTTGGGCACACACTGGTGCACAGCAGGTTCCCTCTGAATGCCAAGAGCACTTTTGTGCTGTGCAGGTGATGGAGTTCACGTTACCCAGAATTTGTGGAATTTCCTCCTTAGAGATCTTCCAGAGCCCTGGGCTCTGGCCCTGGACATGGCCCTGGGCACCCTGCTCTGGGTGTCCCCATTGGAGCAGGGATTGGACAAAATGGATTCAAGAGGGCCCTTCCCATCTCAGCCATACTGTCATTCTGTGGAAGAATTAGACTGAGGTCCCAGAGGTTTCTGTCTTGTGATCAGACTCTTATGAAAGATAAATTACCTCATATCACATAACTGTTTTCTGTTACTAAGACATACTTTTCCACTTACTTTCTGAGAAGATCAAATAGTTAATGGAGATTAATTAGGTGAGACAGCAGCAATCAATTTAAACATCCAAGAATTCAGAGGTCTCTTAGAACAAGGATGTAGTAGCTGATAACATTTGTGAAGTTGCAATTAGAGAATTTTACATATTCAAAAAGACATTCCTCTTGAGAGGCAGGTAACTTTTTTTTACTCTATACAAAGCTACAAAAAAGTCCTAATCACTCAGGAAGAATGACTTCCCATCTCTTACATGTGTGAAGATGACTGTTTGCACCTTCATACAAAATCGTCTTTGACTGGGACATGCAGTTTGTGTCAAAAACAGAACTGCTGTTATTGTGGCCTCAAGCTGGCAAGCCACCAAGGGAGCTAAAGGAAAAGTCTCAAAGGCTGAGAAGACTCTATCTTCACACCTTGCATTTAATAAGGAACGTGATGGGAGATACCTTGAGAGATGGCCACACTTTGTATCTTTCACTACCCACCAAACCTCATGAGGAAAGCCAATTCTTCAACCTGGGAGAGAACAGGAGGAAGTTTTTCACTCAGAGGGTGGTGACACACTGGAACAGGTTGCCTGAGGAGGTTGTGGATGCCCCATCCCTGGAGGCATTCAAGGCCAGGCTGGATGTAGCTCTGGGCAGCTTGGTCTGGTGGTTGGCGACCCTGCACATAGCAGAGGGGTTGGAACTAGATGAACACTGTGGTCCTTTTTAACCCAGGCCATTCTATGATTCTGTGATAATTTTTTCCACTGCTGTATTTCCCAAAGGGAGGCTCACACACAGCAGTGCTGTGTACTATGTGTGCCTCTTACAATGCTGCTGGGCCTAAGAGAAAGATGTCTCCTGCTAGTGTGGCCCACACAAATGTGTACATCAAAGCCGGTGAGCCTGCTCTGATTAGCTTGGCTGTGAGGCTGAGGTCAGGCAAATCTTCTGCAGAATATTGTATTCTCACACTGATTTATCACTGGGGTGTGGAAGAAGCCATGTACCATTGAATCTTGTTCCATTGTTGATCTTGTGAGTCTCAGGAAGAATTGAAACTGCATTCGAAACAAACAACATTAATCTCTTTAATCTGTTTCTTTGCTTTGTGGAGTTCACTAGTACATGTTGTACTGAAAATCAGAATCCTGCATAGCACCCCTGTGACATGGAGAGGGATGAAATCAGTCTCACTGATGTTATCTTGGCTTCAGATAGCTGGTACATTTATTGCCCCTGGGTATCTATGTACTACTAGTTCATGGATGTCTGACTTGGAATCATCTCTGGAACCTCTCATTTTGATATTTTAAGAGAAATCATCATTGATTTTGGCTGCCTTAGTCCACAAATGTGAATCGTGAAAATCTGTTTCAGAAGAAACTGAGACATTCATGTAAGTGGAGCCAACATTTTGACAGCCTTTTCAAGCTAAGCTGTACTTGCTTGGCATTCAGAGCTCTAACAAACTTGAACTGTCCACAGATACATCCCACAGACCCCTGTGATAGAAGACATGTACATAGAGGAAAGAAATACAGATTGAGGTAAAATGCAGAAATTGGAAATGAACCAATGACAGCGAGAGGTGGCAAAGTGCTACTGGGATAAATAATAATATGTCTCTGGAGGGCTGAGTCTAAACCTTGGGTTTTATTATAGGCCCTATTTGTCTGTGCCACAAAACAGCTGACAAATACTGCCAGAGCTGGAGTAATAGGAGATTTGTCACCTAAAACTCCTGGACACTAGCAGATCTCTCTAGACACTCACTTTGATGCACCACTGGCACTTAGTGGTATAGAGGCGCCTTGCTGTATAGCCCCCACCAACCCGAGGAAAATGAATGGGGACTGGGATTAAATTCATGTCTTATGATGTGAAGAAAAGAAATTCTGAATCAGCTCAAGCATACACCTGGAGAAAGCATACCTGATGTAAAATGTGGTATTTTGGTATATCTTCAGTAGAAACCATTATCTATCTAATACTAAGACAAAACAAAGCAAAGAAAAAAAAAAACATGAGAAAAGGTGACACAGAAAATCAGGATTTCAGCATGCTACTTGCTCTATGAGCAATGCAGTCAAGCCATGCCCTCCACAGCAAGCATCCAGATCTCTGTCTTTTAAAGAAAGGGCCATTGTTTTCTGTTGGCTTTTGTGATACAGGAAGGGCAAATATTCACTGGTCTCCTGTGCTTATCTTGGTATGCAGATTATTTATTGATAACTCCCGTAAGATTTGCTTGAGGTTAGAAGTTGTATCAGATGTTTATGTAATTTCCCAGAGTTTAGCCCCAAGTGTGGCTGGAAGTCTCATTGTAGCAGCGTGCTGGGGTGGTTTGGAGGCTTGTGTGTTCTCTCTGTGAATGCTTCAGGCTGCACTATGGTGAAGTGCGTGCTCAGCTTCATGCTGTTTTACACTGATCGACAAAGAAATAGTAAACTTGTAAAATCACTGAGAAAGGATGGGCTTGCAGCAAATGTGTACCCTCTGATGTGGGAGCTTTGATTTTTCTCCTCTTTTGACATGGACTTCACGTAAAATCATCCTGCGGAGAAGGACTTGGGGGTCCTGGTAGATGAAAAGCTGGACATCAGCCAGCATCAACAGAGAGGTGGCCAGCAGGATGAGGTGATCATCCCCCTCTGCTCTGCCATCATAAGGACCTATCAGAAGTACTGTGTCCAGGGCTGGGGTCCCCTGCACAAGACAGATGTGGATCTGTTGGTGTGGGTCTAGAGGAGGGCCACAAAGGTGATCAGAGGGCTGGAGCACCTCTCCTATGAAGAAAGGTTGAGGAGTTGGTCTTGTGTAGCTTGGAGAAGAGAAGGCTCTGGGGAGACAACTTTGTGGCCTTCAGTACTTGAAGAGAGTTTATAAGCTGGAGGGGGACTGACTTTTTACACTGTCTGAGAATGATAGGAAAAGGGGGAATAGCTGTAAACAAAAAAAGGTTAGATTTAGACTGGATGTTAGGAAGAAATTTTTTGAACAGGCACTGGCTTAGGCTGCCCAAAGAAGCTGTAGGTGCCCCATCCCTGGAAGTGCTCAAGGCCAGGCTGGATGGAGCACTGGGCAGCCTGAGCTGGTGGGTGGCAACCCTGCCCATGGCAGGGGGTTGGAACTAGATGTTCTTTAAGGTCCCCTCCAACCAAAGGCATTTTATGATTCTATGACTCTGTAATTATGTATATAATGTACCATCGGTAAATTTATGTAAATTTCCCAGGCTTAGTGGCTCAGATGCAAATTAGGAGAAATAATACTACTTTTCTTCTGGTTGTTGTCCATTTTGCCAATTGAAATTGAAATTGAAGCTGTCAGAGCTGGGACCATCTTTGCTATTTGTGTATAAGTACTTCCATAGCGGGCTTGCGGTCTCAGCTGGAATGCGGAGGCATTGCTGTGCCACAGATATTTACCAATTATTTACAATAATTATTCCTTTATGGAGGTGCACTTAAGCATGGCAAAGATTATTCTGGAAAAGAAAAACTTGGTGTCAGTTGGCTGAATTGGTTTTACTGGCCTGCATAACAGTGCAAAGGAAAATTTTTTTGCTTTAACAATTATTCTTGTAACTAAGGAAACTTGAGAGCAGCTACTGACTGGTTGCTAATTTGTTTGCTAGTCAAATTTTCTGGAAGCACCAAAGAAAATAAGATTTGGGAAACTGAAAATCAAACTGAGCACATTAATTATTTCTCTCTCTTTTCTTTACAAGTGAGATCCCTGCATGCCTCAGAAAATTATTGTGGAAACATCTGAAGTATTAACTTAAAAACTTTAATTGAAAATGTATCTTCTGAGAATTGAAGTTCTTCATCTGTGGGCTCAGACCTCCAAGATTTTCATACACACTGCTGAGGGCTAGCACATGGGAACATATAATCTTCTGTGGTGGATGATTAAAATAATTTTTATTAAAAAATTACCCAATTGTCAGAATCCCTTCCCCACTGAGCTTGGTGAATTACCAAAGCAGACACATTCTTACCCCAAAGAACCCTTTTAAAAATGAGCATGAAATATGTGGAAGGAGAGAAAGAGAGGCAGAGCAACAAGGATTTTTTTAGGAGAATCCTTGCAGCTTGTCTCTGTTTTCTAATGTTTTCTAATTCTTGTTCATTCTTCACTGTTGGATTTACTGAATGTTAAGCCCGTTTTCCTGAAGAAGTGAGGCTAATGAAATTGTACCCACTTTCTCCATTTGCCTGCCTAAAATTCTCAAAGATACTGTGTTTCTGAAAGTTTTGGGAGAACTGGAAAAGTCTGAGAAGAGCAAAGACAGTTTTTGTAGCCTGCAAAAGGAAAGGAAGGAACAACAGAGACATCTTCAGCACGTAGCAGTTGGGAAATGTGTCATAAAAACATCTCTGGAAAAGCTCTGCTTTTTTGGCTGAGTATTTCAAAAGAGCTCGGTAACACATCTGGATATGGAAAGAAAAATGGTTTTTTAAAATTATTTTTTAATAATTAAAAAGACACTGAATCATTTGTTTGTTTGCTTGTTTTGTCTTATTTTGTTCGAGCTCATAGAAGTTAGGATCCAATTTGGAATGAAATTTTAAGGACTAAACTTTGCAGCTTTCAAGAGGGCTCCCAGCAGGAGCTGCTGAGTTCAAACATTGTTGAAAACTCAACTGTTTCAAATACCTAAGCTGGAGCTGGTCTGCTCTGAGCAGCTGTTAAGATGACCAGATGTCCTCATTCATCTGGAATGCTGGCCCTCATCCTGGCAGCCCAAATCTGCTTTAAAGCAGATTTTCCCCACTTTCTTCCCCACATTCCTTAGGAGAAGAGAAAGTGATAGGCATCAGTTCCCAACTGAACGTAACTGAAATGATCTGGTTGAGGAAATACTTAACAATGGGATCTTTCCTCTCGCACTCTGTATCTCCAGATGATATCCAGGCAGAAGGCATGCACTAGATGTCTCAGTGCTGTTTTTCTCTTGTGTGTACTTCAAATGAATATTCTGTAATATTTAATAAGATATCAGAAAGTCTAGTTGCCTAGAGATGCTTTTTGTAATGAAATTCCTCAGGGATCAGTACTAGTCGTGCCTCTAGCAAAAAAAAAAAAAAATAAATAATAATAAAAATTATCAGTTTTCTGAAAGTAAACCACAAATAAAATTTTAGATGAGATTTATAAGCACTACTGATAAGAGCAGGTCAGCCATGATCAGCAATATGAATTACTTGTTGATTACAGGAAAGGCTCATTCAACAAATCTGCTTTCGTGTAGGTAAATGCAACATTTTAGGGCTACAAACAAAGAATATAGTCTGTTATCTCTGTAGAAATAGGGCATGTGAAAACACTGTGGAAATCATCAAACCACTGTTGAGGTGCAGCACTGTGATGAAGAAGGCTGATGTAATTAATAAACATACGATGGGAAGCAGAAGAAAGAGGAGGTAGTTATTGTTTTGTTAGTGGCATTTAACACTACTATGGAAGGGAGATCTCTCCAAAGAACATTGCACAGCGATCCCTTCAAAACCAGAAAGCTCCAGAAAAAAGCAAGAGATGAGGAAAGGGCAAAGGACTTTATGCATAGGATTCAGCAAGGGACATTTTGCCTAGTCCTGAGAAAATGTTATTTTTTACAGTGATGGTGACTGGTACCGACTGCCCAGAGAGGCGATGGGATGACTGTCCTTGGACTTGTCCAAAGCTTATCTGGATGTAGCCCTGAGCAACCCCCTCCTCCTCCTCCCTTGAGTGATCTTCCCAATCAAAACTCCCCAACTCTCCACAACTCTAATCCCAGATCTATAGGTTAAGGTCAAATATTAAAGATATAGGTCAAATGTAGATGTCTGCTTGCAAGTGTTTAAATTTTGTTGGAGTGAATTCTACTCTAAAACGTTCCTGAATCTGGTAAAGACTTCAAAAAAGCTGTTATGTGGAAGCTGAAGCCAGTTAAGCTGGAAATAAGGAACATATTTTTAACAGGAAGAATGATTGCCTCTTGGTCAGTTCACCATGTCTTATATCCACCGCTTAAAATTAGACTATTTTAAGAAAATAAATACATCAAACTATGAACCAATTAAATATTCTTGTCTGGTGACATAGATACACTTGAGCTCAAAGAATACATTTCTGTGTGTTTAACTTTTCATTCATTAGCATAAACACATGGTGGCAGAGTGTCTTTCCACTCTCAATGATTCTGTAGGTGTCTTATGTTCTGTAGCACGATAGCTTACATCCATTTCCAAAAAAAAAAAAAGCATATAATACAATGATGGATATTCTCATTACTTCAAGACACGTCTAATCTTATGTTTTAACATCTAATAAATTTTTCTTCTTGCTCACTTCTGCTGATAATTTCCCCATTAATTAAAGATGAATTACATCTTGTATCAATACAAATGTTATGCCTTTCAATGATACTAGAATGCCCCTTAATTTTTTTCTTGGAAAGTGGGAAAAAAGTCCTGCTTTCCCTTTTCTGTTCCCTTCAGATTTTTTTTTTTAATTTTTTTTATTTTTTGCATTGGGTATCTGGTCAAATGGTAGAATATAGGCTTGACAGACATCTTCAATAATGTTTGGGGTTGGTGTTGTGCAACCCCAGAGACAGACCTGATCTAATCTCTGCTGTCTTGTGCATGGATAGATACCTGTAGCATTCAGCTATCACAGAGTGCTTTTTATCAGAGCACATCCTGGAGCACTGTATTTTTTGTCATCTCTGTTTTGCTATTATAGACTTTGATTTACAGAGAGATGAGATGAGATAGTCAGAGCTTTCTTGGGACAAGACATGGGACCAGAGCCAGCGCTCAGCCATGGGACACCCACCTCACTCTTCTGCATCCTGCCCACCGTGAGCAGTACCACATATATTGCAGCAGATTTTAGCCCATTTTCCTCTCCCCATCCCCATCTCCCCCCTCTTTTTCTTTTTCTTTTTCTTTTTTTTTTTTTTTAAATAAGAACTCAATTCTCCATTTCAGATCAGTAATGGATTCTAGGTAATATTGCTCTGCCAAATTGGTATCATTGCCATTGCAGTAGAAGTTGTTTTCTCTGGGACCAAAGGGTGAGCTGGACAAACCCTGTCAGAATGCAGCTCCCAGCACAAATATGAAGATGCTGATTTAAAGCATCTGGTAGCTCATAATCATGGGAACTATTCAAATTTAATTCCAACTGTGTGGGTGTATAGGTTATTAACAAGAGAAATAAAGATGAGAAAAACTTCATTTAAGAGTCAGTGCATGAGGTTTGGACTTGTACTACATGTGGCCTTCTTTCCAGTCCTGCTTTAGACTTGTAGTGTAAATGTGAACCAGACATTTAACCTTCCTATCCCTGTATTTTCAAATTAAGAAAATGTGAGTAATATTTCCAAAGCTTTAAGTAGCTCTTTAAAACCCTTGTAAGGTATCAGAGGTCAGTAATTGTGTTTGCTATTGCTTGGTTATATTTTCCCACAATGATACAGAGAGAAGCAGTGGGTAATACAAGGCAGTTAATTCTCATCGATATCTAGTTCACCGGTGTCTAGCTCCAAATAATGAAAGAAAGATTCAGATTTATTGAAGACAATGGAGAAAAAAAACATTGGAACATAACATTTTGTATTTGGTGCACTTAGTTTAAATGAAATATCATTGTTTAATTTGTGTTTATGAAGTATGCCAGACATTTTCTGTTCATTTTAAACTGTAAGATGTAAAAATATGGTATTACTCTTTCTGCTGTTTTCAAGCCTTCATTTTCTGAATTTTAGGTATGATGAACTAGCTAACATGGAAGCTATTCGCTAGAACCATTTTGTTTAGCTCCTATTACTGGTCACAGGCTTTGTCTATTGTGGAAATGTCATAAAAGTCTGTAAGCTTAAATAGCATCTGTACTTAAAAAGAAAAAGAAATACAGTGTGGTAGCAAATACATCAATAAAACACAAAATGGAAATGTGAGAGGTATATTACATACTCTTTGCAGTAATGTGCCATGGAGTTATGGCTTAATTTCCTGAGGATGAGCTGATGTTCAACATTTTGAAGATAACATAATTTTCAATGATTTTTTCAAAGTAAAATCTTATAAAAGTACCCAGAAGGCTTACCAAATATTGACCTGAAAACTAGATATCTCTAAAATTCATTTTGCATTGTAGTCAGAGAACCAGAACAGTACTGAGAGAAACAAGTCCAAGTTCCATGCACAAAATGTGGACAAAGTGTGTTTAGCTTCAGTGATTACTAGGACTCTGAACCACTGCCATCCCATTAATCTTTAACTTGGGCAAACACATTGGTAATTTTTCAGAAAATTAAAAAATAAAATGCTTGTAGAGTTCTTTTTGATCTACATCAAGCAGTAAAACACAAAGATGGTGCAGAAGGATGTCTAGTGGGATCTTTTGGGGGTAGTTCAAGCCCTGTGTGAAGGAAGGACTGTCTTGTTTGCTTTGGAGACTTTGCACTTCAAGATCACTTTGAAAAGTCTATGGCTGACAGTGATATTTGCGTTCTGGAGTGCCTGATGCTGCATATGGATAAGTGCAGCTACTGAAAGCTTTGTGCAGGTTTGGGTGGATGTGGGACTGGAGTCCTCAGTGAGCTCATGTAATATTTTGAGGAAAAGTTTTCTTGAATCAAAGCTTTGTGGGTATATTTTACTTCCACAAAATGTAGTGAGTTTGTTTGCTACTTGCATGAACTAAAAATGATCATTAAGGTATTCTTTAAGAGTTGATCTTTTTTTTCCCTCTCCTGGGTCAGCTAGAAAGCTCTTGCTGGGATTGAGTTGATAAACTCTATCACCTCTACAGCAGATGCCTAAGGGGTGGAGATAGATCCTAGAATATGGCCAGGGATATTGTCTTGAAACCAGGAAATAGTTTGGGACAGGGGAAAAGCGTATCATCCTGTTTTGAACTATTTCATGATTCAACCAAAATCTGTGCACAATTGAACTGTATAAACCTTGATTATGTAGTAATTTTTACAAGAACGCTACACGGAGAACAATAAACTCATCTCATGATAATTCATCAAACACTAAGTTAGTAATTTTATAAATGCATAAATGGGTGGTGGGCATGGAACAGGCTGCCCAGGGCAGTGGGCACGGCCCCGAGCTGCCGGAGCTCAGGGAGCGTTTGGACAGTGCTCTCAGACATTGGGTTTGGATTTTTGGTGGTGCTTTGTGGAGCCAGTACTCAGTGGTCCTCGTTTGTTCTTTCCAATTTGAGATATTCTGTTTCTGTAATTCTAGGAAAATATAACGTTTCAGTTTATATATATTGGGTGCTAGGACACAGCATGTTATAGCTGTTCACCTCTGGTGTTAAAAACTGGAGCTCAAACACTCAAAGAAGAATTATGGTTTAGAAACCGTATCACAATCAATTTTTCTCAATTCATCCAGAAAACCTCGAGAAATTCTTCATATATGAATGAATCCTCTTGTGTGCCTTCTTTCCCAATGACCAGTTTCCATCTACAGGCTTCAATATATAGGAACTTTCTTATGATCACTAATGGGATAAATAATAATTATTGCACATTATAGGTTATAAAAGTTGTTGCTTTGCCTTCTTTTATTTTAGTATAGCAAGTATTGTTCTACTAGGATATACAACGTAATTGAACAATTTTTTTTCTCTTTCTTTCATTTCTATCATTATTACAATTGATTTACTAATTGGTATATTGAATTTAGTCCAGTGAATTTACTACCATGGTGATTCTTGTTCCTTCTTCTTTTTCTTAGGAAATATGTTTCTTTTTTAATTCTTCAGATGAGGAAGTATTATGATTGAAACCAGTAAATGGAAAAAGAAATATGTGGTACTGAAAAAAACATTAAAAAACACAAACACGTGGAAAAAAAGCAATGGGAGAACAATATGAAAATATCATAGAAACCAATTTAGAAACATTTTTACAATATCCTAACATTAAGACTTGATAATGAGCAGTGAATACTAGTGAAAGCATTCATGATCCCTCTGGTCAAGCTGGAGGAGCATATAAGAGGAATTCTTCTGGCAGCACAGTTGTACTGCCCAAGTCTGCCAGGTTATGGAAAAATATGGGCCCACATCTCTATATTATGAAAGATGCCTCAACCATTAGTGACAACTCATCTTCTCCTTGAAAATGCTGAGAGATCACTGTGAGAGGCAAAACTTTTGAGATCAAGAGCTCTGCTACACATCTGAAGTTTCTTGCTGGACTGCGCTTTGAGGCTTGTGATTGTCCTAATGAAGTCTTCTTCATGATGTTTCTTCTCTTTTCCATATGTAATCATTTTTATTACAGTTAAGTAAAATGTTTTTGAGAAAATTCGGGAAAATTAGAAGCCTCACCCTTGAGACTTTGTTCAATGTTGCGTGTCTGTACTGCATTTCATGCAGTTAGGTAGCACTATATGGGCTGTTCTGGGGAACTTTCTACTACAATACCACAGATGTGGTTTGTCGTCTCGCCTGTGTTCTTGTTTTTCCTGGTAGTCTAAAGCTGGAAGCCTCATTGTAAGTTACAGTTTCACCTGTGTGAAATCCAAGTTTGTCAAAATTTGCAGGCTGAATTTTAAAGGCACTTAATGCGTTGAGACTGTGAGAAATCAGAATCCTCACAAAAAAAATGGTAACAAAATGGATAACAAGAAGTTATTTCAACTAATGCTGAAATGTCTGATCAGGAAAGGTGTAATTTTTTTTTATCTCAGTCATCTTTCTGAATAGCAAATGATAAAATAGAGCCATGCACTCAAACTAGTTTCAAATGTATAGCTCTTTGATATTGTACCCAAGATACTGAGCATTTTTCTGTTTTCTGGGAAAACTTTTTTACTGAATTGTAAAGCAGTGTCACTTATGATTCACTATTAAATTTTCATCCACTTGTAGGCACCAGCACAGATTATGCAAAACAGAGACTGAAAAGCAGGAATTTTCCTGCTGCTAATGAAGTGGACAGGTGGTAACCTCACTTCTGATTCCTAAAGTGTGTGGATGATCATGGAGAAAGGCTGCAATTATCCAGATCAGAACAAAGAGGATTTGCACAGACCAGCCTCTGAATCATGCAAAATGATGGTTGTCTCGTGATCTTTTTAAGCTTCTGATGCTGCTGATTTGCTATGTATTTTTCACAGAGCACCATTCTTAGATAATTACTGTAGCTGGTGCCATAGAAAAGAATCTTTAAATTGTATATATTAGATGGTATTGAGGATGAGATTGCTTGATATCAATTTTATGGTTCTGTGATGATTCTAAGTATTCTTTTCAGAACATGAACATGATCTGGAGGCTTGGAAATTATTGGATTAGAGTTCTGATTTTGGCAGAAAGAACTATTGCATGACATTACGTGAATGGCAAAAATCCACAATGTTCCCATATTGCTGGCTGTTCAGTGAAGATACGACAGGAAATGATGCTCACCTCAAGCAGATGCTGATAAACTTTATTACTGTCTGCAGTCAAGCTGTGAACATATGCAGAAGGTTATCTGGACCATTTATTAGTTGTCCTGTGCAAGGTACTGAGAGCCTTGCTGTGGAAGATGATTGCCATGTGAACGACTGTTGCTTTGAATTTCCTCACCTGCCAAATGCTGATATGGTTGGCACACATGCTTTTTTATAACTTCCTTTTTTCACTGTTTTCTTTCATCATATACTTCCACAGCATCTTCCTTTCCATTCTGTCATAAAGATCGCACCTTCTCATGACTCCTTTTTGAATTTTTTCTTATGTTTCCATTTTTTCTCTGTCTTTTCCTTCTTCATCTAATTTTCCCTCTCTTTTACTTCACAGCTCCCTTTCCTCCCCAGCATTTTGTTGGCTCCTTTCTTTCATTTTCCCTCTTTCTTCTCACCGCATTTTTTCCTTCTTTATTTCTACCCAGTGCGTTAATAAAAGATTTGACCATTTAGATATTTTCCTTCGCTATACTTCAGGCTTCTGAATTATTTCAATAGTTCTACCAAAACTTAATTACCACATCAAAGAGGAGCTGTCCTCATTTAGGCAGGATTTCAGCCTTTTCATTTTTTAAGTGTGTTTGACCTAATTAGGAGCCCCATTTCAAAAGACACTTCTACAGAAATAGGAGGAAATCGTACAAGTTGCTGCCATGTTATTGAGCACATCTTACACAGATGTTGAGAAATATGAAAACGTCAGAAATTTTATTGAAACATCTTTTATAAAAAACTTAGCAGCGAGTTGTAGGAGTTGGAATAATACTGATGGTTAGATATAATAACATCCTGTTTTTATGATAATAGCACATATTTTCTCTGTCAGGTAAATACCGTCATTTCAATGTAATAAGCAATAATCAAATGTCAAGACTTGTAATCACTATACTTTATGGCAGCAGGTATTATTTTATGATCTACTTGTAAGAAAAGCACCTTCTCCATCTCATATTATTATGGCTTCCTTGTTTCTGATGAGATAAATTCACTTTCCACAGTCTACATCAGTCCTGCATAGGACAAACTGTTGAGTTCTATGGATTTCTGCTCTGTAAGTAAAAGTTATTAATTCTTTGTATGTAAGCTTATGCTACAGCTGAACTTGGGTTTCAAACAGTGTGACCAGTGACTACATAAGCAGTACTTCAGGTCCCTTCTAGCTCCTTCTGTGAAGGTGTTTCCACTTCTTAAATCTTTATTAAAATTAAGATTGGCAGTTAATAGAATTATAACAGTCTCCATTGTTAATCAGGAGAACCATTCACTTAGGGATATGGCATATTCAGAATTGCATGGGAATTGTAATCGAGGCTGCAAGTCGTCCTGAAGCACACAGGGATGCTCAGACTGAGAGTCACAGCTTGTTTAGCATAAGGAAAAGTCTCTTCTGCTGGAAACTCTCTGCTGTGTGTTATGTAAGAGACCAGATGCATGGTGGGGTCTTCCTGACCTTAAAAACTGCAGGCAGCCACTTCTGCTGGCTAAACTCCAGTGATGGGGATGGAGCTAAATGAGCAGGGAATTTATTACTGAATCCAGTTTCTTTAATCCCCAGGAACATGCAGATGGCTCAAAGGTATGTCTTCAAACTCCACAGCTTATCTTTCACATATAAATAAGAAAGGCTGCTGTGAGTGTGAAGTACCTACCTGTTTCCTGGTTCTGCAGCTGAGCTCCACAGGGCAGGAAGGATTTAGCCTGCATATTTGCAAGTCTCTGAGATTATGACTTACAAATCTGACATTTTTCATAACTCTCTGCCAAGGGCTAATTTGCCTCTGCTGTGAGAAAAAAAGTGAAAAGAAATCTTGTCTCTTGTTATGAACAGTTCTAGAGCTGGTGGACAGGGAACCAGAGGTTGAGAGGAGGATTAGATTAGAACCAACTAAATGATGTTGTACCTCTGCACGCACCAACTTTGAGAAGGCTACATCAGGGGAGGTTGTCCATAACACTTTCTGCATGTAAAGTAACTATTTAAAAATGAATGACCTAAGAAGGTGATATTCAGAAGAAGAGCAGCTTGTGCCATATGTGTGTTCATAGTTACTTTAGCTGCAAAGCAAATATGCAGTTTGAATGGAGGAAGACCATGAAGTTACAATGCCATTACTTTCAGAGGTCGTAGTAGAATCCTCGCTTCTTCTAGTGTATCAGATTGATAAATCAGAAATGGAATGGACCTCACTGAATATGTTTCTTGGCTCTAATTCATTTCTTTGTGAAGTCCTCAGGCATCTGTTTACTGCCTCCAACTCGGGGGAGCAGACCTCTTACATGAAACAGAACACTTCAGCGCCAAATAGCATCCAGCCAAATGGCTCTGGATCACATATGCTATTCTCAAGCAGAATAGTAACTTCTTGAATGGTAAAAATCTGACTGAAATGTGTCTTCACTTGATGGGAGTCTACAGGTATAACAGTAATTTAAGTGTACAGTAGCAGGTTTCATGATGACTTTCAAAGTTTTGTGGAATTTACTATAGAAATTTGAGAGTTTTCAGTGGTTCCATGTGATGGCTGGTGCTAAGGAATCCCTTCTAGAAACGACTGTCTGTTGGTGATCTTATGTTGTATCTGTGATCAGTGAGCTAGCTTTGCATCTTCCAGAATGAGAGTAAGTACCAGTATGAGTGCCGACTATTGCCGAGTGACTGTATTTTGTCCTGAGGTTGGAAGATCTTTGACTTTTTTCCATGTATAAATTACCATTGGTACCTCCATTCTTGGCCCCTTAGTGCAAGCAAGAAGTATGTGAACAATATGTTTGCTTACAAGTAGCAACTTTTTGAGCATCAGACATGGCAAGTACAGGAAAAAAAAAAAAAAAAGGGAAAAAAAATCCAATCAATTCTTTAAAGTAATCCTCTCCTTTTCCATAAAAGATGTACGAGTATATCAATTAAAACAGTCTCTTTGCTGCCCAGTAGTGTGACAGAGTTTCCAAGAAATACAAAACACAACTAAATGCACAAGTAAATTTCTTTCATTAAACACCATTACAAAAATATATTTTTGATGCTATTTTGTGCAGTAGCAGATTAGCTGTGGGAAGCAACTTATGCAAGAAATGATACTGCATATTATGTTAGTCATTAAAGTAAATGGTGCTACTATTCCATTAATTTAAATGGGAAATTAGGATTGTGATAAAACAATGGGACTTTGCTCACAGCACACACACAGTGATGCTTTTAGAAACTAAACCTTGAGCTGTTCTAAGAAAATACCATTTGTGAGGCTGATGGTTGGATGCTGAGTGCCCTCATTTTCACTTGGCACACCATCAGCGGGAGGTACTCAAGCACACTCAGTGAAATATTAAGTAGCTGTAAAAATGGGAACTTTTGCTCCAGAGATATGTTTGTGATGTAAGTCTTGTCACAGATGAGTCACATTATTCGCGGGAGTTTCCAGGAATGAGCAATTTTTGACAATGTGATAATCCTAGTTGCAGATGTGTTCACTCTTTGGATTTTAACAAGTGCTAATTGAGCATAGTGGATTGTGACCTTCCCAGAAGACCTCACTTTGAAAATTACTATCTTAAAATACATCCAGTCTCACAAGGTATTAAACTTACTAGCCAATATGCAGAAAAGTATCTTTTAGTACAGTGTGGTTGTACTCTGAGAACAGATGGCTGATATAACACCACAACAGAAATAGTTCTTGGACATACAGTGCAGAATTTGTCATTGCTGTCATTTAAATCTTGAGTTTCTTGATAGTAAATATGAGAAAATGTGACAGCATTTACATAATGAATGCAACAGAATGCATTTTACAATAGCATTTCTACTATTTTTTTTCTTATTTCTAGTACAAACAGCATCCGTACGCCAGAAATGTATTATGCTAGATACTATGCAAGCATTAGAAAAAGTTGGTTCCTGTCATGTATATGTTTTTTAATTGTTTGTATAGGAGAGAAAATTGCTCAGAGAACAAGTGGAATCTGCACATCTAAGAATATTCAAGACCGAACTGGACAAGGCACTGCACTGCCACTTTGAAGCCTTGAGCAGCAGGCCAGGAGATTCCTTGCAACACGAGTATTATATGAAATTACTAATATATATCATTGTGTACTTCTATTATGACCCAAAGGTCATGTCAAAAGATATTTACAGAGAACTACATTGTGCAAAAGGTTGTTTGAGGTGTGGAAGAAAACAAAAGGAAGAATCATGGTCAAAACTAAGTCTTCTCTTCACTCAGTGATCCTTATCTTATTCCTTGACTCCTCTCACAAGCTCAGGTCCAGTTGGACTGCACTAACTTTTACAGAATAAATTTTGAAAGGTGCAGACAATAGAGCAAGCCAGCCTAAATTTTCCTATCATTTTTCAGCTGGAAGGAACTTTTTTCCTATTTGTGGCTTAAACATAACAATAAACTTTTTATTTTCCCATGCTTAGGACTCTCCCCACCCCTCCCCCTCAGCTTGTTGATCACAACAATTTTCAGCAAAATAATAAAGATGAATTGTCCCCCTGACCTCACGTTTGGTGAGATCCTCTTGCAGTGAGGCAGTGCCATAACTCACATACTTTTAATGTGCATGTTCGTATGAGCTGGAAGGATCTCTTTTTCCATCTCTGTCACAAAATCAGAGTGGCAAGACTACAGATAAGTCAGGTGGTTAGAGATGCTCTTGGATTTGAAATTCCTTTATCTCTAAGTTATAACACTGGTATTAGTACATCTCACTATTAGTTCTGGCTCCCTACATGGCAGATATTCTGTGCTGAATTTGTCCAAGAAAATTCAGTAGAACAAGGGAAAAAGTTTGAGGGACCATCAGACTGGTTTTGTGTTAGTCCCAGAAATCTGTTTTTTTTTTCTGAAATGTTGAGCAAGAAACGTAAAGTAGGAGCAAAGTGTGAAAAAGTCATAAAAAACATTCCATCACTTCTCAAACCAGTTCATTTTAGACTGCCAAAACAATGTTTAACCATTTTCCTTGGTGGCTTTGGAGAGTAGAAATGCCAAATACAGTTTTAGTTGACTCTGTTGCCAATGAAGAGTATCTCCACAAAGTCATTCTTTCTAATAATTCTGTCCAGTGCAGCAGATACACAAGATACACCTTTTGTCAGGTGGATCTGCATAGTCACAGTTGTAACAAGAGATGAAGAAGCATATGCCACAAGTATTACATAACTGATGGAAGACTACAGAGCTCTTACCCATTTCCCTACCTCCAGAAGATAAAAATAAGACAAAGTTTGATCTGACACTTCCAAAAGAGCTCTTTGGAACCCATGGGTCACACAATTTCCAGGTCACTCTTTTAATAGTGCACCTCATGCCTATTACATGCCAGAGAAGAACCCATGTTCTCCTAGGTTAGGTTGTTAATAAAGTTGTAAATAGGAGACTTTTAAAATACTGTTCTTTTGCTGTTTCTCAAAATTTCCCTCTTAATCACTTGCTTCATGCTCATAGTAACTATATTTAGTACCTTTAATTCTACATGGAAAGGAATCTATGGTTCCCACAGCTCAACAACAGATGGGCAAAGTTTGCCAAAATGCTTGCTGATGCATTAGACTGGAATCAAAGTTCTCTGTAAACACTACTTCTTTGAGGCTATTTGTTACAGTCACATATTTTTTAATGCTTTGATGCATTAGGGAAAAAAGCAAAACTGTTAAAGGTAATGAAAAACTCTTAAAAAGGCACAAATGCCATTTTATTCTCCAGTAAGTTTCCATACTGTATGTCCAAACAAAGCCAAGAGAGTTTACAGGAAGTGCTCTTGCTGGGGCTTAGCTATCAGAATTAATGGGACTGTAATACCATTCAGCTGCTTGAAAATGGAATTTGTCTTATCATACTCTTTGGGTGTAAAGAAATGTACTAGGCAGGATATTTCTTGCAAAAGGCTTTCACTATAATGAATGTGGTATTCATTACTTCTCTTAGACAAGTTTATTTTAGAAAAAGAAAATGAATACAAATGGGTTATTGAAAGTCATTTGTGAATTCACTCAATATTTTGAAGGGATAAGGAAATGTCACAGCCATTGCCAGATAAAATGGATATCTTTAATATTACAGAAAGATGGTTATATAACACAGGCTGGTCTCTTTCCTGTCCCTTACTGCAATTTCCAAGTGCTGAGGACCCGCACGATTGTTTTCTAATTCATCTTAGCCATGGAATAAGGCTCCCTTTTTCAGAAGTGCACTACAAAAGATACATCTCCATTTCAGGTTCTGATTATTATAACAGTTTTTATTTTCACACACTTGCCTTCTGTATGAGTAGGCAAGGAAGCAGGTGCTACTGCACATCTCAGTCAGTCTGCTCTCATCCTCTGTGGACAATGTTCCACTGGATATAGCAGGCATGCATGACAGCCGAAGCGGGATTTGAAACACATTTCTTTCCTTTAAGGCAGGTATATTAATCACAGACCCAGGTTACTCAGCCCTTCTTCACATGGGAGATGTTCCAGGCCAGGCCCTTCTTTGTGGCCCTCTGCTGGACTCCTTCTAGGATATCTCTGTCTTTTTTGAACTGGAGAGTCCGGAACTGGACACAACAGTCTAAGTTGGCCTCATCAGGGCAGAGTAGAGGGGAAGGATCACCTCCAGAGTGTATCAACTTAAATTCAAGGGTATTTGCAATATATATACACATCTCTATAGTGCACTCACTAGTGCACACACAGACTTTCCATGCAAATTTGCATGCCATTGAGGAGCTAGGGCTGACTCAGCCACTCTTGCTGATGAAAAGATATTTGTAGGATCATGGAGAGGAAGACTGTATGTGAAAGCTTATGTTTAGATAGTATTTTGACAAATGAAATTAATTTTATTGAAGTGGAAAAGATTAAAAGACCTCAGTATTAGTCTCATCCTTTCCCCTGAAAGTTCCCAGGCAATCTTTCAATCTTTTGCACAAATCAGTGATGAACTGTAACCATCTTATATAGAGACCAAACTCAAACCTAGATCTTCCACATCCTACTGAGACACTCTAGATATTCAGGTAGTCACCTTGGGACATTGCAACAATAAGAATTACAGCGTAGGGTAGAATTGGTAGGATTTGTAATGCTGCCGTTTGTCACAAAAGTCATTCTAGCAAATCAAAAGCCATTCAAGCAAACTAAACAATTTGTTTGCATTACTGGTAAAGATAGATGTGAGGTGGTCTAATAAATCTTTTCAGACTGCAGTCTTCCTTTGGCTGGTGCCTTCCTGGGGCCTGGACACAGCAGACAGGGAAGGCTTCCTCCAACTGTCATATGCAGGGCTGCACAGCTTGCTTGTGCCTTCAGACAGATCTGTGTCATAATATCACTGATCTTGGAGTTCCTTGGTGTAGAACTGTTTTGAAACTGTTTATTATTTTTTGTTAAAAAGCTACTTGGCTTGGCGTCATTTAGCTGTATCACTTTCCAACACTGCTATTAATAATGTGTTCTTCAGATACACAAACAACTCTATTTGGAGTCCTTTGAATGATGGTACATAGTAAAAGTTATAAGTGATGTGTTTAAAATGTTACAGCAGTGAGAAGAGGCAAAATGAGCTTCCTGTGGATGGTGTGCTATTATAGATAACAACTCCCTGAGCCCCACTGTGACTTACTCAGTGCTGCTGCATACTACTGACCTTGGAGTTTGCTCTGATCCTTCTTCCTCTCTATCCTCCTGTGAAAATGACTGCCTCAAGGTCTACTGAGATATCTGGAGCCTTTCCCTGTGTGAAAAATGCAGCCCCTGCTGGCATCAACTGCCATGTTGCATGCCCTCCAGGTCTGCCCCATACATCCATTTTCCTTTGGAATTTGGGCTGTCTCTGCCCCACCATTGCTGAACTGATGGAATTCAAGAGGCTCAATGGCTCAGCAGGGGAGACAGGATTTCCCTATAAAGATATTCTCCTATTTGACCTGTTCCCTTGGATGTCAGAGAAAAGCACTACAGTAATTACATATCCTACTACAAGATGGAGTCGTTAGTATTTGATCTGTTTGTACATTAATAGAATTAAAATCAGGACACAAACCAATCTTGGTGATAGGGCCAAAGAGATGGTCCTTTTAACTTTAACTAAGTAATAGGAACCATGAGGATTCTAATCTATAGCACAACTTGTAGAAAAACAAACTAGAATTGTCCGTGACAGACAACCCAGCACAAGTAGGTTTTCAATGGATAAAGAATTCATTGGTTGTCATGTGAACTAGTCTAGATTCAGCTTCAGCACTATTAACCCTCAGTTTGCAAGATGAACTCTGCTGCATTGCTCTCCTCAATACAGATAGATAGACTGCTTTTCCAGACACCTGATTACCACTCATTTCATTCATCTGTGCAGACATAAATCTTTGTTGGTTTACTTTTTCCCCACTCAATTTTCTTGTCTTCTATTTCCATTTTATGAAACTTTTTGCATTTAGACAGCTTCCTTCCTGGACTGCACTCACTACTCCTAATCTGGATATTCAGGAGCAGTCACTGCAATGCCAAATATAGCCAGCTTTCCAGACACGGTGTAGGGGCTCAGCCCACTGAAATTCTCCCTTCTTAAGTGTCCTGAAGTCCCCTGGTGCTGCAGCATGACCTGTTATTATCACTGCAGTAATCATTACCTAGGAAGTGGGCACAGGTACTCAGGGTGTTATTTATTTCTATGAAGTTCACACCACTATACTTGCCTAGCTGATTGTCAGATCCCCAGCAGATTATGCAGCATTTCCCTGAATTTCTCTTACAGTAAGCAAGGTGAAAAGACTGCCTAGCTTTGAATAAGGGCAGCAGATAGTCAGCATAATCTTTGTGCAAGATTCTTAAGCAAATTGCTCTTTACTGAGATAGAATTTGGCAGTCTCAGCTATTCATCTAGGTCAACTGCTTGAAAGTTCCATTATCTGACTCTATTCTGTCTGAGGCACCATGTTGCTATAAGACCTGTTCCTTCTCAGTGCATCTTCCTCTTGGAGAGTCAGAACTCATAGAGGAATAGCTGAGATTGCTAGAGTCACGGGACTTCAGGAAGTACAGCTCCACATGATTGCATGATATGGAATACTGATAAAACCAGAACACCTGCAATGAACAGGGACACCTACAGCTAGATCAGGTTGCTCAGAGCCCTGTCCAGCCTGACCCTGAATACCAGAGGCAGGGCACCCACCACCTCTCTGGGCAATCTGTGCCAGTGTTTCACTACCCTTACAGTAAAAAACCTTCTCTTATATCCAGGTCAGCTGGATGTTGAGGTATTGTTTTCCTCTTTGAATCTTCATTTATGATTTCCAGCTCTGTAATCTTCTACCTTTTCAAATCCATCAGAAAAAGAGAAGCCAAGTCACATCTGGAGGTGGTGCAACAGCTCTTACAGCTAGAGAAGCAGAGATTATTATTTATCTTGTGCTCACTGAGTATTTGACTCAACCTTATATTACCTTCCACAAAGAAGGAAAGCATGGTCTAGATGAAACTTCTGTGAAGTGCATGGAAAAGTTTATTCACAAAGCCATTATCAGCTGTTCCCCAAGAATAAGGTATTAAGTGCGGTTTTCAAAAGATGTGACCAGCAACTGATACTAATGAATGTGATAATTTAGCAGAGATCTCACTTCTCACTTTGCAGATGATATCAAGCTTGGAGAGACTGCAAGTGAATTGGCTTTGGCTTCAGATCAATCTTGACAAAGGTGTGAAAACCATTTGACCTTTCCTTTCTCTGTCAGTTCAGTCCAAGAGAGGCAGACACAAGTTGTACATCTGACTGGGAACAAATGCGGGACAGGAGATGACTGATTAGGCAGCAGCTCTGCAGAAAGCAATCTGAGTGCCACAGCAGATGAGAAGAAAACATGAATCAGCATTGTGCAAAAAAGGCAGACATCATACTGAGGCATATAAATAGGAGCCTTAAAAATAGGCTGGTTCAAATAGTCCCTCTGCTTCACTTGGCACTTCAGAGTTCTCAGCTGGCATAAAGTAGTTCCTGACTTTGTTATTCACAGATTCAAAGGTTTTATTTTTTTTTAATCTAGAGAAGAATACACTAAAAATAAAATAAAATAAAATAAATCAAATTAACCTAAATCAAAAGAGTTGAAGGTTCAAGGTACTCTTGGTGCATATCCTTACAGTAAGGATGGTGAGCACTGGTAGGCAGCACAGGCCAGGATGTTGTGGAGTCTTCATTACTGGATGCTTTTAAAAATAGATTAGACGAACTGATGTTAGGAATCTAGCTTGTTGAAAGGTGATATGACCTCTCAGCAGGGGGATGGAATTCAGACGGTAGGCATGCACTCAAAAACCTTCCCAGCTGTACATTTCTGTGATTTCAGCTGAATGAATGATGTGATACTGAGAACTGAGGTCAGGAGTGTGGGAAACTGCCAAAGACATGGGTTACTGAAGGAAGAACAGGAGTCCGTATCTCTGCACTGGACAGAAGATGGTAAGAGATGAAGAGAACATGAAATTGACTGCACATCCATGGCCTTTCTGGACTCATTTTCTTTTAAATAGGAATGTTAACAATACGGCAGCTTAAAAAGTCTTCCATTCAATATGTCATCTTTTCTTTAGCACTTTACAAGTTGTGTTAAATACAAAATCATACAATTATAGAATGGTTTGGGTTGGAAGGGATCTTTAAGATCATCTAGTTCCAACCCCCTGCTACAGGCAGGGACATCTCCCTCTAGACCAGGTTGCTCAAAGCCCCATCCAGCCTGGCCTTGAACGCCTGCAGGGAGGGGGCATACACAACTTAGAAGGTTGTGGCTGCTATAAGGCCCCCCCAGAGCCTTCTCTTCTCCAGGCTGAAGAGCCCCAGCTCTCTCAGCCTGTTCTCATAGAGGAGGTGCTCCAGCCCTCTGATCATCTTCATGGCCCTCCTCTGGATCCACTCCAGCAGCTCCATGACCTTTTTGTGTAGGGGGCCGCAGAACTGGATGTAATTCTCCAGATGCATACCAAGGTATTTTCTTCTGGGGTTTTAACCTAAGTAACTTCAGAACTCATTCTACAAGATTCAATAACAGATTGTGAGATTAAAAAAAATAGCAACTCTCCAAATGCCACTAAAATTTCACAGTATGTAGAGAACAGTCTAACTCTTCCAAAACCTCAGTGTTTTCATATGTAGATTCACTTTCCTGTAAGGCCAGAGGAAATCACAAGATGTCTTTATCCAGCCTGAGACAAAGCAAAATGAATTTGACAGCAGGTCTTAAACACTTTCTCCTTAATGATTCAGAGAAAATGGAATCCATCTAAAACTGTTGATTATTTCTTCAAATGCAGGCAGAAAGCAATATCTTGAAAATCTGCCCCTTACATGAATGATAAATTAAGGTACAGACAGAGGGCTTTCTTCTACAAGGTTTTCAAAAAGCGCTTTTCAAAGGATATAATACCTATTTTGTATTACAGAATGACTTTATCTCTACAGTTTGTGTAGTGTAAGAGACATAGATTCTTATAAAGGTGACATGCACTATATGGGCAGAGTTTAGCTTTGAGGAGTTACCATGGATCTAAACTAAATAATCGCTTCCTTTTCATACAGCCCAAACAATTATCAGAGGCAAGAGGCTAATCAACAGTTCAGATAAAATATCCTCATGTTTTACTAGAATTTTGGAAGAAAGGCAATAGCTGTGAGTTCCAACACCAAAGTCCCAGGATATTTAAGAAACAATTCAAACTTTTTTCCTCCAACATATTTAGAGCTATTTAACCACTACATTATTTTTTAGAGCTAGTTCCAGCACAGAATGTTGTTGATCTAAATAATCTGAGCTGTGGAATTAACTAAGTTAAGAATTCCTCTAAATCCTTAGAGTTGTATCGGAGTTTTCCACGCAATAACATAAAAAACCCTGAGCTCTTTATCATAAATGAACCAAAATCTGCTCCTATTTTAAAAAAATATTATAATTGATTTGGTGAAGTACAATGTATTTTTGTGTTTATATGTAGCTTCATGAGAGAGGACAGTAATAAGAATTTTATTGCACATCCATATGCAGGCGTTTAGTGTGCTATAAAATATCTGACTACATCTTACTAAAGGAGAACACTACAATTAAAAAACCCTCTTCCACTTTTGAAACCTACACATTTTCATTGAAATGAATGCAGTAGAAGTATACAGTTTGCAGAAACTAATTTATCTTCCTGTTTTTATTTTTGAGGCTTTTAAAAGTCATTTCCTCCACAGAAAATAGGAAATAAAATACAGTAACTTTTATTGCATCTGGAGAATGTAGTTTCCCCTACTGTGCCATTCAGTGGTAGTTACATGACTCTTCAAGACATGCTGACATAAAAACAAAACAAAACAAAATAAAATAGTTTGGGACAGATGAGAAATTTTGGGAATATATTTCTCAGGATGTCCACATTGAAGACTTCAGTATAAGAAAAGACCGATATTTTTTGAGCCATCATTTCTAATATCATGCAAGTAAAATATATTAACAGAGGAAAGAAGCAAGTCAAATATATTCTTGCAAGGCAGGACACACAGTGCATGCAAATGAGCTCATGTAGAAGCCCAAGTCTTTCAATGCAGTGAAATATTGCTTTGGAGCTCATTCAGAATACAAAATGTAGAGAAGCTATTTGGTAATCAGATGCCCTCTAAGCAAAGGAAATCTTATGTTCCTTCAAAAATAGGGACTAATCAGCAGCGATTAGTCCCAAGATAGAAATAAGTGTGATACTCACATTCAGCTAATTAAAACAATTCATATATGCTTACATTATGGTTGAGGCCATTGTCTGATAGAGGATCAGTAGTGTCTCAGAGAAAGGCACTGTTGGACGTATCCCTCTGATAGAGCACTCCTCAGTACTTCTCTGTGCTGGAGAAGTGCAGGCTCCCATTGCATTATAGTGAGCAAGACACAGTGGGCTCCCATACACGCAGAGCCATGGTTGGTCACCTACCAGCAGGTGAGATGAACTGGAGCTCCATTTGACACTGGAGATGAAATCTCCATTTGAACTCTTGTCTCCTAAGAGGCTATCTATATCCTAAAGCAAACAGAAGATAAGACAAAGCACTGGTAGTTCTGAAAAACAACACCAGCTCCCCACACTCCAGTCTGGATAGCTAACGTAATTGGCTTCACCTAACATGATCCCTGCCACTTTTTCTCATTGTAGTTAGCTGGTGAGTTCATATTAGTGATGAAGTATCTGGGTGAAGTGTGTTCCTGGGCCAAGGATCGGGAGAAGACTTGTGTGTAACTTAACTTTTTCTCTTAAATAAAATGTGAGTATTAAAGAATTCATAATCCGTGCTCATCTAGGTTCATTTCATTCAGACAAAATTCAGAATTTAGAAGGAAGATACACCAATTAAAAAATAATCAAAAGACTGATGTTTGGTTGATGAAAAGAGACTCTAGACGCTCAGTATAAATAATAAAAATAAATTTATAAGAGGCTATGTAATGCTTAATGAACATTATACACATGTTACATGGGTAGAAGAAATCAGTATATTGTATTTTGGAAGACAGCAAACAGTATTTTCAAAGCAGCCTATCAGATCCCATAGTAACTGACTGACTGCAAAGCAATTACTTGTAATTTACTTACAGTAATTTGTAATTGGGTTCTTAATGTAAAATATGACCAGAAAAAAAGAGATTAATGGCATTATCTCTGACTATATTGGGTACAACAAACATAGTATGTTGAAGAACAAATTTAATGTATACAAAAATGAAAGCTGGATAGGAAATAGTTTCTATCATAATCAGACAGAAACTAAGCATACAGAAGAATCTGAAGTGCTGCAGTAAGGAAGGGCTTTAGCATCACTATGAAGACATTAATGTGAAGGTCTGGTGTTCCCAGACCCAGGGTCAAAAATCACAACGGTCAAGACAGTTTGCAGCGAGGAAAAAAGCACTCAACAAATACTTAACAAATACTCATTGATGGCAGTGTAATTGCAATAGACACTTCTACAGCACTGATGAAAAGCACATATGAGGCTTCATTTTTTTTTGTAATAAACTTTCCTTGACAAATTTTAGATTTAATTTCTGACTGGCTTTATGTGTACTTCAAGGGGGGTGGTTGCATAGAAAATGAATATATGCTAATTTAAAGAGTGTGACTTACAGCTTGTCATACCCTTTGCCGAAGGCACTTTGATACTTAGATTCTGTTATCTACTCTTGTGTCTGGTCATGTGAGATAACACAGTTGTTAAGCAAGTCACATTTATTATCTTCCTACAGTATGTTCTCTTATAATGACATGCTTACTTAGCAATAGTGAGTACCTGGAGAAAATCTGAAATGGCTACACTCCTGTCAAAAACAAAATAAGTGGAGTCAAAATTCTTACAGTTCACATGGCATCATTTGTGTTTCTCTAGAACATGCCTGTACATTCACGGGCAGTTGCTCTCTTGGAAAGATGAAATCTTTTTTTTCAGTGAGTCTCTTCTCCATTCATAGCCCTTTATATCTTTGGAATGCAGTGTTCTAAGGGTGCCCACTGCCAAAAGATTTTTCTGTCCATCCTGTGGCTGTTAGCAGTCACAAGACGCTGTCAAATAGCACAAGGCAGATCCGTGTTTGGGTCTGCTTTGCCATACTCAGAGCAGAGACATGAGCTTTGGCTTCTTTATGCGCATGCTGATGCTCTTGTCACATTGCATCTCTGTTGGCAACTGCCCTGCACGTGCATGTCATGACCATGGGGCTGCAGAGCAAGCCTCTAGCTTACAGATTAAAAACAGCTCATCCCAGCACAGCTGGGTGAAAGGCGTGCTTTCCTGACAGATAGGAAATAGGTCTTCAAGTCTCCAGGCAAAATCATGCACTTGCAGTAACTTCAGCCTTCATTTTCCATAGGCACATAAGTTAGCCAAGCCAGAAAGTTATTATGATTTCTCTAATTTTTTTTTTTTTATAAGAAAATTCCATCCTATTAAAGCTGGAATATATATTTACATTTAAAAAGCTGTGGTTTTGGTAAAGATACATTTTCTAACAAAAAATACTTTCTGTTGGAAAATTCCCAACCTATCAGAAGAAATACCATTTGGATTACATGCTCACTAAGATAAAATCATCCTATTAATAACTTGGGATTTAATATACATTTATCAGCAAGAAAACCAGTCTCAGAAAATTTTTCAACAGCAATTTGAAGGAAGTTGTGTCTAATCTATCCAAACTTGTTTTTAAAGTAATCTTCTAAAATTGAATATTTAGTGAGATCCTTCCTGTAGCATCATTAGGGACTCTCGAAACTGCTATTAGAAGCTTCTGATAACTACCACAGCACTTTATATAATTGTAGTGCCTTTTCTCCTTTTCAGAAGTTTGACATTGAACACTAAATGATGTCTTCACTTTCTCTTTCTCCTCTACAGTACCAAGAAAAACTTTAAGTCTAGGTAGAAGTCAAGATGGGATTGGGAATATAGAGAAATAACAAAATAATGTTAATAATATTAACATGTATGATAAACAGTTCTGCCAAATAGTTGGGGCTTAAAAACATTGGAGATTTTTGTGAGAATTTGTAGGTAAACTTTTTGCAGACAGAAACTGAAGAGGATATTATACTGTTACTTTAGTCTGTATTCATTGACTAATTTAATTTTTCCCCCCTTTCTCTTAATGTATTTAAATAATATCTCCTTTTTACACTCCTGAGCCCACCAATAAACATTTTTCCACACTGTCCACATGCCCAGCTGGCCTGAGGAAAACTATTCATCCACTTCCTTCTGTCGCAGCTGAAGAACCTTAAATCTCCTCAGCTGCATGTGGACCAGTCCTCAGGGGTGAGCTGGTCCCTGCAAACACCTGGATAAAATCCTAATCTTTCACATTTCTAACCCCAAGAAAGAAGGAGTTGAGAAACCCAGTTAATGTGTTCATGTCATGACACAGACTCAAAGAAAATGGTTTTAAAAGTATGCATAGACTTGAACAGATGTTTGTACCCATTTTCAAAAACTTGTACATCATTTTGCCCAGGGAGTTGGTGGGTGCCCCATCCCTGAAGACACTTGAGGTCAGGCTGGAAAGGGCTCTGAGCACCTGATTGAGCTGTAGGTGTCCCTGTTCATTGCAGGGAAGACCAAATGGCCTTTAAATCCCAATTTGAATGATTCTACGATTTAGAGCATTGCTGGAGGAGGAAGCAGCAGTCAGGAAGGCTAGATGACTTACAGATAGGATTCACTGATTATTGATACATGTGTAGATTAAAAATATATTGCCAGTACCAAACAGAAAGAGCTAATTGTGCTTTTGGCTATGTCTATGCTGCTGAATAAGAGAGAAGAGCATAAAAGAGACTGATTCTTGGCTTCTGGCTAAGTAACACCACTTGGCCCAGGTCCACAGTGGTTATGGCTGCTCCTGTTTGTAGCAGATCTGTCTTGCAGAGAATTGTCCAAAAGCAGAGCCAGAAAATGGTAATCAAACAAATCAATGGATGAGTGCTCAAGCACACCACAGCTCTTCTATTTACCAGTACAGCTGGGCCAGTAGATGATTTCAGGAGAAGTGCCACTGGCAAGACTACCCAGGTTTCATTCCTCATGGGAATATAATAGCAGCCTTCTAGGGCTGCTGGGTTACTTTATTCAAACAGTGGTCCTGCGGATGACCAAGGCATTTCCCAGTTCCAAACAGGAACAAAAACTCCAAAATCTTTGGAAAAAACGCTACTTTTTAATTTTCATTCTCAATGAATTCTCTCTTTTACCAAGTTTGTAAATCACATTTGTTCTAACTTTTATTATCCTTCTCTTCAAACTGCAGGTCACCTGAACTTGTTACCATCCAGAGACTTTGTCATGGATTCAAGCCTCCAATTAAAGGAGCATAAATGTGTTTCTGGTGAAGATTATTCTCTTTCTTAAACCTACACCTAAACTTGTAGTTTTAAACCTTCCCCCCCTACTAGAACTTTTACCACTGCTATTATTCCATAGAATGCAAAGCAGGCTATTGGAGTTGGACTCAATGATTCTTGTGTGTTCCTTCCAACTCAGTGCATTCTGAGTTGGAGTCTGCTTAACTAAAAGCTTCACTATCTATACACAGCTTTATTATATCACAGGGTACATAAAGCTGAGAAAAAACCTTGCAAAAAAAAACCAGGTTGCATAAATACTTTTCATGGTCAAGGTCCTTCCTACCTCTTCTTTAAGGAATGGGCACCTGACTGTAGATATTTTGGTGAGGTTTATTGTTAGAGAGGTTATTCTGCAGCACCATTCAGTATTGTTCATATATGGGCCTAATGAACTGAGAACAAAACAGAATTCCTCTACATAAGCTAAAGCAAGAAAGGAAAAGTGTGTGAGATGCTGCTTTGCAGCGCGCATTTCTCTCATGGGATGGGTGGAAGGAGGGATGAAAGATGGAGGAAGGGAAGGGAACAAGGGCAGGATGAAGCTAAGCAATGATGTGTGCGAGATGAGATACCTGGTTTGTTTGCATCACTGTAAAAGAGGAGTTAGAAAGGAGTTACGTTAGCCAGGAGGACGTCTACAGAGTGGTGTCAACATCTTGTTTCAGGGAAACACGCAATGCCTCACCAATCAGGTCATCAGAGTGTAAAGGCCATGGCTTGGAGGCAGTAAACCAGGCCAAGCCTTTGCACCAAGCCAAGGCTGTCATCATTTTCGAGAGACAAGAGCAAGGCTGCAGCCCCTGGAGAACAGATTTGCTGACCCTGAGGTCTGACAGCACCGACTGCACTGATAGCTGTGAAAATGTGGAGGATGCCCTCAGCCTCAGGAAGCACTCTTGTCATGCTGCACAAAAATTTGCTTAGCTTTTTTCAGATACCTGACACACTTTGATAAACCACTATTTTCCTGCATTTGTTCACGATCTCTCCTGAATTGCCGCTGGCTGGGTGAAATAATAAACATGCCAAGACAAGTCTCACACACTGCAGGCGCTGGTACTGCCCTTACAGCACACACACTGCCAGGGAACATCCAGAAAAGCCACTGCACACAAAAAGGAGATTCTCTAGAGGCAATGAAATAAAGGCACGAAAAAATAAATGGAAGTATTTAGTAAATTGCATTCCTCAAAAATTTCAGCTTTTTAACTAAAAAGTAGATATGAAGACAGAAAGAATAAAGAGAAATTGACACAGACCCATTACTTTCAGGGAACCTATGTTTCCCATCTGAAGATCAGACCTACAGGAATTTAAATGAAAACTTAAATAATTAAAAAAAAAAAAAAAAAAAGCCAAAAGCCAAGATGAACTCTTCTTGGTATCTACAGAGTTGAAGCAGAAAATGCCATACCAATCTTTCATACCATCAGTTGTCTACACACACCTGCCCTGACAGCACGGCCCCAAATGTGTAGCTCGTAGCTCACTCAATAGCCACTCCTTCATCAGTAACAGAGAAATTATTTGGCTAAGTGCTGTTTCCCCCTTGCTTAGCCTGCAAGGAGTCCTTTCCCTGTTTCAGCCCAGAGGAGGAATTGCTTGATAATGCTTAATCCTAGCACATTTTTAGTACCTAATACATTTAAAACTCACTGCTGTCTCCCATGAAGCGTGTTTCGTAATGCCAGTGGTCTGTTTTTCTCTCTGTGGGTGGGACTGCCTCACTGTGTGCATATGAAAGAATTTTTGCTACAAAGGATGGTTTTTTTTTCAGTTTTATAAATCTAGGTTTGGATGAAAAATGCATACACCATGCTGGTAAGAGAGAGCATTCTTGCAGCAATTAATGCAATTGAACGTTGTTATGCAGACTCCAAGGTGTTTTTTCAAGCTGAATTTTTGCATGAATTACATTCTGGGCATATATAAAAGAGCATAGTAAATGAAAGATTTACACCTGGAAAGTGCTTACTGAAGATACTTGTACCAATGAGTAGAAAATCTTCCTGCAGGCCCTACAATTTCTGAGAATTATTCTGCTTAACTTTCTCACTTGTAGCTCAGATATATATACATCAAAACTTATTCAATGTTTCCTTCAGCCTAGATTTGGGACTTTTCTCACACGCATTGAACAGACATGTCAAATGCAATTTTTCTTAGAATCACAGTGATACTATGTTTTCTAAAGCTACCTGCTGAATGAAAGGAGCTAACACATTGATGTGGCAACATGTTGCTTATTCACTGTGGCCTCTGACTTACTTAATCCTGCATTTGGCAATCGGCACTGTAAAATGAGGAATAACTCCTCTTTGCTTATTATATTGCTCACCCTTCTGTGACACTGTAGGGGAAATGTAAAGTGGCTGGTGAAAATCTAATCACCAATTTTGAGAAAATTCATAATAATCTCATAAGCACTCAGTGTCACAGAACTGAAGACATTGATAAGTGCATACATCTTCCTTCCTAATTCACCCCTGCTGTTCTGGTCCAAGGAAGAGGTTGTTAGCTGATCAGTTAAAGAAGGCAATAAACCTAAAACATGTAACAATCTGACTCTTGCCCAGGAAGAAGTATAAGGATCTGAACACTCTTAGGAAATATTATTCTCTCTCTAATTTCACCTTAAAGAAGAGATGAGGGTCTTATTTCTCAAAAGATTTCAGATCTAGGTAAAGCAAGACATTATACTAATCATGGTAGTAGATGTATGGTGTACAAATATGGTAAAACATCCCATCATAGTACTAGCAGGATGAGACTCAGTTTGAGACTCAGGGACCCAAATGTCTTCAACAAGTGTGGGATGACAGCAGTCTCAGTGAATCCAGTCTCAAGCTTCTCGTTACTTAGTTGCACAGCTCCAATCTGAAAACTTCAGATATTTTAAGCTTTCATAAAAGTGTTTGAGTATCTGCTGCTGTCCCACCTACAGGGCCTAGCAGGAACCCACAGACAATTCCTCCATCTTTCCATTTGACCTGATCACTTGGACAGTGTCGTGGCTGGTGACTGCTGCTCTGCAGTGTGATACAAAGCTATTTCCTCAAGCAGGGTTCAAAAATGTCAGAGGAAGTACAGGGAAGAAAAGAACATACTACCAAAAAACCCTCACAAAAACCTTACTGTGGAAATTACTTGACTTTCAGTTTTTGGCGTATTGATTCCTCTGAATAGCAGCTGTGAAGAAATGCTGAATGTTTAATGCTTTGGCTACTGGGCATGCATCTTTGCTTTCATGTCTCAAGGTGAAATTCTCTGCAGTATTCCTCAAGGCTTTTTCTTATTATTATTAGAAAGGTTTACTTTTCAAGACTGAGCTGTTGCAATATCTTGGTCTAATCTAGTTCAGCTCTGCAACTATATTTGGAGAAATAGGCCCTGAAAGCTCTTAGAAGTTACTGTGCATACTTAGTGTTTTGGAAATGTCTTAAATTCCCAATAGTTTTGAGCCAATCTCAGGAACACAAGAGTACAGCCTTGCTAGATTATCTGGGAATAGCTCTGAAGTACATTTACGTGAATATGAAGCATGCAGTAAAAGACTGAATGGCTTCTTCATTGATTATAAATCACATTGCAGCGTTTCACATCTCAAACAGTACAGAGACTGAGTTTTTGCTATTTTTTCAAAATTACTTTTGTATAATACAATCAGTGTTTATCAAAGAGCATCATATGCCTGTAGCCCAGAAAAATATTTCTGTATTTGCAGATATGTTATCTGTACATTTAATAAGACAGCAGTGCAATATAGTTTAAATGACTAGTTTACAAAGTTTCAATTCTGTTCAGTTTAAAATGCTGTAACTTTCAACTGCAGAAAAGTCATCCAGGCAGAAGTTCTTAAAGAGAATCAAAACACTATAGCAGTTCCTAAAACCATTCCTATTTCCTTATGAATTGTCTTTGTCTACAGTAAAACAGACCAATACTGGTATGAGCTGAAACCAACAAGAAGCAAATATCTGAACTAAGGTGTCATTCATCCTCACACTGAAACACAGATTAATCAATAACTAGCTTGTCTTGCTCTATGATTTCATGTGGAGTAATTCTTTTCCATTTTTCCTATGGAAAATGATCTAAAGATATGATGATAGAAGCAGTTCTGCAGGATATTCTTCACTACCTGAGTTTAATGCATAAAAAATCCAACACCCATGTATGTAAAGAACTCAGCATTGCATTTTCATTTTTTAATAGTAGTGCTTTTTATTTCTTTATTCAAGCCTCCATGGATCTTTCTCTTCATAGAAGACATGGCATTTTGCCAGAGGTTTTAAAACAACAGGAATTTGAAGAGTGAAGGGAAATGCCTCAACAGTGCCTGAACTGAAGAGATAGGATGACTGTATATGAAAAGTCACCATACATGTCTCTAGAGAGCTGACAGCACTAGACTGAGATGCAAGATTCAAGCTTTGAGCCATCATGTGCAGACTGAATGAGATTGGTTTCAGAATGATAACAGTGTATCTCAAACAAAATTAAAACAGAAGTGAGAACAGTGAAATGATTTGTGCTCTTTTTTAGATGATATCAGAAATCACAAACTGGGATTTTCATAGGGATTCAGCTCTTAGAGTTCCATCTACTAGATCCCATATAAATTGTTAAATCTCTTTCACCCTCAGAAGTGATCCACTCCCTTGATTTTCCAGGATTGTTTCATCAGACAACTCCCTGTTTGGTCTGTAAGTTCCCTGGACACCACCTTACTTGTTCTCACCAGTCCATCAGATTATGCAGAGGCCAGAGTGTTTCTTCAGCCACTGCTGCCTAGGTTAGCTTGCTGTCTAAAACAGAGACAAAGCCTGTGGCTTGAAAGCTGGATGGCTGAGTTGGCAAAGATCACTTATTTCTATCTTTTCTCCAGCAGTCATCACTTCTCTCCCTCTGCTCTGGCCCCTCCTTGCCAACCAAGCTCATCTCCCCTACCCACTCTCAGACTAGAGATTCTGTACACACTTCTTCACTTCCCCTGGCAGAGAAACCATGCTTTTTTACTTCTGTCTTCTCCCACCAGCTCAGAAGGAATTTCCTGGTACTTTTGAAGACGAGGACATTATACACAACTTTGCTTTATCATTTGGGTAATGGAGAGTGGTTTGAGATCTTCCAGAAGTAAGAGATGGCATTTCCGAGATGACTTTTAAAATTACATTTCAAGAAGTTATTTCACCTTTCTTCCCTTCCCTCATCACCTTCTGTGATTTGGGAGTTGAAATGGGTTTACTGGTTTGCCCAAAGCAGAGTTTGTAAGAATGGAAAGGTTTTGCAGCCCCTTCAATTCAGGTATAAGGAAGGATCCAGATAACACTTGTCACCTCCTGGGTTATAATAGGGTGACATACAAATAAAGTAGACATTTGTAGGTGTGACTTGAAGTTACTTCTGGTCACCCTCCAACAAGGGATTCAAAGGATTCAGAATTCTACTTCCATAGAAGGGAATGTTCTGGATTTGCCCACTTTTTGGAGACACAGTTATAAAAGTGAATGAAAATGTTCTGAACTTAGATTTCTGATTTCCTACCTCACACTAGATCCTACCACAGAATAAAGGAGAAAAATTGAGTGTCTCTTATGGGCTAAAAAGGATTTGTGACACTAGATACAATAGATGGATGGAATCCTCAGACATCAAAAAAGGCATTTCAGGTTCCCTATGACACTTCCCTATTACAACAAAGCAGAGATGGATTGTTTAGCATAGAATCATCACAGAATCATTTGAGTTGGAAGGGACCATTAAAGATTATTTAGTTCAACTCCCTTGCAATGAACAGGGACACCTACAGCTCCATCAGATGCTCAGAGCCCCATCCAGCCTGACCTTGTGTGTTTTCAGGGCATCCACCACCTCTCTAGGCAACCTGTTTCAGTGCCTTACCACTCTTATCGTAAAAAACTTTTTGTTTATATCCAATCACAGAATCACAGAATAGCTTTGGTTGGAAGAGTCCTCAGAGATCATCAATTTCTAATCTCCCTGCACCGGGAGAGTTGCCAACTGCTAGATCAAGTACTAGATCAAGTTGTCCAGGGCTCTGTCCAATCTGGGCTTAAACACCTCCAGGGACCAGCACATCCACAACCTCTCTGGGCAGCCTGTTGCAGCACCTCACTGCTCTCTCAGTAAATAACTTCCCCCTGACATCTAATCTAAACATCCCCTCCCTTAGCTTAAAATCATTCCCCCTTATCCTATCACTATCTACCCTTACAAAAACTTGATTTCCCTCATGTTTATAAACTCCTAAATTTTGGAAGGCCACAATGAGGTCTTCTCTTTTCCATGCTGAACAAGACCAGTTCCTTCAGCCTGTCTTCACAGGAAGGGTGCTCCAGCCCTTCGACCATCTCCATGGGCCTCCTCTGACCCTTTCCCAAAAGCTCCACATCTTTCCTGTGTTGGGGTCCTCAGACCTGGGGTCCCAGATAGGACCTCACCAGGGCAGAATAAAGGGGGACAATCACTCCTCTCACCCCGCTGGCCACTCCTCTGCTGATGAACCCAGGATACTACTGACCTTCTGGGCTGCAAGAGCACACTGCTGGCTCATGTTCAGTTTTTCATCAACCAAGACGCCAACGTCCTTCTCAGCAGGGCTACTCTCAAAGAGTTCTTCTCCTGGTTTGAATACATACATGGAATTAACTCGGCCCAAGTGCAAAATCTTGCACTTTGCTCTGTTGAACCTCATTATATCCAATCTGATGCAATTTTCTAATTATTGCTATAACAGAGGTGGATTTAACATCTTCCCAAGTATTCCCAAGCCAGCTCATTACACCAGCAAGGGTGTTTTGGACCTGACAACACTGTTTCTAATTTCACTACAGTCTGTTACTGCCTTAAAAGTCCTTCAGAATGTACTGTGAATGCATACAGTTTGTGAATTCAAGAGAGGAAGAAGGAATAGCTATGGAAGGATACATTTTTTTTAAGCAAAATTGAACTTGCACCTCTCTTTCTGAGAGAATTGAGGAAGAGCTTATTTGCCTGGTAGGCTGAGACGTTCTGTCAGTGATGAAGAAGGCAAATCTAGAATGCTGTTACACAGCTTTCCACTGGGAACAACTATTCATCAGCAAGTGGAAGTAAAATGTGTTGGGAATTAGAACAGTTATGTGGTGACGAAAGCGGTAGGGAAAATGCACAAATCTAAGTCAGAGGATAATTTTTTTACGTGGTGTCCCCAATGGATAGTGAGTTTTGTGCCTTGAGAAATGCTGAGGCTGTAAATCTATTACACAATACTATTTTCAACTGAATGCATGCTTGCATATGTTTGGGAAAAGCCTTGTCAAGAGAGAAGGAGCATTAAAACAAGATGGCTGTTCCAGGCACCTGGACTTCTTGTTCTGCCACAGTGATGAGCACAGATACTACCAGTATAAGGCTGCTGAGTTCTCCTGCAGAGATTTTCAGATGAGAAAGGGATTTGCTGCTTGGAGACAATGCATGATGTGACTTTGGGGAAAACTGTCAAATGAATCTAAAGCAATAATAGAGCTATTTTACCTAAAAATGTCAGTATTGGAGAAGGTTCAGCCTCTTTGGGATAGAAAGAGCAATGCCTGGTCAGAACACTGTCGGATTTGATTGCATGTCCTGCCTTCACAGCTGGCAGAGAATTCCACAGCACAGCCTGAATGAAAATTATACTGACACCTACAGTGTCCATTATATATATTATCAAAAATTGAACTCTCACTAATCAGCAGTACAAAGAAGGCTGGAAGGTAACAAATCCCAACCTGCCAACCTGAGGCAGATTGGCAGTGTGCTGGCTCAGCAGCACAGATGCAATGGAGACATGCTTTGAACTCAAGGAGCAGGAGGGAGGGAGCTCCAGGTGTCTGCCAGTGCTTGGCTGACCTTTCTGCATGGTTAGTATTGCACAGGATTTGCCAGAGTGGAAAAAATATATATTGGACCAGAGCATGGGTGACTGTGCTGTTCTAAAACATGAAATCAAGCTTTCTCTGTAACAAAACCAACCAACCAACCAATCAAACAAAAGAAACCCTCCAAGCAACTAGAGGCCACAGTGCACATTTTTTTATATTTACATAGAAAAGAAGAGAAGAGGAGAGAAGAGGAAGGGGTGGGGAGAGAAGAGGAAGGGGAAGGGAAGGGAAGGGAGGGGAGGGGAGGGGAGGGGAGGGGAGGGGAGGGGAGGGGAGGGGAGGGGAGGGGAGGGGAGGGGAGGGGAGGGGAGGGGAGGGGAGGGGAGGGGAGGGGAGGGGAGGGGAGGGGAGGGGAGGGGAGGGGAAGGGAGAGGAGAGGAGAGGAGAGGAGAGGAGAGGAGAGGAGAGGAGAGGAGAGGAGAGGAGAAGAGGAAGGGGAAGGGAAGGGAGGGGAGGGGAGGGGAGGGGAGGGGAGGGGAGGGGAGGGGAGGGGAGGGGAGGGGAGGGGAGGGGAGGGGAGGGGAGGGGAGGGGAGGGGAGGGGAGGGGAGGGGAGGGGAGGGGAAGGGAGAGGAGAGGAGAGGAGAGGAGAGGAGAGGAGAGGAGAGGAGAGGAGAGGAGAGGAGAGGAGAGGAGAGGAGAGGAGAGGAGAGGAGAGGAGAGGAGAGGAGAGGAGAGGAGAGGAGAGGAGAGGAGAGGAGAGGAGAGGAGAGGAGAGGAGAGGAGAGGAGAGGAGAGGAGCTTTCTTGTTCCAGATGTATAGGGATACAGCAACAAGTTAGGAACTCAAGGCCAGATTTCAACCCTCAAAAGCAGGCTCTTTACTCTGGCAGCACAATCACTGCAGCCCCTTGGACAGCTTTCATGAAGATACCCACCTCCAGAAGCTGACTAAGATCTCAACCAGACTGACTGATACCAATGCCATGAAGATTTTTCTTTCCTTTGACTTTGTGTTCCATTTTTTAAAAATACTCAGGCAGTGAGTCCATCAAAGGCAGCACACTGCCATTGAAATTGGGTCAGTAGTGAAATAGGGCTCTTCAACCTTTGCACAGGAAGGACCACAGCAATAGAGACAGAGAATCAAAATCATTAAGGCTGGAGAAAACCTCTAAGATCATCTAGTCCAACCATCCACCTGCCACCAATACTGCCCACTAACCATGGCCCTCAGTGCCACATCTCCACATTTCTTAAACACCCCCAGGAACACTGACTCCACCACCTCCTGGGTGCCTTGTTCCAATGTCTCACCCCTCCTTCAGGTAAGTTTTCCTATTATCCAACCAATGCCGCTGTGCACCCAATTACTGACCTCCATCTTCTGCAAGTAACATAGTTTACAGTTAAGTAACACTCTCATAGCAAGTTCTTTACTGTGAGAGTGGTGAGGTGCTGGAACAGGCTGCCCAGAGAAGTTGTGGATGCCCCATTCCTAGAGATGTTCAAGGCCAGATTGGATGGGGCCATGGGCAGCCTGGTCTAGTGGGGAGGCTCATGGCCCTGCATGTGACAGGGGGGTTGAAGGTTCATGATCCTCGAGGTCCCCTCCAACCCTGGTAATTCTGTGATTCTGTAACCCCTGTGTGACGCTGACAACTTTTTCTGTTGCTGCAGCTGGAGCTCAAGTTATCACTTAGCCTGTAATCAAACATCAGTAGCTTGTCAGACTATAGCAAACTCATAGCAGCTGATGCCCAGCCCGCCACTTGCCTGCTCCCACACTACAACCTTCCTCCCTTTAGGAAGGGCTGACAGTGGTCCCCCATCCAGACCTTTATCTGCGCAGAGTGGGAACAAATTAATCACCATTAATAGAAACACTGCCTGGACCTGAGTGGTGCAAAAACCCCATCCTACGTGCTGGAGGAAACCTTCAGCAACTTGCAAGAGGAATTTCAATCTATCAGCTCATTACTAGTGATTACCTGTAATTTTACCTCGAGGGCGTCTATTTTCTAAAAATAACATGAAATGCTCTTAATGCCTTCATTCTTTAGTTAAGCAATAACTTTATCTCTTGGGAACATCTCTCTAACAGCCTGTCTAATTGGTGTTTTATTCCGAGGTGTCCCAACTTGTGTTAGAGTTCACACAACCAAGTACTGAGCTTTTGCAATGTGTTGAGGCAGTTCTTGTCCAGGTTTTGTTGTCTGAAGCAGACATGAGCAGCAACCTGAGACTGTCTTTAGGATGAGACCCTTGCTTCGCACCCACACGGACAATTAAAAAGTGTAACCAAATAATCAGACTGAAACATACTTGTTTTGTTTCCTCTGGATAAAGACCTGCGAGGCGTTTCTCATTGGAAATTGTTCTGTGTTGGTAAGCAGCCAGATGTACCAGCCTCCAGCTCCAGAAAGAAGGTGATATGGCTGTGAGGTGCCGATCCATGAATTACCGGGGGTGTCAGGTCCATGGTCACTGAGTCTCTCTTTAGCTACTATTGTAAGTGATCACAGTGGCGATATCTCTTGACACAGTGCCACGACGAAACCACCGGATGGAGGAAAAAAAAAAACCCATAAAAGCAGCAGTCATCAGCACAGCACCTTTATTTCCTCGCGTTTTCCCCTTGAGAAATGTTCCCTCCCCTCGGGGATCGGGGATTCCTCGGCTCCCCCGACGGCGAGGGGTGGGAGAATGCGGCGTCGGGGCCCTCGGGGGCTCCTAGGGAAAGTGGTTTGGGTCCCCTGAGGGACGGGAGACGAAAGGCGCAGCAGCAAAAGAATAGAGGGGAGGAGGGCGGCTCCGAAACCGCGTCCAGGTGCGGGCTCCCGGCTTCCCGCAGGGACCCGGGGGGCTGCAGGGCAGCGCCCGCTGCGATCTTCGCCCCGAGGAGCCGAGGTGACGGAGGCGACCCCGAAGGGCAGAGGGCAGCCGGCTCGGTTCCACCGCCCCGCAGCCGCCCGCCCCGTCTCAGCCCGGGTCCCGCCCCCGAGGCAGCCCTACTCCCAGCGGGAGCCGCTCCGCTTCCCTCGCCGGTCGGGAAGGATGCGGGCGGCAGCTCCGAGGTAATTATTAATGGCCGTGCCCACCGGGGCGGGGGGGAAGGAGAGGATAAAAGGGGGCGGCGGGGGGCTGGGAGGAGGGAACTGCCGTCGCGGAGCCTCGCCGGGAGCATGGCTCCGGTGCCGCCGGTGCTATTGGTGCTGTTGGTACTCGGGCAGCCTCTACTTGGGGCACCGGGGCAGGGCGCGGGCACCTGGGCCCGCTTCGCCCACCTGCCCTACCCGCAGGACCAGCTCTTCCTCCACGACACTTTCCCTGACGGCTTCCTCTGGGGTGCAGGCAGCGCTGCCTATCAGACCGAGGGTGGCTGGCGACAGGGCGGCAAAGGGGCCTCCATCTGGGACACCTTCACCCACCGACCCAGCACTCCAGCAGGGTCCATCCTGCCAGGTCCAACGGGAGGTGATGTGGCCAGCGACAGCTACAACAACATCTTCCGTGACATCGAGGGGCTGAGGCACCTGGGGGTCTCCCACTATCGCTTCTCGCTGGCCTGGACTCGACTGATGCCCAACGGCACAGCACCTGTCAATCCCGTTGGGCTGGCCCACTATAGCCAAGTCTTGAGCCGCCTGCGGGAGCTGGGCATAGAGCCCATCGTCACTCTCTACCACTGGGACCTGCCACAGGGCTTGCAGGACGCCTTCGGGGGCTGGGTCAGCCCTGTCCTGCCCGACCTCTTCCGTGACTACGCCGAGCTCTGCTTCCGGCATTTTGGCGGACAGGTCCGCTACTGGTTAACCATGGACAACCCTTATGTGGTGGCCTGGCACGGATATGGCACTGGGCAGCTGCCACCTGGCGTGCAGGGCGGCCCACGCCTGGGCTACTGCGCGGCACACCACTTGCTTCAGGTAAATGATGGGTGGCCCTAGAGTGGGTGGTGAGAAGGGGCTTTCTCCTCCCATCAGAGGAGCTGTGGTGGCTCCTCAGCCCATGGATTATGTCAGCAGGAAGGGTGCCCACAGCCTTCCCCTTTGTGTGGATCAATTTGCTGGGCAGCAGCTGGATTGGAAACTAAATCAGTGTGGAATGACGGCTAGGGCTGAACGAGCCCCCTGCTCATTGGTGGTAGGCAGGTAAAAAACATATGCTTCATAAACTGGAGATATGAGCTTTGTATTTGCAGTTATCTTAAGGTAATGACTAAATAAAGTGACAGAGAGGTTGCAGATGCCCCATCCCTGAAGGTGTTTGAAGCTGGGTTGAATGGGGTCCTGGGCAACCTGATCTAGTGCTTGATCAAGGGGTTGGCAGCATTGCCCATGGCAGGGGGATGGTACTAGATGATCTTTGAGACCCTTCCACCCCAAGCCATTCTGTGATATGGAGTTGAAATGTTCTTTGTATGCCAAAGGAATATTTAGTTCTGCCCTCCAACATTTGCAAATGAGATACATTCGGCTGTGCCAGTTCAGCACTGGCTTGCAGTTACTGTGGAGATACTCAAGAATCTACAGAAAGAGTTTAAACATTTGATTTAAAAAAGTCTTACTGAGTTAGTGGAGACAGTAGAGGTAACTGAAATGTCATACTGAAGGACGCTCTTGACAAAATACAGGCTTTGACAATATAAAGAATTTTGGGGAAAAAAAGAGCCTCTACTTGTCAGCTAGTTTAGTCAGTGGCATAAACACTTTGCTATAAATAATTTTTATACAGAGTATATAGTATAACTGTAATTTGTACTGGAAGCGTTTGTGGATTCTTGGGGAGAATTAAGCAAAATTGTGTACAAATTTTTTCACCAGCAGGGTAAAGGACTGCTAGACTCCTGTCTGTCTAGTAGGAGTGATGTGGCCCCCAAGGCACGGTCTGTCATACTTTGGTGCACGTTTACGTTCTCTGCTAACATTCTTCTGCTTAACATGGCTTATCCGCAGCAGTTGTGTTGTAGAGAATCATGCATGAGAGGAGAACGTCAAGAAAACATCCAACACTTCTCACTCAACCTTTTGCCGCTTTCCTGCATTGCCTTTGCACTGTTAGAGGTATATGTATTTTAAGACAAAGTGTAGGTGGGGAGGATGTGGGCAAGATATCAGGTGGCACTGAAATTCCTGGTCCAGAAACCTTTGCACTCTCGACAGCCTTTAGGGTGCACCTGGCCAAGTTTGTGCTGTGATAGTTCAGTTCGCTGAACTGAGTAAATGAATAAAGCTATTCCTAAACTTCAGTACTTGCAGGATTAGCCACAAGTCTTGCAGCAAGGCTGCATCACCTCGCATTTTTATGCTGTTCAGAGAGTCACTGCATAGCTGTTGGTGCGCTGTTTGGTACACTTTGCATACTTACTCTGAAGGCAGTGGGGCTCCACGCAAGGGCAGGGGCTGTCAGCTTGGTGCCTGGGGTGCAGAATCTCAGGGGCTGAAGCTCTGTGTCTCTCTCCCTACAGATGACATGCACAGAAATCATTATAGCTGCAAATGTGAACGCTCAGGTTGTCAAAAGGAAGATTACTTTGGAATCATTACTTCAAGGGTGGTAGGCTTGCTGAGATAGAGTTTTAATGTTGTCTGTCACTTTATTGTTATTTTCTGAAGTGCTGTGCAAAATGAGCAGGTAATGAGGCAGTTCATATTCTGTGTAGTTCTTCCCTCTATCCATTGTTCAGTTTGTAGCTTCAGATTCAAATTAATACAGGCCTTGGAGAACAGACAAATAAATGCCATGTCTGTCCTTGGCTTTTCCATAGTGCTGTCTGTTCTGGTATTGATATCCCACATCACCGCAGTATCTGAGTCTTTCATAACCTGAAGCATATGGTTGTTCTTATAAAAACACTATGAAGAAGGAAAGTGCCTTTTCTATTTACCAAAGGAGAAAGCGAAGCACAAGCTTGTAGAAGCACTGTAGAAAGTACAATTGAACCAAGAAAGTTCTTTTTATGCAATGGCATAAGGCAGTAAGGTATCACTGTATTTTCCGTGTTTCACAAATGAGGAACTGAAACACAGATGCAATTAAGATCATAAGTGTCCACTGATTGTTAGTGTCCTTTTTCTGCTATGTGATTATTTTTTTTTTTTCGTTATCGGTCAGTTATGTTTTCAGTCCTTTTACATGTATGAACCCAAAATCTCAGATCATTCCTAGAGAAAGAAAGGGATGTGGTGCTCATGGAGAGGAGCTCCCATCTGTGACTCCTCCAAGTTGCAGGCTTCAGCAGAGGCAGAGATAGATTCTTACAGACAGAAAAGTTACCAGTTCTGGCACTGCAGTCGTCTTTTTCCTTTCTACATTACCCAAGCTTATTCATATTAGACCTTTCAACCATGCAAGCAATGAGATAGGAAGCTGCAGAATGTTGCTTCTTTGACTACGCAGCCTCATATTTGTAGAGAAAACGTATGTAATCTTGTAATGACTGACAAAATGACACCACACATGGTAAAAGCCTTGAATTACATTTCCACGTGCAAATTAAATTTTCCTTTCACATAATTGTTGCATGACTGACTTTACAATTTGAATATGGTTTTTAATGAATTCAGGATGGTGTGTATAGTTTTATAGGTGACTTTGGTCAGTTATTCTCAAAAGCTGATGCAGCCTTGGTTTGTATAAGAACGGTAGTTGCTTGTCTGTTTCTTCATCACATATCTTGTAGGGTGTGCACCGTGCTGTTGGGAGATCCAGTTCTTACAGCCTCATCAGTAAAGATGAGGTTGTGTCATTCCACACAAAAATACTCTTTCAGGAGCCCAAACTTTTGCAGCTTTTGTCTTACATTACCTGAATCATCCAGTCCCAGTCTTCTTCCTAATTCATTTTCCTTTTCTGTGCTGTTCTTGTCTCTTTTCTTCCAGTGAAATTAAGCCTGCAGAATGTTTGTCTTTTAGAAGGTAAAACATATCCTCGTAAACTTTTGGTTCTCAGCAAATGAGCAGACTAACTCTTAACACGGCATTTTTTCCCCTTATTTATAATATTTAAACAGCTTTAAATGTCTTCTTTCTGCATTTATTCAAACTGAAGACCCTCAGGAGTGGAAAGCTTAATAGCCAGTGAAAGCTGAAGTCTACTAATTTATTTTACAGGACACTAATTAAGAGACTAAATCATTTCCTTTACATTCTTGAAAATTCAACATATATGAATGTGGATTTTGGGCTCTCTCTTTTTGAATGAGTTATTTATTATCTGAATAAATAATCAAATAAGGCTGTGATTCAATTCAGGTTGTTCAGCTCAGGGTTGCTGAAAACAGGGCGATGAAGTTCGATCTGATTAATGATGTTTAAGTTTGGCTTGAATGGATTTTGTCCTGTTGTCCTGCACTTGTTAATTCTCTTTCATTTTTCCACTACTGCAACATATCAGACTCTGAATGGACCGAATAGGAGGCACTTTTCATAAAGACTAAATAATAATCATTTAAAAACACCCACCTGACAAAAACATTTTAAGGATGCACCCATAGTTGTTTGTTCAGGGATGTCAATCATTATTTGTTGAAAATGTCACCCTTTGATAGTGTTTCCATTGACACTTGCATTGCTTTTGACATGCACTTCAGACCTGCTAAGAAACAGAGGAAGCAATACACATTTATTCACAAAATAAATTGGGTGGATCAAGTACAGGTCATAAAGGTTGGCATTCTCTTTGAGTCAACAGCCCGAAAATGTCATGCCAGCAATCTGTCATGTATCTGATGCATCTCTTGTTGATAGAGGTCATTGTATTACTTTCTGTTTTTTGCAAATGCATTTTTTTCATTATTAGTTCACACCATATTGTCTGAGTTGGACACACTTGGATTTACTCAATACAAACAGCATTTGCAGAAACAGAAGAACACTTTGTTTCCACAAAGAAGTGAGTGGAACTGCTGCTTGGAAACCAGTCACATAGCAACAGAGTACTGATTTTCCTTCCCTTCCAAAACAAAAGGTAAGTACACATTAGTTGACCTTCAGTTCTAAACCTAATAAGGTGTCAATAATTGCAGCACAGGAGAATGGTCTTTTCTTGCTGCATGTTGTTTCTTTCAGCATTCAAACAGCCATCAAACTTTCACGCAGTGTAAGTGGAATGACTTTGGATTTGCCTGAAAGCAACACGGCTCATTGTAGTTGTGAAAGAACATCCAGTTGTGTTTTTTTCTTAAAAAAAAAAAAGAAAAAATGATTCGAAGCAATAGTATTTTTTTTCCTGTCCTTACTGTCGTTAAGAGTTAATTCAAAGAACAAAAACCAGATTGGTTCTATTTCCAGTTCTGAATTTCAGTCTTTTTTCCAACTGGGTAGTATATATATAGTTGTAAATAATTTACTGCAGTAATAATGATTATGCTAATCACCAAGCATTTGAATTAAGTAGTTTTCAAATGCTAGAGATGACAAACAACTACAGTCAAACCATGCAGCAAATTCAAATGCAGTTTTCTGTGCAAGTGGCTAGGAATGTTTATGCTGTGTTTGCAAATTATATCAACAGCTGAAAGTTGACGTACCTTCCTGAAGCTTTAGGCATCAAAAGAAAAAAATAAATTGAGTTTCATTCTCAAATGTGAAAGACGGGACTTTGGTCTTTCACCAATGCTTGTGTTATTAAAATTACTTCCAAAGACAGAGTATAAAACTTTCCCCTTGTCATTTCTACCTGAAAGCATATGCATTTGCTAAAGGACTGTTGTTTTAAAATATTCTACTGTAATAAAAACTGGTTTGTTATCTTTGAAGAGTGCGTTGATGCTTAATTGTAGAAATATCAGGACTGCTTGGAGAAGGAAAAGTGAACTCCCTCAGGTGTATACATTCTGTAACATAAAAAGCTTTTTTAGAAACAAAAGAAAATGTTCTTAAAACTCAACACACAGCACCTAGAAAAGCTGTGAATCTTTGTATTTAATTCTACAGACAACCCCAAATCTGTGTCTTTACATCTCATTTTAAGTGCCATGTGCCTGAGCATTAATTGTTACAACAGCAGTTGCTGGAGATACCAAGGTGATATTTCTGGTTCCCATCCAAGGTAATTTAGTATGCTTCCTTTTTAAATACCATGCTTTTCATTTAAGATCAAAGTTTTTCCTTAATATATTGGGCAGGGCTCTGCTCTGTGCCAGGAAGATGATGAGTACTGATTAACAACAGCTTAATATAGAAAAGGGCACTTAGATAGGCAAAAAGAAATATCACATCTCACGGAGTTTTACTGGGTACATGAATGTAAAGCTGTCCACCCCTTGATACTCTTTTTATTTTCCATTAATAAGGCCACAGAAAATCAATACATTCTTGGTACTTTCTTTTCAACTTCTTTCCTCAGTTAGAAGAGATCCTGTGTTTCTTATATTTTTGAGGGATCTGAAGTGAAGTGTATGGGAGGACTCCTGTCACCATCTGTTCCTTTGTATGGCAAACTTCTCCATTTTCCACTTCATCTCCTATGAAAGGTTTCCAGTACTGAAGGTAGTTAGTTGACGAACACGCTCCCTGCACACACTTTGGGATATTACTGGGACCTGGAAAATAAAGCCTACCCTCATTTTTTTGCAGAATTAGATGTGTGTTTTGATTTGAGAGAGCTGGCCATTTTTTAGTCTCCACCTTTTTGTTTTGACTGAAGGTAAGAAGCTCCTATTGCTGTCTCTGTGACGGGCCAAGTAAAAGAAGCCTCTATTCAGCAACTGTCAGCAGGTGAAACAGTCCTTTCTGGTTCAAATGACTTCTCCTGTGAGGATAAAATGTTTTCTGGCATTAGAAACCTGCTTCACTCATCACATGCCCATCTTCTGGAGGGTCAAATTCTGATCTCTCTTGCTTTGTTAGATACAGTTGAGCAATTACCTTAGCATCATTCCTCACATTTATTAACTCTTTTTTTTGAGTAACAGCATCTCCCTCCTAGACTATTCTGAGAAACAAAATATTTGTATCCCTCATCTTTTACTATTTCTTCAAGTAGACATGAATACAGGCAGTATATATATCTGGTAGAACCACTTCCAAGCAGCAGCCATAAGGACAAGAAATTGAGAGCAGTGCAGCATGCAGTGATTTGGAGACGCAGCGTTGGTGACTAAGGTAGTCATCACCACTTACAGATGCCCAGTCAGTCCATAAGCAACATCAGATCTTGGTTCTGTCCCCTCTCAGCTCCTTGTGCCCCCCCAGCTCCTTGCTGGCAGAGCAGTGTGAAGAGCTGAAAAGACTATGTGTATGCACTGCTCTACAGCTAAAACATCAGTGTGTTAGCAACATTGCTCTCAGCCTAAATCTAAAACAGGGCATCATACCAGCCACTGTGAAGAAAATTAGTTTTACCTCAGCCAGGACAATAAGGTTGTAGAAAATATCTCAGAGTGTTTTGAAAATTACTGAAATAAATATTGGCCAGATATCTGAGTGAGAAGGTGACCCATGGCATATGGCCATGAATATAAACATGAAAGAAAAGTCTAGCTTCTGGAAGAGAAATAGAACTGAATTTCTGCACTTGAAAGAAAATGTGCCAGTGGAAGCAGAAGGTGGGCTGTCAAGAAAGAGGAGTAAATGGCCAAGCACAAGATGAAAGATATGCATTGTCCATAGCCAGGGACTGGAGCTTTCAGAAAAGTAGGATGAGTAGGAGACAAATGATTACAAGGATGTAGATGAATTATATTCACACTAGTGTTCTTTCTAAATACTCCTAAGTATAATAAATATCAAGGAGAGGAATAAAATGTAGAGTTAAAGGGATAAATATTCCACACCAATAAAATGAGATTATCTAATGAAAGACATTGGTAACCTGTGGAGAACACTGAGAAGGGTTGAAGGTCTTTGTGTCTGTAATGGCTTTTCAGTGTTAATGGTAGAACAGTTTGAGAAATGACACTTCTGATGCATTTCTTGGCAGTGGAGGTGACTTGTAAACCTGTGTTGTATATTCATATATTTCTTTGCTTGCAAATTCATAGCAGAATGATACATGACACAATTTAAACTCTGCAAATGTAACTCAGTGGAAGAAAAATTGTAATACGATGTATATCAACAGTGAATATAGTTTGTTTAAGATACTGATGTTAGCAACTTCTGGCTTGCTGTAACAGCTTCAGTACTATTCTGAGAGCACAAAACATTCACAAAAACCCTGGCCTTCTGTAGTGCATTTGTGGTGTATTGCCCTGGAGATTTGGCAGAGAAGGTCCTTCTAGACATATACTGGGGTAAGTACAACAAAGCAATTGAAGAGTCTCTGAGTTTGGCCAGATTTAAGGATATTTGTGTTGCTTCCTTTGTATATATGTTTAGTCTGGGAAGAAAATAGCGTTCACTGTCATGGAAAACTACGAAACTTTAAAGTTTAGTTTTGTTTGGATTCTGAACAAAAAGATATTCCAAATTCTCCCAGTTACCAAAATCTTTGCAGATGCTGTTTAAAGCAGCTGGTATAGGAACTGAGGGAACGGGACTGTGGGTGGGCAGATGGGCTCTGCTGCTTGTGTGTGATGGGAAGCGCGGGGCCTTGTGCACTTCTCAGGATCCAGCCAGCCTGGGATGCTGAAAGGCTGGGATTGTTGCAGGGTTTGAGCAAAAGGGTTAGCCATGCACATTTCCAGTGGGCTGTCACTTCAATCTGCACATTTTTATACTTGCTCTTTAGGTCATGGTAACAGCTAAGCCTTGAGTTCTGTTTTACTCAGCTTAGTGCACCTCTGAAGACAGCTGAATCATTTAAAATTGGTCAGGAGAGATTATGCTGTGGAAAAGCCTTGTTATTTTGTGAGTCCAAAAGTCAACCCAGTAACCCTCTTGTAGGTTAATCAGTTTAATGCCCTTACTAAAGGCTAGAATATGTATGCTCCACTGGGATTATGTCTTGCCGTGCAAGTTTACAAGCTATTTGCTTTACAGCTGGGAAGACAGCAGCATCTGTTTGTTTTGACTGTACTTCTAGGAAAGACAGCAAATAGTTGGGCGGGAAGAGGGGACAGGCTTGGGGCTGTTGTTCACACGCTCTGATAAGAGCTCACTGGGATTTTCCAGTGCCTTTTCCTCAGTCAGCTTTTTCCTTGTCCTTCTGAATATGCAACAGCTCCACTGGGTCAGTTGTTTTCCAGAGCTGAGGGCAAAGTTTTTCAATTTGTTTATTTGACTTTCAGCATTTTAAGAAATAATTTTTGCTGCAGGCATGTGACGAGCATAGCTATTGATTAATTATTCTAGTTTTGTTTCCTTTACAAAATATATATGGAAATGATAGAATTATGCATCATCGATTTTCTTTTAAGAAAGTCGATTAGGAATATGTTGCACTGTCAGACTGGGTGGTTATTCCTTCGTTTTATATTGTGTAAGTAATACAACCTTACTTAAAAGTCTATCCAATAATTCTGACCTCAGGTTTGAAATGAAACTTTAACTGGCTTATGATGGCTTAATTGTAACACACTTACTTCATTCTTACTTTCTGTTCCTGTTGTAGAATAATGTCATTTTGGGAACGAGCTGTGTTTGAACAGCTCAGGTTGGTAATCTGAGTGAAAGGCCACCAGAGCAGAACACCATAACCACTTATATATCCCACGAGGGGGCACAACCCAGCCAGAAAGAGTCTTAACAAAAGCAGACAGTGATAGGAAAGGGAATCCCCTAGGAAATGGGCAATGAATGAAGAGCTGGGGAAATCTGACGAGTGCTGAGTTGGAATGCAGGGGGGTGGGCTTATGAGAAATTACTGCGTTTTTGTGTGCATATTTGGCACTAAAAATTAAACTTGATGTGAAATGAGTCCCCCAGAGGTAAGGCATTCTCTGGTTCATTTTTATTTGTAAATCTCATAGGAGCTTTTCTGGGGAAGCTGGCTGGTAGTTTCATGAAATCACACATCGTGCTTCACAGCGATGGAACTTCAATCCAAGATCCTGTCTTGGCTTCTGGTGTTCCACTTGCTGTCCTCCACTTGTCACCAGCACTGGGAGGTGGGGAGCACTGAGCAGCCAGAAAAAGGAGGGAGAGCTGCTGTGTTAAGGCAGAGCTTTTCAAAGGAGCTTAAGGAAAATCATTGAGAAATGAATTTTCCTTTAACGTCTTTTGAGAATCCTGTCACTTCCAAGCAGATAAGTAAATTAACATGTTGAACAGATGTATTCCTTGAAGAATATGTGTATTCTTGTACTCATGTATCACCTCAGCCATGCCAAATGTAGGACTTTGGGAACGCACTGAAAGAGCTCTTGAACTCAGTTTTTAAATCCATTTCTCTTCCCAGCCACGAAAATGCCTTTTGTTTTGAATGTGAAGGGACTGTTGGGTACAGCAAGCAGGGCAAGGAATTAATGCTACTGGAATATGGTCCGATGGTAGCTTTGCTTCCTTATGATATGCTTGGTACAATCAAAAAGTCCTTCTTTTTCTTTCTTATTGCTACCTGTTATTAGTGCCCCACATCAGGCCAGCTTCCCTTCCCTCAGATTGCTAATACCTCCTGTTTTCAGAAAGTAATGTAATTCAATTAGAGCAAGTCAGAAGGATCTAAAACCTGTGCAAGTGGAATTTGCTGATTCATTGGAGTTAAAGTATCTGAGAGAGATACGTCATTTCCCAAAGAAGCTGAGAACTAGAGGAAAGAAAAGGTCATCATTTTATTTTTACTTTGCCATGGAAATTCTTGCTTTCCAATTTTGATGCGTTATTGAAAGTTTTTCTTTTAATACAGTGAGTCAATCAGTCATTTCATCCACTGATTTCTGTATTCCCTCACTGGATGAGTGCCCACGACTTCAAATTGGGTCAGTTTACCCTTGTGAAATTGCTATATAAACTACTGCAGTATGACTGACTTCTTGAAGCTGCAATCTGATGGCTTTTATTCTTTGATGAAATAAGTAAAACAGTCTCAGAACTGTCAGGACAAAATTCTTGCACCATAGCAGTTTCCTCGTGTCTTATATTCATAGATCAGCTGCTTGTGCCACTTTTGTGTGAAACAGTAATTACTCAGTTATTTGTCCCACTCCCTCACCCTATTTCTGGCAAACAGGAAAGCAGTACTTGGAGATGGTTGCTTAAAAGAGGAGAGAATTCCAATAAAAGCAGCAGGAAATTGGCACAGTCATTCTCAGAGTCTGGATATTAGAACTGGCAAACTGTAGCACAGAGCAGCTCAGAAATGGTATTTTTCCATAGCACAGATTAGAGTAATGATATGGACCATCTCAAAATTGGTTGTTGGTGAAATGGTAATAGGAGCAGCACTTAAAGGTACTGTCTTGTGGGATCTGATTTTGGGTGTTCTGGGCTGGCAGTCAAGAAAGAATTTCCCCCAAGTTATATTTTCAAGGAACAGTGATGGTTCCTGTGCCACCTCATTCTTCCCCTCTCTCAGCAACATGGAAGTTTCACAGGTTCAATCACGAATTTTCTCCAAATAATTTCCCTTCCATTGCAAGGCCTTAGGAGTTTGATGATATCTTTGTTTTATTCGTATGACCCCTTGTGACATTTGGAGAACCTGCATGGTTTTTCTTGCATTGGAAAGCTTCAGGATTTGTTTTGTGGCTCACAATCCAATGAACATGGGAAAGAAGGGTTGAACAGTGAATACTACTGAGTAGTATCTGGGTTTGGAAGCTTGCTGTAATACTGCAGACATCTAAGCTTGGTGATGCAATTTTTTGTTGACAGACTGTTCATTTTGAGGGAGTACTTGTGGGGGAATAATTTTAGGGATGAAATCAGTGTGCAAGCGTGAACTACAAAGTTAGAGAGGAACTGGAAAGAAACAAACATTGTATCTTAGAACCATAGAATAGTAGAATGGTTTGAGTTGGAAGGGACCTTTAAGATCATCTAGTTCCAACCCTCCTGCAGGGTTGGACACCTCCCTCTAGACCAGATGCTCAAAGCCCCATCCAGCCTGTTCATCATGTTCCCAGTGTGGGAAAGGACCTGAGGAGTCTGAAAAAAACTTGTGAAGCACTCACATTTCATATTCATAGAGGATCGAGACCCTTAGACCATGCAGAAATGCCTGAGATGTTTCAGCATATGGCAGAAAAGGTCATACAGGGAGGTATGCAGGGAAAAGCAAGTCAATTTGTATGTCAAATCTATAGAGAAATTCACCAAAATTAACTATTAGAGAACATGACTTCCTGTGACACTAATGGTGACGTTGGACATAAGACAGAAACAGTAGCAATGACAGCTGCCCAAAAAGCTGCCAGGCAGATTCATTTTTTCTTGTTACATCACAGATTGTGTAATAAAACAATTTCAGACATCTAACTGGCTGCTGCAATCTTATGGGAGTATCGGAGAAAAAACTCGTAGGCCAACATATATTGCAGAAGACAGTCTTCCTCATTTGGAATGAGACTTTTCTGCACTATTTCTATTTTATGGTCAGAAGGGTTTTAGTGGTTTTCCTGTACTCAGTGCAATAAAACACAGCATATCTTGTTTTATCATGAATAGCAAAGCATTTTTATTTGGCTCATTTTGCAGGAGGATTTTATACTGGATGTTGGAATCTGTCCTGATATGGTACTGACACTACCTGACTACCTCTAATAATAATATTCAAAAGAAATTGGTGCTTGAGAGACATCAAAACTGAGCTCCATCATTTTGTAAGTTCATTCAATAAGTTGGGCAAAGCATAGTTACTAAATATCAGTTTTCTTTTTTTTTTTTCTGGTATTTGTCCGCATGATGGATTCTCCCACTCACAGTAAAGTTGTCCGCTTATCCTTATTACTTTATCCTATCTGACATATATCATTCCTCTTCTCAAACCTATTCCCCATGACAGCTTAATTATCCTCATCACTGGTTATTTTTGTGTCTCCTCGTTCCCAGCACAGAGGATTATATTCCCTTCAGTATTTCCTTACTGTTTTTCCTCTCAGGAGGTAGCCGGAGTCCCATCTTTATTTTGCAAGATTGCAGATCTTTTGGGTATTGCTCAGTATAATCTGCTCTTCCTTAGATGCTAACTGTTCTTGGACTGAACACCTACTCATCTGTGGTTAAAGAAAGAAGGATGATCTTGTATTGAAGATGCACAGTTTAGTTGAGAGCTTGGGTTTCTGAATCTGCTGAGAACAGCTAGAAAGGAAAGCAGGCAGTATTTTTAAAGATTAATTACCATATGTTAGGAGATAGGATACCACCATGAAGGCCTGAGGAAAAAAAAAAAAAAGAAATGTTGAACTAAGGAGATCTAGATCTTGTGTTCTGAGAGGCTTTTCTGATGTTCCACTATTTTTGTGGCAGTGGCCATTTAAAAGTACACATGTGAAGAACAACTTTGATTTCAAGCAAAGGAGTTGTGTCAGGTTTTTAAATGCCACATCCTGTTCAGGTGTCTGGTATCCCCATCTGCTCTCCGTGTTTTCTCCCCATCTCCGCCTTCAGCTTTTCTGCAGCCAGAGTTCTGTACATGACTTCTGTGTTTCCTGTTGCCATGAATCACTGAATGATGGCCTTTATGTGACATACTGGGAGGAGGAGGATAGGACAGATTAATATGGCACTTTGCAGTTTAAGTAAGATATATGTTTAAAGTAGACAAACTTACAAAGTTATACAATTTTTGTCAGTAGATAACAAGAAGAAGACTTTATAACTAAAGTTCATGAGAGTTTTCAGTTGTGGGCTGGGAAGGAACTGAACACAACTCAAAATTTGTGTTTGCTTAGAGACAGGTGAGGGACTCACATCTTACGTATGTTCACAGGAACAATCAATAAATGGAGAAGATAATAATTCAAAACTAAAATAAGGAAATAGTTTGTTATGGCCAATCAGGTGGAGCTCACTGGTGAAAGAGGCAACTCAGACCAAAAATCAGGCAAAGTTAAAAACCAGGATTAATAATGAACACAGATAACAACTTAAAATAATTGTTCATTTGAAAAAAAAAGGAAAAAAGAAAAATTATATCTCATCTTTTAAAGTTTAAACTGATCCCACTTAGAAATCAGTACAGTGCTTACAGTGGGTGGAATATCCCACATTTATCTGGGGCGCTTTCACATTTTTCTGTGGATTACCTTATTCTGGATCTTCTTCAACAGATATGAGATGGGTTGGACAGCCTGACCCACTGCAGTGATTCTCTTCTACAGGTATGAAAAAACCATTACTTTCTTGGCCCTTGTGTTATATCTCTGGTACGATTAATTACCGACCTTGCTACTGAATCATTCACTATTGTTGTTTGCTGTGATCGTGTATAGATTTGGGAAACACCAGCCCAAACCCTCAGTTTTGTGTCTCAAAATGTTTAAAGACCAAACTATCTAGAGTAGAAGACATTAGGCAGTGTGTGCCGTTCTGGAATGTGGGTTATTGGAACTGTAGTGTGATGTGGTGATTTGGACATGGTTAAATGCCTTTTCTAGCTGAAAAAAAGCTGGTTTCTTTTTGCTGACTGTGAAGTAGATGGCCTAACTGAAGAACAGTCTGTGAGATGTTCTAGCAGTTTTTTTTATCAGCTTATCTCCTCCAGACAGAGGATGCAGGAGGGCAGGCAGGGAAGAACAGTGTGCCTAATCAAGAGTGGACACAGTGCAGAAATGATGCCAGCTCTTGATGAGCATTGTGGTGCTAATAGGAGAGATGGATGGAGATTAGAGCTGGCAGTGTCCCCACATTTGCTTTTGTGTATAGCATAAAGGTAATTTGTTGGCACTGGGTACAACTGAGATAATCTTCAACCTGCAAAGTTTATCAGTTGCAAATTATACTTATCCAGTGTCTGAAAACATAATGTTAAACTACCTGAGGTTCACGTCCACCCTGAATTACAGCTGTCAGCAGCAGGGTGTTTTCCTGGCTTGAGAGAGGGCATTGCATGGAAAACAGATCCTGCCCAACAATTTACCAGCATTACCATGCTGTCTTTCAGGCAGTGTTTCCATCAGCTCTGAGACATAGTTTGGCATCTGCTTGGCTTTTCAAGACTTGGCCTTTCAATAGCCATTATAAAATGTGGTCTGGTGTAAAGATATTTCCCTTTATGTGGCTTGGCAGCATTCTCAGTGATCCCAGAGGGAAGAGCGGCTAGGACTTGTTCTCCAGCTCTGAGTCAGCTGTCCACTAGGCTGACTGGGGGTGTAGCTTCATGTCCTTTGGTTCTGCACCACAGTTAGAAAATGAAGGCGCTGACTAACTTGTCTTTGGCTGCTTGCAAAACTTTGACATAGAGGTGGATCCTTTCAAGTGGTGAATCAAGAACCTGAGAGTAATACAGTGGTGCTGTGTCAGAGCTGGCGATAGCCAGGTAGACAGCTCTCTCTTGCAGGCTGTGGAATTGACGCAGGGGAGAGTAATTCTGAGCTAATAACGTGAGATAATTTTAGAGCTAACTGTAGACATATTCGGCAGGCATCTATTGGTCTTTTTACAGGTAGTGGAGAGAAGTGAGCATGGTGAATCTCATCCTAAGACAAAAAAAAAAAAAAATCCCAACTCTGTCTATGGGGTATAAATCCAATTCAAAATTCAAATCCAGTTTTTTTGTAGATAGACTATCACACTTGGGTTAATAGAGGTGAGGAGAGTTGGGATGAAATAGAATCATAGAATCATCGAATCATAGAATCACTCGGGTTGGAAAAGACCTTAAAGAGCATCAAGTCCAACCACAACCTAACCATTCTACCCTAACTCTAACAACCCTCCACTAAGTCATGTCCCTGAGCACCACATCCAAATGGTTTTTAAACACATCCAGGGATGGTGACTCAACCACCTCCCTGGGGAGCCTATTCCAGTGCTTAAAGGGCTTCCAGGGATAGATAGCAAATGAGGAGAGTTCAAAAATTGGCTTGAAGTATTTTGTGCTCTGCTATGTGATCATATGCTGGTTTTGCCTGGGCCTTACAGGTTTAAGGCATATCCTACCTTCTGCAGATCTGTGGGGAAATCTTGTATCTCCAGCTCCCCACCTGTTTTTCCTGAGCACCCAGCTGAGTCTTCTGACACAGGGAAGCACAGGGATGGACATCAATACAGTTTGCCCCAGGCAGTGCCTCCTTAGTCTTATAGAGTGGAGCAAGCAAATGGCCATGGTATTCCTTGCAGCATCTCGTGGATACTGAATAGCCTTATCCTGTGGTTCTTCACTTTGCATAAGGAAAAGTAGGACAGGGTAAGATATACAGCCATCAAGTAGTGAGGAAATAAACAGATAAACTTCCAAAATCAATTAATGTTTTTTGTCTGATCTGTCAAGGAGTATGATCATGTTGAGCCCTGAGATTCTTAGACAGGAAAGATAATGAGGATGAGAGTTAGGTATAGATAACTACAGGTGCAGTGGACCCAAAACACTGCAAACTTATGGTATCAGAATCAAGCTGATAGCTCTCTGTGATAATTGGTTATCTAGAGAAAGAAAAGAAGATAAACCTAATCTCTATCTCAGTAAAGCAGTTGAAATGTCTGTATCAGATGATGTTTCCAGCAGAGATGAGGAATTATCTTACTGGAACATGGCTTATTTACCTGAACAAGAGCACTGGGAGAGGATATACTTGCTTTCTATTAATAGATCAATGGCAGAAACAAAAAAGAAAATAACTGTCTAAGGCAAAGGATAGTTCTGGTATAAGAACAAAAGTGTCTAGACTGAACATGAATAAACTTAACTGTAAAATAATTGGTAACCATTTGTGAAGTGTGACTCTGCAGTAGTCTTCCAGGGGGAATACAATGAACAAAATGCCTAGCCAATGTCAGAGTGAATCTGCATCAAGTTATGAGTGGGTTTGTATCATATATATGCCCATGGCAGCAGAGTGGTGCCCTTGAGGTTCTTCTTAAATTTATAATCCTGTTTTTCTAATCCCTGTCAGGTAGTAGGCATGGGATCAAAAGGTGGTAATGACTTTCCAGTGAAGTATTTTTTGTAGTGAAAATTCTCTGAAGTCAGAATCCCTTCACAATAATACCACTCATCACATTCTTCTGCAATATTACATGATTTAACAAAGCCTTTCCAGTGCCTTACTCAGAATTTTTTATACTTTTATGTGAAATCTTTTGTTGTGTCCACAGAGAAAATGCAGCAACTGATTAACCGCCATCCTGCAGAATCCTAGAGAGACTCAGATTTAGCAGAACTAACTCCCGCTCTGCAGTAAATAAGACTTGTATTTCAAAATCAGGACTTTGCTTTCTCTTTCATTTTTCTTTCTTGCAGTGGAGTCATCCCCATAGGAGGGATTATGGAGACAGCGCTCAGGGTAGCAATAAACTTCTCTTACTTTACATATATATTAAGTGTATTTAATTAAAGTGTGCTAAACAATATCCTATAAATTGGAAAGAACCAATTAAAAACTGGTATAACTGTCTCACTTTACTTTAGATGTTACACTGCATGCATTTACATCTGAGTTAGTTACCTTATGCTCACTTTATGCTCTGGGAAGATTTTAGGGCACGATACTTCTGACCAATTTTAGCCATGTACATTAAGGTAAGGTAAACTGGAACTTGAAATTTCCTGATTCTCTCCATTGAGAGTAAAATAGACTTGGAGCAAACAGTTCAGTCTTTTTTCACTCTTCTGTAACAGCATACATTCATGTGTAAAAAACTTTCAGTGAAAATCAAAATTCAGTTAATGCAGGGAACAAGAATTTCTTCTATTTCCTTCTTTCTTCCTCCCTTCCTGCCTTCCTCCCTTCATCTCTGCAAAACGCCTGGCGTTTCAAGCCCTGCAGCCCCGGATTGAGACCAGCAGCTTGCTTTCCATTGATGTTTGGGCAACTGGTTAACATGAATGAACCAAAGTTTATTAAGCCATGCAATCGGTGAGTTTTTGAATATCATCATACTGATGCAGTGTATCTTCTCCTAAATGTTTTTTTTTTTTTTTTCCAATATCCTTTGTATGATATTCTCATTAGACATTGTGTTGGCATGACTGTAGCTAAAGAAAATCTTTCTCTCTAGGAAATAAAATGCTGTACAACTCTGTCACTACTTTGTTCACCACACAAGGTCACTCGCAATGAAAGATTGTTTTCCTGTTGGATTTTGATGAGAAATATGAAAGACTTCTTGCTTTTATAGAGTTAAGCTGTTTAAGTATGCTTCTGCACAGGATCGTGTGTGCACCATCAATCTCCTAATCGTCTCCATTTGCTGCAATATAGTTCATAGCCTGAAGTGCTAGAGGATTGGTTTTGGATGGAGGTAATCTGCAAACTGCTCTGGAGGAGCACACCTCATGTACTGCAGCTGCTAATCAGCTTCTGGCCCATGGAGTTTTGTAGATAGCGAGTCCTCCAATTAATTGGCTCTATGTTCTGTTGCTAAAGGAGATGTGGGCACTATCGCTGGAAATTAACCAGCTACATATTATAATTTTATTAGGCACAGAGATACACTTAATCTCCTTTTCTATCTAACAAGCCCAGAGTATATGTAAGACATCTGGCTGCTTGCATGAGCTTATAGTGCTGAAAAAAAAGCAGACAGGATTTAAAAACAGTTCAGTCATTGGGTTTCTTGCTGTTCCTACCCTCCACTATTCAAGCCTGATGTGCCTGCTCTCTAGAAGAGGGACTGTAACAACTTGCTTGTTTGCAGAAACCTATGTAGCTCTGAGAATGCTTTGATGGATGTCTTCATGGACATCTACTGAGAGGTTTAGCTATACCCACGTAGCTCTTAAGTCAGTGACTTAGAAGTGAGGTGTCGCCCTGGCTCTGCTTTGGACTGCCCCTCTTTCAGACAGGTGATACTTACATGGTACTGCCCAGTACTACAGCAGTGAGAGTACAGGGACCAAACAAGGACTGCTGGAAGAGGAGTAGCTGATCAGTTTTTAAGACTGTATGTATTGAACCAACACATGACGTTTTCTTTATGACTTAGACTAAACAATTGCCCTGACAACCATCCTTCTTCTCTTTTGCTGTTTTCTGCTTTCTTTTTCCTTTCTTTCTTTCTGTAAGGACTGAACGACAACTATCTTTTACTGTGATTTCTGCCTTGAATTGCTAAGGCTGGGATTGCAGTACATTGATGTTTTGACCCTTTCCCTATTCTGTATTGCATCATATAAAAATATAGGATATATTTTAAAAAAAGAAACAACTGTCGCTCGTAATTTTATCCCACCTTTCCTAACATTTAGCTTCCTAACCCTTTTGTTAAAACATTTATTCAGTATTATGTCAGCCAAACTAGTTAGATTCCTTATATACAAGCTGGTGAAACCTGACTTAAGTTCCACAGATGATCAAAAAAATGAGCATTATGTTTATAAAGTAAGAGTTACATAATCTATTTTAAATGTTTCTTTTTTGTCACAGTTTTCTGTTCTGTAAGATTCCACCTAAGAGCTTAAATGATGCTTTTTATGCAAGAATTCAGCAGGAAATTTGTACACTTTTGAGTTAATACTCATCTCTGTAGCAGAGCAATTTTATAAATGCCATTAAACATGCATTTAGAAACAGACATAAAGAGACTTATTCATATCTGAAAAGTGTATTTTCATGATTTCAGCAAGCGTTGGATGAGGTTCTAAATGCAATTCCCAAATCAGGGGAAATATAAATTGGATCCAGTTTAATCTATGATTGCAGTACAGCTGGGAGCTTGTGGAAAAACCTGAGTAAATACACATAAATTATCCTTGCCTCTGAAGAAATTGAAAGAATCAAATTCCTTCTGCCCTTCCCCCTCTGCAATTGGATGGCCCATTTTGTTCTCTTGTCGTAGCTCTGTTGTTTGAATCTTTAAAAATGCCATAACCTAAGAGTTTCTCTTTGCCCCACCTGAATCTTTTCTCTGTCTCTCCTTGTGCTGAAATTTTTCTCTCCTCTTCTGGGATCTGATTTGAACAGCTGCACTTAATCTGCTGAGGAGTGCATTGGTTCCACTAAATAACATTGTCTGTCCAAGGTCTGCCTCCCCCAGTGACTGGGGACGCTGATGAGGTGTACCTTTGCCGAGTAAGCAGATTTAATTCTTTCACTTTCCCAGATCTTCCTTTCATAGCCAAACATCATGGATCCACTAACATGAGGAAGAATTACAGCTAGTAATAGCCAGTGTATTAATTCAAGCTTCTCAGTCAAACTTGCATAGTGTTGTAAAGATAGGCAGACAACTGAGACATCAAGCTTTGTCCTTGATTCTTTCTTCCAAGGGCACAGCTATTCCCCAGTTTGCTCATATTTTTTCCTATTTCACACAAATCATGAAGTGTATAAGACACAGGTAGGATTACAGCTACATGATGTAGGGCTAAGTTCAAAATTCGTGCAGCTGAATGGGACCACACACGAGGGATTTCCATAAAGAATGACACTCAGCCTTCTCTCCTGCAGTTGTTATTTCAATTTGTTTGGTTTTGCAGTGTGCTGTAATCATTGCTTTTTTGGCTGGTTTTTACAGCCAACAGGACTTCAGATGCTACAGAATGCTTTATTATCTGCAACAACCATGCAAAATCTATTCCAAAAGTTACTGGATTAAAGTTAATGTGGTATGAATTTCAGTGATTTTTACAACTTAAGCAAAGGTACTGGATAATTGAAATCACACCATTCAGTCAGCTCTGTTAAATGCATGCAAAACAGAACAAAACAGAACAATGAGATAATTTATAGTGATTGCTGTATATTGGGTATGCATACAAACATGGCTGCATCTAACATAAGCAGTTGCAGATTGATGAGAAAAAGAAGGAAGAATTCTGTGTTCACATCTGGTCAAATTATGCTCCAAACAGTTGTCTGAAGTTTGAAAATTGGTACCATCCCATATACAGTGCTTATCCTGTTGACCTGCTTTGAGCATTCATCTAGAAGACCAATTGGAACTTTCAGTCTTATTCTGTAGCCCATTGTTAGTGATGCAAAACTCTGATCTCAGAATGATTACATTTAATTGCCGTGGTTATAGCAAAGTAAATCAGGTTATGATCTCATCAGTGATTGAGCTAGATTTGGACATGAACAACTGCAGTGTATGGTCTGCTACAGTTTGTAACATATTGGTTGCACATGCATTGCCTGAATTTATAATTCCTATACCACTGTACAGGACCAAATGCCTCTCTGTTAGCCACTGGAGACTTCTTCTGATTCCTTCTTTGCTATTACTGGCTAGTGGCTGTTGTTTCTCACAGAGGAATGAGCAATGAGAAAAGCTACCCACCAGTACATTCATCCAGGGCTCCAGAAATACCTTCTGATTCCACTTGGTTGTCATTACTTAGTGATGATCTCCAGATACAGCAGTTACTGTTTTGTTGCGAGATTAAGTACCCACCAATTAATATTGGCAACCATGGAGCTGTTATCTTTGGGTGCTGAAGACAGAGGGGATCTAACCTGTGTAGCAGAAGCATTTACTATAATACACATTCAATAATTCTGTATCCATTATTTAATGTCTTCTCCCAGAGGGAACTATCTTCTGTTGTTCTAGCCTCTCAAAGTGACTTTTCCTGTGAACAAATTGGATGAGATCCCCGTGGTAAGCTGTGGGGACCACCTACTGATGCAGTTCATTGTTCTGCTGAGTCCACAGCACTGATATTCTTAAATAGGATGAGTTTGCTAATTACACCTTTCACCCACTCTACAGTTTCTTGATCTTCCCATTATGTTAGCACAAAGTCTCCCAGGAGCATTGCATGCTTCTTTTCATACAGAATGAACTGAGTGCCTTTCCTTATGAAGGGGTGATGGCATGCACATAAAGTGGCCCTGGTGGAACAGCATTTCATTGTGGCTACTAGTACTGGCCTTCTTCGTATGCTGAAGAGGTCAAATTTTGTTCCAATCTCCCATCACTGCAAGGTTTTAATGACTTGGTTAATGTCTTAGTGATATAGTGGATATAAAATCATAGAGAAAAATAAACAAACCAGAACAGAACTGAGCTCATACAGACTTATAGAGAAAGAGGTTTCATACTTGCTTGCTGTTGGTAATTGGTGTACTCCTTAATATTTCACTCTTGCCTTGTGCCACTTGGTCTATTTGTCAGTTTTCTTAAAACTGTTCTTCCAGGGTTATGGCTTGTTCTTGTTAACTCTTTTAGCTCTGGCTAAGAGTAATTTCTGTTGCTTTTATGATAGGCCACATCAAAGCCTTATAAATGCTCAGTGTTCATGAAATTTCTCCTTGCTCCAGTAAGCTTCTCTCTGTGATCTGAGATATTTTTGTGGCCTGTGTGGCTGACGGTCAGGATCCATAAATACTTCGGCATGGGTCCTCCTGAAAAATAATTTCTTTTGGGACAATTGTTGAGTAAAAGCCTATCTACCCATTCATCTCCAAGTGGCTAAAGAACATCTGGGGCTTTTAGGGCAGCACATTATGTACCTCAGGAATGACTTCTGCCTGCCCTTCTATCAGCCTTTCCCAGGTCTACAAACATTGCTTTGCCAAATCAGAATAAGTTGATACTCATTTATAAAATTAACATTACTGGGGTTTCTTGCTGTCTTTCTCCTGGAAAATTCTTAGCATTAATTTGCACACAAAACATTCCGGTACATCTCCAGGGGTAGTTCCATACTTGAGCAGGACCAGTTTATTTTGAATCCACTGCTGTGCCCAGGTTAAGATTTTAGGTTAATCATTCACACTAGAGCACAGTTCTTCTGCCCAGGATGCTTTTAATCTGGGAATATGAGTAGTGAGTAATCTGGGTTCTTTAGGGTAATGAGTAATCTAGGTTCTTTATTCTATCATTTACACCCAAAATTATAGATTGCCTTTAACTTTCTCATCTGTGTTGTGATATAGGTAGTTAGATTAATCCCAGCAAGCAGGATTTGTGACCTTCTTGTCTGTCCAGGACACGTAATGATAATGGGCTTTAGTCCTCTGTGTTTACTTCTATCTCGTTAATGCAGTCTTTCTTCCTAACACACAATTTTAATTATAGGGAATTAGCCTTTTTTCTTTGTTTAGCTTTTGCCAACTTCTCTGAGACTTTTCAAAGCATTCTTTTCATGTTCTTCTACAGCTTTTCCCTAGATCAGATTGCTGTCTGCATACCCACTGAACCATCAGAAATGCAGTCTCCCTGTTAAACTATTGGGATAACAAACATAGACCAGCAATGTGTAGAACAAGCATTTCCAAGTGGTGTGTTGAAGAGGTGAATATGTACAGATGGGTGCATTTCTCCCCATTATCTATGGAAAATGTTTGTCTCATATATTCATTCAGATCTTTTCAGTCTACGTGTAACCAAAAAATAGTTTCCTTTTTTCAGCTGATGGATATGTTAGTGTGGTTGCCCCCCTCACTGTATGACTTGCAGAGCAATCCCTTTATACATATATCTTATCTTTTGGCTCCTGCCAAAAGAGAATTGTGAGTTCTGGAGTTTTTGGAGCCATTTTCTGTAGTGGGAGGTCTGAGAGATTCCTGGAGGAGATGCTCTACTTCTTTCTCAACTATTTTGTTTCCTTTGCTATGCACGTTGTATAAAACTGGATGAGACCAGAGGTTTGATCAGGAATTGATGCCTTCTCCTCACCAGTACTATTACAAGTTTTCTCTTTTCCAGTTGGATTTTAGCATCTGTTTAATCTCAGTGCTGTGACTCAGCATTATTTTGTCACTGTTAAACATTTTATATTTATATTCCATAAATATCATAGGTCACTTTTATCTGAGTTTTATATGTCTAACTTTTGTGCTTACTAGTGTTTCTAGCATGCTTTGTCTTCAACCAGTGTATGACTTAAAATCCTTTACTGTTCCTGTTTCTTTTTGGGTAATAATATATTCAGTTGCCACAAACTTTACCATTTTTCCTGGTAAAGATTCTTCCAAACTCCTGATGCTTTTTTTCATCCAGTTTGAGCTGGGAGGGACCCTTAAAGGTCCAACTCCCCTGCAATGAACAGGGACACCTACATCTCCATCAGCTGCTCAGAGCCCCATCCAGCCTGATCTTGAGTGTCTCCAGGGATGGGGCATCCACCTCTCTGGGCAACCTGTGCCAGTGCCTTACCACACTGACTGTAAAAAACCTTATTCCTTATATCCAATCTTAATCTCTCTTCTTTTAGTTCAAAACCATTTCTCCTTATCTTATCACAACACACCCTGCTGAAGAGCCTGTCCCCTTCTTTCTTACAGCCCCCCTTTAGATACTGAAAGGCTGTTCTCAGGTGTCCCCAAGCTCTCTTCTCCAGGCTGAGCAGCTCCAGCTCTCTCAGCCTGTCCTGGTGGGGGAGGTGTCCCATCCCTTGGATGCACAGTTTTATGCAGTTGCTTTTGTGGATTACAGATAAATTCTCCATGTCTTTTCCCTCACATCTTTTTAGGTGGTATTTTTTTGTGTGCTTGAACATGTCAACAGGATTGAAAGCCAGTCTCACTTCTGGAGCTTTTATATGTGTATGTAGCTTCAGTGCTTCCAAACCAGTTTTGATAGCAGTGATTATTTCTCTGTCTTCCACTAACTACTGCCTGTGTATTGTGTCCCAGATTCCAATCAGAGTCAAGTCTTTTGTCAGGGACTAATTTAGGCTTCCTTCAGTGCAGCAAGATTGTCTTTCAGCTTTAAATCACTCAGTCTGCTCGGTACTTTTATCTTCTTTTTGTACTCTGCTTAAGAGTCTCTCATATCTTTAATATGCGCATGGGTCATAACATTCCTTGAACTATTTTTGTGCAGTTCCGTAATTAATCTTTTCTGTCAGAGGTAACGGAAAATGATTAAACGCATCAAGTGTCTCGGAAGCATTTGTTGTCAGAAATAAAGCTATTTTTATCTTGTCTCCCATTGCTTCTCGAAGTCAGATGCCGCCTAATTCTTTTCCAGATGACCTTTATATTTTCAGAGAGTCTCATGAGACCCATAGCTGCTTTCCCAGCCTGCTTCTCTTCTGATGCTTTGGTTTACTCAGACAGAATGTGGGCTCCCATGTGGTGCCAACCCGCCTGTGGAGTCAGCGGATGGAAAGGCACACTGCCCATCTCACTCTCATCTGGCAGTTAAGAATGGCTTGGGTGAACCTGTGGCCTAGAATCTTCCGCTTTTGCCATTTGCTGAATTGCTCAGATGCAGGTGATGACAAAAATGAGGTGAGATACACCCCAGAGGTGTATGGTTATATTTGCTCAGCCTCTGATGGCGATAGTGGGATTTGCAGGGCAGGTGTGCATCATCCTGCTAACGTTCCCCAGGGTTTCTTGGCCTTGCGAGGCAGGATGAGGTTCAGAGAACTTTGTGCCTTTAGACAAATATTTAATGCCATTTTTGGTGCTTTTTCTTAGAGATGAGAGTCATATCAAGCAGAGGCGTTGTTCTGGAGTTAATGCTCTGCTCTAGAAGTTAAGGTACCTGGTTTAATTTTCTTCTTCTACACATGCCATAATATCTCTGTTTGCTCTTAAAATAGGAATGGTATTGCTTCCTGCCTTCTGCATGGCATAAATTCATTCATGTTTGTGAGGCATGAATGTGACCCGCATTGCCAAACAAAACCCATGATTAAATTGCACTAAGAAAGGAAGTGTGACAAAATAATGTAGTTCAGGTGTATTATAACTCTGAAAGCTAACATTGCAGCAAACTGCACATTAAATATTTATACACTTAAAAATATTCACTTAGCATCCTATGTATCATTTACAGGTCTAACTCTGGTCTCACATTGTTGAAATTGGTCAAAAATACCAGATTAGTTGAATCAATTATTTGTGACTAATAGGCTTTATCAGGAAACTAGAAACATAGATATTTCTGAAAAAAATATAGAGAAAAAAAGAAGTAATTACATGACTAACGTTATCTACAACAATGTGAAGGTTCTACACATTGGCTTTAGAATATAGAAAAACTCTCAAGCAGTTTCTAAATTTCTGTATCTGTTTCTCAGTATTAAGAATATCATTTTCTTGTGAAAGACAATGTTTGTCAAAACACTGTCTGGATAAAACCTACTTCACTTTGGATCTAAGAGTGAAACATTACATGAAATGTGACATTCTTTTTTTTTGCATCTTTTGATTAAAATACGTGTTTTTGATGAAATGGGGAAAAAAAAGTGATTGCATCTTTCCTCTTCTTGGTACAAAGTATATTTGGGCTAATGATACACTAGAGTTTCCCATACCATTCCAATAATTATACTCATTTCAGAAGGGCTTTTGATATAGGACTGAGTAATGACATTTTTGTTGGAGTTACATCAGTCTGCCTCCTAGTAATCAAAAATCCTTTGCACATCTTTTCCAATTAACTCTTCTCTTTGTATTACAAAATGAGTTTTAGTAACACTTCCCTATTCAACTTCATTAACATGCAGATAGAGAGTTAAAACAGACAGTTCATCTGAGCATGGAGAGCAGGTAATTTGTGCAGTTTATTTGTGAAATGAATGGTATTATTATTGGTTGAGAAGACACAACTGGAAATTGAGGCAACTTGTTCTAGAGGAATGAGCACAAATTACTGAATCATGATGTTCCCAATTACAATTCTTGTTTTGCTGTTGTGAAGGTTGTGCATCATGATAGACGTAAGCACTGAGAACTTGTAGAATGTTACATGCCAGTGCCAGACCCAGGAAGTTCTTAATGATCTTGGGCAGGAATTTAGAGTAGTCAGACAAACAAATGTCTGTATGTTACTAAACTGACTTTACCTAATGATTCTTGGACTGTGTAGCTCTGCACTGCAGTAGAGTAGGATATGACAACATATTATTATGAAGACTATTTGTCTATGTTGAATTATTTCTGCTCCTAATGCAAGAATTTGGACTTTGTAGACTGGCCCATGCTATGGCATTGCAAAGGGCTTTTCAGCCTTGGAAATGTGTTTGGTACTTCATCTAGGCTGAGCGTGATCATTACTGGGCTGATAAATACCAGAATTTCACAGGTTTATTATAGGTTGAGCATTACTGAATAGGTATATTGCAAGGGAAAATTATGAGAAAAAAATATATTGACTTGAAAACAGGGCTGTGCCAGAGCTTGAAATATGAATTAAGTACAATGATGTGGATGGGCTTAGACAAGGACAAGCTATATCTTGAGAGTTTTTTCCATTTTCATGGTGATAGAAAACTTTTATTTTAGTGCTGTAAGAATTTTAAGGGTAAAGTAAGTGTTTAAAACCTTAGCTGAGATTATGTTCCTAAGGAATGTACCATAGTGAGCACAGAGTCCCCATAGTAACTGGCAGCTTTCCCAGTACCAGCTTAACTCAAGTCTAAGAATGTAGGAGAGTATCCTCAAAAAAAAAAGGTGTCAGTCAAGTGTTTGGTATCTAGCAATATGTACTACTGTCTGAAAGCAAGTAATAATGATAAGACTACCCAAATTCAGCAACCTCAAAACTAGGACACAAGCTGTAGCAGTTAGTTCTGCTCAAAACACAGGTGACTGCACAGCTCTTGTAACTAGTCTTTTTTGGTAAGGTTTTCCAGTCAAGCCAAGTTATCTGTCAGCACCATACACCTGTTTGAGCTAACAAGGAACAAAGAGTCATCAGCAGCTTGCAAGGAGTCAACATCTTAAATGTCATGAAAAGTACTGAAGTGTGGTTTGCCATGATCTTAATCCTGGTCAACTGTGGACTAAAACGTGTTCTAGGGAAGTCAGTGAGATGAACAAGTAAGATTTTAGATAAATATAATCAATATTTATGCTTTTCTGTGCTGTCCCTCTTGACATCCTGGTCGCCAAATTGGAAAAAAATGGATTTGATGGATGGACAGGGATCTGGACAGGTCTATAGCAGGGGGGTTGGAACTAAATGGTCTTAAAGGTCCTTTCCAACCCAAACCTTCCCATGATTCTATGATTCTATGATTCTATGATTCTATGATTCTATGATTCTATGATTCTATGATTCTATGATTCTATGATTCTATGATTCTATGATTCTATGATTCTATGATTTGAGCCACCCTAGGATATTCTGTCTAGCCTCCAGTTGCTGCTTCAGAAGAGGATGATGTCCATTTGGGTTCTGAATCATATCTTCCAGCTTGTTTTGGTCTCAGAAGGTCCTGTGCATCTACACTGAATTCTATTCCCAATCCCTAAACTTCTGGGACTTAAGCAGATATGGCCTTTGTACTGTACCACTGAATCACTCTCTGGATTTCATTAAGTAGATTGACTTGAGTAGGATCTTGTTAGCTCAGTATGGGTAGTGCCATGTGAGTTTTCCCAGGGTATTTAGGGCTTTTACATGGAACAGCCATCATTCTGGAGTGGAAAATAGATGTCAATATTCAGGTAGCTAAGTGGAGCCAGAGTCTACAGAGGTAGGCTGGGCATCTAGCTTACATGTGGATGGCAGAATCTGAAGTGTCTTCAGTTCAAACCAAGTCACACCCTAGCAGTGGGATTGTATTTGCATGAAGATAGTTATGCATGTGCAAATTATCATTCAACACATTCTAAGGTACGCCAGGCATCTCTGTAGGGCTGGCAGTTTTAGCTTAGAATTCGTACAGGACTCAGAGCTTTCTGAAACTGCAGCTAGAGGCTGGAATACTCTGAAGTATCTGAAGCTGTACTAGACATCTGATTTTAGGAAAAGCAATCCTGTCCCAGTTATTCAGATACTCTGTTCTGTCATGGCTCCTTCCAGCTTTATTTCTGTGTGTGTTTGAACTATTCCACTAAACTATGTCCACCAAGCCTGGGAGCTGTAATGCCCTATTTTCTATGTTTAGCTGGTTTATTATGGATATTATATAGTTATGTATAGTATAATTCCACTTCATGCACACTTCAGGAGGCAAACATTTAAGTGGACTTCCTCTCACCTGCTTTCAGCTGTCTGTAGATCATTAAGTCTTGTTTACACCAAATGATAGGTTTTGTTTGTCAGCAATTGAAAGAGATGCACTCCCAAAGAATGACTCATCCTGCTTATTTTTAACACCAGCCTCCTCATTTTCTGTAGAGACAGACTAGATGACCATCTTAGAAGGTGAAATCGAATGAGATCATCCCACATTTTTGCATTTCATATTTTTTTCGTTTTTATAAAATAGTGAACAGTACCTCTTTATGGAAAAGGCTGACCTGTAGGATTCCCTCCTTCCTTGCTTTGTTGTACTATCAATAATGTATCTCTAGGCATCCCCTGACCTTGCAAGTAGAGACATATTTGTTCCCAATAATATTTTAAAAATCATGTTTACGATGTTGGTTGGTCATGGTGCCTCATGTCTTTTGTTCTGTTGACAGCACAGTGGTGCTTCAGTGTAAAGTTAAGTAAGTGCCAGTCAGCTTCATTCTTGTAATGAGACTTTGAAGTGGTTGCTATATTCAGTTTCTCACTAGAGAAAGAATCAATTGTAATATAGACAAGTGGCAGGACTTCATTGTGTTAACTGTTGGTATATTATACCTGAGACCATGTATGTCAAAGTTTGCACTTGACAGCTTCATTCAGATGCATACACATAGGTGTATCCTACAGTGATTTAGAGTTTTTCAAAGTTCTTTGGGTTTTGGTGAACATTCTGAAAGGGCATGGCATTTGTTTCCTCTACTGGCAGTGTCAGACACCCAGATGTTTTACATACCCATAGTGACTCAAAAATAGTAGGTTTCAGTATGGGAGCAACTGAACTGAGCCCTAATTATTGATCTTACTTTTAGTTGTCCTTCACTTCCAATTAAAATTCTGCAAAAACAGTATAATGATAGAAGTCATTGTTTTTCCTTGGTAATTGACAGTATCTATGCAAAAATGATTAATAGTCTTAATTGTTTAATGCTTTTAATAATGTTTGCAACTGGAAACCATTGCAGTTGAAAGCCTGAATGGTAAGAGTGTATGAAAAGGAATCTGAAAACAAAAGTTATGATATTAACGATAAAATTTGCTAACATACCACCTGCATGAATTGGAAGACTGATTTTCTGTATGGCTTTTATTCCAGGGAGGACTGAAAAAATGCCTGTGACATTTTGATTAATATTCTGTCATATATTCAGCACACCTGTATAGCAAGAATGAAAATTTGTGTCATCACAACATTATATGAACAAATACTAACTGATAAGTCTCAGAATGCAAGTGTAAACTGGGGATAGTTATCAGGCAGACTCTGTTCTAATGAAAAGGTCTTGTGTCTTTTGCCTTTAAGCAATTACCTGGAAAGAAGCATTACAATTTCAACTAATATGAAGATGACAAAAAGATATGATGTTGATTCATAGATCCGTCAAAATTTGATAAGCTAGGTGCAGAGAAAAATATATGTTAGGTGGTGAAGTGCTCTTGAGATATCACAGTATTTTAGATGAGTATTTGCTCACAGTATAAGGCTATGGCCACATAAGCAGAAACACTATATTAAATTATCTCTGGTTTCACTGCTGGCAAGACTATCACCACCGTACTGTGTCTAATCCTGCTTCTGCAGATTGAGATGGATGATGACAAATTGGAAGAGATTCAGAGAACAGCGAGAGTGGCTTGAAACTACGCCTGAAGATAATGAAAGGCTCCAGGAACTTAATCTATTTAGCTTTCAAAGGGAACATTGAGAGTCTGTTTCAACTAACTCTGTAAGATCATGGGGAACAAATCTGGTAGGAAACAGTCCATAGTAGCAGATAAAGTTATACCAAGAGTCAAATGGTTGAAATTTGATGCTTGAGATAGCAAATTTTAATGAATAAGTTAAATTGAATTATTGGAATAATTCTTCAGCTGCAGAGATTTTTTTTTTCTTTTTTTTTTTTCCCATAGACATTTCAAAAACCAGGTTGGTAGTTTTTCCTATACTGTGTGTTCTAGTTCAGGTAGAAACAAGTGTATGGGTTTTCTTTGTCTTGAATTGTTTGAGAGATCTCAGTAGCTTGTACAAATAGACTTGACTTCTTCATACATCTGTGAATCTGCAACTAAAGTGATATTTATGTAAAAAAACATCTTTTGAAAAATGTTAAGTTAAATACACTTTTGTTTTTGGAAGCACTGGAAATATGTACAAACTCAATAATAAAAGCTAACAGAGATGTCTAGCTGAATACTGAATGATGTGTTCAGTGTCTGGAAGCTGCAACGTAGTTTTCCCAGAACAAGTAGAAATTTGTCTTTTGTTATTATAATTAATGAGAAGTTAAATTAGGAGTTGTAAACCGCTAATGAATCAATAAGATCAAGCCCTCAAATGCAACGTTTATGTGGTCATTACATGACACTGATTGTATGTGGGACAAGTTACAATACTTAAAATGGAACTTCAGGCGTGTTAATGGCAGTCTTTCTTTTCCACAGGCACACGCTAAAGTCTGGCATCTGTACAATGATCATTTTCGTCCAACTCAAAAAGGAAAAGTGTCCATTGCCCTTAGCTCCCACTGGATAAAACCTCAACATATGACTGAAAAGAATATAAAAGAATGTCAAAAATCCCTTGATTTTGTGCTTGGCTGGTTTGCTAAGCCCATATTTATTAATGGCGACTATCCAGAGAGCATGAGGAGTAACCTCTCATCTCTGCTGCCTGAATTCAGTGAAGAAGACAAGAAGTACATCAAGGGAACAGCTGACTTTTTTGCTCTTTCTTTTGGAGCTACCTTGAGTTTCCAGCTCTTGGACTCTCACATGAAATTCCAGCAGTTGGAATCAATAAGCTTGAGGCAGCTCCTTTACTGGATAAACACTGAATACAACAACCCCCCAGTATTCATTGTGGAAAACAGCTGGTTTGTTTCCGGTAGCACCAAGAGAGATGATGCCAAATACATTTACTATCTCAAGAAGTTCATTATGGAAACCTTGAAAGGTAGGACTGAGGTTGTATTAATATGTGCTTGTCAAAATAATTATGCAAAATAACAGCCTAAAGAGATTTGTTTAAAAAAAAAAAAAAAAAAAGGCTGAAATCTAATTTAGTCTTTAACATTCATGTTGGCATTTGTGAAATGAGACTCCAGATCTCTCTTCTGGGTTTGTTCTTTTCATCTCTGGAAGACCCATCATATCTGCAGATAGCATTTAGTGAGCTTGATGCTGCAGTCTTTGAAGTCAGTAGGAAAATTTCAGCTGTCTTTGGTGGGAGGAAGTGCAAACTGTGTGAAATGTACTCTCAATGGACTTAGGGAAATTTATTATGTTATTTATTAATAATCACCTTCCATATCTTTGGTGTATGCATATTCAAATTTTGAGAATACATACATGGGAAGAAAAATGCTATCCAATAAGAGTTCCTGTGCAAAAAATGTATAGGTAAAAAAATACTTTTCATTCTGCATCTCAGTTTTGCACTTGTGCAAATGTTACATTAATGCAGTTCTCAATATCAATCACAATAATTTGAATTTATATCAGTTTAAGGAGAACTGAGTGTTATGTAATCTACATTATTTTTTAGCCTATCTTTTTTTTCACATTAAGAGAAATACACTACCTTGTTACTATCTGTTTTCCCACTTCCTTGTGCCAAAACAAATTCTTTCAGTCCTCATCGATGAGTTGCTGGGGTTCCAATTTCCACTTTCATAGTCTTTAATTTGTTAATTTACAAATGTATAATTGACTTTCAGGTCTCCAGTTTACTTCTCTGGTTTTAAAAACAGTATTCTTATAGGTATTTCTTCAGACAAGAGAGCCGTTGTGTTATGTTGCCATTTTCATACATGTGACAGGCAGAAACCACTGTAGTTGTACTCTCGGCATCACAGAGAAGTAGAGTAATATGCTATTTCAGAAACCTATTTCATAGAAATAAATTAAAAGATGAATAAATACATGAGTCAGTGCATCTGAAATGGCAGTAATAAAAGTGAAACAGTAACTGTTGTGTGCACAGTATTACTCGTTTGTATGAAGTCAGATGAAGTACTGAACTGAAAAGGCTCGAGGGTGGTGACACACTGGAACAGGTTGCCCAAGGAGGCTGTGGATGCCCCATCCCTGGAGGCATTCAAGGCCAGGCTGGATGTGGCTCTGGGCAGCCTGGTCTGCTGGTTGGTGACCCTGCACATAGCAGGGGGTTGGAACTAGATGATCTTTGTGGTCCTTTTCAACCCAGGCCATTCCATGATTCTATGATTCTTATCATAATATGGCTGATATCCATATTTCTGCTCCATTTATAAAGTCCTGGCTATACATACGTTATTCTACCTTTCAATAATAGCTGGCTGAAAACAATCTCAATTTATAGTTTCTTTCCTGTTATTGTAAATAGTAATAACAGCAACAACAATGACATTAGTAGTGTTGTCTTTATATTGACTTGTGAATTCCAACATATGTCTGAACTTTAAACAGGAAAAAGAAAAAAAAAAAAGGAAAGACAGAGGACTGGATTTGCAGAAGGGACTTTGGTATCATTACAATGAAAATTATTGCACTCAACTCTTCTGTGCGTTAGAATCTGAATTATTCAATGTGAATATCAAAGTTCCTTGTGCAGCACCTGTAGAATTCAGTTAAGAAAGATTCACAGGAGACATCATGTTGGTAGTGAGCAGTCTTTAGTTGTACAACACGAAAGACCAAAGACAAAGGCATATATTGTCTCTGTCAGAGACTTAGGACGTCTGTCCTGTGTAATAAAGTACTATCACAGACAGATTCATGAACCAGTTCCCACCAGATTCACTCCAGCAGTGACATGGCAGTAAAGTGTTTACAGCATTGAAAAGGAAGGATATTTAATTTACATCCAAGGCCATAGATGTGATTTTGCCCCTTCCTAGATCTTGCCAGTATCTCTGCCTGATACATTGTGTGCATGCACCAGTTCCATCAAAACTTTGTACTTCTTTGTCTATGTTGCCAAGTATTGCCAAGCCCCATAGGAACAAACCCAATCGTGCTGAGGGCCAAGTAGCCACACTGTGTGCATTCCTGAAGCCCATCTCTGCTTTAATTTCACCCCAGAGGAACTCAGGACAAGAGCCCTCAGACCCTTCTGTGATGTGAATCAAGGTGGGGTAAGTTGAGGCAGCTAGGAGGTTTGCTTAAAAAGCAAGCTCCTGATTTCAGCTGAAGTGCTGAATTGGGCATCCATTCAGACACTGTGTGCTGCAGACAAGCCTTGTGGGTTTGTGTTTTGCTTTTTTTGCTTTTTTAAAGAGCCTCTTTATCTGGGATCCACATCCTCAAATTTTACTGTTTACTCTTTTTTTTATTTTTTAAATTTTATTTGAATTTTTTTTTTTCCAGATAATAATGAGGATAGAATAGAGTGAATAGATCTATAACATAAAGTATATAAGCACTAATTAAAGTTGCTAATCAGTAGATGTCTTCATGGTATGTTCATGGGTGGCTATCTTACTCCAGGATCACTGGAGTCTCTGCTGTCTTTCTGATGCAACAAATAAATTGATTGTTTCTTGTGAAGCTGAGCATGTAGAACAGAAGGGCGTGATGGTTCTTCTGTGCTGTGTTGACTATCCGAGAGGACAGGTCACCTGGGGAGCTAGGAGATCTAAATTCAGGGAGTAGCAAGAAGAATAGTAATGGCCAGGCCTCTGTCAGGTCAGGGCTGTGCTATTCTCAGGTATATCGAGAGGCAAAACATAGATCCCTGGGCAAATTCCATGTGGAAATGGACTGTGGGTTTCAGCCACCCCTCCAGGGTAGGACAGCTGCTGAGCATAGGGCTTTAAGGATTTTATGTGGTATTGGCTGATGTGGCTTCTTAGGCTGTTTCTAGATTACTGAGCTGAACAGCACAGGAGCTGAAGTGCTGGTATAGGACACAGGACACAGCCAGTGTTGTTTAATCATTAACCCAGTTCTGGCCCAGCTCTGTGCAGCAGCACACGTCTAGGCGTGCCGTGGGGATTGCTCGGCTCAGGCATTATTTCCTGCAGGACTTATGGACAAGGGCATTCAGTTTCAGACACCCGGAGAGCTTAGCTTTCAGTGGGTCTAGTTTGTACACTGACAGACACTAAAATGAGGGCAAGGAGATAAAGCAAAAAGAAAAGGAAAAAAGACATTCATTTTTGTTGTATTTTTTTCAGTAATGTGCAATTCTCAGGGGAAACTGTGTTTGAGACTTCTAAGCTTGCAAAGTCTTTTCAAGTCACTTCTTTCACAGGCAACACTTTAAAGCTATTACATTTTGAAAGAAGGATTTGAGGAGAACTTTTAGGTGTTCAGGAAGCGCAGGAGTGCTGTGTGATGACTTACAGAAGGGGTGATGTGCTGTTCAAAGAGAAATTCTGTCTAACAAAGTGGACCTGTACCGGCTTTTACTCTGCTGGTACAGCAGATGTCATCGTGTGTATGAGCACAGGTTAGAAAAATACCAGCATATGCCAAATAAAAGAATGATGCCTTTAGGAGGAGACGTGTTCCACTTCCTTAGACATTTTCTCATGGCCTGCGATAGAGACTGAGCCAAATTTATAGTTTATATAACCATAGCTAATTCAATTGATTAGAACGGGGTTACAATCAAGAATCCATGTGGTCCTTCATAACTTACTTTAATGAGGTACATTAACAAAACCAGGAAATGAGGATCTTGATACTCTGGTTCCCTGAAATATGCTCTGAGTGTTGTTAAGTTGGAAAATATTATGTGCAGTCAGTGCTCAGTTTGGGTTTACAGAAGATGTTGAGTAATAAACTCCTCTGACTTCTGAGCCAAACTCAAGTTCAAAAGAACATTTAACAATGCACTTAAATGCATTGCTGAATTAGGTGGGTCTAATTAAGTAATTAAAATAAGCACTCTCCTGTGTGCTTTCCTGAAGCTGAGCCTTGCCCAGGAACATTTTGCTGAATCTTAGTGCTTAATTCAACTAAACGCGAGTATCGCTTGAAATTTCAAAGCTTTAACACTGGCAGTTCTAACAGTTTACAGTCGACTCTTATTTTAACCTAGAAAGTGTGTGGAGATTCACAAAAGCCAAACAGATGACCTAGAATACATATTTTTAGAAATCTTTGAATATTTAAGCTGGAAAACTCTATGCCATAAAAGATATAAAGGGATAGAATTAACAAAGTCCGTCTTTGCTCAGAAGCGCTGTCCGGTTTTTCTTTGTCTATATTAATAGTGGAGAGGAATGAGAAAAATGAGTCTGTCTGGGTTTGGGGACCAGGCAGTGTGACACTGGTGACACTTTGGCTCCCTGTGAACTGCAGCACATGCTTAGCAGAGCGCAGTGCCCTGCAGTGCTGGCTCAGAGGCTGCACACTGTTTGGGCACAGCATGCCCTGCTCCAAGGCCAAGCATTGGCACACCTCGTCAGCAGCACTGCTTGAACCGCTGCCGCGCCACTTCTTTTTTTAAATCTGGCTTCTTTAAAGTCAAGCCAGGTAGTTCTGCTGCCTTACACAGTGTGCCCGTGCCCTGGGAGCCTGTCCCAGAGCATCCTGAGTGCAGCTGAAGTATCTTTCTTAAATGGGCTTTGAAGCAGACCCTGAGATACTTATCTGACCTATTGCATTGTTCTTACATGTAAAAACTGCATACTTTGCTGATATAGCGTAATCAACTCATTAAAAAAAGAGCACTGCAATGAGTTTGGGTTTTGTTCTTTCCTCAGCCATCCGCTACGATGGAGTTAATGTGTTCGGATACACAGTCTGGTCCCTGCTGGATGGCTTTGAATGGCACAGGGGATACAGCATTCGGCGCGGATTGTTTTATGTTGACTTCCAAAGCCATGACAAAAAGCTGATACCAAAATCTTCTGTCTTGTTCTATCAAAAGCTGATAGAAAAAAATGGCTTCCCTCCTTTGCCTGAAAACCAGCCCACAGCAGGGGTCTTTCCCTGTGGCTTTGCCTGGGGGATCGTTGACAATTACATTCAGGTAAGTCGTATGGTGCAGCCAGTAGGTTCTCCAGCCAAACCACTGGATAAGATCATGTTGGTGAACTTACTGAATGAGGTGTTTGCTGGCATATATTACCACAGCACTGTGAGGACATGGGTATAAGACTTTTATGGCAAATGCTGTGCCTTTCATCCTTCACTAGTCTTTGTGTGACCAAGGAGAGCCAGTCTGGCTTATAGTCTAGAAATGAATGGCCTAGAAAAGCATGCAGGAAGGAAAGGGTCTGAGGCTCCTCTTACCTGGATGTGTTATATGTTACTGAAGTCAGTTCTAATTCTGTTTAATGGAAGTTGCTTAGATGTGCTAAAGCATATTTCTAAAGGTCCTAATTTATGAGGCTGAGAGTGTTACTGCTTTTTCAAGTCAATGACAGTGTATTTGCCTATTGTGGTTATGCATGTTCAAGAAAATTTCCTGTAAACTCCCAGCGTTTAAAATGGTGTTTTTTCTACATCTCATGCGTATACATTTTGGCACTTTTGTTAGAAGACTTATGTGTAAAAAAAAATAGTAAATTATTTGGATTTAGATAAAATTTCTGTATTCCTTCCTTGCCCTTTAGTATAGAACTGTGTCTGACTGAAGCTTCAGTGCCCCTGGATAACACATAGAGTGAGTGAGGATCCAGTTCATAGCTTCACTGTTTTTATTTCTGCTAAATCTGATATTTCAAGAGAACCTTTCAAATGTTAAGACTTCATAATGTGTAAAAACTGTAGCTTAGTTACAGTCTCTAACTGTTTGGCTCTGTAATTCTCAGACGCTGCTTTGGCTTACAGGGCTCCTCCCACCACAGTGAGGATGTGCAGTTAAATTCAGCTCTGAAACTGGATCCAAGAACAGAATTTTTTATTTAGATTTTCCACAAAGACAGAATATTTCTTCAGGCTGGAGTATAGGGGGCTTGTTTGTTTTTTCTTACTCCAAACTAAGATCAAACTTTGTTATCTTGAAAAATACAGCACCCTCTTTATCTGATACATTGATTTCCAAGAAAATTCAACTGTCATTATCCTCCCAGCTCATAGATAGATTAGGGACTGGAAATGAAATTGCTGCCTTTGGGATCGATAACTGCTGTGAAGTTACGGAGTCACTCAGCCTAAGACAGGTAAAAATCCCCCCTATCCCCTAAACCTTCAAAGCTGAATATTTTCATTTCAAAATGCTGTCCAAACAGTTTGTGCTGTAAGGCTTAGGTAGCGTGATTTGTACATGCATCACATTGGAAAAAACTCTTTTGACAGCATTCCCAGAGTATTAGTGGAAATGCATGCTTTAGTAATCTACAAGGGACAATTCTCCAGAAAAGCAATTTCCCGCAGACACGCTGTTTTTTATTACTTTCTTCTATAAGCACTGCACTGACCTCTCCGGAGAAAATAGCAGCTGATTTTCAGCAGCTCTTTATATGGTCTGCAGAGCCTCAGCTATGAGTTGAACACTGGTTGTAGGCTGACACCTGCTTTTCAAACAGAGGGCAGGACAAGGAAATCTTAACTCACGGGATTCTTGTGCCAGAAGGAGAGAGAGGGACAAATGTACAGATATACAGGAGCAGCACCTTTGAGTTTGGATCTTTCTTTTATGCTAGATTATAAAAGAGGATTTTACTTTGTGCAATATTTTATGTAATACATTTTTCCATTTTCCAGTCCTTATTATGTTTGTGGTACTCACTTAAATGTGAAATTATTATTCTGCAGGACTTGAAGGAGCTCATATCTTACTGTCTTTGGCATGTCATAACAGGCACATCTGACATCTGAAGCCTTCAGACTTACAGGAAAACTGCTTATTATGGGGTGACATATAGTGGATAATAATGAGACAAGGGGGAATGGTTTTAAATTGAGATGGGGAAGTTTAGGTTAGATATTAGAAGGAAGTTTTTCACCCAGAGGCTGGTGACGCACTGGAACAGGTTGCCCAAGGAGGTTGTGGATGCTCCATCCCTGGAGGCATTCAAGGCCAGGCTGGATGTGGCTCTGGGCAGCCTGGTCTGCTGGTTGGCGACCCTGCACATAGCAGGGAGGTTGGAACTAGATGATCATTGTGGTCCTTTTCAACCCAGGCCATTCTGTGATTCTATGAGTCTGTGATACTCAGAAGTCTAAAAAAAAATCCATCAGAAATTGAAATAACTTGGAATTGAGTTCTGCATAATTAAATAAAAAGGGACTTCTTTAGCAAGAGAGAAAAAATTTGCTTGTCAACTGAATTTGTGCTAGAAATCAAGTGCGGAGATTTATTCATCTTGCATCAGAGTCATGAAAAAAAATGGACACAGAAATGATGTTGCATTCCTTATTTCTTTTACTGTGTTCAAGGATTGGTCTTGAAAGAGATGCCAGTGGGTACTACACTGTAGTACCTGTACACTACACTGAACCTGTAGTGTAGCTTAATCCTGAAAGAAAAACATATTTAAAAGGCCTATAGTCTTTGCTACAAATCTGCTTCTCTGGAGATCTGTTGCTGTTTTAATGCTTTAGCTCTGAGCATTCCCTCATTTCTGTGAGTAATGCAGCAATCTGGAGATGGTATAAGCACAGCAACTATAAGCTTGTATGGCAAATAGGATGAAAATGATACGTAAATTTGGTACTGTTCTGACATCACATGTTAGCAGAGGATTAATTCTTTCATATGAGCCAGAGATGTTAATGTATCAGAGATCTGAGAGGTGCTAAATGAACTGTTTGTCTTGAATAATTCTGTCAGTGAGCTGTGCTTGATGGTAATGATGTTCCTTCCCACATATCTAGAACAAACACCTTGAATCTGCTGTGTTTCTGATTCTATCTAGGTAGACACAACTCCTGCCCAGTTTCTTGATCCTAATGTTTATGTGTGGGATGTTCACCAGACGAAGAAATTAATTAAAGTGGATGGAGTTTTCACCTCCAAACGCAAGCATCACTGTGTTGATTTCGCTGCCATCAGATTCCAGATCTCTCTTCTGCAGGAAATGCATGTTACTCACTTCCATTTTTCACTGAAGTGGTCTTCAGTCCTTCCTTTAGGCAATCTTTCTCTAATCAACCACACACTTGTACATTATTATCAGTGTTTTTCTAGTGAACTTCTCAGAGTTAATATAACTCCTGTTGTTGCTTTATGGCAACCAATGGCTGAGAATCAAGAGCTTCCAACTTCTCTTGCCAAATATGGAGCTTGGGAAAACTCAGAAACTGTTCAGGCTTTTGTTGAATATGCAAAATTCTGCTTTGCAAGTCTTGGAGACCATGTAAAATTTTGGATCACAATGAATGAACCATCTGTGAAAAACCTGACATACACTGCAGGACACAATCTGTTGAAAGCCCATGCAAAAGCATGGCGTCTTTATGACAACGAATTCAGAAGATCTCAGAAGGGGAAAATATCTATAGCTCTGCAAGCTGACTGGGTAGAACCAGCTTGTCCCTTTTCCAGGAATGACCAAGAAGTTGCTGACAGAATTTTAGAGTTTGACATTGGCTGGCTTGCAGAGCCCATCTTTGGCAATGGTGACTACCCACACGTGATGAGGGCATGGCTTCACCAGAGAAACAGCATTGACCTGTATAATTTCCACTTGCCTTCTTTCTCAGAAGACGAAAAGAAATTAATTCAGGGCTCATTTGATTTCTTTGCCTTAAGTCACTACACGACTACCCTTGTGGGCTGGGAGAAAGAAGATGCACTGAAATATGACCACTACCTTGAAGTTCAGATGATCAATGACATCACATGGCTGCACTCCCCCAGCAGAGCTGCAGTTGTGCCCTGGGGACTGCGTAAGGTGCTCCGATGGGTTAAATCAAAGTATGGCAATATCCCGGTTTATGTTATGGCTAATGGAATTGATGATGACCAGAATATGGTGCACGATAGGCTCAGAGTATATTACATACAGAATTACATCAATGAAGCTTTAAAAGGTAAGGAATCATAGGCAGTTTATATGTCACAAATACCACTTTCAGCGAGTATACTTTGTGAAAGAGGATGTTTTAATTAAAAAAAATAAAAAGAAGCTTTGCTTAGAATACTGCATAAATTATTACAGCTTAGTTTTTCCTCTTATTTACAACTGACTGGTGTTACTAAGCACAAAGACATCTGGCCTTGCCTGTATTCTGCATAACCATGCAGAAGAACTTTTTGGTGGGTACAAGAGATTTAACAAGATGTTATGTGAGTAGCTCCATGTGTGTGTTGTCCTATTTTCTTCCTGTTGCAATTCAACCATTCTATTTCTTCGTTGCTTCTCTCTTCACTGATGTGCTTCAGAGCTGGATGTGAGTTCTGTTCCTCAGCTGTCTCTGTGTCTAATCTAGCAGTTATCTTGGCTCTTCATAATATTTCAATTCTCTACCTCATATGCTGCTTCCTGAACTGTTTCCTGCTATTCAGAACTCAAGCCAGTTGTTCTCTCTGTCTCAGAGATTCGTAAATTATAAGGTGAAATGGAGGCATTTTGAGTCATCCTGTCACATAACAAAGAGATTTTTCAGAAAAACTCAAGACCTGGATGAGTTAATTCTTAATGGAGAATTTCCTACACTTCAATATAAGCTGTTTCAGTGTCAAGTTACCCACTGTTTTCATATATATAACTATTAAAAAACTTATTTCTAGTGTTAATTTCTTTGTCTTCAGCTTTCAACAATTTTGTAATCCATTTCCATGTATTGGCTGTCACAAGCAGAAAAATAAGCCTGATCAAGCTGTAGGTGTCCCTGTTCATTGCAGGGAATTGGACTAGATGACCTCTAAAGGTCCCTTTCAACTCTGTTGAAATTCAATTCTGTGGTTCCATAAGCCAGCTCTCATTTAACTCTCTGACAAATACTTCCAACAAAGCTTTTTGTGTCCCTTAGATAAAACATGATTTAGAATCTTTCAATTATTAAACTTTTTCTTGTTCTCCAGCATTCTTCTTGGGATGTGTAAATTCCAGGTCTGGACACACTGTTCCTACTGCAGCCACACCTGTAGATGAAGTGTGTATAATGTTACCTTTTACAGTTTTACTCCTCTTTTCTAAGTCCCAGCAGCCCATTAGCCCTTTTGGCAGCATGATTAAATATCTTAGTTGTAAAATATCTTAGTTGTAAAAGCTATTTTTTCATGACCACCTACTGGTACATGTACCTACTAGGGCAATTGACTCTCTGCAATTGCATTGCTAGACGTACCTCTCTATTTGAGTGCAGCTGAAATCTGCTTATTATGGGCCCACCTTGACCTCATAACATTTTATTTTCTCGATCAGTTATCTTATGAAGTTGTAAGTACACTGCATCAAACATTACTTGTATTGATCTACCGATCTCATAAAAATGATGTCAAGATGTCGAATTAGTTTGACAAGATTTATTTTTCATAGAGCTGAGTTGATTGGCATTAATCATATATATCTCCTGTAATTCTTATATATCAAGTCTTATATAATCTATCCCATTATTTTAGTAGGTAGTGAAGGATGGCTGGCAGTTTCATCATCCTGTCCACTGCAATAAGTGTTGGCTGTAATTTCCACCTCCTTTAGGAATTAGTGCACGTCCAAACTAAGTGCCCTTGGCAATATTTTGAAGTACTGGGTGCATGTTTTCTGCATCTATAATTAAAAACATGTCTTAGATGTATTTGGGCTCATGGTTTCAATCCGTTAGGTTTGTTTGCTTTGTCTCCTTCCTAACACTTTAGGCTGTACCAGTTCTTGGGATGTCTCTAAGTATGTGAATATGGGCTTTTCTCTCAGTTCCCATTAGTCTGCACATACTCCCATTGTTCACAGAACTTTGTCATTCATACAGCATCACTCAACTACTCCCCACCTCTGCTAAACAGCCTGGAAATAGCCACTGTATTTTCCCACTAATAACATAATACTTGCGTAAGACATATTTTCCAGGCTTTCTGCCTTCTTTGTCATGGGCAAACATATCCCTGCTAACCAGTCACAATGCTTACCCAGAGCTCTGTATTCCAAAGAGCTTTTTCACTCTCTGTTCTTCCCCCACACTGTTACTGTGTTTTTGTCCATCTTCTCCTTACCCACGTAACAAACTTTTAAGTTTGCTCCGTTGACTGACTCAGGTTTCTCCAGGACTTACATTTTTTTTTTTTTTTCTGCAAGATGTTCTGCACTGACTGGAACAAAAAATCTTTTGTCCTTACCTCGGGGTCGCACTGCAGTAGGTACATGTGTGGTCTCAGCCTGAGTTTCCTCTTCTGCCTTCTTCCAGCTGGTCTCTGGGGCTGCATGTGGCAGCACTGGTACACTGCTCTCCTGCACCATTTCAGAGGAGCCAATAGGTTTATGCAGATTAACACTTGCAGGGTACAGTTCAGAACCGTTTGAGCTGAGGCTGCGTTTTTTTTGTGGAGTGTTTATGTTCATCTTTGCCAAGTGAAAATAAAGAGCAGCAATAACCATTTATGTGACAGCACTAAATCCACATGCAGTTTTACAAACGCAAACTAATTATCCTGCATAACAGCTCTCTTAAAGGGTAGGTAAATACCTCATTTTGCATGTGAGAAGTAGGTTAGAAGTGCTTGGTGTCTTGCATGTGGCTGCAGAGAGAACTGCTTTTGGAGAAGCTGTGGATGCCCCATCCGTGGAAGTGTTTGAGGCCAGGCTGAATGGGGGTCTGGGCAGCATCAATGTGCCTTTCCCTGATGGCACCATCCCGCTGGCAGTGAGAAGGGCAGCCTGGTATCCTCCTTCCTTGGCCTTCCCCTTGGGAACCAGGGGAACAGGCTGCAGAAGTCCCAGTGCAGGAATACCAAACCCTGCTTTCTTGCTTTCTTTTCCGCTTAAAATAAGACTCATCTTTTCACAGTAGGCTTCAGGCTGATCATTAAACAGAGTCCTGTGCTCACAGCTGTGTTTACGAAGTGTAAGAAAATAATTTACAGGATACTCAGATCACTGAGAAACATTTTTTTGTGACAAATACTGCATGGATATATGTGTACCTTACCTTATTTGTAGGAAGAGAGGGGGCAGATCTGGGTTGCACAGCCTGCTGTTCCTGCACTGTACTGGTGTATGATACTGCACTTGAATGCCAAAGTGACATTTATTTATTTATTTTGCAGCTTACGCCTTGGATAATGTTAATCTCCAAGGATATTTTGTCTATTCCTTTAATGACAAGACTGCTCCTAAGTATGGTCTGTACAGTTACGTTGCAAATCAATATGAACCAAAGCCTTCTATGAAGCACTACAGAGAAATAATTGACAACAATGGTTTTCCTGGTCCCGACACTGCTGAGGTGCTGTGTCCGGAGGAGACTGCTGTGTGTCCTGAATGCCACTTTTTCCGAACCAGAAAATCATTATTTGCCTTCATCTCTTTCATATTTGTTGCTTTTATTGTTACTATATTCTGCATTATGTACTACTCCAAAAGAGCAGAAAGACGGTATAAATAGAACTGCCCCTGCATCCATCACCCACGGCCCTTTTTCTCACATCCCCTTGGGAGATCTGAAATGGGAGAGCACAGTGTGGTGGTCACTTCAGCAATAGGAAGGCATGCACACTGCTTGCTGCTGCAGGACACTGACAGCAAGCAAATATTGCTAACGTATGGCTTCCAAAAACCACCCTCTGTGGTTTAATACATATGGTTTGGGACCAGTCTTTAATTCCTGTGGTTGGAGCTATCCCACAACCCTCCTCGGGACCTTTGGCTGAGCAGATGCTTTGCCCTCTGTGATTTTTCTCTTGCTGAGTTTGATAAGTGTGTTTTGAGCACACTGAGAGGCGGAAGAGCCTGAATGCCAAAATCATCCAAGAAAAGATGGAGAAACAAGATGATTTATACTTCCAAAGTAGGCTCTAATGCTGATGTTAGGTGATCAGAGCCAACACCTCCCTGGAGCAGGACACGTGGGTGAGCAGAGACAGAGAACTGCACAAACAGCAACTCTGGTTGCTGAGATTCATGTTCCCCACAAACTTACTGCTGCTGTGCTTCTGAGCACAACTCAACACTGATGACTGCACAGGACTTGAGGATCTGTTCAGGGAATCTTCTTTCAAAGATCTGTGTCTTTCTCAGAGGGAAAGGCAGCAGAGATTTGTCCTGGGTGGCAGGGATTGAGCAATCTGATGGGAAGAGTTGAGAAGAGTGAAAGGACGTTTCTCTGCACATAAGTTGTGTTAAGCATGGAGAATTTAGATCCCAACCTTCAGCTGTAATAATCCAGCACTTTATTGCCAATTTTGCCAGGATCTGCGATCTTGGAGCTGCTGCTTCTGAAATGAGTCATTCATTTTCCATGAGGCTCTTCTGGTTCTGTGGGACGCTTTCTTTTGAGCAACAGGATCTGGCCCTGACAGTATTTCCTTCCCAAAGTATGACTGGGCTGAAATTAGCAAAATATTAGCAGCATCATTTATTAGTAGAAATAGAGACGGAGGAAAACTCGGTGTTATTTTGTCTGCTTTGTCAACTACTGCATTAGAAGTGTTTGTAGTAGAAAGCTTTATGGCCATTTTTCTCCACTTCTAACTCTGGGCCTGCACAGCCTTCAGCTGTAATTGTGTTTTTATTGCTATGTGAATAATGTCAGTCACTGGAAAGAATATTTTAAAGGAAATGTGCTCTGTGTTAATTAAGAATTATTTATCTGCTAAGCTGATTACGCTGTATTAAATGTGATGTTTATCTCCTCGACAGCTAACAGATGACTAAATGACCTCCTTTGGTTCCTTCCAATCCGAATATTTTATGAATCTGTGATTCTGTGCTGTAAATTAAAACTTATGTATGAAATACTATTTTCATTTGTAACTGCAAACTATTTGTTTTTCTTAAGTAATCTGCAGAAATAGAAAAGAGTATTTTATCACCATGATTAATATACTTTCCAGTCTTAAAATGGCCTCTCTTTGCACTATTTGAAATTTTGATATCAAGGTGAAAATATATTTGAAATTAAGGTGAAAAATTCCAAGTAAGAACTATTAAAAATGTACATAAAAATTATTTATAACATGATAGCACTTGCTGAAGAAGAGCAAATTTTAAGCTGCTGTATTTATGCGTTGCTGCTTGGTGCAGTGAGGAAATTACAAAGAAATGGCTCATCCTAAGTGTATGAAATGGAAAGTGGGTTTCTCCATGTCATGGCAATGAATCACACAGCAAATGCATTTACTCCATTGTGTCAGATACCTCCTCAATCCATAACAAAAAGTGACGTTTATTTAAAATGTAGACAGGTCACATGTGACTTCCACACTGTATTTGTGTATGTGTGTTTTCATGATTTTGTTGTTGGTAAAATAAAATGAAACCAGGCCTCATCTTTTTGGTCAGCTGAGCTTCCACGTCCTCCCTATGCTCCAGAGGTTCAGCAGACCTGGAAAGGCAAACACAGGACAGTGTGGAGCTGGTGGGCACTGAGTACCTGGGCTGTGCTGGCACTGAACTGACAGCTTTCCATCCTGCACATCGTGTTGGTGTGTTGATGGACAGGCCGGTCGCAGTGTGAGGGGTGAAGCCAGCAGTCCTAGCAAGGAGACACAGCAGACTGGGTGATATGTAACCACCGACAGGCAGATGGCACCAGCTGGATAGTTAATTTGTAGGTAAAGTGGGTTTTGCTACTGCAAAGCCGTGTGATCACATCCTGTAATGGTGCCATGGCACATAGAAATAACACAGTCTTTGGTGCTTTGCCCTTCAGGAGAGGGTTTAATGTCACTGCTAAGTGGGTCCTGGGGACTGCTGAAGATCTGACCTTGGCAGCCTGCGTGAGGTATGGCATGTGGCTCTGAGCCTCTGGTGGAGTGTAGGTATCCCTGTTCATTGCAGGGGAGTTGGACCAGGTGACCTTAAAGGGTCCCTGCTCAAATGATTCTATGATTCTATGACTTCGGGTTATCAGGGGCCAGTGCATGCTTCTTATCAATTTTCTTAAAAATGCTAACTGCAGAAAAGCCCTGGAGGCAAAGATCAAGCCCTGGCCAAGGAAGGAGAGTGGCTCATGCAAATAGCTCCAGCCAGCACCTCTGTGATCCAGCTGCAGCCATGGGATTTTCTGGACTGAAATGTTGTTGCTCAATGCTCCAAATTAAACATGTTGTAAAATGATACATATACACTTTTATTCAAAATATTTTTTTGTGACTTGAGTGCAGTGCTTCTGTTTTCTTTCTCAAGACTGTGCAGTGTGAGTGCCAGAGGGATCTTCACTAATTGCAAGAATGAATTTTATATTGTTTTTATAACAATCTTAGAAATGAAATAAAGATACTGTAGATAACAAATAGCAATCTGCTCTTAATTTTTGATCTGTCCAGTTTTCCAGTCTGCAGTCTGAAGCGCAGAGTTCCTTTTGAGGGGCTCTAGTGGTAACTCCACAAGCTGTTTGTGCTGCTGTTTGTTTTTCCAGTGCTGCATGAATAGCCCTGACTTTTGAGGGAGAATGCTGGGGCCTGCACCCAAGCAGTGGCTTTTCCAGCAGAGCTCTGACTGAGCTATCAGAAGGGTTTGGGTTCTTTATTAATTTTTATAGTGACTTTAACTAGTTAAAAACTTGTGGAAGTAACCATGCTAGTAGAAGTTAGACTCAATGATCCTTGTGGGTCCCTTATAACTTAGAATATTCTATGATTCTATAATCCTATGGGAAATTTTGAGGTGGGATGTTAGGAAAAATTTCTCCAAAAGAGTAGTCAGGTGCTGGAATGGGCTGTCCAGGGAGGTGGTGGAACACTACCAACACCCTGGAAGTGTTCAAGAACCATTTACATGTTTGTTGTGATAGCTTATTCCCTAGTAACACTGCTGTAAACTTTATGGCTCTTATGCTTTAGCAGAGCTGCTCTGAGCTTTGAAGAAATTTGTCAGCAGGGCTGTGGCACAAAGCAGGCAGCTTCTGGGACTCACAGTACAGCCTTAGCAAAGCAATGTCATAGTGAAAGGCAATGGGAGAAGAAAGGAAAAAAAGCTAATGAATGGGATAGCAGCCTTGCAGGAGAAAATGTTTAAACAAACACATTGCTTTTCTAACTGTGTTATATCGATTTATTTCTGAGTCATTTAGAGATTCATTCTGTTTGCAAAAATCTCACAGGAAAAAAACTTCCAGGGTAAAATGGCCATTTCTGGGTGCTTCAGCTTCAGCTGAAAAAGATCAGTCTTGTTTCTCCCTTGCTTATGGAAAGCTGCAAAGCAGAGGTAGGAAAGGAAAAGATAAAGTTTGTTCCCCTCTCTCACACGTTGCTCTCAGTTTGCTGAAACGCCCTTTGCCAACAACTACAAGGCTGAGGGTGGTGCTGGCTGGCTCAGCCCACTCTTTATAGAGTCTGAAAAAAGAAGGAATAATAAGGTGACAGAGTGGCAGAATCTGGTGTACCAGAGGCTTTTGTTCTGTATTGTGAGTTGAGCAAAAACACCACTTTGTCCAACAGTTCTAAGAAAAACAAATTCATTAAACAGAAAGTTGCAATACCAGGAGCCTGCCGCCAAGATGCTTGTGGGTGCTGACATTTTGCTGGCTAGTACATCGTGGTGCTGTGTGTGTTTGGGCAGGCGTGGCAAAAGGACCAGGGGAGCAGAGAGAAGCCAGGGAAAATATTAATGAAGCAAGGCAGAAAAGCCAAAGGCACAAGAAAATGTGTGAATTCCTTGCCCTGACTGCTAGGGGGACAATGTCTGTGCAGCCTTGAGTGCCACAGGGGAGGTACTTAACTCTGGGGCTGAGCACCTCCAGTGCCCACAGCACACTGTGGTGTGGTGCCAGCTTAACAGGGTCTAAGCAAAGAGCTGGCTGTGCTTTGCTTCTTCTTCCTTACCAGCCCTGCACTGAACTTGTGCAGGGCTGCACACCAGCAAGGCAGGCCCTACAGTAGGCCTTGGCCAGAGCCGAGCGAACTAAACACCTGTCTATGGAAATCTGTTTTTTTCCTCACGCTGGAGGGACTTGTGAATTGGCCAAGTGTTTTTAGTTCAAGAGGTGCAGCATTATAAACTGCCTGCACTGTAAAGTTTTATGAGGTGAGAAAGTTTTGTAGGCTGGCAGAAGCAATAGCACATGCTGGAGAGTGTCGCAGGGCCTGCCTACCTCTAAGTCCACCTCTAATGGAAGTCTGTGGATTTTATGTACATTTGTAACTTGTTTATCAGCCACAGTGCTGCAGGACGTGTGAGCTGATACTGCCTTCTCCTTGTGTCTCAGACCTGGTAGCTGTGGGGCCTGGTGCTGCACAGCACGTGCCTGGTGCTCACGTGTACATTGTTCTCGCCGGTGACATGTTATTGTTGGGCAGGAAGGAAAAATAGCATGACAGAGCTCTTTTTGTTTTATTCTTTTGTCTTTGTGGTCGTATTAATTCAGAATAATCATTATATAAATGCACAGGAGATGCAGTGGAGGGCACATTCATATTTAAAGTCTTCCAGTGCTCTTATACTTCAGTCATTCGTCTTCTTCTTTAATTACAGCAAATGATCTCAGAGGCACTTAAAAGATTAAATTACTCAATTATTCAAAAAAATCCAAATGCAATAAATGTATATCTTCTCTGATAAATACAAGTGATTGCCGAAAAAAAGTTGCCCAAGGCAAGAAGCCTGGTAAGGCCAAGTAAGTCATAATGTAACATTTTGGCTTGGCCTAGTGACACCCATTTAATTTTTCATTATTTGTAGCAATTTTTTTCAGTTGTAGTGATAATACCACAGACTGTTCTATTGCTTTCCTGGGGATGTCAGTAGTGTGATAGATCATAGAGTCATATAATCATAGAATGATAGAATCATAGCATGGTTTGGAAGAGATTTAAAGATCATCTAGTTCCAACTCCCCTGCTATAGGCAGGGACACCTCCCTCTAGACTAAGTTGCTCAAAGCCCCATCCAGGCCGGCCTTCAAAGTATCCAGAGAGAGGTCATCCACAGCCTTGCTGGGCAATCTGTTCCAGTGTCTCACCACCCTAACAGTGAAGAATTTCTTCCTAATATCTAGTCTAAAACAACCCTCTTCCAGTTTAAAGCCATTTTCCCACATCCTGTCACTGCAAGCCCTTCTAAAAAGTCCTTCCCCAGCTTTCCTGTAGGCCCCCTTCGGGTACTGGAAGGTCACTATAAGATTCCCCCAGAGCCTTCTTTTCTCCAGGATGAAGAGCACACTCTCTGAGTGTGCCCATCCAGCCAATTCCTTATCCAGCATGTGGTCCATTCATCAATTCCATTTTTTCCAATTTGGCAACCAGGACATCATGAGAAATAGTGTCAAATGGTTTGCACAAGTCCAGGTAGATGACATCAGTTGCTCTTACTTTATCCACTGATGCTGTAACTCCATTATAAAAGGCCACCAGATTTGTCAGGCATGACTTGCTCGTGGTGAAGCCATGTTGGTTACCACCAATCACTTCATCTTTATTTTCCATGTGCATCAGTAGGATATTCAGGAGGATCTGCTCCACTATTTTGCCAGGCACAGAGGAGAGGATGACTGGCCAGTGGTTCCCTGGATCTTCTTCCTTTCCCTTCCTGATAATGGGTCTTATGTTTCCCCTTTTCCGGACAATAGGAACTTCACCAGTCTCCTGTTTCCTTCTGGAGAGGGCCCACATCTTCCCTAGCCTTCCCTTTATCACTGATACACGTGTAGAATTTTTTCTTGTTCCCTTTATGTACCTGGCTAGATATAATTCTGTCTGGGTTTTAGCCCTCCAAACCTGATTCTTGGCTTGGACAACTTCTTTGTAGTTCTCCCAGGTCACCCATTTCTGCTTTCACTCCCTATGGACTTTTTTTTTGCATCAAACTATGTCCAAGAGCTCCTTATTGATCCATGGAGGCTCCTGGCATTCTTGCCTGCTTTCCTCTTTCTCAGGATGCACTACTTTGCTTGAAAAAGGTGGTCCTTGAATACTGACCCACTTTCTTGGACCCCTCTTCCCTGCAGGGCTTTATCCCATGTCAACCTGCCAGGCAGTTCATTGAGGAGGTCGAAGTCTTTGTTTGTGAAGTCTAGGAAAGATACCATTGCTCCAAGTGTTCCAGCAGCTCTCCAAATACCTAGAAAGGTTTTGGATGCTCCCACCTTGGAGACATTCAAGGCCAGGACGGATGGGGCTTTGAGCAGTTTGGTCTAGTGGGAGGTGTTCCTGCCTATAGCAGGGGGTTGGAACTAGCTGATCTTAAAGGTCCCTTCCAACCCAAACCATTCTATGATTCTTGGATCATAAGTGTTAAGAGAACAGTGCAGCAAGAAACAATCCCTCAGGCCGAAACAAGCAGCTCAACACAATGAAAATTTTGTGACACAGTGTGGCCAGGGAGTAAACCCCACTCATGGTGATGTTTGCAGATGGGGTTTGGTCTGGTGTTTGGAGAGAGTCTGCAAATAACGTGGATGTGGTGGCTTGCTCATGCTGGGGTGAGTTGATGGCTGATGGGGCAGTGTCTGGAGCTAACTCAGGAGCCCTCGGAGAAGCAGAGATGTTGGATGATCAAATGCTGACTCTGAAATGGCTCCTTCTCCATCCCTTCACCCCCAGAGGGAGTTGATGGTGTGATTTATGCATGGGCATTACTAACAGTGCTGTAAGAATGTCATGAACACATCTCCTTGGAGGAAAAAATCGTAGAATCATCGAATCATCAAGGCTGGAAAAGACCTCTAAGGTTTTGTTGTCCAGTTGTTCACCTATCACCAATATTACTCACTAAACTGTGTCCCTTTGCCGAGTCTACAAACTTCTTGAACACCTCCAGGGACAGTGATTCCACCACCTCCCTGGGCCGCCTGTTCCAGTGCCTGACCACTCTTCTGGAGTTTTTCCTGATATCCAAGATGAACTTCCACTGGTGCAACTTAAAGCCATTCCCTCTTGTCATTTCAGCAGGGAGGTGTCTCTCTGGGAAAGCAGAACTAAAGAGCTAAAAGATGTCAATTTCTCTTTAGGTCAGCACTGAGTAGGACAGTGGGGCAGCCATGAAGCCAATATGACCTGCACTCACAGGGGTGGTGGGTTTCTCATTCATGTTGGTTGGTGACAGTCAATATTGCTGGATGCAGAGGGGTGCTGGGCGTGGGTAAAGCAGCTCCCTCACGGCAGATGTCAAAACTGAAGGAGTGTGGGGGAAAAAAAGTCAAGTCAGAACACCGATGGGGCTCAAGCTCTGTGGAGCTTCTACTGCTATGAACACTAGGCCCAGTTGGAGCTGGTGGGGTGTGGAGTGTTGGAGCTGGCTGGGCCTGGGCTGCTGCTTGGCTCAGGGTTGGGGTGTTTGGGTTTAGGCTGCCCACAGGTACCCAGCTCACCTCTGTCCTGCACACAGGGTGCTTCCAACCAGCAGATGCTGTTGATAGAATTACTGCTGTCTGGTTGGGATTCTGCAGTTCCCACATTCATTTAATTTAAAAAAAAAAAAAAAAGGAAAGAAACAAATAGTATAACTCAGTAGGTGGCCTCTCAGGGAAAAAGAGTTGTTCCAGTGAACCTGCAGAACATGTCAGGTATAGTCTGGGGATGGACAGATGGCCATGAGGCTCATTTGCGCCCATACATTGCAAGCTGTTGCAAATCCTTGCTGTAGCAAGAGCTGGCTCTGTATTTCAGCCATGTGTCTGTCTCTGAGCTGTTACAAACTGGTGAGGAGGAAAGAGCAGAGTCTGCAGTTTTAGGCTGTTTCCCTAATGCCCTTTTCCAGAATTGAGTATTTTGATTAAGAAATAAGCTGCAATCCTCTTGCTGGCATGTCAGTGAAGTTCCATGCAGCTGCTCTTTCCAAGCAGGGCGTTTTTCTGCAGGAGAAGCAGATACTGCCCCAGAATAATGCATTTTTTTGGTAAAGTGCAGTCATGACCTGGACCCCCATCCTGTCTCCTTGCAAATTGGTGCCAATGAACTGCATGCCATAGCTCAAGTCTTTGCTCAAGGCTTTCTCGTTTCATCTGCTGTGGTGCATGGACCCTTGCAGACACAAGCCCTGTCAGGATGGCAGTGCCCTCCCTAGCATGGGGCTGTGACCACTATCTGCTCGGCCATGATTATTCAGTGCTCCTCTAGGTTACGTTTTATGCAAAAAGGTGCTAGCCTTCATTAGAGGCATAGTAACATTTCTGGTGTCTGGGTAGCCTTATGGATTAGGGAGGGTATCAGAAAAGCGTGTGAGAACTTCCCCAACATCAGCCTATTGGCATTTTCCCTGTCATTTATTTGTTGACCCAGACATTGCTCAGATCTACAACCTACAGCCTACAGTTGCACCATGGTATGTGTGGTTCTTTTTGGCATCCATTACATCTTTGGGCAATCATGATGCTGAGGGCATGGAAACTAGATGTCTTATAACTTAAATTTGCACATTTTAGTCCAAGCATGCACCCTGTTCTGCATCTGGGATTTGACACCCCATGCCCTGGTCCAGGCACACCATGGTGAGGTTGCAACATGATCAGCTTGGCCAAGCACTCGTCTCAATAGTGCCATTGTACAGCTGTGGCTGTTGCACATCTCCTAAGGACAGCACAACGTGGCCAAGCTAAATCCCCAAAGAGTGAATGGTCTACATGCTCTGCAAGTGCTGCTTGCAAGATCAGTCCCTGCCTCTTCTGTGTCACTATTGACAGTATCATTTTTCATCTTCTTCTACTTGATTTGCAGGCTACAGCAGTCTTTTGTGCAGGTCTTTCAACATTTTCATCCCACAGCCATTTCGGTATGTCCAGTCTGTGCTCTCATCTAACAAGTACCCAAAGAGCAACCAACATCTCTTAGGCATGCCAAGATCATCCAAAGCTGACACTAATTCTGCAAAGCAAGTTCATTAGACAGAAGGATGCATTGGTTGTGACTTCTGCAAGAAGTTACAAGGAGGATGATGCCCAAGAATTCAACATCATAAAGGCTGCACATACCAGGAGCTGAAGAATCTGTGTCATAAGGGTTATAATGGCCTGTTTTCCTGACATCACTACTGGTGAGTGGAGATAAGAACGGAATTGAGAACACATCACATGTTGTAGATTTTTTGCAAGAAAGGATGGACATACACAGCCACTCACCTTTATTACGGTAGAGAACTGCAGAAAAGTGCTTTCTTTTAGTACAAATTGTAATAGTTAGCTTTCTGTAAACAGTGAGACAAAGATTTATTCCCTCCTAGATGATCTCTCATAGCTCCCTATTCAGCATCCAGTTTACTGAGATTCCTTCTCTTTTGATAATTAAATACAGTTGGAGAGATAGAGGCCCATCCAGAGGGAAATAAATTTCATCTGTAGATATGTGTAGGACAAACGTCAGGAATCACTATCCTGTTGTTGCACCATTTTTCTCTTTGGCAATGGTGGATTTGACACAGCCAGCATCTAAGAATGTGAACCCAACATTCAGCATCCTATCTGCAATGACACTCTCACAGATCAATGATGCAACTTATTGAAAAGTATGTAGGTGCAGAAACATGGTTGAATACCTAATTCTTTGGAATCAGGGGCATAAGTTTGTTGGAGACCTGAGTTTACATCCTTTCTCAAGTCAACCTTCCAACTTTCTGGTTTCTTTGGAAAATACTTTGCTCATATCTTATCCTCATATCCTTCGTCTTTGTCATGAAGTTCTGGTATGCTTATGATACAGAAGAAACATGGTAGACAACAATATCATTTTGAGCTCAAAGTGAGGTCCTGTATCAGAAAAGCTTAGTGCACAGCAGGTTGTAATAAAGAAAGCAAGGGCTACATATTTTGTCCTGAGCCAACTGATGAAATGAACACATCAAACAAACGCCATTCTTTAATGTATGCAGATTTATTCAATTCTGCAATGATTTATTTACAACTAAATGACTGATACCAACAGATGAGGTAAAAATATGAGGTATTGATATGAATATAACATTTCAAAACATAATCATCATAATGTATTCTCAATGGCAACGTAACAATAGTACTGTAGTAGCTGAATGGTAGACATGGCATAATGTGCATTTTAACAAAAATGTATTTCATTGATACACGGTTTAGAGATGCTGGGAGCATATGACAGCTTCTGCAATGGTAGGAAGACAAACTCACCTTATTAATGGTGGTAGTGGCACAGGGCCCCTTCCAGCAGAGTGATGAGTTCTCAAATAGGATAAAACCACTGTCCAGGTTTTCCCTTCAATTCCTTCAGAATTTAGTGTCAGACAATTGCTGTTCCCAGTGTCAGAGAATCTGTGTCCTTTGGTACTGCAGCACAATTGTATTCATTTATGCAAACTAATGTAGCAGAAGCACTTTAATTGCTCCTGTTTTGGAAAACAGCTGGTATGAAATCTGCTGCCATGGCTACAGGCATTGGTGGGAGGAGATGCTGCTCCTTGGGATCGCAGTCCCAACCAATGGCAGCAGGGAAAAGGCTGGATGTGGGCAGTGGGTGGTTTCCATGGCTGCCTGGGGCCTTTCACCCGGGGAGAACAAGGACCTCATGGCGAGCACGTAGGGTGCACATGCTCTCACTCATCTCTTAATTCTTAAAAACTCCCAATATTTGCATGCTGCAACGATTGTTGCAACTTGATATTAGGAAGAAATTATTTATGGTGAGGGTCATGAGACATTGGAACAGGTTGCCCAGCAAGGTTGTGGACGCCCCCTCCCTGGAAGCATTCAAAGCCAGGCTGAATGGGGCTTTGGACAACCTGGTCTAGACAAAGGTGTCCCTGCATACAGCAGGGGGGTTGGAACTACATGATCTTAAACCAACCCAAACCATTCTATGACTCTGTGATTGTTGGCAACAAACTCAACATATGAGCTTATATGTAACCAAGCTCCAACAAGCTCAACAGAACATGGGTGAGACAAAGAGAGCAGCAGCTGACAAAGGATAGCTAAAACACTGGCTATGAATGTCTCAACTGGTTTATGCAGCAATAAATAAAGACAAGGTGAACAAATGCGATTAATGAAGAACAATATTAACAGGCTTGTACATTCTGACTGAATCATAGATGTAATATCATTTTTGGTCTTAGGTTAGTTAAAAACAGAAGAGAACCCTGCCTCAATGGTAACATCAACAAATAATTATTATGACTTTTAAAGCATTCATCCATTAGCAAATAATAGGTCCCTGAAAACCTGAAAATGAAATGATATAATAGGTGTACATGGCTCCTACTCCTCATAGTCAGGGGCTGATCCTGCTCCCACCAATGCCTATAGAGGCAGGACCATGCAGATCAGTGCAATATAATACAAAAATGCTTGCTGTTACTATAAAAGCAATCTTCCCAAGCATAGTCTGCATTTAATCTTTTACATCTCTGAGATGTGTTTAAAAGCTTCAAAAAGTTTAGTTATTTTTATAGGAAGAGTACTAAAAGGTATGGTGTTCATCCGTACATCTTTGTGTCCATTGGATGTAGAAAATCTGCTTTGGAGCTTCTTAATAATTAGCTACCTCTATGGATGAAGGAAAGAACAACACAGAAGCACTTCCTCACAGCCTAGATGAAATGCTAAACAAAAGATTTACAGCTTATTAACTTACCAGTCTGATTTCAAATACCTCAGTACACAAAGTGTTGTCTTGTACTTGCTAAGAATGAGCAGTTACACTGAACACTGACATAGTGAGGTTTTCTAGTGACAGACAGACCATTAATTAAGGCAATAGCTAAGTTTCCAACATCTCCTTGTACTGACAGTCAAAACTTTCTGTAGCTGAATATAAATGGCCTTCAAAATGTCTCAGTTACACTCCATGCACTGTATCTGTCAAAATGGATCCGCTCATTATTTTTTAACCTACAGCCACTTCCCTCCTCCTTAATTCTCTTAATTCTTCTACATCTATTTCTAGGTACCTTCTCATAGCACACAAACACAAAACAAACCCGAGAACAGACGTTTCTGTTATCACACGGGTTATGCTTGGTAGCCCTGTGATAACAGCAAACACAGCTTATGTAGCAGTGACACACTAAGGAACAAGTGACAGATTCATTTAAGGTCCAACTGATGCAAGTGACTTCTAGAAAGCACTGAGTTATATACAAAATAATTAATTTATACATATACATATATATAGATAGATAGATATAATATAGATAAATATATACATACTGTACATAATTTATTTACAATTAAAATATGCTTCTTAGAAGCCTTTAAATACCAGAGTTATGTAACACAAAAGTCATGGCAATAGTATGATTTTAAAACAATAAAGATAAAAGGTCTTTGAAGAAAATTTTACTTCAGCAATTGAAATTAATGCAGAAGGGACATGGGAGGCAAAGTCTCCAGAATAAAAGAACTTTCCTATAAAATTCCTTTTTCATTTTTGTACAGACCTGGGTCTGTTCAGAATTCTGCAACCTAAAAAAGATCTCTGCTTTCTGTTTTCCTGTTCTCTGCCATACCCTGATTTACACGTACACATTTCCACAAACACTTCCTCAGATTTTTGTTTCTGGTCCTTCAGCAATCAGAGGCTGAAATGAGTTTCTGATCCTGGCAACTTCTGCTGCACACAGATGTCCAAAGCCTTTGTTATACCACTCTGGGGAATGTCCTCTGCAGAAACAAAAAAAGATGTAGTTACTGAGAAGCCCAAATGCACAAGAACTTTACTCCACAGGAAGGGTCTTGCCACGGCCTCTACTCTCCGCTACCCATGGTGTTGTTGGGGACTCTGAGTACTTGTGACTGCAAGCAGTCATTCCTTGCAGTTATCAAACAACCAGATTTAGTTCTATGATCACATCATAACAACAGTATATACTGAACATAGAAATGAGCCTGGTGCATAGAAAAGTCCACAAGAGGACTACAAAACAGCAAAGCTATGTTATCTATGCCATCTGTTCCCAACACCTCCCCTCTCTGAGCTGGAGGATTTTGTCTCTCTGAATGAACATCTGCATTTTGCAGATAGGATACTTACTTTAGGTCGATTCTGCAGATATGGGTCAGCCTGGCTTTTCCTGAGCCACATGGCTCTATCAGATACTGAGAGTCCATCACGATGGCTCGCACCGCTCCCATAAGAGGAGCCTCTTCGTGCTCCACAGAGATGGCAACCAGCATGCATGTTCCCCTTGGCAAATCTGTCCTCCATGTCCTGCAGCAACATATTCAAGATTGAATCACTTTAGTAACTAGTCTTTCGGAGACACAGAAAAGAAGTTACAGGTTGTTTTTTTGCTAATCCTTGTAAGGCTAGGAAGCCATATCATTGTAAGGTTGATGACAGAATACTGCCTATAAATACATGCAGGGAAAAATACAGGAATGGGAGAAGAGAGTCGTATTTAAGCTGAAATGCAGTGCTGGCACAAGAACATGGACCAACTGGACAAGACTGAGGAAGGCAACTGGCAGAGCACACGTAGCCACAAAAACTGTACAAGATGTCCATGAGAAATCAAGGGAGTAGGAAACCAACCACTTCTCACAGGCACATTAACTGACTTTGTCTATGGAATTGTTGCCTGTTATGTCCTGTGAATTCCTGAAGGGGTTTCGTGTTACAAGTCCATTGGGATTGTTGCTCAAAACAGGACACAGAAATTTTATCAAGCTCAGCCATTAGATCTCTTACAAAAATGTATTAATTTTAATGGTGAGTGCCATAATTTTGCTATGAACTGTGAGGAGATTAGGATATTTTGGCATGAAATGAGGCTAATCAAGCCCCTGAATGCTCTCCTTCTGAAATGTCCCAGGGACAGATCTTGTAATCAATTCTATCTGCACTGTTTTCTTGAAAGTCAATGTCCACCTGGTTCTGCTGCCCCCACCAAGCTGGGAATCTGACCATGAGGTGGAACAGCTGACGCTGCTGCTGGCTCCAGGTGGAAAAAAGTTTGCTTCCCTCCACAGGGATTTTGTAACCATCATATATTAGAGACATGACACAGCCATTTGCAGACAGACAGGCTATCACTTTGCCCATACATCTGACTCCAAACAAGTTGAATTATTGCAGGAGTGAGAAGTCAGATGATGTGCAGCACAGTAATGGATGGGATATAGCACTACCCCAGTGACATTATAACCACTGTAGTAGGAATCAGCTTATTTTCATAAGCTTTGGAAAGGCCTTAAAGTGAGCATCAGTCATCCAGCAAAGGCTGAAATGTTGAACTGCACCCATGCAGACTATTACAGAGCAGCAAATACAGTGTGGCATATCAGAAATTCTCACTGGCTCCTGCAACTCCCAGAACACAATTTGAGGGCATCCGGATTGAAAAAAAAAAAACAGTGTCCTTTCAGTTATGCAATTATTCAATCAGTGACATGAATGTACAACAATCTTTGAGATGTTATGTATAAACACAGCATGTTTTATCAGGGTGTTCTACTGCTAATATACACTGATGCACAGCAGCTGAGGAAAAGGCTCCTCATGTGGCTGGTGGTAATTACATGATTATAATTTGCCATCACACACTTCCAAGTGGCAATGTGGAAATACAGTCTTTAATGGTTAATTTCTTGCAATAGCCAAATGTTGAAACTTCATGTTAACTCTCTTAGGAATGATAATGAATCTGACGCTTCCTTTCCTTTGGCAGTCTTCAGTTTGCTGTCAAACAAACATCTGAACCAACATCTAAGTATCCCAGAGGGACGGATCACCCAGGCACAAAGGTGTTGTCTATTTACTTCAGTCCTTCTGTCACTTCAGAAAGAGACACTTCCATGAAAAGTTTCTTTTTTCCAGTGATATATAGGAAGAACCAACATGCTTCTGCAGTCTCTGAAAATGGATTTTCTACCTCTTCTCTCAACAGGATCTACACTCTATGTTCTCTTTCGTTACAGGAAGAAAGGGGCATTTTCTTTCACCAGTGTTACAAAACTATTGAGCAAATTTTACTCAGGAAGAAATAATAACTGTCAAGTTTCATGAACACATCACCACATTTGTCAGCCAATTACAGATACTTATTTTCTTATTACCAAATTTCAGGCTGGCCTGTTATGACATATTTTTGTTTTGAGCACCGTCACTTGTTTCATCTTTTCCATCTCCCAAGTTTCTAGCCTCTCCGACAGGCTGCAGATGCTTTTCACAGGTTCAGGAGATCCAGACTTTAATACTTAACATTTTTTTCTTGTTCTGTTGGCATTCTCTACATTTCCTGGTATCTCACGTCTTTCTTGTCTGCCTAGAATCTCACAGGATAGTCTGTATTCTTTTCCTATGCTGTGGAAATAAAAAAAATTTCCACTGCATTGCATTACCTGCATCACCTTGCCATGGATCTCACTGTCTGAGATAGGGATTAAGCTACCGTGGGAAGCTGCATGCTTGAGCAGCTGAGCAGCTTTCAGGGACTGATGAAATCTGGACAACAGATATTTTAACATTCTGCATTTTTGACATGAAATTGAGTTGCTATTCAGGAAAATACAGAAAAATACTGATTTCACAAAGCTTTGCCTGTGTATGTGCATCAATAAAAATGATGAATTATTCTTAGGAGATGCAACACATGAAGAGGTCTCTCCTGCGAGATGCTGAGCCACCACCTGCACAGTGCTCAGCTGTGACCACATCATTTTGGTAATTGTGTGACACTTAGTTGTGTCATTTCTGAAGTAGAAAACTATGTGTATCTGACTGTGCGGAAGACTTACAATTGCTATTCCTGGTTATACAGATTTAGGCTGGTTACCATACTTCTCTAAATATCTGTGAGAATAAAAATAGGTATGACACCTAACTCACAGACATGCAGTAAGACTTAACTAATGCTAAACACTTGAGCAATCTTGAACAAAAAGTGATGTAAGCTCAGGGCAGCTGAAAACTGCCTCAGATCCCAGGTATATGAAACACTGGCCCTATGCTCTTACCTTCAAGGTAGTCCTATCCCCTTATTACAACTGCCAAATTAAGAAGCAAAGTACAATGAGGTTTATCCTTTTACAGCCACCAGTCTGACTGGAAAGGGGAAAACAGCAGTCTGTTAAAATATATTTATTCATGTCCCCAGAGGTGAATTACAATTTCAGTGTTCACTTCCCACCGATCATAATGTATCAAATTGACTGCGATATCTCTGGCTAACCTTGCTCTAGACTTGATATAAATCAAAAGAGATAAACAACAGAAAGTGACAGATCTGCCTGACGGCTGTTTCCAGACCTCAAAAGCCCACTAGGATTCAGTTTTATGATATATATTTCAGTCCTTAGGGGTCATTCTGCCTGGGATAGTGAAACGAAGGAGGATTTGATGGCAAAATTTTGCTTTAACTGATGTGACTGCACAGCAGGTCTTTAAAGAACATAAAACACCATGAAACCTAATAGTGAATTAAGTGGCAAATACGAGGACAGAGTTATGGTCATCAAAACCTCCTGGCCACTCCCAGAAGCTCTTCTGGGTGTTAAGCAGAGGATCAAATTTATCACTTGTATAAACTGATAATATATAAGAAAATCAATTATGAAATAAATTAATTTAGCCCAATATTCTGCAGGAAGGCAAAGGAAATGGAGTAATGGGAGGACTAGTTTTCACATTATGAAGTCTTACAGAAAATATTTCAAAAATCTTCCTCCAAGAGTTCCAATAATTCTTCCCCCATTCCAACAATATCTGCTTGTTATAGTTCTCCAAGAGAATAATGAAGTTCATAAAAGAGATGTACTATTAAAATTATATTTTATTGGGCTCATCCTTTTCTGTCAATCTTTGTTCCTCTAATACAGTTCTGACTCACTGGACTATTTTCATTCTCAAAACTGCTTAGTATTTGTCTGGCACATCATTTTAGTCAAAGAAAGCAATGACCGAGAATGGGAACACACAAAATCATCCTGAAATAAGTAACTGCAGGACTGACCCTGCAAGTGAAATATGTCAGCAGCTCCACAATAGCTCCTAGCAGGAAAAGGGTAGGGATTTCAAAGGCAGGACGTACATTAGAGGAATATATTTTTGTTTGTTCCGTATGGGCACATAGACAGTGGTAGAACTGAAGCTGAATTTGGAATACTGATATACAGCTATACGTTTCTTTGACAGATCTCATCCCCTGAAAACAGTCAGAGTACAAATCTGCTGTCTCTGTTCATTCCCACACTATACTTTTTATGGGTTAGTGTTTTTGCGTTTCTTGGTCTACAGACTTCAACCTCAAATCTAAAATAACAGCTTATATAGAGGCTGTATAAGACCCTCAGCTTAAAAGCATTGCTATCTTCTTCACTAAACATTTAGCTCTTAAACATGAAACACTCCCTAGAGGACAGCAAAAGCAATGTAAAAAACAATTTGGTTCTGTTTGCACTGTTTTGACAACAAACAAAGCTAAAAGAACAGCAGCTATTATCAGACATCTGCTCTAAGGAATAAATGATATTTATGGCCTCAGGAGTATGTGCTGCTCAAATTACATCAGAGAAAAGGTCAGTGTGCTTTAGGTGTGTAATTTTAATTCAGTTTAAAAAATAAATGCTGCTGCCCAGAAGTAGAGTTCTCGAAGCACAATTTACAGATGCTAAGGCTGAGGTGAGATAAGAACAGATTTTGCTTGTCTGCATTGCAGACAGCAAGGGTATCAGAGAATTGCCTTTAGCTTACCTTAGAACAACAAAATCTCGGACGGGATGAGGAGCCATGCTGTTCAGAACATACTGGTAAACTTCTGTCTGCTTGTCCAGGCTCTCAACCACCTTCCACTGCAAGAAGTCCTCATCCCAAAGGTGACGTTCCCTCAGCACTCGGTTCAGAACAACTGATGGCGGGGCTTCAACTTCCACTGAGGCTTTCCAAAGCCTTAGAGGGTTCCCATCCCCGACCTGAAGGAAACCAGCGAAGAGCATAAAACTCCATGCAAATATATGCAAATACGCAGCAGAGAATAACTGAGGACAAAATCTTGGTATGGTTATCTGAGTTGAGCTTAAGATGAAGCGTGAGATTATGCAAATTTCCCTGCTAATCATCACTACTATTGCTACTGCTGCTCTTTGCATATAAAAACGTGTGCATACTAGTCCTGGATGGAAAACCAAAGTGATTTAGTACTTCTGCTTTCACACCAATCTGGACCAGTTCTCATACCAGTGGAACTGCTCGATTATTTCTGGTGTCACAGACACTATTTTAACCTCAAGCAACCCAGGTGCAGTGAAGAATGTGGAGGTGTAAAAGTGACAACAAATGAAAACACAGACTGAAACACTGCTCTGAAACAAAGCTACCACCCTGGGCAACCTGCTGCAGTAGCCAGAACTAAGGGTCAGCTCACTGAACGGAAGAACAGAACATGAAGAAGCAGAAAATAAGTTGATTCACTTGTGTGTCAGATACACAGGTGTTTCCTCCTCAAAATAGCTGCAAGAGAGTATTGGGAAGGCACCTCCCAAAGAAGGAAAACATAAGCTACTTTCCAGGTCTTTGTAACTCATGAATACTGTTGCACCTTCATAGCGAGCAATAAGGGAGCAGAAAGTGCTGGGATATGTGCAATACAAATAATCTGAATTCTTCATATGCAGCATTTCGGTGTGGTTTTAGGGCTGTTGTATTTCAGGCAGCAAACGAGTCAACTGGATCTTGCAAGACTTGTCTTCCTATCCCTCCCAATCCTGGCATCCTCACATACAAATTCCAGTGCTCCTGAAACCCCCAGCATCTCCCACAGACCCAGAACTGTGTTCCCAGAATCCCAGTTCCCACCTTTCCCATCTTAAATTACTTCATGTTGTTTTAACTCCTCTTCCCTATAGATCTCAGTTCTCCAGTCCTTCCACCTTGGACTTCTCCTAGTCCTCTCTTCAGTTCCCCATGCCCCTGACTCTAGACATATCCATATCCCATTCCCCAGCATCCCCCCCTCCCATATCCTACTCTGACCTGTGCCCTGCTCCTCACCCTTAAACTTCCCACAGTACCTCCCCAGAGGGGTCACACAGAGAAGCTGACTATAAACCAGAGTAATTGTGATTTCTCAGTGATAACGAAGGGATTACACTTAACAGGCAAATGCTGCCTCCTGTCCCCTCACCACCCAGACTGCACACTCCTTCCAGTGCCCTTCACAGTGTCACAGAATGGTTGAGGCATGAAGGGACCTCTAGAGGCCACGTGGCCCAATCCCTGCTCCAGTAGGGACACCCAAAGCAGGGTGTCCAAAGCAATGTCCAGACAACTTTGGAAGATCTCCAAGGAGGAGATTTCACAGCCTCTGGGCAGCCTGTGCCACCTGCCTGGTGTTAAGTGGGAACGTTCACTATTCCTGCTAGTGCCCAAGGCCTTTTGTCCTGGTACTGGGCACCACTGAGCAGAGCCTGGCTCTCACCTCTTGGTACTCTCCCTTCAGAGATTTAAGAATACTGATCTCCCTGAGCCTCCTCTTCTCCAAGCTGAGCAGTCCCAGCTCTCAGCCTCTCCTAGGAGCAGAGGTGCTCCAGTCCCTTTGTCATCCTGGCCCTCTACCAGACTCTCCTGTATGTCCATGTCTCTCTTGTACTGGTGTAACTACTCTCCCTACAGTGCCAGAGTAAACCCTAGCCTGCACCTTCCCACATTAGGCATTCTGGTGTGTGGGCCTCCATTCTGTTTTTATAATTCCAGCAGCTCTGGATTATCACTGCCTCAGCAAATGGAAGGATATATGTTTAGTTATCACATCACTGGGTCCCATAGCTAGGTTGTATTTCATTTTTGGTTGTTTACCTTTTCTTCCACTTCTCTCCTAATTACCTTTTTGTAGGCGAGTTCTGTATTCTCCATACTGGAACATGTGACCCATCCTTTGAATTTCTCTTTTGCTTCTTTGTGGAGATTTTGCATGAGACTTTCAAGGTACATCTGGTAGTTCCCTCCTTCCTCATCCACTTGTTTCCCAAGTTCATCCAGGGTGGGAGAATGTACTTCTGCATCGATGTAGGAGTTTCGGGACTGAGTGACCATCTCATGTGGGACCTACATCACAGAAGTGGGAGAAATCACACAGGGAAAATCTCCTGCTGAGATCTTTTCCTTAAGGCAGTGCTTTCTAGGCTGACAGACCACTTAGCGTCCAATTGCAATGAGCCTACAGTCAGTGAAATGGATAGCTATTTTTGCCTTACTGAGAAATCAAGGCAATATAATGGAACAGTCAATGGGTCAGAATAGCATTACTCATGCAAAACCACGTTAGACAGATTGACTTTATGACAATACAATTGGATTACCCCCCCTGTCCCCAAAAATGTTGCTTTGTGCTTCCAGGGAAGGGAGTGTTTTCAAGTGTTACCTCTCCTACTACTTCAGTGAAAGCAGCTCCAGGAATGACTACATCTCCCTGTGTGACTTTAATGTTACAGCATGACACAAAGAAAGAAAATGTATCAGCTCTTCTTTTTGAGATGGATTAGTTTTAATTCATGCACTAAAAGCTTTATAATAAAATGAAATGTTAAAACAGCATATTTTGTTTTTAATTAAACTAAGATTTACTAATCTTAGAACCGTAGAATAATTACTCTGCATTTTTAATAGCAGCATCTTCAAATGCTAGAAGGGAACAGTCATACAGAAATGAGATAGATAAATTTCAGAAGGAGCAACTTTACAAATAAGTGAGGCACCATCAATCTCTGTGCTAATGCAGGATAGAGAACGCAAGCATAAACATAAATACTTCAAAGGATGCTGCATTATGTGTCCATGAATAATGCCGTTTGAGTCTCTCACTCACCTCAAAAAGTTTGTTGCATTCCATTATCATGTGAGCAAGTCCCTGAGTAGCTGCCAGGTTTTCACTGAGATCCTTCTGATCTGGTTTCCCTGTTGCATATTTTTTCTGTATTACTCTGTAATTGAATTCGTATCTCAGGTAAAAAGAGCTGCATCTTTTCAATACAAAAGCAAACATAGTGGCAGGATGTTCCTAACACCAGAGCAAAAAGTCTGTCTTTAACCTTTGTTTATCACAAGGAGCGTTCAGACCACTGGGCCTTTTTTAAAGGAAAAATGTACCTAAAGCATTATTGCAGCAAAGATAAAGCAGAAAAGACTATGTATGTCCTGCATTAGGCATTATATATTTTGGAAAGGATTTCCAGCAGGCACAATGCTACTGCTTAAAGTTCTTGCTCAGAAAATGTTATATGTGTACACAACCATAAATCTCACTGCATTCTAAATCAGACAGAAAAAAATGTCAGAAGGAACAACAAGTTGGGACCACTTATGTTTAGCAGGTCTGTGTCCTGCTTAGTCTACACTCACCGTACTATACATCTTCTTAACATGGTCTGAAATAAACTCAGTGATACAAACAAGATCAAGACTTCCTGATCTGCCATCCCACATTTGTCCAGCCTGTTCTTTTAACAAGCATTGCACTTCATTTCTGCAAACATCCACTGACTGAAAGACTATGTGTTCAAATCCTTCAAAACACGAGCAATCTTTGACTTCACCCAGAGCAAAATCAAGCTCTTTCCCTTCACAGAAGGCAACATTACTAACGTAAAACTCACTAAAAAACATCATTGAAAATTTGCATGAAAGGTTGGCACTTGCATATTCACACTATGCAGACAGAAACACCTTCCTGAGCTTGCAAAAATACCTTTAGTGCATGTGCAAGAGTGCTTCTGGCTATGCAGTGTCTGCTTTCCCCTCTTGCTGAAGCCATGCCCTGTGCAACGTGTCACAGAGAGCAGACACTTCGGAAAATTTTATCTTGTCTTGCTTTTTTGTGTCAAGGACAGGCTTATTTATAGTGTTATGAAGAAACTTACCTTGGAGAACTTTCTTTCTTCACTATATTGAGATGGAAGAGGGAAGGGGCCAGACAAACAGCTATGTTCATAGGAGTCATCTGATTCTCCTCCACAGAGGTGACATCACTAAGGAAGCACAGCAACGTCTGCAAAACCTCCCGGTTCTCATCTGACATCAGCATGATGGCTGCCTGCACTGCCTGCAGCCGCTGCTCCTTGGGGACATCTGCAGCAAAGCAAGGGATGTTCAGTGGGGTTAACTGTAAGATCAAAGAAATGGCTGGAAAGGCCATTTCCCGAGAAAGTCTGAATTTCATTTAAAGTTTATGGAAGGAGTACTCAGTTGGTATTTTTCAGGTTACTTTTGTCCCTTGGGAAGACAGTTCAAAGCACCTAGGGGAGCTTCTGAAAAATACTGAAGTATCCTAAACTGTAGCACAATTTAATGGAAGAAGTAATGGATATGCTTAAACAGCATCTCAGATTCATGCCTAAAACTATTGTAAGTTTTTTCAGTTTGGATTTGGAGCCTTCCTCTCCATGTTACATTCGCTCTACACGATTGAAGAATAACAACAAAAGTAGATTTACTGTATAGAGTACAGCCAGCTTTTAAGCTCTGCCTGTTAATCTTGCACAAGCACTTTATTTTAAAAGCTTTCAGACATGAATGATAAACTGAACACAGTGCAATGTCTCTGATTTTCAAGAAGCACCAAGGCCAGGTCTTTCTGGGAAGTCAGAGGAGCCTCTGCCTTTCATCTCATAGGTTTGTAAACATTAGGCAATGAAGGGCTTTAGGGAAATGGAGAAAGTTCCATCAATGCTAAGCCACATAGACTGAGACGCTAATCTTCTCATTCCCACTCCTCTGTGCTATAGAAAATCAAACCATTTTGGGTACGTGAAAAACATCCTGGATATCTGAAAAAGATGTTCAGTAACTCCCAGAGAATCAGAAATCCCTTGCCAGTAAACTAAGAGAGGAAAAATCCTTTTTAACCTCACAGAAATAATTTGTTAAACAGGATGAATGGGAAGAAAACGTCCCAGCTACAAATTTATTTAATTGCAGACATTATGAAATCCAATTGGTATCCCAGCAATTTTGAACACTTTTCTTTCTGTGAAAGGGATTCTGTCAGTACCATCTAAAACAGAAAAGCATATCTGTTGTTGGTCAAGTGGAAAAAAAACACTGATACTTGTTTTTAATCCAATCATTGTTTTCTGGTGTCAACAAAAGCCCATCTTTTCCTGTTCTCACCTCATTCTAAATAGATGTATAATCAAGACTTCCTGAATTCCTTCAAAATACTTCTGTAATACAAAAATATCTTTCCAAGCCTTCTTTTTACTCTCACAAATGTATACAGTTATTCAGATTTCTCACTGTAGATCAGTGCAGAGTTAGCCTGTGCCCCTTTCAGCATCTTCTGCTGGCTGGTAGCACTGTTTCACTGTTCAGCCTTTTGGCTGCTGTGAATCCTAATGCCAGGCTCCTGACGTGGAGATGGGATTCTTTCTGGCTACAGACCTAATAACACTGATGGCATTGAGATCTGCCATATTTCTGTGCTGTTTGTTTGCAGTCTCTCCTATGCCAAGATAGGACACTCCAATTTTCATCAAGCAATAGTTTAAAAGCAATATGTTTCCAAGGACATGTAGAACACATCCTTTTTGACACAGTATTCTCCTCGGTCATTTCACCGATGGAAGCAATTGTGATTGTCATTTTATGAGCACCAATAATTCCTGTTTCTTTTATGAACAAGCTCACTGATGTGCACGTAGGCAGACATCCTTGGCTTTTTTATCTCTTTGTGAGATCTTCACATAAAAGCTTTACAAATAATCAAGTCACAGCAAGGAATAGACTGCACAAGCATGCATTCTCATGGGCATAATGCTTCTCCATGCTCAAAAGACTCACTTATACTTAAAATGTGCATGAAATGGGCTCACAGTTTAAAGAAATGTGGCACAAAGGGAAGTTTTTTACATTTTTAATGTTCATGGCCAGTCTTTCTTTCTGGTGTCTTCCTGACTGCTAGGTGAATACATTCAAAGCTTCTTAAGATTTGCATGCTCCCAATATTTTGCCAATGAAACCTTTAGGCAGTTTTAAAAATCCTTCAGCTAAGTATTTTGAGAGCAGAGATGTTCTTTTATGCACTTCAGAGGTGAGCAGAAAGAATTCCATTCAGTATTAACACATCAAAATTACTTAGAATTTATGATTACATAACTTCCAGTAACTTTGAGCTGTATACAGTAATAAATATTATGCTACTTACATTGGTAGATGTGTAGAAAAGTCTCTCCCAGCTTACTTGTGAGAAGGGGTTCTGGCAAGTCACGGAAAAATTGCTTTACCATATCTGCTACATCATATGCTGACTGGTCTTCATAGTTGACGTTTTCTGGGGAGCTCTCATTCATCTGACGTAGGGCCTGGATTCGAGACTTCACTCCAGATTTTCGAAACAGGCCCACCTAAGAAAGTGCCACGTGGAATTGGACAAAAAACAAAGTTACTTACAGTATTTTTAAAATTCCCTTTTATGGGAGGTTTTGATTACAACAAAAGCTACGTTTGCTCACTTTACACTAGGCAAGAACAAGAGGAACTCGTGTAGATGTCACAGCTGTGACTTGCCTATGATCTTGTACACAACTGCATGCTCTGGTGATGGGACTGTAAGAGTTAATCACACTGCAGATCTGTATCAGATGGTAGATGGAGCACTCAGAGTGCATGTGGTTACGCTGTTGCTTGAAGAGTATAAGCAAGATGCTTAGCTGATATAAATCAGTGTGGCTTGCTTGGCTTTGGAAACTGTCTGCTGATTTACTCCAGCTGAGAATCTTGTTCCTCGTCATTATTTGAGTATATATTTTGAAGACTAACAAGAAAATATTATGCTCAGCTAAGTAATAAATGCTGTGGCAACAGATTACTACATCCTGGTTGAGCTTTTGAATCAAGACCAATCTATTTTTTCCCCTTCCTGCTCTCTCTGCTTCCCCCAAATTCCACTGAAAACCCATCTGAAAGTGGAGGCTGCAGAGGGATTATTTGTGCAGTGTCACTAAGATACATTTTTATCTTGTTTGCTCTCTGTTCTAGAGGAAGTGGTAATTCTTAAAATGAGGCCTGCAAGTGCCTTCACAGCGGTGCTGCCCTTCTACAGAAGTTCTCACAAGTGGAATTCCCCTGGGGCGAATTCCTGAGCCTGAACCACATTATTTATTCCCAAGTTTCCATGCTTTCATTTGGGAAGTGTAAGCACTGTTTTGCCTTCATTTTTGCAGGGGAAAAGGTGAACTATTGAGAAAGATCTATAAAAAAGCATATTTATGATTTGGATGTCAGCTTTTCTGTGTCTGCTGTCTCACTCTTCAGTTTTCTACACTGTATTTCACTAAGTAAAAAGTGTAAAGGCAAGGAAGTATGCCCTTCATCCTTAATCCTCTCACTTCTGCCAGCACAGAGGTCACCTGGGTACACGCTCATCCTGAACTGCCTCTCTAGAACACTTCAATCACAAGGTACTTAGGACTTTTGTTAGCTTGTACATTAATAGCACAGATGACATGAATCACACACTGTGCAGCTCTGAGAGGGGATGTATTCGTTTATATGGAGATGAACTATTATGCCAGACTGCAAACAGTGACAGTGAGCTGCTCCTCTGTATGCCTTCTTATTTGTGAATGCAGTGTCACTCGTGATCTAAATTTATATGTAGGAATTAGAGAAGCAGAATTTGCCCTTTGTACATCCTGTGTATTGTATCTCCCTTCACAGGTGAAGCTCTCCTTAGTTTTAACAAAAGAATACAAGAAAGAGCATCTGGCTCTTTTCATTTGGTTTTCTCTTTCCCTTCTTCCTTTCAAATCCCTTTTCCTCACAGAAACGTGTTCTGAAGACGCAGAAGGACATACGTTAATCCTATCCAAATAATACAGTTTGGGTATGTGGTAGATAAACGCGAGAGCAAAAGCTCAGTTCACTGCTTCGGATGGAAAGCGTTACTGCTGTTATAAAAAAGCTTTATAATCTTCCAGCTAAGTCTGATGCAAGAGGTCAGACATCAGATCTCACCAGTGCCATCTCCTGCTGGACATCATTCTGCTACTCTCGACCTCTGTTTTTATTTAATGATATTCATCTGAACTCCTTTTTTTTTTTTTTTTTTTTTAATAAATTCATTATTAACCAAAAGAGAACCAGTTCTTCTCTTGATAGGAAGATATTTCATCTCTGTTCTTCAAAATTATAGACTCATTCTATAAATAAAATGAGACTGTAAATCCAGTGATTTATCAGCGATTAGTTTGGCCCAATCTCTTTATTATCCTCATGCTGTGGATCATCTGCTCTGCAAGCAGCCATATGATGCATGACAGAAATAAAGATGCAGTTGACAAAGGCATTGCAGGTTCTATTTCCTAAGTTGAAACTGAATAATATATTCTACAACTAATGGTGAGGATCCTCATATCATCTTTAGGCATTTCAGTGTCAGAAGCCAGATCTTACAGTGATTTACAGCAACCTCAACTTCACTAAGTACAGAAGCTCTGACACCTATTCAGGACTCGAGCCTGCCTTCTGCAGTGCACAGAAAAGACACACAAACAAGCTGCTGGGAGGACTGGAGGCTGCTTAGACCTCTGGACAGGCATTCGGAGATTTTGAGTTAAATGGGAACAAAGGGAATGACTTTAAAGCAGAGAAAATGGGTTGCCTGGAGGTTTTTGGCACAGAAAGGTTTTTGGTGGAATATATTTTAAATTGTCTTGATTTATACTTCACTTTCTATTCCCAATTCCACCCTGAGGGGAAACTCAAGCTGAGCTGAAATGACCCTTCACGTAGCTCTGATGCTTCCCAGCAACCAAACCCTCCCTTTTGGCACAGATACTTGTCTGAGACTTCCCACTGACACTCCTTTTGACTGCCTCAAATCTCCCGAGAGCTTTTTCCTTCTCTTTGGTTTTACTCTCCCTTTTACTTTCTTCCTTGTTTACTCTCCATTCTTTACTTTTTCTTCCTACTACTGCTCTATTACTTGGCTGATTGACCCATTCCTGTCTCCCCATCTCTTTTCCTCATGCTTAGACAATTATCTCCTCCTCCAGTCTCATCACTGATTCTAGGTTTGATGCCTCACTGTTTTTCTTACAGGGGGTTTCCCAGCTCAGTCCACAAAAACAGTTTAACACAGAGATAACCAGGAATGTTAGTTCCTCAATGTATTTTTTTTTCCACTTTTCTCATTATCTTCCACTTCCATCCTCTACCAATGCATTTTCAAAAAGGTCCATCCGTCCCACCCCTTGACTGCTGCTCTTCACGTTTTAAGACAGATCTCATCTCACTTCACTTTCAACACCCAAGAGTTAGATATCAAGGTCTGACCAGTACATGGTTTCTTTGTAGTCAACAGAAAGAAATTACAGGAAGTTCTGCCTATGTCTTCCCACTAGCTGCAGAAGGAAACAGATGTGATTCACAGCTAGACATTTAATTTTCAGACTTCCGTTCTGGGGAAGATGACTGTTACATAACATAACAAGACACATATAGGACAACTGAGGGATCAGAAGAAGCCAGCATGGGATTATGAAAGGCTGCTCCTGCCTGACTAACCTGATCTTTTGTGATAAGATGACCCATTTAGTAGATAAGGGACAGGCTGTAGGTGTTGTTTTCCTGAATCTTAGTAAAGTGTCCTACAGTATTTTCCTGGAATAACTGACTGTTGGCTTGGACAGACGTACAGTTCACTGGGTGAAGAACTGCCTGGATGGCCAGTGCTTAAACAGTCCTAGTGAATGGGGTTCAGTTCAGTAGGCAGATAGTCAGCAGTGGCACTCCCTTGGGGTCACTACTGGGGCCAGTTTTATTTAACATTTTTATCCATGATCTAGATGAAGGGATAGAGAGCACCCTCAGTAACTTTACTGATAGCACCAAGCGAGGTGACAATGTTGACGTGCTTTAGGGCAGGAAGGCTCTGCAGAGGGATCTGGGTAAGCTGGATCAACAGGCTGAGTCCAATTGCATGACATTCAACAAGGGTAAGTGTCAGATCAGATCCTGCATTTCAGTAATAACAACCCCATGCAGTGGTACAGGCTTTTAGAAGAGTGGCTGGAAAGTCACCCAGCAGAAAAAGACAAGGCAATACTGGTCAACAGGTGAGTGAAAATGAGTCAGCAGTGTGCTCAGGTATCCAAGGCCGATGTCATCCTGGCTTGTATCAGAAATAGCATAGTCAGCAGGACAAGGAAAGTGATTGTCCCTTTGTATGCAACACTGGTAAGCCTGCACCTTGAATACTGTGTTCAATTTTGCGCCCCTCACTACAAGAGAGATATTCATTTGCTCAAGCGTCTGCAGAGAAGAGCAACAAAGCTGCAGAAGGGTCTAGAAAACTAGACTTACGAGGAGTGACTGAAGAAAGAGGGTTAGGCTAGATTGGAGAAGAGGAGGCTAAAGGAAGATTTCATTGCTCTCTGCAACTACTGCAGCTACTTGAAAGGAGACTGCAGCAAGGAGAGTGTTGGTCTCTTTGTTGAGGTGACGAGTAATAGGATGTGAAGAAACAGTCTCAAGTTATGCCGTGGGAGGTTTAGGCTGGATATGAGGAAGATTTTCTTAATTGGAAAGGACTGCCCTGGGAAGTGGTGAAGTCTCAGTACCTGGAGCTGTTTAAGAGATGAGTGGGTATGGCACTAAGGGACATGATTTAGTGATGGAATACAGTAGGTCAGGTTGATAGTTGGACTTGGTGATCCTGAAGGTCTTTTCCAATGAAGATTCCATGATTCTATAAACATTACAACTTGAACAGCAGACAGAATAAGGATCAGAAACAGAACTGACCACTTCCACCCACACCCTGTTTGCTCAGAGCCGGGAAAGTCTGCAGTCTAAAAATGCTGGTTGCTCCTTGTGAACTTGAAACTATCAAAGAGCAAAGGTTATATGACATGATGCCAACAACAGTAAAGAACTGAAATCAGGGGGTTTCTCTCAGCCCTACGTTCATCATTCTTAGAGGAAGAACAATAAAAATATGATGACTATGTCTGTGCTCCATAAGTAAAGGGAATGAAAACATCTGAAATGCTTTGAGCATGCAGACCCCCCAATTGGCTTGTTGCAGCTAAGTATGCTATAAAAGGAAATGTACCATAATGGCTTTGGCATTGAACCTGTGCTGACCCAAAACTATCTGGATATGTACGACTTTGTCAACAGAATACTTGGAATATTTTGCTGAGTTTGCTCTCTGTTCTTGGACTTTTCTTTCTTTGCTAAGTAAATAAAACTTTTTGTACCATATCTTGTGAAATGGTGAATGCATTTAACTCTTAGTGGCAAAAGTGAAGCATAAGCAGTGCAAATACAAGTAGAAAATGGGACTCCTGAGCTTTTTCCAGGACTGACTCAATTGACATGAAAATCTCACATCATTCCTAGAGGCAGATCATTGTATACAAGTCATCAGGACTGTTATACCTACCAGAATTCAACTAATTCATTGAATACAAATTCCAAAATAACAAATGATCAGTATTGATATACCAAGTATCAAATCAATGGAAGAGATCTGGCCCAACATGAGATATAAGACTCTTTAAATAATTCTGGTATTAAGTACAAAAAGGTTCACCACTGTTTGCTTAGAGTGTTTTTATAGAAAAATCAACCATATTCCTGGTAGCAAAATTCTCACCTGATCTAAACAGTTGCCCCTTAAGTAATGTAGTGCTTGCTGAATGCTATGGGGAAGAGGCTGTCCTGTTCTCTGGACATGAACTATCAGAGGCACGCCAAAGACATTCTTGTCCTTGTAGTCAGGGACTTTCATCCGCTTCATGAACTTTGGTACAGACCTGAAAATTGATGTGAACAGAGTGCATCAAAATATTTGAATATTTACAGAGCATTTCTGAGTAACACTGCAAGCAGAAATTGGTAACTGGGACCAGTTCCTATTTTATAAAGACAATTAAGTAATTTTCAACATGCAATACATCGACACTTTACAATCTGTATAATCAAAGGACATCTTAACAACTTTTACAGGTAGTTGGCCTCTGGCTCTAAGATACAGCATAACAGTCAGCCCTAGCAAAACACATTTACTGTGCAGTTGTCATCCAGCTGAAGGCAACATAATTTAAAATATCTATTAAGGACTCAAAGGAATAGCACAGGATAATTGGAGAGGGTATCTAAAAGAAAAGGAAGTTCAGTTCTCCAGTGTACTGAGCCATGTTTTATAGTATTAGTTACATAACTTAGTATTTCCATTGTCGAACAATTTACAGTAATAAAAGATGGTAGGAAAACCCTACGTGTCTGATGCATCCCTGGTGTCATACAGTTGATTCTAGCCAAGTTACTTAAGTGAAGCTGTTAAGCTTGCTTTCTTCCATAACCGATGGTGAAAATGAAAGAAACTGGATTTCCCCTGTCAGAGTCATGACTACAGTGGAATTAGAAAGAAATAAAAAAAAAGAATATGACCTGAATATGATGAAGATTTTCTTTTCCATGTGAGAAGGAAATAAAACTAAGATTAAATGACCCATTGAAGGAAAATAACATATAGATCTAAGCTATTTATAGGGTCCCACTGCTTCTAAATTCTTAAGAGACAGATTATACAAACAGAAGAAATATTTGTCCGGGAAGAAAACCTCAGTACAAACAGCAAGATCTAGAACTTGCTATATTCTAATCTGCCTGTTTGGTGTTGCGTAAAGTGAGACTCATTTCAGTACAGACATGTTGTCAGCTAGCCAGAGGGAATTTCACCAAAAGGGAACTGCAAGCTGGGGGCTCATCTTACTGAATTTTAGCTCTAAAAAATAGATTTCAGAAAGACTTAGCAGTCCCGACTGCCTCTATAACCATTGTGGAGTGAGGCACCTTTGGAGGTTGACCCAAACCTTCTGGCTTGGATAGAATGAGTTGCCTTTGAGGTTGCCTGTCTTCTTCCACTGACCACAGAGGCAGACAACCTGATTTGCTCAGATTAGACTTATGATTTTTTGGAGTGGCTGATGTGTTTGAGGTGGTTCTCATGTAGTCCCCTGTATCTATTTCTCCACTTCTGAACACAAACTTGTCTTATTTAGCACACAGAAGAATTTATGGCAATTTTGGCGAAGTCTTTTGAAAGTGGAAATCACAATGTAAATGTCAAGTCATATATATATATATTTTTTGTCACAGAATTCATATATTAGGAGAAAAAATATCCTTTTCATTATTTCTGAGATACTTACAATCTCTTGTCTATGTTCATTTCTGTTCCAGGCTACCTTAGACTATGTGGTCCATCAGGGTCAGTACGCTATAATACATGCAGATTTCTGTAGCTGGTTGGATACAAAAGGGCCATGCTGCCACCATTCCTGTCTATCTTACCCTGACTCCGCTGTACAAGTGACCAGGTAGGTGTTACAGCTGTCACAACTAGAAGCTCACTTTAATGCAAGTCCAGACCTAGGGTAAAGTGTCTTTCTATTTGAAGACTTATTGTAAACACTTCCTCCTTTCAATCACTCTCTTCCTACTCCTGTTTATTTTTCTGGAACACAAGCGTTGCTAGAGAAGCTGAGGTTGTTTCTCTGTTAAGAGCACAGGAATGAAGTCAGATCTCCAGGATCTGGCTTGGCCACTGAGTCACTAGGTAGCAACAGATTAAAAGAGACAGTTTCAAATGCTACAATTACTGTCAATTGTACCTCCCAACTGTATTAATTCAGTTTACTATCACAATAATAGAATTAGAAAAAACTATTTCCTCCTAAATATATCTCTTTTCCAGATACTGACGGTACTTACCAGGTCCAGCCATGTTTGTTTGACATGGAGTACTTTTCCATGATGGCTGTAAGACGAAGTAGAGAAAATTTTTGCAGCAGATTCAGCTGGGCTGCTGACTGATTACTGATGTGAAGTGATGCGATGGAGTGGCTCAGACGATGAGAAATTTGGAAACTATGCCATCGTAATTGCCTTTAGGAAAAAAACAAAAAAAAAAAAAATAGAAAAAGAGAACTCTTATTTGGGCAGAAAAGGATAGTATACTGTGAGATAAGGAAATGTACAAAACATGCAAAAACATACATTACCATGCATGCTGTGTCAACTGAAAGAAAATATAGCTTGGAGGCATACTAAACAATGTTTGATCTTTTTATTTTGGGAATATTCAAGCTTTTTTTTTTTACATTATATTCCCAAGAGATTGAGGGTCTCATGTATGTACTAAAGGAAGGAGTGTGACCTCTTACATCCATTAGCCTACACACTTCAACAGCACGTGGGAGTTCCAGATTAAAATGTTCTCTTCCTGACTCAGAAAAGGGATTTGATGCCTGGTCCCTAACCTCTCAGGAGACCAGTCTAACCACCGAGGTATTTGTAGATTAAGTTCTCCAACCAGCTCTATTTTTAAATATTGGAGGACTTTTTAGAGAAGGGATTGAACACTGAGTCTCCTAGGGAAGAGTGATAACCACCAAGCTGCTGAGACACTCACATCTTCTCTTTATTCCAATGTATTTTCTCTAAATACTGCATATATTGAAAAAAAAAAATCCTCCTTTCAGTTTCTTGTTTTGCTAAACATGAATTCTGGCACAATTCCTACAAACTTTGACACAGCTTATTAACTTAGCAGCTTACCCGAGTTCACTTGCTTGTGACAGTGGTGAGCAACCATGGGCAGCAATAAACTATGGCATGGAAGAATTCTCTGTGAGGATTCAAGACTGACTGCAGATCAGAAGGTAACAGGTATTTGCTCACTGCTTCTGCACACACAAACCCACAGCAGTATGGATCCACAAAGGCCTTTACCCAGAGCAATGCTCCCTTGGCTCAGCAGAACTTATCCTGACCTTTTATTAACAGGTTAATTGTATACCAGATATGTAAGAGACTGAGGCAGGGTAGGGAAATACTCTTTTTGAACAAAGGGACACACTTTTAAAGTAGACCAGAGCCTAAAAAAGTGCATGAGACTATTGAAACATACACACTGGAGTACACAATTTGAAAGACAAGTTGAAAGTAAGATTCCAAAATATATACAGTGTCCTATTATGTAATTGAATATTATGGATCAAGAGAGAAAAAAAAATAGCTTGCCGATTCTCCACTGATTGCACTTAAAAAATTCCATAGTAGGATGCATTTTCTCCAGAACTCCCACACTTTCCCTGGGAAGTCCCCTTCCCCATACAGAATGAGTACAACTGTAATGATGTAATGATGTCAACCTTATGACTCATGAACTGAGAGCTTCTGTTTCATTTGTCATATTTCACAGTTTGTCTTACTGTTAATGAAAGAGAAAGGATGGATTTCCATACCAAATCTTGCTACCTACCTGCTTGGCCTTGTGAGAGATGCTCCGACCCCAGAGTCTCTCCTCTCCCTAACACCAGTAGCCTCTGATTCATTCAGGGATGTTCCATCTCTGTCCATATCACTTGGTGTGGTCTGGCCATCAGAGACAGAGTTTCCTTCAAAATCAAGTGTAATCTGTGTGGTTGACTGGAAAGGTAATGATGGAGATTCTCTGACTGACACATCATCAACTGGCAGACTTGGCAACACATTTTTTGACCAACCATCTACTACATCCCGGAGTCCATTGACATGTTGCAAAATGTCATCTAAATGAGGAAAAAGTTCACCTTTTTCTAAATCCAGAAGGTCTCCAGTACTAGCATACAAGTGGGAACCAGGCACATTGTCATAAATACTAATTCTGCTCTCCTTAGGACAGCAAGCCATCAATCCAGCCTCTTTTGGAGTAGAGCAGTTCTGTTTTCCCAAAGAGATGCTGCCTGTCCTCCAGTTTACACCATTACTGTTGTCTGTAGGTGAGAGGCTTTCAATAGAAAGTGCCTTTGGGAAGGTCCCTGGTTTGTGGTCCTTGGGAATATGCACAACCAAGTTCTCTTGGGAATGAAATTCATTTTTGCGGTTTTGATCCACCACTTGCCTTAAAGCTGTTCCTGCCAGAACATCCAGATCATCCAGGTACATCCCACCTCTCTTGTTCGCTTCATGACATTTGCGTTCCTTCAAACATGGTGTGCTCACCCCGCTGCTGCTGTTTTCAGACTGACTGCTTTCACTGCTGGATTTGGCAGAAAAGGAAAGTCCTCTTTTGCCTGAATCTTGTGCTAAGTTTTGGAGATCCCCATTGACTATCTGTACACAGTGCATGTCCTTCAAGGATTTCGGCTCACGCTGAAGAACAGGTCTGCTTATCTCTAAAGGACCTGCTCTTCCTGAGCCTTTTAGTTTTCCATGCACACCTTTTGCTTTCAGTGTCTCCATGCGCTTTAGAAAGGTTTTTGTTTTGGTTCGCATTGGTTTCTCATTCTTAACGTTGTCCTTGGGGGACAGAGCAGTGCTTATCACCATTAAGTCTGGCAGCAGAGTGCTCTCATGCTGGCCGGAGCAGTTGCAGGTCTCCCTGGCAATGCTGCTAATGCTGGACGGGCTCCTGTTGTCGCTTCCCCCACTGCTCTCACTGTGAACAGATGAGACCTCAGGTTCGCTCAGATCTGTAAGGACACTCTCACTGCTTGTTGTATTTTTCATTTTAATATCCCCAGAAGATCCATGTCTGTCTGACTGGTGAAGTAAAGCATCAATGTCGTCCACTCGAGACCATCGTCTGCTTGTTCTTTGGAAAGTCCATTTATTACTGATAGCACAGAGGTCTTCTTCATCTGAATCTTCACTCTAGAAAACAGCAAGTGTCATACATTAAAAGCAGGTGTTTTTTCTTTTTCTTTTTTTTTTTAATTAATGTGACTGCTGATTCATGTTAGCAACAGCTTGCAAGGTCTCCTTGAACTGAGTCTTATGAAAGATCAGCCATCAGCCCCTTCATAACAGCCTCTTTGATTTAACTGTAAATACTGCAGTGTGTATCTTAACAAGTACGTAATAAAAGCCTTCTCTTTGTTAGGGAACTTATAAGTCCTATCAATGTCTCTTGGCTTTAGGGTGATTTGCCTAGGCCCTACACTGTATAGGATTGATGCTCATAGTGACTGTAGAAAAAAAAAAAAAATAGGTTTTTAAAGGTCCAAGCAGGGATGGTGTTAAGATACACAGCAGTACAGACTGGGCAGCAGCTGGGCACCACAGCAAGGTGAGCCATTCAAATACCCAAGACAGAAAATACCCAATGCTGCACTTAGTTTTGCAAAGAGCAAAGTAACCATTTGCAAGAGCAGCAATAATCTTCACAGAGCAGGTGAATTCAACAAACTTTATGCTTCAGAAACACATCTCCAGATAAACAGCTGCAATGCTTAAAACAACAGTAAAAAAAAAAAAAGAACTTTTGGAGGCATTGCTCAAAGTATGCCTGAGGGCAGGTGTGGGGAAGAGGCAGCACGATCAGAGGGCTGGAGCACCTCTCCTACGAGGAAAGGTTGAGGGAACTGGGACTGTTTAGCTTGGAGAAGAGAAGGCTGCGGGGAGACCTCATAGTGGTCTTCCAGTACTTGAAGGGAACATATAAACAGGAGGGGGAATGGCTGTTTAGGAGGGTGGATTGTGATAGGAACAAGGGCGAATGGTTTTAAACTGAGACAGGGGAGGTTTGGGTTGGATATTAGGAGGAAGTTTTTCACACAGAGGGTGGTGACGCACTGGAACAGGTTGCCCAAGGAGGCTGTGGATGCCCCATCCCTGGAGGCATTCAAGGCCAGGCTGGATGTGGCTCTGGGCAGCCTGGTCTGCTGGTCGGCAACCCTGCACATAGCAGGGGTTTTGGAACTAGATGAACATTGTGGTCCTTTTCAACCCAGGACATTCTATGATTCTATGAAGAGGAGCAGCAATGCTCAGTCCTAGATGGTGCAGTGCCCACTGCTGAGGTGAACCCTCAGTCTCAGACATACAGTATTGTGCTTACGCTTCGGCAGCTCCAGGAGCTAATATAAACTGCAGACAACATGTACCTTGAAAAAAATTGGATAAAAAAGTTCTCCCTATGACATTTCTCTTGTCTGCTTGCCCAAACAAAAAAGACACATCTTCAGCATGAAGCACACAGCTTTGAACTTGCTGCACTCACAGGATGTGAAGCCCCAGCTGCTAATTAGTATCCTTTCCTTGACTTTCAACCAGATTTATACTGCATTACTCTTGTACATTTGTTTTACAGCAGAACAAACTAACTTCACCTACATGGCATCCACACAGCTCTTCACATTCTTGGAAGCAGGCAGAAGGCAGTAAAATATGACAGGCTGTCAGACCAAAACAAGGTGTTAAACCAGAAAGATTATTTTGGGAATGGAAAACAACTCATTTTAAAAGTCTATGATTAGAAGTAATTTTCAGTGAAGTTTTGATGGTGAAGTTATCTCCCATCTGACTGGCTGGTCTAATTGAAAAATGTAAAACAAATTTTATCAGAACCTCTAAACCTTAAATAATATGAAGCTTCAAGAGATGGAGTTTGGGATCAGCAATGTGTCAGGTCTCCTTGTTGCCATAAGTTCTTCCTGGTTTATCACTTCAAGTCAGCCAGATGTTTTAGATCACGTACAAACTACAAAATGTAGCTATGAAATTTGGCGTTAGTCATTCCTGTTCTGTCTGTTAATGTCAAGACACACAACTCCTGCAGCTGGTGTTAGTGTGTGGGAATGAATGGATATTTTAGTTCTGCTGCTAGCTAGAGAGAAAAATTAAGCAAGTGATGCAGCAGGAAAGGGACTAGAGAAGGCTAATGCTACTTCGGCTGTTTTGTCTGTGGGGAAGAAATGGAATACGAGCCAGTTCTACCTTTGTCTCAGCTTGGCAGTTTGCTGTAAGCATATACAGAGTGGTTGACTGCACAGACTGAGGCACTTAAAAATCCATCTATTGCGGCCTTCATAGTGCCACAAAGTGGATATTTTAGAAACCACAGGGGTACATACTTGAAAATATTTACTGGTAATTATATCTACAAAGCACATCGCTGCTGAAGTGTTGATGGCACTAATCAATGGAATAAAAAGATATATTTTTATTTATTATACATTCCAATAAACAAAAGGGACCTTAAAGAAGATTCTTGGCTGGCACAAATCCCTGTGGCTGCCCTGACATTACTGCATGACCTCACAGGGCTCGGCCTGTATTTTTTTACAAGCTGGAGTTGATTAAGCTAGCCCAAGTGGTGGAGGCATTGTGAAAAACAACAAGAGGAGTGCACAGAGCAGGAGAAGACAGAAATTTGGTGGTGAATGTACTTTAAATAATTTTTAGAGGAAAATAATTTTTTTTTATAGAGAGAGATGAGCCCAAATGGACATTGGCAGTAAACAAGTTTTGCAACTAACAACAGCAAAGAGAGGATTACATTCTGCCCAAGAACCAGTCAGAAAATACAGAGGATGCTTGCTGTTGAGAAGACAAAAAAAAAAGATTTAATGTAGTGTTTGAATTGGTAATGAAACATGGTTGTGTTCCATCGGAAGACAAATCAGACAAATGAATTATCAGGACACTGAAATGCTACCATGGTGACTCACTCCAAATTCGGCTGCACTGTGTGTCCTGTGACATAATGTGCTTTTTCTTCTGATGGAATTAGTAGAAATTCTGGAACCCACAAACATCCTGAATGACCCAGTGTTCTTGTTATACATCAGAGCACCCTGACAAATGAGACAGTCCCCCAAAAATGCGGGGAGCACTTTGCCAGCTGACGTGTCACCAGCTATGGGGACAGTCTGAAAGGCACATTTCACATGGAGGAGCACACATCTTGGAGCACTGAGTGTGTATTTCTTCTGACCTAGGTCAAAATCAAGTGCACAGCTTTGGAGCACATTCAAAAGCCAATTTAATACCACTATGCTTGGGAAGACGAGAAAGGGCAAGTTTCTTGAGCAGAGACTGATAACATTTGCCAAAGAGAAAGAGTTTTTGGCTCACTGATTTGTCACAGCTGATTTAAAATGGTACGGGTGCTTGACTGAGGGTGTACTTTCCTCAGATACAGAGGGATGCTAACAAAAGGCAAAAAGTAGGTTTATTTGCAGTGGATTTTTGCCACATTTTTCCAGCTGGGGGCAGGAATTCTCATAAATCGACAGCTGCAGAAGGCAGTTAATCCAAAAGCTAATCTCTGCCTGTCCAAATCGCTTACAGACATACTTGTAACACATATATGAGGGTTTCCACGTGCATATTGATGAAGCCAACAGGAAGAGAGAAGCCCGAGGCGTGAGTGCACCTCCTAGCATGAAGCAGGTGGTGGGGAACGCTCACCCTCACTGGCTTCCACAGTCACCTCCTCTGGCAGCTTGCTTGGCTGTACTTGGGTGGATTGCTCAAGCAGCTGCTCTAATCCTGTGCAAACCTGTTATGCTGAACCTCCAAAGCAAGCTGATTTTGCATTTCATTGTTCAGATCACCATAAAGTCTATAAGGAAAGACAGTAGCTACTACAAAAACAAAAAAAGTTTACTTGATTCAATCTTTAATTCCAGACCCAACTTTCAGCTTTTATACTTGCATTTACATTTTCTTTTGTCGGTAGTCCTTTCTTTATCTCCTTTCCCCTACATTCTCTCCTACTTTCACTTGATCATTGTCTGCCAGCCCAAATTTCTTTTGTCCCCTCTTTCTCCACAGGCATCTGTGCTCCGCTTCTCCCTGGCATTATTACCTAGCTGATAAACTGAAGTGGTACCAGCAGGGCAGCCTCATCTTCACAGCAAAATAATGGTCATCTGCCAGGAAAGCAGCTGAGAGTTTCAATCCATTCAGAAGAGGAAGGATTGGCAGCAAAATTTAACAAAAATGGTAATAACAAAAAAATCCTCCATTTTTAACACAGTTAGACACATAACAAAGCAAGCAAGCAAACATACAAACCTCACAGCAAAGCCAAAAGAAAGACAAGAAATAACATCTAAACAAAATTTCCATAGGACAATTGGCATTCACCTATATGCTGCTTTCTGTAATTCTGTCAGCTCCAATATCTTTGCTTGAAAACAAGTACGTGTGCGTATGCATATAGATCTGAAACTGCTCCAAGCAGGTCAACTTGAGTTGATTTGAGTTGGCTTTTGCTGATCAACCTGAACTTCTTGCTATATTACCTATCTGCCCCCAAACCTCTTGCTCCCCAAACCATAAACTGATCCTACAGCCAAGAGAGTTTACTGTTCCTCCTGTAGGTGTGAGGTGAGTGTTTCGTGTGGGAAGTGTTGGCATTTAGCAAAAACAAGAAAAATCCATCAGCACCGAGGCAGTGAAAAGACAGAATCCCAGTGGCTTTGTGAGTGGACAAAATGCATGCTAAGTAGGCTACATGAACAGGGGAACAAATGGGCAAAAGCAGATGGCAGAATATCTAAAAAGTGAAGCCATTCTTTGTACAATGTCCCTCAAACAATAAACTGAGTATGAACAGATTAAATTTGCAAAAATACAAAAAAATGCAGCTCTTGGAGGCAGTCTTTAAAAAGAATTAGACAAATAGCCTAAGAAAGACAAATAGTACAAGATTTCTCAGCACCAGTTCCCATCTTTGTACACTAATGATGTGCCTGGGGGAATTTTTGACTAGAAAGCCAAACATTCAAGAGTTAACACTGGGCATGTTACAAAATACTCAAAATCAATAGGCAGCTCCTGCATTCCTCACTGAAACCCTTTAAGCTCAAATAATTCCATTGTTACATAGAAGTCTGTAAAGAAGACAGGATTTATTTTCATATTCTTAACTAGGAATAAGTTGGTAGAAGATATAAAGAAAAGCTATTGTTTGTGTTCTAGGAGTTTCCTTTTTTTCCATAGCAGCATTTTCCATTGTGTACTCACATGGCACTGGCAAACAAGCCAGTAATGTATAATGTACAATTTTTTCACCCGCTAACTTGAATTGCAGATACGTGAAGTTTGAAGTATTGCATGTGCCCTTCTAACACAACGTGGTATTGTTCCCACTGTATTCATCTCAGTTTTTCATTTTTTGATTGTATTTTCAAGATTCAGCAAACTGTTCTACTCTCAGATATTTCTGACTCACATGTTCAGAGTTAAATACACTTAACTTTTAAGAGCTTACTAAAAAACCTAATTTGGGAGCTGTTATCATGAAAGCCCAGGCAAAGCCAGTACTTTTCATGAAGTTGCCTTACCTTTTTTCTTTGGAAGTTCACATCGAGTTTCATTGAGGCGCACTTGTTCAGTGTGTTCAGTCGTCTACAGAGGAAAGCAAATTCAACAGATTAGCTGCCTTGGACTAAAGGGCACGACTTTTCATAAGTTCAAAAGCTTTTCTCTTATCTGCCTGTAAAGTGCTAACTGCATACAACAGGCTTCAGAAAACGATACTGTTCGTATTATTCCAAGCTACGAAACCACTGCGTTAAAAGGGCGTCCTAGCTTTACATTCCTTGATAGTTTTCCTATATTGCTTTTTAATTCATAGACACTTAAGCACTTAACAAAGGAAACTGGCATGAATAAAACACCTCTGATGTATGGAGAAATGACAAGAGAATAGGGAGGTAAATTGCTTTCTGTAGGAACACAACATACCTGGTCTCAAATGATTACATGTAAATATTCGGAGATTTGGAGATTTCAAAGCACTCGTGAAAGACAAAACAAAAAGTCAGTTTCGGATTCAGTTCCTCACTTTTGGTAGTTAGTACAGCTTTTAGAAAGACACAAACAATTTTTAGCAATTAAATATTTCTTTCACAGCTGATATTCCCTCCCTAAACATACGGGTCTTAGAGAAAGGTTAGCACACATCAAAGGAAACAGATTTAACGTCTTTAAGTATTTCTTGTTATTTCTGACCATGTTGTTCGTAATGATGTTACCAGAATCTCTGCAAGACCTCTGCTCTTTAAATCCATGGCTATTCCAGGAAAATAATGGGTTGAAATGACAATCTAATAATGATGGGAAGTGAATATGTGTTAGTGTGTGTCGATGTGCAGAGACAGAGCACCAGAAAACATGCTCTTTCAGTAGTGAACCTACCCTGCTAAGCATAATTTCTTCATTTTTATTTAGACCCAAAATTCCCGATTCATGAAATCATCTACTTTTTGAAACAGAGGCTCAGAGTTTAAAAAATAAAACTGTAAACATTTTCCTCATTTAGGGCTGAAATATGAGCAGAGTGAGAGAGGCATGTGCCCTCAAAACACTTCAGTGGGCTGCTAGTATCTCCTAAGTCTTTGCAGCAACAGCTGCCCCTTGTTTCTGCACCCCAGGAAGAGGCTGCAAATCTCCAGAACTGATAGCATTTAAAATATGTGTGATAAGTTACAAGGACATGTGAAAAAAAAAATCACATCAGTGATACAATCTCTCATTCAGCACTAGAGCATTATGGCATTAGTATTCTCTTCCCTGGCACTTGTAATATTAAAAGTCCTTTCAAACTGCCACTGCTTGTAAAGAACTGGCTAAACAAATGCAGACGTTCCAGAAAAAAATTCCCTTGCAAAGTACCACCTGCTCATCTATAGATAAAATGTTCCTCCTCAGGCCAATAAAACCCTGATGCCATATCAGAAAAGCCCTATGCTCATCACATTAATGTGAGTATAATGAATGCACAAGCATGCCCTGCATGCATGGTAGTCATGTTCTTGTAATAAATTGCAGGCTTTGTAACACTATCTTCAGCCTTCTGCCCACAGACACTCCTCCTCAGGGGTTACATCTGTAATTGCAAAACTCATCTTTTGCCCAAACATGGAATTTCACAACCCAAAGTTGCATTTTCTCTGGCTCCAGCTGAGTTCTGCGCTTCTGCGCTTGTGATGATAAATTTGTGTGGATATCAACTCCAAATACACACAGACACACATTCAATGGACTCCAACCCAACTTTCTATCTGTGGAGCCAGCTTTCTCTGAGAGGTAAACCAGAAGCTCAGACCTCAGTCCCCATGCCTCTGCATTAACTGCCCTGTGCTGGAAGAGACAAGCTTGATGTGCTGCCTGGACACCAAACCTGGCGGCCACACATCTGAATCAAATTGCTGCAGTGATAAGCCCATGGGATAAGGCCATCTAGACTGCAAGAAGCACCACTAAAAGTCTCTACAGCGGCACCTGGATTCACTTGAACACTGCAATGCCCTCAGTCTGTGTTTCCTGTCAGTGTGAGTGAGACCTGGGGATGTCCTGAGATTCCACCTAGGTCTTATGGGTTGGGTTTCTTTCCTCTGTCTGACAGACTGGGGATGAAGACCAGGGTCTGCTGGACCCTGTCTGACTCAGCATCAGCCAGAGTGTAGCCATACCACGGACTGGGAAATCCTATCACAGAGTTTCTGTCACAGAGTCATTTGAGCTGGAAGGTACCCTTAAAGCCATGTGGTCCAACTTCCCTGCAATGAACAGGGTCACCTACAGCTATATCAGGTTGCTCAGAGCAGTCCAGCCTGACCTTGAATGAATCCAGGGATGAGGCATTCACCACCTCTCTGGAAGACGCAGAAGAAAACACTTCACATGTGGGAGCCAACACTTCTTTCAATCAGTATGATGCTGTTTGTCATCTAAAACCACGCAAGTGCACGCAATGCACTTTAGGAGCAGAGTGAGAAGAAAGTGACAGCCAGCAGCTTAACACTTTGCAGAAAGTGTTAGGGTATTTCTGTATGAAAGGGTTTCTTCTTAAGGTGCAGAAAGCTCATGGTTGAACAAACAAAACCATCCAAAGCAACTGCCTTCCTACTAACTGCATTAGTCTCAGCAGAGAATTGACAGGACAGCTCTATTCAAGCCGGTATCAGTGCTCAAAATGAACACTTAGAAAGCTACAGCACTGTCCTGGCCATTTTCTAATCTGGCTTTTTTTTACAAGGAACTCACTCCACCAAAAATAAAACTACTTCTTAATGGGAGCCAAGGGCTCAACATTAGGTTTTAAATTTACGCATCTACAAAACAATGGCATGCTGTCTGGGACTCTTCCAATACCATGGAAAGATTTGCCAGTGAAATTAGAAAACTAATGATCAGATTTGTTAGCTTGCCTGTTACTAACAACTCCAATCAAAGCGAGTCTGTTCCAACTTCTTATGCACTATTATGTGCCAGCAGTGGAAGAAAGCTTTTCTGATCTGCTTAAAGTTGTTAGATGATTGTCAGCCAAGTCCTCAACAAATCTTTCTAAAACCAAAAAATAAAAGTCTCTAGCTACAAAAGGCTGCTATTAATGTCCCAGCCGAAGTGAGAGAGGCACTAGATGGGAAAAGGATGCCTGCTAACAAAACACAAAATCTGGACTGAAAAAAGGCACAAATATCACATTAAATAAACACAGGAGAGGTGACTATACAGAAAACAAATCATCTAGGATGCATTTGAATACTTGCTTGGAGCGCTCTGCAGCGTTCAGAAAAAGCTTGGAAAACATTCACTATAGTAAGTACTTCCCTGCTAATATTATTTCTTCTTCAGGTCATCACAGGTGAACACTATGGTGAAACATCATCCCTACATTGAAAAGTGTTCCTTCATACAATGCTTAAACATACAAGGAATTATTCAGGTGCCCAAACAATGGTCTAATGCTATTTTAGATCCCCAGAATTATCAAGCCTGGCCTTCAGGTGCTGCAGGTGCTCTTGGTCAAGCCAGCCCATGGAGAAGTCTAAGTTCTTAGCAGATCTGAAGTGGAGTAGACACAGTTATTCAGGGCTCTGAATCCCACCCCCAGTGCTGTGCTTCTTAACCCACCTGATGGAAGTTGATCAGCTGAAGAAAATGTCTGCATTTTGCATACTGTATAGCACCAAGCAGCACTTACAAATAAATACAATCTTGTAGCAAAGATTATCTGGAAAACCTCATGGGTAAAGTGTTGCCCTGCTTGAAAAGCCATCTAGATAATAGAAAGTCAGTTCTGAAGCAACATGGAGTTCCATGAATTCCTATTCAGCAGCTGCATGCAACATTTTAGTGAGGAGGGCAGCACAGGGTACCACATCCAGTGGGGTGGGGAGGGCTGGTATGAACTGCAACCTTGGCTGCAGAATCTCCTACCTCTGCAAAAGTCCTTTGTTATGGATCATGACCAAGCAAACGCATTTTATAGTTCTCTGAACTCATCTCTGAGAGAAATAATCCTACACTATTTCTTTGTTTTATTATTATTCCTAGCCATGCTTAGGTGCTGCATACAAATGCCCCTAGCTGGCTTCTTCTGATATGATGGAATTTGGGAAGAGGACATATGACTCCTTATGTGGGGCTGTGCTGAAAACTGAATGCTGAATAAAGGCCTTCCCAGTACTACATGAGTTCTGTTGGGAAAGCTTGCACTGGCACATCCCTACTCCACTAGTTTTGCACATGAAGAGAATATGCTGCTTTCTAGTCCTATCACTTCTGCAGGCTCGCGCAAAGCAAAACAACTCTCCTTGAGATCAACAGGAGACATTCTACTAAAATTAAAGCAGGACTTTCCATGGTGCATCTGGAGAGCCTGGCTTACTTCCTAACAGCACGCACTGCAATTTTAACTCAGCAGATAGTGCTAACTATACATCACCATTTCAAATGCTATAGTATGCTATACCATATACAGTGACTTCTGGATTGCTAACAATCAAAGAGACATGGACTAAGGAAAAGGAGGCTGCTGGTTGTTTGGCACAGTTCAAATTTAAAGAGCCTTATTTAGGGCTCTTGTATCAGACCTGTATTTCATACTTGTTCTTTACATTCCCACTCACTGTATTTATATGAATACAAAACGTACAACATGGTTTGGCTTTTCCTTCTCACCCTCTTATCACAGTGGCCACAAAAGTTCCCAGAGCAGAGTTTGTTGCTGCTATTTTGGAAATGACACAGAGATCCAGCTATAAAATTTTCATGCCCAATTATTATTTTGGCGGGCTGACAGCACTTGCCTGCAGATTGCATGGCAATTTTCTATTGTTCGTTACTCAATAAAATCTGAATGGAATCTCTTGATAGCAAAAAAGATACGCCTCTAACCCAAAAGGCTCCAATTTGGGCTTTGCTCTGCCAAATTTTCAAATGATATTGTAAGCAGCAGGAGTGTTAGAATATCTCAAAAAGGTCACAGAAATCTTTTGCAGCAGGGAGTTACAGGCTTTCTGACTAAAGTACTACCAGCTGCTGTCAAAAATGTTCCTCTGCATTTGTGCCTCTTACTGTCTTGTATATTGAATGTCATAGAAAACTGATTATAATGAGGTGAAGAATCTGATTTCAATCCAGAAGAGCAGCAAAATTCAGTGTTTAAAATTATCCTCTCAATAAAAACGAGTACCCTACTTTGTTTACTAGCATGGCCTGAATGCACTATTAGTCAGTGCAAAGGCCATGCACCGCTTTGAAGGCAGTGGGAGTTTTGGGTGTAAGAAGAATGGAAGTTTGGCACCCAACCTGGTAATCTGTATCCACAGAAATAACAACCAACCTTTTCTTAGCTTTCTGTTTTAGAAAAGCATGTCACAGCCCACAGCTCTTGAATGATGGATATATTGGCATTCACCTTGTGCTAACGTCATCACGGAACAAAGCAAGGGTAGAACACTGACCACTGTGGTCAGCTGAGCTGTGAGGAGTTACAGAGTGCTGGAAAACTTGGAAGACCTTGGTTTGGTTGCTAATACAGTAACACAGCTTGTAGCAGGGGGAGAGGCTGACACTATTTACTCTTCCTGGTGAACCAGAAACTTGACATTTGGCACAGCTGCTTTTTATGGGTCGGTCACTCTCAGCCAAAGGTTTAGTGCTGCTGAATTACTGCAAATTAGAAGTCTGCAAACTGAAAACATGACTCTCCCATCTATACAGCCTATCTATAATGCTTCTCTTTATGCCTGGCCCATACACAAAGTATCATTTCCTTCTAAACTACAAACTGTTTAAAAACATTCAACAAAAATTAAAGCCAAAGAATGTTATCTTCTGAATAAATTTATTACAGAAGTTACTAGATAGTCACTAAAACCTTTATTTTTCAATAAAACAATTTCAAAAGACTTTGGAAAGGCTTATGCACTGCATAAGGTCTTTGCAATATCATTTAATTTAGGCAAATATTAAGTACTATCTTTATTAGTAAATCTCTTGTTTATTTTTTAAAATCTCATATTTCAATAAAAGAGAGAAAAAAAACCAAACACCAATTTCTAGCTTGTGTTCTACTCACAAAGAAATCATCATAAATGTAAATCTAGGGTAACCATTTAGGTGTATATGTGAGTCTACAGTCTGAAAGAGCAAAAGGTGAGCTGTTAGCACTTAGCTGAATAGGTCTTGGATGCTTTTCATCATAACTGAAGTACCACTATTGCTAAGTACTTTACAAAAGAATGGCTGGGGAGAGTCCTAGAGCTACGACAGCCACTCACTTTTTGCTCTCATGACAATGGGACAGGGACTGAGATCATACTCCCAATTTTGGATGGTGCTTCAATTTTGTGGGAAAGAATAGGTGGAAGAGACTTCCACCTCCTACCACTTCTTACTCCTTGGACTACAGCATTGGGGTGCCAGATTAAAACAGTGGGATATATGTATGTGTGGGAAGAAAGTTTCATAGGCGTGGGTACAGAAATCCTTCCCACTAGGTCATACAGAACAGCAATTAATCAAGCTTGCAGGCATTCATAAGAGCAATTACTGAAGGATCCAGATTTTTTTTTTCCTGCAGATTTCTTAAACATAGAGGTTACTACAGAGATAAAGTGAATATTCTGTTCCCCATATCCGTAAAACACAAATTGGGAAGTAATTTGCAGCAAGGGAGTTTTGGGAAAGCGTTCTGACAGGTATGCACAAGAATGTCATGGATCCTCCAGGAAGGATAGCATCTCCTGGCCTGGAAAGAGGGGCTAGGTTAACTGTCTTCCAGCCCTATTTGCTATCATTGTAGGAAATCCTTTCTGAGGCCTCTGTCACATCCTCATTAATGCCTGCAAGCAAAGAGCAGTGTGCCATGGAACAGTGTAGGTGTACTCTCTGATGACTTTAGCCACAGTTGCAGAAGGGCAAATAGAGTTTTGCTCAATATTTTGATGCTAGAGTTGTGCAAGTTTTCATAACATGTAATAAAGCCTGTTTGCTTAGGGGCCAGATGCTCCTTTGTCCTTACTGAAGTGGAGAGGAAAAAAAACTAGTTTGAGAAGAGAATAGGAGAAATCAGGAGGAAACATTGTCTCCGTAATGAGATTTTGCAGAACTACCACAGAATTGTTGCTTCTTAAGTCCTGGGGGGCCATACTGGTGCAAAGCAATACAGTATATTCATCACAGGCAGAGTACAAAAAGCTAGAATAAGAGCAAACACAAGCCTCTGGGAAGGGCAGACCAATGAGTAGTTATAGTAGCTGCAGTGCTGGGGTTCTGGTTCTAATTCTGTTGGTGATGCCAAAAGGAGAGTACCAAGGGAATCACAACAACATGAAAGTCATGACTGCTGCCAGAGAAAGCACTTGCAGAATTCTGTGCAATGAGATTCTATCTTTTCAGATGTGCTTGGACTCAGAGTTGTTCATGTGCAACTCAAACATGACTCCTTCACTTACTCAGAATTTCCTCATTACTGCTGGTTCTTTGTTAAAAATGAAGGGGTTTCAAATCCACTGGATTTGAGTCCTTCTCAAATCTTGTGTCTTCTCCAACCTTAATAATTCTGTGACACTATGACTCTTGTGCTAGGCTACTATGCAAAAAGCAACAAACCTTATGAGCTTATGTTTTTAAATTATCACAAAAGAAACTTTAGGTGTTATTTACCTGCAAAGAGGTTCTACAAGGTCCTTGTCAAGAAAATCATGATCTTTCTTTACTGCAGCAATGTCAATTGGAAACTGGGAGTCTATAAAAGGAGACACAATATTAAGACGACTGCTTGCTATTTAAATTAAAATAAATTGTCTACAACAAAAATGCTTTGCATGTACTTGCTTGCTGAAATACAGTAAGACTAACTGCACTCAGCTCTGGTTCCCTTCCAGCTGTATCAGTTACTTTATTATTTTTTTCTCTTAAATGCATAGCTGAGCATCCTGTGCACAAAAGAGACAGTAACATTATTTCACTTTGGCTTTAATAAGATATTAAATTGTTAGCTGGTGCCTAACACAAACAAATGAGATCAGAAAATTACCAACATGCTTTCATTATCCAACACGAGCAATAAGGTTCTTCGTCCCCATCAGAGCAACTTAATGAATTGCTGGATAGACTTTTCCCATGAAACAGGAACATTTTGAGCTTTTTGTTTTTAATACAACTCCCAACAACAACAATTTCAGACTAAGGGCTACTCACATAACAGAGATGAAAAAATGAACTGAATTATAACCCCCAATATGAGCCAAAAAGCCAGACTAGTGTTCTGGAAACTGATATTTGTAATGAAAAGTGACATGGCTGCAACACATTAGTGGGCTCCACAACAGTGGGATGGTCTCCAGCACGATGGCTGCACTCCAGATCGCCCTGCCATGTTTAGGCACCGCAGCGGGAAGCTGAGACACAGGGACTGCAGCCAGCATTTTCAGACACTAGTGCTTAACATTTATATAATAGATGCCTGGAAAAATGACCTTGTTTTCAGAGAGGCCGCCTGTCTAGAGTGCATACTGGTTTTAAGAGGGACTGTGGGAGCCCAGCATGGGTTGCATTTTGGATGGAACGCCCCTGTGAATTCAGCAGGCACTGGACTCTCCTTTCTCTGGGGGAGAGGGGAAGTGAGATACTCTGTAATGCAGACACAAAAGGCACTGCTGGGCACAGAGGGACTGAAGTAGATAGACATCTATGTCACCTCTAGGTGACAGGTTTATTAGTCCTACTTCCTTGATGGATTTAAGAGAGGCCACCTGGCTCCTGCTGAGCTATCTGAGCATCTCTGTGCAGACTCTGGCTCTACCCAGTGCACCTGTGAGGCCCACTGGCACCAGCAGGCCCTCAGCGGGCTGTTAGGAGCCACAAAGGTGTCCTTGGCACCGCGCTCCCCACCACTTCCAGCCCTGCAGAGCTGGCTTTGACCCACGAGGCTCCTTGGCTCTGTGCAAGGAGCTGTGCTGCCTCCAGACCCAAGCTGACCCTGGATAGTGTCCAGCAGTGCTTGGCAGAGCTGCACTTTGGCTAATAGGCCTGAGTGGGCCTGAGCTGGCTCCTGGTCTCTGGCAAGAGCAGAATAGGCAGTTTGGAAAAAATGAGGATCAGCTGCAGTTCCCCTGTCAGCACTGAGCTATGGAGAGCAGAAAAGAAACATTCCCACTCCCTAAACTGCTCTGAGTGCAGCAACAGCATAAACACTTGCCCTGTCCTCCAGGATGACACATTCTGATCACAACGGTGTCATCCACCCACCACAGGAGCATTCAGGAGGGGACGCAGCCATTTGCACTGAGTTAGCCCTGCTGTATTTTTGCTTTCTGCTTTACAGTGAGGTGAAATTTGAAACACAGCTCAAGTAATTCGCTTCTGGTAACCCTGCAGAGTTTTCAATCTTTTTTTTTTTTTCAGTAAAATTGAAATTTTCAAAAACATTAATATTTGTAATCTTATTTCTGAAGGTTTAAAAAGTCTTGAATAATAATTAAAGAAAAAAAAAGAGACGTATTTATTTTGATTTTTTGTACCTTTTTTTTTTTTCTGTTAACCTTCAAGGTTTACACAAGCTGTATCCCCCCGTTTTTTTTTTTTCCATGGCCTTGGGGGCAGGAATCTTACTTTTCTTTAGGCATTCATGAAACTCCAGCAGATGAGGCTTTGTGAAGCAGCCAGCCATAGCAATAACTCACTCAAATGCAGAGCTGGCTGACTGCAAGCTCTCCTGGAAAGGACCCACTGAGCTTTCACTTCTGCACAAACAGGAGCAAAACTTACTTACTCTCATAGAACTGAGCATACTGGGGGAATCCAGCTGCACGTAACCAGTCACACGCTTCCTTTGCTTCGATTTCTGAGGAGAAAGAGAAAAGAGTCCACACTTTGTTATTCTGCATTAGAAGTTCTTTAATTACAAGGAGATAGCAATGAGATTTGGTAATAGATGCTCCCTGCTTAAAAGAATTGTTATTACTCAGAAGTATTTTTTCATGGCATCAGAAAATAGAACCCATCAAAGAAATCCACCTGCCTCCGTAGGTCTCCAGGGTTTGCACAGCTGCTTGGTGCATGAAACAAGGACACTGAAGTTTTAATCACCACAGGGAAGGAGAGCTGCTTGCCAGGCCTGTGGCCCTGGGTCCTATTCTCCCCTATGGACAAACTGCTGGGAAGAGGTGAAGATGAAGCCAGGTGGAAACGAAATGATAGGGAACATGCTCCAGGTTTTCTCCTCTGACACTTCTCACGAAGAAGCCAGGAAAAGCTTTGGACAGGTCTAATGCTACAGGTGGAATGCACCTGCCTAGCTATAGCCATCTGAACTCAATTACACTGAATCCCTCCACAGTCAATAGACAGTTACTTCTGAAGGGTGATTCATTTCACTTTGAAGTGCTGTCTACAATAGGTGGGATAGATCACTTAAACTGCTTTCCTCTTGTGGCTGTTAACATGGGAAGAATAAACTGCTAGCTGCAGGTATGCCTGTGCAGCCAGATGAAATAAAGACCATGACAGGCAGCAGCTTCCAGCACTGCACCCAGAGCACTCACTCTTCTTTCATTTTAGTCCACTTCCAAGCCTATTTGGGACTGCTTCAGTTATCTCTCTTCAAGACAAATCTTCTCTTGAGAAGGCTAGCTCTAAGCAGCGTGGAGATGAATCAATTTGTCTTATTTTCTCCCTGAAGCACAGACACAGCTTGCTCTGGACTAACTTTTCACTTTCAAACAGCTTTCATTGGTAAGGCATTGGAACAGGCACCCAGGGAAGTGGTGGAGTCACTGTTCCTGGAAGTGTCCAAGAAATGTGTAGATGTGACACAGAGGGACATGGTTTAGTGGGCATGGTAAGGATGGGCTGATGGTTGGACTTGATGATCTTAGAGATCTTTTCCAACCTTAATGATTCTATAATTCTATGATTCTATGATGTAAGCCAGCTTCTTGGAAGAGGAATGGCCAGTTGGACAAGAGATCTGTCCCTCGGTTTGGAGCTGACAACAGGGATAGCTGAGTATGGTGGAATGGAAGAAAACCATGCTCAAGACATGGATATTTCCCGACCTCTGTGATAACCCATTTATATTGATATGTTCACTTAATTTTTACCGAGAACTAAAAACAGAGGAACACCCAGATCCACATAGATTGCCAGTGAAATCTGCACAACACTTCCTTGCTGCTCAGATCTAGACCAATAATTACCATGTAACTGGTTATGCTTTACAAAATCAAAGTCAAAATGTACCTGTATCTCTTATTTTTGCAAAAAACTAGATGTATTTCAGCTAAGGAATGGAATGAGTGTTCAGGTGTTGAAGAAAGTAGACATTTATTTTGCTTATTATTCAATCTGAATTAATCAGACAAGTTTTGGCACATTTGGAGCTGTAAAATCTAGGCAGTCATAATATGAAACCCTAAATATAAAACAAGCAATGGAACTAGAAAAATAAAATCAGGTGCAGTTGCTCTTTTGCATGTTCTGCCTTGCATGCAAAAATATCCCAGTCATAAATCTGTTTTGTACTAAAATGCACTTTTATAGATAGGAGATGCTGACACAAATTTTTCCCTATGCAGTCTTGTTCAAATCCTCCTAATGACTTTACCCACTGAAGCTCACCATAAAACTAGCTTTGAATAAACTCTGCAGTGTGTGACCCACACACCTTTTAGTGATCCTTCATACACTGAGTCACACCAGTAAATTTTGCTGAAGAAATAAAAATTCAGAATACAAGGTCTACTTATCAAAAGCCCAATTTCCCAAAGATGATTAGACAGCCAAGAACAGCTCTGCAATGGCCACAATCATTAGCACTGCTGAATAGGATTTGCCACCAGGTCTTCATTTGCTTTGACATTAGCTCATGTCAAGGCCAAAAAACGGAGCATGAAAGTACATTCAGTTCTTAATACTGCACAAAAGAATGAGCAGCTTACATAAAACGTGGCTCTCACTACTGCACATCTGTGTTCTGAAAGCACATCTCTATTATGTTCCAGTGAGGCTGAATATTTTTATTAAATGCCTGGAGAAAAGACAAGGCTTTATACTTTTTTTTTTTTTTGCTTAATTCAATCTCGTGAAACACAGATGAATCAATCCCATTTCAAAATGTATTTTACAACTCATAACAGCTGTACGTACAGTCTAGCTTCATCTAGAAGCACAACTAACAGAGACCGTGGGTGATGGAGAATGCTACCATTTAATGCTCTTATATGCTTATCACATTTCAATGTTTTTTTGCAGTTGATTCTCAGAGGAGCTTGCTGAGGAATCTTCCCTCAGCTCAACTGAGATTGAAAAATCTCTGGTTGCAGTGAGTGGATAGCTGTAGGCAACAATCTCACCCATTCAGTATTTGTTTGAGGCTACTGCTGTTTAAGGGTATTGCTTTTAAAGGCTCTGTGTAACATACTGTGACCCCCTCAAACTCAAACTGATTGACAGATTAACTTCCGCCTTCAAATTTTCGACTGTCTCTTCCATGAAGGTGTCTACTGGGAGTAATCTGATTTTCTGAACAATCACCTGAAACAAACAGATGCAGATTTGAATGAGATCTGCAAAACTAGCTTTCAGCACACTGTGTGTCAGACATGTATCACTGCCCAGTTCCCCTCACTTATTCTTCTCCTTCTAGATCTTACTCAGAGGAGAGCAGACAGGGAGAAGTTCAACATGCTACTGGCCCAGCCGAAAGGATGACTTTGCTTACATCAGAGAATCTCTTCTTGTTAAAAGCACTTGTTTCAGTCATTCCCCCCCCTGGCTGCTATTCAAATCTGAGTGAAAAGGCAGAAGCATTTGCCCTTCAGCAAAGATGAAAGTTGATTTCTGTTATCTCACCTCGGGCATGTAATCCAAGTTATGGTTCAGTATGCAATACATATTTTTTCATTACTGGATATTTTAATGCTTAAAATACAATTTGAGATGCTCAATTTAATATTCTCTATTTGCTTTTTGCTGCTTGCTAGTTAATCATCAGCCAAGGCTTATTTGGGAAGAGATGAGCGGAGCACCAAAAAGACCTCTCTGAAGATGTCAATGGAGGGTGGCAGAAATATTTTTGGCAGCATTGGTCTGGTTCTGCTCCCACGTTCAGGCTAAAGCAGCTGTCACAGCCAGACTGTGGCAGCTGTGCTGCTTTGGTGCAATCCTGCAAGCACCTGGAAAACTACATGTGTTCACAGGTTGTCAACTGCACAAAGAAGGGCTGTCACACTGAGAAGAGTGATTTGAGCAAGGACATGGCTCCTAGATTTGTGCTGAATGCCACAGAAACTTGTAAACCCAGCCTCAGGAACTTCATCTCCTGGCTTCTGTTGGGAATTTGGGAAACTGAAATTGTGGGTTCTGTGACCAAAAGGCTGCATGCCGAGCTGATCCAATGGTGTTTTTTTTCTTATGCGTTACTGTACTGTTCTACTGCCTGAAAAAGTAATGGATAATTTTCCACTTGCTTGGGTAGCAGCTAATGACAATCATTCATTAGTGAGGCAAGGCAATAACTCACTTGCAAATACTGACATGCATCAGTATGTCTCACATACCTGGAGTTCTCAAGGTTTTTTTTTGCTTTTAGTTGAAGCTTGGCAATAAACTAGTTACTCTTTGCATTCCTCTTTTGTACTGGTAACAAGTTACAGCTAATATTCACTTCGTCAAAAGTTCTTCAGCCACATTTTTGGGGAGACATATTAACAGAATTATAGAACCATTCAGGTTGCAAAGGACCCTTAAGATCACCAAGACCAGCCATAATCTAACACTACCAAATTCACCACAAAACCACATCCTTAAGCACCCACAGCGATCAGGCTGATGATGGCCTCCAGTCCTCTCATCTACCAGCACATGCCAGGTGGTTCATGCAAAGTCCCCTTCACATGCAATTGCCAACCTTCCTCACATCTTGCACCAGGGGCACCTCAGAAACTGCCCCCTTCTTCACCCAAACCTTTCAGTGCACATATGCAATCACTGGCTTAAAACCTCCTCCTCAATCAGACATGCCGTTGGGTTTTATGTGTTTTTTTTATTCCTTCAGGATTAGTTCTTAATCTTCCTGGAGGTGTCCCACTGTGTATAAAATTAAATGCATATCAGAGACACTGATACAATAACTCAAAGCACACACGGCACAGCAGAGACTGAAGTGCAAATCTCACATAGATTTTTTCATTTATTTAAGATGTAAGTAGAGTGAAATAAGGGAAGCGAGGTTCACCCAAAAAGCCTGACAGATGGCAAGAGCACAGCTGGGTATGGCTTCAAGTCCATGTTTGATGTTAGGTTTGCACTCATCTCCCATATAATGCGAATATGTGAATGCTCTGCCTATTCTGGTATTGAAATGAAATGGTGGATTGCAGACTTTCTCTCTCCTAATATTTTCCCAAACATTTAATGAACTGCTTGAATGGTGCCTGACACCAGAAGACTCCAGTAGTCAGCGGTTCCCAACAGGAACATCTTACCCAGCCTGCTCCCACCCCACATCAACTCTTGGCCAATCCAGTGAAGATCTTTCAACCCTCTAAGTTGGCAGAAGACTAACCCCAAAATCTGGGAATGCTGTTGGATTAGCAAACTGACCCAGTGCCTCCTAGTGTCTCAATTTAGTCCATGTTAACAATTCTTTGATTCTTGCATCAAAGAAAACCAAACCACTGCGACAGCCATTCCTCACATGAAAGAAAGAACTACCTAAAAAACTGTTAAGTTAAAATCACTGTCAAGGGAAAAGCATGGAAGTAAACTTGTTTCTAGCATGGGACCTTAGTATTGTCTGTATCAGTTATTACAGTTCTTTTCCTTCTCCCATCCAGACATCAGCAACTTCATCTCGCTTCAGCCTTTTGGCACTCCTGGTTTCTCTCTTTTTTGCTTTGGTGTTTCTTTTTTTTTTTTTTAATTTTTCCTCTTGTAATTTTAAGTTAAGATGTATATATCCCTTTGCACAATCCAGAAGAAGAAATAGCAACAAGAATTAAAAAAGTACAGAATTGCCTAATCTATTGTGTTTATGTCAACTTTATGTGTGATAACATTTATTATTCAACTGCCTGTAACAAATCACTATTTCTGCTCTTCTTTATTCCCCCCATCTTGCTAACCACTTAAATCTAATTTACTAGGTTTCAGATAAAAGATCTGGGAGTGCTAGTAAAAATGATGGATCAAGTTGGAAAGGAATCTTTTTTCTTGCACAGTCACATTAGTGGCTCCACTGGAAGCCAGGAGCTGGTCTGTTAGGTAGAATGGGTCTCAGTTCTGCAAGCATTGTTTGGAAACAGAACAACAGTTAGGTTACAGTTCACAGTATTTGCAGCTAGTTTGTTTGGTGCTATGTTTCATACTAACAAGGATCCAAATCCTTGTCTTATCGTCTCCTTCAAGATGAAGAAAACTGTTGGGACAATGTCTACCTAACATTTTAGGGTCAGTTGGGAGGCTCAGCTCAGCCTTAGAGCTAAGAACTTTCTTTATTTTCAGTAGCCCCAGTGCAGCTGTGAGAAAGGCAAAGCAGATAGTATTGAGGAACAAAACATTGATCCTATCTCACACCTGAGGCATGCTCGAGGCGCTGTGTGGGTGAATTCAGCCCTGCCTAGCTGAGCTGAATGCATCCCTTTTGCCCTGTATACATGCCATGCCACACAAAAACTGTGTCACCTGCACGGTGAAATCATGGGGGCAGATGGATCTGATGGAAAGCTTAGTTCAGGCTGGGGCTGTTGAGAACAGATCCAGTGTGTTTCAGATCCTTCCTGCAGCCTAAAGTTGGGATACTTCAGCGGTTCCCATTGCTCCCTTGCTCTTACATCTCATATTCTTTGAGATCCAGATCCACGTTACTGTTATTTTTATTTTTCAGATGATGATTTAGAGTATTTCAAAAGTACATGAGCAAGACAGAGATTAGTTCATGGGAAATAAGTGTGTGATTCCTTTAAGCGCCCATTAAAATAAGTCTATGTTACTCCTCAGGTACTAACACTTTCAGAAATCTTGCCTGGAGGCCAAATGTCAAATTTCTGAAGTTCTGAGATACCTAAATGCATCACTTCATTGTCACTCAGCTACTACATAACACAAAAGACTGACAGGCTTCCAATGAATGGCATTTGCTGAATCACTTTGGAGCAAAGAAATTAACCTTAAGGAAGGGTTTAGGTGCTAAATTGTAAAGAACACTTTCCAAGTCACAGCAGAACAGAGGCTCACATCTGCAGCTTGCAAAGAGCAGGTTAATCCCCTAACTACTGGATTACTGTCTTTCTTCACCAAAGTAGGCAGGCTGACGTACATCACGGAAAAATATAAATCTTTTCATGTTCCCTAAGGAAAAAATGCCAGTGCAATGTAGTAAAAACAGGCAAAATTTTCTGCAATGTTTTCATCCTGCATTATAGCCAACAGAATTATTTAAATGGAAAAATTCGTAAGTTCTATTTATAGGATAGCATAAATTTTTATGCAAAGTACATTGATGTCTCTGAAATTATTTAGGCTTTTAGCATAATTTCCCAAGACCTCCATCTGAGAGAAGGCTTTCAGGTTGAGCTCTTACGGCTTGCTCCATTTCCTCCCACTCTGTAGGATTTTTCCAGATGGATTCCAATAATAATGCACAGGCAACTGTAACCATAAAATTACCATTTATAGCACCAATCTATCACAAATAAAATAAGACATAAGCATACAATGAATTTGTATTATATTACTACACTATGGTGCATGCTCTTCAATAAATCCTGGTAATAACGTTTTCAAAAGTGGAATTTCATTGGAATTACTTTATATTATGCTGTATAATTACTATTAGAGGCAAGGTTCTGTTTTGCAACCAAGGAAGAAATAAAGCTGTCAAAGCATTATTTTAATAGACATTAAGCTTTTGCAGAGTATTGTGGTACCAGTAATAATACAATAAAATATGGACCTTTTAAATTACTACGACTGAAAATAATTCAAATGTCAATAGAAAAAAAGATCTTTTCAAGCTCATGAGTGGTTTCTTTCTCTGTAGCTCTTTACACTTGGTGAATAATAGTCAGATGATGTCCATTCATACTTTGACTTTTTAGAAAGGATGAAAGTGGGAAGCATGATTATTTATGGACATGAAAAAAAATCTCATATACTCAAAGATGAAAAGATTGAGACTGTTTACCTTGGAGAGCAGATGAATAAGGAATGGTTATGATAAAAGGGTACAAAATCATGGGTAATATGAAAATAGGAAATTGAGAGCTTCTATTCACTGTGCTTTGTAGCACAAGGACAGGAAGATTAATGAAACTGAAGGAATGAAAAAAGAAATAAAGCGATGTGAATTGATAAGTTTTGTGTTTTTTTTAAGCAATCTATAAAATTCATTGCCAAAGGGCACTGGGATCAGGAGATGAGTGGGCTCAAAACTGAGCTCTAGTCTTATCTGAGTGCTGCTACCTCAGACTTGGAAAAGGATTCTCCTGAATTGAATAAATGAAACCAAACTAAAAACAATGTTATGAGATTACTTTTTCATGGTTAGACAACCCCTTACTCAGCTTTTCCTTCTGAGCCACTGACATTTTTTAAACTCAGAGATAGTCTGGGATCATATGAAGTATTGATCAACTGTGACAATTCTTTTGTTCTCTTCTATACTCTATATGCTAAAGTCCATATAGTCCAGGTTGGATGGGTTCCTCCTCATCAGCTTTTCACAGAATCACAGAATCACAGGGGTTGGAAGGGACCTAAAGAGATCACTGAGTCCAACCCCCCTGCCAAAGCAGGTTCCCTACACCAGGTTGCACAAGTAGGTGTCCAGGAGGGACTTGAATAGTCTTGACACCACAACCTCTCTGGGCAGCCTGTTCCAATGCTCCGTCACCCTCACCGTAAAGAAGTTCATAGGAACTTCCTATGCTGCAGCTTCTGGCCATTTCCCCTTGTCCTGTCTCCACACACTGCTGAAAACAGTCCGGCCTCGCCACTCTGCCCCCCACACCTTAGATCAGGTCCCCTCTCAGTCTTCTCTTCTCAAGGCTAAACAGACCCAGCTCACTCAGCCTTTCCTCATAGGAGAGACGCTCCAGGCCCTTCACCATCTTTGTGGCCCTCCGCTGGACTCTTTCCAAGAGATCCCTGTCTTTTTTGTACTGGGGAGCCCAGAACTGGACACAGTACTCCAGATGAGGCCTTACCAGGGCAGAGTAGAGGGGAAGGATCACCTCTCTCGACCTGCTGGCCACGCTCTTTTTAATGCACCCCAGAATGCCATTGGCCTTTTTGGCCACAAGGGCACACTGCTGGCTCATGGCCAACCTGTCGTCCACCAGGACACCCAGGTCCCTCTCCGCAGAGCTCCTCTGCAGCAGGTCATCCCCAACCTGTACCGGTGCATGCGATTATTCCTCCCCAGATGCAAGACTCTACACTTGCTTTTGTTAAACCTCATCTGGTTTCTTACTGCCCAGGTCTCACTGAATGGCAGCACAGCCTTCAGGTGTGTCAGCCAATCCTCCCAACTTCGTATCATCAGCAAACTTGCTGAGGGTGGCCACTATCCCCTCATCAAGGTCATTGATGCAGATGTTGAACAAGACCGGACCCAGCACCGACCCCTGAGGAGCACCGCTGGTTACAGGTCTCCAACCGGACTCTGCACCGCCAACGACGACCCTCTGTGCTCTGCCAGTCAGCCAGTTCTCAACCCACCTTTCACCTTCAGCTTGGCTGTGTTTCCCAAGAAGAAAGGTCTATCATTCCAAGCAGGAATTAAGAGTTTAACTCCTCTCTGAATGAAAGTATTATGATAAATTCCTTTCCTGAATTAATATGATACCAGTTAAACTGGTAGGCCTGACATTTATAGCAGGTTCACCAGCCAAAAAACCTTACAGGTCTGGGAATACTGTGTCTATATTAACAGTCTTCACCTAAAGTCATCTGCCCTTTTGCAGACTTCTAGGTAACTCCAAAAGTACAGGTGATGGATGTATGGCACAGTCAGGCACCTAAATATGAGAATGCAATGAGACATGGACAGCAAGTTTATCTGAAAGTCTCAGACATTTGAAAGTCTCAGACATTACATTAAAAACACATCAAAGATGTTTAACAGAGCCAAATGATGTTGAAAAGTCATGTCAATGTTAGATGGTTCAGCTATATGATAAAACCAAGATCCAGCTCTTCCTTCAGCATTCTCTCCAGATCTTTAATTGCAGCTTATCATCATGACCACTCCTATTTACTGTTGATTTCCCTTTCTCCTTTATCTTTCACTCCAAAGTCCCTTAAAATTAATTCTCTGCCGTTCATTATTCTGACATTTTTGCTAACCACTATTTCATATTCATCCACTTTATGCAACCTTACCCCATGTTAGTTTGCTTCCTTTTTTTTGTTTTGCTATATTCCTTTTAAATCTATAAATCAGGATTATAGATTCCTCCTACCTGTCAAAATCTTTTCCTATCTTCAAATATCCCTTCGAAATCGCTTTTCCTCTTAGCTTACAATTGATTTGTACAATGCAGCTATTTGTGATGACACTAATAAAACAATACCCTACATCCCACATGTCCTCTTGAGGCACTTTAAATGGTTATAAAAACTGATGTGAATGTTATATATAGGGATCACATCATCCGTGGGTGAAGTGCAGCTGCATTAGGATGAAATGTGGCAGCGACATAAAGGAACGCGGCAGCAGTTTATGACAAGAAACAAGAATACTTTATCCAGCTGAAACTACTAGTGGGATTTATGAGTTAGATAAAATTCAAATAATATATATATTGGGAGCTGACAAGGACACCAGGCTCTCCTCCCTTTTGTCTTAGGAAAAATACTCTGATATTGCTAATGGCCAGAAGTGATTAAGAGTTTGATTTCCTTCACATCCTCCCCCCTCCTTAGTAGGATTTATATTCCTTTTCTTGCCTTTTGACAGCACTCATGAGTATTGGCTCTGCGCAGATTCAGAGGACAGAACACTACCCACCTGTTTTACAGGACCATGCTGCCTCTCCCACCTATTCAGTTAGCCATGCAAAAACTGCTGGGCTTAGCAGCATGACTTGAGAATTAACAAGGTTTTCAAATATAGTTGTGCATGAACACTGTATGTGCACTGAAAAATCTGTTTGGATAAACTCATGGAAAATGTGAGTCTTTAAAGGGTTCTAATATAAAATATATTGTATCTTTAATGTGGAAGGAGTATTATCACATAAACACAGAAGGGGTAACAGTCTCATCCTTCGGGATCTATTCTAATACTTTCAATGACTCATAGAGTCACTACAGGGCAGATTCTGAAAACAGACTTTCAGTAGTTTCTGTTTTTGGCTTTCCAAGCTGAGAGATCTTGCCACAAAGAATGCTAATGGCAAAGTGGTGGCAGTATGTTGAGAGGTGATGCTTCCCCACAGTTCAGCACTGATGAGGCCAGATCTGGCTGAGTTCTGTTTTGAGCTCCCCAGAGACATATTCATACTGGAGGGAATTCAGTTAAGCACCACCAAGATGATCAAGGTCCTGGAGCACCTCTCTTGTGAGAGAAAGCTGAGAAAGCTGGGACTGCTCAGCCTGGAGAAGAGAAGGCTCAGAGGGATCTTATCAATGTCCATAAATCCCTGATGGGTGGGTGCAAAGAAGTCAGAGCCAGGCTATGCTCAGTGCTGTGCCATGCCTGGGCCAGAGGCCAAGAGGCTTCCTCTGAACACCAGGAGCACTTCTGTGCTGTGCAGGTGATGAAGCCCACACTGCCCAGAGGCTGTGAGATCTTCTCCTTGGAGATCTTCCAAGTGGTCAGAACGCTGCCTTGGGCACCCTGCTCTGGGTGTCCCTGCTGGAGCAGGGTTGGGCCAGGTAACCTCCAGAGGTCCATTCTCACCTCAGTCATTCTGTGGTTCTGTGACTACTTCACGGAATATGTAAAAATAGCCCTGAGATGATCCATTAGTGTAGAGGACAAAATCTCCACCATCAACATTATATTCCTCCTAGTAAAGAATTTCAGATGAAAACTTTCAAGCCATTCTGCAGCTCTTTTCTTTATGAGGAACACTAGCACCATTGATTTTAGGACCCAGAGATTCAAAGGAAGGGTAAGCATAACACGAAAAAGCAGTGTAGCTAATAGGAAGCATATATGTATCAATTCCAGCTGTATCATTATTAGAAAGTAGGCATATTTGAATACTTGGAATTATTAGCTTTCAGAATTATCTTCTTTGCATGTGGGCTCTTTGCCTAGACTGCTAATACTTTTAACTACATTAGCAATAAATTCTTTCCTCTATATACAATGCATGTTTCTTTAGTGCACATAAATCTACAAGGTGTTTTTTTCTGGTGCTCTGCCCTTCAGACCTGGTTTGAATTTGGATGCAACAGATGGACCCCTCTACAAGCAGTTTTCATCTACCCTCCATCCTCGCAAGCTTTTGGAAAATGACATCTCTTGCAAGGCTAGGGGGTATTTGAAGACAGCTTGATTTCTCACAGCATGCAGGATGCCCAAGGTCTATGGAGTAGCCTGATGTTCAGAGGGCTCCCAGGAGCAAGCAGTGCTGCTCTGAGCATTATTTCAGCTCTTATGGGCTTTTGTAGCTCCAAATAGAGAACAGAGATTTATTATCTCTGAAAACCATGTTTTTCAAGCTCAGAGTCCTAAACTGGAGGTCAAGTTTCAGAAGTAAACATCTTTGCTTAGTTTCTCCATAATACCCAACATGGTTTGCATGTGTGCGGTACTGAAGTTAATTGGCCAAACAGTAATTGGAGCTCCTCAGATGAAAGGCACTATGGAATGCAGGAGAATGCTTCATGTTATAATTCAAGTGAAAACATAAACAATCACCCAGAAGATAGATGCAGTCACAGCAGACTTTCTCCCTGAATTATGCAAATAAGTAGTACAAAACATAATTCTTTATCATCATATTAATTTTGGTTTGATTATACCCTTCATGTGCTGTAGATGTTCAAATTACATGCAAGCAATCAGATACACATCAGAGAATCTCTACCCATCTGAGATGGCCTTCATGCTGAGAATTTATATTAAACACAGAGCACCACTATGAAGCTAACTCCCTTGGAGATAATACTTTGATGTATTAATAAAAAAGACTTCTCAGTTCTTGTTTATTATAAACTATGATTAAAGCCATTTCTTTTGGAATTCTGAGTGAGAAAAGTAATTTGTATCACAAGAAACATTGATGAGATACAGCACATACGGAAGAGCTGAAATATTCAAGATACTCGAGACAGAAGTCTTTATCCATGGCTTCTGCATGGTGAATGCAATGCAAAGTGTTGGTTTTATCAGTGTTATCTGCAATTACCAGCTGATGAACACAAGTGGCTCTGCCTTTAGATCCCACTGTTTCCTTATTAGCTCTTTCCATTAAAAGGCCTACTGAGAAAGATGGGCTATGTATTACTTCTGAACAAAACCAAACCCCTAACAGCAGAATGACTGTTATGAAGAAGCTGTCATCTCCAAACAACCCATCAACAGGAGAACTGGCATTATCCTGAAAGTACAGTCAAACCTGTACCTACAAACCTAGATTGCTTTTTCTGATTCACAGCTATTCTGTAATTGTTATCACAGAAGTACATTAACTTTATTAACATTTCATCACGCCTCAAGAGTGTTAGTAAAGAATAATTATAAAATGAAAGTGAATCTAATTAGTAGACATCTTCTTTATTATTATTTCTGAGATCATTAAACATCAAACACCTATTTCTATTTAAGATTTTTCTTCAGCTATTTACAAGAATATTACTAACAAGAGCTGCCAGGCAGTCTTCTTATCACTGCATGAAATAACTTGAAAAACAGTAAATTAAACCTAAACATAGACTACATTTTCTTTAACTTGACATTCTGAACTTGGAACATCTTCCTATCTGGAATTAAGACTGATCCCATTTTAGTACACGATGCGATGTGATGCATTAAGTTGGCTCTGCCATGAGCACGGGTCAGACCAGAAAACCTCCTTTGTTCAACAGTTCTACTACTTTTTAAACTTATTTCATGTAATTAGCAAAACATGTGAAGATGCTATTGTAAACTACATCTTACCCTTTGCTTTGTGTGCTTCAGTGTGATCTAGTCCAGAGCCCCTAATTACAGTACTGTATACTGATCTTAATAGAATCAGGGGAAAAGCAAAGAAATTAAAGGAAACAATTACTCACTTAGAAAAGAAAATCTTTCATCATTCTGCCTTCAGAAGGGCATCCATTTTTACAAAAGTGTCAGGCCAACATTTCTCTCAAACACAAAAACAGTACTAATTGTGAGAAACTTCTCAGATTAAAGGCTGTGTTTGACAGCAGCAGCAGAGAGATGTTCAGACATCTGGACAGACAGTTTTTGTTACCCACCACATGACAGAAATTCTGTTCAATTTTATGGAGTCAGTGAAAATCACTTTTGGTATCAGCATGGTGAACCTAAACGGCTGAATTTTAAGGATATTTATGTTTGCTAACTGGTAGGGAGGAGTTTAAACCTTCAAAGATGTTCAAAGTATCCAGCTCCCACTTGCCTGCCCAAGCACCTTCGCACCATGGATCCTCCGACAGTTGATCCCACCTTTGTGCGGTGACATGGCTGCAGAAATGGGAGGTCAGGACTGCAGTATGTGGCTGCTCTGCACACAACTGTGGCACATACATATCTAAACATGCTCTGAAAACACAAAGGCAAGATTACAGAGTAAAAACTTCTACCTGTGTACTGACATGTTCTTGATCTCTGAACTAAAATACTTCCAGGGAATTCTTCACAGATATCATAGTTTTTTTTTGTTTAGCACCTTTGCAATGAAAGCTGTGGACTGTACAGCTACAGAGCAACATACAGAAATCATGCTAAAGCAAGTCCTACGTGACAGCTGTACATAAACATGTATTCACTCATACTGAAGGGAAGAAGGAACAGACAACTTGGCTACGTCAGTGTAGTTATTATTTTTAGTATTTTGGCTGAAGTCTCTAGTTTCCTTTCCATATATTTTTTTTAAATAGAAGCCCATTGGGGTTTTATATGTTCCTTCAAGTACAAAAAGACTTTTAATGTAGTGGAAATACAGGTTTTCCATTCTACAGCTCACCAAGGTCTGTTTCCAGCTATTAAAACAATTGTACAAAATAACTGTTCCTATAACACAAAATTTTGCTGTCGCAGAAATAGCACTGGGTATCCATAGTACTGCCACTTCTCATTGCCTTACCAGTGTTACACCACAGAGCGAATGGAAGCCAGACTCACAGGAACCCTGTAATTACTTGACAGTAATCATCGCCAGCAATAATGCAGAATTAGCAAAGAACTAATTAGCACACCACCCAGGACTACAACGCTCCACACTTTTTCACTGTTATTTTTAGCTACAAGAAGGAAAGACATAAATTGCTCTTTTATCAAATAACATGAAAGAGCTTATGTGAGATAGATGCCTGCAGTTAGCACTCTATAGAGCTGGAGTCTACCCCTCAGCTCTGTGCCATGCATTGCCCTAGAAGAAGACAATGGAAAAGACCAAGACCTACCAGTGCCTGCTCTATGATGGTGTAGGAAACAAAGCCTGTAGGGTAGGCAGCAGGAAACAGTAAAGCTACCAAATCCTCAACCTACCATTTTCATATAAACGTCTCTAGCTGGATCAAAAGAGGGAATATAGAAGGGTTGTCACTGCAAATGTCACTGGAATACAGACCCTGGCACTTTTTAACTTGCTTGCTGAATTTCAACAATTTCTTAATCTTCTAATAGCTGAGGGGAAATCAATCAGACAGCCTCAGTTGCCAACTCACGGACTGACCCCCTGTGCTCTGACTGCTAAGTGTATATCCTCATTGGCCTCAGAGGCCTACATGTCTGCTGTAGGCTGGGATGGTTTGGTCACCGGACAGTGCTGGTAGCCAGATATTTGGAAAGTAATGACTAATTCCTTACTCAGCCAGACTTTCAATTGGAAACAAGACATGTCACTTAACACTTACACTTCAATTCAAAACGGGAAGAACTGTTCTTCCTTTCCCAGGAAGGACAATTGTGAGTTGATATTCTACAGTGTGCACTATGCTCAAGTGTGTCCCAAGCATAAAAGGCCCACAAAGCCACTTTATATGAGATGTCTTTCTTACGTGACTTTGGTGACTGGGGGCTTGGACAGCAGATAGGAGCACTTTCAGAGTCATTAAGGACTTGCTTCAACCTTCAACTAATCTCTAGATTTACCTATTTCATGGGAGAATCTGGCCACAGACATAAGCAACTTGTCCTTCCAACAGATTTATCCTGCTTGGAATTAGGAGTTATCCTAAGCCATGACCTGATTCCTGAGCATTTAGGGATCACTCACACAGAAATCAATGAATACAACTCCACGCTTTCGTCTAAGGTCAATTTAGTCCAAGAGAGAAGCTAGTGAAGGAAAAATAAACAAAAAACGATCATGAGATTTTATAAAAGCCCAGAAGAGTGCTGAAATGCATACTTGAAATATTTCCTCTGAACACTGCAGTGTTGCTGGCACACTGCTGCTTTCGCACTTGGTGCTTATTCAACGTGTGCTACGTGGATGCACCAAGATCTGTGTGCATATGTTTGCCAAGCAGAATGACAGAAATAACGTGGCTATTTCTGAAAAATGAAGTGTTTATGGCTTGCTCAGTGTCAGAATGTTTCATAATCTTCAGCACTTGCAGTGTGTCACTCACAGACTTGCAACATCCTCCCCGCAAACAGAAGCTGCTTTGTGCTCACTGCTGAAGGAGCATGTGCTGTGCAAGTGCCATACTGTAGTTTGGCAGTAGCTGCTAGGAGCTAATTTACAATGGATTAAGGAGATGGAAGGCAACGTGCCTCATAGTGTTTAAAAAAGAGATGAGAAATAGCTCCTATTGAAAATCTCAGGGACTGAGGTTCAATTGATTCAGTGATATTTCCACTCGGTTTTTGGGAACGAAGCTCCTAAGCGGCAGCAGCTGTCCTTCTCCAGAGGGACTGTGTGAGGACACATCCCCTCTTCAGGTGTCACCTCTAAGCACTTCTAGCAGCTGGAATCAGCTCCTTCTCCATTCCAAATGTGCTCCACGAATAGATGTGCGTAGGGTGTGAGCCAGTTTTGGTTCTTCAATGCTACAGTTATGTGATATACACATAAATAGAAAGACAGAAAATTGGTTGCGTTCATTTTGAAGCAGTACTTTATTATCCAAGTCTAGCATTTTTCTAGCCTTGACCTTGCTCTGCACTTTTAAGAATCTGACATTTTTGATGGTTTATTTCACTTTCAGATTTTGGCAGGGCTTAGCCTCAGATATGCCAGAAGTATGATGAGATAAGTTGTTCTCCAGACAGAAACAGAAGCAGAAAGCAGGCGGTTCCCTATAAAAGATCATGTCTCCTATGGATTTTACTGTAAAAACACCTGGCTCAATTTTCAAGAGAAGAAGCCTAAATCTGACAACAAAATCTCAACAAAATGGAAGTTAAAGATTTTAAATAACCATCTTAAGAGCCATTTTATTGGTCTGAACCACTGGCTAAAACTGAACAAATGATAAAGGTATTTTCATTTGGTAGACAGGCTGTATTTTCACTTTGTGCTGTACTGGTAGCTAGGAATACTGGACCCATGGTTAGTGATTCTCTGATTCTATGATTTCATGGTAGCCTGCGTCCACTCCGTAATCCCTGAAAAGCTCACTTACTACTAAGTAATCACACTGCTGAACTGAAAATTACAATTCCTTATTTTCTGGTGGAGCTGCATCTTCAAAGATGAACAATAACCCAAACAAACCAGCTGCTGGTTTACCTGTGCTGGAGAACGTGCAGGAAGGCAACGCTGCCAAAAGGTGAAAATTCATAGCCATGATATTCCATTAGCTGACTCCGATTTTGAGAGCAGAGTTGGGACTTCCATTAATCTTTCTTCAACAAAAGCAAAGCCAGTTGCTAAGAGGGTCTTTGTAGCCTCAAAACCGAGTCTACAAAGCTACTATTTGTTTAACGCATTTCAAAGCATTTTCTCCTTTCATTGTTTACCAATCTGGCCCTTCCTAATCAGTGGTAGAAAAACTGTAGGAAAAAGTGAATGCTTATGACCTGCAAGCTTGAATTTTGTTGGAATACTTTTTTTTTTTTTTTTTTTTTTTTTTTTGAAAATGTGGTAAGCACTTTCAGGGAGTGCTAGAGTTTTAACGTTTCTCATGATGTTTTGCATTCTTCTTCTAAATGAACAGGAAGAATCTCATCTGGCTCTCATGTGAATTCTTAGCAGATTTCTGAAAGGAAATTCCAACCAGAAGTGTATCCCTGCATCTAAAATCTATGTGATAATGTATGGCTGTTTCAAGCCAAGAGCAGCCAGGAGAACCAGCACACGGGCTGGACCAGCAGTAGACCCCCTTGTTCCACAACATGTTAAGGTTCTTGGCAGACCACACTTTAGCAGGATAGGTCAGAAGCTCACCACTAAGCACACACTTAAATATCTAGTTGTCTTGCCTTCACAGCAGCCATTTTGTCATCCATATACAGTACTTGTATACATACATAAGGATTTCTGGATATAAAGGCTAGGAATCACCTCATCTATAAGCAATTGTACTGGAACTGTTCACCCAGATACTCCTGAAGACTGCAGAGAGTAAGAGTCACTTCCATGAAAATATCCATCCTATCTTAAAGTTAATGTAAAAGAGGTAAAATGCCTTATGCCCAGAAAGTCCTCCTTCTGTACATGTACGGAACAGGCATATAAAGCTGGAGACATTTCCAATGACATGAAATAACTTCTTTGAGACATATGCTGTTAATGTACTGTGTGATTTAAGTTTAGTAATTTCTCCTATTTGCACCTGATTTTCCCCATTTGCAGTGATGGAGTAAATGATCTGTATCCGTCTTTGTAAAGGGATTTGAGATTTATGTAGGAACATTCCTGTGTAGGTGCTCAGTGTTTACCACAAATAGCATGTTTTTCCCACACAAAGCATGTCATTGAATTAAAGTTAATTGACCTCAGAATTCACTAATCTCAAACACAAGCAAGGAAGTAAGTACTTAAGTTGTTCACTCCATCTGTATCTTATTCACCTCCTGATTCCCATAGGATATACCTAAATCTCACTTACCAGAATTGAACTACTCTTATCAAGATGTGGTTTTCTTTTAGCATTCTAAGTGTATAAACAACTGCAAGCATTTAAACTTTTTAGAATGTGTCAGAAAAATCCTTTTCTTTCTCTGAAAATGCAGGTTGTCTCTGGCCAACATTAGCTCACACACAGGACCAGCAGTTTTTTCTAAGCTATTGCCATTTTAAGGGCAGGTCTTCCCAGACCTCTCAGAGAGGCAAGCACCCCTTTTTCTCATTCCCAAAGAACTCCATTCCTACCCGTTAGCCTACCAAGTCCATTGGTTGCTCAGTGCACAGTGCAAAGTGATGTGCAAATGTGATGCTGGCAAAGCCCCGCCAGAGCATTCACATGGTTGATGTGGGCACAACAGAACTGATCTGTAGACACATAACCCAGCACCTTCCTCACTTTAGTGGTTTCCTAAAATGTTTTTGTTTACCTTCTTCCCTTACCTTCTTTTTCAGTTTAGAAATTGTTGGAGGAAACTTTTAATAGCAATTGGCTTGTGCCATTCCTGGTTGGCACGCGGCACTGCGCTGCTACACAAGTAAACAAGGAACACGATGTAACACCACAGCAGCAGATTTAACTAAGATCCAATTGTGCCTGATGCCATCTGGATGTGGGAAGAATGTTCCCTTAAATGAAAAATCAAATACAGAAAAACAAGCTCACCCTTCACAAATATGCACCATAACATAGGACAATACACCAGCTTTGACTTATGACTTCACCAGTAAGAAATTGGCCTAGGAAGGGCACTGCAACAAGCAAACAGTCTCTATTACAGTGTTTCTTCCACACAGACATGGATTTGGGGTATCCTTCAGAGCTAGTACTAAGCCACCGTTTGCTAGGAAGTGGTAACTTGCCCTGCATTATAATTGCCCCTGTCTAATAAATTACTTCCGGCTGAATTGCCAGCAATAGGACTGTGGGAGGCTACTGGCTCTTGATTTACATTATGAGATTGTCAGAACCTAAACCAAATAGATTTTATTTTTCATATTTACAGGAGCAATTTATATTTTGAACTGTCTCAGTCCTCTTTACTGTGTTCATCAAAGCAGAAACTCAGTGTTAGCCTGAGTAAATGCTTTGACTTGCAATACAGAGTCACCTAAAAAACTAATGACAAGTTCTTTTCCCCAAAGACTTAAGGACGAACACAATTCCAAAACCAGGACCCCTAAAGAGGAAATAATTCAGGGAAAATACTGTTATTAGGTGACACTGACCAAATATTTAACTAGGAATGACTGAAGCAGACTGCGTATCCTAAGGATTTAATGAGCAGCTTGGAGCAGCTGATGGCCTGAGGCATAGCCTCAGGTCATTAAACCTCAAATGGTTATTAATCCCCAGGAAATGCTTTCTGTCAAGGTCATTAATGCTATTATACAGTGAAAATTGAGGGTGCATGGAGAAATTAGCATGCAGTCTGTTTGCAGGACAAATCCTCTCAATAAGCAGAGGCAGGCCATCACCAGGAGGATGCTGCCATGCCCATGAGCCACCTGGCTCAACTAAACTTTCGTTGAATTGTCTGTACAATTTCTTGGCTATGTTACTTTTTTTGACGAGTGTCACTGCAGGAACTTCATCATGCACCAAGTAGTTAAATTAGCAGCTCAGCATAACTCCAAGGGCTCACACAAGCTGAAGTCCCTCCTGCTGAGTAGATACCAAAGCATATGTTTTTGGGTTGGAGTCTTACCCTGCTAATTGCCTCTTTTTAGAATAAAAATAGGAAATCTGATTTAACGGACATGTAGGCTGTCAGCCACAGCAGGCAGGAAAGAGCAGCATGTGCAAGGATCTCAGCCTGGGGTCTTGTCTCTGGACTCCTTTTCTGTGTTGGGTGTCTCCTAAGTGATGGCTCAGTTCTACTCGCTCCTCTTACCTTCACATCAAGAATAGCAATTGCTGGTGCATGGATCCCAGGACTTTTTATAAGTAGGCAGTTATTTCTATAGTACATTTTATGTAACTATAATGGTCAAGATTGGAATTGAGACATTTCTTCCAGATTCTGCTGCTGGTTTATGATTAGAGGATATAGTTAGATTATAGTTAGTAGTAAACCAAGACAAGGGAGGTTTAGGTTAGATATTAGGAGGAAGTTTTTCCACACAGAAGGTGGTGATGCACTGGAACAGGTTGCCCAAGGAGGCTGTGGATGCCCCATCCCTGGAGGCATTCAAGGCCAGGCTGGATGTGGCTCTGGGCAGCCTGGTCTGCTGGCTGGCACATAGCACATAGCAGGGGGGCTGGAACTAGATGATCACCGTGGTCCTTTTTAACCCAGGCCATTCTATGATTCTACAATACTATGATCTCTGTACATCAGCTTTTCCTACATTAAAAACCATACCTGCCACAAAAAATATGTTGAACTTCGAATTAGATCTATTTACATAGGACGTGGAGAGCTTTGGTTTCAAAACTATTATATAGTAATGATCAGCAACTGATTTTTAAGACAACAGCACAGAATGCAATTGTCTAAATCTGTTTCTTCTGCTCTGAAGTAAGCAGAGAAAACAGCAAATTGTTACATAGGAGGATCATTTTGATTACATCCTTGAGGATGATTTAGCATCCCAATTATGCAGCTGTCCAAATTAAGAGAAGAAATCTTTCTTTATTAAAGAGGCTGAGGAGATTTAGACTGCAGCAGTGTATTATACTAAATAAAAAAAAAAGAAATGAAGGACATCATAATATATTTAATTCTTCTGACAATGTCTGCATTAAATGATCAACGCTTAAATATGCATTGCTATTATTATATGCCGTAACATTCACTGGCATCAATGAATACTATCACTACTACAGGGAACTTACATAAATTTTTCAATTAAATGTCTCTACATGGGTGTTGGCAACACATCCATCTACCTATCTGGATTCTGAAGGCAAATTCACTGTTATTTTTCTGTCTGATTGGTTTCCTGAGAGATACATATTCAATGAAACTGTCAAATTGTTGGAGTGCAGAACAATACTCTTCCAATGGTATTAAGAAAAAGAACCCAAACAACTATGTACGACTACAAACCTTTTGCATGTATTTGGGTCTTTGATTTTGTGAAGAATGTAATATATATGTTTAAGCACTGATATCCTAAAAAAAAAAATTGTCATTCTTTTAAAATACAAATATAGTTGAATATTTCTAGCATAAAACTTCCACTTAATTTCTGTGTTAGACATCATTCCAAATACCTGAACAGGAACTACACGCATGCCACAGTAAAGAAAATTTTATTTGGCAGTACTGGGATATATATGGCTATGAAGCTATAAATCAGATAAAATAAGTATTTGGACACTGAATTATTTCTGGATTGGAAAATTCCACTACTGCTGCATTTATAAAGCAGTCTGTTCCTGTAACCTAGATCCCAATCAAGAGATACATGTAAGGTCTTATTCTGAAGAAGAAAAAATGAATTCCAGCTGCTGCTTTAAGGAGTACAACTGCACAGCTCAGTGCTGTCTTGAGTAAGACTGCTTTTCCGATCAGGATTTTCCACAGCTTTGCAAGTGGAATGGAAATCACTGCATCTCAACATGTCTAACATCCATTGGCTTGCATGCGTTGCTGGACTGTGCCATAAAGCACGTGCTGTACTACTGAAACAAGAAACAGATTTGAAAAAATGCACACCCTTGATCTCTCCTGTACATTCGACACAATAAACAATTCCTTAATTCCTTAATAAGCAATTCCTGCTGGGCTCTCCTCTTTCTTTCACTGTCATAAGCATACCTTCTCTTTAGAAGCTGTTATTTTATTGCTGTCATTCCTACACCTATCCTGCTATTGATGAGGACACTTCATTGACTGTCTTATTTCCTCCATTCCTCCATTTGCTCTCATCAGTGGGTGTAGGAAAATGCTGAATATGACAACCACATCTCCTGCAGTGGATCTTACGCAAACACACAGTAAGGAATAAGCTGATAATACCACCATCTGACTCACGTACTTTGGAGTGATAGTAACAGTAGCCACATCCTGTAAAATGACCATTTTGAAAAAAAAAAAAAAGGATTAGAGTTTTTCTTCTCTCACAAATGACTACACTCATTTTTTATCTTGAAAAGACTTCCTCCAAGAAAGTGAAATTAACCATAGAAAACGAGGTCAAAAAGGAGAACGAAACTTCATCTAATCCACCCTCTGCTAAAACCAACAGGACTAATATTTCCCGTTCCTTAGAGGAATGTGGGATTCAGGACAACTCTGAAAGATACATATTCTCAGATACACCTGACCAAACAGGTTGCTTTGGTCTCAGACGGGCTAGATGGCAAATTTACTACTCTGCGCTGAAGTAGCAGTTTTCATGACACAGTTTCAGCTCTGTCCTCTGTTGGAGAATTTAACATAAGTACTGTTCGCCTGCCATGGCTGGAATGTGCTGCTTACTTTTCCAGTTTTTGCATTTAACTACCTCCGGGTTGCCACATCAGTAGCTATTCAGCAAAATCTCAGTAAACTTCTCTTCTTTTTTTCTGCAAACATTATCTTTATATTCCTCTTGCACTGGCACAGTAACATCATTTACATTCCCGCTTAAGGAAATGGAGACTTTTTTCTGTGCTTCTGCTTTCCATGGCTGCTACCTTCCAGTTAGTTAACCCCCACTTCCAAAGAGCACTGAACCGTGCCTCTCTCCAAACAATCCCAAATTTCTTTGGATGAGAGGTCTGCACAACTGAGTATCTGAAGGTTGAGGATTTGACTGGAGGAAGGGAAAAATGCAAAAAAGAGAAAAGCTAAGAATAATACTTTCAATGAAACACAAAAAGGAAAGATAGTGACTTCTCAAATAATGCTTATTTATCAGTTTCCTGTTGGGGTAACTGTGTAGCTACACAGTAACTAATTTTTTGCCAAGCATCATTCTCACTACCAACAACTCAAAGAGTAGATTGTTATTTAGTATGGATGAAAATATCAGAACTCAGCCCTAAAAATATTTGTATACAAAGCTTTATGAATAGTTCATAGTAATGACAACTGTTCTCTGCTTCTGTAGGAAAATGCTCAGTCAAAAGTATGCTTCCTTGTACTTAGCTGTTCAAAAATATAGACAACATTTGAAGAACTAAATCTCCCTTTCTACATATAACTAAGTCTCTACAGTTAGCTGGTGTCTTTGCAATGCTCTGTAGAATTGTAGAGAACTATTAATTAGTACTATTTGGCCATCATATCATTGTTTTTCTCCAATCTAAGAGCCTAAGCACTAAGACCTCCTGAAGCATCAATGCAGAGATCACAAACTTCCCTACCTCCTCCTTTTTTTTTTTTTTTTTTCCTATTTCCTGTCCTTTAAAATATGCCCACTCTGAATTTCAAGGCTTAGGTAAGAGCACACAAAAAACCTCAATATTTTTCTCTCTTCCAAAGCACGCAGGCCTTGAAGCAATACATCAAGCTTCAACTCACACATGTTGAGTGTGCACAATTACTGAAGGCAGCTCCTGCACCACCAATCTGAGTCTTATCTGCTTCCTCGCTTAATGCCTGTTGACTCTATTTTATGCTTTTGTTTGCAGTCAGTCTCAGGTTTCACCCTATGTTCAATGAACGGAATCCAACTAGATTTTGTAGGAAATGGCATTAAAAAAAATTAAGAATGTCCACTAATACTGTTTTCCTTTTTTTTCGATAAGGAAGTTGACTTTTTGACCAGCAAGGAGAGAAACACTGATATAAAAGGAATTATTTAAAAAGTTAGCCTTAGGAGAAGATGTTATTCAAGTGTCTGTCAGGGGATCAAGTACAACTGCTCTGCTCCATTAATTTTTAATTACATCTGGCAGCTGGCTTCAGAAGTCTCCAAGACTTTATGGTGCCCTGAAATGCAAAGGGCAAAACATTCTCCCCCATCATTTCAGAAGACAGATGTGCGCTAGTACCTGTAGTAAGTGCACAGGCCCTTCCAAAGTGGTCTTCAACATCTGTGTGCTAAAGGAGCTGCTTAAAGCACAGCAGCTGCCAGTGAGACCAGTAGTACCAGCTCCCCCTTGCTACGAGGATACCATACCCTGAAAACAAACCTGGCTTTCAAGACATGAAAAGAGAAGGTATGGTAGAGCAAATGGGTCCTGAGGAAAATGGGTTCTGATGAAAGACGATCCTCACCTTCCTTAACTGAAATATAATGCATACTTTACTGTTTTTGTTTATTTTTACCATGGAATTACCTAGCAATTTATCTATATTTCACCCCTAACTATACGCAATTTGTAAGATGTTTAGATGCCTGAGAACAGTCCCAACAAAAATCATCTTCTGTTGGACACAGCTGTAATAGCTGCCAAGAATTAAAAGCACAGGACTGGGCAGCTTGACTCCAGGCTATGAGATATCCAGCATACTGCTGTGCATATCAGGGATGCATGCTTTCACAGTGCAGTGATTTCTTGTTACGGACAATTTATTTAATATGATGGGGTACAACAATTTATTTAATATGCCAGGGTAGATTTAGAAAAAAAATTAGTTACAACTTCCATGTTTTTCCTAAAATCCTATAACCATCATAGCAAGAATCTCTTTCTAAGAAGCATTCTCCAAACTGAATTCTTACTTCTGAAATTATCTTCCTAATACCATCACTGCCTCCTCTTACTGCCACTCTTCTCTCAGATGGTAAATTCAACTATCTATGCCACATAAGCTTACAGGAGTGGACTGCACTAATCTTACAAGCACTTTCTCCATTTTGGATGTTTGAACTAAAATTCATAACTAGTGAGAGTAAATAATTCACCTCCAATTAAAGCGTGCTACCTTGAGACCATCAAGTCTCTCCATCTCTTTAATCACTGCCTAAAGATGACACATTGATTCCAATAAGAAAATGTGCACCTGGAATCAAAGAAAAAAGGCACTCAGAGAGAATTCTAGATAGGTCCTTTATAAAGACAAAAGGGCTAAGGGGAAGAGGCACCAAAAAGTATTCACATTTGTGCTTATATTGAATATGCCTAATCTGAGGATACTTTGGTTCAAGGTACTTTGTGGTTTAAGCCATTAGTTTTTAAAATCTCCTGTCTTTAGGTTATGAGAGAGAATTTTCCCCGAAAGCATTCTTTTATGACTTGATGGAAACATACAGTGTTTTCATATATTTTTAACACATATGCTGAAGTCCCCACTGACCTGTACTTCTTTTGGGGTCACCATTCTGCCACTTGGCAATCTCCCACATCCTTATCCATGCTCAGAGAAGTTAAATTTTCAAAATCAGAGTTTAACTTCTACTAATTTTTGGAAAGAACAACCTTGGAACTTCTTGTTTAATACTGAGCTCCTTCATTTAGGGATGCCATCCTCTGTCAGCCTGAGAGATGAGCATCGAAAGGCTTTCAGATTAATGCTCAGGGCCTTCGGGTAGTGATGTTTTTCAGAGTGCTCTGCTCTTCTCAGAGATTAACATTTTGAGTCAACCTTTCCAAGTAGAGATTTATTCTTTGAATTGTACCTGTACACTGAATACTGGGTGAACTGGGGAAATGGACTTCACCAGGCTGAAGCCAGTCTTTGACCACTACTGTCCTAGCTCCTATTTTCAGATGTGGCTCCAGCACAAAACAATCCTAAGCCAAGCAGACACTGAAAATCTATCAAACTGATAGATCATGATGGATTACCACAGGCTGAGAGATGATTATGCAGACTCAGAGAAACAGAGAAATGATTATGCAGAATTAGACAGACAAAAAATACTAGAATAGCTTTAGGAAAAAGTGGTTAGAGATCTGAAAGTAAAGGGTAAATTCTAAGTTATTAACACATTTGTGGGTTACATATGTTAAACATTTTGAGGATAGTAGTATATTTCATTTCTACTGAACAATTTGTAGATTCATTTTCAAGATGAAAATCAGTTTTCAAGAGTGGCTAGCATCTCTGGATGCCTTTCATGAACTGTCAGTAGCTGAATTGCTCCTGCATAGTTGAAGAGCAACTCCAAGCCAATGGAAAAAAATTCTTCTCATTCATAGCAATTCCTTACTTTCATTTTTTTAAATGTGAAAAATAGGCCATATATGAGTTGTGGTATCTTTAACCATATATAAATTGTGGTATCTTTAAAACTGGGGATGGGGAGATGCAAAAAGAGATCTCAACACTTTCTTCTTCACTGTATAAACATTTTAATATAGTTAGAGATGTAAAAGCAAGTTTATTTATCTTTTAAATATTATTTAATAGAAGTTAGGTATAGCCGGTAATACTTCTAAAGGTGCCAAAGGAGAAAATGATAAAAATAACTGCCACTTTATAAGAGCAATGCAGTTATATTTAGCTGTCTATAGACTGTACAGTTAGTTACTAAGCTTGATAACTCACCAAATTCATCACAGGCTATCCATTTGCTGGGCTGAAATACATTTGAAATGAATTGACGGGGTGGGTCCCATATTTTCCTTATGATGAGTTTCTCAACAATTCTTCACTATAAAATAACGTTAATGTTTTCACGGCAAACCTACAATTGTGCTCCCTTTCTGTCTGCTTAGTATGTATCATACAGTTTCATGTACTGATTTCCACATAATACTTTTAATTTCTACTTTCTTACATTAAGGGCTCTGGATTCAGTGAGGTGTGGAGAAGGAATCCAAATCCACAGGGAACCAGGCTGCCTTGATGCCGATGCTCAGAAAGCAATTCATTTAGCTCTATCTTGGGAATAAAGGTCAACCACTACTCATCACTGGGCAGTGGGCTCATCCAGCTTTTGGCAGCTCTGCAATGACTCACAGAAGGAAAACATCACTAGTGAATTCCTCAGCAATGCTGCAGGAGTGACTGCATAAGGCGGGACATTGTCCTCATGGCTCCTTCCCCCTCTTTCTGTCCCCCTCAAGAAACTCTAAGAGAAAATGCCAAGAGGCTGTTATACAGAGCAGGAACTCTGCAGCCTTCCACTTTCCTGCAGCCTTCCACTTTCCTAGATCCAAGGAAGTTCCTGTGAGAGTTCCAAGACAGAGCCCTGGGGCACCCTATTTCCCAGATGTATTAAACTCAGGCACAAATGTCTCTAGAAGAGACAAACAAAAATGAAGAAACAGTCATGCCCATAGAAAATCAATGAGCAGCCAGCTATACCATAAATACACATCAAGTTTAACTGCACTGGAGACTCATCCAAGTTCCACAAACTATGTCATAACCAAAGGCTGACACAGACCATCTTCTACCAATACTAGTCAAAAACAAGCAATGCATCTACCAGAACAAAGCTTTCATTCTGCCCTTTCTTTTTCTTTTTTTCTATTTTTTTCCTGTGATGCGAAGAGAAAAATACACACTATTGTTGCTATTACTTATATGTCATTACGAACCTCAGCCCAAACCGGAGCCTTAGAGAAGTCAGTGCTGCTCAGACATTCAGTGACAAATGGACCGGTGCCTTACAGAGTTTACAGTCTTCACAGACAGACACAAAATGAAAGAATAAGAAACAAAAGCATGGAGACTTACGAATGGTCATCCTGAGAAGGCAGGAACTAAGTTCCTCTGTCTTAAATGTGGAAGATGTGAGCTCAGTCTACTCAAGAACAGAGCCCAGGACCTCCTCCCTGCAGAGTGAGTGCTCTAATTCTTGGGTTATTATGCAAGAGGAAGATAAGTCACATCCATCTTCAAATGACTAAATGGATCCCAACTGCATGGAGACGCCAGCATTTATTTCCTATTGTTCCTCTATATTCCCAATGGAAGAGGTATTTACTTATCCGAGGCACACTGAATCATCCTCGAGTGGGTGGATGGATGGACATAAGGAATGGGTCTCTCTCTGTAGGTCTTCAGCAAGCAAATACCTCTCTCCCTGGATTGCACTTAAGCAGCTACGTCTACTAGTTCAGATCATCTGTTTAACACTATGTACCTAAGTGCTTGAATTAAATGGGTTCTCCACAAGATAAAATGCCTCTCTAGCAAATGCCAGTGTTTCTGGATTTTTCAGATAAATACCGTGGTATTGCTAATTGTAGTGGGCCTGACTTTCATCTGGAATAAATTACTGTTGTTGCTGCCAAAGATTGGCCCAGAATATTCATGTAAAACTGCAGGATCCCTGCAAGAAAATGAGGCTCTGTGTTAGGTGGAGCCTTGTTGCTAGGAAGGCCTGTTGTTGAACATTTTTATCCGAAAGATTAAAAACATGATTTGACATTATGGTCTCTTAGTGCGGTAAACTGCTTTCAAAACCACAGTCTAGTAATAGTGCTTTTGTCCCTGCTTGCCATCAGTGGCAGACTCTCTTCCCTTTCTTTTTCTCAGAGTTATCCACAAAAACAAGACAGAATAGAACCAGAAACCAAGAGCTTTTTCAAAGGTAGAATATAATTTAATCTTTAAGACATAGAACAGAACAGCGTGGGTTTTCTCTGACTGCAGACTTCTTTCAATTTAACCGAAGATAAATATTTGGATAGCAACCAACGGGATATTTAATTGTCAGGAATTATTATATTTAAAGAAAGTGCTAGAGATTTTCAGACTTGTTTTCCTATGTGTGTTGACAACCCATTCCCATCATTTACACTCTGTGTGTCATATACAATACAGTCACTGCTATAATTTGTAAATTGTTAATATTAGGATTGTAGGAATGGCTACACTTTCAGCTCTACATTAAAAAGACAGCTTTTACATCAACATCTGGCTAAACTTCCATTACTTTCTCATCCACTACTTGTACTTCTCCTCCCCCTTTTTCTCATTCTTCCCAGTTCTCTCCCTGTTGCTCCCTTGTCTGATTCCATCTGGGAACCCTGGCTGCTCTCTGCTGCTGTGCTAATTATGAACCACAAAACAAATAAACATGGGGGGAAAAGGGCAAAGCCCAACGTAAGAGGATATTTGATATAACTAACGATGTAGATGTCTCAGACTGTGCACATAATCAGGGAACAGCACCATCTGAACTTGAACACGGTATCTCTCCTTCCTACCCTCTTCCCTACTGCTTGTGGCACTCATTTGTACCCCTTTTACATGAAGATGAAAGGTCTTCAGGTCAGAATCACAACTTTGCATAAGTATGTTCGGCAGTCACAGCAACAGGACTTGTGCTGGGACAAAGTGCTCTTGAAACGCTACTGTCATTAGCAAGAAACCAACTATTCAACCTGAAAAACCTAAAATGGATTAGAATAGTAAAAGTTTCTGGCTTTTCAGGAGCTATTCTCAGTACCACTTCAGATTTACTATGATCAGAAGCTAACTTTCAAACTTTCAGTTTCTCTGCCTATCTAGATGTAAAATAATTCCATAATAATAATTTGTTAATAGAGACTCCATTAAGTATTACTAATGGGAATTTGAAATCTCTGGATGAAATGCACAAATAAGTGGATTTATATGAACAGAATCTCCAATTGCTTCATCAGTGAAGCAGATTCTAGTTCAAAATATATGGTAAAAGAATTTTAATAAGAAATACACATATCAGCAGATAATATATAATTTAACAAATTTTCTTTATAGGAGTGTATCAGACGACTTTGTTGGATTTTGTGTACAGCCACAGAAACACCTCCAGAAAGATCCAAAGAATATTTCTCATATCAGAAGAATAATTTAATTCAGAAAAGAAGAAAACATAAGCACTTCTCCCAAAGAAAATGAATTTGTAGGATGATGTAGCTAGAAGAAATTATATACATTCTATTAATCAATAAAATACAGTTGTCAAGGGAACACTGACATCAGAAAGTGAAATAGAGAGGTCCGTCTTACATAAACACACACACATACCAATATGTTATGTGAACTTTTGCAATCTTGCAGTGACTTCAAGGAAAAATATGTTTTCACAAACTAGCACATATTTTCCCAGGCTTGATAAATTCTTGTGTAAGAGCTTTTATGAGATTTTAGACAAGTTGTATTTTGTTTGGTAGCCTTTGTTCTTGTTCTTTTCTTACTGGAAACAAGGAAATGTTGGGAAAAATTGCTTTCAATGAAAATTAATCCTCTCTACTAAAGTGACTTAAAACAATGAAAACTGGAAGGGGAAAAAACTCTACCAAAGCATTAGAATATCAGTCCTGAGCATTGTCAATATTAAAAAGCTTGAAGATTGTATATGATTGTATATGTATATTCCGTTATGCTGATTGCAAAGGACAAATTCTCAGTACGAGGATTGTAATTTAAGAAGGGATTCTTTTTGCACAAGACTTACAATTCTTCTCCTATCAATGTTTAACCTGGAGGCTTAACTCTGCTGCCTTATTCAATAACCGTTACAATCCTACTGGGCTGAGCAGAATGCAACACAGAGCAAGATGCTATGGAGGATGACTACGGGTGATACCATCCAGCCCCTTCTAATCTCTGATCATATATTTAACGTGACTTGTTCAGGAACTTATTTCAAACCTACCTACCAGAGCCTCTTAGTACAAATGTAGGTTTTTTGTATACAGGCAGCTTCTTCCGTTCTACCTAAATGAAGTCCAGAATTTCAAGCAATGTTCACAACTTTTTGTCCTTGGATGCAAAAATCATTGACAATACTCATTACTCTTCCTTGTGGCTCCCTAAATTACTGCGTATGTTTCACCCTCTGTATGCTCAGCCCCATGGAGCTGGCAGATACTTTCCTTGCTTGGATGCCATCAAAGGCAGGGTTGAAGAATTAAGACAGAGTTATAGCTGTCTACTGAATTCAGACTTGAAGCTCAGGTGGACTATACAAAAGCAATAAAAATAAATAATATAAACCACGAGGGCATTTGACTGCTGTCTTAAAAGTCTGCCCAAATGCTTGTTATCAGTATTTTCAAGTCATTTCAAGACTCCATTTTCTCAATAACAATTTTTAAACTGAACTAGTTCTTTAAAATGAACTAGTTTACCTTATCATCTAAAGTCACTGAAAAAACTGCAGTGAAGATATCTTAGTGAGATGTGAGACAGACTCTTAATCTCCAGTTTGGTTAAAAAATGAAGTTAACTCATTATGCAGTTGCCTGAAATGCTCTTGTAACGCTGAACTTGCGGTGTTTTCACAAAGAACTGGGAATACGGGATGGCATTTTCAGGTATGTATAAGTAATTACAGTCCAAACAAAATAGTGTCTTCATTCCTCACTGAGTTAAGTGATGAAAAGGCTGACTATTATGTGTGTTTACTTCTTCTATTACTTTGGATGTATAAATTAGACATGTTTTTACAGGTCTATGGAGATTTAATGTACAAAACACTAAATATTAATATACATCTATATTTTGAATTCATTGCTTCAGAAACACAAGAGAGGTCCACACTGTTGTGCCTGCATATCCCAATGGCTCCTGGTCATCTGTGGACATGACCCTATAAACCAAATCAGGATGACAGGACTGCCTAAATTCCACTGGCCACTGGTGGAAGGATGCACCTCTGTTACAAAAAAATATCTCCTGGACAATTTGCTATATCCTTCATCTCCAACAAGAGATGGCCATTTTCCTGACCAATGTATCCCTGCTGGGACACAGGAGAGAGAGAGGGAAGAAAGAGCACTCTGTTCTGCTAGAGGAAACAAGCAGAGCCACTTTCTGGGATCCTCAGCAGCCAACAGCAGCAGGAAGCCATGAGGACAGTGTCTACTGGAGAAACTGGGGTACCCCATGAAGATATAGCAAAGTCTGGAGGTGGCCATGTGAGGCATGGGATGCTCAGTAACCACCCATCAATGCAAGCCAAGGTAGAATCTCCAAAAGTTTCCCAGAAACTAATCCAAGTATGACAACAATGGGATTTTTTTCGTTTATGCTCATGGCTGGTAAAAGACTGAAATTCACAATTTTCAGTTCTGTTCAGAGCCTGCTAAAATGCTGGAGTATACAGTAATCCATTTTTCCCCAAAGTCATAGAATCATAGAATCGTTAAGGTTAGAAAAGACCAGTAAGATAATCTAGTCCAACCATCAACCCATCACCACCATGCTCACTAAACCATTCCCTCAAACCAAGTCACCACAATATGGAAGACAGAACAGTAAATTCAGTAAATAATATGACAAAAGACAAAACAGTAAATTTGTTCCTCCCAGCAGTGCTCTTGAAAGATGTCCCAGCCTCTGACTTGAGGTTCCTATTCACCTTCTGCCCAAACTGTTGGCTGTTCAGGCAGATTTCAAGAATGGAGACAACCCTAACCAACGCTTGCACATGACCTTCAATGTCACTTGCAAGTAAGTAACTTAACTGCAGCTTTAAATGACAGTTATTTCTGTATTAACCTTGATGTATAATATCATCTCCACTAAAGTCCCCTCAGTAAATCCTTCCTTTTGTGCATAATGTACACAGATTCAATAGAAGCCTTTACGTGACACAGTATGATTATGCTTTACAGAGTCTACTTACTTTCAAAGGCATCAATAAATCACCAAACCAGAGGTAATTAAGGAACAAAACAATGCTAAGGATTTGATTTAAATACACAAACCCCAGAACATTCAGGCCTCAACCTCAGCCCATCCTGTCTGTCCCTCCATGCGAAAATGTTCCTCAAACAGCGACTGATCTTAGATCATCTGGATGTGTTCATGGATGGAAACGGAGTTTAATGTAGGCTCCCCTGCCTTTTATCTGATTAAGTAAGAATCTTATTATTATTTTAACTTTACAATCACTTAATTAAAGCAATGTCCTAGCCAAAAATAATTGTCTGGGTGGCCTGACTATTATACCACCATGTTTTTCATGAGGTGACCTTTCTGCTGAGTTCAAGAAACCATGCTTGATCACTAGATTTGGGTGGGAGTTTTGCTTTGTGAGAATTATGAGTACATTACAAGGAAATCCTTCTTGATTTATACATATTTTTTCGCGGAAGGTACAAAAAAAGTAGCCATCAACTTAATGCCACTTAATGCTGAAGGCTTTCAAGGGTCACATGAAGCCATCATTTTTATGGGACAGCAAAAATTTGTGATTCTAGATTAGAGTTATATATGAATAAGTAAATCATTTATGCATCACCTCCAGTTGCCTCACTCTGCAACTTCATGTGGTACATAGCAGCTTTCCTGTTACCATATGTCCTGCACAGACATTCAGTGAAGTATTTTATAATGTTCCACAGCCTGCAGAGCTCCCTTTTAAAAAAATATAAACCTGATTTCTTTTTTTTTTTTAAACAATACATTGGCTTCATCTGATAAGAAAACAAGAGACAGCTGTGGATCTACAACCTGCCCTATGCTTGTCATATACTACACTGCAAAGCACAAAGAATGAAATTTACCAAAAAGTGAGATAGGGTGCAATGACAGTGTAAACAACCTACTGGAAGGCACCTTTGCAGCAGCCTCATGAAGGATGCTACTCAGCAAGGAAGAGACTTAATAAGCTGAGTAATCGAAGTGCAAAGACCATAGGGGCAGATTTCTCTGGGCCTAAACACATACTGTGACTTACAGCTCTACAAACCTCTACAGAAGAGGAACAAGACAAGGGCTGGTAGTCCCAAACTGGCTCTGAACTACTTGGCAAATGCAGTCCTAATGGATGAGAAAACAAGTTTGCATGTGCTTTTTTTCCCTTATGCCAAATGCATGATTGAAGTAAGTAAGATATAAGTTCATGTCAGATGCAGCTTCTCTAGAACAGGAAGTGAACAGATAAAATGGAACATCTTAGTTAATGAGCTTCGAGAGAGAAGAGACATCTAATAGGGTTCTATTAGCAATATACCACATGCTTACACTGGATCTGTTTTCTAGCACTACCTCAATGAAGAGTCTTCTCATTGAAGAAGGTGCTCTCCCTCAGGGACTCCACAATAATGGAAGAAGTCACAGGAATACCAGATTTGCTCTGTCATAGGGCAGCTCATGAGCACACAAAAAAGAAAAGGATTGGTAGCTTCACCCCAAACTCAAGCTATCAACCACTCAACAACTGACTCTCCTGATTAGATCTATCAAAACCAGGAAAGAATCAAATGCATTTGATCAAGATAAAAAATGGCTAGCCCTCTGGGACACTTCTAATAAAAAGATGTTCTGTAAAAGAATAATCAAAATGTCTCCCTGGCAACCCAAGTCATTCCATGATTCTATGATCACAGAACCACAGAATTGCTCAGTTTGGAAAAGACCTTAAAGATCACTGAGTCCAACCACAACCTAACCATCCTACCCTAACTCTAACAACCGTCTGCTAAATCATGTCCCTGAGCACCACATCCAAATGGTTTTTAAACACATCCAGGGATGGTGACTCAACCACCTCCCTGGGCAGCCTATTCCAGTGCTTAACAACCCTTTCTGTAAAGAAGTTTTTTCTGATATTCAACCTAAACTTCCACTGAAAAGAAAAAAAATAACAAAACTAGCAAAGTAGAAAAGTTTAAGATGAACCTAAATTCCTGTAAACTTAAAAATCAGAGGTCAACATGTGAGCAATTAAGAAAAGTCTGATATCTGTAAGTATATCCCTAACAAACACAGAAAATGAGCACACCTCAAGACTGCCTGGTGACCAACGAAAGCAGAGAACCTCAGCATGCTGAAAAACGTCACAAGACATCAACACAAGACAACGTTCAGAACGAAGGTGATGCTGGCTGTATTCCTGGGACACTGTTTAAGTACAGTGATTAATGATTCCTATCAATCAGATGCAAACATTTTGTAAGTATGTGAAGCTTCCTTGGCTGTTAGGGTGAGATATGATTTTTTTCTTTCTTTCTTTTCTGCTCTGTCAGTGAAGAATGTCTTGATTGTACTGAGTGGTATATATGGGAAACTGGATGTGATGGGATGGAGACAGTGATTCCTTCTCTCCAGCTCTGCTGCGTGACCCTGCAGTGGACATAGCACTGTAGCCATCAGTAGAAGGCCCTGTGAAGAGACTGCTGAGTGTAAAATGAAGTCATATTGCCAACTGAAAAATCCATTTTCTTCCCATTTTTTATTTGTCTTCAATACAGTAGCAGTGTACTGACCAGTAAACGTTACCTCCCTGTCTTGTTTCATTATACTAAAACACTGGCATGGATTTCCTGCAGCATGAAAGTAAATGTCTGTAGATATGCCCGGCATATAAGAAGCACAGTGACTGTCATGCCATGATGTGAGACTAATTGAGTTGAAGGCAAACACCTCGGCTGACAGGCAGATAGAGCACACAGAAAAACAGCAGTAAGGTAAAGACAAAACTGTACAGCATACTTCAGTTTTATCTCTTAATAAGAAAAAAAAAAAAAAAGAGAGAGAGGAAAAAAAGAAAAATTCTGCTTATTTTAACAACAAACTCTGTCATCATCCTAGCGTGCAGAAGTCACGTGCCAAAGTGGGATTAGCTTTTTCAGCAAGCCCTGCATGCTGAAAACAGACTTTTCCCACTGACAGGAAATCTCAGTTTTGGTCACAGACTCTTTCCTCCATCTTCAATAACACTGCCCACTGTTGGCCAGACTATTGTCAGGCTACTGAAACCTGTATGAAGTTCTGTCCATTCTTCTTTTACGAGTAATTCCCCAAATGTACCCAATGCTGTCAGGAAAAGGGCAACGCCAGTGGAGGGGACAGTGGTAAGCACAGCCTGCAACTTTTCATTCACTGAGACCCAGGAACAAGAAGCAAAACTCTAACTGTCAGCAGAAGAAAAAACAGCAATGGGAAGTATGGGGCTGTCCACAATGGTCCAGTCTCCTTTAAAGGTGCCAGCAACCCAAACCAGAACAGGATGTCAGGATAATGCAAAGAATCCACGCGTTTTTTTTCTTTCTTCCAGTTGTCCCCACCATCAGTCACCGTGCCCCCTCCCCCTAAAGTAAATGAAATCAATCAGCAGGGATTTCTGTAAAATACATAAAACAGTCATCTTCCAGACTCTACCAGAAGATAAACGGTTCCAGACATTGGACTGCAGCCATTTTCCCACACATGCTACAGTGTTTTGTCATCCATATTGGGCCATAATAGTGAGCGGGTTTTTTTTTTTTTTTTTCACCCCCTCAGTCAACAGCCAATGCTTTTGCTTCTAGCATGGAGCAACTAGCACAGTAAAATCACTGCAACAGGAGTATTTTTTTCAGTACGCTTCGCAAGATGACTGCTTCATTGCTAAAAGCACAGCCTGGGGTCTTGTACAGGACTTTCACTCTATCTGCTACAGCTAACACTGTCTTCTCGCTTCTGGAGCCAAGCAGACCTTTTGGGATTAAAGCATATCACCCCCAAAACAGCCACTGAATGAAAAGAACGCGAAACAACAAGCAGTGCAAACCTTATCTGAGAACTTGCTAACAAAAAATAATAGGATTGCTTACAATCTCTTATGCTGGCTTTGGTGCTTGTCTCAATGAAGGATACAAATACATGAAAAAGATGCATCACAATGTGAGTTTACAATTCATTTATAATAAAAGTATTTTAAAGCAAGTCCTTAATAATCTGTTAACACTAAATGCACTTTGGAAAGAACCATGGGGCTTTTTCATCATTAAGAAATGTGCAAACAAATTCTATCCTTAATTAAATCAGAAGTAATTTTATTAACTGCAGTAGACTTAAACTTGCCTTACATCAGCGTAAGCAGGGGGAGAATACAGCCCCAGGCTGTTTATATGCCGCAGTTCCAGTTAGTTCAGATCTATTTGGGTGGGAACTCCTTTCCCCTTTCCAGAAAGAATACTCCTGCCTACCCTTCTTCACCTCGCAACTGGGGCCAAAGCAGTCTTTCTTCTACGATATTTTTCAGAAAGGTTAGGAACAAATCTTATCCTCGACAGGAGATGACCTTATTAAATAAAAGCAGCCTCTCAACTGATGGACACCAGCAGTTTTAAAGTTAGTTTACACATTTTTAAAGAAGCCACCACAAACAGATAAGCTTACTTACATCTTAAAAATAAATAAGAACTTTAAGCACAAGCTGTTTTATAAAGGAGACACTTAAATCTGTTTTCAAAGCTGAAAAGCCCTTCCAAGCACTGCTAGCTGCTGTATCAAACATTACTGCCACAGCGTAGAAACTTACTGTCTGCAGATAGATATCCTTAGGCTTCACTGTACCTTTGAACCAAAATCACTTTCTTCTGTACTTCATTTTCTGGGTTCTTGAAATGTGATTCTCAGTTTCTGACAGATGGCTCCTCTGTCACTGAGCGCTGCTTCTGCCTCCTTATCACTGCCAGCTAATACTTCCACCAGGCTTAGCTGTTGTCTGTGGAGCTGTGCTCTACATCATTTCTACTCTGATCAATGCTCTGCTTGGTTTTAGGTTGGCTTCTAGTCCCGCCTCCCACTCTTGAAGAAACGAAAACTCACAGCTGGATTTTCTATAAATCATCCCTTTTAATAGCAGCTGAGCAAGTATGGCAAATACTACAGCTAAGACCTGCTGCTCTATTTGAAACTTCAAAAACAATTCTTCATCTTAATGATGCACACATGAAAGTTAATCATGTACTAAAATCACTAATACTGAAAAATAGTGGCCAGATAATTGTGACCTTCAGGGCTCAGAAGCTGATTAATGTAACACAAAACTCCTCTCTGTTCCAGAGGGGGAATATAGTAAAACACACTGCCTCGGTGAACTGTTTCATATAATGTTTTGCTTTGAACAGGAGCTTGTCATTCTTACAAAGATAAATTTACATTTACAATATAGGGCTTTTGACAGGCTAACCCCGAATACACACTGTTTAGGCTAGCAGCCCTTAGCTTGAAAGAGCTTTTACCACACCAGCTCTTTTGAAGTGTGAGCAGGAAATACTTTTATTTTCTGCACGGCACTGAATACTCTACACAGCACTGAACTCATTATCATGTTTAACAAAGCGTGGAGTATAAAAGCAAGGTGGTACCATAAAAATAGCGCCGCGAACTTTGTTCCCATGAGCAGAGCAAAACAAAGCTGCTTCTGTAAACTGCAAATTGTTTTAATCCTCCACCCTCCAGATCTTCTTAAGAAACCGTGCTGTGGAAATTAAAAATTACTGGGCAGATCTGGATCCAGTCTGAATGGGCTGCAAAACCCAGGAGCTCTCAGCTCTTTCTGGCATGAGAGCCGCACCCTGGCTGAAAGGGTCTGAAAGGCTCTCTGCCCTCCGCCTGAAGATGAAAAGTCTCCCAACAACTGCTATGACTCCATGGCACACAGTCTCCTGACCTAGCCCGTGGCTAGATGAGCTGAGGATGGCAGTCTCAGATGTGAAGAAGGAGCCCTTCAAGTCTCATATGGACACCAGCTTAGGGAGAAGTGCATAACGGTGTGCCAGGAGTGGCTTTCCTCCAGCTATGCTTCTGCTCCTAGCAGTCAGGGATGCATGGATTTCACCAGACAGATGCTGGAGCTGGACTGTAGTGCTTAGTACTCACGGCAGACCCATCTTCTTGAATGAATCCCACCCTTTTTGAAGCTGATTGTGCCCATTCACAGCCATGTTCTAAAAATATAGTGGAAAAGCACAGAGAAGGTATATCTGTCTACTTACACCTACTCACTAACCATTTCATTACATGCCCCACAGTTCTTCCAAGTTCTGTTTCTCCACATGATAAATGACTTCACAGGTTTCTGTCATAACCCATTTAATCCTTTTTTTTTTCTATGCTGAACAATCTCATCTTTTCAGTGCCCATGATGATCAGCCTTGCCTCCCATCCCTGTGTGTACCACTACTCCCAGTATGAGATGCAGTTGGTCCTCCAGTTCTCATTGCAGAGGCTGACAGTACAGCATCTGAGTTCAAACCACGCTCCCAGACTGTGACTGCAATTTGTGGAAATACAAAAATATGTTCAGTTTCTTTGATAAAAATTTTTGCAGAAGTCACTGAGGATGGTCTGTTGTAATCTGAAAGCTCTCCACATAAGAATTTGAGAACAATCACAACAGACAAATTTCTAATTACTAGCCAGGAAGCCTAAAAGAAAGCCTTGTAGATTAAGTAGCCAACAATGCTTTTAGCTGAGGGCAGCATGGCTTTGATGTAGCTACTACTCTCTTAATTAGTAGCCATATGATGTGGGTCCTGGGCCTTCATCCAAGCAGCTGTGGCTCAGATTTGTCAGTAGCTTGATGATGGAGAGTGAAAGGAGCAGGGAAAAGCACCATCCCTGTGCCCCATACAAATATGTAAGGGCAAACATAATTAATCTTGCTTTCCACGTGCTGCTGTACATTCAATACTTATCAGTTATCAAAACACGCAGGACTGATTAAAATTACTTGTTTGACCTTTAAAATGTACTTGAAAATCCATAAATGAGACCAATCAGTAGTACGTAGCCATTTGAATGATAACAGAATTTTGAATCTCTAGCAAATGTTGTAAGAGGCGATTAAAGCTTTGATACCACAGTGTAACATGTACTATATAAACCCAGGATGAGGATCCTCCAAGGACTGGACTTTTAGAGAGCATTCTGTCTACTGCCTAACATGAAAAAAAAGCATGCTACAGGGTTTGGTTTCAGACAGTTTGGTGGTCAAGAGATCATCCAGGGATGAAGGACAGCAGGATAGTCCCTCCTGACACTGTTCACAAACATTGTAGTCCTCACTTCCCCCTCTCCTTGAGCTAGTCATGAGATCCAGTGAGACCGGACACCAGATCAGACTTCACTGAGCTTTCTGCTGGTAAGACGTACCGTGAGACACAGATCTTCATTTGGGCCAGCTTACCTACAATCTCTCCCTCTGCTGACACCAGAAGAACCATGGACCTGCTTTTTGCTGAGTTGGCTTCTATCAGAGAAAAATCTTTAACAGGAAGAGTTCCTCTGTAAGGAATTAGATGCCCATCCAAAGGCATTCAGTGTTCACAGCCCCTGTAATACAATTATTACAGAATTGGCAGAAGAAGCAACTGCAGAGCTCCACAGCTCTGGTGAAAGTCTGCCCTGATTTGTTTTTAGAAAGCTGAATAATGAAATCACAGGGTCCTGGGGTAACTGAGGTTGGAAAAGGACCTCAGGAGATCTCAAGACCAAGCCCTTTGGCCTTCTGGCCCTTCTGAAACACCATGTTCACAGTTTCAGATCCCTACAACTGCACTGGAAGGAAGAAGAAGGAACACATTATTTGCCATTTTCTTTCTAGGCAACTTGTAAACAGAAAAGATCTGTCTTCTCAGAGCAATGAGGGCAGCTATGCCTGCTTGTTCCTGGATTACTCTTGGAAGCTGAGTACATTTAATGCACCGAACCTTCTACCACAAGGCTGTCAGGTGGGAAGGTTTTAATAGTTCAAAGGCACTCTGACTTTACAATGTATTTGCTTATAATGCAGTAAAAAGGATTACGAGCCTCCTGAGAAGAAACAAGAGGTACAAGAACACTGCTGGAAGGATGACCAAGCCTAGCCTGCAAGGAGACAAGGACTCATGTTGTGCCAGCTCGCTCAGCTCCTGACAGATATCTCCTCCCTGCTTTGATTTCAGGTAGTTGAGAAACCCATTCTGAGCTGAAACATCTTCAGGGTTGTGCTACACACCTTGCTCTCCACCAGCGCTGCCCTCCAGCTCAAAAGCTGGTATCCATCTTCGGTCTTCACCCTGCAGCTCCAGACAAGGAGAGCAGCCTCTACCCATGGACAGGAGACTGAAATACAACCACTGTTCTAGTCTCCTTCAATGAGCTATTTCCCTTCTAATAGCTTTTCCAAATGCACCAATATGAGCTGAACAAGGCTGGGCGATGGGGAAAGGGAACTGAGTGATTTGCTGCAGCTGGGCCTCATGGCTTCCAGTGGAAATGAACTGGTGGCAAGGCCAGCAGTGAGGCTGCCTTGTTAGGCTCCATTAGTGATTGACTTGCCATTAGCCTCTAATTTACAAGCACATGTAGGCCTTTGTTCTTCATTGCTCTCAACTGCCAGCCTCCCAGATTACAGCAGGTATTTCCTGCTGCTGTCCCATAATCACATGGCCACACAGCTGATAACCGCCCTGCAGCCGCCAGCCGGGCTGCCCTCAGAGGACATTGGCAGCCAGTGCTCCTCTCTGCCCTACTGTCAGCTGGTTCCCTTCAGTCCTTTATTACTGCTCCTCCTGAGCTAGCCCTGGAGGATGCTGGCGGAAAATCTGAGGTTTTCTGTGCCACCAGGACAGGCAGAGTCTAGGGCAGGCATATCCAACCCATGGCCCACGTGCTGCATGCATCCTGGCCAGGCTCATATTGCAGCCGCCCCCTGCTCTGCGTCATCATGGCAGCAGCTCTTCCCCGCCAAGTGGCTCAGCCTGGCCTGGCCTCAAGCATGCACCCATTGCTCAGCAACAGCCACACAGTGGTGTGCCATCAGCACTGTATGGGCTGAAAATGGGACAAAGAGAGGGTACAAAGCAGCTCTAACTCTCATATCCACCATACACACTCAGTTGAATTGAAACCCGCATGTATAACATGTAGCATGCACTTGTGCCACTTGGTGAGTAAAACATAGTGATGGACAAGAATATATCATAGAATCATAGAACAGAATCACAGAATCCTTAGAGTTGGAAGGGACTCCATTAAAGGTCTTCTAGTCCAACTCCCCTGCAGTGAACAGTATTTCAACCTACCTAATCACAGAATCATAGAATCACCAAGGTTGGAAAAGACCTACAAGACCATCCAGTCCAACCATCCGCCTATCACCAATGGTTCTCACGAAACCATGTCTCTCAACACAACGTCTAAATGTTCCTTGAACACCTCAAGGGTTGGTGACTCCACCGCCTCCCTGGGCAGCCCATTCCAGAACCTGACCACTCTTTCAGAAAAGCAGTAATGTTGTCTTGAAAGAAAACAGAACTGAAAAAAAAATAAAAAAATAAAAATAAAAATAAAAAAATTAAAAAATAAAAAAGCATGGATGAAGTGTTCAACAAAAAATGGATAGATGAGTATTTTTGTGTCCAGCCAAATAAAATGGCTCTGTGCTTAATTTTCAAGAAAGACATGTCAGTTTTCAAAGATTATAACTGAAAAGACATTATATGCAAAAACGTGCTGCCAAATTCCATGTATTTCAAAGAAAATGTTGTAAAGATAAAATAGAGGAAAAAAGTCTGTCATATCAAATATATATATATTTAAAGTTACAACTCAAACAGACTCTATTATAAAAGCTACTTATGTGGTAGCAAATGTGATTGAAAAAAAATCTAAACCATACACTGACGGCGAGTTTATTAAGCAATGTTTGGAAAGCATGTAACTTATCTTGATTAAAAAAAGATTTTTTAAAACCAGTTTGTCTTAACAGAATATAGCCAGGCACACTGAAGAAAGAGGAAAATCTATTGAAAAAAAAATTGGAGAGTAAAGTTGCTATTTTCAAACTTGTGCTTTGGTGATACATGAAGTTATCAATGCTATAGATATGGCTCAATTTGCTGTTTTTGTTAGAGGTACTGAAAACAAATGTCACAAAAAGATTGGCTTCTTTGATGCCATTAAAATACATGACTTAAAGGTTTTTTTTTTCTCTCTTCTTTATGTTTTAATAAAAAATAAATACAAAAAAAAAAAAGAAAATAAATTTTGTTACTAATATATATGAACTATATTATACATTTTATATGCAGCCGAAGACAATTCCTTTTTATTCAGTACAGCCCTGGCCATTCAAATGGTTGGACACCCATGGTCTAGTATTAAATGTGAAGGTTGGTGGCCCTGTCTGCAGCAGGGGAGTTGGAGCTTGATAATCCTTGAGGTCCCTTCCAACACAAGCCATTCTATGATTCTATGATTCTGTGGTTTAGAGGCAGTGGCCTCAAGCAGTCAAAGATGTCCTTTCCCTTCTGCAGTTAGCTTAATCCCAGTGTCAGAGAACGCTGTCTCCTGCCTGTGATTCTTGCAAAACATCCTCGATTTGCAACTGGTCTCTGAAATCCTGAATTCAGGAACATTTTGCTTTCAAATAAAATAAAATATACATTCATCAGAGTTCAGGTTTCTCCTACAAACACACTCATATTTTTTCCAAAAGATTATGAAATTCTTAAAAGCTACAGATATGAGAGAATATATCCACAGATAACACTGATACACATTGAGCAAAAAACGACAGGGAATAAGGGGAAAGAAAAACAGTACCTAGGTTACTGTACTTGAAACTCTGCATCAAAATAGGTATTTCAAGGCAAAATCAAAAGAAAAAAGTTATTTTCACATTGAGTGTGAAAAACTGTCATAGGCAGTTTTTATGCTCTTAGCCAAGACTGACATTTTTTCAAAGAGCTCCTGAGCCATTTGTCGTAGATTTACGATTTCAGTGCTTATGTAAAATAGGACAGTTGTACCATCTCCACTTGATGAGAAAGCCATATGCTTTTGCATTTTTATATAAATTTCATTCTTTAAATGATCAAAATATGTATTACCTAACTCATTTTTCAGGCAAATCTACCTCAATTGTACTTTGTACTCTTGTAGATTCTCAGTGTCTTTCTACTGCTAGAAAATCTCCGTAGTTTACATGACATATGTCTCCCTTAAATAGCCAATATAGATGTTGTTCAACTCAAAACTCTACAGCTTGAGTCTCACAGAAGTCCAGCAGCATCTCCCTGATTTGCTTATCACACCACCAAACGGCTGCTCAGCCCACCTGCCTTGCTGCAAACAGGCAGCTCTCAGAGCTGAGCCAAAAGCAGCTTGGTTTGGGTCAAAATGGGTGATAATTCCTATTCTGACTCCCATCTGGTGATATAAAACACACTCCAACAAGCCTTGTGCCCTCACATTTCCCTTCCCAAGGACCAACACTACTGCCCTTGATTTAGGGCCATCTCCTCCTTGTCTCCCTGTTCCTGGAACTCTTGCATCCTCTGCCCTGTACTATGCCCCAACATCTGCTCCTGATAACATGCGCCTGTGGGACAACACATCTGTGATAAAACCCAGGGGCCACAAAATGTTATTACTGCACTTAGAATAGTACGAACCTACTTTAACACGAGGTTCAGTTCAAGCACAGCAAAGGCAAAATATTTCAGTTGTTCAATCAAACCCTTCAAAGAGCTCAGAAATAAAAATTCTTGGAATTTTTGCATGAGTCAAACTTTTTACAAAAGTTTATATAAATTGTGAATCACTGGTTTGCTTCAGGGGAGGAAAAAAATCTTGTTTTCAGCAGAATGTCCTGAAAATAAGTAATTAAAATCATCACTAACAGACAATAATCATCTGGAGTGCTAATGTCCTTCTGTACGTAAAAGGCTTGAAAAGGACAAAGTAAGAGAGAAAAGTTCAGCATCAGCATTTGTCTCAAGACCCAGCGTGCTCAGGGACTGACTCACGATCTCTCCTGTAGCGAAACAAGAGCTACAACAGTTATTTCTGCTACTGCAAGGAAAAGTTAAATTTCTAAAGTTAAGCGCAGCTTAAAATGACTCAAGTCATAAGTAAACTACCATCTGAAATGTCATCCTGAGAGACATCATCCTTATCATCCCCCAAGCATGGGTCAAAGTGCTGTCACTGTGGGCAGAAAATGTAGCAGCTACTGGTAGGTTGCAGTAGTGCTGTACAACAATAAAAGACTGGAAGAAAAGAATATGGTTTCCAAATTAAACAGCAGGAGAAATTTCTGCCGACAGGATGTAATTACTGCTCTTGTAAAAGAACTGTGGAACACTTAATGGTTTCAAGCACTAATACCTATGGAAACAGAGCGTTCCCTAAATACCCAGCCAAGTGCTAGATTACAGTTGACTTGGAGAGCAGTAAATCACCAAGAAAACATCCTGTACTGCTAAACACTTCAAGGTCCTCATTCCAAATACTGCTCTAGTTTGAATGCTGACGTCTTTGAAATCAGGTATGATCACACCAGGGTGAAATTTCTTCCATACCTCACAGGAGCTGTCATTAACATACTGACTGTGCTACAGACCTAAATACTTTCTATCACAAAATCTCAATGCCAGATCTATAACTTTTGCAAGTAATTTATCTGATACGACTATGATAATTCCAAACAGTCTGTTTCTGAGCACACAGGATCTGAAACCACTTAAAATATAAATGGAATTACTGCAACATAGAATCATGAAAGTTGGAAAAGACCTCAAAGACCATTCAGTTCAACCGTGCACCTATTCCAGTATTTCCCACTAAACCGTGTCCCTCGATACAACATCTAAACATTTCTTGAACACTTCCAAGTACAGTGACTCCACCACATCCCTGTACAACCCACTCCAATGCCTGACCACTGTCTAAAAGAAGTATTTCCTAACATCCAAGCTGAATCTCCTCTGGCACAACTTAAGGCCATTCCCTCCCATTCTATTGCTGTTATATGGGAGAAGAGGTCGACCCCCACCTCACTACAACCTCCCTTCAGGTAATTTTAGAGGGCAATAAGGTCACCTCTGAGCCTCCTCACCAGACTAAACAATCCCAGTTCCCTCAGCCATTCCTCATAAGGCTTCAGACCCCTCACTAGTTTTGTAGTCCTCTGAACATGCTTCAGGGCTTGATGTCTTTTGTGTAGTGACGGGCCCAAAAATGAACACAGTACTCAAGGTGTGGCCTCACCAGGGCTGCATACAGAGGGATGCTTCTCATGCTGGCAACCCTACTTCTGATACAACACAGGATGCCATTGGACTTCTTGGCCACCTGGGCTCACTGCTGGTTCCTGTTCAGTTGGGTGTTGACCAATACCCCTATCTCTATTTCCTCTACACAGTCTTCCAGCCACTCTGCCAGAAGCTTGTAGAACTGCCTGGGGTTGTCGTGGCCAAAGTGCAGGATCTGATAGTTGTTCTTGTTGAACTTGAGATATCAAGGTAAATGCAGTAACACAACAGCATCTCAACATTTACATGCTTCTGTTTATCATTTTCTTAAGATCTGACCAAAATGCATTTCCAGAGCAGAGGTAAGAAGCACCATCAAAATGCAGCAATACTTTAATTATTTGTAGAATGCTTCCAATGCTTGAAAGCCTCTTTGTAGAAAAAGCATTGAGTGAAGTATGCCAGGCTTTAAAAACCTACAGCATTCAACTCTTGCATTTCCATGCAAAAATTCATAACCATACTTCGGAAAACAGACAAGCAGAACTCTGCTCAAAGCAGCTATCCTGTTACAAGTTTCTTATTAGTTATAGTAAGGCAGCCTTCAGCTTCAAAGAAAGCAAGTGTCCCAGAACATTCTTTTATTTCTTTCAAAAAAGCAACGCTTTCAAGCCATAGCTGAATAGCAAAGACCTTCAGCCTTCCCACAGCAAACCACCTCCAAACAAGTCTACAAGGCTTACCTCACCTGTTGCAGAATATCCTGCATTTTCTGGAGACTTTAAGATGGAATTTGTTGAAAAACAGAACAGTGTTACTTATCACAGGTAGGGATTGTATCTAAGCAACAAAGGGAGGCAAAGTTTTTCTGCACTGTCCTCCCTCAATCCTCACAAATATCAGCAGAAAAAAAAATGCTTATATGACAATTCATTTGAGCAACTGCTTTGGAGCTTAACAGGCTGTAATCAACACATCAAAGGCTTATTTTAAACAAGCACTTATAAGAATGGATGGAAATTCTCAATGCTAGCTATGCCAATGAGTTTGTGATTCTCCCATATTCACACTGATTGAAGAAAGCAAATGAATCCGGTTTGTGATTACTTTACAGCATCATTCTTTTTTAAAATTCTTTTTTAAAACACCCTTGTTAAGCAAAATTCAACATACTTGAGGCATGAAACGCAGTCTCCCTGACCTTTCAGAAACTCAAAGATCTAAAGTTTGCTTTTTTGCAAATTATGCTATTGACAGATTTGTTTTCTTTCATCACAGGCATGAATGCAAACACATGCACAAAAAGCTTTGCCAATCATATTTCTGTTGTCTTCCAGATCATTCAGAGCGCCTTACAGAGGGGAAAAAGACAAATCAGATAAAAACTGGCATTTGGGGAAAGAAAAGAATGGATTCTTCCAATGTTGCTTCCTGCAAAACAAGATTTGCTTGAGGATTCACGCTTATACGTATTATTTTGGCTATCACAGCTGACGTAGCCAACAGAGGACGCTACTTAGTTAGAGAAATGAAGAGCCAAAACACAACCAAACAGAAAGAAGGGATTTGTCAGAAGAGTCAGAGACCACAAGATTTTATTTCATTCATATCATTCTACTACCTTCTTTAACAGTCCCAGCTAGACACATTTTTGTGGACCAAAAGTCTGTGACAGTCTTGTCGTCCTCTCATGGAAAAGGCAACAGAGACATCCTGGCACAAAAAGACCACACTCCAGTTTTGTTCTCAATCATTTCTTGGAAAAAGGGCAGAAAAAAATCCTTCTCAAGATACTACGCACCCAAGAACAATGCTGCATGGTTCACTGTGAGTCATTTCTTTGCAGGCTTGGCATTCATCATATGAACTCAGGAAAGTCATTAAAATCGTTATGAATAACTTTGTCATTTCAAGTGCTTGCAACAGATAAAAAGTAAGTCTTTACAATAAGATACCACTTCGGGGACACTCTGAGATCATCTTACTATAACTTCAATCTAAAACCATTCAAAATGTTTAAGCAGTATTTTCAGATGCTCTAAGTAAAGCAAGGCATCCTACATCTGACTTGAAAAAGAGTTCTTCAAAGGAAAATCAAATGCTACAGTAAGTGATACAGATGCCGAAGGAGGCAATACACTTTCCCCTTGCTCACACCAAGGACTGCCTATCTTCTTGGTTTAACCCAAAGTGAGCCTACTATAGCTCTGCAGTGTTTTCTTCTCTCCACTTCATTACAGCCAAGCAAAAACACAGAGAAAAGGTGTCACATAAAACCACTTTTCAGGAAACTTTTTCTTTGCTTTAAGAAACTTAAGGGATTTACCTCATACAAATCCATAGTTAAAGGAATATGCACGCTGGTGTTCTTATCATATGGGAACAGCTTGTATAAACTTTGAATAAAAGTTTACCTATGAGTTTCATTTGTATTTGTCATATTTTAAATACCACTGTTAGAGAAGCCTGAATGAGCAAGCAGAAAGCAGAAAAAAAATGTAAGAACTGTGGGTTTTTTGAAGCATCCCTACAGACTTATAAATGATGAAAATGGCAGTATGATATGAGTGATATGAGCAGTGCCAGCATCCTGAATCATCTTCCATCTCCACTCCCAGCAGGATTATCTGGCAGTGCCATGGAAGAGAATCATGTTCTTTGAGACTACATCAACTAAATTATCAAATATAATTAAGGGTCAGGACTTATAACAGCACATGAACCAACCAGCCTGATTCACAGAGGTTTTTTGTACCTGTAACTTCTTTTCTGTGCTGATATTATAACGTCTTGTACAGCGTGAAGTTGCATCATAACAACAACCTTTGTGTTAGAGTGACAGAAGTTTATCCTCAACTCAAGCACATCTATCACCATAAAACTCTAAGGAACAGTTTTTCAGACCTCAGCAACTTCAGCCGAACTTAGGAGAAATCAGCCAACAATACCCCAAAGATACTGGAGATGGGAAGCAGAGACAGACTGCACAGAGAGTGTATTTTTGTAAGTCTTGCTACCATAGGAAACCAGGGAAATTTTATACTGGCTAAAATGAAAAGTTTTCCATAGATTTACTGGCTGGAAACTCCTGCAGCTCTGGCTGTTGCCCACTAGAGGCCGTGAAGCACTTATCTCTTTCCTGACCCAGATTACCAGAACCAAATAAAAAGGAAAAGAGAAATAGAAAATGCGCTGAAACTTAAAAAACCTGTGAGCATTAAAATCTCTAAACCTCTCCCACCCCTGGCAGCCCGGTGGGGGCAACCAGCTGTGGAACAGGCCTCGCTGGAGCAGGACAGGGAGGAGCGTGTGGGGCAGCTGAATGGCGGGTGGCTGCCCCTTCATGACAAGCCCAGCGTAAACAACAAGTAGTCAAACTTAATGGGCCTCTTTTAAAATAAATTCTTCCTATTGAGTATCCTTCACAACTGCATCAGAGCCTGGCGCGCTGCAGCTGTCAACAAGAAGGATGTCAAGTGTGAGTGGGATTTAACGAGGGGAGTTTGCTGCCGAACTAAAGCAATGAACAGGCGTGGACAGAAACAATGGGGTGAAGGCTTGACATGCTGGGAAGAAAACCTGAAAATGTCTGCTGGTGTGAGAGAAAAGTGAGGTGAGAAAAGACTCAACTGGGTCAGAACATTGGAGGTGGAAGGCCAGAAAGAGGCAGGACTGTTATCACAAGGCAAGATGGAGGCAAACAGGAGAACGGATCAGGACCCTCTGGCCAAGGGAATGAACCAACACACCGGGGGGACACATCATACCCTGATGGAGTGACACAGCAGAAAATTGGAGATGAGAGTGTCAAAAAATTGGAGATGAGAGCAGTTGCGGAAGAGCTGTGCTCTAATGGGAAAGCATCAAAACAGGGCTTCTGCATAGAAAGTGTAAAAGCATGGCTTCTGCAAAGCACTGAAAATCAGAGTTAAATGTCTTCTTGGAAACATAATTTGTTGCAGATTATCTAGGAACCGACAAAGGGTCAATGCAGATCAGATTATTCTTTGCAGTTATTGATTGCCCTGCTTTCAGCAACATTGAGTTTCATCTGCCATTGTGCTGTTCACAAACCCAGCTTAATTATGGCTTATTTAAGTCCCTTTATCTTCCGCTGTCTGGATTAATTGAATACTTTCGTGTCTTCTGAAAACTCTGTGGTATTTTCCATGCTTTTGCAATAGATCATTAAACAACACAACTATGTCACGCTATTCCTAAAATGAAATTTCAAGGCAGCCCAATGAAAGCCAATGGCCTCAGTGAAAATGTTCACTTATTTCTCTTCTTTGAAGAAGTCCTCATGTATTTGGCAACCTTGTGGTCAAACTTTCTATTAAAAAAATATATAGAATATAGAGAATACACTGATTTGGGGACTGTGGATTTAAGTCTCTTCTGGTTTGTAGATACCTCAAAATATTAGGGTATTATGCAAGAAGTGAAACTTCTTTTCCTCTGACAGCTGTTTCGGAAGAAACCAGTGATCAGGTAGTTTGCACCTAAATATACAACTTGGAAAGCTCAATGTGGATGGAGATTTTGTTTTTTGCATCCCACCTTTACAAGGAGCTGGTGATAAGCTCTGAAATGCAGCAGAAGGATTTTTTGAGGCAGATGCCCTCCTCTTCTGCTTCCAGCCCAAAATCTTCTGGGCATCACACAGCTTCTCTGATTGACGTTCAAGGAGAAGCAAAGTCCTTATCTCATACTAACTTCTAACATGCTCCACTTAATAGGCAGCCCTGAGAGCAGCTACAGGTGTTCACAAACTCTTTAATCTAATCTTTTGTTTTTTTGTCTGGTGTCACAGAAGTCAGACTTAATAGGTTTGCAATTATTAGGCAGTTAGAAAAGTTATTTGCACTTTGCAGTTTGCTGCCAGAAATGCAGCAAGAGACAAGCACCAATGTCTTGTGAATCCCACAGCTGCCGTGACTTTTCCATTTAAAGAAAGAACAGTTGCTTGAGGCATTGTATAGACATGCAAGAACACACAAACAGTTTGTTAATACTGCAAGTGAATTCGCAGTTATTGAGAGCAGATGGTCAGTTCTCACAGTGAATGAACTAAGGTTCATCTAGACTTACAGGACTGCTGCAAATGACAAAATGATACCAAATTCATAAAAAGAAATCCTACATAGCCACAGAGCATGGCTTAGATTTGAATCCTATAGAAAATGGCTTAAACTCAGATAAAGTTGTCACTGTTAAACTGAGTCACAGGCTTTACTCCACATTTCATTCCCTTATTTTTGCTGGTATATGTAACTCTTATAGCAGTCAAAACTAAGCTAAAATAATAAGGTTCTTAATATAATGATTATATTAGCATCGTCAAAAAAGCTAGGAATTAAGCTAATCCTTCCTCGTGCCACTGCAATTCTGTGGCAGCAATATTAGTGAGAATGGAAAGAGCTGTGAAGTTACATACAGCCATACAAATGTTGCTTTAACAAATTAATCTGTGACATATTCCAGAGCTTGTAAATTCTTTCCATACACATGCTGGTTGTAAAGATTCTATAAAATAACTTTATGGAGGTATGCAGAAATACTCTTCAGAGCAGATTGTGGGCAAATACAAGTTATTATCACCATAGGTAGTAGCGGGTCTATACAAATGGAAGGCCTTCCATAAGACCATGTGCCTTTCAGCCTACATTTCTGTTTCTTACCTCATTTTCTTAATCAAATAGGAGTGTAACTACTGAGGGGAAGAAGGGAGGCTTAAGCAAAGAGTTTTGTTGCGTGGCTCTTCGTGCATGTGTCCTGCAATTGAATTCCAAATGATCAGCCGCTTCCTGCAAGGCCCCTGAAGTCAACCTCCAAAACCTCCTTCCCTGAGACATATACTCAGCTTTCCAGCTGATTACATCTGGACTGTGAACAGTGAATGACCATTAAGGTTAATCTGACTGCCAATTTACAGGTCTTTGCAAATGGGTAAACAAGTACTGAATTCTGTGCACTGACCCAAAGGCAGCTGACAGGGAGAGTTGACACACACCTGATTCACTGAGCTTTAAGTAAGAAGAGAACTGCACTCTGAACTGCAGGAGTGCTCTGAATACCAACCAAAAGGCTGCTACAGCACTAATGTCAGAGATTGGGCATATGTAATGGAAAATTGTATTTGTATTGTATATGTAATGGAAAATTGTATTTTCAGCACGGGCAGGAATGTTGGTTTGGTAGGACTGGTAATCAGTGCAACTTACTCTGACAGATCCTTCCATTCTAGATCTAGGGCTAACAGAGGAGACACACATTTGACTTGGTTTGCGGCGCCCTATCAATGCACAGTATTGGTCCTGTATTACTTATTTTGACCATACTCGTCTGGCTTTGGCTTTGAACAAGTGAACTAGGCAGCTCACGATGGTGAGTTCAGGCATGAGGACTTTGAAACTGCATTATAAAATCCTGAAATTTAGCTGATTGTTGACATCACAATCATTTCCGTATTTCCGTATTCATTTCCATACTTATACGTGTATTTGTGATATTACCCTTTTTTCTCCATATTAATGACATAGGTCATATTTATTTACACCTCAGCCTCTGTGGATTTCATGGCTTTGAACATACCAAGCCCTGCCACAGTACCCTCTGGAATGACAGTGGTTATGATAAGGAATGAAGGTAGAAACAAATAAGGAACCGAATAGCCATGCATGGTCCAACAGCAAGTTAAGGAAGATCTCTGGCAATGCCTGCTCCTGTTTCCTCTCCTACACATCTCTGTTCCTACCCTAGTATATCTCTATGAAGATACTGACTACTCCATACTGACTCCTGACCCATAAGAGCTCTCTCTACCTTCCCTTTGTGGGATGGAATCGCCGTATTACTGTATGAGTACCAACCTTCATCTGAGAAATCAATGAAGCTCCTGCATCGCTATTTTTTATTTAGTGTTCCTTTCTCTGACTGCCCCTAAAAAACCCCTCGCATTACCTATGAGTACATGAATTTGCACTTGCATGCTGGATAGTATTTAAATTTCCAGGTATATGCTTATCATATCATGCTCACTGAACATAGGAGGAACTTCTTCACTCAGAGAGTGGTGAAGCACAGGTTGCCCAAGGAGGTTGTGGATGCGCCATCCCTGGAGGCATTCAAGGCCAGGCTGGATGTGGCTCTGGGCAGCCTGGTCTGGTGGTTGGCGACCCTGCACACAGCAGGGGGGTTGAAACTAGATGATCATTGTAGTCCTTTTCAACCCAGGCCATTCTGTGATTTTGTGACAGAAAAGCTCTCATCAATATTGTGCAATCAACTTCACTCTCTTCTTAAGTCAAAAATCTGCATAGCAAGCCAGTTCATTTCCATATCACTGTAAAATTCAGCAAGTCCATGTTCTGGTTTATGACACAATGTAAAAAATAAGTTGATGCATATGGCAAGCTTACCCTGCAAAAACACTTTCCATACCTATTGTTATGGAATCTGCAGGTGCTGTAGTTGTTTTGCAGAACTGCTGAGTGTTGTAGCCATTTGCCGAATCCTTTCTGTTACAATTCCTTTTTTAATACTGAACTTGGAAATCCTAGGACACTTTACAGTCCTGCACTGTCAGTTACAACATTATGTTAAGATTTTGGTACCTTGACTCAGTACCACAGAACTGCTTCAAAGCCTTACAAACCACTAAGAAAGAAAAGATTATGCAAGTTTTTTTGACAGAATGCAATCTACTTCTTAAATTGAAACCTATAACATGTATTTTATATTTTAAATTGAAAACCTATAAAAGAATATTTCTAGAAATACATTAAGAACAGTGCATTTGTCTGAATTGTTTTGTGATCCCAGAGTTATTTTATTAGTTTATGGTATTGTACATTCTGTAACAATTCTGTAACAATTGAATATATGGTGACTACTTCATGGAAAAACCTAAGAAGAATACTCCATGACAAGCTGGTGCTATAAGCAGTTGGTTGATTCATGACCAGCTACTCAGGCCCTACAAATAAAATGTATTATCAGCATAAAATTCACTTTTGAAGAGTGTAATTACACCAGTCTGCTCAGCTGGCATCCCTATGAGTCCACCAAGCTATTCTGAATAGTTTTATTTTTCCAGAAGTTTGTAAAAAAAAGTTTCACAATAGCTGCAGTGATGATCTGAGGCAGCACTGTAGACAAAATGTTGAGGTAGAATGTGATAATGAAACAGTTGTGTGAACAGAGAATTTTTTCATGCGCCTCAATAGCTTCAACATTTCTTTTTTATTTTTTTCTTCACCAACTTCATTATGTAGGCAACATCTCCTTTAAAGAGAGCTCTACCATAAATAGTCTGGTGAACAAGCATGCAAAATAATAACAGTATTAGCACACAAAAAAAGTAATTTTGGCATTTGGCATAATAACTGTGAGGCCATTTGAAAACTGCTGTGATCACATAGTATTTGGACCTCTGTTCATCAGCAGAGAAGGATCTGGAGCTGGCTTAGCTACCCAAGGATTTCAGATTTCCAGACACATTTCTAATTTTATATAAACCATTTTTTTGTCCTTTCTAAATCTGACACTGCTCTTCCTTAAGGGCCAGGATTTGGAGGGAAAAAAAAGCAGAAAATCCCATGGGATTGAAAACAACAGATGTTGTCTGTTTTAAGCTTTATTCCAAATTGCTGAATTTAGTGCTTTTAAGATTTTTCTGCCTCTTTGCAGAAGCCTGTGATTTGCTCTTTAATGGATTTTCAAGATGTTGACTCGGACTGGAATATATGTGAGATTTTCAACTTAAAATGTGCCATTTTTCTGGGGTGTTACTAAAAACATAGTAAAAATAAGAGAGAACCAGTATGAGGGCAGTATCACTGTGGATCAGTACTTTAAGCCATAAGCCCAACATATCACCATCCCCACAAATGGGCAGCTCATGCTACTCATGTCCCACTCAACTGCCGTTGAGCTTCCTGCTCCTCCATTTCAGCACTTCTCAACCATCAAGCTCAGATTACAGCGTTCTGCCCCTTGACTACTGCAAGGGGATTTGCTAGCTTTCCTTAGAAACAAAATTACTTTTTTTTCTCCAGAATCGGTAATGTTCCAGCACTTTCTCATCTGTTCTCCATCACCATAGATATGGACAAATAGCCCCAACTTGCAGCAGTAAAACTCATTCCTTTTCCAGGTGAGTGACTGCATCTTTCAAAAAGATGCTCTGATTGTGATTCATGTCATGGTAGATGTGCCCAACACGAATCATGTATTGCAAAAGTATTCTGAAGGTAAGTGGGGATGGATTAAAACATAGTAGATTGGTAGGGAACGGTAAGAACAGTACAGCTAAAAGCAGGATCTGCGCTGTGCTTTAAATGTACATTAATATTCAATGATGTAAAAAGATGAGAAGAGGAAAAAGGAACTGGGCAAATGCATCCTGGAAGTCAATGATTCCAAAAAAGCTTGAGTGGAGGAATAGTGATGTGGAAAAAATAACTTTAGTGTACACCAGGGGAAAAAAAAAAAAAAAAAAAAAGTAGGGAAGGATGCTGAGGACAGTTTTGACATTCATTTTGAAAGATCTGAGAGGATTCAAAAAACAACCACATGAAGTACGGAAGTGTTGGATATTGTGCAACAACCAGCAGCAGTTTCACTCATCTGACAAGTTTGGGAGAGAATTTTATCACAATGTAGTAGTATCCAAAAGTGAATATCTCTTCATGGAACCTAACAAGAACCAGCATCTGAAATGTGAGCACATATTCAAATTCAAAGGTAAGCATATGTCTTATACATTTTTTGCACAAGAGAATTTGATTCTAGATTAAAATGCCAAGGAATGTGGTAGATTCTACTTTTGTCTGCAAGGCAAGACAGGATGCTTTTTGGGGAGGGGTGCTGAAGCTAAGCATCCATGTTCTCATCACAAGGCAGGAGACAGAGGGGAAGCCAGGCCCAAACAGCTGATGGGTTTACGCTTTATCAGGTCAGATCATTCTATTAAGTGTCAGAAACTGTGTTTACAGTGAATATAGCTGCAATCATTAATAATTTAATTGAAACTGACTACCCTTTATTTAATCACATTTGCATTGGTGCAAGATCACTGAATTGCAAATGGATGAAATATTAAACTTGATCTCTTCACAGGTGGTGAGATTTTAACAACACTTTCATAAACCCTCGATCCCTATTTTATGCCTCAGTTTCCTCATGCATTCCATTTTTTACAACAGCACATACATTACAGAAGCAACAGGAGTTAAATTTTAATGTGCTTGTGTTGTCTGCCAAGCTTGAAATGGATGCAAGTATCAGTCCTTAAGGAATTGGTGTGCTATTCATGTTCTCTTAGAAATAAAAATCTATTTTTCAGGTTAGTGTAGAGAAAAATATATATATTTTCTGGTCTTCAGTGAGGATATCTCAGTTTGATATTCTGTCATAAAGTTTGCTCTGGGATTGTTGAGCAACTGGGAAGAAATTTTCCTATATGATTTGCTGCATGCAGGAGATATATAAATTCAGTTTAATCAGAAGTGATTTTTAATTATTTTTTTTTCCAGACTGAAATTCTAACATACTCATCTTCCAGAAAAAAGGTTTGGCTCTGGACTTCACCAGTGCCTTTCCATTTTGCAAATGAAGAACAAGGATGTTGAGACACATTGATCTGAAATCCAGAGCCAAGTCTTAAAAAATAGCAAGACCGGAAACAAGTAGCACCATCATGAGCTCCAGGTTCAACGGTTCTGAGGTGTGCTGAGGTCACCCATCCTGGGTCCATGGACTCAGAAAACTTCTGCAAAAACAAAAGGGATCTGAACTGCATGTATGGAAGACTTCAATGTGACCTCCAGTCTCCTAACCAGGACAGAGGGAAACCAGCTACTGAAGTCAACCTTGAGTCATCATAGCTTTGTCAAAAAGCATGTCTGGCATGCTTTTACTAAACGTTTCAATCTTAGCACAACACCATAAAAAACCTGAGAAACTTCGACTGAAAGACTAACATGTCCTCTAATATTTGTTTTTTCCTTTTTTTTTTTTTTCCCTGGTTTGACTATTCTATGTTCTCTGGAATATATGTTAGTTTCAGAAACAGAGCAAAGAGGGTGATTTTGATTTTTTGACACAATCTCTCTGCAGAAACTACATTTGTGTGTAAGAATCTGTGTGGACAAGGCATGCCTTGCAAATTTCTGTAATTTAGTTTTATGAAAAATACGCAATGATTCAATAGAGAGAAGAAAACATAGCTGTAAAGAAACAGAATTAAAAATATGTCCATCTGCACTAACACACTCATCTGGAGAAGTGAGCTACCATGAGACAACATAGATAGATAATGCATTTTAAAGAAGAAGCTGTAAGCTGCATCCTTCCAGCCTATTCCTGGGAACACCCTGATGAGTGCAAAGAGAACAACTGTGAAACACTCAACATGCTGCTAATGTGCGAAGCCCTGTGTTCTGGGGAGAGAAGAGCATTCAGCTGTAATTGAATCATTCAGGGCTGTACTCGGCAGATACCCTAAGGTGATTATGTTCAGAATAGAAGCTTTCAGAATGCCATTTAGTAAATGAAAACAGAGTTGGATACCAGTAATAAACTCGTGCCCTCCAGCTACTCATTTTTTATAGCAACTTAATTGAAACATACAAATCATTTAATGCCTCATACCTAGGAAAGAGGGCAGCACTGAGACAAAAATGACACATACTGAAATCAAGCAATAAACCATAATTTTGGTTCCAGGAAAGAACAATCTACTGTTACAGTCTTCTTTCTTCCATGATCAACAAGAGCGTGTCATACCCTCAGTGCTGCTCCCAGGACAGGCAGCGAGCCGGGTCCCTGCAACTTTCCAAGTGCTAACATACCCAGCAAAGTGAAACCCAGAGAAAAAAATTATTTTCCTTTCTCATTGTGCCTGCATTAGCAACTGGATCATAAGATTTCTATTAGCTAATTTGCAAGAAATGGCGTTTTATTATCTTTAAAGAACAGGCTTATATTTATTGTATGCTTAAATTATAGTTATTAAAATGACATATTACCATTACATTTTGGATTCTTGCCTTTTATATGCATTTAGTACGTTTTATGATAACACTCAAAGAAAAATTCAGCAAGATTTATTCAAGGTTTTTTAAATTAGAAGTACTTCTTGCAGACAGATGTCCCTAATTTAGCTGGTTTATTGAACTGCACACCACAAGAACTGTGAATTGGCTTTGGTAATGTAGAACTGGTATTTTCTAAAGCTGAAGTTTAAGAAGAAAAAAACATTTACTTGTAAGTAAAAAATCATTAGCGAGAGAAGAGTAAGAAGGAAGTCTCTTTTCTTGAGAGCAGAAAACACTCCCTTTTTAATAGTGTACTTCAAGACAGAAACTCCAGCCTAAATGCTCAGTACTCCCTGTTGTTCTACATCCTGGAAGTTCAGCAGAGTGGTTGAGAAAGATTTGGACTTAGGTCTGAAGATGAGTTTGGGCGTGAGCACTACTTGCTCAGACCTGAATTCGTCATCCTAGGAAGGGCAAAGGCACTGGAAAACAACATCCTCTTCCTCCAGAGGCCAAGAAGACACCCCCAGCTGGTCCCAGCAGCCCTTCCTGCCATGTGTTGCTTCACACACCTGTCTGGGCTGCAAGATTTCTGCAAAGCCTGAGGCTCCAGCCAGTGTCCCACACTCTTCTCCTGCCTATTTCCAGCCCTTTTTTTGCATCACTGAAGGCTGCAAGTGTCATGCACAGCTACGAAGGATTTTGCAGGCTGTCTCTCCCATGCAGCAGAATTCCATCATTTTGTGCAGAAAATTAGTTAGCATTAGTTGCTTTGAAGATAATTGCTCAACAACAAATTCACTTCTTAACACTCATTTACATTTCCTAGAAGTTTTGTCAAACTACTGCCTCTGGGGCTGACGCTTTCTGTGTTTAATCTCAGCCCAATGGTGATTTCCATGCATGTAAATGTAAATTCAAATAGTTTACCTGTTCTCAAGTCAGACATACGTATGAGACAGTCTTCCTGGGAGCCAAATCCAAACAGCTGCATAATTGCTCAATGTTAGAAAAATATTTCATTGAGCTCTAAGGAATAAGGCAAATTAGAAGAAAATGTGGTTTCAGAGACATGAAAATATGAAAGTACTGGAGTACTTGTCATTGCTAATGATGAGGATGGCCTGGGCAGCATCTTGGCCCCAGAAATGGGGTATGAGCAACCAGGCGTGTGGGCATCAGTTCAGTCATCATATCAAAGCAGATAACACTAATTATCAGAGTGGGTAACAATTCAGACTAAACCCTGTTCTGCATGAAAACCGAGTTTTAAGGGAAGTCTTTACTTTCCCTGGAAAGGTGGGAGCTGGGGTGAAGAATTTAGCTTTATTCATTCCATGTCAAAACACTGAGTGTGTGGGATGCTGTCATTTTTTCACAGTCGAGAGAGTCTTAATTACTGGTGTGGTGAAATTAATGATCATTGAACACTGTTAAATAGAAATCAATACTTTTGTGTCTGTCCCATATGGCCTATTGCTAGATAGTTATTCATAGTTGTATTTGTCTCATCCTGTGAATATTAATGAAGTAGGAAAGACTGAATATATATATCATCGGCTTGGAAACAAGGATTTTGCAAATGCAGGTCCTCAGCAAAACAGATTATAGTTAGCAGCCAGCTGATTTGTGGGATGCTAAGCAGTACATGTGCTCTAACATAATCCTTCATTTACTGTTCTGATACTTGTTTACTTCTTTCACCATTTATTAAAACAGTGTCCTGCAATAATTAAGAAAGGCAGGATAACATCAACTGTTAGTACCTCCTTGCCAAGATAAGCGAGATGCCCTAAAGAGATGCCTGACAGACAAGTACAAATGGAGCCACATTCGCTCCGATTAGCTGTGTGACGGCTGCCTGCAAGAGTGAGGCACTGCAGAGAAGCAGGTCGTTAGAAATTACCCTGACATGGGATGACTGGTATGTACAGATTCTGCAATCCTATTAAGGCAGAGGCAGGTTTTCCATATATTTTACATGGCTAACCATACAAGCCTGAGACTCTATGCTTGGGTGAATATGTGCAGGTCTTCACACAGACAGGCTCTGGCCCTCATAGTTTATACAGCTCTATAAATTAATTTCTAGGCATAAAGTTACTAGAAAATGCAGAAAACCTGTATTGCTGAAACTGGATCTGATCTTCCATATCATATCATTACTGAATAAATCAGAAAGTGTAGTGGCAACAAATGGGTAAGCAGCTCAAATGGTTTAACATGCATACTGTGGTGCCACCTAATGCATGGGACCCTCAGGTCCTGAGACAAAATCTCAAGGTGAAAGAAACCCCAACTTGCTTCAGCCTTTCCTGCCAAGGTCATCAGATGTTCCACAGAAAGGGCATCTGCTATAGCAACCACGTTCCATATGAAAAAAATCTGACATTTTTGCAGGAACAGTTCAGATTTTAGATGCCCAGGAGCAAAAGATGATGCCACTCAGTGACCTGTGTGAGGGATTACCAGTCACTAAGACACTCCCAGGCAACTGTGGGTGCGGACAACCCATAAGGTCATTAAGGCAGTCCTGCTGCATTACAGTAACATAAGGAAACAACCCTACAGTTATGACTAAGGCCCACTGGTATTTACGACCTAAGAATATTTTTGTCCCTGGTACAGGGCAAAGTGGAGACAAATGTTATATGCTGGTCTTAATTTACCATCTCATGCAATTACATTCCATTTTTTATGATAAGAAACCTAAATTTCCCACCTGATAAGTTTTACATTTTTAATTACTGAATGGAGAAGAAACTCAATATCTGTACATATCATAATCCATATGTTCGCATCATAAGCCTCTGGCCTTGCTTTGCTTTCAATCGCTGATAGTCATATCTTTCTTGCATGTGCTCCTCCTGTCTGTTGTAACCAACTGCCGTCCCTAAGCCTACACTCAGCTTCGGCCCTGCAATGACTAATGCAGTTGCTCAATATAACCTCCTTTGTTTGTGTGGAATTACACACAGTGTATAAAGATAAGGCTCAGAGACACCACTGTAAGCTTTCTGAGTCAATTTGTTTTGTCAAATGTCTGTCAAAAGCCTGGAGCAAAGGTGCTGCAGCTGCTTCTGCAGTGCCAATAGCAGCGTGCACTGAGCTGGCATAGGCTGAATTAAGAGACTTATTCACTTTGAGCAGCTTTGATCTCTACTAGTAACGTCAGAGCTGGTGGATAGATGTGGTGCCATGCAATGTAAAAATGGCACTGCAGATGTGGTGAGACATCTATGCCCATTAGGTGCAGGTTTCTAAGTAGATCCCACCGACACAGCTGGATGGCTCCTTTAGCCAAGTAACTCCTTCCTCAGTAGGTACTACTGCCATGTTTCACGTCTGGTTTGGGGATTCCCCATGTGCTGCTTTTGAAAAATAGGGGAAGGTTCCCATTTGTAAACTGAAATTCTCTTCTACCTACTACTATAAACCAATCACTGTTTTTTGTGTAAAACTTGCAGAAAATTGTAATAAAGATAACTAGTCCACAACAATCCCTTCCAATGGTTTGTTTGTGCAGTGCATTTTTAGCCAATTCCCTAAGGAAATGATGCTCACAGAACCATGCTTTGTGTGGTGCTCGGTCTGTCTGTCTGTCCTTCTGTCAATGCCAGGCTCCTCATCCCCTTCCCTGGTAACTTTTGAGTGAATTGGCTGTTTTGTAAGACAGATGGCTCAAAGGTATTAAAGTCTTACAATTTTTCTCAGTATAAGCAGCAGGGTAATGGAAAGAGAGCCTCTTAGTGGCCCACTGAAGAAAAGACTTCACCACAAATTCAATCCTTTTTAAGCCAACGAAAATCCACACAAAGCTCAAGCTCTCTGTGCAAACTCTGCTCAGGGAACCCTTTGCTGAACCTGGCACTGATGAACCCATCTTGTTATCTATTGCTAGGCAAACATCACTGTGTTTACTGTAGAAATAGCCAGTTAAATTTTTAATAAGGACATTACTAAGGCAGTTAATATGCAATGCAATGATATTCATTAATCTCATACCCTAAGCCATGCAGCTTGCTATACTTACATGCTGCCTAGCTTTGACACCATGCCTGAAAAAAGCATTATCACAGCATTTAGTGCTCATATTAAAAGAGCTGGCATTGAAATGCACACCCAGCCCCAGTCAGTGTGGCACTAAACAGCACTCAGCACTACCTGAGCAGGCCCCGAGCAGCCCCCACAACACACATCCTATACACAGTGAAGGCGGAGAAAGCCTGTTCTGGAAACTGTTGAGAAGTTTTGATCAAATAAATGTCACCAGGCTTTTATGCTGAGCTCCCAGCCCTGCACACAGTGTGCCTGGTGGCTCTGTTCCTGCTGGACACTCACATGCATTAGCACTTGCTGCTTGCTGCTCAGCTTACAAAGGACACTGTACTTACCAGGCTTCTTGCCTATTCCACACCACTTCATTGACATTAGAACTCAAAATGCTGGGGGTGTGATGCTTACTTACTTTTAAATCAAATGTTCTAACTCAGAACTATGCCCATCTGTAAGAGCTTAATTAAGAAAGAAGGCACAAACCTGCATCTCACGCTTCTAGCCTCATTTAGTGACAAAAAAGCAGCAGAAAATAAGCAAAGTGAGATGCTGCCACATCACACAGTCCTGCTATAGTGGTTATTTGCAACACTGAGATGTCTACACAAGGCATCTTTTATTTCCCTTTCTGGCCCAAACATGGTCTCTGTGATGAAAAATGCACTTTCTGGTTGCGTTCAAAGAACCTGAGCATGCTGGCATCCAACAGGTTTTGCAGGCACCACCATCAAGCCAAATGTACATATTACCAACCAAATCCGTAATGCAATTTTCTTCCTCTTGTTACATCCCACATGCAGACAGTCATGGGCACTGAATGAAAATGTAATTTTTCTCTTTCGAGGAAAAGGAGATTCACTTTCCTTAAGCAGTTAAATACCAGATCTCCTGGTCATGTCAGCACCATGCACACTGCCAGCAGATCCTCTTATCTCTTTCTGGCCACCTTATGTTCAGAACCCGAAAGGTGAGGCAAACAAATAATGCCGCCAGAGCCTTGCACAGCTGAACTAACTCATCCTGAGGCAAACAACACCTCACACACTGGCCGTGTGTTCACCACCCCTGGCTCCTCTCAAATCCCCAGTGGGACACTGCTAACTGACTGCTGGCACCAAGGCAGGTGCTGTTCAGTGGTGGCACCTAGCTTCCGGGCTGTACTGATCTAATCCTGCATCTGCAGTTACCTCTAGCTAACCTCCAGAGAATTATTACCAAACTACTCAAGGCATTCCTGATCATCTTAATCTCCATGACCGTGTAATCCCCTCACTGGAGTATTCACCCTGCTCCAGACATTCCTGTCTGCATACAGCTGTGCCACAGGGATTGCAACACACAGCAGCTGTCTGCCCGCTGGTCCTGTCAGTATTCAGTGTTCCTGATCTCATCAATCCCGTCTCAGGTCACAAGCCATTTTGAAATACCCCACAGGTCTCTCCCAAACAGTATTTACTTCATGATGGCACAATGGGCCCCAGAACTGGCTCCATGCCTGACCATGGAGTTTAAACAGCCAAAGGCCTTTGTTTCCCATGTTACCTTAAAGCCCAATGGGGACGACCCTGACAGCCCACAGAAACAGACACATGATTCATCAAGGGGTCAAGGCGCTAAGAAACACCCTACTTTGGGTGTACAGATGTCCACAGGGCAGAGCAGAATTTCCTGTGTGGGTTTTGGCTGGAACATTCACAGGTGGAAATGGCAGGCCTTGAACCACACTGACCTTGCAGATGAGAGAAAAAAACATACGACTGATACCCTGGTGTGGCAGTGCTGCTGAAATTCTCACACATGAAGCTAACAGTAGAGACTTTCTTTCGTAGATATGTTTCATCTTCTCTGTGATGTGCGGAAGAGTTACTCAGGGCATACTGGCCTTATAGGGAGCATGTATATAGCTGAATCATTGCTTGGAACATAAAAAGGGTAGAGAAAAATCCTTAAATTCAGTTTAGCTTATGAGAACTTTCATTCCATATTCAGTGTACCAGCACCTGAATATACAACATTATGGCAAGAAGTGATAAAATGTATGACCTGACAGCATGCCGTACTCCAATGGGTATGATCTCCTCTTATACTGCTTCAGGGCAAGGGCTCATCAACAAGCTATGGGCGTGATTGTCTAAATCACAAAGAACTAAGAACACTGACTGAAGTAAATCACCCTAACCCTCAGAAACTGGTAATTTCCCCACTGGGAAATGAGATCTGACAAATGTACTTCCAGAGGTTTACCCTGGCAGAGAAAGGCTTTCTTGGTGCTGCCTCGCAGATAGTCCTGCCTTCCCAGCTGCAGGGAATTTGTACCACATCCTCCCCCAGTGACACACATGTTGGGAACACGTTGATTTTACTCATGAGTGTGCCTGTAGATGAGCATGCACTTCTCAGTGTGCAGCAAAGTAGGCTCTCAAGTATGAAACTGCAGAATTTTAGTTATATCAGATACACAATGAAAACATTCCAAACCTGTGGAATTTGTAATGATCAGCTGAAAGGTGTTATTTCCATTTCATTTACAGAGTGAGGAGGCAAGAGGGGGAATAAAAGGCGAATGGGGCAACTACACAAGCAAAAATTGTGCACCCAAATTAAAATATGCAGAAACACTGAAATAAAATATACATAAACTAAAAATAAATAGGAAGCTTTTGTTTAAATAGTTTCTTTTTATTGATCAGTGATCTTATGCACATTAGAGTTCTGTAAAACATGGAAAAGCACATTGTTAGCATACTTTGTAAGGAGATTTGGAAGAGGTAGCGTGTGTGGAGTGTGATAAGGAAGGGAAAAATACCAAAATGAAAATGGCAGTTACAGAAAGTTATCTCTGCAGACAGATGCAAAATACAGAGCCAAAATCTGTGTTGTTATTTCTTGTGGTGGAGAGTGATAAGGCAAGAAAGTAAAGCAAACAGAGGGGAAAAATTGGACTAGTAGAAAGATAAGCAATTAAATCAAGAGCTTAGACCTGTTCTCAATCTCTGCATTTCCCAAGCATGCTCAAGAGCTCTATGATATCACTGGCACATCACAGCCTCCTACCTGCTGGTTCACATGAGCTCCCACTATATTTCTTTATGACTAATGTGAAGAGAATGTGGCTTTCCTCTGCCTAAGCACTGCATGCTTTGCTTCCACTGATCTCTCTTGAAATGTCAACTTTACATTTCCAATATCCATAAAGAAATTCTTAATAAAAAGATATGATCTGCATTTCAGAATGAGACCTTTAAATCCTTTAGCTCTGCCAGTTTCTGGGGAACTTTTGTTAATAATGACAAACACTATTTAATAATGCCGCCCTCCAATAGTAATCAAGAGACTTGCAAATATCAGTGTATCGCAGATAACAAAAGCTCTATAGTCCATGCAAATGGCTCAGCAATGGAAACAGGATTTTTTATTAGATTCTTGTACATGAATGTAAAATAAAAAATGCAGTTTGTTCCGCAGATAACCTTGCTGTAAATCTATTTAATATAATTTAAAGTAATTCTACTTACTTATGAAATAAGAACACATCAGAAATGTGCAAACAAATCCAACACAGTGAGTTGCTTTTTTTCCTCTGCCCTCGCTGACTGTGCAGTCATAGGCTTACTTTGCTCTTAATTCAGTGACACTGCTGATTGACATTAAAAAGAGCAGCCCCATCCATCAATACTGTGTTCTTACCTCCTCCCTTGCAACAGAATCACATAAGCACATCTTTTCTTATGGACGAACATCTTGACCCAAGCCATCCTGCAGTTACATCAGATTCGCTCCGACAGAAGGATTGGCCAGGAACAAACCCATCCTTGCATTTCCAAACTTGCATTTCAGCTGGATTAAGTGAAGGTGCACTGCACAGAGGGCTGAGGAGCAACATGGTCACATTTCCACACCAGCACCCAAGTCGCAGCCAAAGCAAATTAGGCCCAGGACACCCTGAGGCTCAAAAACACTGCTTATATTGCTTGTAAGTGTAAGAAGCTTCATTCAGGTTTCAACAGAGCTAGCAGTGGCTATAGTTTTGGTTCAGCTGCAAGCCAGAAACATGATGTGCTGCAGTTATTAGCAAAAGGTCCCTGTGGGTACTGAGTGCACCTGGTACCACTGCACTGGCTCATGGAGTTGCTGAGCACCTGATGACCTCAGCACCTGTCACCTTGCTGCTGCAATGCCACCTCGTTAGCTAATTCCTCTGGAAAGAGCTTAGGAAATCTTAAGGTGAAATGCCACATGAAGTGATAGTGTTTTAGATCTAATGACCTTCTGTGTGAGTTTCTGTTCTGGAGGGTCACCATGACCTACTGTACTTGAACACTGTGCTGGGAAACCCGGGGTTCTAATTCTACCTTTACCACGATCTTATCATCCTCCATCAAAATAGTTGTGCTTTGTTGTGTCCAGCTTCTGGTTTTTGAAATGCAGCAACATCTACAGACCTCACACTACAGAGCTGCTACCAGCAGGGACCCATTTTCAAAGGGTGCTGAACACCTGTCAGTGAGGCTTACCTCAGGTGTTTAAATGGGATGCGGAGGAGGGTCAGAAACATTCAGAAAACACATCCTCAAAATCATGCTATACTTGGAAAATACACAGCATTGCTTATAGTAAAAGCAATAGTAAAAATAGTAAAAGGTAAGCATTGGCACTGCTGAAGTTTTCATCAGCCTAATGATTTCTGCTAGCCATTGGGAAATTTTCTAGTTATTGATGTGGTATGAAACATTCCAACTAAGAGGATACTTTAGGAAGTTTTTCTAGATGGAGTATCACAGTGAACTCCTTACAATCTAAAATCCTTGAGGCTCTTTTCGACCCAGACTTTTTAAGATAGTACTTCAGAATTTCTTTCCTTTTTTTTTTTTAACTTACTTTACATTAAAGCCATGAGTGATGAAAACCTGTAAAACTTTCCCTGGCTAAGCTAAATCCTCCAGACCTATTATAAATAATAAAAAAAGAATCTTTTATAGCTTTGTAATGTTTATTAGAAAGAATAAATAAACAGTTTTCATATGCATTTGTTATCTGGGAATCTTTTTCTTATGCTGATAGAAATTGTGGCAGGCAACATAAAAAAGGGTAGGTAACAATAAGAAGATTTCTGTTTTTACTGTAAAGTCTTATTTTTGTAGGAATGAAGAACCATCTAGACTCATATTCTTATGTGTACATCCCTCTGCAGCAGACCTGCACATACCTGCCTTTATTTACCTGAGTCATATCTGCAATGCTGGAGAGGTAATGGCAGTTTAAATACAACTTTCCATTGCCATTGACAGGAAAAAGACTCTGAAGTCAAGGTAAAAAGCTACTAATTCATGAGCTCTGGATATTTTTGGTGGTCTCCTCTATCTACTGCAGTAGCAACAGCAGTGATCTGCCTGGTGTATTTCCTTACTCCACACCCAGCCCACTGCTCAAATTCATGCATTTTTATTTCTTTCCCTCTTCTGCTGATTTCAGATTTTCTTCCTTTGTTTTACATTTGATCTCAGTTGTGGCTTCTTCATCTGCTCTTCCAGGACAGCCCCACCTCACGCTTCACACGAGAAGTTCCAATACTGTGAAGGGTGGAACACACCTGCCTTTCCTGTTATCTCATCTCACATCTTTCCTTTGCCCCATATTTTCTTGAACCAGTCTGCACCTCCTCAGGCTGCTATAAAACAATTTAATTCAGATGGCATCAACGCATTGTACTTGACTGAATTGACTAGGCTGAGTATATGTTAGTAGCTTAGCTAAATCACACCTAAGCAAGTCTGCAAAGTAAGTGTATTTTCCTCCACTTTCATCATACTTTCCAATTTAGCGTCTGCAGAGGAACTGCAGGTTAGTTTTGTTCAGTGAATTACAGAGACAATGTAAAGCACCTTGCAGAACTGAAAAGCGTACTGAGAATGAGCATACAGCGCTTACAGCACAGATTAGTGAAGTCTGAGGTCCTGGTTCAATTTTCTGTGCTGATGTATGGTTTTTAATTTATACAGCACTGAAAATGACAGGAGTGACAAGTGAAAAAGGCTTACCCTGGCATGAGCAAGAGCACAGGAATGTAAACAAGATCTTGAACTTCAGGTCATTCATAGAGATGGTGTCATGTCCTTGAATAAATAGAGGCAGACTGTAGGTTTAGAGGCACCCACAGGATGAGTGGAAAAAATTTGCAGCCTTGTAAATCCAATTAGATATAAGGCAAAGAAAATTCACCATGAAGTTGGTCAAAGACCAATTGGAATATCCAGTTCCAATATCCAATCAGAATATCAATCATTGGAGGTAATTAGAAATAAACTCAGTGTGGCCCTTAGCAACTTGATCCAGTTGTACTGTTATGAGCAGGAACTAGATTCTTAGGTCTCTTCCAATCTAGATTGTTCTGTGATTCTGTGAAGTCTTTGGTCTCAAGTGCCCCAAAAGTTCTTGTTCATTGAAGTTTTGGAGGACTTCATAAACTTCATTGAAGCAGATTGTTATCATAGAATCATCAAAGTTGGAAAAGACCTCTAAGATCTGTCTACCTACCACCAATATTGCCCACTAAGCCATGTTCCTCAGTGTCACATCTACACATTTCTTAAACATCTCCATGGATGATGACTCCACCACCTCCCTGGGCAGCCTTTTTCCCTCATCACCCTTTTTGAGAAGAAATTCTTCCTAATATCCAACCTGAACATCCTCTGGTACAACTTCAGGCCATTCCCTCCTGCGCCAACTTCCACCTCACTACAACCTCATTTCAAACCAGCAGTACTGGTTTCTGAACATCAGACTACAACTAGATATGTTTCTTGCACTTTGGGATGCCCACACACAGGTTATCTGTCTGTAAGCTACAGTTCTTTTGTTTACACAAAAGGTTTTTTCTTTGCATTCCTGAGCAGTATAAATAGGGATCTGAACTCTGGTTTTATGAGATAAAGAAAAGTATCCATTACAAATCAGGGGTAAGGACAATATACAACCATATTTACATCATTCTAGAGGCTGTGTCCTACTTAAAACTAGAACCTGAACTCTCTTCTAGCTGACTGCCATTTGATTAAAAACCAGACAGAGTGAAAACCCGAGTCCAAATGACAATGACCTTTTCAGTAAAATAAAACTATGTGGAGGTCGATGCATGTTTTTAATCCGTATTTAAGAACTCCTTAAAATGTCAGCTGTCCAGTCTGCTGAATATAACACTTTGTTCCAGTTTAAGCTTCAGAATAGAAAGTATCACATCTCAATCATTTATGACAGCAGGAAGGGGCCTAACATTGCCTTGATGCCAACAACTAAACAAAATATTTTACAGATTGCCTGACACCTTTTGTACTTGCTCTGCATCACAGGAAAAGTAGAAGAGATCACTGAAAGCAAGCAGCCACAAAGAACCAAATTCACTGCAAATCTTCCTCTGGAGTGGATGCAGATACGCTAGCAAATAATCCGCCATCTCCATGTGTACTTCTGCAGAAGGCTGAAGCATAAATATTGTGTGTGGTGTGCCAGATTCTGAAGAGAAGGTTAATGTTATAAAAAAAACAAACTCTCCTAAATTGCACAATAAACAAAATGACAACATCTGATCTGAAAACAGGTACTGCCATACAGATCTCCACTTTGGCTAATAGATGGATTGCATATAATTGATAATAATGCTGTTTACATCAGCAAATTAATCCGTAACCTTTTTTATGTGGTGAAGTTGCAGCACTTACTACTCAAAGTCAGAAAGACATATTTTAAGCTTATACAAAGGCTAAAATCGGGGGCCTTGAGTTGTCAAAAAAAAATTAAAGGCACCACATTTCAATACTTTCAATTCTTGTTGCATGCCATTTGCCCTTCTTATGTGAAACATTGATTATGATTTTGTATGGTTTTATTACAGTTTAAACAATGACGTGAACCTAAATTCAGTGTGAATGACATCAGTTGTTAACTATCTAACAAGAAATGATCATCACTATAAATCTATTTTACGTTTTACAATGATTGTTTAAGACAGCTGAGGCTCATATGAGCTGGAAGAGTATGTCAGCATACAGCAGCTGCTGATAATAACCAGCATGTGCTGGCAAGAGCCTTTTGTTTTCTGAAGGTAATTAAAACTTGCTAGTTTTCCAGCTGCTACATAGTCAACAAGGAGTACTCTTAAAAATGAGGGGAGTACTTCTGATTCACTTTAAAAGCATTGTGACCATCTCTACCAAACGTTTATGTAAAAACAATTATTCAAAAACTTCAGTTTTTCATACATTTTCTACAAAATGACCTGTATGTCAGTAGTTTGGATCAAAAAGCTATTAACATCAGATTCAAATGTTCAGGAGGAGAAAAGCATGGTAACAAGAATCATTCTGCTGAACAACAAAACATAGACATGCAATGCTCACATCCTTACCCCTCAAATTTGGTATTATCTGTATTCGCTTTGTATTCTTAAAGCTACAGTCACTCTTTATTGGAAGCAGGGTGTTTTTTTAAAAAACGTTCCATTCTCAGAATCAGTCAGCAGATAAAATGGAGCACTGTCAGTAGGGGAAATGAATGGCTTTGAGGAGCTACAATTAAAATGCCAGTAGTATTTTACTGGTCCCCATTAAAGCCTTAAGATGGGATGTTTCCAGGATTTCAGACTACAGTTATCCTCCAGTTCTTCTGTAACTTCATAGAGAGTGAAGATCATCTCACTTGCCGGCAGCATGCAAAACGTAGGTCCTGTGCCCAACTAGAGTCCAAGATCAATGCAGTATTTATCTTAACCAAAGTGTTCTACAGGAGTGGTCCAAACCATGACCTCCTAAAATAATGCAATTTAAAGTGTCTATCATTTCTGATTAACACAGAACTATTAGGTTAAAGTCAAGTAAGCGAATGCTTTCTTGAACAATCCTTGCGTGCTTAGTTATGAAAAAATAATTGGTTTGTAGCAAAGCCTCTGATCTCAGGGCACGATTAGTCCAAAATACCCTTATCGTTAAGGAAACAGAAAACATTCTAAAATTTTTATCAGAGCTATGATAAGGTATTATACCCTCTTTCTTCCACATCTCACACTTAGCTGTTTGTAGAGCCAGCCTAGACAAGTAAACTGTGAACAACCCTGGCCAGCAGTCTTAATTGGAGGTTATCAGAGAGTTAATGAACAAAGCTTTCTAAAGGTACGTCCACCAGCACCAGAAAGTGAAGACGAGAACTGTAAGAATAAAGGAAAGGAGAAGGGTGAAATTCCAGCTGTATGAGGCAAAATGCAGCACCTGTCAGGCCGGCCAAAGAAAGGTCTCAGCTCTACTCCTGAATTATCTCCAGCTTTACTGAACTTATTGCAGAATAGGCCTCTTCATGTACCAACATAATGAATTTTATACTTATTCAAGTATTAATTTCGACATAAATCAAGCAAATGAGTACAGAATTGTGTTTGTTTCATATCTTTCACAGCTGACAGGACGATGCTGTATTACTGTGCCTGATATTCAGCAGTACACTCTGTGCTTGGGGTAGGGGAGAACGTTCTGGGTTGATCTAAGTTCCAGCAATGGTGAACTCTTTAAATCCTTGGACTTAAAATGCCTACTGCCCTCAGAGATCTCATTTTCAGGAGCATAAATAGGTGTATAAATTTATATAAATAACTATACAAATATGTGTACAAACTGGTTGCTCAACTTCTTCATCACAGTCTAACCAAACTGCATGCTAGTCCATGGGCTAGTGGTGGCAAGAGGTCCTGGTGTGCAGCTCGACTAACAGGAAGACAAGTGATCCATCCTAGGATGCTCTGATGGCTGATAATATGATACCTATGAGAAAGGCTGAGAGAGCTGGGTTTGTTCGGCCTGCACAAGAGAAAGGCTCCAGGGAGACCTCTGCGGTCTTCCAGTACCTACAGGGGGGTCTACAGGAAAGCAAGAGAGGGACTTTCTCCCAGGGCCCGCAGTGAAAGGACAAAGTGTAATGATTTTAAACTAAAAGAGAGTAGATTTTAAATTAGATCTAAGGAAGAAATTCTTTATTCGGAGGGCAGTGAGGCACAGCTGCCCACAGAAGCGATGGGTGCCCCATCCCTGCAGGTGCTCAAGGCCAGGTTGGATGGGGCCCTGGGCAGCCTGAGCTAGTGGGAGGTGTCCCTGCTCACAGCAGGGGATTGGAACTGGATGGTCTGTAAGGTCCTTTCCAGCCCAAACTGTTCTATCATTCTATGATCATCTGTTTTGTTAGTCTTAAAAGAGACTTTCAGGACCTGAAAGTGGAGAAAATAAGGATTACTGACAAAAAAAAAAAAAAGAAATATTTTTTTTCTTTAACAGCTGCAATTGTTGCCTCTTAAACTTCAGAGAACAGAACTAATGAATTGATCATAACATAAGGGACCATTTGAGATAATAAGACTCTCAGCAAATAACACTGCCATTATGTGTCAGTGAGCTGAAACGCTTATTATGCAGTTTAGCTGAAATTCAAAGGCACAAAGCATTGGACATGACTGGCAGCAGCAATGACTAAAAATACTTCAACATAAAAGGGATTTAAAATGTCACAGGAAATCTCTTCCTTAGAAAACTGGTGCTGCCCATGAATAGACCATTCTTGGCCTGAACAGATGAAACCCTGTGACTCGTGTGTGCTGGGTGTGCGTGAAGGCACCCCACTGCCTCCTGCACATCACTACGGCCCCATCCTGCATGGATAAAGGCAGAGCTCTCAGCTGAAATGGCCTCAGATAGCTGAATGAACATCTCAAAAGCAATGAGAGCTGAGCACGACAGCCAGCTCTCATTTTCAAGGTGAGATACTGAATGAGGAAAGGCTGCACTGCCGGCTGTGCATCACCAGCAGCACTATTTGATCCAGGGTACATTGCTCAGGCAGTACTATGAAATGCAGCTTTTGCTGCAGTGGCTCTGGTTTTGGCAAGGGACATTCAATTTTAATGCAGAATCAGCAACTTGAGTTATAAAGAGGTTTTGGACGGCATATTTGGAATATCTCAGCCTGTTAATTTTGAAGGGACTTTTAAACCAGATATACACCAACGAATGCTTGCCAAATTTGAAAGAAAATAAAGTCCTTTTAACTTAGGCGAAGACTTAGGCAGACTGCCACTCTTAATGAAGTGAAACTGACAGAATGGCAGTTTTAAAAATTCCTAGGAAAAACACGTAAATATAGCTGTAAAAATTAATAAAGGGGAAGTAAAAAGACAAGGACTCACTGTCTCATCATCTGTGCCAAGCAGTTAACTTTTGGATTTTACATTATCCTCCTCAGATAAATGTTTGCAGGAAGAGAAAGCCATTATCTTTGAGGTTACAAAATGATTAGATATTCAGCTGCTGCCATCAGATACAATTAAAGGCACAAAACAAAACTCGGATTCATCCCACAGAACATTTGAGTTTGACAAATATATTATGAAAAAGAGCCACGTTGTGTGGCTGTATGAGCCCTGTCCTGCCTGGATTCCCACTCCCTTCCCAGCTTGAGACTAGAAATAACTAATAGTTTCACCCTTTAGTGACTTGTGTGCCTCTCACACAAGCTCCGCAAATGCTATGCTTGTATGATTTGAATCTTCACAGAGAGACTTCTCTGGTCTTCTTAAATCTTTGGTTCCTTCTCAGACATACATCACTAAAGAAAAGACAGCCCAATTCCTGTTTTTGTTTGTTAAATAGCATCACCTGGCTCATGTTTGTGCTACCTGGGACCAGTTCACTCTCCAATAAACCTGCTCAGTGTTGCACTAACTGAAGAAGGACAAAACAGGCAAGGAGTCTTGCCAGGAGCTTGGGGAAACATGGATAATCCACACTGAAGTAGCCCAAAGGATGCACATAGTAAGGAATGCAACAATAGCAGCTGGAGATGTAGGGGGAAAAACAACAAAACACAAGTGCTGGGGGTTTGCAGAACCAGCAGTTTACCTGTACAGAAGTGTTAGATGAGGAAAACCCGTACTGTTATCCCACCTTCCAGACATATTCAACAATAAAAGTTGTACTGGAGCCTTTAGAAAAACATCTTTCCTTAAAGAAAAGGTGTAGTATTTTCTTGCAAATGTGACTCCAAGAAGGAAGTTGAGAAATCTCACAGGAAAGTGGTAGATTTGAGAGAGAAAGGGGGGATGCTGGTAGTGGGGCAGTGAATAAAGAGGATAAGAGCAAGAATTCAAATAAGGATCCCACATTTACTTATTGCTTTTTCCCATACTCCCCTACTACGCCAGTGACAGAGATTTATAAACAAACATGGCACAACTGATAAAATAAACAAACGTGAGAAACACCAGCGACTCATTAAGGAGGAAAAAGTCAGAATATCCTTTAGGCTGTTAGGACTGAAGAGAGAGGCAACAACAAATATACAGATTTTGCTTCCAAATCCTTCAACCTTTCCTCAAACAAACAGACCTTTCTCCAACCACAATCCTGTTAAAAGAGAGCACAATTATTGCCAAAGGCCTGCAATATCTAGCTCATTAAAACAATACCAGTTGACATTATTAGGATTTATTACTTTGCTCCTTTAGTAAGGAAAAAGATTCATCTGAGTACACTGCAGAGCTGAGTCCTTCTTTGGCAAAGGACATCAAGTGGAAAGCAAAGTGTCTGGTATGTTCCAGCAAGGCAGCTTCCACACCTGGCAGATGGTATTTACTTAAGACATACTGCACAGTCCATATTTTAAACTAAGTTATTTCTCTGAGTTCACCTAACTTATCACAAGGACAGAAACTTGTGCTTGTCTGTGGGTGGATGTTAGCAACTCCCCAGTAACCTGAAGTGTTACGGAGCAATTTTCTTCTCCCAGTAGAATTCTCTTCTCCTCAGTAATAGATCAGAAGCGAAAAGCCACAACATGTTTCCAGACTGAGTCATGTACATGCTTTTCAGCTAAGCTCCTAAATTCTCTGAATCATGCTGTCTGTGCTTCATGGTTTTCTGAACGCCCTGCTCAAGGTGCTCCAGGCCTGCTGTCCCCCTGGGATGCTGTGGTGTGAAGCCTGGCTCTGGTCAGATCAGCTGATCTGCGGAACTGAACCTTAGGTGGGAAACTCAAAAGTGTTTTAAGCAAAAAAAAGTATGCACAAGAAGAGAGGAACTATTACCACAGCTTAGTTTGATCTCCTGTATCCCACAGGCCTCAGGATTTTAGCCAGTAATTGGTGCACGAAGATGAGGTTTTACTGACTTGCCCACATTCAACTATCTGTCTAATAAGAATAAATACGAAATGACACAACTAGCACAACTGGATCATACAGGCCATAGATTTCAGTATTCAGCCTTTGAAAGCAGCCGTTACAAAGTGGAACAAACAAACTACAATTGTTTAATAACCAAATTACAAGGGAGCTGGCTTTTAAGTCCCTTCAATTAGTGGCTTAGGCTCTAATCTAAATACACAGTATGTCTGATATGAAACAGCGCATTTAATTGTTTAAGTGCAACTAAAAGCCTGAGAATACTGTACAATACAGGTAAGATAAAAACAGTGACTATGGCTAAGATGCTATCAACAACTTCATAGTGTTAGCAGTTGAACCAAACCAAACCAATTAAAAAAAAAGCACATTAGTAAACATTACCTAAAGAAAAACATAATATCTTTCTAGAACTTAACATTGGTGAATTTTTTAATTAACGTACTGCTCTGGGCACAAATATTCCACTTTATTTTCAGGGCTTTATGTATAAATACAGGCATAAGAACCTCCCAGTAACAGAAGTTCTATGTTCAGATTATTTTTAATTAATCTATTTCTGTGAGTAATTTCTATTTTACTTTTGCATTCTAGAGCATTTCATATACTCCAGTGACTTATCATTTCTAAATTTAAACTAATTTATATATACATATATATATATAAAATTATCAGTACAGTAACGATTCATTTATGGAGTATACATCTTACATTTATTGGATTAAATGCCTTTTAACGTTACTGGCTCCAATTACACAACAGGGGTAAATTGAAAATTAAAAATCTCCTCAGCCATCAATACAGGAGACATAGAGCAGCACATACAGCTGCTCATTTCATCATGAGCAATTTCAAAACAAAAATGTTCCATTTAGATTTTACTTCAGCAGAAATCCAGCCGTTGGTGAAATTGAGAGCAAAAGTCCCCCTGCTCAAAAGATGATCCAACACCTCCTCTGTTTAAACTGCTTGTGTCAGCACAACTAGCCTGGCCACTCTATGGCTGTAGATTTGTGCCACACAGAATCACAGAATGGCTGAGGTAGGAAGGTATTCATGGACACTGATGAGACTTCCCCAAGCATCCTCTTCTCCATGTGGATGAGCCCCATCTCTCTCAGCCTTCCCTCACAGAAGTGGTGCTTCAGGCTCTCCATCATTTTCACAGTCCTTCGCTGGACCCTCTCCAGTATGCCCAGGTCCCTCTTGTACTGGGGAGCCCAGAACAGGACCCCACAGTCCATGTGAGGCCTCACCAGTGCTGAGCAGAGGCCAAGGATCACCTCCACTGACCTGTTAGCAACTCTGCCTAATGCAGCCCAGGATACCATCATCCTTCTTTGTGGCAAGGGCACACTGATGGGCCCAGTTCAACTTAGGATCCCTATGTCCCCTTCTGCAGAGTTGCCTTCTAGCTGGGTAAGGCCAGAAAGAATTACTATAGTTCAGTTTGATCGCCTGTATCCCATAGGTCTCAGGATTTTAGCCGGTAATCGGTGCATTAAGCTGATTATTTCTGCCTCAGAAAGTGCATGAACCTTCAATTTGTTCTAACTTTGGTATAATTCAACAGTTTTGAATCTATCCATCAGGTAGTGGCTCCAGGGAAGGCTTCTCTAACCTTCATTTTCAAATGTACTTTCTCCTATGAAGTATAATGTTGTAGAACCTCAATTAGCTGGATTGCAGCCTTTCTCTCTACTATTTATAAATATATTTTTATAAACACACCTCAGGGTACTTTAAATTTATAAATATCCCTCAGGATGTTTACACCTTTTGTATGAAAGACTCAGGGCAGGTTCTTCAGCCATTTCAGAGTACGAATTCAGAGAGAAAAGAAATGAAGAAATCCTACAACTTCATTGAAAAGCTCCAGTTTGTCTACAGTTTGGGGTGAGGACTTGAGGAACGTGAGCATTTAAGGAAGGAAAGATGATAGTGAAGAAGTTTTTTGCAGTGTAAGGCCTCCATTTTTAATGGAGTTTGAGACTGTGAAAAGAAAAAAGATTTACATACACAGTTAAGAGCATTCCAAAGATAAGTCTACTGCCCCAAGTACTGCCTGGGCTGTGAACATGCACCCACCTCACACACTTGTCTTACTGGGGAGGGCCATGTCCCAGCTGAAGTCTGCAATGCAGCTCCAGAGCAGAGGATGCTTCTCCTGGTAGGTCAGGCCAGAGAAGTCCTTTCCTGCCTTCTACTTGCTCCTGCTGCACCTCTGAGGAGCAATTCACTCATAGTTTCTGCTGAGTTACCCCAGGAGTTCAAAAGGCAGGAAGGTCACTGCCATAGGTCAGAGTGGGGGGTTCGAATCATTGTAATAATGTTGAATCTTTTTGCTTCATCTTTTGGTTTCTTGGGTTCAGACAGTTAAATTAACAGATGTCGAGGTAAGTGGCCAGCATCCAGAATGTGTGGAAAACTATGGTTGAGGTTGCCTGAACAACCACATTTTGGCCTCTTTGTATGTTTGAACAAAACCACAGTCTTTAATTACACAATCATATCCTGCTTCCAATCTCATGTGATGGACAGGTGCTCCCTACCTGTACACATATCCAGAATGTGACTCAAAACTTTTTAAACACAGCCTACGACATTTTCACATGTTGTAGTGACTTGAAGTTCTCATTATGAGTATTCTATAGGAATGTATTAGGGCCATCTATTGCTGAGAGTGTTTTCATTGACAGATAAAATTTGAAATCACCTAAAACACAGATCTCACTCATATACCTCTGTAACATCTTCCACAAACTGGACACTACTCATGCTTAGAAAGGAGAAGAGTTAAACATGTTGAAGTTCAAAAGGAAGAATACAGACAAAATATAGGGAAAAGCATGTTTGTTTGTACTACTAATGCTTACTCAAACCAGACAAGCACAGGTGACATACAGTTACTATACTCACAGAAGTTCAAAATTGAACTTAAGACATAAAAGAGTATAAAACATCTGCTGAGTGATGAACAGAGAGTTTGCCTTGAAAAGTTATAATATGCTTTGAGACTGTTCCATCAAAAGATCCTCTTAAACTGCTCTTGCCTGTGGACATGAACTGAGACAAATAACAGAGCATTACTCACTGAGGGCAGGAATTTACTCACTGAGAAGTGAGATTCATCTTTTTTTTTTTTTTTTTTTTTTAACTAGAAGTGCAGTCTAACAAATTCCCCTGTAGATAAACTGAGAACTTTCTTTAATAGCAATGCCTGGATGTGCTGGAGCACAACGTGGCTTCCTTCACCTTGACTTATGCTGTACTTGAGCTGCACAACCTCTGCTTTCAATACAATATTTTCAGATTATGGCCTTAATACTTCATTGCTTTTCACTTACAACTACTTCATATTTTCTGTTCTAGTCTATATTTAGCCACATACTCTGAAAGAAATAACAACTTTGAGACTCATGTAAAATAAATTCTTGAAAGTCACCACCTTATTTATTTAAAGCTAGCATGAGTAATCATTAATGAATTCTCATACTGCTACTACACACACAGTTTGAATAAATACCTCGGACCAAGCATGCTACACCCTGTTCCTTTACACTGAGGCATGTGTCCCCTTCAGCATGGAAACTAACAGGCTTAGGAGGGAAATTAAATCATCGCAAGATCACATTTTGAAAATACCTATTTAATATCAGATAATTGCTGCTCACATTCATAGACCACCACATAATTCCACCTCACGGAGTCAGAGTGAACACAAACCAAATATTAACAACTTTCAAAGCATGATCTGACTAAAATAACAGTCTAGTTTATTTCATTTCTCTCATGGTGGATTTCTTTTTGGGAATGATTAAATAACAACATTCCTATAATGATTCATTTCATTTATTTCTAACAAACACCAAAGGAAAACACAAAGGAAAGTCTTCTCAGCAGAAGTTTTTTTTTTAAGAAGAAACAAGAACTGTATTTCACAATATAATAGAGTAACATAGCAATATTTAGAATAGCACATGCCACTAATGACAGAAAAGCTACAAGTGCACAGAACACTTGGTATCATTCTGCATTAGTGAAGCAGGTTCACATCCCCGATGGAAGCTCTGACTGCCCTGTGCATTGCTTTATAAATCACTCCTTTCACTAAGGAGAATTATCCCTGATGTAAGAACTTCAGCGTTTGCTATTGTGGGTGCCTCTGGTTTGAAATCCAGCAACCAAGAAATGCACAAGAAGCAGAGAGCAGGTATTCAAACAAGCCCCAAGGCAGCTTAGCACTTAACTACGTGGCAAGTCTCTTTCCAGCAAAGCAATTAAGCATGCAAGGCTCACCGTTCCAACGATATTAAAATGAAGACTGGATGTTTTTCTAAACATACACTCTACTTCAAACAGTGATTAGACTGGGGAGGTGCTAGCAGAAGAATTAAGGTAGCAGGGCTCAAATACATTCCCTTAATGGCATCATCTGGCCTTAAAAAATGCATGCAGTGATATATGAATGCAGGGAGATGGAAGAATGGCTTACATGTTTTACTGAATGGGGCTACCGAGAGTTGGTTTGGGTTTTCATGTTGCATCTCCCAATTGAGTTTTCAACATATCCCCACTCAGTTGCCCTTGGCACTACACTACTAACTAGCTGCACTTGTCAATTTGTAAAACTCACTGTTCTCCGAAAGGACAGGCTTAGAGCACATCACAGTCCTGCTCTGCTCACACATCAGCTCTTCCACTGACTTACAAAGGCTTGAAGAACTGCACATAGTGCCAGTCTCACCAGGAGTAACCTCAGTGTGCTTAGGCCTAAAGCAGGACAGGCTGACCCGGGGAGGACTTGTGAGGGGCCTGTCAGTGCTTTGGCTAGGATTGGTGTCTTGGATCTTGGATTTGATCCTGTGTAAATAGGAGGGTTGGGGCTGAGTTCTAGTAGTTAGACTTAGCTTTCTTTAGTGTTGCTAACACAGCTATTTTTACCAAAATTATTATTCATTCCTTGGGGCACTGTGTACCTTGCATATGATTTTCCACCAGGCCTGTCTATTCCTGCATGTGGGCACATACACACACATCAGCACCTATCTGCACATTCAATATCATTACTGCTAATGAACTGGCACAACCAACAGCAGACTGTCTCAAGCTTATTATCAATAAAAGAAGTGCATTCTTAAGAATCTGAAATACATAATTTTCTTTTGTGTGGGTACACGCTGAACTGCAACACAGATTTCATCATCAAGGCACTATACAAACCACAGAATCACAGAGTCGTAGGGGTTGGAAGGGACCTCTGGAGATCACAGAGTCCGACTCCCACTGCGACAGGAGGTTCCCTACAGTAGGTTACACAGGGAGGTGTTTGGGCAGGTATTTGAATATCTCCAGAGAAGGAGACTCCACCAGGTTTCTGGGCAGCCTGTTCCAGTGCTCTTCAACCTCAAAGTAAATATTTTTTTCCTTGCGTTCAGGTGGAACTTCTTGTGTTCCAAGTTGTGCCCATTGCCCTCGGCCCTGTCTCTGGGCACCACTGAAGAGAACCTGGCCCCATCCCTAAAGAGCCTTTCCCAATAGATATTTACTAAGTGTAAATAAGATCCCCTCACATGTAATTTCCTACAGCTTTGTACAGGTCATTATGGAAAGTTGAGGCAGATTCACCACGTGTTGAGTAATAATACAACAAACGACAGGCAAAAAAGCTACAACTCAGGAATTCCTCTCTGTCCCACCATGCTGCATCTTAAGCCATGGCAGTACTTACTGCCTTCATCTTCACTACTAACTACAGGATCCAGCTACCTCTCCACTGCACCACATAGCCAAGACTGATTTAAATGACTTAATTTTTAGAGAACATGCACATCATACTTCAAGTACAATCTCAACTCCAGCCTTTCCAGTCTGTCACCTAGCACTGGATTTTGAGAAGACCTGTGCTATGGAACAGCTCTGGTCCTGTAAGACCAAGAGAGAAAGCTGTAGGGCACAGCAGGCAGAGGAGGCACATTGAACTACTTCATCAGTAGCTGCTTCTTGAAAATTAAGTTGGCTCTAATACCATGCCTAAAGCTATTCCAAATGAATTTGAGGAGAAATAAATTACTCTTCCTTTCCATTCAATCCCAGCTGTACACTGTGTACACAGAATGACATAATATCCTTCCTGAAATTAGAGCTGCAGTAAGGACCAGGATCCTTCAAACAGGACCAGTTCCTGAGATCGCGCTGCAAACAACTGCATTTTCCTAATTACCACAGAAACTATCTTCTTCATCTTTTTTTAAAAGCTGGCCAAAGAAATACGTATTGTTTTCTTTATAAACACAATAAAGGCTTCATCACTATATCCTTGTACTTCTGCCAGAGTTTGACAGCCACAGCTACACACAATGTTACTTGAAAGCAACACTCAGAAATAGCCACTCTATGTGACTGCTGCTGCTCAGAGGCTCACACCAATGCCTTTAATATTTTTCCAGATATAGACAGTGAATGATATTAACTCTCTGGCTGTCCCTAGTTAGCAGAATCAACCATCTTTTGTGAATTGTCAAGAAAGTAGCTGAGAAACCGTTATCTTCAGGATTTTTTTTTTGATGGTGAAGACATGGCATACTCTACTGTATATGTTGGATCACACCTACCTTGGAAAATGGCATTCTTTGAAAATGATGCTACCACATAATGATTTTTTAATTTGGAAAACTAGCTTAGTTGGCTTTTGTTTTTTTATCTTTGCTTTAAACATTCAGAAGATAATTTAAATTGCACATTCAGGCCAAAGGATTTGTCTGGAGGCCAATCTGCATTTAGCTTCAGCATTGTAGATACTCAGAAAAAATCAATACCCTGCAATGACCATCCATATAAACGTACAAGCAATCACAGCAAGCCAAGTCAGCAATTATTTTTAAGGACATATGACAGGTTTCCTAATCCTCTGACAACTACATATGCTTATATCCAGAGGGGGTTACCCCACCTCCTCTCCCAGCTGCCCTGCTATGTTTCTACCTGGCTGATCAGCTATTCTGTCCATGCATTACAGCAGGTGGGTTTTACCTGCAGCTTTCAGAGCTGAGGTGTCGATGCCAGGGACTGCTGTGCCAGTTGGAAAAGCTGAACTTCAGCACCTAAAACTCCCTCATAGTTTATGATTAAAAGATGGCATAGTTAAGTAGCTAAACAGGGATTAGCATTTGTCTCTCTGTCTGCCTATGTACATATGTGCAGAGTGTAGGAAAAACTAGTTATGAATGACTACCTCAAACTCTGACCCAAGCCAGATTAGTTCAGAGCAGAGAGAGGAAAAGAGGCAGGAAAATCTGAGGCATGAAAACACCTTCAGTTATGAAAGCGGGGACCTGGGGAGGGCTCCTGCCAGGCACTCACTCACCTTGCTGGATCTTGGTCAGGAGCTGCTGACGTGCAAGAATCCTGCTTGTCCTGTAGGGAGGGCGTCTCGCTGTCTGGTCAAACCACAGGTACATCTCCTGGCTCTCGGGTGACACTGAGTTTAGGTAGTAGCAGCCTGTACCTGACGTCCTGGGCACCTGCTTCAACATCTCCGCTCCTTTAAAATCCGTCCTTCGCTTTCCTATGGCTACTCCAGATTATAATCAGGGTAATGAAAGGAGGGAGGTAACAAGCCCTTGGGAGCTGAAAAGAGCAAGCGCTTAATAAGAAAAAGGAGTGCCAAAAGCTACAACTCAGGATTCCTGATTCTCCCACATGATCTGCGAGGGCCAATCGCTCTTAGAGCAGCCCAGGGAAGTGCTGGGCTGACTTGCTGTCCTGCACTTACAGCCCCACGCCGTCCTGCTGGCTACAGCGGGCTTCTGCACTGCAAAGCGTGGCAGAACTGCACAGGGTGGCTTCGGGAAACAAATTTAAAAAGGCTTGAGGCATTTGGGAATAGCTATTTTAGACTGCAAAACGCCTTATTATGCAGGGCTGTGGAAAACCTTTTCCTTCTCTGTGCCGCACAGCTGGCGAGTCATCTCCTGCAATGATGCCCTTACTCATTTTATAAAAATCACACCAGTGTTTGCCAAGGAAAAGTCAGCTTAGGGCTGGGCTCTCTGAGTCCCCTAAACCACACAGTACAAGGAGCACTGGAACAAATGAAGCCTTTCCAACTGAAAAAACAAACAAACACAGCAAAACAACAGAAACCCATAGCAGTAGGCACTCAGATTTGGTAAACAAACCCCAAAATATCGGTGTTACCGAGAGGAAATGCAGGAGAGGGAGAGAAGCTTGGTTATTCTGGCTCCTTGGTGTAACAGTGTTTTTTAACAGAGGGGCATCTGTTTTCATTCAGTCCTACATATCAACCACAGAACTTGCAACACACAGGTAGTCAATGGCAGTAAAAACATACACAGAGTAACACAAAAAATGCCCTATTACTATGTCCAGCATATGTCAGACTACCAGTGTTTTGGCTCAGTGAGCACCCAGACTCAGCTAATCTCTCACAGATCTGCCAGTGTGCCCCGTGGCAGGGATGGAGCCCATAATGAGCACCACAGGCAGATGAGAAGCCATATCACAGCCCTGGGCATAGATTTCACATCAGGAGCAGTTATTACCATTCACAGCCACCTGCAAGTCCTGTAGCTGCTGTCTCCAGCTCCAGATGTGGCTGTGAGTCTCTCTGAGACGCAAGGGGATGACTTCAAACTTAAGGCAACATGCTTCACATTGGAATGCAGGTCGGCATCCCCAGCAGGCTGCTGCTGGGAGCCATGGAGCAGGGGCTGCCAGCTGGAGAGGCAGGAGAGTTGCTCTGGTACAGAGGAGGGATGGTCACTGCTCCCACCCAGCCCCTCTACTGTGTTCTAAAGAGCAAATATCCCAGGGACTCCTGAATGACAATGATATGCACAGTATTTATCCAAAGAGACATTGCCATTATGTGGGGAAAATCTTATTTGATTAATCTACAGTTCTCTGATCTAATTTTGCTTATGAAATGCTATTGCTGGAAAGCAATTATTAACATTATTAACATCAGTTAGTGCTCTGTTTAAATTTTCATAGAGATTCTTTTTTTCCTGGAAAATGCATAGACTTTGTCATCTGATGAGATTCCACATTGTTACTTGCAATATTTCCAGAAAGTCACAACCAGTTTAATGGGGATTTAATGCTTCAAAAACCAGGCCAAGAAAAAAAAAAAAAAGCCTAAGCAAGAACTAGAGTATGGCATTGACTGGGGAACAAGTTCGCCAAGGGCTGAGCCCCAAGAGCCCAGCTATATGTTATATTAGGATATCAGACAGCAATGCACCCAGTGCCTCCTCCCATGCATGATACAGGGCAGCCCCGAGAAGCACCTCTCATCTCAAGAGGGCAGAACAAGAGACAAGGCTATGAATTTCCCTCCTTCCCACACACAAGGGTCAAACCCCAGTGTCAGACCTGTAAGGCTGTAGCAGGCACTGCTGCCTCCTCTGGGGCTGAATTCTTTGGCTGCGATCCAGCCCTTACATAGTAGGCAAATAAAACAAGAAGCAACAAGAGCTAGCTTCTCTTGGAACACTCATTTGAAAGCTCTTGTGATTGAGTTTGGGAACAGTGGAGGGAAGACACAGTTCTCATTTCACTTAAAACAACCCCATCTCCTTGTTTGGTGACTATCTGGTCACTCAGCACGTATTTTCAAAGCTGCATAAACATGTCACTGAAATGAGAAAACACCTCTGGAACATCAGTCTTTCAGACAAAAAGTACTAGAGAAGCATAAACTGTTAAGGCTTATATAAGAGAGCTAATGAATATTTCAGTTTCAATTTACAGACTGCTTCTGGAATATTTAATAGAGGAACACTGAACTTCATGCTAATGCATGTCTCATAAAAGCATAAATAGATGAAAGCATCTGTGCACGGTTTACCAAGGCTGGAGGGGATGCATGAGACAGCTCCACGATGTCCTACAGACATGGAGTTCCTTGCTCTTGGGTTAAATCTGCTGTTCTCACACAGTAATCAGTCACTTGATCTGGCTGCCGAGATCCATTTCCCCTTTATTGTTACTCATACTTATCTGGTTATAGCACATCTAAAATTAAATGGCAACGAGATGGTTTCTCTTCAATTGAATGCACAAATGCTATGAGAACAGCACTGCTTCCCAGCCCCAGTGTAGTGCAGGTGTTATTAACATTAATTACTTGGTGTTATAAGCCAGAAAACTTGTCACAGAACAACAAAAAAAATGAAGCACCTGATGTTAATGTGCTGATTTCTGAAGCTCCTATAGTTTTGCAGGCAGAAGACAATCTCAATTGCTGGGTTTTGGCTAAAACATGAATATTCTACATGATTTCTTGCCTATATCTGCGTTTAAAGATGCCTGTGCAGCTGCTAAGACATTAAAAGCAGGTTATTCCTCATCAGATCTGGGAGGAGTCCTATCTGGGGAGCCCAAAGCTGTGTTTATTATGAGGTTTTCAGGTCTTTCCTGTGTTTTGAATCCTGTCATGGAGAGCAAAACATTTAAAAGCAGAACTTCAGGGCCTAAATGTATTAATGTTTTATGTTTGAATGCAGATGTATGACTGAAAGCTCAACCAGTCCCAGGGGTACTCCAGATGCTTTCCCACACCCCTGCAGCACGCGGGGCTGCCAGCAGCTGAACTGGGGCTAAAAGAAAAGAGCTCAGGTGACTTCCACATGGCTGAAAAGTGGGATGGAGAAAGCACTGCACCAGAGAGCTGTCCAGTTGGAAATCCTGACCCTGAGGTGTTCTGAAGGCAAGTCAGCTCCTGTGTGAACTTCTTGAGTTTTAAAAAATGAACACAGCTAAGCAAGGGACGAAGGACAGGCTTACAGGCATCTTTGGTAAACTTCCAGCCAGGAAAACAGGCTTCTGAACAGTATGCTATATCACTTTGGTTCTGGTGTCCTAGTGCAGCACCACAGGATTATGCATTTGCATTTTAAGACTCACATGTTCAGGGGATGGTCCCAGTACAAAACATATCTCCTGATTATAAAAGCACTAGGGTCCTGGCCAGACTACTCACATAAACCTCTACTTTAATACAAGAAGTGTATTAGAAATGATACACAAGCTTTGTGCAACAAGAATATATTTAGAGGTATAACATCACGAAGGCAAATTTATAGCAATAAGGACATGTGTAAAAAGACAAGAAGATGAGGGTCATGGCAAGGCAGTTGAAGCAATTCCACATGTCAGCACTCTCTTGGAGGACCTCAGGGATGTCAAATCAATAAAATAAGCAGTAAGAAATCCACAAGATGGAACAGGCTGCACCAGGGTCCAAAAGGAGCTCAGATGTAAAATGATTGTGCTGTCACCCTGAGATCCAGCTCCCTCATCAGAGGAGTGAAAATTAGTGATATGGTTTTCACACAGGGCTTCCCTGGGAATCTGGGGTGGGAGAACTTGAAGAAACTGTAAAAAGAACAGAATTACTAACTGCCAATAATTTGATACAAGGCAGAAAATTCAGCACTTTTTGTAGCGTTAAGTCAAGGCCAAAATTTGCGGAGAGATTTTAAAGCAATTTGGTTGTTCTCCTGTCTTTTGATTTTGCAAAAGGCTCCACCAGGAGGACCCACTAAGAAGAGATCATAAAGACGCTCAGCAGTCAGGGACAGAAAGGAAAAAGCCACTTGTGGCTCAATAGCTGCTTAAAGACAGGAAACAAGGGTGGCAATAAATATGTCTTTGTACAGCGGTGCAACGTTCTAGCAGACTCCTCCAGAAACTGCACTGGAACGAGGTCTGTCCAATATCCATACATCCACCATCTATGCATCATTATCCACACATTCATTATTCATGCATCCATACAGGAATTTCTAAAGGGACTAAGTTGAGAGGTGGCAAAATGCTCCATCAGTCTGGAAGTCAAAGCAGAAACTAGTTGGAAGCACTGAAGGTTCTTCTGGTATTGATTAAGAAGGCATTAAAACTGCAGCTTTTAAGTGCTGATAAATGTACCAGGGAAAAACACTCTACAGGTACACAATGCACAGCACGTAATGATGGGATTTAACAGAGCTATTATCACTGAGGAAATAGATTTTGGACAGGTTTATGAAAATCCAATACAAGTGCACAGCAGGAAGCAAAAACGCAAAGAGGATTTTAAGATTTTTAGAAAAGTAATTGAGAGCAAAACAATAAACGTCATTACACTATTATAAAGGTCTGCCCACAGCTTGGTAATTCTGTGGTCTCTTCGTGTAGTGAATGAAGCTGTTCGTGGGGCAGATTCAAAGCAAATGAACAGAATTTCTTTCAGCTGAAAAACTGTTCTTTAATATTTATTTTAATCAAAGCTGAACTCTAGAAGTTCCCTCACTGTGAGGGAATGCTGCAGCTGCCAGAAGATGGAAGACTTCAAAAAGAGATCAGGTAAATTCCTGCAAGAAGCCAACAGGGGCTGTTCCACACAGAACTCCAGCTGGAGGCTCAGGAGGTCCCTGAACCACAGTAACAGGGGTCGGACAAATAGCACACCAAGTATTGCTGCACGCTTAGCCTGCCATTACGTTTTTCCCAAAATAGCTGTGACTGCCCACTAACTGCACTGCTACTTCATAAATGCATCAGAATAAGCACTGCTGTGGTCTGTGGCTGCAGGATGGCCTGGACATCACCACCCTATGCCCTCTTGTCCCATCTGCTTGTGCCATGCCACTCGGTGTCCCTGTGCCGTGCCCATCAGTGTCCTTGTGCTGTCCCACTTGGTGTCTCTGTGCCATTCCAGTCAGTGTCCCTGTGCCTTGTTGTTCAATGTCCTTGTGCTACACCATTTGGTCTCCTTGTACGATGCCTGCTGGCGTCCCTCTACCATGCCTGCTGGCCACTGTGCAGTCTCAGGGATGTGACCTCCTTGTCCCGTTGGCTCTCCCATGAGGCTGGAGGGCACAGGGTACTCCTGCAAGCAGGTGATTGTTTATCCATGTCTGGCTACTAATTTAGGCACTATGGTTTCACTCCTACTCACTTTTAAACATCCTATTTTTTCTTAGTCAAACCACACCAGTCTGTGAATATGGGCTAAGGCTTCACTGGCGTTAGCTGAACTCTTCATGTGCCTATCTGAGGTCTGCATCAAGCCAAGAATAGCCAGAACCCCACAGTGCAAAGTCCCTAAAGATGGTATTTCTCAACAGTAAATTAAATAATAATAATAATAATAATAAAGCTGGATAATAAGGAGAATTCAAAAGAGAGGTCAAGACAGAGGAAGACATGTCAGGTGACAGACTTCTTCCATTGCATTTGGATAGCACTGTCATGGGAATGAGCTAGAAGTAGTTTCCGTACCCTCAGTGTAATTCCATTCGCTAAACCCATACACAAGACAAATTCCTAAAACCAAGCCCACAGGAGCCGTGTGAACATATTTAAGCAGTGGTGGGCTAGCACACATCCTATCTTCGCAACTCACTAACAAAGTGTTTGGATAACACAGTGATAACGTAAGAAAGTGTTTAGATAAACTTAGTTTCTTATGTTATCCAAATACGCTGCAAATCCCTACACAGCCCTACTGCTGGTGTCACTGAACTGTGGGCAAACATTCCTATGGCAGCACAAGGCTCGTGCCTACACCAACTTCATGGGAGGCCTCCCATATTTATTTTCCTTTCAACAGGAGTCCAGGATCACAGGGTGACAAAAAGAGAAGTTGCACATTTTGAACTGGTCTTGGGATTTTTTTTTTTTTGTCTGTGCTGGAGAGGGAATGCCCTCAAGTTAAGTTTTGACCCCCAAAAAACCAACAATGCAATAAAACCTAAATACACAACGTGTAACAAAATAGCACCTGGCAACACTATTTCAAACACAGCAGCGTGCAACTGCTGCATGGGAACAGGAAGGTTATTCTGGCCAGAAATCCTGAATATTTATTACATGACTTCATTCTAGGGTCCAGTGAGGAAGGCTGACCTGAAGGTGAGGGCCAGGGCTGCCTGGCTATGGCCTATTGTACAGGAAGTTGTGTAGCCTGTTTCTGCACCAGTTTCCTCATCGGTAACAGTAATTATGGTATTATATGTTAAAAAAAAAAAAAAAGAAATACGAGTCTGTAAGCAGGTTCATTTTCCTTATAAGCAATAAAAAAGTATCTCAGACGAGATAGTTATTGCCTAAACCTGGACGAGGATTTCTCAGTACACCTCTAAAGACACGCTATCAGGTATTACAAACCCCGCATAACAAAGATGTTGTGTTTGTACATGTGATTCTACCAAACAAACTCAAAACCGAAGGTTCAGGTCCCGGCTCTACTGCCATGCACCCACTGGGGTGGCTCTGCAGAATGCACATAAAGCATGCTGCTGACTACCAGTTAAAACAGCTCCTTTTTTCCTACAATCCCCAAACCATTATGACCAAGAGAGCCGTGAAGCATAGTAAAGCCATTGCTTTGCTGGTTGCTTCTATGGAGACCCAGGAAAACTGCAGATTGCCTGATGAGTGGAAAGGTAAGGTAGAAAGTAATAGGGATGAGCAGTGAATTTGATCACTAGTCCAAATTATGATGATGCAACTGTGACCAAAACATACAGTATCTGCTGGCTGCAGATTTTTTGCCATCCTGGTGCCCATACAGTATCTTCACAAATACAGGAGGTAGGATAAAGATGGGGCATGCACATCTCTCTTATCCCTCATCCAAAGATAGAAATTAGCATCATTTAAATCTCTGCAGTATATTAGTTGTGCTGTTATGTCTGTAACAGAATTCATGCTCCTTTTGGCTTTTAATCCCTAATTATTATTTTTTAATATCAGAAGCTCATGAGTTTCAAACAGTTATAAGGTTGTTGGTTTAGTTTTCTTTTTTTTTTTGCTAAAAAGAAAAGTAATCCCTGGCAGCCTTTCCACAATAAGCCAGCAGTGGAACAGCTTACAACATAAATAGATATTCACGAATTGCACAAGTGAACTGTTCAAGATTTTCTCTCTCCCTGCAGCCAACTGCACTGTGCACAACTCAAGCTTTCCATTCCTGGAACCTGTACTTCTTCCTTGCACTTTTTTTTCCACTTGTAGTTTGCAATGCACTATACAGACACCACAGAGCTCATTTATCTAGCTGGATACAGTCATCCTGGCCAACAAGCTGCAGGTGTTGTTTTTTTATTTCCAGGGTGGGAGCCTGCCAAGTAGCTGGAGCCATGAAGAGGAAAGGGCTTTGCCCAGCTCCCTTGCCAGCCACCACACTGCTTCTCCTGAGAGTGAGCACGTAGCCTGCTCCCCTCCTTCCCCTCCTGCCTTTGGGAAATGCTTTTGGTGAGTGGGAAGGATGGGAGGGAGCCCAGAACCCGACGCACTGCAGCAATGCAAATCACACAAACTGCCCTCCAGCAGACGTTCTCTCACCTCCCCCCCAACCCTGCCCGTGTCAGCCGTGCTGCCTTGGAGCACATTCCCTTCCCTACCTCTCCCCCAACCCTACGCCCACTGCACATCCTCCCCCCTCCAGCAACAACTCACCAAAGCCTCTCCTCTGCTGATTCCCCCGCTGCTCGAAATAGGCAGACCAAGAGAGCTGGTTGATAAGCTCCATACCAGCACTGAATTTCTCTTTACTATCTCGATTCCAGTGTGATGAAAATCTTGCTGTCTGCCCTCTGTTTATGCTGGCACCCTATCAAGTCCCTCTACCAGGCTTCCTCCTTGTCCCACATTCTGAACATACAGCTCTCTTTCAAATCAGCCCCACCGTGTTCCTCATTTCTTGTTGTCTGCTTAAGGTGTTGCTCCATGTTTATGGAATGTAGTTTTACTGGAAAAATTCCTTGGCCAAAACCTTCAAAAGGAACTACTCACCTTGGGTCGATTTTCCATGACACTCACAAAGCTTTGGCTTTCTGGGAGCGTTGGTTTCCTCTGTGTGAACATAAGCCCTCTTTGAAGTACCTCAAATTGGGCAACCAGAAATTGCAGAACTGAAGTTGCACCTGACCTTTGAAAAAGGTTGATTCTGTTTGCATTTGCTTAATTAGATCTTGACAGGTAAGTGCTGTATTCCTCTATAAGGACATGAATTAAGGCAAAACTGGAACCTGAAGGGCCATTCTGCTGTGGAAGTCTTTTACAACAAACGAGAAATCATTGATCATTCGACAGTCATCAGGATTTGCGCTGGCGTAGATCAGAACTGCATCTGAAGCTCTGCCTATGTATGGTACACACAGATTGCAAAAGATTGAACCAGCGATTCCCAGACTTCAGGCTTTATTTTTCCCCCTTCTATGCCCTGTGGAACTTATGACAAATAATGCACTCACTGTTTCATAAATATGTTACTAAACAGAATAGGTTGTACAATAAAGGAAAACCAAACGGCATTCCGAGCATTTTGCATTCAAGTCACCAATAAACCCATGTTGCTTTTAAAATAACTTTTTTCCTACTTTGCTCAGTCTAGTGAAAGTCCATGTGACAGCAAGACACCTGTGAATGACTGGGAAATAATTTGTAAAAATAGCAATTGTGATGTGAAGGATTACACATTCCCAAAAGACTGTGAACGGGAAACAGGCTCTGAGTCCCACAGTCTAGGTGCAGCTCAGCTAGGAAGTGCTCAGTCACATCATAAACCTCCCTCTGACTTTGTTCCTAATTGGCAGCCTCGTTAACAACATCAGCAGAGAACTATTTTCTGAAACCTGCAAGCTAGGAGCTCGTGCTATAAACTTGTCATGGCCTTACTCTAGAAGAGCCTACTAGCAGTGCCTGTGAAAACCAGGACACCTGGCTAAACTTCTGCAGTGCTCACGTATCACCAATTACCTCATCAAATGCACTCAGGTGGCAGCTGAGTTGGCTTTCTCCCACTTGTAGCTGCTGCAGACACATCTTTGGTGCTGTCACTTGGCCAGGACCCTGGAGGGCAACAAGCAGCACCAAGGGCAGTTTGCCTCCTCCGTCTCCGACAGCTGTTTCAGGATATGTCCTGCCTAAGAGGCCCCTATTTCTGTCTTGACTATAAAGGGCTCAGCGTGACCTGCTCGGTCCTTGCAGAAGGCATCCCCACCATGCTTGCTGCTTCAAGTCAGGACAGATTATTCCCATCCCATACGTTATTTGTAACACAACACAGGGCTGTGTCGATAGAGCACAACAGAAAACCTCTCCTCCAGGGATAAAACAAAACATAAGTGGAAGAGGAAGCACAATGGCCTCTCTTGGGTCTGCCTGCCAGTCAGACAGGCATCTTTGTTTCTGCTACTGCACTAGCATGGGTTGCATAAGCAGAGACTCAAAACTGCTAAATGCTAAGGAATACAGAAAAGAATTCTGTACTTGTTTTATAAAAACGACAGTATTCGACAGCTTGCTCCTGATTATTTCCTACTTATTGTGTTATTGCTGACTGTTTCTTCCCTTGAAGCCATGTGGACATGTATGTATTACTCAGGCATCTACTGGAAAAAATAATTGAGAGACAAGATGTCCGGTGTAAAACAATGCTCTCTGTTAAAGGAGTAAGTCGTTAAATAAGAGCATCCACAAATAGAAAGGGCTGTAAAAACAAATAGGGAAAAGCATCTGGTTTGCAACAACTTTGCACTATTTGCAGTAGCTAAATCTGGACCCAATTAATGATCTGTTTATTTTCCAAAATTTCAATAAAATGCCTTGGCAAAAACTTAATCTGTCTCTGGAGAACGTCTTGTTTCCTTCCATATGTTGCCTGATCTGTCACAGCAATAAAACCCTTCCCAGCTTCAAGATCCCTGGCAACTGCACCAACTGATCCTCTCCGTGTAAGAGGAGAGAATCGTTCCAGCACTTAAAAGTCATGATCCTTCCTTAACAGAGAGCAGCAAGGAGTGAATGCTGTGTGTTGCAGCCTCTGCCATGACCTAAGCCCCAGAGATTTACAACAGCTCTGTGCATCCTGGTGTTCCTACCTACAATTCAACCCATCTGCTTTATAATCCTTCTGAAACTGCTACTCTGAAATGCTGCTATGCCACAATTAACGTATGTGCCTCAGCTTGGTAATACTTGTCCTGTTGTCCTTGTTTCAAAAGAAACAGTTCAGGCAGTTTTGTAATTACATATTTTTCTGGTTTTGTATAAAACAAAACAGATGTTTCACAGTCAATTTTATTTGGTTGTGTCTTTTGTAACCTAGATTCGGAGATTTATTTGATCTCCATTTGAAGATAAGGTGCAGTAGCCTCTACTTCATTATACATCAGCACTGTGGATGCGTGGTACCTTCCAGCTCCTAATGAACTCTTACGCATCTTACTACACTGATTTCATACATAGTATTGTTTAAAAGAAAATGCTGTTAGCTTAGAGGATAAATGGAACAAAACAGATGAGCCCACAGAAGTGAACACAACGCTGTGCGTAAGTTCACATAGCTGCATAGTAGCTGGTCTGCTGAATTAAGGCCATAATCCAGTTATCAGTTTTGTTTTGAAATAAAAACACTTAGAACTTTTAGGGACATAGATAGAGAGCAACTGTAGTTACCAAAACATGCATTTGCCAAGCTGATGTAAAGCTGTCTGGTTTCTGGCTCTCTAGGAACCAAAGCTTTCAGGAGTGACAGAGTGGAGCAAGTCAGGGAAATAACAGCCATCCTTAATCAGAACTCAGAGATTTCTGCTGCTTTGTATTTTTGTCAGTACAACTGGAAGAAAAAAATAAAAGTTCAAATCTTTAACAGATAATGAAGCTGTAGGAGATCTTCCAAGGGAGGAAACTGGCAAAAACCCAAACATCTCACCCTGTGGCAGGTAGAGAAGTTCAGCTTACATGTGTCTGATTATGCATATTAATGGAGATTATTGGCATTTTGAAAGCTAACCGAGTCTTTTTGGCTGTATAACTTCCCAGTCTGCCCAAAGATAGTTGATGGGCTCAAGGGTAATATGGAGCTTTGAAAATCTCTGCTGAGAAAAGTAACAGAAGATATGGTAAAGGTGGAGGATGTAATAAATAGCGGAGAAAAGAAAAATCAGTTGTCATTTTTACTTTCTTATGAGATGAGAAATGCAGTGATGTTCAGTAAAGTATTAAAGCTACAAATAAAGGTTTAAAAATTGAAGAGGAATGATGTGTGCCAGGCACTGGTTTTACTTGAAAGTACCTGATCCGAGTCATTAGCTACACTGCTGCTCCTCTTCCCGTCAGCTTTCTCTCAACTCCCAACTCCCTCAGTAATTGCACATGTTGTATGATTTTTCTCTATTTCTGCTACTCTGAAGATGTGCATTTTCCTCTACTTCAGAAAGTGACATCATCAAGTTGAAAATCATCTGTTTTCCAAAAAATAAGCTGGTACCAAGCTTTGCTGAAAATCCCAACTTCATTATACCTAAGAAAATACCTTCTGTTACTTTTATTTACCATTAAAAACAATTACTACACCAAAGCATAACTATTGTCTATTAAAACCATTCCTTCCTAAGTTTCATGTGAATATCACACGCTTATTTAATCCACAACTTTTAAAGTTGCTCGCCACTCTTTTGTTTTGCACCACGAGACAGATAATTCCATATTTGCTCCTGAAATTGCATTTGCAAGTTGGGATCGCTGCAAAATATTTACAAGAAAAGAGTGTGAATAGTTCACAGACTTGTCAGAATCCATCTGTTTGTGTCTATTAATGGGTGCATTCCCAGCTGTGGTCTCTCCAATGTCATAAATAAAAAGTTCTTTCTTACTACAAATCCAGTGGCCGAAATCTCCCTGTATAAAATTGATTCACTTCAATGAAATCTGTCCTTATATGTTAAAGAAACCTCTTAGAATGAGTGAAACCATGAGATGCCAATCGCATATTCTTTCAGCAGTAAAACGACTCATAAAGGACTCACAGTCTCAAGTAATTTACTACAGCATTATTCTGGATAAGCTATTAAATAGCATGTCATTCAACTCAGGATGGGTGGGGGTGGCATGGCAGAGAGATGAGACTCACATTGAAAATAACTTAAAAACAGTATGCTGACATGAATGTTAAGGTCTTGCTCCTCCATGCAGAGAATCCAAAACAAAGATGTATGCAATGCACTTTGGGGAACACCAAAGTATCAGGTGATTCTCAATCTTTAGGAATTCCTTCAGGAACTCTTTACCAGTACTAGGTACAATTATTCAGTGTTCTGCTGGTTAAGAGCAGTGTTTGGACTTCTCTCCCCCAACACTCCCTCACGCTATCCCATTAGAATCATAGAATGGCTTGGGTTGGAAGGGACCCCAAGGAATATCAAGTTCCAACCCTTGTGACACAGGCAGGGCCACCAAGCTCCAGATCTGGTACTAGACCAGGTTGCCCAGGTCTCTGTCCAACCTGGCCTTGAACACCTCCAGGGATGGGGCATCCACAACCTCTCTGGGCAGCCTGTTCTAGCATCTCACCACTCGTGTAAAGTAAAGAACTTCTCCCTGACATATAATCTAAACCTTCCCTTATTAAGCTTAAAACCATTCCCCCTTGTCCTATCACTATTTACTTGAGTAAAAAGTTGATTCCCCTCCTTTTTATAGTCCCCTTTTAAATACTGGAAGGTTGCTATGAAGTCTCTTTGCAGCCTTCTCCTTGATGAACAAGCCCAGCTCCCTCAGCCTGTCTTTGTAGAGGAGGTGCTCCGGCCCTCTGATCACCTTCATGGCCCTCCTCTGGACTCTCTCCAACAGCTCACATCTTTCCTGTACTGGGGACCCCAGACGTGGATGCAGTAATCCAGATGGGGCTTCACAAGTTCCCCTCTTGGAGCTGGAACTCCCAAGAACTTCTTCCAAAACGGCAGTGACAGAAGACCAAACAAAGACATTTCAAGCTCAGATTCAGACAGATGCACATACGACAGGGGTTCTGTTGGAACTCTGTGCTGAAGGTATGTTCCCTTTAAGTTTTTCTATAATAAAACCAACACTACAGTTCTTGTTTCAGCTGTGCTGCTGTGTTGAACAACCTGTGAAGGTTCGGTGTCTTCTGTTTCATCATGAGCACTCTAGCCCCCAAAACAGGCTGCTTGACTTCCCAGAGGGAATCAACACAACTCATTTATGTCTAGCAACAGAAAATACCCATTATCCTTGTATCATCTTAGATCTGTAACGTAAAATTAGCAAAGTGTCAATGGAATTTGGAAAGCTAGTTTTGAGTTAATGAACTTCAGGGCCACATTTTTAAGTATTTACAGAATTGCCACTAAGGTAGGTGAAATGCCATGTCAGTTTGGGCAGTCCTGTAAGTGAATAGGATTCACAAAGCTGCACCTTCAACAAAGCCTGCTTACTTTCACAGGCAAAGCTTAGGAGTCTCTAAGTCCTCTGAGTCCTGTCCTCCTTCTGCAGTCAGGTAGATCCCAAACAACAGCACTTTTGCCCAGTCTTCATAAAACCAGCTATTGTGCCTAGTATTTGTCAGTGCATACTGTGCACACATACTCCTTGATATTACTGTATGTAAATTACTGCCCTCTACTGGAACGACTGGCAGAGTATTTCATGTTAACTTAATTATTGCCTAAATTAATTTGATTGATTTTTGGACTTTGGGGTTTTTTGGAACCAAATGCACTTAATTGCAAATGTTCTCGGTCCCATCTTGTACCAAGTGCAGTTACTTGCTCATTTCTGTATATATTTAATTTCTGCTTGTTTGCTGGATATGCTGCACCAGGATGGTGTGACTGCCAAAATATTTTATTCTTTGATCTGTAAACAGACATGCCAAAGAGCCACTGAAGTGCACCTTGTTGATGCTCAATGCCAGTCAAGAAGCCTCTTATACTGTCTTACTTTTAAGCCTATAATAATGAAACCATCACCCAAATCGAAAATAATTGAAAATAACATTCCCCAAACTAATTTTTTAGGAATCATAAGAGAGGTACTGCTTCTCTAAAATCTTAAGGCTGACTTAAAAGCATGATGTTTTACAAAATACATCACTTTTGTTCGTTTTCTTTTCCCGAGGCTGAAGATCACATTTTCAAGCTTTCCTTTTCAAACCTGCAGTAAAAATAAACTTCACATTTATTGAAAGTAAAATATACTTTCATATGAAAGCTGGGTTTGTCAATGAGTTGTGACTCAAGCTGATAATGTTTTAAAGGAATTATGATATATACCGTTGCAGGAATTGGCCATGCTGTGACAGGAGAATAAAAGAACAAGACAGCACATCTGTCTCCCAAAAACTGAGAAATACAGAATATGGAAAGCCAAACATAAATCAAACAACTGCTCCACTCTAAGGACTTGCCAGTACTGCTGCAAGTATTACAAACTGTGAATTCATACAAGTTCTCAGAACCTTTATGACTATTTCTAAAACATTAAAATTGTGGACCTATTTTGCAGTGGTTCTGTCAGTCAGACAGAAAGTGATGACACAGAACTCCCATCAGAAATGACCCTGTGCTAATTCCTAAACCTGAAAATCTCATCCTGCTGTGGATGTGGCTGAAAAGCAGGAGAGTGGGAATCCCACTGGCAGAGCCCTTCTGAGCCAGGAGCTCCCCATGTTGGGGATCTGCTGGCCAGCCAGCTGCAAGGCTGCACTGATGCAAAATATTGTGGTGCTCACGTAGCAGCTGAAAGTGTACAGTGGTACTGAGCTCTATATAGATGCTCTGGCACAGTTCTTACAGTAAATAAAGTCACTTGTGCAGGGATACTGAAAGTGGTCTGTAGAAATATGCTCATACAGATAAATATAGCACAGCTCATAGGAAATAACTAAGACACATAATTTAGTATACCATGACTGGGATTAAGAAGCAATCTTGGGATGGAGAAATGTCATTACAGTTATATGTCAGACAAAGAAGTTAAATATTTACACCAATCTATATGAGCTCCTATGTATCATAAAAATATAGGAATACCAATAAGCACATGACGCTAAGTTCCTATCTAAATACATAGGAACTTAAACAATAAGTATTATACTATACATTCTTCTGGAAAAAACAGTACTCTGTCTTGTTTCAAGTCATGGTCAGCAGACAGAAGCAATACTTGCAATGATAACGGGAATCCTTCATAAAACTATGGTACACCACAATGAGCAGTTATCAGCTTTATTCTGCTCACATAAGTGGAATGAGCCATCATCTGCAGGTGAAACAAGTCAGTATGTGCAGAGAAATACTGATAAATATTTGTTTATTGGAAGAACCTGGTGGCAAAAATCAACAGCAAAAATACACATAAAGAAGCTGTACTACTAACAGAACTGACCTCGTAACACTTTAGGAAAAAAAGATATGTTCTACAGATTGATGCCATTAAAATCAGCCAACACCCAAGTTCCAGACAGAGTGAGATTTATTGAGACCAGCTACCTCAGATGGTATCCATCCCTGTCATCAGCAGCACTGCTCCATTTCATCAGCAGAGCCTTATACTTCGTAACATTAGGAAATTATGTAATCAAAACCAAATTTCTCTTTGGAAAATAATCTCTGATACAGAGGCAGGACTTGTTCAAATACAGAATTTATGTATTATATGTAAAACCAGGAGATTAATTCTCTTGTCATTTCCAGATCCTTGCTGTTCCTCCAGATCTCACGTGATGATCTCACATGGTGAGTGGCAGCAAAGCCACAGGAATGGGTAAAACAAAACCACATCTTTCTCTGAATTTTGAGACAGCAGGGAGCCCTTGGTCAGCCCCCGCCACAGTCTCCTGCTGATAGAGAAATACTTGGCTTGTTAAGCATACTGGTACTTTTGTAATTGTATTTCTGGCACTAACTTGTGGCTCCTGCGGGTCATGGGAAGGCGACCGTAGTGACAATGGCTGTATTCTGCCACCACTGCCCCCTTTCTGATCCAAGCCACAGCTCTGCACGGAGCACCCAGGAAGGACAGGGGTACTACAGAGCACGACACAGCATGCGTGCAAGAAGAGCACCTGCATATTTTCAGAAATTCCCCTAAAGTGCCCTACTACCATTAATATCACACATTTATCAATTAATATGATAGATGAGATCAACAACTACGTCTTTGGCTACATTACATATTTTTTGGGGGGCTGATACAACCACAGAACATTTCCTGGCATGTGAAGCCAAAAGCATTGCTAATCAGTCATTTTCTTTCCTCCCCGAAGCACTGCATCTCCAATAAGGAACATTTCTCCTTGACAAAGGACAGCCTTTTCCCACTGATAGGGAGGGTTATGTGGGAGGTTACATATCTACATCTTATCAACATCCATAAGAATCGGCATCTGGTGCTTCCCAGTGTGCTGACAGGGAAGCAGACTGCAACACAGAATCATAGAATCACTCAGGTTGGAAAAGACCTTAAAGATCATTGAGCCCAACCATGACCTAACCATACTACCCTAAGTAACAACCCTCTGCTAAATCATGTCCCTGAGCACCACATCCAAATGGTTTTTAAACACATCCAGGGATGGTGACTCAACCACCTCCCTGGGCAGCCTATTCCAGTGCTTAACAACCCTTTCTGTAAAGAAGTGTTTCCTGATATCCAACCTAAACTTACCCTGGTGCAACTTGAGGCCATTTCCCCTCGTCCTGTCACCTGTCACCAGTGAGAAGAGACCAGATACTAGAAGACAGCAATAAAGTTTCCCCTCAGCCTCCTTTTCCCCAGACTAAACAGCCCCAGTTCCTTCAGTCTCTCCTCATAGGCCATATTCTCCAAGTCCTTCACAAGCCCTGTTACCCTTCTTTGGACCTGCTCCAGCATCTCAATGTCCTTTCTGTACTGAGGTGCACAAAACTGAACACAGAACTTGAGGTGAAGCCTCACCAGTGCCGGTGACTTCCCTAGTCCTGCTCTGCCTTCCAAGAAAACCTACAGAATTTTAAAATGGCACACACAAACTGGTCCCAACAAATGCCCGATTTTTCACATGCACTCCTCCCTCACTCCCCATTGAAAACTCTCCTGGCAAAATTATTTTGTATATATATATAAAAAAAAATCTAATTGAACTGCTTTAATTAGATTAACTTGCTGCATTTGCACTGTACACAAAGGTCTACATCAAGAAGAAACAGCAATAATACAACGATGTTAAGATGCAGTAGACTTCAGGCTGGCCCCATGGCAGGGTTCAAGGGTGTCTGAGGCCTGGCAGCTTGGTACATGTGTTCCCTCTGGGCTTTCCTTGCACTGACCTCAGGGTGCACCACACCAGAAATAGTGCTGCTATAATAATAATAGATCTACTATATTAGATCTGCCTCCCAGGGGCAAACTTGCGAAAGTGAGTTGCCTACTGGAGTTGCTAAAAACATTTCATGTTAACTGAAAGCTAAAAATTATGAGACGCTGATAGATTAGACACTCCTCTAATTAGGCTTCAGAAGCATGGCTATTCTTGGCTCCACACTGGCATGACAGAAATCTTGCTGAAATTCATTTAGCACTGCATGTGGGCACCTTATTTCCAGAGCCACTCTTCCCTTTGTCAGATCCCAAGACCAACAGGTTGGCTGGTGCCAAGGAGCACCATGCTGCCAGTTGTAAAAGCACAACTTAGATCTGATTGTCTGCGCCCAATAAAAACCCAAAGACCCAAAAACCAATTGGAAGTTACTTCATGAAGCTGAAGGGGCACTGTCTTGATGCTGGTGCCATATTCTGGATGTGGAATTTATCTTCTGTTTCACAATGCCTTCCTGCATTTTCAGCTGGACAAACTATTCTCCATTATCTATCCTACTTCAAATGTTTGTTTTCACCTCTGACATAAATGCATTTCAGTCAACTTTCAACAGATTGCTGTAGCTGCCAATCAGTGACTAAGTTCTTCTTGAATACCTAAGGATGGCCAAAGTGTAGGTTTTTTAAACCCTTCAATGTAAAGATCTTAATTTTGGTTTGTTTAGGCTAAAATTTGCTTTAAGTCATAAGCCTACGTCATGCTCCTGTTACAACTGTTGATGGTGCAAGTCACAGAATCACACAGAATCACATATTTGTAGGGGTTGGAAGGAACTTCTGGAGATCAAAAGCAGGTGCCCTACAGTATGCTGAGCAGAAAAGCATCCAGACGAGTCTTTAGTAACCTCCAGAGAAGGAGATTCCACCACCTCTCTGGGCAGCCTGTTCCAGTGCTCTCTCAACTCTGTCAGTAAAGAATTTCTTCCTCATGTTTGTATTGAACTTCCTGTGTTTCAGTTTTTGCCACTGCCCCTTGTTCTATCACTGCACACCACTTAAAAGAGTCTGGCCCCATCCACTTCACTCCCTCACTTTAGATATTTATAAACAATGATGAGATCACCTCTGAATCTTCTCCAAGCTGAACAGCCCCAGGTCTCTTGGCCTTTCCTCATATGGGAGATGCTCCAGGTTCCTAATCATCTTTGTGGCCCTAAGTCACCTACTTCCAAGATAATTTCAGACCATCCTATGTTGACTCCCTGTACATTTTCATGCTACTTCACTAAGAAACCAGTGCTTCATCCATCACAGTGAAGACCCAAGAAGTCATTCTAGTATGATTCTCTGAAAGCTCTCTCCGAACCTGGACAATTTGTAGAACTTTGAAATATCAATCTGAACAAACCATTCAAGACTTGTAGAAAACTTGTCCTGATTTCCATTTGCACAGGGAATAGCCAAGTTCAGAAATGGGGAGGACCAGCTGAGATCTTTGCCCAAAATCACACCAGGCAGTGTCTTCAGAGAGTTGAAAGGAATATTTGGTCTCAGCTCTCAGGAAGGAGAGAAGCTGGAGGAGATCAAATGGGGCATCATTCATACCTCACTGCAGCATTTCAATACCTAAAGGGAGCCTACAGAGGGGAGGGGAATCAACTCTTTGAAAGAGTAGATAACAGCAGGACCAGGGGAAATGGTTTTAAGTTGAGGGAAGGGAGATTTAGGTTGGACGTCAGGGGGAAGTTCTTTACAGAGAGAGTGATGAGGTACTGGAACAGGCTGCCCAGAGAGCTGTGGATGCCTCGTCCCTGGAAGTGTTCAAGGCCAGACTGGATGGGGCCCCTGGCAGCCTGGTCTAGCATTAGGTAGAAAGGCTGGTGGCCCTGCATGTGGCAGGGGGATTGGAGATTCATGATCCTTGAGGTCCCTTCCAACCCTGGCCATTCTGTGATTCTGTGATCTCTTTACAAACACAGAACACAGCAAGTGTGCTGGGACAAAAAGTCCAAATGAAAAGAGACCTGGCAAAAAGGCTGAGGGTGTATATACACTACAGTCACAGAGGAGGCAGAAAGCCAGACCTAGGAAATGAGAGACTTCCTATTATTAAAAACTTCCTATTAAAAGAATGTCGCAGTAACTAAATCAAGTCTTCCAACACCAGAAAGTCTCAGAGTAAAAGTCACTCATTTAATCCCAACTCAACCCTCAACTCGCCATGACAACGTCTCTGCTGTATCATCACATTCATGGTGTGATGGACAATGATCTGGCCATTTATCGGTGTCTTGCTGCCAGGACCGCTACTCTTCTTGTTGACGCTAGAAGGTATGCAGGAAAGGGTGGGAGACAACAAGAGGGAAAAAATGGAGTTTCTAAGACCACACCAAGCAAATGGTGCTCCTGAGAGTCTGTGTCCGATTGGCAGTGAGCCGCCCGAAACATTTGTCCAGATGGGAAGGAACTGCAACTTGCTCAGTGTGTAGCACAATTGGCTCCTGGACGCTACACAAGTGCTGCACAGTAGGAGTTACTGAAGGTCATAGTTTGAGTAGTAAAGTATTGTATAAGGAAAAAAATTCAAGTTCTAACACTCAGAGATCTTGACATGGTGGAGTTTAACCTCACTGTGCCTCTGTCTCCTGTCTGTAAAATGAGAACATCACCTGGCACCTTCTAGGAATACAGTCAAAATGTGAATGATCTGAAGTACGCAAGACTCAGAGAGGAAATCTGTACTTTGCATCAGGCTCTAGGGTAGATTCCCCTTAGCAGTGGGGATCCTGTAGCTTGAATGAGGTGGAAAAGCTCTGTCCAAAAACAAGGGATGCAACCATGGCATCATGGCTCTGGGCAGCCTGGTCTGGTGGTTGGTGACACATAGCAGGGAGTTGAAACTAGATGATCATTGTGGCCCTTTTCAACCCAGGCCATTCTATGATTCTACGATGATCAAAAGATACCCCAAGGAGATTGGCAACAAGGCAGCCTTACCTCTGGGACTTTCTGACTGTGAAGTCCTGAACTTCAGAACTTCAAAAAAGAATGCCAGGTAAAAGGTGGCACTTTTCAGCCATATGCAATCAATGAAATAAGTATGGCTTGTTGTGTTTTGCTCTAATGAGTGATCATGATTTGAGCAGAGCTCTCATTACTTTTAAATAGCCTGTTAATACCTACCTTAAATTCCTAAAGTGATGGCTTTTCATAATGGCACAGTGGTCCAGAATTACCCTAACATTAAAACAGCAGTATTTAACATGACTCTTCAGGCCCCACTCCAATAAGGGAGTTAAATCCTTGCTCATTTCCTTATCAATGGGCAGAGGGTATATGCTTCATGATGGCCTAAGCAACTCTGTTCTGCTAGCGGCAAAAAACACGAAAATTAATTTCACTGCATATTCTTTAAAAAGTAGTGAACACTAGAATTAGTGTATTAGATAACTTTTAAACAGCTTAATTTATTTTCCCCATCTTGAACTGATGAAAAAACAAGGAACGAGCTTGTGAATCCTAACTCAAAACATAAGCATAGCAGGACATAACCAGTGTGTGAATTACCTCTGCAAAAATTAGAAAAAGCATAAAAAACCTAAAGCTGGCATTTGTATCACTGCAGTAAGTACACTCATTGTTCAAAAACCAAATCCAGGTCAGTGAATCAGAAAGAGCGGCCAGGAGCTGTTGGGCAGCACAGTTCCAGCCCCAAAGGAGACAGCATGGGGCAGTCCCAGGGACTCCTCACCTCTGCTGCAGGGCAAAGGGATGGGAGGGAGGAGGGAAGCATATTGGACAGCTTTTTCACACACAGCTTTCTTCCCATAGCAGCCCAGCCATGCTGTGTACCTCTCTGTGTACCAAGGCTCAGCTCTCTTCTTGCTGCAGCCAAGGCTGGGCTTCTTGTTCCATTGCCCAGCTGTGTCCTGCCCTCTGCTTCAGCACAGAATGCAGCTGCAGAGCGTCTTCCCTAAGAGCTCTAGAGAAAGCCTTGAATAGCCTGCCCTGCTCCCACTGCTAAGCCCATCTGAAGCACTGCAGGCCTCCTGGGTCTCTTCCAACCTGCACGAGGATATGATTTTTGTGAGAAAAGAAGTACCTATCTTGTGCTTGCCTTCTTCGCTTTGCTTTGTTGGCATCTGAAACTTCAACAAATAGATTTAAAAAGTGAAGTAGATCAAAAGAGTAATTATATGAGTGCCGACAAAGCTGTTATCAAAACGATGACTTTACTGCAAACCTTTCTTTGTCTTGATGGTTGGCCTATGACAGCAGACTGATGGTTATAACTGCTTTTTGTTTTGGTCCCTGATCTTGAATACTAGCTACCAGTTTTGTCGCTGACTGTCAGGGCTGAACCACAGATGTTTACTTCGGGAGAAAGAGGGAACTTGTACACTGCCCACCTGAGTACAGTTGGGTCTACTGCAGTGGATCAGCTGCTGCTCTGGCAACCAGCAAGTAACGGCACATTCAGACCAGCCTAAATTGCCACCTTGCCATTAACAAAAGTTGGAAGAGGCATAACAATGTGTGGTACAACTACAGGGGCCAGAGGAACAAATAAATATAGAAACAAGGACAAAAATCCTGCAGACATAAAAGCATCTCAACAACAGAACATCCTTGAAATCAACAGATGTTATTTGAACACATTTTGTTATGCTGTCAGATCATTCATTTAATTAAAGGGCACGTGTATTCACGTCTCACCAGTGTATTATGAACAGCACTTAAATTATGGCAATGCATAAACCCAGGACGTTAGTGTTTTATCCACCCTTACCATAAAGACTGACTCCATCAATTTTAATATGCAGTCAATTTAAGAAGTTGGCTATGGCTTCATGGCAGCCTGCCCAGGTTCTTTGCTCAATCAAGCAATAGTTGTCTTTGACCAAAAAAGAAAAAAATATAGCAGACAGTGTCATTGCTGAGTGCCTGCTGGCATTAGCTTTCAGCACAGGAGCATGCAGATCACACTCAAAGGCATTCATACTTTGGGTAACCTTAACACTATAGAACTGGATGGTTAACTAGTTCATTATTGAAACTATCCACTTCTGATTTGCTTTGCAAAACTTACTATTCCACTTAAATCCATTAATTTGTTTGTGCATATGAACCAACGTGCTGCAGAGACAACACAGACGCCCATATCACACGCTCTACCCCTATATATACACCAGCAGCACGTCGGGGTGCCCTAGGCAAGGTCACCGAGCTCCAAACGCTGTGTGGGATGTGGCAGAGAAATCCGTCTTTACCAATTAGCCTTCATTACACACAACGCTGCTCATAAATCTTGATGTACAGCTTTCTGTGCAATAACTCTGCCTCGCACTCTGCAGACACCCTCGATCTTTGACTTTACGAAGCATTTCACGAACTCAAACCGGCCCTATGTTTGCACTCTCCAAGTGCATGTGCGGCTACGGAGCGGTGCCGCAGGCGTGACGCGACGTCCCGCAGCACAGCACGGCGCCGTCCCGCTGCTCTCACCCGGGGACGGCAGCCGCGGGAGCGGCGAGGAGCTCCAGAAGCCACGGCAGCTCCTGAAACGAAGCTGTCCGTTTTTCTCTGGGACTTACGGCCCTCTCCGCATGCAGACCCCGCGAGGAACGCACCTGATCCCGCCACGGCCTCATAAAACCGACGGCGGCGGCAGGTGAGCCCGATCCCCGGAGCGCAGCCAGCCCTCGGCTCCGTGCTGCTCAGGCGGTGCCCGCAGCGAGCCCGGGGCGGGACCGCGACCGCCGGGACCCGGCCAGGTGCTGCCGGCACCGCGGCTCCCGCCCAGCCCCGCCGCCCGCGCCGCTCGAGTCCCCGCGCTCCGGCGCCCCGAGGCAGGTGCTCCCCAGCGCCCGGCGGGACTGACCTGCGAGCCGCCGCTCTCTGACATTCCTCCACAGCAAGTCCCAGGCTTTGGCGGTGGAGTCCCGCAGCTGCTCGCTCAGCGACCGCCGGAGCCGCGCTTTGGCCGGGAAGCGCTGGCCGCTCATCCTCGGAGGCTCCGCATGCCGCCCCGGGCAGCCCCGCTCCGCGCCGCCGGCCGCATGGGGCCGCGGGGCAACCCCGCCGCAGCCGCGTCAGCGCCGCTCCGGGCGGGCGGCCCCTGCACCTGAGCGCCGCCCGCCTCCGCCCCGGGGCCGCCGCTCGGCCGCCGGCCTCCCCCAGCGCCCCGACCCCGGCGGCTCGCCGCCCTCCCTCCTCCTCCTCTTCCTCCTCCTCCGTGGGACGGGGAAGGCTCGCCGGGGTCCGGCCCCGCTGCTGGGCGGCGTGCTGGGGGCGGGAGGCGGCCCCGTCGGAGGGCCCGGGGGTCGCCCCCTCCCTGAGGGGCCGGCAGTGCGGGATGGCCGCCGCTGGCCGGGTGCCCGCTCATCCCGCTCCCCTCGGGCTCAGGCACCTCAACGCCTCGGTGCCCCGTGCATCACTTGTGACCCAGCTCCTACATTTCGTGACCCCGCTTGTGTTTTGGGAGCCTTCATCTGAGCTCTGTCCCGTCTCACAGTCCTGCCGCCTTGCAGCCGGTGCTGGCACGCAGGTGCCCAACTTGGGGCAGCGTGACCCGCTCGGGCCCACAGCACCCGCTGCCCCGTCCCCCTGGGATAGCTGAGGGCAGCCAGTGGCTGTGATGTAACAGCGCAGCCGGCTGCAGGGGGTTATCTTTTCCTCAGGAAGTACTAATGGCCACTTCACCCCGCCACCACTTTTGCCAGAAGACGACTCTTTTTCCGAGGTCTCTGCTTATCAACTGTCCACCAGAATTCAGCTCGCTCTCCTCTCAATCACGTACCTCCTATTTCTTTACCACTTTCTCTGTGTGCCACCCACTCATCTTCCGCCTGCCTCCCTCTGCTTCATTCCTCCCATTCCCCATTTACATTATCTCCTCTAACAAGCTCCTGAAAGTGTTCACAACTGAACTCTGGCAGTCACCTCTTGCACACATTGGCAGACAGAAAGGAATCCCAATTCCTCCATCCCTAGACAAGTCAGAGAGCAACATCATGCCTTTACCCCTTTTGGAAGCCCAGCTGGGGCCTCTCCTTCCTCTGGGATCTGGGAAATATTGTAGTAATGATTGCCCTTTCCCTATTTTGGCTGCCCACAGAGCGGATGGTTCCCAGCATTACTGGCAGCATAGTGATAGCAAGGAAGGACAATAGGGGCTTAATTTCATTTGGTTGCAAACTATTATTTATTACTTACTATTTTTGTGGAGTGTCCATGATGTGCAATGAAGAGGCTGATGTGAGTGCCGTGCACTGAAGCAGTGGAATACCCTGGTGAAGCAATCATGTCAAACATAACAGATATCCCCATCTTGTTTAAATTAAAATTGTCTCTGCCGTGTCGGCATTACCCACGCAAACTAAAGGCAAACACACAGCCGTGTTCCACATCACCACTCAATTACACTAATGTCTTTTGCCTACTTGGTGATGTTGTCATTGTTCTTAAAATGCTTAGAGCTCATCTTAAGCTGCTATATTATATTTGGTATGGTGGACATGATGTAATTTACAGAACTTGTGAAGACGTATGTTACTTGTCCTTCTGCAGTTCCAGCTAGCATCCTCCCTCCATCTGACTGGACAAAGTCCTATAGGGCCATATGCACCCAACATCTGGATGGGGGACAGCAGCATAACCATGTGAATACCCCCAAACCTGCTGATATTAATGGGAGGAGAGAGGATTACAGTCCTACAGTCAGCTCCTCTGCTTCATAAATCGGCTTCTGACCTCTGCCTCACTTTATTTAATTCCCCACAAACAGACAATATCAGTAACTCTTGCAGCACTGGTTCTCTGCCACGGGATCCCCTCTGCTAGGAACCAGGCAGAGATGAGCACTGCATAATAGAATCATAGAATCATTCAGGTTGGAAAAGACCCTTAAGATCACCTAGTCCAGTCGCTAACCCATCCCCACCATGCCCACTAACCACGTCCTTCTGTGTCACATCTCCACATTTCATGAACACCTCCAGCACTTCCCTAGGCATCCTGTGCCAGTGCACAGTCCACTCTTTCACTGAAGAAATGTTTCCTAATATCCAACCTGAACCTCCTCTGGTGCAACTTAAGGCTGCTAACTCTCATCCTAGTAGTTCATTTCTGATACCCTGCTCAGCAACCATATAAAGATCAAGTGTGACACAGCCTATATATGAAGCTATATCTTCAGTTTTAAAGGTTTTGTAGCACATCATCATGTCAATGCCCACAAGTCCTGGTCTGTGTCACTCAGCAGTGTGACCCCAGCAGTGGCCATGTTTGCAGGTGCCCTCTCACCATGTCCAGCCTCTCTGGAAGACGGTCTTCATTTCTCCTGCTGCTGTCTGTTATGGCCAGAGTACTGTAATAGATATCCTCTTCCTTTTTGTACCACTTGGAAGATGTTACTTTATCAAAAATGTTCCTAAACGTCTCAGTTTACTGACAACGGCCAATTAGCACTGATTTACTAAGAACTGCTAATGCCACGTTATCTCACTGCAGGTTACTGAGGTAAACCCAAATGATACGGCTGTATTTCATAATCAGCAGCACAACAGAACTAACAATCTTCGACTGATTCTGTGGCTGGCATTGACAAAAATCTATTGTGGAAAATTAAATCTGGCAGTACAATCAGATACAGTACTTTTCTCCCCATTGCTACTGAGTAGTGAGAAAATGTCTCATGCAGCAACTGGCCCATTCCCATTCTATGCTTTTAATCATAGCCAGTTGTTCAAAAGTCAAGTTACCAACCCGGGTACTTCTGATGCATCAGACCTGAAAGCAGCGGTTGCAATATGAGCAGTGCTACACAGCTCACAGATGGAAGATATGAACTGGGGATCATTCTCAGGTCAAAGATGTTTCGCTTCTTCTTAGGATGTTAGAGCATGACTGAGAGGTGGCATTCTGGACCTCCTTCACACACATATTTTGGGTAAGGGCATAAGTAACTAACTGACCAGTGCTCTTGTCTGCAGGACTTTGATATCCTGAACAAGATGGATTTTCCACGGAAAGAGCAGTTTTCCTGCTTCATTCTGTCATGCCAAGATGGTTCTGTTGAGATTAACTGTCATAAAGACATGATGTATGATGAAAAGAAAAGGAGAAAATTCCCAGTTGCCCTAAAATAAGTTAACTATGAAGTTTGTCTTTTCTAATTGACAATAGAATATTGGCAGTGTTTGTCTCTGGAGGTCTTGCACCCATGTACAATGTTGGGAACAAATCTAACCTGATTAGACCTGTGTTCTGATGCCACTGTGGCACCAAAGTCTGATGTTCTAATGACGTATTTAGCAACTTATATTTCCTCTCACTCACTGTGGAATTAAATGTCAAGTTAATTGATAATACATATAATCTGGCTTCTCATTAGCAGTGCGTTTTTAATTCGTTGCAGATTCCGTAATGCAGCCTGATCCAGTCTTAATAAAGTCACTATAAAAACTGCCATGTATTTGGTCAGAACAGAATTGGGCCGAAGGAAAGAGAAGGATGACAACATATCGGTTTGTCATTTGTTGACCACTGAAGGACTACAGGAGAAGTGTAACTTCTTTTCTTTTTGTCCTCTAGACTCAGTTATGGGCAGTCAGGATTTTCTATTAGTTTAATGCTGTTTAGTGGATACAAGCTCCTCAACTTGTATGTCTTACAAAGAAATAACAAAAGAGGAAATCAGTTAGTATTATGGGATCGCTCATGCAATCTCATGTTCATTGCTGTAATACCAAACTTTATAATACACACAAGTCCTCAGGAACTGACTGTAAGTCAATGAAGCTTCTTGAAATTTATCATACTCCAAGTGGTGTTGCTGTGCTTTTACAGCTTCAAACAGTCACTCAGACAGTCCAGATGTAAACACATCAAGTGATATTTATAACTTTGGCAATGATCTTTATCTCTTTGGGGGTCCTACAGCTCTGGAATTTGTTTTCTGTCACAGGCCAAATGTCCTGAGACCGATGTTGCAAGTCTGGGTTACCACTGGAAGGGCAGAAAAGATTTGAGGTTTTCCAGTACTTGTTTTGCCAATAGCAGACTGCAGTGAATTATATGCTAGTTCTGTGGTTGAAATTCTGTGAATAGTACATAGGAGTAGGTGTCCTCTTTTACATTTAAGTAAACAAACAAACATTTTGGAGAGAGAAAAATAAGAATCAGTTTGAACGAGGACAAAATGTCCCAGCTTGTTCCCTGGCACACTCTCCTTGCTTGTTATTTCTGTATACAAATGATCATCATTTTAAGATAGCTTCAATGGGGATCAGTTGTAAAGCAGCTTCTCTGCTTATGGAGAGATTGGCACCTGTCTGTTCATCCCTCCCCACTTCAGCTTTCTCAGGCCCTGGGAAAGGATCACCCCGCATTTTGCCAGCAGCAGAGCACTGCTGGCTTTCATTAGTCAGGGCCAGATTCTTTCACTTTTGTTCGCAGTGATTAATGCTCAAAGAATACAGACTTCTTGCAGAATTCAATGTGCAGAGGCTCCAGGCTCAGATATAGACCCTAGTAACAAAGTATCTGCTGTTTGACTGTGCTCCACCTCCCTCGCTCAAACTGGCATGGAGGGGGTGGGTGTGGGGGTAAATCAAGCTTTTCTTCTGCTCGTATGACATATGGTAATTTATTATTAATAATAAACTGTATTATCAAAGCACCTAGAAGCAGAAACTGGATGGAGCAAAAATACAGTCTTTGCCCTCAGGAGACTGCGTACTAAATATAAATCAAGATACCAGTGGAGAGAGGAGTTAATTGCGGTAAGAAGGGTAGCGTGCAAGAGGACAATGAAACAATGCTGGCCAGTGTAATAACTACTGGTGTTCACACAGTAGAGTTAAGTTTGGAGGCACTGACACAAAGCAATTTACAAGACGGTCTCAAGGGAGGTTAATGCGATATCTTAATATATTCAGAGGACCAACTGCCAACCATGAGGGGCAGTTTTAGAGAAAGCATGCCAATGTAATGAAGATGTAATGAGTAGACAATGAAAGCTGGAATCCTGTGCAGACTGTGGGAATCAAGCTTTTAATATCGAGCAAATGATAGATAGGGGAAGGCCTACAGCCTTCAGCCAAGTGGCCTCCACTGGATGCAATGTAAAGGCAAGTGAGCTGCAATGAACAGTGACAGCAGGGCACTGCCAGGGTATTTGCCTTTGGGATGCACTGCAGTAGACCAGGAAGAGTAAATGAGAAAGAGATGAGATGAAACACAAGGGATAGAAGGTTTTCTAGAGCAACCGTGATTTTCACCCAGCAAGCTCCTTCTGACATGATCAATTTATTACAGTATAAAAGTTAGAAAACATTTTCTTTTTCCTCCTTTCCTTCCTTCCTTCCTTCCTTCCTTCCTTCCTTCCTTCCTTCCTTCCTTCCTTCCTTCCTTCCTTCCTTCCTTCCTTCCTTCCTTCCTTCCTTCCTTCCTTCTTTCTTTCCTACCTTTTTTTTCAGTAGAAAAGAACTGCCATTTAGCTATTTTTACAGTGGAGTGGGATCTTCACATGCCAGCCAACCTTAACTTGGACTTCTCTCCACTTCTCAAGATGTAGATAGCTCCTGTACATTTTTTCCAAATAATCTTTCTACCTTTCTTACTTTGCCTGCTTAACTCAGTCTACCATGTCATACGAGAATGGAGTTAGGAGTTGAACTACGTGATCCCTATGGGTCCCTTCCAACCCAGGATATTCTATGATTCTATGATTCTACTGCTGAACTCCACGGTAAGGCCCTGTGTGAGAGGCAGGAGTTCTGTGAGTGGTGAAAAAAGGGACAGGGAGGTAGCTGTGAAACAGATGGTTGTTGTCTAAGTAAAAAGAGCACTCTAGTGCCCACCTCTAGCAGGAGAAAAAACTTAAACTGAAATTCTCTCTGACCTGCAGCCACAAAAGTCCGTGCCTATCTCTCAGCAGAGAAGAATGGCCAAAATGAACCAAGTGCCAATAAACTTTTGCTTCCTTTCATAAGATGCTCTGTGGGCATCTTTAAAATACAGTATATTGCAGATACAAAAGCATAGGCTGGGCAAAGATGGTCGCTGTAGAAACAGTTCTTCAAAGCTTAAGCAACTGGGAACGTGGAATACATTTTATGTGCCTAAATACAGTATTTTTTAAGAGCTTGACATTTTGAGATGATTAATGTATCTGAAAAAGTGCACAGATATGTTGAAACAAGAAATGTCTCAGCACAGAATATTGCCCCCATTCTTCTCATTCTAGCTTCTGTGATCTGTTTTCTTTTTCTCCACTTCTTAGTTGCTTGACAAAAATATACTATTCTAAATTACATCTTTCTTTGCTCTCAAAGTGCTCATTTCCTTAATATTGTATTGGGACCTTGTATAAACCAGAACTTTTTTTAAATTTTATTTCAAGTTTCCAGCTGTTATTATCATCACAGTTGAAATAATTGGAACATTTGTGTAAGAAAGCTTTGCAGCAGTCAGTAGCAATTTAGCACATAGCGTATCTGGATATTGGTTCAGAGACCTGAGAGCTTGTTCTTTTTTTTTGTATAACTCTCCTGGATTACACAGTCAAACTTGATCAGCTTTGACAACAGGTTCTAACAACAAAGCAGTGGAATTGTTGCCAAGACCAACTTAGTTATAAGTAAGAACTTCAGCTATGCAACAGCTCATGTGCACACACTTCTCCAGATTTTAAGCTACTGACTGATGGGCAGATATTGCCAATAACAATATGTTGTGAGCTGTGCATTTTTACAGAGCTTCCTTTGCTACTTGCTGCACATCTACTATTTAACAGATTTTTGAAAATATTGAATGGAATTGAAATGCAGCCATTTCTGGAATTTTGCATAGCAGCTGTGTGATGGCAAAGCAATGCCACTAACAGTTTTTTACAGGAAATAAAGAATGTCATCTCCAGTTGCAATAAGGGATAGGATTTCAGATAGGCAAATTCTAATGACCAAAGTTACAATTTGGCTGAGGCACAAGTTAACTCCTATTAACCTAAATAATTATATGAGGTCTTTAGTCATTATATTAAGACTGATTTTAAATTTCTTTTTGCTACCCCTGTAAACAGGGGCAGGTCAGCTGGTCACAGCATTGTCCGGGTCTTACATGAGGAAAATCTGGTTGCCATTGAGCATCCTTTCCCAAAGTCCCACAGGGAAGGTTTTCCCTAGCAGACCTGAGCCCACCTAAGCCCTCTCCATCACACAGCTCTGGCCTTACAGTGATCTGTGTTCCAGCAGTGGTACCCTAGTTCCTGCTGGTGTTAAGTAACTTAAGCTCAGGAAGAATGCTTGTTTCATGACATTTAACAAATCTGGGTATTCCCACTGAGAAGCAGGATGTTCACGCTGTGAATAAGGGGCTGGCCTAGGTGGATCTACAACTCTTTCTATCCAAAAATGTCTCTGTTTCTGTGAGAACATTTTGGTAATATCAGGCAGCACCTGTATTCCATTAACTCCAAAAGCATTTCATTGTTTACAGTAACCAGGAAATGTCGATGTCTGTGTTAGATTAACAAATCAGCAGTAACAACTGTAGTTTCAGATTTTAGAGCTGAGCTGAGAGCGGTTTGCTGTGAGTTGCTGAGGGCTGCCCTTTTTTTAGTTGAAACACGAACAGGCCCATTGTACTGCCCTCAACACTGCTCAAGACAGCAGGGAGGAATAAAGTTATCAAAGGATGTCCGATATTGGCTCGGTAATGGCTTCGTATAATTGGGTAGGTAAAACATAAATAGCTGTGAACTGGAAGTCTAAAACTGGTCTGTGACACCAAATCTGTAGCTTCTTTACCTTTATTTTACTTACACTGTTCTTACCTTTTGCATGTAGCTGAGTGGGTTCACAAAATCGCCTAATTTCAATCAATATTCAGTATCTTGGAAACAAAGCTGTATTATATCTTTATATGGACAATATTACATACATACAGGCAGCAGAATTTAAGACAGCACCAATGTGCTGCTGTGTAATCATAGTCTCCATGAAAGAATGCCACTGTGAAAATGAAATAGTCCCCACCACTTCAAGCAAAAATTATTGTGATCTTTCAGAGAGCCCAACTTCTCCATGTAAAAAGCAAAAGAATCTATGCTATTTACCTGTTCACTTTTAACAGCATTTTAACATGATATGAAATTACCATTACATAAATAGAATCATCAAACACCATGGGAGAAAGCTAGAAAATATTAAGATACTCTTGTTTTCTCTCTTGGGATGGAAAGTTGTTCATTGCAAAGCAGCTTAATTCCCGAGAAAGGCAAGAGCAGGGACTGCTCTGTCACTGCCCAGTGTGCCAAAGGCAGAGCTAGAGGTCATGTTCCCATCACCTGCCACACTGTACCACAATGGGACTGGACCAACAAGAGTCACTGGCTATTCCCAATTTCTATTCTGAAATGTTGCTGGATGGTTTTGCAGGGATATAAAGGAGCTCACTGCTGTCAGTCAAGTCATAAAGAATACAATTTCATCTGGAAAACATTATTCTCCTTTAGGACTTACACAGATTTGGATTATTCTCCTCCCTCCTCCTCCCTGCCCTATCGCTCATCTTTTATAGCTGAGCGGGGTAAATGCAAAGTGGGTAGTATACAAAACTAGAAAGTCACAGTAGCACTTTGCTCTACTTTGTACAGGATGAAATTACCTTTTAGTACACAGCTGATGAAACTCAAGGTTTTCTCTAACATCTCTAACAAGGGGCAGGCTCCATTCCTACAAAGACTGACCTAATCCTAGAATCACAGAATGATAGAATCATAGAATGGTTTATGTAGGAAGGGACCTTTAAGATCATCTAGTTCCAACCCCTGTGCTATAGGCAGGGACACCTCCCTAGGTTGTTCAAAGACCCATCAAGCCTGGCTTCAAATGCTTCTAGGGAGGGGGCATCCACAGCCTCACTGGGCAATCTGTTCCAGTGTCTCACCACACTCACAGTAAAGAATTTCTTCCTAATATCTAGTCTAAATCTACCTTCCTCCAGTTTAAAGCCATTTCTCCTTGTCCTGTCACTACATGCCTTTATAAAAAGTCCCTCCCGAGCTTTCCTGTAGGTCCGCTTCAGGTACTGAAAAGCCACTATAATGTCTCCCTGGAGCCTTCTCTTCTCCAGGCAAGAGCCCCAGCTCTCTGCCTGTCCTGGTGGAGGAAGTGCTCCAGCCCTCTGATCATCTTTGAGTTCTTCCTCTGTACCCACTCCAACAGCTTCACGTCTTTCTTGTGTTGGGGGCCCCAGAACTGGATGCAGTATTCCAGGTAGAGTTTCATGAGAACAGAGTAGAGAGGCAGCATCATTTGTTTAAAAAAAAAAAAAAAATCCCACAGAATTTAGACTAAGCACAAGTAACAACTGTACATTAATGTGAAATTCTTGACTTGCTGTGGTAATTTTCAAAATTTCCATGTGCTTCACTGAAAACTGTGTCCAGCGTGCCCACTTTCCTTTCCCCATTCATTTCCATTGTGCACCTCAAGAATATGTGAGTATAACCTCCCTCAGATTCTGGCTGATTTGATGGTCCTTATCATTGGGAAAAAAGGTTCCAGCAATTTAGGGTTCTACTTGTTCTGTTCAATGGATATCCCCTTAGCTTAAACATGAGTAGAAATTTATTACTGCAATATGATTTCTCATAAGTAAAATGATTATATTTTCGATGCATATCATTCTTTACAGCCTTCTCTTTTGCAGTGCTGGCAATGCTGGAATGACTGTGATACAGTTCCCCAATTCTGTGATTACAGTACAATCAACACTGTTCTGTACGGTTCACATAAATTGGCATTTTATTTGCTTTTGTGACGAGTGCTGCAAATTGAACAGCTGCTTTCACTAGGCTGTTTTAATTAAGCTGTCCATGATGTTGGTTAGGCGGTTTTCTGAACTGGTAACACTTCATCAAGAATGTGATATCAGTGAATGCTTCAATCATTCCCAGCATTACCTCACACTTACGTAAATTGAAATCCCATTTGCTTTGAAGCTGTCAAATCACCTTGCTTTGGTGATCTGATTCTCAGTACCCAAGGAGATCTTGAGTTTTGCTGTCTGTTCACTCACTGTCAAGATATAGAAGCTTTAAATAATACTTTTCCTAGTAGAGGTCTTATAGGTGACCTATTATTAGCCTCTCTTATTTCTAAAGATGAACAAGTTTAGTGTAGCTGTTTATGACCTTTCATAAAGTTTTTGTTCAAGGACAAATATTTCCTTCACACGCTTTCATTTCTCAGGTTGTTTCCTATCTGTTTTGAAGATCTCTGGAATACTAGCTTGGAAAGCCCAGATAAGTTTTATCTCTTCCTGTTTTCTTATGAAAAAGCTGTTTCTCTTTTCTTTTACAGAGTCACAGTTGATCCTACATCTGTATTCTGACTGGGTGTATTATAGCTTCCTTTGCTGTGTTTTTTATTTTTTTATTTTTATTTTTTTCCAGAAATGTATGTGATCATTAATATGGGATGCTGTAATTGTTTTTGTTGCCTACAATGTCTTCCTTTCCTCTTTAAATATGGGTATTGTATTTATCACAACTGAGCTGATGAGTGTATCATTTTTATATCAACTTCTGACAGTACAAAGAGGACTCCAGAATATGCTTATGTTTGGGAATTTAGTCTGGAAATACCCTACCCAGGCATGAAAAAGCCATGATTTAAAGTCACCCACATTTATAGCTGATGTAATGGTCGATCATTATAGAATAACTGACCAGCAAGAGGAAAAACAAGAAAATGTTTTGATAGCAAGGTTAGGGAGATGAGTGTTATGCGTGGCTTTAGAGCTTGCAGAGCCCATTACCCATTTCACTGAGGACTTGGGAGCTCTGGAGGACACAGAGGTTTGGGGTGGAGCCAACAGAAGAGGCAGAGAGAAGACTACTATACTGTAAGGCATGGTGAGCAGGAGAGTAAGCAGATTGAGAAGCAACAGTACACTTAAGAGGAAACAGAATAGTCAGCGGAAATGGTAAGACAGGAGAAACTAAAACTAGACTTTGCAAAGAAGGATATAAAGAGAATGAGCTCAGATAAAAGAGCCCAGAAGACTATATGAAACAAATATGGTAGACAGGAAACATGCATAGTGTAAAGAAGTCTGTAGAGTAACAAAGTACTCCGATTACACACACACCGCTGTGTGTTTGTGCTGCTTGTTCAGGCCAACTGAATTAACAGAGTTAAACTGTTTTAAAATGCTCATTTTTACACTTCATTCTTTCTAGCAATATCTGAGTCAGAAAATCTAAGAAAATGTCAAAAGTAATAGATACAAGATTAATACACCTTAATATTAGGAACCCCTTGTTAAAAAGAAAACTAAAGGAGGTGAGGAGATGGAGGGGAAGGACTGTCTTATAACATCCCACCCAAGAACGGCTGCCTGGAAGAGCTGCTGGAAGAGATCTGTGGAGGAGGACTTGCTCCAGCTGGAAAAATTTTACACTCTGAGAGTGCCTCTCTCCTCCCACTGATAGAAAAAGTGCTCAGGGGGCCACTTTCAGTGGGATTTCAGTACTTAGCCAATGTAGGCTCATTTAAAAATCTCAGCTTGAGTATGAAAATCTCGGTTTCATTCTGTATTTTTGAAGGTCTCTAACGGATTTGAAAGTCGTCATGATTCTCAGTAGAATTTGTGTTCTGCAATCCTGTGAGTTATTTCTCCTTTTGTTCTTTTCTAACACAGGCACGTTTTGATGTGGAAACACTGGAACTGTTTTGCTGTAAAATAACATCTTTTCTCTTGTAGCACCAGCTGTAAAACATGAACACCTTGTTGAATCACACCCCAGAAATCTGAAATGGGAGCCCTGCCAAAGCTCTGGGCTTCCTTTTTGCTTTGACTGTGGCACAGCTCTTGAGTCTGCTCGTATCATGTTCTTACCGCTTACGCTTTTCAGACACCTCGGCCAAACTCCTTCCCAGTGCAATTCTCTGAACTCAGTGGGGCTGCAGTAGAAGTGAACTTGTCTCAGTATGTCTGTAAATTAACCAGCCATTTAAGTTGGAGAGTGTCACTGATAAGCACTAACAGCACAGGAGTGGCAAAAGGAAGATATCTCCCAGTTAGTTTTGGACAGCTGACATGAACTTAGCTGTCAGATAAGTCTTATGGACTGTGGGAAATGCTGACTGAGAACAGTCACACTCGCTGCCTGTAACCTTAGGAGGAAAACAGAGCAGGAATTCAGAGGAAATATCAACATTATCTGCTCCCTCTGCCCTACGAGCCTGGCAATCCAAACTACAACTGCGTATCAACTGCCTCTGTCCGCCCATGGCCCAAACAAATGTCTTTTCTTGGCAAAGTTTTTCCTCATTTTTAGGGACAAGAGAGGAGGCACAGAGAAGAAAAGAGTCTCAAGTGTGTGGAGGGGAGAGCTTTCTGCCAAAAAAACAGGGACTGCTTTTCTGTATCATTTAAAGGACAGTCCTGAAACATTAAGACAGGTAAGACATGCAGAAAGGTGACTGCATTCCAAAGGACAGGTTTTCCAAAGGACACCCCTGTACAACAGAGCTCCAGTGCTTCATCGCCTTGGTCTCTGCTGATGTTGTCAGTGATGGTTTGCCACACAGCTCAGTAAAAGGGGCGTCAAACCCAGGGGAACAAGACTGCTCAAAAGGAATACTCATGCCCATCCAAATTGAATCACCTAGGAATAATGTGTAGCCATTACACACCAGCACTTGAAGAGAAACAGTATTTCCTCCCCATGCTCATAATCATTAAAGACTCCAAAGGTGGGCCCAGGTGAATCTAATGAGGTTCAACACAGCAAAGTGCAAGATTTTGCTCTTGGGCCAGAGGAATCCCAGGCATATATACATTGAAAGTTACTTGAAAGTAACCCTGCAGAGAAGGATCTGAGGGTCTTAGTGGATGAAAAACTGAACATGAGCCAACAATCTGCTCTTGCAGTTCGGAAAGCAAATGGTATCCTGGGCTCAATCAGAAGAGGAGTGGCCAGGGGAGATAGGGGAGGTGACTGTCCCTATCTACTCTGCCCTCGTGAAGCCCCATTTGGAATACTGCCTCCAGGCCTGGGGCCCACAGTACAGGAAAGACAGAGAGCTGTTGGAGAGGGTCCAGAGGAGAGCCACAAAGATGATCAGGGGGCTGGAGAAGACAGGCTGAGGGAGCTGGACCTGAAAAGAGAAGACTGTGGGGCCTTCCAATACCTAAAGGGAGCCTAAAAACAAGAGGGGAGCCAACTCTTTGAAAGGGTAGATAATAGCAGGATAAGGGGAAATGGTTTTAAGTTGAAGAAGGGAAGATTTAGGTTGGATGTCAGGGGGAAGTTCTTTACAGAGAGAGTGATGAGGTGCTGGAACAGGCTGCCCAGAGAGGTTGTGGATGCCCCGTCCCTGGAGGTGTTGAAGGCCAGGTTGGATGGGGCGCTGGGCAGCCTGGTCTGGTATTAGATGTGGAGGTTGGTAGGCAGGGGAGTTGGAGCTTCATGATCCTTGGGGTCCCTTCCAACCCAGGCCATTCTATGACTATGGTAAGTGATCATAAGACACAAAGTCTATCAATACCTAAGGAAGCACAGTATCTTCCATATATACACCCTAGCAAGGCAGACAACAAAAATAGCACAACAACAAAAGCAGCAAATGAAAAAGTGTGCTTTAAAATGCTACTGAGTATTTTAAGTTTTCCAGTACATCAGGCAGACACCAAGTGTACTGCATCCATTCTGCCTTATAAGTAGGTGAAAATACACAAGAGGAGAAACATGAGTTTAACTGTGGAAATTCAGCTTACATTTTTGCTAAGAGTCCAGAGAGCTGTAAATCAAAGATTTAGAAAAGCATGCATTAGTCAGCAGACAAGAAGGAAAGAAGACAAACAGCAAACTTTATGCAAAATATATTTGCAAAACAAAAAAATGCCAACATTCGCACTCTGCTAGTGATGTCAAACTGTGCTGTGTGTCTGCTTTACCTATGAAAAGACAACGGAAATCAAAACAAGCAGCAAAGAACTCCTGGCAGGATGGGGATCACAACTAGGGTACCACTTGGCCCATGAACCAAAGTGCAAGAAAATAACCTCTTCACAAATTATTTGAATGTTGACTTCAATGTAAATGTTTAAACCTTCACATTTTTATACGAAGAAAATGATCAGTAACGTAAAGCTGTGATGTTTGTGAAGGATGGACTGCCAACATGCCTCAAAACAATTTAGTTAGCAGTCCAAGTAAGGTGTAGTTTTAAGACTTAGCTAAAAGAAACAATACATATTTCATGAAGCATAATGTTTCTCAGCTTCCCATTTTCTCAGATTAGTGGAATTATACGAGGCAGAAATGCTGCATCATGTATCTTTGTACATCCTTACAGATATGATTTATTTTCTATCCATCTGTAAATGTATCATTAAAAGACTAATCCTATCCTCTCCAAGTTGCCAGTTACTGCAATCAGCACAGAATCAGGTTCTTCAAATTCAGAATCCTTAAAATGCTACAGGAAAACACTGCAAGGTTCTATGCTAGAACTGGTTTACAGAATTAAGGCAATTTTAAAAGAATTTTATAATTATCAATTGGAATTGGAAAGTATCCCTGCCTATGGCAGGCAGCTGGAGCTAGATGATCTTTAAAGTCCTTTCCAAAAAAAAAAAACCAAAGACGTACAGATGGCCATTTTTCTGTCTTTTTGTTTGTCTCTAGCAAGTGTTATCTCAGTGATAATTCCATACCACATATGATCACATGTTACAGGAAGGACTGAATTTAAAGTAAGGAGAAATCCTTACAGCCCCTAGAAGCTGTAGACTTCTTAGTAGTAAGTTACTACTAAGCAATAGGTTACTCTGAAAGTAATGTCTCATATTTATTGCCATGGAAAGAGCAACAGATACAAAGAGCATAATAACACTGTTTGATAGAGCAAATTCTCAGCTACAAAACACTATTTTTCAATAGAATCACCACCATGAGCTATGTGTTTTTGCCAGCACTCAACAAGAGCCCCTATTCTGCACTCGTAAAAATCTGTAGCAGAGGAGGTGACCACTGCTGCTGTCACCACTGCTGAAATGCACCACCACCGTCTCACTGTGCTCACATCCACTGTTTGGTCTCCATAAACGTTCAGCAGGTGTCAATGACTGTCAGTGAGTACCAATTTTTTCCGCACGGAGGAACTCAATGCCATTCCTTTGTTCCATAAGCCATGTCACATGCCATTCTATCAGACTGCCCCTCTGCTGCTATCTGTCACACAGCAACAAAATGTAATGGAATATTGGTGAGAAGGTTCAACCTCTACTGCCATACCATCAACATCCGCCTCTTGACGATGTGGGCCAAGAGAATAAAATAAACTTTTTGAGCAGCCGTCATACAATGACAACTGTAACTGTCTGAGTAATTAAAAATATACTACCAATTCTATTTCATGGAATAAATGAACTTTAGTCGACATTGCTTACCAATAAATTCAGCATTTCTTTTTAAATTTCCACAAAGAAGTCACCCAATCTAAATTCCAAACAATGTGCACTTTGTAGCTAGTCCTTCTTATTCATCAATTTGTGGCTGATACTAAAAACCTTCTCAGCAATCAGGCAGACCTGTTCCTGGCACAGAGTGTGCTGGGCAACTTTTCAACTATTTAATCATCTTGCTTGATTTTGTACCTGGACTGTATTGGTGCTTAAGTCAACTTGGTATAAAACCATTAGTTTTCACAAGAATTACACCATGGAAAATGTTGTGCTTCTACCTTAAAAAAGTTTTTCCTGACATACATACTAGCCTTCTAGAGTTGAGTCCTTGGAAACAAAGAAATACTTCAGGGTGTGTATGTACCTAATATAAACAAATTCCAAATAAAAGAGTAAAGCTATTACCTTCCTAGCCCCCATGTCAAAACCAACACTGCACCAAGACCAGAAGAGTAGCATCAGAGCCATTTAACAGTAGCCACATAGAAAGCAACCTTTTTGCTACCTGATTTCTTGAACCTGCCTTTCTTATTGCTCTACCTTCATAAAGATACCAAGCCAAGTTCACAACTGATAAATGTCATTACATGCAGTAGAATGATGCATGTGATGGCTTTGGTATGACTATTGTGCTTGTTTGCAGCTCCTGCCTCCTCCTAGCACTGCACTTCAGTTGTGGTTTGACACCGTGGTTGAAGTTTTCATTGTGCTGAGTGCTCAGTAAGCACTCAGCACAACATCTGTACGAGCACTTCTGTCTTAGCTGCTTGCTGGCCTGGTGGAATCTAATACAGAAAACAGGAAGGACAAAAACTGGGTGAATTTCAGTTGAAAAGCTTGCAAAAGCAACTCTGTGGTTTCTTAGGAATTTGTCCAGGCAGCTGAGTTACCACTGCGTGATTCTCTGTCCTCCTCTAGTGGTCCCACCATAGTTAGTAAGAGGCTCCTGCACTCATTGCTTGCCTAATGTCAGTGAGGTTATTACTTAAGTGCCAAAGTGCTGAGGCTCACACCTGAAGATCCCAGGTGCAGTAACACCAGAAGCAGTAATGGGGTTCATAACTCTTATCTGTGTGAAAGTGGAAAGTGATGTCACTGTGAGCCACAGAGGCATTAATTTGGCTTTGCCTGCCTGGTGTGCAAGCAAAGAAACCAGACTTTTTTCCTAGGCCTTTCAGGGAGGAACTACAAATCACACTCACATAGCACAAAACCCCATGAGCTACTCCTTAGCATTTGATGCTAATAGATAGCAAGAACTGAACCAAGAGAATTGCTAGATGACAGTGATGCTGTCTGGTGACGAACACGGCCCACTGGAGCACAAGGCTTGTTGAGAAGGCTTCCTGTGTCAGGAGGACACTCCTCCTACACAGCTCATTCTTCCACACATCTGTCTCAGAGCTGTGGTGCTCAGTCAGCACTATAAAACAGTAACGATTTACTTTTTACCCTGCATACTTTAAAGTGTTTAACCTTTACAGTCCCCAGCAAGTAAAGTATAAGTACACAGCTTATGCTGCAGTTATCACAGAGGTCTGAGGGAAAGGTCTACTTGAAATAGAAAACAGATCTATGATATATATATATCTTATTATACAATGAAAATTTTCCAGATATTTTTGTTACAATTGGAATAAATGTTAAACATCAAAATGTGCCCTCTTCTGTGCCTCCTGGAAATCCTGAGTTTAAAGAGAGTTGGTTGCTCAGATGCAATGCAGCTGCATATGGCTGTTTGACTTGAAAAGCCTACAGCCCACTGACTGACCTCAGCTGCTGGGAGCAGTACTCTCCTACTCAATAAAAGGCCAAACTTTGGAGCAATTTATCAATTGCATGAGATCATTTCCAGCAAGGATACCATCAGAAATTTCCAAGTCTCAAGAGAAGATACAAACCCGAATCCATCTATCAGCTTAGTGTTCAACTCTTCAGCAGTCCAAGGTGTAAAGAAAAATGAGTTAAAGTAGGAAAGCTGTTAATAATATCTTCATCCTGACACCAACCACTTTTTGCACTTATTAAGTCTATTTCACTACATATTTTCAATCATAGGAGATATATTATTTTTAAGATTTAACAGCTCTAGTCTTTCAAATATTTTTCTTTTATTTTTATTACAAATATTGACAAAAAATCTAAGTTACTGAAAGAGTTGAATTGGGAAATGGAGGAAGATATTTAGAAGGGCACTGAGTATCATTTTGTGTATAAAATGTCTATACACTACTTTGTTTTGTTTTGTTTTGTTTTGTTGGTGAAGTTTCCAGTGTAAGATTCAAAGCATTTCTTAATAGTTCAAACTTTCATGTAAAGCTCACATAGTAAAACAGTAAACATGTATGTTTTATCTTTTTAGAAATAGCAGTATCCTGAAATACGTATAAAGGTTTCTTATTTTACTCATTTCCATTGCAAGAGCTGAAGACCACAGTTTGCCTTCAGTGCCTCAGTACAACAGGAGGAGCTGGAAAGCAAAGATTTTCCTATTCAGAAGAAGCAAGGAGTTTGTTCTGTCATTACTGATTCCAAAAGGAATATAAAGGCAGGAAGAACCAATCTTACTGCCTAATATTAGGAGCCAAATGGAACAGAAGCACAGGAGTTGAACAGAAGCCAAAGGAAAGGACCCTCTCACGCACTGGCAACAGAAGAAGGACCAAGTCTACTTGCTTCTAAATTGAGCCATACAGCTATTCAACAGGCTATTAAACAGGCCAAGGCCACCAAACACCTGGTGGCCTATTCACTAATTTATTTTCACTATACTACTGTGGGAGAAGAGCCTGATAATTTTTCAAGCCAAAGTAAGCATCTTGTCTTCATTTTGGAAACACATCCAAGTGACCCCATTCACCTTTCTAGTAAATGCACAGGAGCTTTGGATGATAAGGCTTTATTTTCCCTGGTTTATAACACCAGAATTTCATCTTGGGTAAACTTGTGTATCTGGAATAACAGCAGCATAGGTCACAAGTACTGTCTCAGCCTAGGACAGACTGCAGTGTCCAACCCCACTGTTGCTCTCTTGTGCAGAAGGTAGGACAGGGAAGCTCATGGATATAACCTCAGCTCCATCTCCAGCAACTGCAGGCTTCCATATCAGGTAAAGGGCTCAACCATCTTCTCCATTGCCACAAGAGCAAGAAGAAAACCCCAGAACTGAGGATGGTTCTGTGAGCCCTATCCATTTTCCAGTTCAGTCTTCCTTGCTGCAGTCAACCTGTATCTCCTGCCTGGGGAATGTAGCATGGGTAAAATATAAACATCAACATAAGTCTTTATATGACTAACAATATGCAGTCATTGGGAAACACTGAATGGGTTTGACCTGATGAGACATGCAGCATCTAGCAAGGATCAGATGGAGTTGCAGTTTCTAGAATCAGGCCTTTTGTGGGCAGTGGTCATTCAGCTGCCATATAGGTCAGTTTTAGTTTCTCAAGTAAAGGAGATCTCTTCTCGAAGTCAATTAGCAGCATGCCTGAACAAATAATGCAGGATCAAGCTATTTGTTAAGCTCTGGAACCACATCTGCCTCCATCTGAATTTCATAACACATCAATAAAGGATACCTGGGGGCCAAGGTCACCCGAGGACTTTATCATATTACTGCAGTGCACCATCTTCCCTGCCAGCCCATTGCTGCTCTGCTAGAGACTATATTACCATGCATCAGCAAATACACCAGCACGCTGCTATATTTAGTGCTTCATACACATCACTGAAGTACAGGATGTTTCAGCTTTTAATCTGACTTCAAATTTTTGTTAGCAAAGTAAAAGATCTCATTTTCCCTACCAGTGATGAAGTGTGCTCTGTGTTGGTCGTCTTGAGCTATGCAGTGCTAACTTTAAAATACACCAGGCAGCCAGAATGCTCAAGCTGAATAATTTTCACTAAGAGGTATAACAGGAGATGGTAAGAATGCATACCATCAGCCAGTCAGGTTTTAACAGTGATTACCATAGGCTAAAAACAACATTTCTTCATCAATCTGATGGCAAGAGAAGCAGCTCACCGAAGTGCTCTCCATAGCACCACAGCAGGCAATTAAAGCACCTGAGGAACAAATCTAGAATGGGGCCAGGGGCCAGTGGTGAAGGACTGCCCTGTGCCAGGTGTTATGGGCCTGGAAGTATGAGAAGAAAACCATTGGCGATGACAACTGGGACAGAGTGCTATACTGCACAGTGATGGAAGTGGGGCAGTCCTACTAAGGGCAACACTCATCAATGACAGCAAGTATGTGACAGTGGTTAGAATAACAACTTAGCATCAAGAGAGCCATGTTCATTCTGGAGGGGTTGGGTGAATGAATCCAGCATTTTAAAAAGTCTTGCTAAAACCACAGAATAGGATATTTTTGATTTATTTGTAAAACTTAACATATTCCTGTCACCATGTACAAAGAGTACAGGTATGAACTGTCCTCCTGTCTCCTACTTCCAAGCAGATCAGACAGTTTGCTGACCTGCAGCCTAATGGCAAGCCTATGTGAAGGAGATCCAAGCATTTTGGTTAACACACAGGCAGACACCCACTAAAAACTGAGGAAATGGAAGCATAAAAATTTGCATTTATTTGTTCAAAGGAAAAAAAAAACCACACACACACACAAATGAGAGAGGATGACAGTAGTCCAAATGCGGTGCATGTGGTGCAAAAAAAAATTGAGCTTGAGGAGGAGAGTTCTGTACTCTACACATGACACAGGCAGGAAGGGGTTTCTTCTCACATGGGAAATTCCGAAACAGAAAAAAAAGCCAGAAGGCAGAGAATGTATCAGAAATGTTTGTGAACTGCTGAGCTGAAAGGAACTCTCTTCCTCAGCCTTAGACATAATTTTTGCCAATTTGGTAATTTAAATAATATGTTGGCTGTAACCTAAATCATGCCTTGCTTTAACATAACTCATATTTCAAAGCCCAGATTTTTCAAAGTTAAAAAAAGAAAAAATCAAACTTCTGCCTCTGAACACTGTTAGAAGATCCCATGTCAAGATGTGCACACCTATTATACAGAAATGGCTGCAAAAAGGAACTCACAAATGCAAACCTTTCCTGCAAAGTGCTTCAGTTTGAAGGAATTGGCATTTTCTGCCCAAAGTGTTTTAATTGATAAGCTCATTACCAGCTCAATTTCTATGAGTAAAGTTCCACCTCCGTTACCAAACCAAACCTGTTACTTGACATTTTTCTTTCATGCTGGCAGCTATCAATTTTTATCAAATTTTCAGCCATCATCTTCTAGCTGCTGGATGGGTGCTAATCTTCATCTTTTCTTCAGTGACCAAATTTATGTTATCACAAAACAATTCAAATATTTATCACAGTCAAAAACAGGAGCACTGTTAACATAATCATCTTTCTTTGTCACAAAGAGGTTTTGATCCCAGCAGTGCAAACAATTGAAAATTGCTAAATCAATCTCAAAACTGATCGAATTTCTTAGCTTTGGAAAAGCAAGGCATATTTTCCACTGGCAAATGTCATCACAGAATGAATACTCATATACCCTATGAAGCAGAAAAAAATAATTGTGCACAGCACTTGAATGGAAATACTTAAACCTATACTATGTTCAGCAGCCTCCATGTATGTATTGAACTATGTGAAGCACCTGAGCACAGTGTTGCCTGTGTTTCTGCTCAGTTTTCTAGGCCAGGACTCCTGGTAGCACAGCCCCTTCATCGGCAAAGTTGGCTGCAAAGGGGCTCGTTCTGCTCCTTACGGGGCTGTGCTGGCCTTGGAAGGAGCTGAGGGTGCCATTCGGAGCAGAGGCAAGTGCTGCTTTGAGCAAGGAGAAATCACTGAGTTAGCAAACTGGCTTTGCTAAGTCATCTGGGGACAGATGGATAATTACAACAAAGATGTCCAATTGCTTTCATTTTAATTGACACACACTGCATACACATTGACTAATGAGACAGAAAAAGAAGTAGGAAATGGGGAGCTCCAGAGGTCAGCTGTTTTGTGATTTATTTAAGTAGTGCTAGCTGGCAAAAGCTTCTGTGGGAATGAGGATTTCCTTAGACTTTGGGGACATTTCTTCTTGCAGAGCTGTGGGGCTGTTATTAACTTTCAGTAATCTCACATTTTGGGAAGCGTTTTCTTTTCTCTATAGTTCCTAATTGTGCTTATTACAACTTAATAAGGACATTTACCCTCAATTGAGCAAATCATTCAAGCAGTTGCTTACTCTCCCCTGCAATGAATTGGATTTGTCAAATGCAGACTTAATTGCGTGTTAAGTAGCTTGCTGAATCAGGACTTCTGTGAGCATTGCTGCCTACCTAAACCTTTCCTTAGCTCCTGGCCTGCTAACAGAAGTGGAGGTCTGCATATCAATTTTTATAACTCTGCCAATTGCTCTGATCCCAGTACTCTGCAGGATGTCAGCTGTAAATAAATCATTTTCCCATACCAGTCAAACACTCCAATGCTGTTAATATTGCCCACCCCATCGACTGCAAGTGAGCTCATGCTGGTGAATGATACATGCATCGTGACTCTGCCACTGGGGGCAAGGCTGGAACAGTGCTTATATTATTTGCATTTACATTTTATATGATTTTGCAGAAGGAGCCCGCCACCAACCTCTTCTAAAGAGGATTCATTCACATACATCAACACACCACAAGCCTTTCAGTGCCATGGCAAAGCACTCTTGCTCCTCCCTGACACTGACAACAAATACTTTGTGTTACCTTTGTTATCACAGAGCTGATGTTTCAAGTTATAAACTCAAGGTTGCTGAATTATCAGCTTTCCTAAGAACCGAATAAGTCTTCTTCATGACCGAAGGCATGAAAGTAATCATAGCAAGTGTACAAAATAAATAAAACTTGGAATATCAGCAATTCTCATAGGTTTTCCATCAATGCATACATCTGCATGAGTCACCAAGTGACAATGAAGAAGTAATGCCATGTCTTACCTGCTTTCTCCTTAGACAGCTTCTGAAACAGCATCTGCAAGAAAAAAATATTTTTTGTTTAATAATTTCCTTCAAATAGGTAGCATGTTTCATGATGACAACACATGCAAGTCTTAAGAATTGTCACCACCTTACGAAGTTCATCAGATTCAGAATTAATCACAAAAAGTCACAGGGAACATCTAAGTTGACTTGCTAAGGTCAGCCTGGTGCTCATCCCTGGCTGGGTTGCTGTCACGCAGGCAGTGAGTTCAGAGCTATCCTTCACACAAGCAGAGCATGCAGAACAGGAACACACGTGGCCCAGCACACCACAGCCTGGCTGCTCATCTTCTGGTCATCCTGGTCCCTTTGTCTGAGGGATGTAGCCAAAATGACTTTCAAAATTGTGTTCTTCATATTTTTCATCACCCTGCTCCAGGTACCATTTACAATTTAAATGGAAGCAGTCCCATTAATGTAATCCTTGGATGTACCTCTTGGTCCATTACTTTTCTCTTTAACAGCCTTCCATGCCCAAATCAGGAGGTTATTCTCACTTTAAGCCAGCAGTTAAATGTGCATCATCCACTCTCCTTTCATGTGATAGTTCTAACAACTCTGAGCAACACAGCCTGCAAATGAAACTAGCACACTGCATGAAACTGAGCCCAATCTTTAAACAAAGCGAAGGCTGAGCTGATTCTTCCAGATAGCAGTGAGCTCATAGGTGGGAGCTGCCCAGCCTGCTACCAGTCTAAACAGCAGCCTCTGCCTGCAGTGACACACTGCCAGTGCCTGCTATAGGTTCGTCCCCATATGGACAGCCATCTGTGTGTGTCTGTCAGATGCACTGACTGCTCTGTTATCCATACAGTAAATATCTATCCATACAAACATGCTTTTTGTTTACCTTTTATTCAGTGAAAATCTTTACTGAGATATTGGAAAATTCCTCCTCTGAACACAGAAGAAAATTGCTTGAGCATTTCTGTTAAGCAACAGGGAAAGCACAGGTGGGATAGGTAGAGCAGGCTATAGTTGTTGTCCTTTCTGCAAGACAATTTCACTGTAAAACAAGCCCCTTACTCAGTATGAAGGTCTGCTGGAGCCACAGCTGAAGTTGGTTTGCCTTTAGCCCACAGGGGCCATGTGAGGTGGTCACTTCCAGGCCAGAAATCACCAGTAGCTGAATCCGACCCAGGCTTCTTTTCAAATTCCTCTTCCTCTAGATCTTCTATAGCTCAGAAAGAATGAATGGGCTTTTTGGCTCAAGTCACCTCTGCATTGGCCCATTCTGCAGAGCTGAAGAAGCAAGATGACAGCACTGCAAGCCAACATTTCCTCTAGCAGAATCGCATATGAATGTGAGTGCCAAGCCCTCAGGAGAGGCTCTGGCAAAAGCAACTCACTTTCTTAGAGGAGTGGGAATTTACAGAACATAGTGGTTGGAAAGGACCTCTGGAGATCATCTAGTCCCACCCCTTGCTGAAGCAGGTTCCCTAGATTTGGACACGCACTGGGCTGATGGGAAAGGTTGAGGCAAGTATCCCACATGTGTGCTAGGGGCCACCTTTCACAGAAACATCATCTGGCCCTTCCACCATGCAACGAGCTGCACTGCTCTCCACCATCCTGCTGGGGACAGGCACCTGATTTTTAGCACCATGACACTGGCATGCACACACCGCAGGCGGGTGCTAAAACTGCTATACTGGATCTTGGGAAGAACATTTCTTGAAGAAGACATAAATGATATATGAATCAAGATAAATATGTCAGTCCTGCTTGGATAGCTGCTTGATGTGTTCTAGCATAACCACAAGGGCACCAGTTATTGTAAAATCAAGTCCACACTATATTAACTTCCAAATATTTTTAAGACACCAGACAAAAAAGATGCAAATTATTGCTGGAAAAGTCCCAAGTGGCAACAGAAAGCTGTCAACTAAAAGAGATTTATGGAAATAATAATGATAATGCACTATATAGCCGATTGTGTAACAAAATACGTTTATTGAAGTACTAGCATCCCATCTGAGCAGCACGACACCATCTAATCAAATATATAGAAACCATGGACCAAGAGAGTACAACTGTAGCCAAAAGGCTGTTGCAGCACCTGCTGCTTATGAATAATAAAGAAATCGTTTGCTCATAACTCCAGCTGTAGCAATTTTGCAAATGGAAGTGTCAAACAGAAGCCAAAGATGAATACATTGTGCTGATACAACCATGTTCTATTTGCTAAAGCATGTAAACCAGCACACAGAAAGCAGAAATACATTTGACAGATCGTGAGTCCAGAAAGGACAGGGACATAGGGAAGGCTCGGGGAGGCTTGGCCTTGCTCTAGGCACTGCTCCATAGCTCTCATTTCTATTGCCCTGTGAACACAGCCTCACAGCCTCTGCTATTACAGGCATGAGCCCCATAGAGATCAGATGGACTCAGAATTTTGTTACCTGAATCTGCACTTACAGCAAAATGAAAATGCTGTCTCTATTCAACAGATACTAAAAACAGGTGCATCTTTGTGTGAATGATCCCACTAAAGCCACTTTTCTCCTACAGAGCCACACAGGTGAAGAAGTGTGTTTGGGGCACAGAGAAGAGTGGAGGAAGGCTCCAGGTCTCCCTGGGGGAGGAGAGGGCACACAGGGCCCTCAGGAAGAATGTGAAAGACTCTCCTGAAAGGCCACCCATGTGGAAACCAATTACTCAAATGAACACTTTGGATTAAGTGGAAATGAAGGTAGAAGCAAAACACAAGCATTATAAGCTCTACGAGCAAAATAAATACGCTCATCAAAAAATTGTTTCTCTGATGTATACATAATCTTTTGTGGTTATAAGAGATCAGGGTATGGAACTCAGTAAACAACTGGATTAAATGATTTAATAATATCCCAGTAAGCTGACTGTCACATAAAAGCATTTTTCTGACACAGAAGATGAATATGGAACTGTTGACTTTAACAACTTCAAAACCATTTTAATTTGTAATGGCACAGGGATTCTGCAATATCAGCCAACCCCGTAACATCACACACCATTTCCAAAATGAAGAATAACCTCATTTCCAAGCCTTTTACTTCTTTCTTCCTCATCAATGCTTATTAGTTATTAGCTATTTAATGCTCTAAACATAAACATTTCAAACATGCCCAGATCTGCCACTGATTGATTTCAGAGTACCCATCAAAATGTCATCATCCACTCTCAGCAAATCACATCCTCCAGAAAAAGAAAAAAAACTAATTAGCACCTTTCTGCAGCATGCAAATAGCACTTCGGATGTTTACCAAAAAGCCAGATTTATTCAATGTAGGTATGGTATCAAACTATCACCGCTATCAAATAAACCCTGACATTCTGACAGGATTGCTTGACATCTGCTGCTAATAAAAAAGACTTTTGGTTCTGTGAGGTTATGCTAGTGGTAAAAAGACACAACCCTGAGACACACCACTTCCTTCAGAGAAGAAAAATGACAAATCTGTATGGCTTCTTACCAAGAAAATGGCACAGAAGGAAAGCACTTTAAGGTAGAAAAAGTCCTGAAAAGTGTAAAGACTGGAAATCTTGCTGGTTCTTGATACTACCAGTATGATAATCTGCTGAGCTTCCATTACATGTAGGCAGTTGCAAAGCATTATATCAGAAACCTCCATGCAAAACTCAATCATCTGATTAACAGCTTTATTAGTCCTTTCAGAAAAATATCAATTCCTCACCAGATTAGAAAGAAGGAGAATGGGAAACTGAAGCTGAGCTATTGCCCTGAAAATTGTTTGTGAGTCAAGGAGTGAAAAAATGAAAAGAAAATGGCTCCTTACTCCTTAATCAAGCCAGTCCACTTGCTTCTTCACAAGTGAAAAAACTTGGGTCCAGATCCCCTTTCTAGACTCTTAAGTATTTAGAATAAGAAAACATGTAATGGTACTTAGGGACACCATAAGACACAGGGAAGATGCACAGCACCAATCAAGGCATTCTGGGTCCTTGCATGAAAGTCAGTGCCAGTGAAACTTCTCAGTACTGGGCTGAAGACCTTGGTGTGTTTACAAGCACCAGGCTGTGGGAGCACAGAGAGCACAAAGAAGACACAGGAGGCCCTGGGCCAAGTACTGCATGAGGTAGACACACACTGCTCTGCAGGGCCAACAACCATGCTGACATGAAGAACATTTTCTCTATGTTATCTTATGGCCAGCTGTCATAGGCTACTTCAGGGAACCTCCAATATAAGATTATCATATATTTTTGAAGCTGGAAATGATGTGTACCTGTTACTACAAAAAACACATGTAGTCCAAATATGTTATCAGCTTGCTTACTTGAAATTAATGGGTATGTGTACCCCAGCAAAACATACATTTGGACTGACGTAAGAACAAACACTTAGAGAACTTGATGTACCTTGAAAGCGCTTCTAAGGTGGCTTTGCTATCTAAATGCAGCTAACCTGCATTTCAGTATGCTACAAAAAATAAATGAGTCAAATTCTTCAGAATTGCAGACATGCTGTTTTCACAGACATCTTAAACCTCTGTCACTTCATCTTGTTTTCCTGAGAGCATTTAAAGTTTCACATGGCTGTCAAGAAAGGAATGTAAGTAAAATAAACTGAGTCTAATTTAGAAATTCTAATTCATTTATTTGCCTTAAATTGGTAAAATTATATAAATGGTCATTTTTCCATTTTCTTTTTTTTCTGAGGATTTAGCATACAGAATCTTTTAATCATATGCAAAGAAAATTGAGCTGAAATATTACATGATGATATATTTTAAATGAGCCTGAGGGATTTAAGAATCCAACGTCTCAAAGAACTCAAAGGACATTGAAATGTCTTTTGAAAACCCTAGACGTAATATACTGAGGTATATTATATACTCTAAAAAGATGAAAAACTGTAAATGTAAATTTTATTAATGATAACTTATCATACTTTGAAAGTGCATTGTATAATAGAAAAGAGGTATTTCTACTTCCAGAAGCTCGTAATATGATTTCAAACTGTCAAATCCCTGCAGCACTGCTGGTAACACCTAGATTTTAGTGAGGGTGGTTCAGCTCCAACACAAAGGAGCACTGCCTGCAGTGAGTGTTAGAGGGGGTGGGTGATTTTGCAGGATTTTTTACAGCATTAAATCAGCCTAATTGCTGAGTTTGCCCCCAGATTAGAAGGCCTCGTTATACTTCTTGGCTCAGTTGGCTGTGCCTATTTATCTTGCAACAGCAAAAAGGAAGGCACACAGCATCCCCCAGGACTTGCTCTTGCCCTGTAGAAGGCAGCCTCAGCAGCAGCAGTATGCCAGCACCCCACCACTGGGCAAAGCACAGCTGAGGCAGACTAGGAGGCCAACATCTACTTCTCAGTGTGCTGTGAGGGAAAAGAGAGAAAGAGAAAGAGAGAGAAAGAGGGAAGGGAGAAAGGAAAGAAAGGAAAGAAAGAAAGGAAAGAAAGGAAAGAAAGGAAGAAAGAAAAGGTCTCTTTGTTATTGACAAGCAATTGGAGTTGCTGTTTCTACCTGAGCAGGTTTCTTCCTCTTCTGGTCCTGGGGAAGGCCATACAACCATAAGTTTTTTTCCATGGTGAGAAACCAGACAGTCACGACAGTGCTAGTCAAACAAGCATGGACCCAACAAACAGATGAAGGAACTCATGTTACTCTAATAATCATCGAATCGCTAAGGTTGGAAAATACCTCTAAGATCATTTAGTCCAACCATCCACCTACCACCAATATCCAATAATAATCCAATCACCATGACTTTGCTAATTTCATCTCATACTGCCAAGATACTGGCCACAGATAATTAACTTCAGTTTGATTTTAGCCAACTAAGCTGTGATTTCACCTTCTTTTCAGATTTCAGAATAGTTGGCTTGAAGTTAAAAACTCTTGACTGCTTCTAGATGGGACAACCCAGATCCGAGTTAGCAACTGATTTGAAATCCTACACAAGGCAAATCTGAAAAGGTAAGAAAAATCTTCCCAGATGAACTAATGCCAAGTGACCCAATGCTTATCTTTCTGTACACAAACACATTGAAAATTTCAGTTGCCATATTTCTCTACAAAGGCTTTTTCTATAATTTCACAGTTTTCACCAGCTATTTTCTTGACACTTTCACCTCATGCCTTCTGAGCTCTGTGAACTGATTTATGTTTGTTTGGTTTTCACAACTGAAAATGTACTGCTACTCATGACTAACAAATAAAGCACATAACACTTTCTCACTTCTTGAGTGTCTCCTTAGAGACCTTTTCTTTTCTTGCATGCTTTTTCCATCATCTTGAAAGCAACATTTTTTGTTAACAACTGGAATAGTTAGCGGTTTGGAATCTGGAGTCCAAAAAAACATCATATTGTTAGGAATATTAAAAACGTTACAGAGAAAGCTGATTGCAGGAATTCAACCATGCACTTTCAATGCACTAAATGCTTCCGCTAGATTGATTACAGCTCAGTGTTTCTTAAAGAAGGTAAACACGACTCCAACACAGAATTAATTAGTAGAACAGATAGGAACAGGAGATTATTTCAAAGTTTAAGTATTACTTACCTGCACCAGACATACTGTGGTAATTGAAATTAGTGCACCGTAGGAGATTACCCATACCAGGAAAAAAATGGAACTGGACATTGTGGCTTCCTAGTTTTGTATGTGTATATGAACAGCTGGAGGATTAAGCAGTAGAGTGCAAAGGGCCTTTAAAATTCTAGATAAGGCTACATGACAATAAATCTGGAATTAATATCCAGTCTGAATGTTAGTGGCCACTTCTCCCATTATGAAGTTGTCATCATAATCAAAATGTTGATAAACAGCCATAGATGCAGGAAAGTTCCATAACGCAAAGTCAGCTAAGAGTAAAAAGGCAGTAAAATTAGATATGGAGAGTATCTGTAGCTGTTGTGGGAAGTAAAATGAAGATGTGAAGGCTGCCCAGAGCTTATACTAAGTAAGAGACTGATAGGCTAAGTTTAAAGACTTCAAGGATCTTATACCTCAAAGCAAGAAAATAAGTTTCAAACCTAAATAGGAGATTTAGATTGCATATAAGAAAGAAGTTTTTTACAGTAAGGGTAGTGAAGCACTGGAATGAGTTGCCCAGGGTGGAGGTGGAACGAGTTGCCCACAGAGATGCCCCTTTCTTGGAGACATTTGAAGTCAGGCTGGATGGGACTCCCAGCACTTTGATCGAGGAGTTGGTGTCCCTGTCCATTGCAGAGTAGTTGGACCAGATGACCTGTAAGGGTCTCTTCTACTCAAATGATTCTATGATTCATTTATAGGAAACTCTTAAAGAAATGCTGCGTGCAAGATGCTGTTTCTTGAAGAACTGAGGAGTAGATTAATTTGGAAAGAAACAAAGTGTTTATAACGGGGGCAGGCAAAGAGTTCAACGCTCATTAATCCTAAAATATAGGAAGCTGTCACACAGAACTAGGCATGAAATTATTAAATGCGTGAAATTATTAGATGTGTAGAGAAGCAGAAAAAGCATAGCACAGTTTCCAAATGCAATACAGTGTCTCCTGAAATTACACAAACTGAGAGAACAGGTAAATGCATTTGATCTTTGTTATAGCGAAAAACACAGGAAGAACAATGAAATTTCTTCAGATCCATAAACATCATCTGGCAGGGAAGCTCCTAATACATTTTTACCACTAAGAGTAATAAATACCAAGTAAAGTCACTCCTTGCAGTATAAAAAACTGTTGGTAGTTTTCAGTGTTTTCAGTATGGTTTTCACTACACAGAGATGTACACATCACAAATGTGTACAACATCTGATTTGAAAAACATGAACATCAGAATGAGTAACAGTTCTCAGGGTGAGGCTGCACCAGTGCAGTGTGGAGTGAGACAATCCTTTCCCTTGACTGACTAGCAGAGCCCTGTTTGATACGCCCCAGGGACACCTACAGCTTCATCAGGTGCTCAGAGCCCTGTCCAGCCTGAGCCTGAGTGTCTCCAGGGATGGAACATCCACCATCTCTCTGGGCAACCTGTGCCACTGCCTCGCTACCCTTGTTTCTAAATTTTCCCTCTTTTACTTTAAAACCATATCCCCTTGTCCTGTCACCACAGACAGATGTCTAATCACCACAGACACTGGCCCCTTCTTTCTTACAGTCCCCTTCAGATACTGAAAGGCCGTTCTCAGGTCTCCCCACAGCCTTCTCTTCTCCAGGCTGAACAGCCCCAGCTCTCTCAGCCTGTCCTCATAGGAGAGGTGTTCCATCCCTTGGCTCATTTTTGTGGCCCTCCTCTGGATGCACTCCAACAGCTCCATGTCTCTCCTGTACTGAGGACTCCACATCTGGGTGCAGTACTCCAGGTGAGGCCTCACCAGCAAAGAGCAGAGGGGCAGGATCACTCCCTCACCCTGCTGGCCACATAGCTTTGGATGTAGCCTAGGATACAGTTGGCTTTCTGGGCTGTGAGGGCACATTGCTGCCTCATGTACTGCTTGCCATCCACCAGTACTTCCAGGCCCTTTTAAGCAGGGCTCTGCTCTATCCTTACAACCCCCATCTTGTACTGATAGTGAGGATTGCTATGACCCAGGTGCAAGCTTATCTGTTGTTAATGTGCATGATGTGGCCAGCTGGAGCCACCCTTGAAACAAGAACACAGATGACCCACCATAGAAAGATGCCCCTTGTGCCTGAAGGTGATCAGAGCAGCAAACCAGGATGCTGCCACCCAACACCATGTGGCCACATACCCCTCTTTCTTTTAATTGCTCAGGATCTTTGTAACACTTTCTACTTTTTTTTTTCTTCTTTTTTTTTTCCTTTTTTTCCCCCTTTTAAATAGGCTTTTATAGTAGTTGATATTTTAAAATCTAATTAGAATCTTATATGACAGCTTGGTGTTGTGTTCTTGCACATTTTGCATGAGAAGCAGGCAATTTTAAAGAAATGTATCAGCCTGTTTGGTCTGATGTTCAGCTCATCCTCTCTTATTCCCAAAACCCACCCTCTGCAATCGCTTCCTTACAAGACACAGTTATGCCTTGTTTCAGCAAATTCTGTTCCAATAAAAATGCAAAAAATGTCCTATTTATGTATTTAACTTTGGCAAGTCCCAGGAGCAATTAGCTATTTTGAGCTCTTTACTCTGCAGCAGGAGTAACATCAACATGCTCAGAACTGTTCAAATATCAATTAATGCTTGGTCCTTTGTTAAGATAATCAGCTATGCGTCTGTATAAACAAAGACAGGGCAGAAACGGGAGATGATAACGTGCTGGTTGTCACGGTGCATGCCTGGGGGTCAGGTGGAAATGGGATGGGGCAGAGGTGAGAGGAAGAAAGACAAAAAGGAGAGCAATGACTGCCAAGAAGAGGTGGACAAAAGTGAGAAGTGAGAACAGTCTCTGTTTTTTTAACAGTCCTGGAACAATGTGGTGACTCACTCATTATTATCATTTTTACCCTCTCAAGTAGGAAGAAGTGCTGTATCTATTTTAAAGATAAAATGAAGTGGAAAAGTTACAAGAGGTCACCAAACAACAAAGAGAGGAATGAAATCTGGGGATCCTGCCATCCTGCTGTGGGAAATTAATGACTTTTAAAGCAAACAGCAGCAAGCAGTAATCCACAGTACAAAATTAAAACCAATCCTTGCAGCTCTGACTAGAGCTGTGTGGTTATTTTTGCTTGGTCCAGAGCAATACATGGCTGGCAATGAGCTTCAGACTGCCATCAGCAGCATTTGCACGTATTCACTATCAAGTGTCCACAGACGTGGTTTATGATGCTGAGCTCTAACTGGATATCAGCTATCTCTCTGACAGTCAATAAAATTTATCATCACAATACAACCTTAACTAAAAATGTTCCTTTCCGAGTAAACTGATATATTAGCAATTAGTAAAAATCTTGCTCAACATTTTATGCCTTGTGAGGAAAAGCAAAACTAAAATAGGTTCAATACTCAGCTTTCAGTTAAACAAGCAAGCAGACAAAAACAGGGTAAATTGAAGAATGGAGTTTGAAAAAAGTCATTGAAAATTACAGAAATTGTTTATAGGCACTCCTCCTGAGAGCATGCATGGAGAGAAGTTCTGGTGTGACAGCAAAGGCTGATGTCCCAAAGAGTGGCAGAGATACCAGTTGCTTTGTAACTACTTTATCTATAATTTCAGATTCTATATGACACTTCTATATTGGAAATCTGCTGCAAATATCTTCTAAGGTCTGATCTATCTGTCTACCTATCTACCTATCTGTCTGTCTGTCTGTCTGTCTATCTATCTATCTATCGACCTATCACTCTCTCTCTCCCTCCCTCATGTATCTATCTCTTTATATATTTTCTGTTCATCAGTTTGCTTTTATGCCAGATTTAAACAATTGCAAATTTCCCCATGGGAGGCTTCATAGCTCTCCCTTCCTAAGGAAGAATAGCATGTCTTTCAGCATCACCAGCAGCAGGTAAAGTGATGCCACCTACTGCAGCACCTTACACCTCCACACTAAACACACAAGAGATTTCAGAAGCCACTACTATGTAAGCTGCAGTCCATAAGAAAATGAACCCTTAGCTGTGATGTACAGCAACTCACATTGTTTATTTTCAAAATGAACTCTTCATCTTCTATAGACAATTCACTGAACTGTAAGTTAAAATTTCCACAGAAAGGTATACATTTCCCCTTGCTGTCTCTTTTGCTGTCAGCAAATGCTCCAGTGCAATTCAGATTACTAATACATCTAAACAACTTCAGAACTCCATGTTCCCAGCCATCTGCAGTACATTATGCCTTACCTTATGTCCTTCCAGCTAAGATTATGCAGAGCAGCAACCCTATGGTGAGAAAAGTTGTGTGAATTTATGCTGCATTGGGAGTCAAGAACCTCTTCTGCACATGTGAATTGAGCACGAGGGCTGCAATGCAGCAAAAAGGACTCAAACACAGGTATGGTTTGGAATGATTTAGACTAGATATGGTTAATGTTAAGCACACGCTTAAATCTTTTGTTGAGACATGACCTTTGTCCACATCCAAGCAGAATTTAGTGCAGAATTTATGGATAGAAATTGAGCATTCTCGAACACAGAAAGTACAAAGCCAAGGATTTTCATGCTGAGGCTATCACACCTCACATCATACATTGATAATCAATTATTTCTATACATTAATTGTGATGTTGGGCCATTTTTCACCCAGCTCAGCAGAAGTGAGAGACTGTGGGAGGGAGCCCCTTACCACACACACAAAGTACAAGCTACCATCACACCATGCTTCCACCCCACATAACTACCTGCACCATATGACTGCCTTTGAGTCACCCACCTGTCAAAGTTCTTCCCTTCAAAAACAGCTGAGATTCTCAAAGAGCAGAGATTTGTGTGCCCATCTACCAAAGCTGACCTCCAGCAGGTCAGTGCAGCACTGACTGAAGGAATGAATGGATCAGCTGGCCATGAGCATCACTCGTACAGCTTGATCCCTTTGGTCTCTAACTTCTGCATCTGCATCACTATTAACATCCACATGCAAAGCACCATTGCAAGCCAGAAGTACAAGATACTAGGATATCTGCAATGATAACTGTATCTCATCATTTATCCCTTCTTGTCATACAGATATCATAAAATGTCTGCAAGGAAGCATTAATACTTTGACTCTTCTGCATTATACCATGTTTAAAAAATACAAAGAAAAATCATAATAAGATACACAAAGTCCTGTGTGCATCCTTCCCTCCCAGTAGAAGAGCAGAGATTTGTTATGGACTGGCTTCAATTCTCTCCAAATCTCTTACTCACACAAACACACACACTCATACACATTCCTGCATAGCCTAAAGCAGCTTGAAAGTCATTTAAATATACATACCACTGACTTGAGATATTTTAAACCGAAAAGGACATGCTTTACTTCTTGAAATAGGATAAAATAATTATGCTCCCACAGGGGGGTTTTAAAATTGGCATGTACTATTTCTCAGCTGTCATGATCAGCCAAAACAAATATACTTGCAGAACTATCTCTGTACCTTTTGCTCCCATATGATGAGCTGATTTTATGCTTCTCTGCAATGCAGGCAAACATTTCATTTGTCTTCCATTTTTATTTTTTCTTAGCTAGGCACTATGACCTTCCTAAAAATCTTCAAGGATCCTTTAGTGGAAAGCTTCACAATCCTCTCATAGCATTACTATTCTGGGTAGTTCAGTATAATCTTTGAACCGAATTTAAGATTATTAAATTCCAATAAAGTGATGTTAGGTAGGTTTAAGACAATTAAAATAAGATTAAATATTTCAAACCGTTGCCTAACATTTGCTGCATAATTCTTATAGTGCTAACGTGTATCATGGTGTATAACTGACAGATTGATGAGTATTTTTGTAACACCTTGCAAATCTGCTTGTCCTTAATCACTAGGAGACAAATATCCTTCTCTGTTTCCTGTTTCATAATTCAAGTAAATGATGAGGGCTTGAAATTTGTTTTTACAGTTAGATTTAAGGCACTATTTGTCTTTTGAGAAGCAAAACACACCACTGCTTTGGCCCGTCTTAAATCAAGGAAGGTCTGATTTATATGAATTGAAAGTCAGGTCCAGCAAGGACAAACTTTTAAAATGAAAATTATTGGTTTCAGTGCTGACAATGGAAAAAGATGTGTCTACAGTTCCATACATATCCTCACAGAACCGTAACGACTAAAAGAAATACTAATTCCTAACACAACATCTGAACTCAACAAATGATTATTGCTCTTTTTAAAAACCTTTTCTAATTGGTGCATTCTAATTTTTTAGAAAGAATTAATTAAAGGCAAAATGCTTTTGAAGATTCCCTCAGTGGTTAAAACCTACTAATTAATTTAAGAAAGAAATCTCATTTCCTTATGTCTTCTGCACGGGTTTCTGGAATATGAAAAAAAGATTAAGAATATAAAGAAGAAACAAATAAAAGAAAGCATAAAAATGTAATACAATTTGTTCTCTTACAAAAGGTAAATGTATTTCCAAGAAAAGCCCTGGAGAACAACTCTGCTAGCAAAAATAGCAGACAGAAGAAGAATTAGCAGTGGATTATCAGAGCACATTTTTGTGTTATGTGCTAGGAAGACTTCCTAGAAGTCTCCATAGTTGGAGCAATCTCACAGTACTTCATAGCGGAATGACATGATAAGAAAAAAGAGATGACGTTACGGTCACTCTGCATCCTGCACTCCAGTTCATAGCAAGACCTAGCTGAAGATATGCAAATGCAGTAGGATGGGACTTCTAAATAATTATCAGTAGCTGTTTAGCATGGAGCTTCATACAAATACATTTTCAGAGGCTAGATTCTCCTTTGCCAATGACCACTTGACTTCTGAAGAAAAAGCTCTGAGCTCCTTCTTGGACAGTATACTGAGTCTGGAGGTTAGGACTTGAGTCCACTTAGGATCTCTTGCACCCATGACAAATAGAGAGAGACAATCTTATGGGTCAAACCTTATAATGAGCTACTAGAGATCTGCTGACAGTTAATTATAGAGTGTCTGGAATTTTGATCGGTTTATTATTTAAGCTGAAATGTTTAATCACTTACAGCAGTAGTTATCTTAACAGTCAGTTGCAGTCTCACGTTCAGGGCCCACCAGTATTTCAGGTGGTCTTTAAAACTCATCTGTTACTATGCCTATTAATGCTTTACTGTCGATGAAAAGAAGAAACATCCAATTAAAAGATAAAATAGCTAAGTGTTTCCACTAAACCAAACAGAACAGCAAAAAATGAGGGACAACGATGTACCTCACAACAGCATGTTTTACCTCATCATGTATAATGTCTGTGCACTGTGCCAAGCTGCCTTATCACATGTATGATTAAAGAGTGAGAATAGTAATACTGGTTGGATGGTTTAAGAAGGGTGGAATGGTTATACCTATAAACTAATCTGACTGTGAGTTTAAGGAATGATTGTTATTTCACTTACTTTTTTACATTTCAAAATCTTAATAACTCTTTAGTCTGAATGGACAGCTATGAAAGCCCAACCAGTGACCAAACACTGGCCTTACATAACATTGTGATATACAGCATGGAGCTCCTCAGATCTCCAAGCTAAACATTACTGAGGCTCTTTATGGAAAACAGTCTGACATCTCGCATTTTCTCAATTCTTACTGAAATGTTCACCTTCATTCTACTCCAAATACAATTTAAATCTAAGTGCACTGGATACTGAATTGTGTTCTGGCTGGAACGCTTTGGTTTTAGCAACTAAACAGTCAGACAAATGACAGTTCTAGGATGTCTGTCATCTTAAGCTGCTCTAGAGGAAATAAAAAGAGACAGGAGTCATTTTATATCTGGTACAAGAATTTACCCATCTCACATATCTCCACCAATTTTTGATCTTGTGTTGTAATTGTGCAACTAGTCTTTTGGTAGTCATCAAATTTGTAAGTACCCATTTAGGGCTTCTTTTTTGTATGAGCTTAAAGAACCAATTCAAGATTGCAACATCCTATCACTAACACAGTGTTATCATTTTTTACTATTCACATTACAAAACACTGTAAATTCAGGATGCAACCAGGACTGAGTGGAACTAACAGAAATGAAAAACTAACTGAAAAACCATGTGCAAGTATAGGATGAAGGTCTTTTGCCTCAAAGACCTTAGAGCCTAGATTTCATTCTAAATGTGTCAGTGAAGGTAAACTCTGATATGTAAATATAAAGGGGACAGCACTGCTCTGTTTTGTGTCTACTCACAAAAGGGTAATCCAACCTTGGATCTCAAATGGATGAAGAATAAAATGTGTAGACAGCCATACAAGCTCTGGAGAGGCTGAGGAGCTCAGAAATCCCCGGTGATCAGCACTTCAGACTTGCCAGCTGTAGGTTCCAGTTCTAGGAGAGAAGCTGTGCAGATGGCTCCCAAGAACTGTGGCTGTTGCCAGTGATTGTAGAGGATGCTTGGGTGCCTGCTGCAGATCCTTAAAATTTCTGAACCAGTGCCAGCAGATAATGGGCACAAAAAAAAAAAAGAAAAAAAAAGGCAGCTATTCCTGACATTTATTATGCCTCTAACAAAGCTTGTAAGTAAAAGATTAAAACCTGTATGCAAAAGCATACAGAAGAAAATAGTGGTAAATGGTAATAAATGGTATTTATCAATGTGTATTTATGTGTGATATGGCACTAATTTCCCAACATACATTGTCTCAGCAGCCATGCTAGATCATAAAGTAAAAGATTATTAAAAAGGTCATGAAAAAAAAAATTAACAAAAGTATGTAATGAATTCCTGGCAAGTTTTACATTCCCCTTTAAAAAAATTACATACACCCTCCCTTCCTCCCTTCGCTCCAGCAAATACCATTCATGTTTAAGATTAGATTATTTTTCTCCTGATTCCTCTTTAGCTGCCACAGTGTGACTCGTTCTCAGATTGATTTAATTACAATTATAGCCCTTGTTCTTCTGGCGTTACAAATAAAAACTAGAGAACATAAAGGCAAAGGTCAATATAGGAGGACTATATGAGCCAGATGCTAAACAGTGCCACTAGTGATTACCATTGATTTCAGTTGGGTAGTTGTTTCCTACTCTAAGATTAGGTACATTAATACAACAGAAACTAGCTCTACTTCCCATCTACCCACCTGAAAGATGGGCATAATTGCTATGCCACACGTCACTGTTTTTAGATATTGGGCTTGAGAGTGAAACAAACACAAAATAATTTAATAAAAACGATGTGACAAAGCTACTGTTGATAGAATAAGGACCAGCCATCCATGTAACACATGTTTCTCTTTGAAAGAGTTAAGAGTTTGGTAACAGAGATAATTTAACATCAACTGTTCTAAGTTGTAAGTAAAATTGGAAAGTTTTCTTAAAATATGCTTGCAAAGGTAATTTTTAGCATTATTACTCTAGAGATGCTCTAAGTGTAACATTCACTTGGAGAACAGGGTATACTGAAGATACTGTGCAGTGTCTGAGCATTGTTACTGCACTGGATCTATTCTGTGGTTCTAATTTATATATTTTGAGGTTAAAAAAAAAGAAAGTAAGTCTTTTCCTGAGAAGATCTATCTGTTGTTTGCTCCAAAATTGCCTCCAGCAAGCCTTGAGTTTAAGAATCTTGCTTTGTCAGAAAGCTTACTGAGTAGTAGTAACAAAGAACAGAAAACTTTGACCTTCCAGTAATAACTGTAATTATTTTTATATTTTCATATATCTCTTACTTTGCAGAGGAGACCTCATTAGAGAGCAGGTACTTAACTGCACTATCCTCACTGCTGTTTTTATCTAACAGCCTACATTATTCAGCTAAATATTTTACCCCTGAGTCTCCTCAGATTGTTCTGAGGTGCTGACATGATTGTAATAGAAAGCACAGCCACCTTAATGATTTTGCAGGGGAAACAATTAGTAAACTAACAACATGGAGCATTTCAGAATCAATTTGCTCTGCTGGAGAAGTTCTATGAAGACAATACTGATGCAGTAACACTTTGGAAGATGGTATTAATGCCAGAGGAGAGGAGAAATAAATTATATTGGAATAATGCTGATGCTAATCTGCTTTCTTCAGAATAAATACATCTCAATTAAAAATATATATGTGATATCAAAGCTGCCTCCAGGTAGACAGTAGAGGTTTGTGCAATTTTTTGAAAATATCTGCATTTCCAATAAGCTGAAAACTAGGATTTTATTTCTACAGCAGAGCTAGTCCTTAAAAACATATTACTCAATTCTCAACAGGTGAATGACAGCAAATTGCTGATAATTCAAAGTGGTGTCTTGTAGTGCAAAGTAACGTGATGTTTAATGAACTACATCCTTTTGTGAAATAAGCAACATAGAAACCATGATGATCTCTTAAATGCAGAATTATAGACATGGAAAGGATTCAGAACACTGAGAGTTTTCATGATGTGAACATGAAAAGAAAGGGATGGTCTGGAAGGACATAAACACAAGAGATGTTCAAAAGGATAGAAAGAACAAGAAGTATATCAAGGACTCCTGTCTTACTTAACTTTGTAACTCCACAACAAGGAGATCCAGAAAATGAATTTTAAAAATGGTAATAGGAAACAGATTTTTCATGAAACAGGACATACCATGGCAAACATTTCTGCAGGAAGCTTTGCGATCAAGAGCTTAGCAATAGGCAAAAGCTACTCAGATATTAGAAATATTCATAATTTTCAACATAGTGCATTTTGGAAAAGAAATGAACGAACCTATTTCCACAGAGAAGCCAAGTTTTCTGGGTGAATGAGGCCTAACCTGCCAGCAGTTTATACCACGTAAAGCAAACTATGACAGTATTGGTGCCATTCCTTGAAATTTCAGTTTCTGGTCACTCTGAAAAATGACATAGAGGATCTCATCCAAATGGTAAGTTCTGTGTTCCCTCAAACATCTAGCAAGAATTCAGAGACAAGTTAAGATAAACACTAGAGTATATATTGGTTATCTTTAATTACAGTTGTATTTTAAAGTAACAAATAACAGCTGTGAATGAAGATCCTTCCACTTTTTACTTTCATTTCTTCACTTCTTTGCTTCCCTTCGTGGAAAACTCTAGATATAATCTGGGCTGTGCAACACTCATCAAACTAATTACAGTATAAATTTCTGCTCAATTTGTTTAACTAAGCATTAGTTGGGAACTTCTTGGGAAACCCTTGCTGCGATATAGTGAAAACCTTCCTTTATATAAATCATTTCAAAGAATATAAGGAAGGGAGAAATCCATTGAAATTTAGCTCTTAGAAAGCTGATGAATAAGCTAATCTGTTACTGAGTGTTCAATGTTCAATTGTTCAAAAATGGCATAGGAACAAAAACCAATGAGAATGCCATTGTTCTGAGCTATTTTCTTCTCTTAATTAGTCCTAATGCTATTCTAAAAACTATTATTCTCCATGCCGTGTATCTTTGATATGAACACAAAATAAATATGCAAAATATAGAAAATGAGTACAACATCTTCCAAAGTGAAAACTCACACCACAAACTGGAATTATAGCAGAGTGTAAATTACTGAATTTATGATTCTTTTAGGACAAAAATGGAATATCTTAAATTTATTCATCAAAAACAACAGCACAGTGCACATACATGCAAAAACCAGCAGAAACAAGGGAAGGTCAGCAGGCTAATCACTCTGGCTTATTTCCCTTTTCTGTTCTCCCATCTGCCTATTTTCTCTCTCTCTTTGTATTTAAAAGGAACAACTTGAACGCAGTTAGGCTAAAATTTGACCTACTTTTCTTGTTCCTTTTAATTAATTTCTTTTTTTGGCAACATCCATGCAATTTCTATACCTTTTACTTCACACACGGTTTCTCTTCAAAGCAGCCTAAATAATGCCATGCTTCTGCAACTTATGAGAAAGCCTGTAACAGAACACTGATGACCCATCACCAGAGATGGAGCTTTGCATTCAGACAGTGCTGTATGCAGGACTGCTGCCTGTGTGCTGAGAAGCAGGTCATCTTAAATCAACATGAAGTTGTGATTGCCAAGGCTGCAGATCAAACTAATAGAAGCAGAATCTCAGATTTCAGGACTGTGGTTACTTGGAAGTGTATTTCCATGTAATTTTGTGTAAATAGATTCACTTCGTTTCATATTAAAACCTGGCACTTTGCTCTGAATGACCTCTTTCCAGCCCAGCCCAGCCCAAGTTAGTCATTAATTAAAGACTGCGGAAAAGGCATTTTATCAGCAGTTGAGTTCAGTCATTTGAGAGGAAAGAAAACAACCGTAAGTACAGAAATCAAATTAAGTGCTACAAAAAGTCCCCTGTTCAGGTATCAGCCATGCCAACCTCAGAAAAGGAACATTTAAAATTGCTTCAAGACGGAAACAGAGCCAAGACTGAGTGCAGAAAGGGGCAAACTTGCCAACTTTATATCAGTTTGGGGCCTAATAACACACCAATCTGCAAGCACGTTCTTACAGCTGCTGTCAGATCTGTTTGGGAGTGAACAAGACTCCTACAGCCACAGCTCATGAAGGCTCTGGGATAAGCAACGAAGATGTCAAGCTAGAGAATGAAATTGCTAGAGACTAAATTATTGCTTTCTTTCTCAAACTTATCCCCCTATTCCCCTTTTTATTTTGGGAAATTGGTATAATATTAAAAAAAAGTTATCAGAGCTTTAACAAGGATGGAATACAGGACAAAGAGACACACATAGTCAAACTTAACTGGAAAGAAAAGATATTAAAAAAATATTTAAAACATTTGATGAAATAACTAATATTACATTTATGGGCCCCAGTCAAAATCATGGCATAGTCATGTCATAATTCTCTTTGAAGTGCTTGGGAGATTACATGCAGAAGGTAAGAGTTTGGTTGTGCTGCCAACCTGAATGTGATGGGACCATGCCAGGCATCACGTTCATATTGCCTTGTTTGGGCTTTCTGAGGTCTCTGATAAGATTGCAGAGGCAGATGGTCTGATGAAGAAAGAAGGAACTGGGTATCCACAAACAGCCTGCCTCTGAATCAGAAAAGATGCTATTTCTTGTTATTTCTCATGGATTTAAAGCAAACCCAGGAAATCAGGGGGCATGCAACAAAACTGAACTACGTGCAGGCCAGTCAGTCACACTCTGTGCCTGGCAAATCCTCCTGAAGGCCTTACTAAGGCACAAGGAAAATAAAGATGAGGTTATTGGTGGTAATTAACATGACTTCACCAAGGGCAAATCGTGCCTGACAAACTTGGCGGCCTTTTATGATGGAGCTAAGCATTGGTGGATAAAGGAAGAGCAACTGGAGTTGTCTACCTGGACTTGTGCAAAGTGCCTCAAAGTGTTCAACACTGTCCTACATGACATCTTGGTCGCCAAATTGAAGAAAAATGAATTTGATGAATGGACCACTCACTGGATAAGGAATTGGCTGGATGTTCACATTCAGAGAGCTGCAGTCAGTGGCTCAGTGTTCAAGTGGAGATCAGTGATGAGTGGTATTCTTCAGGGATCAGTGCTGGGACCGGTGCTATTTAGCATCTTTGTAGACATCATAGACAGTGTGTTCAAGTGCACCCTCAGCAAGTTTGCAGATGATACCCAGCAGAGTGGTGCAGCTGACACGCTAGAGGGAAGGGGATGTCATCCAGAGGGACCTAGACAGGCTTGAGAGGTAGGCACACACCAATCACATGAAGTTCAACACGGCCAAGTGCAAGGTGAGCGATTCTATAATTCTATGTGGAGGGTTGTAAGGGTAGTTTGGTTAGGTCGTGGTTGGACTTGATGATCCTTAAGATCTCTTCCAACCTGAGAAATTCTACGATTCCTGCACCTGGGCTGGGGGAAATCCCAAGCAAAAATACAGGTTGGGTGGAGAACAGCCTCAGAGGAACCCTGAGGAGAAGGATTTGGGGATCTTGGTTGATGAAAGAATCAACAGCAGCAAGCAATGTGTGCTTGTAGTCCAGAATGCCAACCATATCCTAGGTGGCATCAAGAGAAGCGTGACCAGAAGGTCGAGGGAGGTGACTCTGCCCCTCTACTCTGCTCTCGTGAGACCCTGCCTGGAGTACTGCATCCAGTTCTGGAGCACCAAACACAAGAAAGACATGGAGATGTAGGAGTGGGTCCAGAGGAGGGCCATGAAGATGAACAGAGGGCTGGAGAGAGAGACACGGACAGGCTGAAAGAACTGGCGCTCTTCAGCCCAGAGAAGAGAAAGTTTCAGGGGGATGTCATAGCAACCTTTCAGTACCTGAAGGGCATCAACAGAAAAGCTGAGGAGGGACTTTTTATAAGGGTATGTAGTGACTGGCTGCTGGGAAATAGCTTTAAACTAGAAGAGGATAGATTTAGACTAGACATTAGGATGAAATTTTTTACTGTGAGGGTGGTGAAACACTGGAACAGGTTGCCCAGAGAGGTTGTGGATGTCTCCACTATGAAAGCATTCAAGGCCAGGCTGGATAGGGCTTTGAGCAACCTGGCCTATGGGAAGGTGTCCCTATCTACAGCAGGGCGGTTGGAACTAGATGATCTTAAAGGTCCCTTCCAACCCAAACCATTCTATAAGTCTCTGAGTCCCCACTAAGTCTGAAAGATCTTTGTTTACCAGCTTGTACTTTCAGATCTGTCATGAGATAAGCAAGTGGTGCTCAATTATGGAACTCATGCTAGATACAACTTCCAAACACAGGGGCACTAGTATTGCTTGCACCATTACTGTGGTTAAGAGGAGACCAGCAGGTGCTCTGAAAGGCTTTTCACTGCACAGATGCACACAAAGTTCCTCTAAGATCAGAATCAGCTGTGGTGAGGGGTCCTAAAGCCCTCCAGGGATGTCCTGCATGACACCTGTCTGAAGAGGACTGAGCAGGGCCTCTTTCCTTCTCCTCACCAGCAAATGAAACAGAGACTCAACCCTCTCCATTGCATAATTCTGAAATTATGTGATATCTGGCCTGTTCAAGCAGTGCAACACTAGACAGCTTGGTCCCTCTGGGAAAAGCGGGGAGTGAAAAAGGATACTTAAAAGACTCTTCTTTCTAGCACACCTTCAAAGACCATAAGCTGCACATGTGGGTGAAGAGTTTGGCAATGATGGTCCTCTTAGCTTCTCAAAGTAGACAAAAGTGTACATCTCACACTTGAGATAACTCATGATAAACTAAATCCCACAGAGCATTCCTATAATTCCTAAATTGTAATCTTTCCTTAGAAGAGAAGAAAGCATGAAACCACTATGTTACAGTGCGACGTGCATCCAGGACAGCCTGCAAGACAGATCTCAAAAAGGAGCTTTTAATTTTTGGAAAGGTAATCTCTTCTATCTTCTCCAGAGCCGCACAGTTTCATAGGGTAAGAATTTTGTCCCAGACAGCATGGCTTGGGAATTTACTACTCTTTGCTGGAGAAATGCTTATGAGCATAGCCTTTTATCCAAAACATCTAAATGTCTGGAGCTCTTGCCAAATTGTTTGCTTGTTTATTAAGAAGTAAGATTGCTTCTCATGCTGAGAAGTTGCAGCAGCAATCGGAGAAGCTGTAGAGGGAAACTAAGAGAAAATGTGAGTCACATTTGGCAGCATCCATCAGTACACATCAGTGTATCAGCACTTAAGCCAGTGCTTGCTAAAGCAAATGAAGTAATGAAATAAAGACTGATCCACCAGCATTGCTGTATAGATCAGCATAGGCAGATGCAGAATATCAATTTGACCTGGGATGCTGTCCCAGAAGACCTTGGGAGGGCTTTCACAGAATGATTCCAGTAATTCTAGAAAGGCCTCAGGCTATTTGCGCAGCAGAGCAGATGCAGAGATAGAAGATGTTCCTCTCAGGTACAGAATGGACTGCCTCTGCTGGAAATGCTGCTAGCTGTCAGAGGAGAGACAGAGTGAAATCCAGGCTATCTTTCCCCATCTCCCCGAGAATGCAGTGCATGTCCTGGGATGGGCTTCTCTGCCTTTTAAGATGAAGGGTTCAGAATCATAATCTAGATCACAGCCTGGATCTAGAGTCACAGTTTAGGATCTAGAATAGGAAAAAGGAATCCACTTGAAAGAAAGTTGTAGTATTCCTTTTGGTGTTCCTTTCTCAGGTACAAAGCATGAATGCTTGGAAAGGCTGCTTGTTTCACTTGGGACAAAAAAAAAAGTGCTTTTACAGAACAAAAATGCTTTTACAAACACAAAAATATTGTAAAACCTAAATGCACAAAAGTCATGGAAAGACAAAACAGTGACAAAAATCATGGCTTTCCCACAATAAAAACCTGACGGGATTTTCAGCATTCCAGTTCTGCTTACTTTCAGTTCACGCTAGCGGCTTCCAACAAATCTACTTTTAATTGAACTACATAGAATTAGGTTTTTTCTATGTCTGATTATCTGATCTTTTTATCCACACGCATTTGTTATCAATGTCACGCTTACCAAACACATTTACTTTATATCAACATGCATATGTACAGATGCACGTATAAATGAGAAACATCTACGTCTCCTGGCCTTCCCTCCAGCTATGTAACTGCTAAGCTATGTACTCAGCTATTACTCCTCTAAAACTGTTCTTTTGATCCCAGCTCGGTTACAGTTTGCTGCATCTTGTTCTCATTAGGCTGTAAAATTAAGACGGTGGAGGAGAAGGGCTGTGAGAAAACCATTTGTACAATGAAGCACACCACAAAATCACAAAAATGTTTTATTCAGCTCTTATGGTAAAAACTACAATCTGCTGATAAGATACTAAAGGAAGTGTTCTCTCCCTACAGTTGGGATGCATTTCCATTTTTTTACACACATATACTCATCAGAACTATGTGCTAGTTCTCATATTAATAAAAACATGTCTCAAACCAATTAACCACTCTATTGTGTCATAAATATAGCTCTGCCTTTATGAGTGTCATATCTTTTGGTGACTGAGTGCCAAGATCTCAACGATTTCACTTCCAAGACAAATTGTCAGTATCCCAAGCAGTGTGTATTAATTTATAGAAGAGCAGAGTCTTCATGGTATTTCCAGCTGCTCTTCACATTTACATCTGTTGCCAAAATAATCTTTCATAATGTTCTCTTGAACCATTCAATTACATGGAAAAACATCTGTAATGAGCAGGCCTTGGCTCACCTTGCTCTCCTGTGGAAATAACATTAAAGTACAATTCTGTGGATTGGAAAAAATACATGAGGATATAAGAGTTGTCTCCAAAATGTTTGGCTCCTCACACAGTGGACAGCAGGCTCTGCATAAGGCCATCCTTCTTGAGAACTTCACTTATATTTACCAGTACTTTTACTTGTATTATTGTATTAAGCATAGGTAAAAGTACTGCATTAAGTACCTCTCCTATGACACATATAAGATGCCCTATATTCCAAAGCACTTTCCTTGTAAATGTAAAAGAGACACAAGACAACAGCAAATAGGAGAGCACAAAGAATCAGCGTAAGTGCACTGGGTTGGTGCACTGCTGTGCTCACCTTGCACATAGCCCAGCTCCTGACAGTGTTTTCAGAAATAGATTTAAGGTTTTAAAAGGAAGATTGTCACCAAACCCTGACTGTTTACAACAGACATTTCTACAGCATGAGGCTCCAAGTAAGGGAAATCACAAATGAGCTTCCTTGAATCTAGGAGCTGAGGAACTGGGAATGAAGAGATGGAAGGTGCTAGGGCGTGCTAAGAAGAAAATATGATAAGAAAGGAATGGGCTGTTAAAAGAATCTGAAAGTGCAAATAAAGACCTTCTCTTTGATAAAGGAGTAATAGGAGACATGGCATGACAAATGGGAAAACACGGTTGAAGTGAAGGATGAGGAAAATGATCTCCTCAGCAGTGTTTAGTAGATCCGAGTGGCAAAGCTGTGCTCTTTTCTCACCATGAGAAGCGTGTAGCCCAATGCTCTGCTGAGTGCATTTCCAGTGGTAAGCAGAGCTCTGTGAGCTACAGCGTGATTCCTTTGGAACTGCTGTCACCTCAAGCATTATCAGGTACATCTCCAAAAGAGTGTGGACCAGAGGAGAGAAACAAAAATGACCAGGGAGCTAGAAAATGTGTGGGGCAACAAAAATTGTATGGAAATGGGACTGCTAATTTAGAAAAGAGCGGGCTGAAATGTGAGAGCAGTTTTCAAACATATGACATAAAGAGAAGGAATGTAATCTTTTTTTTTTTCCACATTTGAGGAAGAGAAATGAATTTAACATGCAAGGAAACTTCAGATTTCACCTTAAAAGCGGGCATGATGTTGGCCCATGACTTCAGAGGCGGATGTTGGTGGTACGGCAGTAGAGGTTGAACCTTCCCATCAATATTCCATCATATTTTGTTGCTGTGTGACAGATGGCAGCAGAGGGGCAGTCTGACAGAATGGCGTCTGACATGGGAGTGCATGTGAAGCAGAAGCATATCACTGAATTCCTCCGTGAGGAAAAAAAGGCACCCGCTGACATTCATGGACACTTGCTGAACATTTATGGAGACCAAACAGTAAATGTGTGCACAGTGAGGTGGTAGGTGGTGTGTTTCAGCAGTGGTGACAGTGATTGTGGGTCTCTGCTGGTGTAAGTTTTGATAAGCATGACATGCAGGCTCTTGTTCATAGCTAATGGCGGTGACTACCTTGAAAAACAGATTTCTGTAGCTGAGGATTTGCTCTACCAGAGTCGCTATGTTAATTGTATCTGTTGCAGTTTCCATAAAAAGCACTACTTTCATGGTGAGCTACATATATGTGGCTCAAGACAATTCCTCTTCACTCAGTGCAGACCAGACAAGGCAAAAGGTTGGACGTCCATGCTTTAAAGTATACTTTCTAATGCTGAGATATAGTGAAGCAGCAATTGCATAGTGAGGCTGTTGTGTCTTCATCATCAGAAGTCTTCAAGAACAGAGTATGCAAACATTTCTTAGAAGTGACAGATTTAACTGATCCTACATAGTGTCCAAAAAATAAAGTATATACTTTACAGGAATCAGCTAATGCCTTTTTTCTGTTTTATTCTATTAACCTTCAAATAACCAGCTTTAAATAAATCTGTAACATAAGGTATTCTTCATGACTTGATAAATAAAATGAGACATTTACACTATCCTTGAATTTTACAACTGTGACCTTGCTTAAAATACTGCTGTGCTGAGCTTTTTCAAGTGTCTTACACTGATTGGAATAGGAGTCAGAGATCTGAGACCTGAAATGGATCATCACTCTTCATGTCTTGTTTTACAACTACTTCACACACTGGCAATGGGAGACACGGCACAGAAGTGTTCCTTGCAGTAAGGTAAGCAGGAAATATACAGTCCCTGGAACTGTGACTTAAATGAGTAGGTTCCCAGAAAAGATCGTTACTTGGGATCAGTTTTGTGATATGAAAAGAGCACGAGAATCATTCTTGAGCAAGATGAACCACTCCCATAACTGCTGCTGGTGCAGAATACCTTTCCTGTAAGTTAAGCCAAACTATATACATCATTATATTTTAATTTCAAAATAACTTTAAAAAGCTTAAGGACTGTCCAGCTCCCAGTATGTCCCTGTATAAGCTTGGCTATAACTTAACACAGAGATTATTTCTCATAATCTTCGAATGCAGCTTTACATTCAAATTCTGTGGGCCTTGTGATATTTTCAAGCCTTCTAATAAGTTTCCTGGACAGTTGGAAGTGATTAACCTTTATGATATTTTGAGATTTTAGTGGGGTTGAGGGACTACAAAAAGCAAATTCCAGAGGAGTAAAATTTGGAAAACACTATTCCCATTCATGTCACCAAACTCACTACAGACACTTGAAAAGCAGTGATTAAAAATAGCTAGACTAGATGCATGTGTGTCAAGCTGCAACTGTTCCCAGAGGATAATCGCACAGATGTCCAAGCTCACACAACGGAAATTACAAGGCAGGGTGCCTGCCACTAAAGAGACATTTTTCCTTCACACAGAAAATGGGAGACAGTCTTCAGAAAAATGCTGATGCCTCGTTCACACAGATTAAACATTAAAGTCCCCATGGGTCTTTATTCTAGCAAGAACTGTGAGATAAGTAAAGACAGAGTATCTGAAAAGAAACAACTACTCAAAAAAAGAAAGAGAGAAAGAAATGACATTATTGGAAATCTAAATACAAACAATTCAGAGCTGAGGTCAGGATGCTGCTTTTAGTTCCCATGCCAAATCTTCCAAAATCAACAGTGTGGTTTGGCTGTATGTTATCAATAACTGCTTGCCATGCATTCATATGACATGACTCACTGACACTCAGCTTCCTTCCTGCACTTCCTTTGGCTCTCAAATATAGCTAACATAGCTCTGTATTCAAACTTAATTACTAATGATGTCACACACGGTCCTCTCAAACGCGCGCACAGCCAAGGGCTGTGCTGGTGCAAGCAGAAGCCAACAAGTAGATACAGTCACTCATAGTGGCAATCTGAGTGAAATTTAAAAGTCAGCCAGGCACACAGAGAAAAGCATAAAGTAATTGAAATCTGAATTCTAAAATAACTATTAATGCTAGTTTAACTTTTTTCAAGTGTCTGAATATCTCTGTTTGAAGATGTGCATACACAGCTTAGTAAAAGTGGCTTAGGCACCTCAATGCTTATATTTTTATCTTCATGTAAAAGTCTTTACCTCTTGAAGATTCTCATCATAATAAAGAGCATGACACATTTTTTTTCGTCATTTGAAGAATCTCAGATTATACCCCAAATAGAAGTTTTATGTAATTTCTTTGAAAAACATGTAGATAGCCAGGAAAGTTCGTTGAGACACCAGACAATGTAGGATGTAGATTATTAACCAGCTGTCTTTGCCAGTCTGCAAGTCTCATTATTTTGGCAGGCTGCTTTTTGGCTGCAGCTGCTTTAAAAAAAAAAAAAAAAAAGAATGAAAGAAGAAGAAAGTGAGTTAATGCAGGAGATGTCAATTCAAGGCAAGTTGCTTCAGGAGGAAGGTGTTCTTAACACCGACTCCCAGGCAACTTTGCCAACACTACTGCCTGGAAAAACTGTTTATTTTAGAAATGTTTATCTGAGAAGTATAGCAAACACTGTATATAATATAAAAACAAATCAAAAAGCTGCATGGCAATTTCTGTTTTTGTTAAGAGCTTTGAACTGGCTTTGCTACCGCTACATGTTTTACACCAGAAGCTTTTTAGGTTCATAGTTCTTCACAAAAACAAAGCAAAAATAGATATCTGCCCTTGAGTCTTAAGCCAACATAAAATATTTACAAGGATGGCATGACAACCAGTATGCCTCAGACTCTGTAAGAAGTTGGAATTCCCCTGATAAGTGGAGCCTCTGTGAAGTATTATCGCACTATTTATATCAAGTGTTATAAATGAAATTCTTATGTTGAGGCACATATATCCAAAGAAAATGCAGCTTACCTAAATTATCTTTTTACTGTTGATTTTTACACAAATTAACTTTTTTTTTTCCCCATCTGCTGGCAAATTTTCCAATTGTTCTCCAATTATCTTTTTTTTTCCCTGAGATAGCACATTAACTGCACATAAATAAATCATTTTTCACTGTGAGTAAGCTGACTTTGTGTCTATTAAATCATTTGCAATGCAGTTAAAATGTTAAGGATTCTTTTATTCTTTTATTTCTGGACAGATAAGATAGATCTTGGGGTGAGCCATGAGCATATCATACATGGAGAGGCAACAACCAAGCTCTATCAAATCCATTCAAAACCACCGTGATTGTGCTGGGTGTCACAGAATCACAGAATGGCCTGGGTTGGAAGGGACCTCAAAGATCATGAAGCTCCACCCCCCTTGTAACACAGGCAGGGCCACCAACCTCCCCATTTAATACTAGACCAGGCTGCCCAGGGCCCCATCCAATCAGGCCTTCAACACCTCCAGGGACGGGGCATCCACAACCTCTCTGGGCAGCCTGTTCCAGCACCTCACCACTCTCTCTGTAAAGAACTTCCCCCTGACATCCAACCTAAATCTTCCCTCCTTCAACTTAAAACCATTTCCCCTTGTCCTGCTATTATCTACCTTTTCAAAGATTTGACTCCCCTCCTGTCATCAGCAAACTTGTTGAGGATGCACTCAATCCCACAAGAGCTCCTTGCAGAACATGTGCTGAACAGACAAAATAGACCTCTTCATCACAGGCATCAGCAGAATTACTGTACTTTTCAAAGTTGTTTTAATTACGTGCCATAGCCTCCCACAGCAGAAACTCACTGCACTTCTGCAGGGACTGCACTTCTTCCAGCAAGCCACTGCACCCTATGCTTTCCCTATCAACCTCCAAACAGCATGCACGTACACTGCCTATCTGCATAACCGAAAGTATGTACTTTGCTGAATAGTGGGTTGTCATCTTCACAGTGTGTGATCCAGAGCATTATGGCTTTTTATATAAAAAGCAGCATAGTAGTACACTGGCAAAACACCAGGTAAATACAGAGGACTAAGAGGCAGCTTGGTCTCATTCCCATAGCGATCAGCTTTATCATCAGGAGAATTCTAGGGAAAGGAAATGCTGAGAAAGGAAACTCAGAACCAGAAATCATTAGGGTCATAACTCATATGTGAGACAAAGCAAAGTGTTTACTTTAAAAATTATTTAAAATGAGATATGCCTGAACACATCATTTCCCCAGCAATAGCTAACAGTCTCTGGAAAGTACTTAAAAAATACATGCTTCTGGAATAAAGCTTTTTTTTATTATTATTATTTTGTAGAGAAATTGTTACCAATATTGATTAGAAAGAGAAGGAGCATCCGATTAATTTTCAAAAGCACATGATTTCTGAAAGTTCAAGCTAGTCATGAGAAGCACATGCTCAGATGAATGCTGGTAGTGAACCTGGCCCATGATTTAGGATTCTGTTAGCCTGTAATGGGAGAAAAATTAGAGAGAGAATACATTATTCTGATTCACTTTATGAGGGGAAAACAAAACTAAGCAAGAAGATATCTGATAAAACTCCCTAGATCCCAAGACATTTTTTTTTTCTTTTAGGTTCTTTCCTTTTCTCAATTCATTATGCATGAACTGTACAACTCAGAAAAGTTTGAATAATTCAGAAATCAGAGCCTGTCTTTCTCATCCTCTGCTGCAACTCGGTCTTATTCTGGACCCTCTCAGCAGGAAGCCCCATGAGGAGTCTTCCCACACAGCCTCCCACTGCAAGTTCCTATGAGGGTAACTCTGGCAGGTAAGTGGTGCACACCTTGTGAAAGGGCCATTTTTACCATTTTGGGCCATCAGCTAGCACTATTTACACCACTATTGCACTTCCATCATTATTTTAACTGTACTGCTCCTTCTAAGAGCTCCCAAATCCCTGTAGAGATTCCATCTCTACAGGCTGCCACTCTCAAACTCAGCCTTTCTCACTTGTGTGAAGTCATGGAAACTGCTCTTCTCAGCCCATTTTCCACACATGGCTGTGAGAGCTGAACTTCCCAATCGTTACATGGTAAATTTAATTGTGTAGTTATAGCCACCCTAAAGGGTAAGCCAAACTTTCATAAGCCTAAGGGGAGTGGTTTGACAAATTTATATGCAGATGGAAGCATATTAAGAGCAAACAGCTCGGCACTGACGGAATAAATATTCCCATAATAAGTGTATAACAAGGAGAGAAGGTATGGTGTGCAAAGCAGATGGCTGATCGGTGCAACTAAACGTGCAGGTCCCAGCAGCCTCATTTAGGCTTAGCATTTTCCCTTTTTTAGACTCATCAGGTTCTCTAGAGAATGAAAATAACAAAAAGAAAAAAAAAGGAAAAAAAAAACCAAGAACAGGCAATTCCAACAGATTAACTGCTGATCCAACTCAGTGAGATCTGCCAGACAAAATACACTGAAAATAAGGATGCCCCAGCATCTGACCCATTGAAATCCCTCACAAACATTACCTTTAAGAAAAACCAGGGAATCAGTTACCCTGCACAGCCTCAGAAACATCCTCTGAGTGAGGCACTTAGATGCCAGAGCCCCTGCTTGGCTAATGAGGCCTTTGGAAGCAGAGGGATGTACACTGGGAGGCTATGAGATGTCAGCCATGTTATTGGGATGAGGACTCACTAAAAAATGTAACTACGTGGATTTTACAAGGAAAATCGTCAACAGTATCATAAATGCCTCTAGCAGATGAATTCAAGACTTGCCTCACTATGGTAAGTTTGAAGGAGTAGATGTTATTACAAAGAATGAAGGCAACCTGGTATTTTGTACATTACGAGCTAGATAGGAAGGAGCAAAGCAAGTGCTGACAGCAGTATACAGGAGAGCTCTGCCCAGCAGAAGACAATCCTGTGATCGATGACACAGGACTGAAGATCTAAAGGTGTGGTTGACAGTCACAGTACTGCAAGAGATCTCATGAGGGTTGGAGGCCAATCACTTGCATTCTGCCCTTCTGACTTCCAGCTGCAAAATGATGATAATGGATGAGACATATTCGTAGGAAAAGCATGAAGCATCCTTCCTGAGTCTGAAAGCCTTAATATTGCAATCCACCTCTTTGTATGTGGCATTTTTCCTCTTGACACAAAGGGCAGGGATGCAAAAATTCCTGAGGCAGCCGAAATCTGTTATTACAGAAATGTCCATCAGGAAACACTGTATGTGAATTAATTCAGATTGGACAATAATTAATGTTTACAGAATGCTTTGAGTTCCTTGATTTAAAATGTTAATTATCATTAGAATTTGTAGTTGGAAAAGGTCTGATGAAAGTATTCATTTAATGAAAAGAATATAATCATCTACTGATAAACCCACACTGAAGAAGCAGGTCAGGGTATGCATTTCAGTGTTTTGTTCTCTTATTTTCTCCATAGTGATTTTTCAAAGCTATGAAAATGTACAGCCTGGTTTGCTGTGAAATTTGTTTTCAGCAAACACTCTTCAAATTACAGAAAATTTTACTCTTGCCATATGGTACATAACGTTTGTTCTCACATAATGACCTCAAGGTCTTCAGAGCTGGAGAATGTTTAATACCAGTAATTCATATCAGGGCTAAAGGGATCTTTTTTAATATAGTTTTTAATATCTTAGAGAAATACTTATTTGGGGGAAAAAAAACTCCCAGGTTGATAAATGCCATGCTCGTAGTTGCTGTCAGCCTAATGACTGAATACACTGTCCAATTTGAATTGCTAGGTGAGATCCACTCACAGTAATTTTTCTTCTGCATACTTACATGAAGCTAGTTCTTATTGGAAGAAAGTGAAATACCTGTTACAGTGCAAGCATGGCACTGATCTACCATACAACACTTCAACAGATTTGTTTGATATAGGCACGACTGTCATGAATGTGCATTTCCTATCTGTGTCCCTGGCTAGCCTAGAGGATTCTCTTGTGAGGGAAGACTGTACCTCTTTCAGCCCTTACTCCAGGCTTTTAGTTTTGTCTGAGATGATGGATAAAGCCATGTAATTCATCTCTACCACTGACTTCATGAAATTCAGATACAGTGAAAAGAACTTCACCTTGCACTGATACCACTGTGGACTGTACCTCAAATGTGATGGAAATTATGGATGTTAACTTTTCAGGTAAGATTGCGATTACCCTCTCCACTGCTGCAGACAGAACAGCAGCATCCCCAACTAAGACCACTTATGTCCAAGGGATGGACACTTGGACACTGGAGGCTGCAGGATAGTAAAGGTATGGAACAGCTTAGAGGAGATGGCTGCAGGTATGCTGTAGGCCAGCCAGGAATGTGAAGAGTGTTGAAGCTTTCTGACTTTCCAGGAAGCATGAGCTGCTCTTTCTGAAGAGATGTCAGTCAGTTCACAGCAGCTGGAACTCCGTATCACGGAGTGCACGGCTCAGTACCAAGATCAGGGTCTCTCAAAATGAAAGGACAGACCGCTCAGTTGAGCACAATAAACATTCAGACTGAATGTCCTAATAAGTATTCTCAAAGAGGTATATACAAAAACTAGGGGTTAGCAGAGAAGGTAGCACTTCTGACAGAACTTGATAAAAAAAATTCCCTCTGGAGAGAAACATCAGTAATTGACTCACAGCCACATACTATCAAAAGCTCCCAAGCATATTATGACAAAATGAGGCTTCTCAATTAAGGAAAGCCAATAACTGTGCAAACTTCTATCAAGCCAGAATCAGACAGTCCTGACTCTAGGTTGAATCCTTGCTGTGAGACAGAGATTCAAAGTACTTGCTGAAGCTACAAATTTGCCCTCATAACACAACCTCCTTTCCTTTCAAAGCAGGCAGGAAGTCTCTAAAGCTTAGCTATGAGTACAGCTGGGGATCAAAACTCCTTGTAACTATTTACTGATACTCAATCTTCGTCTGTGCACTCATTTAAGCAAAGATTTTAAAAAAGAGGAGTCTTGTCTTTTGGCTAACTATTGGCTATACCAATGTCACTAACCCACTGAATGGATGGGAATCTGACTCCTTGAAGGGGAGATTAACTTGTTCTGCAAATGGACAACAGGAAAATTTGAATAGTTGACAGCGATTAATAAAAAGTTAACACTGTGGTTATGTTCTTAGACAATGACCTGATGGGCAAAGATGAGATCTGAAGCCTTCATTGGCACCTCAGAGATAGAGCAACAGATGTGCCATCAATTCCAGGCAAATGTATACTCAACCACACAACTTTTATGTTTAGATACAATGCCCTACAGATAGATAGCTGCTTCCACAGCTGTTGAGGATGCACACATCGCCACCTCCTGTGCCCTCTGGGCCAGAGATAAGAAAAATGACAGATGAGCAAAACAAACTCCTCAAAACCAGCACTGTTGCCCTCATTGTGCAGGTAGTCATCTGCTCTGGTGGCATATCAGCTGAATGTTGCCACAGAGATGTATGAAACTGCTGGAATCAAAATCATGTGTTTGACATAGCCCATGTTCTTTGGTGTCCTCCTCCATCAAAGCCAGAAGAAAGTGGCACCTGTTTACCATATACTTGGGAAGAAGTAGGTAAGACTGTGTTGCAGAGCTAGTTAGTAGATGAACCCCGCTTTTGGTTGATATAATGGACATCTTCAATAATACAAGGTGGACAGATGGCTGTCTGCTTATGAAAGACAGAGATTAAGTTCTGTACTTTTTCATCTTTATTTTCTGTCACCACAAGCACAAGGACCAGGATGGACAAGATATCCTTACAGGATCCCCACAAAAAAAAGAGACTTCATTAAAAAGGATGGGATACATTCACACATTGTTATGTTTAAGATGGTTGTCTAAGCTCTCACAAAATTCATTCTCAGAGCAGACTGAATGACTGGCTGAAAAGCTTGTGCAGTACAATCAGCAAACAGTCTGAGAATATGGGGATTTGCATCTCAAAACACCCAGACTGTACAGACCAGAGTTACCACTAGTCTAGAAAGACAGTTATGTCTGACATCAAAGCACAATTGTATTAGAATTGCATTGCCTGAAGAAGTGAAGAATAATTTACAGAGCAAAAGCTATAGATAGAAATCTCATTAGGCAGATTATCTGAGCTGAAATTTCAAGAACCTTTGGTAAACTATTTTTATACATGAGTCAAAGCCAACTCCATAAAAAACAAGTGATCAAAAGAGGTCAGGGCTTTGGATTTCACACTGCATCCTGCACTGGTGTGTCAGCAGATGGATGCTGAGCACTGAGCTGAGCTTTTGCTTCACCTTGCTGCTGATGCAGAGGGAAGAGTGCCACCTACTGAGTCACTTGTTAGGCTTCCTGCAGCTTCTGCCTTGCCTTTCCTGTCTCTTGCCAGGCTGACCGCATCTGATCCTCTGGCTGTGGGGCATGTCAGAGTGCTCCCTGATACCACCCGCCTACTATCAACAGAGCTTCCTGCTGTGCTGCAATTACCAAACGCAGCGAGGAGGCATTCAGCCTGGGAAATTAAAAGAAAATAGGATTCCCTTTCCACTTACAGTGGTAGAAAGCTAGCTGGAAATCCGAATCAGGTTGTAGATCTTATGGGAATCTCTTCTATATCATAAGTGTGGTGTGCTGAATTTTGTATTTATCTGCATGAAGATCTCTGCTATAACAGGCAGAGACATGGATCAAGTTTGATCTAAAAATACAAGCTACCACACATTTCTTAGGACATACTAGAACTAAAGACATGCAGACTATGGGAATTAATAGTAGAAATTGGAAATTTAAGTTTTGTAACTGCACATGTAGAAGATGAAAGTATATCCAATGCAGATAAACAGTAAAAAACAACAGTGTTTTTCTGATTTTTTGTCAGCCTGGTTATCTTCTTCTTTGTTCTTTTTTTTTTTTTTTTTCCTTTTTTTTTCCTTCATCATTTTCATGAAGCTTTTGCTTTGTGGTGAGAAATAAGTGGCCTTCTTTCAACAGGAAAAGTTAGCCATTTACTATTTTGTGGGTTTATATACACTTGGAGTACCACACATATTTCTTCTATATGGGTATAAAACAGTCAATTTTGCACATCTGTTTACATGTCACATCTCTTTCAGTTAATCCTATATGGGACATCATCATCATTCTGCAGCCTTTCTCCGAGTTTTAAATTGTTTTTTTCCCCTCTTTTCTTGGTATTGGTGATTGCAGGCTTATGGAGCCAGTATACCACCAGCTATTTCAGTGCCTAACTCACTAGTACATGGACATTACAAAGAGCCCAGATTCTGCTAGAGCCTCAACTGCTAAAACACATTCCTTTAAACAAGGCTATGTGGAATGCAACCATCTAGGCATGGTTAGTGTGCAAGTCAAGATAGAACAAGTGTGCAAGACAAGATGTGCAAGGATTCTGGAAAGTAGGACCTTCACTAACAAGCTAGATGAACTACACTGACCTGAAGAAGGAAGGCAGAAGGAAAAAAAACACGAACATAATTTGTTCTGCATACTGATGACAAAAACAAAAAGACATTCTACAGCAAGAAACCATATTAAAGCTTTCTAATGATGTGGCACTGGAATATATAATCTGAACTGGCTGTGTAGTCTGTCGATTGGTGTTTTAATAAAAGAAGTTAGACAAACTTTTGTCAGGGTGACATAGGTATAGGTGCTTCTGACATTGTATGGGGAAATAGCCAAGAAGTCCTCAGATCGCCCCCAGAGTCTCTACACAACTGTGCTAACTTTAATTGCTCAAATTCACAGTCCTAGATGCAAAGTCCAGTTCATTAGCTCAGGCTGTAAGACATACACGTACGTCTGGAAGTGTTCAGTTTGCAGTGTGCTGCCTCATGCACAACACTGTCAAGCTCTACTTTAATAGCTTGCCTGAAGATTTGCATTAGGACATTTTGCAATATGGAAGCTTCAGGCATTTTTATTTCCTGAGCACTCTGGTTTTATGGCAAGTGATTAGTCATCATAATATTTAAACCATGTAATATCAATTTAAGGAAGGTCATAATTTTGACATGTGGCTGCTTCAGATAATGTACAACCTCCCTCCTGCAGTGGATTATCAGCAGTCCTCATCTAACAACAGGTAGTTCATCCCAAAATCACTGCTTAATCACAACATGTTCAGTTCTGGGAATTTACGAAAATGCCATCTGAATGGTAGATAGACAGAAATTTTCTGCAAATAATTTTTCTGAAGTTGTACTTCCCTCTAGACATCAAGAAGTGATAGGAGACAACTTGGTCTCTGAAACTTTGATCTGTACTGCTGTGTACACTGAGCGATTAGAACAGCAAGATTTTCACATCTAAACTTTCTCCTGCCAAGAGAAAAACTGGCTTCTGTAAAGATGATTAGGGAAATGAAAACGCTGAATAATATCAGCCTGTTTTCTCCTTCCTGTTGGAAAGAGAAACTTGTTTCTCTTAGCATTTTGTTTGGCTTAGCATTTTTTTTTTCTCTCAGAAAAGTCATTCTAAATAACACAACAAAAAAACACCCAATCCTTAACCCATGGTGTATTCTCAGATCCATGCTCTCCAGGCTTGGATTTGCTGTGGTCCCCCTTTGGGTATGTTTATGTTATTTCTCTATTCTGTAGGCAAGTGTCAAAATTCTGGGGAGAGGAAGGGGCAACCTCTGATGAGACCAGAGCACCAGGAGAACTGCTGAAGAGCCGTCACAGCCTCAAAGCCCTTCATGTAGTTGAAGATGTGCTGAGACTGGGACAATTACCCCTGCCCCACATTTCCTGATTTCCATGATGTGTCTCATGAATGTGTAGAAGAAAACTGTATCACCTTCTTGGCAAGACCTACTCTGGGTAAGAGAGGTCCTTGATAGCACTGACTCCTGATGAAGCACCACAGAGGCTTCTGGAGAAGCCACTGAAATGCAGTTCAGCATGAGAACAGTGTGTAGGCTGCTAGAACCATACAGCAAACTACCTGTGTACAGAGAGTTACTGTTAAGAAACTGAAGTCCACAGAAAACATGCATATATAGGTGAGTATGTGTTTTTTATCTTCTTATTCACCCTCTTTTTTTTCTTTACAAGAAGATGTTATAGAAATTTGTAAGAAAAGTCCTGGGAAATGATATCTGAGAAAAAAAACACTTATCTGATGGATAAATTTGCTCAACTCAAGGAGACTCCTGAGCCTTCCTGCCTCTACCAGCTTTAGTGCAAATCACTTACACAAAGGGCTGCATAATCCTATTTCAGTACTGTCAGACAGCAAATGCCCCAGAACAACAGTGTGGCAGTTAGGGAAAGATGCCTCCTTCCAGCAGAAGTACAAGAGAAAGTTGTACCTTGAGAGGGATTATCTCTGCTAGAGAGACGGGATGCATGATTTGCTGTATTCATTTGCATTAAAAATACTTTCCCTATGCATTGTGCCAGCCTCTGTCTCTGCTCTGTTACAGATGGAAGTCCCTTCTTCCTAGCGTGGGAAACGGGGGAGAGCAGCCTACAAGCTCTTGAGAGCACAAAGAGCCTGGGGCTTGCATTATGAGAGCCCTTTGCACCACTGCATAAGTGGGACTGGAGGTCTGGCTCTACCCAAGCTCCCAAGCACCACAAAATGCTCTGTAGCACAGGCTGCACTCGTTTCTAACTATACATCACCTGTGATTTTAGAATCTCCCCTCTGTGCTCTTGCTGTGAAAAACATTATTGTTAAAGTCAAAGGATCCAGCTCAGTCCTATGCACATCTGATCATCATGCTGAAGAGCTGAGAGAGCCTTGCCTGAATAACGTCAAAGTCCCAAAATAGGGAACAAGATGGTGACAATGGATAATAGCTACACTAAAAGAGAAATGACTTTGATGAAACTATACACAGAGAACACATTCACTTAATTTTTTTCCATGCTGTTACAACAAATATACTACAGGGCCAGAAAAAGAATAAGCAAAACCTGATGAGTAATCAAACATAATGTATGATTATATGCAGCTCCCTGAAGAAAACTGTGTTTGACAAATTCCACAAACACTACAGCAGACAGTCTGTTAGGGCCCAGTTGAACTCAGGACTGCCCACTTCACCTGCAGGAGAACCTCCTGCAGCCTCCTCTTTTCTGCAAACATACCGGGAAGCTGTGCCGTCATCCCATTAAACAACCAATGCGTTGCAGCTAATAGCAGGAGTCCTGCTACTGGCATAAAACATGAGGGCAGAAGAAAAGAGATCAATTGTTTCCCTTTTGCACTTCACTGAGCAAAAGGTTAACCACAGGGAAATAATGTTATTATCTTTATAGCTGCATGTATTTAGTATAATTTACCTGTGCAGCTCTTGATCACCTCTTCTCATGCATTTACAGAGATTCGTATTTTGACAGCTCGCATCCCACATCTACTGTCAGAGAGCTGAGGCACTTCAGTCTGTCCTTGAAAAGCAGTGCATTTCTGTGGCTGGAATCCAACTCAGCAGTTTTAATGTCTGTGATTAATAAGGTGGCACTACTAGTAAATATGGCTGTGTTCATGTGAACAGTCAGTGTTATCCCAAACACAACGCAAACAGCACTGCAGAGTACGGGTACCTTGCATGACAGTTTTTGAGAAAGAATTCAGCTGGAAGATCTGAAAACTAACAGAACAAATGTCATTCCAGAACAGTGATCACTTCAATTTACACATGATAATTACGTAGGCTTAATTTGCAATGTATACGTTAATGAAACCATGCCTGCCTGCAGCTCTCTTTCTGTCACCAAGGCAGGGCCGAGGTGCCAACCCTTAGCACACTGCCTCAGGACAGGGCTGCCCAGCTCAGGACGTGCTCTTCCCACCCCTCCCAGTGGCAGTTGCTGCCCGTGGGCTCTTAGTGAAATGTCCACCAGTACAGCTGCTTGACTGCCATGCAGCCTATTGGGACTGCTGGCTGCTTGTGGCCACGAGTCCCACCACAGCACACGAATTCAATGTTTTTCTTAAAGCATAAACACACATTATTAGTCTGAACCATACAAATAGTCGGGTACTGTAGAGCAATGAAAGCAATCAGTTATAGTCTCGTCCCAATGCCTACTTGGACTTTACACACTTGTTGAACTGTATCAAGTGAACCTTACTCCAAAATGCATTGGAACTTCCATTTTACTTTACACTGTATGTAACAAATGCACATAAATTATTTCGCTCATATCCATCTATGAATAATTACCATAAAATTATTATTTCTCAAAGCTGTTTTATAAATAAGGAAAATGGAGCTCTCTTTCTTTTCTTACATGCATAATGCTCTTATAAAATACACAAAACACATTACAGAATCGTAGGGGTTGGAAGGGACCTCCAGAGATCATCGAGTCCAACCCCCCTGCCAAAGCAGGATCCCTACACCAGGTCGCACAGGTAGGCGTCCAGGCGGGTCTTGAATATCTCCAGAGAAGGAGACTCCACAACCCCCCTGGGCAGCCTGTTCCAGTGCTCCGTCACCTCACCGTAAAGAAGTTCTTGCGCACATTGGTGCGGAACTTCCTATGCTCCAGCTTCTGGCCATTTCCCCTTGTCCTGTCTCCGCACACTGCTGAAAACAGTCTGGCCTCGCCACTTTGCCCCCCACACCTTAGATATTTATAGACCTGGATCCTAGCCTCCCAACAATCCTTATGAAAACTCAATGAAAAGAAAGAATTTGATGCAATCAAAAACCTGTGTAAAATGGAAGCTGATAATGTAATTTAAAATTAAGTATTTTCATGGATTAAGTATAGAATCATAGAATGGCTTAGGTGGGAAGGGACCTTAAAGATCATCCAGTATCAACCCCCTCCGTCATGGGCAATTTAACTGTAACTGTTCAAGGGAATATTAATTATTGCACAGCTACACTACAGCTGCCATCTTCAGCTGACTTCAATATCTTTGTAAAAAAAAAAAAAAAAAAAAAAAGGAACTGAGATAATAATTAAGGAACAACATATGTTAATTATTTTAAAGAACGTTACAGAATTTGCTGAACAAACTATCTGATAAATGCTTTTCAGTCACTTCTCCTAAATGAATCACAGTGATCTAAGAGATTTCATTGACTAGGAAGGGACACTAACACTTCCAGAGTCTCATCAATCAAGATGACACATTCTTTTCAGTCCATTTAGAGGTAAGGATCACTACCACCAAGAAATAAAGCCACCCCTTCGCTATCCAATCATCTGTATGCAAAGCATCTGTGATGTTGGAGTCTCCTCACTAAAACTCTTCAGGCAGAATTGGAAAGGTATGTGGTAAATCAGAATAAATAACATGATCCTATTTGTGTGCATTTGGAAAAACCTCCTGGGCTGTGTGTGTTTGGGAAGAGCTCTGTTTCTTTCACTTGTTCTTGTACTAGAGAATAGAATGGCTCAAACACACAAAAGAATACTTCAAACAAAACAGCCCCATTTTAATTCTAATCTGATAATTCTGCAGAAGCAGAATTCTAAAAAGTAGCAATTAAATTAACAGGTAACAATCCTGCCCTCCCTTAAACAAGAATAATAATGACAGCATTTGTTACCATTATAAATAAACAATGATACACCAAGATCCCTTCTAAAATCTGTAAGCTTCACTAAACGGAACTTACAGCTCAAGATGCCATTTCTAAAATGCAAATGCAGTGCCCTACAAACTGGTTCAGTGGCCTTTATCATTATGGCAATTTTAGATATAAAAATCAATAAAAATGTGAAATGAAACAGTTTGCTATTAGCTAGTGCTGATACACACAGTAATCCTACACTGTTCCACATCCCTCCTATGTTCAGAGCCGGGTTCTGCCACCCTCAGAACTGAGCTCCTGAGACAAACTTTGGCATCAGTCCTGCAGACGGTACTCAGGTGCTGTTTGTCCAGATGGACAGATGTACTGCTTTGCTCCTTTGATCTGTTAATATCTTCTGGATTCATGAAGCCTGATTCTATCCAGGCAGAGGCTTCCCTGCTCTGCAGAGATGACCAGACAGAGGATTTGGGCATGGAATTTAGCTCTGCCTAGAGGATTAGATAAGACTCCCATCTCCTAGTTTTCCTTGCAGAAGATTTTCACAGAATCAGAGAATCACCAAGGTTGGAAAAGACCTACAAGGTCATCCAGTCCAACCATCCACCTATCACCAATAGTACTCACTAAGCCATGTCCCTCAACACAACATCCAAACGTTCCTTGAACACCTCCAGGGTTGGTGACTCCACCACCTCCCTGGGCAGCCCATTCCAGTGCCTGACCATTCTTTTAGAAAAGCAGTATTTCCTAATGTCCAGCCTTAATGTCCCCTGGCACAGCTTGAAGCCATTCCCTCTGGTCCTATCACCAGTTACATGAGAGAAGAGGCCGACCCCCAGCTCGCTACAACCTCCCTTCAGGTAGTTATAGAGAGCAATAAGGTCTGCCCTGAGCCTCCTCTTCTCCTGACTGAACAATCCCAGCTCCCTCAGCCACTCCTCATAAGGCCTGTGCTCCAGACCCCTCACCAGCATTGTTGCCCTTCTTTGACACACTCCAGGGCTTCAATGTCTTTCTTGCAGTGAAGGGCCCAAAACTGGACACAGTACTCGAGATTTTGTAGGCTTATCCACTCATGAAACACAGTCAGCAAAGCTGAAGGCTGTGCCATAATCCACCTCTCCTCACTCACCGCAGCTCCTGACCTCAGTGTGTTGCAGGACCATGGTGTTGGCTGGCTCATGGAAAGAGTGGGCCAAAGGCTGGTGGGAGCAGAGAATAAAGACAAAAAGGAAGAGAAGGGCTATGATGTGCTCTTACTTATGCAAACACCCCTTGCTGGGAGCAGGCTCTGGCCAAAGCACTGTCAGGTGTATTGGAAACAAAGTGGATGAGAAAGCCTGGAGTATTATTTATTGTATCAGAATGGAGAAGGAGGAAGGAAGCTGTCTACCTTTCATTCCTTTTAGCCTCCTTGTTTTTTCCTGGAGCTAGTAGAGGCTTTTCCAAGGACAGTGGATTGCTCTACTGTCAAGGAACTAGCTCACCTTGAAGTGGGGAAGGAACATTTCCATGAGCACTTGATGTCAGCAACATCTGCAGGCCCAGGGTGCTCCTCGGCCATAGCAGCCATCTCTCCACTTTGTGGGCAGAGCAGGGGAAGAAAGCAAACACAGTCACCCTGCTGGTACACAAGCATGGCCATACTTAATGAAATACAGATGGAACCTGAGCAGTCCATTCACCTGACTATTTCACTATGCCTCTGTCATATTATAGACCAAAAGCAAGAAGAAAATTCTGCAAAGGTGGTGGCTCAGGCTACTTGCTTCTATACTAGATAACTAATTGCTTATTAATATAAATATTAAGGTGACATTAAAAAGCAATTCTCATGACTAAATGGCACACAGTTTGAAATTTGTTTTTGCAAGAGTAAGAACAATTAAATATTCTTCATCAGGAAGGAAGGCCTGGTAGCAAAAACACAGGTCTGGGACTGTGTCTAGATCCTGTTGTAGACCATGCTGCTAACAACCAGTATGATTTTCAGAAAGTCAGTGTGAACCTGATTTCTATGAAGAGCTTTGCATCTCCTACCTGCAGAAGATATGCTACTTGTACAAGCACATTTCACTTAAGTATAGACAGCAATCTCCAGCTCCACCAAAGCCAAGTAATTGTGTCTTCAAGCATACAATTTCTTTGAGAAAATGGAGCACCAAGCCTCTGTCTCTCACTCTGGTCTAGGCTTCTTTTCTCATCTTCTTGCACTTCATGGATTGCACAAAGTGGCCCAATAATGGTCATTGCTCTCTGAAGTAAGATTAAGAGTACTCAAAGGTCACACAAGATTTCTCAGGGCTTTACTATCGACTTTTCAAATGTGAAGCAAAGTCTGAATGAAGCACGATCTATCTGATCATTTGGGGAAACACATCCTGCTAGGTAGTGGGTATAACTGCTGCTGAAAACTGTACAGTGAACTGATAGATTGATGACCATATCCAAAACAAACCGAGCATGAAACTTATCTTAGAACCAGGATACACACTGCTTCATCTTGGATGTAACATGAAGATCCTGCTTACATATTTTACAGAGGAATGGAAGATCAGTCTAAGGTTGCTAAATATGCAAAGATTCTGCAATTCCAAAGGCGTGCCCAGAAGAAATACAAGCTGTAGTGGGTTGTCACACTGTGACTTCACGTCTGGATTGGATTTGGCAGCTACCCCATAAAAAGCTTGTCACACACTCAGTAATGGAATAAACTTTGATCCCTACTGGTCGGGGGGCAGCAATATTGAACAAGTAGTGGATGGGAAACACAATGACTTTGATTTTCCTTTGGCTATTTTTTACTTTTGGATTTTTCTGGCCTCAGACAATGTCAGAGGGCAGGCAGGCAACAGATTGTCTACAGAGAGATAATAACTACTCTAGTCATAGATTACAGTATTATTAGTTTTATATTTCTAAACAATGTCAGAAGATATCAGACATCTCTGGAACCTCTGACCTGAACTCTGAAACACTGCTTATAGAATCAACCAACATTTCTCAGTAAAAAAAGAATAACATTTTCTTAAAGTAATCACAAACACCTCTCAGTCATGTAGGTTATAAGGCACTGTTTTGTATCCCATTTCCTGAATCAAGTGACTTAGCACAGTTAAGTAAAGTTCCACAGTTTAAGCTATGCTAAGCTGGCATTGATACTGAAAGAACCAACTCACCCTATCATCTCCATCCTCTTTTTCTCCCTCTTGCACATTTTTCCCCTCTCTGGCATGCACATTTATGCAGCTGACAAACAGTGACACAAACCGAGAAGCCAGATTAAAACAAGACTAAAAGCTGTAAAACGATTCATTTTAGCACTCTAAGTAATCAACCAAATTGTAGAACTAAAGCTTAAGAAATCAAAACTGCTCACCAACTGTACTTAAGAAGGAGGCATAAATGCAGACTTACCTTTGATAAAGGCAAAAGCCCACCTTGTTACCAATATAGAAGGTTTTAATTTCATTTTCACTGTGTTTCATTTTAGGTTGCCAGCATAGTTAGAAACCATGAAAGTGTGCAGTTAGGTCTTCTAATGAAAACTGAACTGTGTCCAGCATAATTTTGCACCTATTATTCCTAAATTTCTGCATCCCTGCTGTTTCTAAAACTGATCTCCGTGGCTACATTTGCTAATCACAATAAACTGTAGAATATTTGGTTTTCTAAGTGCCTGGGTGTAAGAGCTTCTGGGGAGTTCCTGGGGAGATGAGACAGATAAGCTCTTTTTGACTTCCGAACTCATAAAAGACTGGAAGAGAAGAAAATCCAGCTCATCAAAACACAACCAGTCCCATTCATCTCTGTGTTATTCTCAAGTTATGTATTATAACGTTTGGATCATGGGGGTTAAATGTAAGCAATCTCAAGGCAATGCAAAAGGAAATATGCCTTTTTCCCATTCTTTTCATTGTAACAAAAGTGATTTTGATGTGCCCTTTTTTGAAAATATAGAGAAGTCTGTTTCTTAAAGGAAAAATAGCTCAGTTATTAGAGAGCTATGACAGAGGTGTAAGAAAGAACGTCTGGATCTAGACATGGCATTATTTGCATCTGCCTGAAATACACTACATACACCAAAAGCAGCACTTGGAAGGAAGAAGTGAAATGATCTTCTATCTTGAATGTTTATCTCTAATTTAAAGCACTGTCCAATGCTAAAAACAGACCATTAACTTCTAAAGATTGGCTGTGCTTCTGATAAGCTTCTGGTAGGTTTCTAGATGAGACAGCAACCTAAGCAACAGTACTTTTTGCATTACATTGCTGTTACTACAGCATCACAAATTTGTTTGATATAATATATGGATTGTGCAGATAAAGATTTGTGTCCCACACATTTCTAGCCAAACAATAGTATTACTGTAATACCACTTCAAAAATATTTACATAGTATTGGTGGGAGAGCAGTTAAGCAATGATACTTGTACATGCCTAAACATTCCACCCAGGTGAAGAACAAACAAAGCTGACAAATACCTTACTCTTTACTAAATGCTACTGTATATTCCAACTAGAACTAGTACAAATGTTTGTGCTTTTGCAGAAATGGAAAACAGCAAATTTATTTTGTAAGGAGAGGAAGTAGCTAGAGGGGAGACAATAATATTTTCAATTAAGAAGCAAGAGGACCCCACCTTCAAATTTTCATTCCAGTGAACTGGAATGAAGGCTCATTTAATTAAATACATTATTTGCACGGTGGTATGTCTATCATTTTTTAGTAGGTGAACAATATGACAGTCCTAAGGAAGTCTCTAATATAGTAGATTTTGCTTTAATCCAAAATGAGAAGATAACTTGAAGCAAACACATTATCAAGAGAAAGAGAACTGCTGAGCTACTAATTCAATGTGTAATTATTGCTAAATGCTACTGGCTTCGAGATCAGAGGAATGGAGGGCAGCACACACATGCCAATATTTGACAATGTTTCTGAAGCTGTTTGTGGAAGTGATGCAAGTAGGACTGATATCCATGGCAGGAAAGTACCAGAAAATATGCTTAAGAGCAGAATAAACACACACATAGTAACACTGCCTAATGGGGAACTGTTAATATGGCTTTTGGGGCTCACAGACCAGGAATCTAGACATGTTCTTCCAGTGATCATGTTGATACAGGTGATCTGGTTGATACAGTGAACTTTTGATTCAGAAATAACACTTTTCTTTCTGAGAAAATGATTTATCACAGGCTTATTCTGCTGTCAGGAGGAAAACAAAAAAAGATACCAGGAAATACAAGCATCTTTGCTTTGATAAATTAACTCTTAGTTTTCTTTTTATAAATTAATAATCAGTTGCTTTCTTTTATAGTGGCTGGTTATTACCTGGCACTAACAAATATATGTCCAGTATGCATAAACAATCAGGAAAATGGAAGAATAAAAATGGATATTTTCTGATGATGTGAATTACAGATATTAATCAAAACAAAAATTGGCTGTCATCTCCTGTAAAAGAACCTTATGAAACTGAATAAGATAAACAGGCAGACAAAATTCATTGATAAAATTCAAAGACATACATCCCACATTAGACTACAACTTACATGATTCCTAGGATTCAGTTTTTCAAAGTGCAGGAATAAAGGTCAAATTAATGATCCAGTAGCAAAGTTAGAAAAAAAAAAAACAGCTGTTTTTCTCCCTCAGCGTTTTCCATAGTTAAACTTTAGAACTCATTGCTACAAAATGCTTTGTATTTCAAAGGAATAAAATACAAGTAATGGCAAAAAAAATCCACTCTTGGGTGCTATTAATTACAAAATCGTAATATAACATCTGACTTCAAAGGGTCTGCACAATAAACACCTTGCAGGAAGCTGAGATGGCATGCTATCTGCTTACTCTGTTCTTACACTGCTTTCTTGAAGATCCAGTGTTGGCCCCATCAAAGAAAAAGCACTGTACCAAAACTACCTTTTCCTCAATGAAATGCAGCCATTTTATGCTGTGTGATGTTAATGGCTACTGCTGACTCTCAAATAATTCACAGATGAGTGGCAAAAATATTTGCATTTTGGATCTAAGGCAAATCCTATAATTGCTTACTTTCACATGCAGAAACAGAACAACATTTAGCTACTGATGAAGTGAATCAAAACCATTTGGGAAATGCCTCTAATGGATTTAACAGACTAAGTGCAGATTACAGCATCAACCTCTAAAGAAACAAAAAAAATATTGCTATTCTTGTTTAGAAATATGGCTTAACTAAACCACCAGAATTGAACACTTCCACTCACCAAGAACTCAGAACTCTAGACTAGGGTGGTACATCCAGATAAAAAATCACAAGAGAGTAATGCCAAAATCAGCAAAGAAGCTGCAGTAGTGGCATTGATGAACTAGAATCCATCACATGTAACCTCCAGAAGAAACCATTTACTTTTCAGAAGAGCCTGTTTCTTTCCCCTGACTATAACAGCAGTCCAAATAAATGGTTCAGATGTAGAACTCTACATTATAGTTGTCCAGCATCAGGTGAGATTGAATCCCATGGCCCTGGAAACTGAATACTGAATTAACTTTCATCTGTGCTCCTTATGTATACTGGACTCCTCCAGACAAGACTGTTCCAAAAGTAATGTCTCCTGCTTAATTATGTTGGTCCACGACATGAGAGGCAGATTATGGTGGTATGGCAGTAGGGATTGAACCTTCCCACCAGTATTCCATTACATTTTATTGATGTGTGACAGATGGCAGCAGATGGGCAGTCTGACAGAATGGCATCTGACATGGAAGTGTGGATGAAGCAAAGGAGTGTAGCTGAATTCCTCCATCCAGAAAAAATGGCACACACTGATGTTCATTGATGCTTGCTGAACATTTATGGAGATCAAACAGTGACATGTGCACAGTGAGGAAGTGAGTGGTGCATTCCAGCAGTGAGTGACAACAGTGGGTCACCTCTGCTTGTGTAGATTTTCACAAGTGCAACATGCAGGCTCTTGTTCATCGCTGATGCAAATGCAAGGCTAATGGTGACTATGTTGAAAAATAGTGCTTTGTAGCTGAGAATTTGCTCTATCAAATAGTGTGACTGTGCTCACTGTTTCTGCTGTAGTTTCCACAGAAATAAACAGAAGGCATTACTTTCGGAGCAATTTTTAAGGAAGAGTATCTCAGAGTCAGAGAATGTTGTAAATATTTAGCAGCTACTTACATAAGGTTTAGGACGTGCTCCAGTTGATACTGGGTAAGGTAAACAGTCTGAATCCTGGTAGTCTGCACTTCTGTGCTTCCATGATCCCTGTTCTTGATGATCTCTATAAGAGTTTGTCTCCACTCGAGCAGGGCACTGTAAGAGAATTTTTAAAACCCTGAAATAAATGCAAGTCATAAATACTTTTAATGTGAACTGCAAGATAAAAATATTGGAATTTTATCTTTTTAAAACTTTTTTTTCCTTGTGATGTGAAGTAGACTTTTTACCTCAATTTTTTTCTTAAAAATGTATGCTGCATCATTTTTACATCTTGGGGTAAAGAGACTTCCTTAACAGCTAGTAGATAAAACTGAAGAATTATTAGATGTACATCTTCCTGAATATCAAGGAACTGAATAACCTCTGCATTAGACAATATATGATTTTATTTATTTAAAACTGTCTTTTCACTGAAATTCATGATTCTATGATGTTCTTTTATTTAACTTAATTGAAGATCCTGAACTTACATACTCTGAACCTTCCAAATCTCCTTTTCCTTGTTCCCCAGGTCCCACGAGGTTTTACTTAATAGCTTTACTTCCATACAAATTTTTAAAGGATAAATGTTCTAAAATGGGACTTTAAAAAAAATTTATATATATAGGACCCATGTATACCTGGTCACACTAAATTTAATACAAAGAAGACAACTTGCACAGCATTTCCCCATGTATACTAATTTGTCTAAAAAAACCAATGAGGTGTGTGAACAAGGAGCAAGCCAAACTGCAATCCAGCAGGATTTGTGTTGGGATCAATCAGAGAATCAGGATCATGGGTACACTACAGAGCAGCCCCAGGCTGTAATTTGCAGTCAAAGTCAGCCCATTTGCTGACAAGAGGAAAAAATTGCTGCTGGTCTGTAATTGCATTGTTCCCAGCTAGAATATTCTTCAGACTTTAAAATGAGAAGGCTTTGCAAGGCTGACAAAAGATGCGGCCCAAAAATGTTTTGTAGGTAATATATTGCCTACAAAATAATTGAAAGAATGTGTAAGTTAAGTTTTGTTCAACAAGAGTCATCTTTCTAATATTAGACAGGGTGACTGTAATCAAATAGAATTTCTGTGTCACTCTCCATGAATGATGAATGACTAGAACTAAAAAAAGTTATTTTAATTCTTCAAATCCACTGGTTTTGTTGTTGTTGTTGTTGTTTTTCTGTAGTGAAAATTAGTGTTACACATCAAATGTAAATGAAAGAAGTTTATCAAAAAAGTGAAATTTTGCTCACAGCAAGGCTGTTTTCCCTCTGCTGATAAAGCTTTTGATATGGTCCCATACCACATTCATTTCTCTAAATAGGAAAGATCAGATTTTAAGGGTGAAGTACTCAGTGGATAAGGCTGGCTGAGTGGTTCAATGGCTCTGTGTCTGGCTGGAGGTTGGTCACAAGTGGGAACAGTTCTCATCAACATCACTGTCAATGACATAGACAGTGGGATTGAGTGGGAAGAAGGACTCCTTGAGAATCACAGAATCACTAAGGTTGGAAAAGACATACAAGGTCATCCAGTCCAACCATCCACCTATCACCAATGGTTCTCGCTAAACCATATCCCTCAACACAACATCCAAACGTTCCTTGAATACCTCCAGGGAAGGGGACTCCACCACCTCCCTGGGCAGCCCATTCCAGTGCCTGACCACCCTTTCAGAGAAGTAGTATTTCCTAATATCCAGCCTGAATCTTCCCTGGCGCAGCTTGAAACCATTCCCTCTAGTCCTAACAACTCTGTGGAGAAGGACTCGGGAGTCCTGATGGACAAGAAGCTGGACATGAGCCAGCAGTGTGCTCTTGCAGCCTGGAAGGCCAACATTATCCTGGGCTGCATCAAAAGAGGGATGTCCAGCAGGGAGAGGGAGGGGATTGTCCCCCTCTATTCCGTCATCATGAGGCCCCATCTGGAGTACTGCGTCCAGGTGTGGGGGCCCTAGAACAGGAAGAATGTAAAGCTTTTGGAGTGGATCCAGAGGAGGGCAAAGAGGATCATCAGAGGGCTGGAGCACCTCTACTGTGAAGAAAAGTTGAGGGAGTTGAGCTTGTTCAGTTTGGAGAAAAGAAGGCCCTGGAGAGACCTCAGTGGGGCCTTCCAGGGCTTCAAGGGAGCCTTTATAAACAGAAGGGAAACCGACTCACACAAAGGGGAATGATTTAAACTAAAAAAGGGGAGATGTAGTTTAGATATCAGGAGGAGATAATTTACTCAGAGGGTGTTGATACACTGGACAGGCTATCATGAACAGGTGAAAAATCCATCAGTAGAAAATATACTGACTCATTAAATGAACCCAGTGATTAAACTATGCATGTATACCTCAGATATAACATTTGCCATGCTAAACAAATACAGTCATCTCTTTAAAACTGCCCACACGAAAGAGACCAATTCTCTTTGCAGCAGTGCCAGCAAATATTTTTACAACTCATGCAGTAGTCACCTGCTTCTGAGAACTTGGATCTACAAGTTGGTCTCGCATTTGTGAATTGTTCTGCTCAAATCTCTTTTCAATTATTGTTTCTCATTTCAATTCCTACTCTATATAGTAAAAATAGGATAAAATCGTATGAAGAACTCATAACTAATAGCATAGTTGCTAGTAAACATATGTTTGAAATAGACCTTCTTCCTATTCAAGTTTCATTATGAATGAAAAGAGTAAAACATCTGATGGAGAAAGTTGTTAAGTTATATAAAGAAATAGGGACTAAGAGGGATGGACTGATAGAAGTTAGTCATGTAGCCATACAAAACCTCTGTGTTTGTTTTCCTTTTTTCCTTGCTGCAACTGTTGTTTTGAGATTTCCAAAATTAAGTTTCTTCGTATTAAATTCATGGAGAGGTTTAGAAGGATGTATTTCTCTTCTTTGACTATATGGGTATCACAGAATTGTAGGGATTGAAATGGACTTCTGGAAGTCATCTAGTCTGTCTTCAAAGCAAATTTCCTACGTTAAACAGAAAAGCATCCAGGTGGGTTTTGAATATCACAGGAGAAAACTCCACCACCTCTCTTGGCAGCTTGTTTCAATGCTCTGCCACTTTCACAGAAAAGAGGTTTTTTCTCATGTTTATATGGAATTCCATGTGTTCTAGTTCATGCTCATTGCCTCTTGTCCAGTCATTGGGCACCACCAAAAAGAGCATGGCCTATTCTCTTAACTCTCACCCATAAGCTGTTTATAAGTATGCCTTGATAAGACCCTATCTCAGTCTTCTTCATGCTGAACAGCCCCAGGTCTCTCAGCCTTTCCTCACAAGGGAGATACCTTAACCACCTTCGTAACCCTCCACTGTGTCTAGAAGTTCCCTATCTTTCTTGAAGTGAGGAGCCAGAACTGGACACAATACTTCACATATGGTTTCACCAGATCAGACAATCTCCTCAAGCTGCTGGCCATGCCAGGGTACCATTTACCTTGTTGGCCACAATGGCATTAAGGTAATTCATTTAAAGGCAACTAACTCTTAGATGTTTAAATTAGGGCTGATAATTCACTTACTGAGAAATTATTTGTTTGTAATAATAATTTGTTTGCCTAACCAAACTGGTTTTTGCCTTAGGAGAATAGGCACAGACATAAAATAATAAAATGGTGTCTGGATCACCACTTAACAAAATCTGACTGGCTAACAAAGGGAAGTACATGCATTCTGATGGCTTGGATCTCTCTTTCAGGCAGAAAAGCAGAACACTGCCATGGCATTTCGACAGAAGCCATTGAGCAGTTTCCTACAAGAACACAGAATACTGTCCATTAACAGATGGGCAAGCGGAGATAAAGGAGTGATGAAATGAATTTAGCCGGAAAAAGCTGATTTGCTAACGTACAGAAAGAAAGAAATGAGGGACAGGCATGACGATTTTCTAACACTGTCACTGCAGAATATGGAAAAGCATACTGCAAAATACAACACTGAAAGATGCAGGATTCTGAACTTCCCAGCTTGAGGGACACCATGACCTGCACAGATGTTTACTTAAGGAATTTGTTTTTCCAAAATGTAGCAGCAGTGATGGGAAAAGCATTCAAACAAGCACAATTTCCAGGAATTTCATGCCAGCACTAACATGTGGAGCTGCAAATCCAAACAACCCTATCTTAAGAACTGATTTTAATCACAGGCTAAAGTAGAGAACAAACACTCCTACTTCTCACACTGTTCCTTCTCCAGTTACTGATTCCTATAAAAAAACATCTTGCTTGTTAAAAAAATACTAAAATTATATTATTCCTTCTTAATCCCATTTGCCTTCAAATTAAAAGCTTTGGTAACGGTTTGCCTTAATTGACAAAACTCGCCACCATAAATACTTTAAATACAGGAATGCATCTCTAGAAGAAATACAAAAAATACTAATTTATCTGTTAATGAAGATATATAGTGTCTTCCTTGCTTTTGAGTCTTTATATAAATATGACATGTGTAAATACACTAATACTGAACTTTCAATTTCACAATATTCTACTTTGAGAAACTGTGTCAAATGCAATCATCAAGAGCCACATCCCCCCCTAAAAAGTAGCTTTGAAGATTTTAGGCCATGTTGACAGAAAACCTACAAATCAATTCCTGTGACACTCGTGTTTATCTGACCAGTAGTTGTCCAAGCAGCTCAAAATGTTTTGTTATCGAGTCAAAACGGTAACTTACTTCATCCTTGAAACTCACCTCCTCAACTAATCCAGAAACACAAGGAGATCTGAAAACTATTATTTGACCAGTATCTGATAGCTAATGTTAGCAAATGTGTCGTATGACACAGATTCTTACCAGTTGTCTGTTCCTTGTGGTAGAAGGAGTACTGGAGGGAGACGAGCTAGCACTCAGAGCTTCTTCAATATCTAAATTCAGCTGTTCCAGTTTCTTCATAAGACATGACATAGAATCTGACCATTCCGATCCTTTTTCTGATTGCGTCTAAAAGAAATTAAATATACATTAAATCTTAATGCATTCAAGCTTTTTGTGGCTTGAAGACTCATTTTTCTGTCTGGAAGAAAGCTAACCAGTGTTTTCTCTGTCTATGGGTAACTTTCTCCATTTAGAAAGCTTCAATTACCTCTCCTCTTCTGTTGAGACATATTCATTGCTGCTCCCCATACTCAAGTGATCACACTCCACCTCTGCACATCTGAATGGCTTTCTAACACTTCATCTTGAGTGAATTACTGCCAGCTCAAACTAAGTGTAACCAAGACCAAGAACCAAAATAACTTTAATGTCTTCTTCAGCTGTTTCTATTTTAGCATCTTCACTGATTGCATACTATCAGTAAGGATCAGAAGATTGAAAGTTATCATGTACACAGTATTTTATTCCTTCCTATGAATCCAGACTATGTCTTGTAGCTTTCTTCTGCCTATCCATTAAGAAAATCTGCCTGGATGGTCAAAACGTTTTCACAGGATCACACAGAATCACAGAATTTTAGAGGTTGGAAGGGACCTCTGGAGATCGAGTCCAACCCCGTGCTAGTGCAGGTTCCTTACAGCAGGTCGTACAGGTAGGCATCCACGTGGGTCTTGAATATCTCCATAGAAAGAGACAACGCAACTTCTCTGGGCAGCCTGCTCTAGGGCTCCGTCACTCTCATGGTAAAGAAGTTCTTTGTGTGGAACTTACTGTGTTCCCGTTTCTGCCCATTGTCCCTTACTTCTATTCTCCTTAGTTCCCTCAAAGTCCCATCTAGTGACTCTCACTGAGCATTTTCTCATGGACATATTCCCACTGAGCACCTTCTCGGGAACATGGTTTAGTGAGCATGGTGGTGATGGGCTGACAGTTGGACTAAATGATCTTAGTGGTCTTTTCTAATCTTAATGATTCTATGATTATACGATTCTCATAGCAATCCCTGTGCATGCTGCTTCATTATGCCTCATTTTCCTCACTGAAGACACTTCTAAAGATTCAAAAGAATCACAGAATCACAGAATTGTAGGGACTGGAAGGGACCTCCAGAGATCATCGAGTCCAACCCCCTTGCCAAAGCAGGTTCCCTACACCAGGTTGCACAAGTAGGCGTCCAGGCGGGTCTTGAATATCTCCACAGAAGGAGACTCCACAACCTCCTTGGGCAGCCTGTTCCAGTGCTCTGTCACCTCACTGTAAAGAAGTTCTTGCGCACATTTGTGTGGAACTTCCTATGCTCCAGTTTTCGGCTGTTTCCCCTGTCTCCTGTCTCCTGTCTCCACATACCGCTGAAAAGAGTCTGGCCTTGCCACTCTGCCCCCCACACCTTAGATATTTACAGACCTGGATCAGGTCTCCTCTCAGTCTTCTTTTCTCAAGGCTAAACAGACCCAGCTCACTCAGCCTTTCCTCATAGGAGAGACGCTCCAGGCCCTTCACCATCTTTGTGGCCCTCCGCTGGACTCTTTCCAAGAGATCCCTGTCTTTTTTGTACTGGGGAGCCCAGAACTGGACACAGTACTCCAGATGAGGCCTTACCAGGGCAGAGTAGAGGGGGAGGATCACCTCCCTCGACCTGCTGGCCACGCTCTTTTTAATGCACCCCAGAATGCCATTGGCCTTTTTGGCCACAAGTGCACACTGCTGGCTCATGGCCAACCTGTCGTCCACCAGGACACCCAGGTCCCTCTCCACAGAGCTCCTCTCCAGCAGGTCATCCCCAACCTGTACCGGTGCATGCGATTATTCCTCCCTAGGTGCAAGACTCTACACTTGCTTTTGTTAAACCTCATCCGGTTTCTTTCTGCCCAGCTCTCCAGCCTGTCCAGGTCTCATTGAATGGCAGCACAGCCTTCAGGCGTGTCAGCCAATCCTCCCAACTTCGTATCATCAGCAAACTGATCCCTTCATCAAGGTCATTGGTGAAGGTGTTGAACAAGACCGGACCCAGCACTGACCCCTGAGGAGCACCGCTAATTACAGGTCTCCAATCGGACTCTGCACCGCCAACGACGACCCTCTGTGCTCTGCCAGTCAGCCAGTTCTCAACCCACCTCACTGTCCACTCATCTATCCCTCACTTCCTCAGCTTTGTTATAAGGATGTTGTGGGAGACAGTATCAAATGCCTTGCTGAAATCAAGGCAGACTACATCTACTGCTTCCCCCCATCCACCCAGCCAGAGACAACATCACAGAAGGCTACCAGGTTGGTCAAGCACGACCTCCCCCTGGTGAACCCATGTTGACTACTCCTGATAACCTCCTTTTCTTCCAGTTGTCTGGAGATGGCATCCAGCACAAGCTGTTCCATCACCTTTCCAGGGACAGAGGTGAGGCTGACTGGCCTATAATTACCTGGATCTTCCTTCTTGCCCTTTTTGAAGACCGGAGTGACACTGGCTATCCTCCAGTCCTCAGGCACCTCCCCCATTCTCCAAGACCTCTCAAAGATGACAGAGAGTGGTTCAGCAATCACTCTGCCAGTTCCCTCAGCACACGTGGATGCATCCCATCGGGTCCCATGGATTTGTGAACACTGGTGTTGCCCAGGCGCTCTCAGACCACCTCTTCCCTGACTAAAGGGAAGTCTTCCATTACCCAGAACTTTTCACTAACCTCCAGGGTCTCAGATTCCCGAGGGGGAAAGAAAAGTAGCCACAGTGACCTCCTTGTCACCATGGGCAGCTATAGGGCCACTCATTAGTCTCTGTTCCGAAGCTTCTCCAGTTCTTTCACCCCCTTTACTTCCATACATGTCACATATTTTTGTGACATCCTATTATAACAACCTGAGCATACAAACAATAATATTACATTAGCAATCCGACAAAATCCTAAGAGCAGCATAACAACAGTCCACAATACTTGGAGGAGCTAGAATAATATTATTTTTCTTCTCACCTGGTAAAACTTTGTGGAGATTTGTTTCCTCATGAAGATTGAGCAAGTAGAATCCAAAGAAAATTGTAATTTACTCACCATCAGAGAACAAAGCGTTACAAATAGAATCCATGAGGCTCATTTCAATATTACACTGACATAGCTAATTTCTGTAACTATGCATAAGCTCCCAGTCCTTCAGACTTGTCCCACATGACCTACAGAAGCATGTTCTATAAGCCCCTTCAGTGGGGCTGATATTCTTTTAGCAGACATTCCTTTGAAAGAAAATTAAATATTCTATTGTTAATTTTACAAATATTTATTATTTTTTTAATGAGCTCTAACTGAATATTCTTCCTGAAATGCTGTTAAAAGTGTTAACCTCTATTTCAAGTCTGTAGCTATTAAAATTATTTAAACAGATTAAATGATTACTGCTCAGTGTCTTCCCAAATATCACAGGGTATTCCACAGAAAATGAGTATTGAAAGACACTCAACATGTGGAATCCTTTCTGAGTGAGGTGAACTTATATGGGAAATGTGTTGATGCATCTCTACAGTACTCATTTCTAAACAAATAAGATTCTACATTTTCCTTTGGTTATGCTTCCTCAAGAACTGATCTTTCCAATACTAAAGAATGCTCAAAAAACATCCCCAAACTAACTCAGCAAAAATGTATGTAGAAAATCTGTCAAAAATAAATAGGAAGCCTTTGGTTCTCAAAGCTGTTAAAATGTAATTTAACAAAAGGAGCTGTAAGAATGTAGTTTCTTAGCAGTAGTAAACAATTCCGAGGGAGCAATTACATACAAAAATGAATGTAATGTGTTTTGACTTCAGTGAGCTATGCAAAAATTGTATCTGGTGTGTGACAAACATAGAAAGTTATATTAGGAATTTTTAGTTTTCAGTTCATTAAAAAGTAGGAGAGATTTACACAAGTGCAAACAGTCTCTGTAATTTCAGTGGTTTAGAGAAGTATCTCAATAATTTACAATTTTCCATTAAAAAAAATGCAAAGATGGAAAATCGTGGAGAGACTAAGAAAGGCTGAAGAATATTTCTGATAAAGATTCCAAGTGCATGTAATAATTCACATATGAGATATAATGTTACAGTAAACAATACAGCTTCACTGAGAGGCACATTTGGCTGCTGCCTTCACAAACATATCAACTGGACCAATATTTCCAGCGTTCATCAATACTCTGTAACACTTCTGAATAAGTCATCCTCCCCTCTATTTTTTAAAATTTCTTCTCTTACAATAACTGAACTCAAACCATAGTTATTTCTTAAAAATTCAAGTTCAGTAGAATTTTCCTGTACTATAAGTCTCCTATTTTTCTCCATTAAGTTCCATCCTTTCTGGTTCAGTAAGACTCTATATTGTGTTTACCGAATGAAGAGGATGAGGAAAAAGATGGGTTTTCATTATCCTTCGAGATAAAGCTAAACGGGCCTACTTAACAAATACCATTGACTAATTGGAAATCCAGCACAAAAGTGCCACTTGCAATAAACGCTGATTGGTTACGTATTTCAAAGGTTGCCTGAAATTCCTGTTGAAACATGATGCTACTTACATTCAGAAATATACAGCTCACACAGTAGGACTTCCAACAAGAGAATAAATTCTGCCTAATCCATTCAGGAGGAACATAGCCCCTCAGTGTTTCACCCCGGGAACTGGGTTGGACTCGAGAGAAACACTCAGAATTTCAGAGTATCCTGTCCATGGCAACTGCAGAGGCAGTGGGGTCAGAGCATTGGAAGGTTTTGTATCTTGCCCGTCAGGAGGGGAAATATAGGAGTTGAAAGTATCTAATAATGGTGGGCCTTTTTATTCAGTTTATCTCCCTAAAAATGTGCTCAGGGAGAACACTCCTTTCAAGGCCTCCTTTATTTGTTGGAGTCACACACTGACTGAAGACCCTGCAAAGTTTAGAGACAGAAATGCATTACAGGAATATTTTTTTGTATGTTACATGTTGGACAACTCTGGGCAGATGAACAGTACTAGAAAATAAGACCAGAGAATCCCTTGTTGAATGTCTTTTTCAAGGTAGAGTGACCTTGTCTGTGAAGCCCACAATATATTAAGCAGAGAATGACATGTTAGTCTTGAATGTGAACTGCTGTCAAGTGGATTTCTCAAGTTCATGTAGTTTTCTACACAATAAAAAAGATGGAAAACATAAAACAAAGAGGTATTAATCTCTGTGTTAATACATAACTAAGTGGCACACACTTCCTTAAACTTCAAGCAGTTATTACTGCAGCTGTTATGCTTCAGATAGCTATTGACAAGACACTTCTAGTGATCAGCCTAACATAAAATTTAGTTTTAGGTTGCTGGATCCTCCTGCTGTCACAACTTGTTTTTGAACAGCAACCTCAAGGTTTTTGTTGCACATACTTTCATATCCAGAATTTGTGCTCACATACATAACTGAAATTTCATTGCTACCAATAACCAATTACAGAGTAGAAACTGTGTACACGATAATAGTCCATCATCTAAACAATTATTTGTTCATTTCTTAGATTAAGAAGTAAATATATTCCAGACATTCAACTATTTGTGTCTTTCAGGACCAAAGGCTTCTGCACTCTGTTTCTCAGCTTTCAAGTGTTCTTCACTAATCTTATTCAGCAAAAACATCTATGAAAAAAGGTATATGCATTTGTTTCAGAGTTTTGCCCATGAAGCTTGTTGCAATAGGCATAATGGTTGCCAGCAAATCTAAATTTAAACTGAAAGAATGTGGCAAAAATGAACAAGTCCATATAGAACACTCAGGGGTCAGGGTTAACCTCGCTGCCAGACCTCATCATATACAGGAAGCAGCAGGGCTTCCAAGGGAAGGGCTATGAGAAAATTACACAACTCTAAATTTAATCTGATAACATGTGGCTTTTGCCTCAGATCCATTCAATAGGCCCAATTGTTCTGATAATTAATGTATTGTAAAACTTGTAGTGATAAATTACTAACCTCTACATATAAAAATACCAGTGCTGTTTAACCCTCCTCCCTAATGTTAAATCGGTTTAGATAAAATTCTCTCTGATGTACAGGCTAGATCCACAAAGAATGATTTTGTGGAAGAATTGCAGAGACCAAATACCACATTTCGCTCTCACCGCACTGATGGGGCTCCTCTGTTCTCAAAAGAAGTCCTGTATAAAAGGTCACAACCACTGGTGGCTTTGCCTACAGGGGCTGGGGAAGGAAGCCAGATTGGAACAGTATAAATAATCTTTTGGAAAAAAAGAAGCATATAGAGTACAAAGGACTCTTATTCTCAAAATAGGCTTATGTATGCCTTCTATACTGAAGATAAAATATTTCAAAGGGAATTTGCCTTGTACCTCACTACAGCGTTGCCTAAATATTTACAGAGCCTTTAGATGGACAACCGTGTGCCACCTTCCTCCCAGAAGACAGGTAAATAAACTCTGCAGTTAGCAGCCTTTCCACTTCTTACAATAATAATGCTATCCATCAGAAATGATCAGAGAAAGTCTTCTCTCAAGTTAGTAGGCACAACCATAAGCACGGCTAAGCCAGATCCTTCTTAAATCACAAACACTGAAGCACTCAGCTAAGATGGGCTAACAGGATCTCAGAAGTCTTTCCAAAATAAAGGCACATGAATACTGATACGAACATAATTTAATCTGTTTCAAGGAAAAATCTTTTACAGCACAAAGCCTTTCCCCCCAAACCTATGATGTTTACACTTCCTAAATATGGCTGTGTGTGGAGCTCTGTTTTCCTCCTTTCCAGTTGCTTCTTCCTTTCTACTTTCTGGTTTTCAGATGTATGGCTTTTTAAAAAGATACTTAGTTGTGACACAAGCCATAAATGAGTGAACCTGACCAAACTTTCCAAAGGTTTGATGTTCTAGAGCTCCAATTTGTGATTGAAATACTTTTTCTTCTTTCACTAAGCTTAGCCATGCCTTTCTATCATCTACACATTTGTGTTCTGGTAAACTATTAACTGTGTATTTCAGGATGAACACAGTACAATATAGAAAAATAGTGTGGAAATATTAACTTCAAGACATACAACAATAAACCCCAAACTACTAAAATTGCAAAACAAGAATGAAAAGGGAAGCCAGAGATGAGGTACTATGTAAAAATAACTCATTTCTACTATTTGTCTTCTTCAAGGCAAATTAACATAAGCTCAGAAGTAGACTCGCTGATGTTTAACAGCTTTTTCTCTCTCAAACAGAGAATTGGTAAATCTGGACTGATCTATGATCAGGTCACCTGCCTAGTGTATGAGGGAAAGGCTGTGGATGTAGTCTACGTATACTTTAGTAAAGCTTTTGACACTGTCTCCCTCAGTACTCTCCTGGAGAAGTTGGCAGCCCATGGCCTGGAAAGCCGTACTCTTCACTGAGTAAGAAACTGGCTGGAGGGCCAGGCACAAACAGTGGTGGTGAATGGAGTTAAACCCAGCTGGTGACCAGTCACTAGTGGTGTTCCCCAGGGGTCAGTGCTGGAGCCAGCCCTGTTTAATAACTTTATCAATGATTTGGACTATGGGATTGAATGCACCCTCAGTAAGTTTGCAGGTGACACCAAACTGGGAGGAAACATTAACCTGCTTGAGAGCAGGAAAGCCCTGCAAAGGGACCTGGACAGGCTGGATCACTGAGCTGAGGCCAATGGGCTGAAGGTCAAGAAGAACAAATACTCAGTCTGACACTTTGCTCACAATAACCCCAGGCAATGCTGCAGGCTTGGGACAGAGTGGCTAGAAGACTGTGAGGAGGAAAAGGATCTGGGGATGTCAGTTGATGGCTGGCTGAACATGAGCATGAGCCAGCAGTATGTCCAGGTAGCCAAGAAGGCCAATGACATCCTGGATTGTATCAGAAATAGTGCAGCCAGCAGGAACAGGGAGATGATCATTCCTCTGTACTCAGTTCTGGTGAGGCTGCACCCTGAGTACTATGTAGTTTTGGGCTCCTCACTATAAGAAATACATTGATGTGCACAGGGTGAGGTTCACGTTGCATATTAGGAAAATTTGTTCTCTGAAAAAGTAAAGCAGGGTGCCCAGGGAGGTGGTGAAATCACCGCCCTTGGACGTGTTCAAGAAATGTGTAGATGTAGAACTTACAGATGCAATTTAGCGGGTATGGTGGGAGTAGGTTGATGGTTGAGCGAGATGATCTTAAAAGTCTCTTCCAAGCTTAATGATTCTATAATTCTGTGACTCTCATTTAAGAAGTGACAACATAAAATGGCATGTAGTTACTTATAACAAAAAAAATCCAATTCAGATTTGCACAAATGATTAAAACCCTATTTTTCATTTTCCCAGTTCTAACACCTAACAAATAATGATATCAGGCAACACTGAATTTCACAAGCAGACTGTCTGACCAGCCCACACTGCTGACACAAACCACAGAACCTGCACCAAATGTCCAAACTGTCTTAATTGACATCTGCTCCTCTTTCAGCATACAGATTTATCACCTTGGGTTATCCTATCTTCAGCTGCTCAGAACAGTTCATTTATCTACCCTACCACTTCCTTCTCTGTAAGAGGTGAGGAAGTGAACTGTACTTCTTGCAACCCAAATACACCTGCTGTATTGCAGTAGTCAAATTCTTCGCTCACTCATTTGCACTGGGCTTGGCCCCTTCTACAACAGTGTGAATATCACAACCAGTGATCATGAGCATCAAAATAATTTACACACATAGATATTTAGAGATGACTTTAACTTCACTAAATATTATTAACTTCAAAATATTGTAACTCATACTATGAAAAAACTAACTCATAAAATCATAGAATCATAGAATGGCCTGGGTTGAAAAGGACCACAAAGATCATCTAGTTTCAACCCCCCTGCTGTGTGCAGGGTCGCCAACCAGCAGACCAGGCTGCTCAGAGCCACATCCAGCCTGGCCTTGAATGCCTCCAGGGATGGGGCATCCACAACCTCCTTGGGCAACCTGTTCCAGTGCGTCATCACCCTCTGGGTGAAAAACTTCCTCCTAATATCTAACCTAAACCTCCCCTGTCTCAGTTTGAAACCATTCCCCCTTGTCCTATCACTACTGTTTATAGCTTCCTGCAGTGTATCTTGACAGTGTTTGAGAATGGGTTTCACAAAAGCTGAAGGGTCTCACACCACTAAATCTGTAAGTTATAAAATGTAGGAAGTAACATGCAGCGTTTTTAGTTGCACCTATAAGTTATCTGAGTCCATCTGTTCTCTTAACTTTTTTTTTTAAAGTGTATCTCTTAATAAAACATCATGTTTAGCCAGGATATAGAAGAGCTAGGCTCAGCCTCATCTTTTGCCTAACGCATTTTATATCCAACATTTAAAAAAGAAGCAGAAAGAGAAATAGTATAATTTTAGTACTGGCTGTGCAGGAAGTTCCTCCTCTTTTTCCAGACAATGTGGAAACAAACACAATGAACTTCTTTATTGGTTATAGCACCTAGATTGATGGGAATAAAGCAGAAGACTTTTCACTTTGGTAAGACTAGTGTACTGGTATTCCCTGTCCTACAAGCAAAATGTAATTCCCAAGTTACATAGAAGACACACTTCCATCACACATATCTCTCATTTGTCCAACAAGTCTTTCACTATTTTTGCACAAAGAGAACTTGTGCCCATAAACATTTAGAATCAGAAACTCTTGCAGAAGGTTCAAAGGCATGATCCTATTTTTTCAAGCAGTTGAGAAATCTGAACTGTTCTCTTAAGAGGAAGATAAACCACTACATCCTGGAAGATGGAAATACAGCACTTCCTTTTACACATAAAGCAGAAGCTACCACTGCATTTTTGAAGACAATTCATCTTGGGAGATACACGCAGGCTGTATGTTCACCAGAGTGATTCAGAGTAATCAGTCTCACTAAGTGCAGCTTCCCAGTCAAGGTTAGCATCAGGAAAGGCATCAAGCTCTCAGTCCTACCCTGAATTATACAGTTTTGACACAATACAGGGAAAAAAAGCAAGCAAGCAGCCTTAAATTGAGAAAACAGCACAGAAAATAATATAAAAACTCAGACTCTATGAATGCATGGCTGGCCTAACAGACATTCTCAAGGAATGATAAGACGGTGATGCCTGAAGAAAGGGTGTAAAAACTGGGCAGAAATAAACAGGCATTTCATATGGGATGCTCTGCCAACTTTCACCACTAAAACTCGCAAGTCATATCTGTATCAAAACAGTGGACAGCAAATGGAATACAGCTCTTACATCAAGCAGCCACATTCTGCTAGTGTCCTATATTCTTCCAATTCGGTCAAAATACAGTAAAAATTCAATGTAGCTCTGAATGCATTCTCAGATCCTCGCCACCAAAACATGACAAGTAGAGCTCTTCCATTAAGACATCTTCCCCTAGACATCCACACCACAAAATGCTTCAGGATCCACTGTGTACTCTGAAACCTCCATCTTCTACTAAACACAAGCACAGCTTCATCAAGGTATAGCACTTCAGAAATAAAACACTACTCTGATTTTATTTTTTGAAATTAAATTTGAGCTCTGTTAAATAAATGGCCTAGTCTGAATGCTAGATGTAAATAAACATACTAAATAAATGCTGTAATCTGATCTCAACCTTCCAAGACATCAACAAACAACAGGTCATATTCAATCTCAATACAACGAGTAAAGAGAAAAAAATGTATTTTCTCCGAAGACTGAATTGCTGCTACCTCCATAAGAGTGCCTTTGCAGCCAAGAAGGCCAATGGTATCCCAGGGTACATTAAGAAGAGCATGGCCAGCAGGTTGAGGGAAGCAATCCTTCTGCTCTACTCTGCCCTGGTGAGGCCACATTTGGAGCACTGTGTTCATTATGGGCTCCCCTATCCAAGACAGATGGAGAACCACTGGAGATAATCCAGTGGAAGGCTACAAAGATGATTAGAAGCCTGGAGCATTTCTGTTATGAAGAAAGGCTGAGAGACCAGGGGCTGTTCAATCTGGAGAAGACTGAGAGGGGATCTTATCAATGCTTATAAATATCTAATGGTGTAAAGAGAATGGAGCCATGATCTTTTTGGTGGTGCCCAGTGACAGGGCAAGGGGCAATGGCACAAACTGGAACATAGGGTGTTCCATCTGAACATGAAAAAAAAACATGTTTACTATGAAGGAGACAGAGCATTGGAACAGAAATGCAGTGGACTGTCCTTCTCTACTCAAAACTTGCCTGGATGCTTCCTTGTATAACCTACTCTAGGGAACCTGCTTTTGCAGGACACTGGACTAGATGATCTCCAGGGATCCCTCGCTACCCGTGATTCTGTGCGTCTGTAGCTTTCACATACTAGTTAAGATTTAAAGCTCTAATGCTGTGCTTACATGTTAAATAAGGCTCTCCTTACACTAAAATAAGAACATTATTATGCAGATTTGATGCACCCTCATCACATTCTTGTTCTTTCCCATTCTACATGGAAATAAGAACTACTGCTCCTCTATGGAGAATGATTCCAATTTGAAAGAGTGGAGGGAAGACAATTACTCATGTGGAGCCCATGGAGGCCTCCCCTCATGCCATGACCATATTAGATGCTAATATCTACTGTTGGTGGTTGTAAGAACAGGAAGCAAGTGGGAATGGTGTAGAGTTTGTCCATTCCTGGACATCAGTTAACTCAAAAGTTACATGAAAAGGTAAATGCTTGAAGACAATCGGCTAAAAAATAACATATAGAAAATATTAACATAAATAAAAGGGATAGAGGTAGGTTGATATTACTGGAAATAGTCTCATTCCCCATGTAACAGTCACGTGATGTCACACATAAATCCCATAAAGGGTAAAATAAACTTTGGGAAAAGTCACTGTTTTAGTTTTGGCTGGGATGTAATTCTTTTCTATGATGCTACATTTTGGTTCTAGGAGAAAAACAATGTTGATAACAAAGTGCTGTTAAGCAGTGTTGTACAGAGCCAAGGCCATTCGCAGGGAAAGGTCCAAGGAGCTGGGAGAGAATAGAATTAGGACAGCTGACTTAAACTGGCCAAAGGAATATTCTATACCAGATGACATCAAGCAGGAGAGTTTTGAAGGGGGTGGGAGTTTATCTTTCACTTCTGCAGGGAGGGGGGCTAGCTGGGCATTGTTTGGGGAGTGGTGAGCACGTGTATCACTTCTTACATACATTCATGTGTGTATGTATATATATATATATACACACACATACTCATAACTATTATTCTTTTCCTTTTCCCTATCTTAGTAAATAGTTTTATCTCAACCCACGATTTCTACCTTTTTTCCATTCTCTGCCCCATCCCACTGGGAGGAGGGGAGTGAGTGAAAGACTGTGTGGTGCTTAGCCACCTGCTGGATTAAACTACAACACTCCAATAGGCTTAACCGCAGCATGGAAGCACAAAGCTGGAGCCTGAGCAAACATGCCGCTGCATGGCACACCCCGATCTGAGGCAGGGCAAGTACCACTCACCCTCAGCAACGTGAGCCAACAGGAGTGCCCTGCCCCTCACCTGCTAAGCCGCGGCAGGGGCAGCAAGGAACAGTCACTAACGTGCACTTGACTTCACTTGCTACTGCTACAGTTAAAGTACGCTCTTGTTCACTAGTAATAAAACAGTAACTATAACTAGCAGAACAGCTGAATTAAACAAGGATTTGTCTACTTACTCCACAGACCACCACCCATGCTAATCAGCCCACTATCAGAGCATACTTGGACAAAAGATGGTGCTCTACATCTGGACAGATGGCATTAAAGGTACTGAGAGCTGTGAATCAACCTCTGGCTATCAGGGCCAACTCTGCTTTGGCAATTCAACAGAAGAGCTGAGTCATTTTTCTGGATCACCGCTGTCAACATTTCCTTGCAGAACTCTGGAGCAGATTCTGGAGATTAAGACAGTAAAGAATGAAGAAACATCGGTCAAATTTCTAAATGCAAATGTACACAATGTACTTGAGATGTTAAGTGCCAGCAACCAAAAAAAAACCACCACCACCAACAAACAAAAACAGGTAGAAATGATGCTCTTTCCAAGATTTACAGGCATTCATGTGGTTCTGCAAAATCTAGCATTGTTCCCTGCCCAAAAGTTCTCACAATCCACTACTAAAAAGATACTCAGGTTTACAATGTGCTTCTAAGATGAAATCAGAAATTAATGGAAAAAATACTCAATCCAAGGCATGCTCTTGAATTAAGGAGTACTGAAACGCAAAGAAAGCTTTGCAAAAGAGAATTTCTGGTGGCTCTGAATATGTGGTGATAAGAAAAATGACAACACGAATTATGACAAAGAACAGCAGAAAACTGAAATGATGCAAACCTTCTGAACTATATCCTGATTTCATTTATCTAACAGTAAAGGGAGAGCATTAATGGCAGGCCAACAAATGTAGCTAAGCTCCATCCCTAGATCTCCACTAGAAGCTCAGCACCCAGGTGCCTATGTTTAACCGCAAGGCCATAGCATTATCCAAACACAAACGTAATCTTTGGATTTGCTGCTAAGTTTTGTGTTGATACATTTCAACATTAAAAAAAAAAAATAAAAAAAAAAGTATCTGTGACTGGAAACGCTGGACAACTTCCGTGCATTTCCAGCAGGTATAGTTGACACAATTGCTGGAGTTGGAAGGGACCTTTAAAGGTCACCTGGTGGAGGTGGGTTTAGGGACAGGCCTGCCTATGGAGCAGCAGCTCCTGCAGCCCCCGATCCCGCTGCATTCACACACACAACACTGCGGCCCAACCCACTCACAGGCAGTACAAAGACCTCTCTCCTCCACAAGCCATACTGCAGAGAAAGAACAAAGAACTGTTTTCTACACTTCAGTTAAAAAGCAATTTATTAACACTATGAAGCATAGGCCACCAGATTTCACTCAGCCCCCCCATATTTAGCTCTGAACAACCAGCTTTGCTACAGCGCACTTAAAAAAAAAAAATCTCCTTTCTCCACCCGCTGCACAGGCAAGCTGTATCCCAACAGCAACGACGGAGCAGGCCATGCTGTCGGCACCCCCTGACCAAGCGGGCAGCGAGGCGCGGGCAGCGGACGGGAGGCCTCCGAGGCCGCCTCGCCGCCCTACTCGGGCGCTGTGCCCAGGCGCGCCGTGAGGCAGGCGGTCAGCCCCTCCCCCGCACAGCCGCCATGCTGGCAGCGCCGCTGCATTCCGCCCGCCCGCGGCAGAGAGAGACGCGGACGGCCCCGGCCGTGGCTGCGTGAAGGCAAAATGGCGCCGCGGGGCAGATGAGGGGCCGCGCGCCCCGCTGAGAGGCTTCCCGCCCTCCCCGCCAACAATGGCCGCCGCCCGCGCGCAGCCAAAACCCGCCCTTTCCAGAAGCTCGCGCTCTCGGACACGGGTGGGGGAGGGGAGAGAAGAGAGGGCCGGACGCGGGCCCGCCTCGGCCAGCGCCCCGAGCTGCGCGCGCAGCGCCACTCGCTTCCTGTTGTTCCGCTGCCCGCCCCTGGCCGCTGCACGCACGCGCCGCCGTGACGTGTCCGGGGGGTGGCGGCGGCCGTCGGCTCGCGGGGCGGCAGCGCCACCTGCCGGGCGGCGGCAACCGCGGCGGGCGGAGGCGGTCCGCGAGCGCGCCCTGACGTCCCGGGCGGGAAGCGCGCTCCCGCGGCGGCGGGAGAAGAGCTTGGCCCTGCGAGGGGCTTTCGCCGTGTGCCAGGAGCTGGCCGGCCCTCGTCCGTGGGCCTAGAGAGAGACGGTGCCCTCTACCTGCCCCTCCCGTTGCCGCCCTGAGGCAGATAGGGGCTGGGATGCGGGCAGTGCCGAGCTCCGCCTGCAGGGGGCGAGGCTGAGCGCCGCATCCGGGCTCCCGCCCCTCTGTCCTCGGGGCTGTGAGGAGCCGGGACGGCTTGTCAGGCTGCCCGCGCCTCACCCTGCCAGCAGCTTCCCCCCTCCCTGGTCATGATATGGAAGGCCAAAAAGATCCTCCGTAACGTGGCTCTTCCACAGAGCTGTGCCTCAGTTTCCCGATTAAGCCCTGCTTCATACGGAGCTCAGTGGAGCTATTGCTGATGCCTTTCCTCAACATCCCAGCAGGGTTAGATGAGACTTAATCGAAATAGTGATCTTCAGAAGTATTTCTGCAGTATATGTGCTGGTGCTAAGGTTCGTCTATGTCCAAAGCTTGTTCGTGCTACGTGAGCACTAAAAATGGGAAACAGCACATAACAGCTATACTGATACGTTTCTGAATAGTCTGTTCACAGGCAATCCACTCTTCTGCTGTAAATAAGACATTAGAGTCATGTAATCATAAATCACAGAATGACAGGTTGGGAAGGACATTAAAGATCATCAAGCTCCAACCCTCTGCCATAGACAGGATTGCTACCCACCAGGTCAGACTGCCCAGGATCCCATCCATGATGACCTTTAGAACCTGCAGAGATGGGGCATCCACAGCCTCTCCAGGCAGCCTGTGCCAAGGCCTCACCACCCTCTAAGTAAAGAATTTTCTCCTGACATCTAACCTAGATTTCCTCTCTGTTAGTTTAAAACCATCACCCCTTGTCCAGTCACTATCAGACCACGTAAAAAAATCAGACTCCTGCCTGTTTATAAGCTCAAGTACTGGAAGGTGGCAATGAAATCTCCCGGGATCCTTCTCTGCAGTCTGAACAAGCCCAGCTCCTCCAGCCTGTCGTTGTAGGACAGGTGCTCCACCCTCTGATTATATTCCTGGTCCTCCTCCAGACCCACACCAGTAGCTCTGCATCCTTCTTGTACTAGAGACCCCAGGCCTGGACACAGTACTCCAGATGGGGCCTCATGAGGGCAGAATAACAGTGATGTAGTTGTGACTGATTTTGCTCAACTTCAGAAAATTATGTTGAATCAGAGATTTGACTGTATGCCTTGGTTTCAGTGCTCTTTTATGAACAGCAACATCTAAATGAATAATTTCAGGCAGTCATACGTATAAAATTTGTCCAAATTCTAATATCTAGGCAACACTGGCTGGCAGAGGAACAGTGCTCCATTTGACATCAGAAGCTTGCTTGAACCATTTGATTTGGTGCAGATTACCTTAGTACAATTACTTTCTTTTGCTAGTGGTAAGACAGAGCTCTACTTCAAGTGAGATAAAAAATTAATCAGAAAACTCCTAAGTTTTGGTATAGATCAAGAAATGAGTGACTAAATAGAGACTTTTCAAAAGGGCTTAAGATTTACTTATTTAGTTTGGCATATTAAAATGAGCCTGACCGGGCACTGGAGTGTCTCATTTTTTGATCTGCTAGTACAAAAAATTTCTTTTTCAGAGTCTTTTATATCTGGGGACATGCACAGAAAGGAGAGGAGGAGGGAGGGAGGAAGAACAGAAATCCTGGACTCTGGAAGCCAAAGGCCATAATCCTGAACTCTGGAACTCTGGAAGCCAAAGGCCATAATCACAGTTCCTTCAGTTAACAGCAATGAAGCCTGGCAAAGCTTCAGATGCAGATTTGGAGGCTCAACCTCTCACCTTGGCACCATGACACAAATGGCAGTGAGGAGAATTTGGGAGAACAGAGAATCAAGGCTGCGAAGTCTAAAAATGTTACAGTACAGCTCCTACTGTCAGGGGATCTTTATTTTATTTGTGATCTTTTGTCATTTGGCTCAACACAGATGATAATAAATAAACCCCCAATTTATATTCTTCCATCGTAAAAACTCAAACATACTGGAGCTTATCAGTCAAAATATTTTTAAATGGCTTTCATAAATCTGTTCCTTTAATTATTATTTTTTTTTTTCAGACTTAGCTAGTTTCTTTTGCTTTTTCTAATGACTCTTTCCTAAGTGTTCTTTATTGGAATTTATAGATTTAATTAAAAAGCTAAATATATTTTTCCTCAGAGTTTCTTCCATCATGTTATATTCACCCTTACATTTAAAATAATTATACTTTAATTATTTGTTTTCGATTTATTTTTTTACCTGATGTCATAAGAGGACAGAGTCACATCATTCATTCTTGGCGCTGGTTCAACTGCTTAAGAATTTCACTCACTGCTTTTGAATAGAAATGTTCGTATATAGTTCCATATATATATTCATAGATAGTTTCAAGTCAGTCTGAAAGATGGGAAGAAATATCAGAAAAATCAAACTTGAAAATTTAATCACATTTTCTGCCTGGATAGACAGAAGAGACTCAAGTGACTGCTTGCTATAAGCTAAAGATGAGGAGGTATCAACCCAAAGCACTTCTGAGCAGCTGCTGGTGAGTGTAGGAATGCTGACTGGCCAGGCAGTGGAAAAAGAGCTACTGCCTGAGTGCACACTGTCTCTTGTCAGAAACACGGTGGGTCCAGGGCAAAGGGAAATAGAGGAGATGTGGCCAAGTGTGGAGAAAATAGAACGGTGGTGGAAAAACACTGAGAGATGGAGAATGGATGGCGAGCCAGGAGGCTACAGGAAACCAGGATTCATTAGTACTGAGGAATACTACTGTGGTCATTTTAAATCTGAAAAACACTTGGGAGAAATTCTTTACTTTTCTGAGATAACCTTGGTGATCACCTTGGAGTGATTGGATTCGTTCTGCAGAAACAGGAGGACAATACCTTTTCACTTCCTATCCTGAGACACTTGATTTTATTAATGGCACTTTTTCCTTAACAAAGGGCAATTAACCCCTGATCAAGAAACAGAAAAAAATGAAGTAATTGGGGACATTATGCTGTTCAGTTCTTGTTTTATGACATTAAGGGACTTGTATCACTCATAGAATCACAGAATTATGAAATGGCTCAGGTTGGAAAAGACCTTCAAGATCATCGAGTCCAACTACAACCTAACCATCCTACCCTAACTCTAACAGGCCTCCGCTAAATCATGTCCCTGAGCATCACATCCAAACGGTTTTTAAACACATCCAGGGATGGTGACTCAACCACCTCCCTGGGCAGCCTATTCCAGTGCTTAACAACCCTTTCTGTAAAGAAATGTTTCCTGATATCCAACCTAAACTTACCCTGGTGCAACTTGAGGCCATTTCCCCTCATCCTGTCACCTGTCATCAGTGAGAAGAGACCAACCCTGCTCTGGCTGGAATCACCTTCCACATGCTGTTATTTTCTGTCTTATAAGGTGGAAAGAGGCAGGTTGAGAAGACCTACCATTTTGTCCTGTGCAGCTGCTCTTGCAGAACCTCAATTAATTCAGTGAAATTCATTACAAATTCATCTCTTGTGGCCAAGAATTAAGACATGGATGTGGTCAGTTCCTTCTGGAATGCCAGCCAGGGAAAAGAGTGTTGGATTAAGAACAGTCACATAAAATAAATTAAAATAGGGTTAAAAATAGCTCACTGTGTTTTTTTCCCAGCAGATATCTGAGTGGTGGAAATCTCCAATCAGGATGAGGGCCTGTGAGCATGACACTTCTTGCATCTGAAGCAAGAAGGCCTCGTCAACAGGCTTCTTTTGATCAGGCAGCCCATAGCAGACCCTGACCATCAGCTGCCCTTTATTGATCCGGTCCCTAATGTTAACCCACAGGCTCTCTTCCTATTCCTGACTGCTTCTCAGAGGGAGCTCCTTGCAATCTATCCACTTTTTAACATAGAGGCCAACTCTCCCACCCCTGCTACCTTGCCTATCCCGTCTAAAAACCTTATAGCCCTCAATGGTGGTATTCCAGTTATGTGAATCATCCCACCTTGTTTATGTGATACCAACAAGATCACAGTTTTCCAAGTGCACCATGGTTGCCAGCTCCTCCTGCTTATTTCCACATCATGTGCATTGGTACAGAGGCACTTCAGCTGGGCTTTTGGATGCATTAGCTTCCTAGCAGAGCCCTTCCACAAACCTCTGGGACAAATCTGAAGTTTTCCCCAACACTGCTTCCTAAAGTGACTGTTTCCTGGCTCTCTGTCACTCAGCAGTACACTCCCTTCCCCAGCAGCTCTCATTTAAAGCCCTGGTGATAAGCCCAGCCAGCTTGCTGCCAAGTATATTCTTGCCCCTCCTGGACAGTTGTGTTGCATCCCCTGTCAACCTTCCCAGTTTATCAAAGGCACATTTATGTTGTTCTGTTTTAATGTTTTGTATATATATAGTGATGATTCCTGGGGACTCTGAGGATGATTCCTGTGTTGCAGCATTTCAATTACAAGAAGCTTGCCAAAATGACATAAAGACACTGATCACAGCAACAAATAAATCATGTGTAAATCTTTAGAAGTGAGTGAGAGGAGTAAAGAGGTACATTTTTCCTTTCATTGTTGATGTCTTTTAAATGCCTGCACTTAGTCAGATGGGATCTCCCTCTGGAGGTCTTCAAAGACACCGGTGTCTTTTCCTCTGACTGTATAAGGACTTCATGTGCTTGGTTTGACAGATTGCTTTTATTCTATAATGTGGAAACTGGATACATTCCCTAACACTCAGATCCAGATCCAAACTCTGTTGAGACGTGCAGCATTTCCATTCCTACTCCTCCTTGTCCTGCTCCTCCGTGTCCTCCACCCACATCCCCAGTTTGTCTGGGAAGGAAATGAAACTCTGGGAAAAACAGGCCTAACAGACTCTATTGATGATCAGATACTCAAATAGCTAAGTTTTAAATGAAAATTTATTGTTATGGCTTAACCTGGCAGGTGGCTAAGCATTACTAAGTCATTGGCTCACTCTCCCCTTCCCAGTGGGATGGGGCAGAGAATTGGGGAAAAAAAAAAAAAAAGAAAGAAAAGTAGAACTCATGGATTGAGATAAAACTATTTACTAAGATAGAGAAAAAGAAATGAGTAACAGTTATGATTATAAATATATATGAATGTATATAACAAGTGATGCACAAGCAATTGCTCACCATCCCCTGACCAATGCCCAGCTCACCCCCAGCAGTGGAAGAGAGCCAGATGAACTCCTACCCTCTTCAAAACTCCTTCCACACAATGTCATATGGTATGGAATATCCCTTTGGCCAGTGTAAGTCAGCTTTCCTTATTCTGTTCTCTCCCACCTCCTTGGGCCCTTTCCTGAAAATGGCCTTGGCTCTATACAACAGTGCTTAACAGCAACTATAAACATCACTGTATTATTTTCTCCTAGAACCAAAATGTCGCATCATACCAGCAACTCTGAAGAAAAAATCCATCCCAGCTGAAACTAAGACACCCAGGTTTCACCTCTCCATCACTGAATTAGATAAACATTTCAACCTGGAGAGACACTGCCTTACAGGTAGTCTTATATAGTCCTTGCACACCAATGACATTTCTTGCAAGTCATCTCTCTGTGTTTCTAGTTTTTCTTTTTTGTTGGTTTGGTTTTTTTTGCAATTTGTTAATCTGAAATACATGTTCCTGCTACTTTCCTGTGTGGAAAACCACAACGTCGGGAGTGCTGCAATGATAATATTTTACTGTAGTTTTATGCTCTTTCCTCTAGATGACAAGAATACCTCTTGGTGTACACAAAAATAAGCTGAAAGAATGAGGTGGAGTTTAAATGCTGAAGTTAAGATCATCATCTAATGCAGAAGAACACTCATATGTCTTCGCATAACTATTCTTTTATTCCTTATTAGTTTATATATGTTTTTTTCTTATATTTTAACATAAGAAAGCTTTCAAAATTCTAACTACATTTCTTCTTTCAGAGATAAAAAACACAGATGTACATACAGTTTAAGTGTTCAAAATAGCTTTCAGAAACTTCACTATTCATATTTGTAAACAGTTGCTAGAATTAAAAAAAAAACAAAAAAACAACACTGAAGCATGTGGCAATGTTGTATTATTACTGCAAAATGCTGACTTGCACATTTTGCTCCTCATGGACTACTACTTTATGGAGACTTACTGCTTTAAATCATAAACTGAGAAACAGAATAGTGATTATGGATTTTAGCATGTTCTTTTTATCTGGGGCAAAAGATATCAGTTAAAAACCATAAAAAATCGGTTTGATCTAAATTTTTATCTGATTGCCTTTGGCATAGTTCTTGGAGGAAAAGAAATTCTGTATCCCCAAAGGATGTAAACATATTGGTTATACCATATAAATATTTTTGCATAGCACAAAGGTTGGAGAATGTCGCTCAGGGCTGAAAAAATCTCACAGGCTTTTCAGTCTTCTTTTAAAGAGCATGAGGGTCACTAAACAGCAACTGCTCTTGTTAGCTGAACAAGTTAAGAAGAGGCATCAGTACCAGCTATGTCTACAAACCTAAGGGAATTTGGCAAAATCTTCAAGATGCAAATGCAACAGAGGTGTTCTGAGACAGGTGAAGCCATAAGAACCCATCTCAGAGTTTGCATTATCAAGCAGAGGCTTAGCCTCCCCACCACTGATTTCCAGTTCTAATATTCATTATATTTTGAGCAACTTCCATGTAATTGACACTTGCTTGGCTCTTTGTGAAGTACTTAAACTAAGACAGGAGAGGTTTAGGTTAGATATTAGGAGGAAGTTTTTCCACACAGAGGGTGGTGACGCACTGGAACAGGTTGCCCAAGGAGGCTGTGGATGCCCCATCCCTGGAGGCATTCAAGGCCAGGCTGGATGTGGCTCTGGGCAGCCTGGTCTGCTGGTTGGTGACCCTGCACATAGCAGGGGGGTTGGAACTAGATGATCATTGTGGTCCTTTTCAACCCAGGCCATTCTATGATTCTATGATACCATAGCCAAAACCATTCAATAATTTTGTCTGTCATTGTTAAAATATTTGGTAAGCTTTATTTACAGTTGTAAAAATAATTGCTACTAAAAACAAAACAAACAAACAAAAAAAAAAACAACAACAAAAACCAATGCTATGGTTTTAAATTACTATGAGAATTACAAAGGAAGAGATTAGAAAACTTTCCATGGAGTGATCATCAGCAGTGGTATTTTGTATTCACATGTTCTTCATCTGTATGAAAGATTTTAGCAAAATAAACCCCATCAACTGCATTAATGAAAATACTGCTGACATAACTGGCAGATAAATGAAAACAAGGAAGCCCAACCTTATTTTATATGGCTAGAATTTCAGCTAGTTTCTCTAATTATGTACTTCAAACAGTTTGAAACAGTGTATTTTTAAATTCAGAAGACTTCACAATAGCAATACCAAGCAAAATTTTCCTATCAGAAAGCAGAGTAATGTAGAACTGTGAAATCTGCATGTTTCTCCTTGCTGAGAAGTCTTTATGTGCTGTGTTAGCACTCATGCTTACCCCAGAGTGCCAGGATATTAGTTGAAAGGATCACAGTTTGAGTTTTAAGATGCATATGATTGTAAAACTTGATATTTGTCAGAATTAATTTTTAAAGACAGCTTAATTTCGACAATATTCCTCTGGGGAAAATGCCTTTATTTGCCAGTGAAGCTGTCCAAGTTCCTTTACAGCCCATCTAGCACACTATTGGAGACTTCTGTGCAGTATTCATTCACTGTCACAGAGAGCTGGGAATCTGTGAGGAGTTTTATTCTAAGGCAGAGTAAGCTCCATTTTTGAAATAATTACTTCCTTTGCAATATAAAATGCTTTTATTTGCCCTACTACATCTAGGATATTCTTTTGGATCTTTAGTGTTGATTTTATTTTCTTTGGTGCATCAACTACATCTTCCTTCTTAATTCTGCTCCATTTTCAACCTCATACTTGCTGCAATCACACACACATTTTAATTTGCATTGGAATTAAATGCTGAGTGGTCAGGGCTGCTTGTCTGAGCACTCTGTAGCATGTGCAAGCATTTGAACATAACTTCCAAATAAGAAAAGTAGCACTTGATGGACAATACCAGAAGGTCCAGCTGATTTTTCTTGGTGTTAGGTATCTGCCTTGCATTTAATGCAATTGAAACTCATCTTAAGAACTTTACACAAAGTGGAAGCTCTGCACAGAAGTGAAGGTGATCTGAGATAAAAACTGTAAAAATATATACATTCCAACTCATAGCAATTCTTAGTACTGTAGAATTTTCTATTATTATTGTTTCTATTCATGATAAATTATTTAAACAATCATATAAGAGCCTTGAAATGTCAGTTTTAGAATTTGTTTTCTGTCATTCATATGCAACATGGAAGCTCTGTTGTGTCTGAAAAGTTTGGTGTGCCCTGGTGAGGCCACATTTAGAATATTGTGTCCAGTTCTGGGCTCCACAGTTCAAAAAAGACTGGGATCTCCTAGGAGTCCAGCAGAGAGCCACAAAGATAATGAAGGGCTTGGAGCATCTCCTGTACGAGGAAGGGCTGAGCAATCTGTGTCTCTTCAGTGTGGGGAAAGGAAGACTGATGGAGGATATGATTAATATTTATAAATATTTAAAGGAAAGTGGTAGGCAAATGGATGAGGCCAGGCTCTTCTCAGTAGTGCACAGCAATAGGACAAGGATCAATGGCCTAAAACTTGAACATAGGAAGTTCCATATTAATATGTGGAAGAAATTCCTAACGCTAAGGGTGATAGAACACTGGAACAGATTGCCCAGAGAGCTTGTGGAGTCTCCTTCTATGGAGATATTCAAGACCAGTCTAGATGTCTACCTGTATGACTGATTGTAAGGGCCCTGCTTTAACAAGGGGGTTGGACTCGATGAGCTCCAGAGGTCCCTTCCAACCCCTGCAATTCTGTGATTCTGTGAAAAGCATTTTCTGGACCCGTATAACACCTGCCATTACTTCACAAACAACAGAGTCTGGCCCTGCATGTTTGGAACACTGGGAGTTTCCCACTAGGGCTTTTTAATCCATTTCTCTATTTTAGCCACTTTTTCTTTTCCTCAGTGGGATTATTTATCCCTGAAGATAAGAATAAAGCTGTTGAGTCCTTGCAAGGCTCAGATAAATCCTGAAAGCCTCCATTTTGTGTTCTGTGCAGTAGAGATCACACATTTATAAATCAATTGTGTGAGAGTTACATAATAGAATTTCAAATAAACATGGTCTATGGAATATTTCTGTATTCTAGAGGGAATCTTTTTGGTTTGTTTGTTTCTGTTTAATCATCTTTTACCTTTTGAAAGCAATCTTTTTCCCCATATCTAATGTACCGGTCACTTGTATTGTTTTAGTAAATTGAGATCACACAGCAGATAGAAATACAGCCTGAGTGAGCTCTGAGTCTGGTTAGCAACTGGTTAGCTGCACACTCAGGACAGGTAGGCACTGACCTTGGCCAGGCATGTTGTTCATAAAAAACATCTTGTTGCTAACTTCATATTACTATCTGGGCTGGTCTGTTTATTCTTTCTTCTAGTTATTGGCCTTACATACTTTGTTCTTGGTCCCTGCATATGCTGTATGTATTACAGAATGATATAAATACAAGTCACAGTTTTATATTCCCTATCCCTACAGCTTAGGGAGGAGTGGCTGGAAAGCTGCCTGATGGAAAGGGATCTTGGTGCACTGATGGACAATCGTCTGAATGTGAGCCAGCGGTGTGCCCAGGTGGCGAAGACCAGTGGCATCCTGGCTGGTATCAGGAATGGTGTGGTGAGCAGGACTAGGGAAGTCATCCTGCCCCTGTACTTGGCACTGGTGAGGCCTCACCTCAAGTACTGTGTTCAGTTTTGGGCACCTCAGTACAGAAAGGACATGGAGGTGCTGGAGCAGGTCCAAAGAAGGGCAGCAAGGCTGGTGAAGAGCTTGGAGAATATGGCCTATGAGGAGAGATTGAAGGAACTGGGGCTGTTTAGTCTGGGGAAAAGGAGGCTGAGGGGAGACATTATTGCTCTCTTCCAATATCAGAAAGGTGCTTACAGCGAGAGTGGGGCTGGTCTCTTCTCATTGGTGACAGGTGACAGGACGAGGGGAAATGGCCTCAAGTTGCACCAGGGTAAGTTTAGGTTGGATATCAGGAAAGACTTCTTTACAGAAAGGGTTGTTAAGCTCTGGAATAGGCTGCCCAGGGAGGTGATTCAGTCACCATCCCTGGATGTGCTTAAAAACCATTTGGATGTGGTGCTCAGGGACATGATTTAGCAGAGGGTTGTTAGCGTTAGGGGAGGATGGTTAGGTTGTGGTTGACTCGATGATCTTTAAGGTCTTTTCCAAACTGAGCAATTCTATGATTCTATGATTCTATGATTCTATGATATTCTGTTACTACTTGGGAAGTTTAGCAGTTCTTTTGACATTTTATTTCAAGTCAGTCAGTCACTAAGCAAACTGCAAGGGCTTTTGTGGAATCCTCATTACAATCACTTAAATTTCACCATTATACAGTTTAAATAGAAATAATAAATAAATACTGCAAAATTTATAGTAGATTATATAGCACAGTACATCATTACAAAGATCAGACTAAGGCCAGACAACTTTTCCCTGAATACTCAGCATATATAAGCTGTTCAATCTTTGGCGCTGAACAAAGAATCAAAGACTCAGTAAAGCTGGAAAAGACCTTCAGGATCACCACATCAGGATCATCAACTTGACCTATAGAGTCCCATCACTAAACCATATCTCTTAGTGCCACATCTACGCATTTCTTATTCCAGACTCAATTTCTGAAATGTTGCATTAAAAGTCTAAATGAGAATTTTAGATACTGCAGAATCTCTCTGTAGAGAGAGGTGAATAATACAGTCCAAAAGTTTAATGAGATTCCACTGAAGGTAGTTTCTGGAAGAAAAATGATTCAAATGCAGAAAAAGGACACAATGTCCTGTCCTTTTTATTTCTGGATTCCAAATGGATTCAGATGAGGCTTCCTTGGGGCTGCATTGCAAAGTCTTAGTTCTGACATAATTCAATACTAAGCAAAACTTTTTTGATGATGCACTCATTGTCCAGGAATCTTGGATAGGTACGAACAGTCGATTTCCATTTTTATTGCAATTTAAAATATTCAATAGTTGGAATGATTGGTAAGTAATATCTTGAGAATGAAGACATTCTTTCCTATGGAAAATAACTGATTTCTATAGGCCAAGTATGTCGTAAAATGAAATCTCAGATCCATCACCCTAAAAATTCTATGAAGTCCACTGCATTTTTTTTTTTTTTTTAAGTTCCTCTGAAGTTCCTCTGAGTCTGCACCTCAGTGTTAGCATAGATAGCTGGCTGTGTAATAGCTGAATATGTGGCATTACCAAAATGATCTCTGGGCATGGGAAAATATATGATGGAGTCTGTGTTCCCAAAGCAGTACCCAGGACATAGGTCTTTTGCAACAACAAGCATTTAATTGGCATTTCACACAGAGATGGTGTATCACTAGAATACTGCTGATTTTATTAACCAGGTATATGTTATCTAGGCTTTGGAAGTTCCCAAACATTTTTTTGAGTGTGAGGAAGTTTGTAATTCACTTTTCTTACTCCTGCTCAAGAACTTTCCCATGTTTGGATATGAAATTTTCAAAGATGTTTATTTGGCTATGCTTTTTTTGCTATGGTGCAATTTTATTCTAGACTTCAAAAACATACACAACTTCTCAAAATCCTCGCCTATCTGCCAAATATGCTTGAAAATGAAACCCAACCCATTCCCTCACCTTTTATGCAAGATTCCACTTTAACAAGTTGTTCTGCTTACTGCCCATCCCAAGGTTTATCCGGAATCTCCCTCTGCATTTTGAAGAAACATCTAAATTTCAGTGGTACGTAGAAGAACAGATTTGTACATGTTTCCTTTGGTTCCTCCCACCTGAGACCCAGTCTGCAACTCTCAGGGTGCCTGTCTCCATACTCTGGCAGAGGAATGTTGTTCACCCATGCCCTGACTGAGATAGGGATGATTTTCTGTTGACTTTCGCTCTACTGCTGTGGACACAGATGGGACACTCAGATGGTCACACATTGCACAGATTCCAGATATTTTCAAATATTTGTAAAGAAGAATGCTGATGCACCTCTTTTACTTTATGAGCTTAGTGCAACAGTAAGTAAATCCTCTTGATGTTTTCTGATGAGCTGTTTTCCTGAGGTGGCTGCATGGTTAAGGAGTACTTCAATACACAGCAAATAAAGGATTGACAATCTGAAAAAAAATCACCTCAGGTACATTTGGTAATTATTTTTTTCCTTTAGTATAAAGCATCATTTTTGTTAACTATTTGTTCTCCTGAAGTTTTAAAGATGAATATAAAACATGCATAAACACTTATGAACAGGCAAAAGCAAGAATTCCCAAAATTTTGTTTCAAGATTCCTAAAATTTTGTAATAGAAATAGCCACACAACTTATTTCCACATTAGTAAGATGTACATTCAAACTTACAGCTGTCTCCAATTGTAATAAAAAGTAAGACAAAAGAAATGTCCTGTCCTAATGGAAAATTGTTACATTATTAAGAATAGTGTGATTAGAGAGAAATGTACTTTGTACAAATGCTGTGTTTGTCATTAGGACTTCAAATTTGTGAAATTAATAGACTCTTTCTTTTAAATTAATAACCAGAGACCCTTTCTAAACTAGCACTTACTTGATATTATAATTAAGAGATGATTGTGTTTATTTACTGACAGATAATAATAATGCATCATTGCTAAAATAATCAGCAATTCTCCAACTCCCTTCCAATGCAGGCAGAAAACAAGCATAAATACTAGAAACTTTGCAGGTTCAACAAACAACACTTCTGCCTATCTGCTGTAGAAAATGCAGAAAACCCAAATCTCCCAGGCACACAAAGGAAATGTGACTGTACAAAGATATATTAGTCCTATCACAACGAGTCAATTCTCATTTCTTCCCCTTAACCTGCTCTCTGTTTTCCTTGGTCATTGTTAATTTGGCACTCGGCTCTCCTACCTGGGTGGATGTCCCATGTCTGCATAAGATGAAGAAAAGGGAGATAATGGTCATCACAAGTTTGTAACCATTCTCCTCCTCTAGTTTTGGAGTTTCAGTTTGATAGGGTAAAAAGAAGAACAAGCCTCTAAGGTATGGGAGGAATGGGATAAGGAATCTGTGCTTCACTCTGCTGTGTTCTTTACTAGGTTTTTTTTTGCTCTTGTACAACTGAATTAAAGAAGAGACTATTGCAGCACGATTTTCAGATACCTTAAATTCCACCAATGTTCCTGAGCCTCATTAATGAAAACAGGAAAGTACCTCTCAGAAAAGTACTTCAGAGTGGCCAAACAAGTCACTGAGCAGGAATGCATGAGGCACAAGGATTCAGCAGAACCTAAGTCATCCAAATGCAAGCTTACTTTGGCAGGCCCAATTACTGATTGTACATTGTAGGCTTGACTGCTGCTTTGGTTTGATTACTTAAATTTAATTATCTCAATCTAATTTGAATGAAGTAAATTCATTGTCAAAGACTTACAATGTTCTGATTCCTTTCTCACTGGATATGATTACTAGATTAAAACACTTACAAGCTAATTAATTTCAAAAACTGTGGCTTTGGATAAATTCTTGAGGATTTATCTCCTCTTACATGTCTGTATCTATTTATCTTCTTGTCTTGCTTCTCTTTGGTTAATTTCTGGCATTTGTGAAATTGAGAATGACAACATGGGCCAGAATTAGACAAAATGTCAGACAGATACCATGTAAACTTCCACATTACAGGTCAGCAAATTATTTCAGCCTGAATCTGAATCTGAACTCTTGTGGTCTAAGCTTATACAGTGATTGTCAGACTTGTCTTTCAGTAATGACTGTATAATGAGGATAAAATTTACCTAATTGTAGTACAAGGATGGAACAAGCAAATTAATGAAAATAAGTGAATCATCAAGGGAAGAGAAATTGGAAGGAGAAATAATCCATCTTCCTGTCACAAATCCATTTGTAGACAAAAATGGATAAACATCATCCTGGGAAGCAACTGAACCAAACAGACAGCACTTCCCACCAGTTAATTCCCCATCTTCCCCACATACGTCTCAGAGGTGACCATGTTCCATGAAGAGGCAGCCTCAAGAGGAGGACTCATCTGGAAAACCCTAAATATCCAGTGGGGAGAGATGCCCGACTGAGCTTGCTGGAGCTCCTAGCAAATCCTTATGGTTAGCTCCAGGTGCTCCTTTCCAGCACTTGGGCTTTCTGGCTTATCCCCTTCTCTTTCTGGTGCAATAGAGGAAGCTGTGACAACTCCAATAGGCGGCCAAAGTAATGTCAGCACAGACAGAAACCTGTGTTTGGCTGTTACAACAGCTAATGTGGTCTACCCAAGAGATGCTTTGAAACTGACCCAGAGAGAGTTTCCAGCTTTCTCCCATGTTTGTAAGACAATTTTTGCATCTCTGCAGCAGCCAACTGTAGCAGAATTTATGATCCCTGAGAAGAGGGAAGATCCATAATAATTTATTTTGTCAAGGGTATGATCTCATAATCCTTTTTTTTTTTTTTTTTTTTTTGCCTAATACCAGTTAAACATCTTCAATTTTGTCTTGAAGGAAATGCTTATCCTAAAATTAACACATGTTGTTTTGAGATGATGTGGGAATAGGGTAGTTACACAGTAGTTCCTGCTTAAATGTGGTTATCAGCTGGGCCCTGCTCAGTACAGCCAGAAGAAATGGCAGCCTAAATGCTATGTTTGAGAAGCTTCTTACGTATTTTATTGCCACTGCACATTAAGCTGGTTACACAGAAAAGGAGTGCATATAGTTTAATGTGAAGGCTTGAAGGAAAGCCATCAAGAAAGAATGACTCAGGTAATCACAGTTACTGAGAAAAAATCCCCATAGAACTAAAGACAGTGATCATGAATAATATCAGGACATGAGAGATGTCAGAAAGTTACCATTCAAAACAGAGAGGAAGTCAGAATCCCTACAGTGCTGTGCTAGGAGTGATCTTACCTAAATCACCAGCCAAAAATGAGAAATAACACAAACATGCACTCATAGTAGACTTGTTTTTAAACCTTCAAAATTTTGCTCCCCCACTTGAAATAAATGTTACTTTTCACTTAAGAAGTCTATTCAGGCACGAAATATGCCACTGATTAGTTTTCTGAAAAGGAGAAGCTGCCAAATCTGATGAGAAAACACAGGAAGTATACATGGGGCTGGTCTAAGGGTGGAGACACGGAGGCCCTAATGCATTCATAAACTGAACAGAAATGTCATTTGTCTTGTGCCATGCAGAACAGGCAGATTCTGTGTGCCTTTGGACAAAAAGAAAGAGCATTATTCATGAACGCCATTGTGTGAATTGCTCTCAGCACTGTTTCTTCTCCTTGTAACAGCACTGGCAGCATGGATAAGTTGTACTTTCTCTATCTTTATTGTTCTTATTTACTCTTTAGCATACTCTGAGATTTTGCTCTGCTTACTAGTTTGAATGAAACAAGAATTGCCACACAAATGTAGCAACTGTATAATGGGAGATTCAGACACCAACTTGCTCATTGTCCCTGCCTGCAATGGACCGTGCTCCCCGGCTGCAGCAGGACACAGCCTTTCCCACTGCTCACCCCAAAATGGGAGACGTGCAGCAGTGCACCCCTCTGCACTGGGGACAAGTGCATTTACCTAGGAATGCCCCTGCAGGGTCGATTGTTATCACTGTTTCACTCTGAGTTCTAGCAGCAAGGATTCAGCCAGGTATTGGCCAAGGTAATAGCATGGATCTACAGCCAAGCAGATTTGTTTGTTCTACTATTTTTAGGTCTGAGACTCAGCAATAATGGTTGCTTTTGACAATGTTTTTTACCCCATGCCATCTTTGTATCATTTTCTTTCCAGCAGAAAGTCATTTCTCCAACAGCCCCATCTCTACATAGCAGAAATAAATAATGTGACGACACACATTTGCTGAGCATGGGTTTAAACCAAAGTCATGGGGGGGATTTTAGTCTGAGCACGAATGCATGACCACTGCTAGAATTTTAGAGACAAGATAATCCTTTTTTATAAAATTCTTGGAGGCTTTTTGAGGATGATACATACTTATTCATATAGGAAAAAAAAAAAATCAAAACCAGGACTGCATCACTGCATCTGTACAGTTTCTGAAATGTTTTGACACATTCTCAGAGATTTACTAGGTAATTTCAAACGCCTGTCAGGCAATTTATAATCCATTAGTTTGCACTACAAACCGCATCCTTGAGTTTATTTAATGGCACAGACATAAAGTAAACTAAATGACAACGGCATCCATTCTTTCTCTTTTATCTATGGGGATGACCTTCAGTGAACAGAATCCAAGGGATGTTGCGCATGCATTTTGATGTTTATTTATATTAATGGGAATGTTGGGATTACTGTCCCCGCATAAATGAGGAAGCAAGCCTTGGCTTAGGGTGGCGGAACAATCCAATTATTTAATAAGATCTGTGTCATGAGAATGTTTCAGGGTCATTGTTGCATCAAAAGATGCACTGCTTTGGAACTACTTTGGGGCCTTGGTTTTCTATTATTAGCTGCTGAGAAAACTGAAAATCTGGCTTCTTCCTCTGTGAGCTGATGGGTTTCCTGATTATATATACTAGGATCGGTGTGAAATATAACCAGAAATCTCCCACTTATTTTAGGTCAGAATTATTCACCCCAAACTGGAGAAAGATTATTTTAAAGGAAAGAAGTAACTAAGCATTATATACTGTAATCTTGATGTTAACTTGGGCATTTTAGTTCCAATTCTTCTTTCTTTGTTTATCAGAAATCAATGAAGCAACTTTGTGTAACCCTTCTAGTAAGTACTAGAAGTAAAGAAGACAAACTGAAGACAGAGAAAAATAAATGACATTGGTTAAAAGAAAAGAGCTGCAGCCTAAATTTCAGGGCATAGAGACTTTCTACATTGAAAATAACTTCAAAAAGAAGGAGGAAGAGAAGAGGTATGGAGGAAGAGGAAGGAAAGGTATGACTGACCTGCGGTTCAACATTAATTTGTGCTGCCATTTCAGGAACACTGGAATTTTAAGAGTTTGTTTTCCCCAGCGTTTGGAATCACTTCATATTTTTGTACTAGAACTGAACTACAGTGATAAACATGGTTAGCTCCAGGCATTTGGTTTGTCATCAGCTGGGAGCAGAAAGAAAGCCTCGCTTATTCTCTTGGAAAGCTGCTATTCCTCCAGTTCCAAAAGACACAAGTAATTTACTCCAGTCTTTTTTAAAGGAAAGGTAATAGTTGGATGATTCTTCTTACAGAATGTTTTCCATTTTGTCCTAAATCTTCTTTGGTTTTGTTTTGGACATTGGTTTATAATGATGTGCACCACTAAAGATACAAAGAAACCACTCTATTTATTTTATTATAGACCCGTTTGTCACCTGTCCTCCATATTATTGTAATCAAATAAGAAAAAGGAAAATATTCCTATTTAATAGAAGCAGTGCTGTAAGTTGGGAAGAGTAGTGCTACAGTTCCTCTACTCTAAAAAAGGCCATTATTTAGCATAAGGAAATATACGCTGCTCTTACAGTAATCTTAAGCTCTGTCCTGTTGGAACAGTCAGTAGATTTAGAGAATAGCTAGGAATATATGCTGCATGTAGCATAATACGTCATCATTTAGGACCATGGGAAACTGAGCCAGTGTTCCTATTACAATATAAAATGGAAAACTCAAATTTGAAGTTCTGTCTGATGGAAATGAGGTCAGTCTGATGAAACTGATTTGTCTAAGGTAAAAGCCCAGCATTATATTTTTAATGTTTTGTATATTATTGTAGGTTTATATTCTTAATTATGTAATTAACATTGCTTATCACTGTATAACAGCTTGTGTCAGTTCTCCTCCTGACACAAAAAGCTTAAATTATACCACTTATTTAAAACACACTTGGAACAAAACAATAGCTTCTGTTACCTCCAGCTCCATGTGTTTTTCCTCCTTGACATGGTCCTTCAATTCCATTTTGGAATTATCATCACAGTCTTCTAAATGACAGATGTGTGGATACTCAGTAAGTTCACATTTAGCTTGCTTTCTTGGGAAAACATCCGTTCTGTGAAGGCCATTGAAAAATGCCTCATACAGTGGCAGTTCTGTAAACAGATCATCATCACCTCTGCCATCTGCTTCTTCCTCTTCATATGAAAAGTCATCTTCTCCTGCCTCAGAAATATGGAGTTTAGTATTAGCTTCATGTGATAAAAATTCAAAATCAGAAAATGTGATAGCGCTTGGCTTGTGTCTTATGACTCTGATCTCATGACTCCTTTCTGGTTTCTTGGATGGATTTTCTCCTGCAAGGAGTGGCCATTCTGTGTGTGAAGTAAAGTTTAAAGCTTCTTCCTTTGACTTGTGCCTTGCAGAACACAGTAATTCTTCACAGAGCTGCTCTGCTTCAGATTGATTGGTGGCACTAACACACCCTGTAGTCCCACTAGGTTGCAAAGATGTCTCATTGTGGTCTAATATGGATGACACAGACAGCAAACTCATCTCAGGTTCCAGTAAAACATCCTGAAATTCAGATGGACTTTTCTGTTCTCCTATGTTTCTTTGGTATTCTTCATACTTTGCTTCCTTTGGAGTCCCCAGGCACTTGGCAGATGTAAAACATGGCGAGCCTTGGTTTGCTGCATAGATGTTGGTTTCCATTCCAGTGAGTTTCACCCATCAGAGATCAAAATGACTCCATTTTTGATTTTCTTTAGAAACATCACTCCACATACATAGACAGGAAATATCTTCTTATTATTCCGAAACCATGATCAAATAATCATTATTAATGCCTGGATTCTTATACCATTCATCTGAATACTCTCTGTTCCTGGAAATTAAAAAGAAATAAGAAAAAAATTATTGATAGGACCTTGCTTGCAATGAAATGCATCGGCAGCAGTGATTCTAAAATGTGACATTCCTGTATCAAATTTACCTATAGCTCTCTTCAGAAACATTTGATGTATGCAGATTCGATGAATTTAAAACATCAGAACTCTGACTTGTTTACTGTAGAGATCAGGAAAGAATTAGAAAATGCAGAAATGTTTTTTTAAAAATACTGACTTCACATTGATTATTTACAGAATGGATCAAAATCACTCAATCTGGTGATATATGCTTGTTATCAAAACTTCATTTTTACCATCTGTTCAATTATTGAGAACTTCTACACCGTTCTGATAAAGCTACTGAAAGGTCACGAGGAAGAAAAAGGAGGCAAAGCGGCTGACAGAAAATAAAGAACGTTTCAATAAGGGTGGGATCTTCCGTTGCTCAGCTTCTCCAGCACAGCACCTGTCCACTTCCAATAAATTTGCACAGCAAAAAGAGATGGCTAAAAATACAGAGTTTCAGTTCTACAACAGAGTTGGCCATTAAACCATGGTCTGGTTTAAATCAGTCCTAACTTCTGGACTCACACCACGTGTGTGGGCCTCCAGCACGGTAAGAGGAGCAGCTGAGGAACCAATCTTGCATCAGTTACATAGCTTACATTCACTCATATATGTAATGTACTTTTTTGTGACAGATCGAATATTGATAGTATTTATTTTAAGGATTGTTTCAGTACTCCATCTGTGAGACAGCAAAGGAGAACAGAAGCTTTTCAAAACAAGAAGAGAAACTTATGCCTTTGATGTGTGCGGCAAGCCTGTCACTGCTGGGAAGGCTTGTCAGAAGGCAGCTCTGTGATTGTCAGAGTGGGAAGCAAGCAGAGCAAGATGCTGGCATGTGACATGCCTATCACTGCATGTGCCATAAGCTAAGTAAGGTGTACTAGCTAGGCAAATTTTATTGCTGGTTAGTACATATTTCAGTTTTATAGGCATACTTTGAGTAACAGAAATAATATTGTGTGTATATAGAAAATTTGGATTTGTTATGTATTACCGTTGCCATTTGCTTTTTGGTTGTAAAAGGTGCAAGCATGCTGGTATGCACGATTTTAGAAAAGCATTCCTCTCAGTTATTGTTAGCTATGAAAAGTCAGACGTTACTGTTAGCTGACTGGCCTCCTGCTGGAGTCAGTAGAGGGAGGAAAATGCTTCCTGAAGGTAAATGCCTATTTTAGCATAATCTCCCTCCTAGCATGACCCTCTTTTCCAAACCATAAAGGAGAGATAGACAGAATGCTTACACAACTCACACAACTTTGAGATGGGCAGATAAAGGCAAGAAGAAGGGACCCTTATATGTCATCTGGACCAACTCCCCTGCAATGAGCAGGGACACCTACAGCTTGATCAGGTTGCTCAGAGCCCGATACAGACTGACATTGAGTGTCTTTAGGGACAGGGCATCCACCACATCTCTGGGCAACCTGTGCCAGTGCCTCACCACCCTTACTGTAAAAACCTTCTTTCTTATATCTCCAAGAAGAATCTCTCCCCATGTCTTTTTTTTTGCACAATAACAGCAGACTGTAATGTCTACATGTAAATGACAAAACTGCATTGGAAAACTCATTTTCTAAGAAGCTTCAAGAAGGCCATCTAAATAGAAGTGACTTCACTTTCAGAAACACTGAACACCCTTGATTCTTTCTCCCTAGTGCTACATGAACTGAGTACAACGTCTGAAAAAGTAGACGCCCTTTGAAAGGAACGACTGGGGTAACTAACCTTTCACATGCTATTTCAGGCACGATGAGAAAGCCTTCTGCCATTTAGGTGACTATTGACAATTATCTAAGCCATTACTGCTGCTCTTCAGCCCCCTGGCATGCTCCATCCTGCCGGAAGGCATCCTGCCAGTGCCCACATTCCCACTCTGCAGAGCCAGGAACAAGAAAAGTGATGCTGCTATTCAAGAAGTCAACCCAGAAGGCATCAAAAGAGCTTTGACTGCTTTTTATTTCTACTACTTTGTGATGCTTTAAACTCCAAAACATGAATTATAATCCCTGAGAAAAAAAAAAAAAAACAACCACCCATACTTGCTGTTACCTCTGAATAATACAGCATCTAAAGTAAACTCCCAGCTTCATTTTACATTTCATGAAATTCTTTCTTTCAAGTGATTTCCAGTTTTCAAGGATGTGGTGTGAAGCTGTAGATTCTACAGTTTAATTACAAAAGGCATGAAAAAGATTTTCCTTTTATCAGGGCTGTTTACTGCCTTGGACTCTTTTTCCTGCAATGAGACTGGGACAAAGAAAGCATGCAGGAGCAGACGGGTTCTGTGCAAGTGTGGCAAGAAATCTATGAAAAGAAAGTGATAAAAGAGTGTGAGTTCACCCACACATCCTTGGAACATCTCTCTTTACTCGATCTAGCAGAGATGGGCAAAAAAAGCACCCTTCTACAAAATACCAGATTCTGCATTTTATAAAAAGTTACACATAGACATTTAAAGCTCCTAAAAACTGAACATTTTTGGCAGAACTGTGGGTTGGAAATCCTGCCCATACCGAAATATGTAACTTAGAGAGGCTTATGCATTCCGAGCTAAATCTGTATGTGTCGTAAAAGGCCCGTAACACAGACCTGCAAAATAATATAATGAATAATGACCACCGCAATTATGAATGCATGCACTTAAAAGTTCTGAAAAATAACAATCTTTCTGAAAAAGGTCTTTATAAGTAGGGAAGTTATTTCATATGCAACGTGATTCTCAGTATATACTGTAGCATTAGCTGTACCAGCAGTGACTTACTGCTGGTAGGATCAGATGCTGAGTAACAAAAATCTCTTGGGCGTATGCGTGCTTTTTCTAAGTAGGAAGAGCAGTGTAGGGACTGCCACAGTAAACTGTCCTACTAAAACTGACTCCGAAACAGCCTAAGGAAGAACACACACACACACAAAAAGCAATATGGGATTTTTTTAAGCTAAAATATGAAATCTGTATCTGAGTGTGATAATCAACTTCAGCTTTCTATACGCATGCATTTGACATGTAAATGGAACTTTGTTTTCTAAGGAAAGCTTCTTACAAGTCAGCAATGGATTAATACAGATCTGAGGTACAGATACTGCAGTGATGTGGAAGGAAAGTTTCCTTGTGGTCTGGTAAAAGCGAAGATATCTGTGCAGATGCACAGCTAAATTTCTATGTATCACCCTCCACTGGCTTGAATCTCCTTTGCCTAGACAACCAAAATGTGTATAAGACCACCAAGTTTTGCACAAACTTAATACAAAAAGCACATATTAGGCTTAAGCACAAAATAGGAGAATGTTACTCATTTATATCTTCTTGAGTTAGTACAAGGAGAATTGCTTTCTGGGGAAATTACTATGCTTTATTTCACAGGATTATTGTAACAACAAGTCACCTAGACTAACCTGCAAATACTGATTAAATATTACTGCATTTCAATATCCATTGAAATTGCATTTCACTATGCATTTTGGCATTGCATAGCATGTGAATGTGTGGAAATTTCTTACTTTTTAGAAGTCTATTTAAACATGAACTGACAGAGTAAACCAGCAAAGCGAGCCCTGGTCTGGGCTACAGTGGAAGAGCACTCACCCAAAATAAAGAGTTTTTACCCCTCAGCCCTTAATGCATTTGTTTGCCTTTCACGATGACTTTGTTTAGTATTTCCCAGCAACTTAAACAATCTTCCCCTAAAAAATTAAGCAAGCAAGCCAAGAGAATGTGAAACGTACAGACTAACAGCAAATTAGGAGAGCAGGATTTTCTTTTCCTGTTCATAATTTTACCTGTTTTGCAAGGTAACCTCATATTTTTCAATTCAGTTAATTTCCGTGAGCGTAACAACAGGAACTCAGTAGCCAAAAGATCCTCCAAGCATTGGAGCAGAACAGAAAAAGAAATGAACAGATCCTTAACAAAAGGCATTTCGGCTTGCTTGCTGCACAAGAGCTCTGTCAACAGAAGTATGTGTGAGAATCCCTGGGGCTAAAACAGCCTTCTGCAAGCACCAGCCAAATTATTCACAGTAAAAGAGAGGAAAAAAAAAAAAAAAAAGGAGAGGGGGAAAAAAATAAAAGGAGAGAAAGAGCATGCTTCACAGCAACACAAGGTGCTTCTAAAAATACAGTGAGACCTCATTCTTCATACTGAGCAAGACCTGAACGCTTTGCTTTGCTTTATCACCTGGAGCACCTGGAGTCAGGCTCCCAGTGCACACACTGCTCTGGAGACTGCCAGGTTTTGTAAAGGGAGGCTGTGAAATGCCTTTTCATGTAGCACTTCCAAGCAATAGGAAGGAAGACCAAAATTAGCTTTCCATGTCACATGGCGAATTCTTATTGTTTGTCTGTTTTTTCAAGTCCTACATCTGCTGCCAAGTCTTCACAAGTCTTCTATATATATTAGTAGTATTGTGCCTTGCAGACAGAATGTCTCATGTGCTGCAAGGCAGAGCTGTAGCGTAGGCTTCTGGATGCAAATTTCATGGTGTGAGTATAAATCAGTTACTTGCAAACCAAGCCAGCAAAAGAAAGAGATGAATTGCCATTAGAAAATGAGAAGACTGCTGAGCTATACTATAATTTTTGTTGTCTTTTTCTATACTGCTTTGATTAGAGCAAACAGCAAAAATGAAAAAGCTGCAACACCATTCTATTTGTGTAATGGCTCCTGTCTGCCAGTTGCAGCAGATTACATCTTTCACCTTGAAGTATCCACAGGCAGAGTTTCTGCCAAATCTCTATCCCTCCTGACTCATTGCATGAATGAGGGAGACAGCCCTTGGATGCACCTGATTGCTTTCATGGAAGTTAAGCAGTATTTTAGTCAGCAAAGAATTTGGAATGTTTATGAATGAATTGCTCAGCAAATGAAGGCACATATCGAGGCAACCATTTTACAGGAATTACTTTATAGTTCAGCTTAGAAGTGCTTACAGTCTGCAGACACCTGCACCACCAACCCTTTCCTTGCTGGTCCCACCTCCACTGTGACAGAAGCTCATTTTGCATTGCAATCTCAAATTCAATTATCAACAATGATAAAGAGACACTTTGCTAATGTAGCTGGGCCTTCACTCCTGGGCTGCTTTCCAACCACCATCCTCACTGATGCTCTTATACCAGCTGGACCTTAGGATCATCAGCATTCTCAACAGCGCTGTCATGGTCACCTCACCACTATGTGGAGAAGTGGCTTAATTGCAAGTCAGGTGAGCAAATGTCTCCACAACACAGCTCATTCAATTTCTAAGAACTTAAATGGATGGGAAATGCTGACCCTTAGCTAGTTTACATTATGAGGACCTGACTTTGCAAATCATTCTGTTGTGTCCATCCTGTGCAGAGCCATTACCATCCTAAGCAGAATCCATGCATAACCATCAGTGAAGTGAGGACTAAACATGGCCTTGGAAAGATCTCATCCTGTTGGGTACCCTATTGCATCTCCTTAAAATAAAGTAGCAGAAAGGAGTGAGGTATGAATGGGGATCTGCAGATGGATGCCTTTCAGCGTGGTTCTCATACAAATGAAGTGTCCCAAGTACGATCTGGCTTTCCTTCAGCCAGTCAACTTCTTTTAGTATTGCATTCAATTTATTACTTTTTTATTCGCTATACTGCCTCAAGTATTCTGTCTTGTACCTATGAAACACAGCACCAAGCTCCTAATGACATGTTGGCCTAAGGTTGTTTGACTACATGCTTTCAGGAGGCAATTCCAAGGGATTTAAGATTACAATCTGAACTACCTGAGAAATGAAACTTTCTGTGAAGTTGCTGAAAATCCCAGTGCTCATGGGAAAGAAGGGGTGAAAGCTACGTGTGTGCATAGGCATTTATCTGTAATCTATGTTATTAAATAAAAAACAGATTTTTTTAATATACTGCATTGGAGTACTTTGGCTTCGTTTTTATATGAGCGGTGGAATCAACATAAGACAGGAAAGGCAGCCAGTCATACACAGACACTGGTCATAAGCAGAGGCCCCAAAAATGAACCAACACATAATAAATACTTTAAAAGCAACTCTGAATAAACCATAAAGGGGAAAAAATAAGTAAATAGCTGTCTCCCTTCAGGTTGAGATTCTTGGCATTGTTAAAATCCTAGTTCTTCATCTAAGTAAGCAGTCCAAACCAAAGTCAGGAAACAGCATTCCTGCAAGAGAAGTCACAGAGATCTGAGCTCCTGCTCCCTCCAGCTTAAATAACAGCACTGTTTCTACAGCCTGTAATGTGAATTCCATTACATATGTTTGAGGGATGCTCAACAGACTGCCTGTAAATTAATCTTCATTTTGCATAAGAGGAAAGAGGCTGAAAGAAACAGTTTTCTCATGTTGGAAGATACCCACATTGGGTATCTTTGGGTATTTATACCCAAAGTGGAGGAATTAAGGGTCATATTAACATCTCTAAATTTCCTTTTAAACTGATGAAAGAGGAAACATAGAAGACATCCACTTCTCACTCTACAGTTACGTAAATAACAAGCAATTTTCTTTCCTACTTAGCTCTTGTCTATTGAAAGCTGTATGTCAGTACAAAATTGTCCTTCACAACAGCCTACAAATGGATATACTTTGGTTGGCTTCTGAAGTTGCATTCTTCCCTCAGAAATCTGCTGGACCTGTGATGTGCATCAGCAGCAAAAGACACTAGAAAATGGAAGTTATTTTGGCATTTTATAGGTGCAGACACAGCTATAGATCCATGTTTATTGTTGCAAAAAGGGAAATAGAATTCTTTAACGTTATTTACTGCTCTGCAAAAAGAAAATACATCATTGCCTTTGGTGAGAAGATATCAGATTAATTTCACTTATTATTATCCAGTGACACAAGCAATTGGAAGCTTGTGTCTACTGTGACCACACAGGTAGCAAGAGAGAAGCAAACTGGAATCAAACCTTTTTTATCACACAAAGGCATGTCTTAGTCATGCCTTAGTTCATCTTCCATCCATAAAAAATTGGTTTTTTTCTTTACTGTCACGATTGAATTTATACAAACAACTGAAGAGGTAACAGGCATCATCAAGACTTATTTTTATAAGCTGAACTCTTCCTAATAGTTCTATTTATAAGGAGCTGCATTTTATTGCAAATGTCCACTCTTCTCTCCCCTGTGCACACGGTCCTCCTAAAGAGGGATAAGCCAATGATCTTAACCAAATCAACTCTCCAGAGCCTACTTTTGCTTCAAGCTTCCCTTGCAGCAGAATCCTCAGTCCTTTCCATGCCTTAGCTCTTGCTTCTGTTGCCAAATTTATCAAAACTGACAGCAGCCCTCTTCTGTGTAAGTATCTGTGTCGGTAACTGCAGTATGTTATTATGGAAAGTTTTAAGGCTAAATCAGAGAACGCTCAGAAAACAAACAGGAGTGAGTTCTTTAGTGCCATGTATGTTATATCAGTTGGTGGTTTTGCAGCTCCCCAGCTTTATACTGCTACCAGTCTTTTAAAGTTTCTGCAGCATTTTGGCATCATGCTACATTTGTCAGTTGAAATACATTGCTTAATCCAAGGCTGGTAAACATCTGAATAGGCAGGGCTTTGATTTATGAACTGCATCAATATGGTAATGAGGACATTGGCTGGGCAATTAGTTTTAAATTGTATAAGCTCACACTAGCTTTTGTTGCTACAAGCACAAAGGTTTGTCTGAACACCTCTGAGTTCAGTACTGCAGAACCCTCTGGTGTCTCCATACCTATCAGACCAGAACTGTAGCAAATTAAAGCTCCCGCTACACCTTTTGAAGTTAATAGCACAAAATAATTTGCATGAAAATATCAGCAGTAAATAGATATACCCGTTTAAAATGCTACTTTATCCACGCTTTATTTTTACATTCCACTATTGGCTTTGGACTCTAACGATGTCTTTATCACCATCTCTAATCAGTGCCTGTAATGAATGCTAAAGAAGTGGTGACCCCACAATAAACGCCCATTGCTACAAGGGCTGTGCCAGAGGGCAGGCTCCTCCTCTTGAGATCTGCAAGATCAATGAGATATAAATGGCTGTGATAGAGGACCATGTCAGCTGGGATGAACATAAGTTATTTCAGAGGGAGCCAAAGTTATCTTGGAGGAACCCCCTGTGACCCCTATCCCTATGTACAATATGGTCAGTAGGCATCCTATACAGTTTTGGTTAAGCAATATATATATATATTTTGTAAAAAACACTTTCCTTAAAAACATGTTTTTGATGAATGACCCAATATGAATCTGAAATAAAGGAATGCATTTAAGTTGGGGACTATTCACGTCTTTTGATTAATCTATTTAATTTTTTAGAGCTTCAGATGAAATATACAGAGTGTTCAGAAGAATATTGAAGTATTTTCAACCTTTATATCTCTTGCTTCACCATGCCATTTTTGTTTTGTTTTACTAAATATTTAGTTTTCACAGTTCTTTTCAATTATTCATTTTTTGAGTAAGTTTATGTGTTGTATATTTTTTACAACCAGGAGAAGTCAAAACACTCAGCAATACTTTAGTGACAGCTGCTTGAGAGGTATCCAAATTCTTATTTATGTACAGAAGGAAGTGTATCTTAAACTAGTGTGCATATTTGAGGCCTGAATTGCTATTTTGAACAAGTTCCCTGTTTACTTTCTGCTCTTTAGTTATTTCTTCTCTTCTCTTTAAAGATCTTGAGATCAGTTAGTTACACTCAACTGTTTGCCAGTTTCAGTTCTTAAATTCCAGACCTCTGCTTACTTTCTTGTTTTGTTGGCTACATCGGATTTATGGTGTCAGATGATATTTTCCCCATAGAGGGGGTCCTTGTAGACATTTTGTCAACTAACAGCCCTACTTTTTTGAGAAACTCAAACAACAAAACTTTCCAAATGGTGTAACAGAATGCAGTACAGAAATATCGAAACCAGTTCTTTGCTTCTTAGCCTAGGTCTCAGAAGTAAGAAATGATTCTACAATTCTGTGAAAGCAGTGGAGCTGAGATATATGTCTGTAATATACCATGTAATACCAAAAACTTAGCCTAGAGATCTTTACGTGGCACATGCAATAAATGCAAGCCAAGAGAGGCCCTTTTCAAAACCTTCTGTAAGTTTGGCTTCTTATGCTATGAATTTATCCTGTGACACTACATCTTTTCATCTTTCCTCCATAGAGGATTAATCTGCTTTGGACACTACTAAATAACCACCCCATCAAGAAAAACTCTGAAATCCACTACTGGATGCTTCTAGAAATTTTACTGCTCACAATATCTAAAGCACAGTCCACAAAACAACTGAGCTTCTCTTTTTTTTTTTTTTTTTTAAACTTTCTAAGAAGACATGAACCATTTATTTCCAACTTGCAATAAATAAAAACAAAAGAGATATAGAAATCTGAATCAAAGGGGGGTGCCCGTTGCCTGGCAGGAGGAAGCTCATCCAGAACTCGAATAATCCAGTTTCCCTGGAAGCACAGTATTGATACAAGCTCTGTTGCAGAGCCCTTTAAAACAAGCAGAATGGTTATTTCCAGGTCATTTCTGTGTAGTGTACAAGCATTCAGCCAAAAGGTCAACATCCGCCTCTCAGTAGGCAGTGACTTCTGAAGCTCTATTCAAATATATTAAACTCTGAGATAAATGGTCTCTTTCATCCTCTCTTTTACAAGTACAAAGTGTGTTGTGTTAACAGGAGGGAGATTTTCTTTTCTTCAGAGTACTGCAGATGACAGTCATTAATTCAGATATCAGAGAGGAGTAAAATTATTAAGGTTCTTCCCTTGAGACATGAAAAGGACCTGTTGCTTTGACTGAGCCTTAGAAGTGCCAGACATTTAGTTTCAGTCTTTATTCATTAAAAACACCAGTGTATTCATTTGGGCATATTACATGTACTTACATAGACAGTCTATTACAGTTCAGCATGCCTGCAGCATTGTAAAGGTCTGTCAGCAAACCAGTCCTTCATGGATATAAAACTCAATGACTATAAATCATATCAGACTAAAATGCTGGCATGTATTTTTCATGCTGGATATTGAATCTTTTTAACAATGAGGAGTAATCACTGCATTGGCAGTTTTTAGTTAAAAAGCAGGAAAACAGGTAATGATATGCATACGAAAATTTCATTACCTTCCTGGTAAGCACATGGTAGAACAAATGCTTTCACTCTTGAAGCCCTCCTCTCTCTATCACTAGCAAATGTTCCATACAGCTTAAGGCCAAAGTTTGTGATGTTTTCATCAAAAAATGCCTCAGGAGGGACTGATCTTCTGAAATCATGGACCTTTCCTTTTGAAAACTATCAAGCACTACTAAAGAATAGCTCTCTGAAGGGACTCTGAAGAGTCATTTATCTAACAAAAATTCTGATTTCAAAACATGATTAGCTGGTTTTAAAGTGCATCTTTATCCTGACTGTTCCTAGGAGAAGCTTAGAAATTCTAAGAGACTGGAACTAATGCAGTCTTGGCTCCCTGAGCCACAACGATGACAGAGAGAAGCAGTTCTGTGAAATATGGACTTCCTGGTACACCTCCATCAAGACATGAATTAGGAACAACCCAAAACAAGAACAACAGCAATGACTAGAAATTGGGATGTCACCAACAGCATCCACCAGCATGAGCCCCTCTAGCTGGTGAGCCTTCACTGCAGCCACCTCCCTTCAGCAGATGGACATTGGTTGAGTTTTTGGTGGACAGGGAACATGGGATTGGTTTTGTTAACCTTTCATCACCACAAGTCATGTGAACATGGGGCAGTGCTGTGATTGCAAATGTGTTGTTAAGCCCAAGGCTGTGCTGCATTAGTCAAACTCTGCTTGTCCTGATGATACCCAAATGGTCGAGGAAAATGGAACTACTATTAGGCTTTTTTCAGGAAGAATAGAGCTTTGTATAGGAAAATAAGCAAAGGAAATGAGGAGAGTGGCAAATCAGCCATGTCATTTTTCAGAAACATATATCCTCAGGGCTCCAGCCAGCCCTGGAATAATCATGCTCTGAACTCAGGAGATATGCTGCATGATAAACAAGAAATGGGCAAATGAAGATTTGTAGGTATTTAAATTTGCTGTTTCTCCAGCAGATGAAAATTAGGTCAGGGACAGATTGTGTGGAGATACACAGATAATTACAACACCTCCCTTAAATTGCTTATGTTCAGAATAACATATTTATTAGCCTTTTTATATCTCATTTTAACCTATTATTTTTATGTTCTGAAAAGCTCAAATCACATACACTAATGGCATATTGGAGCATACGCAAATACTCACAGAAGAACTCTGCTCATTAGAGAGCTCAGGATGTACTCGGCATGTCCCTGTTGCAATTCACTGCTTCCATCATACCTTTAACTCACTGGGGCTGTAATGATTTTATATTTCTAGGAGTTCCCATTGCAGGCAAAGATTGATAAGAATCAGACTGAGAACTGCATACACACCATCTCATTTTTACTGAAAATACATATTATAACATAATTTTATTTACACGAGCCTAGAATGCTGTAGCCTGGGGTTTCTTGCTTCATCCCACACTTGTGGAAGACAACCAGAGGGGTGTTAATATACCAAAGGTAATGGCAAAACACAAAATGCTAACTTTAGACAACGCATTCTGATAGCTAATCTGTGTTGTTTTAGCATGCTTCTATATGAGATATGTGTGTAATTGTGCAAAAGGTTGAGTTTTCCTTTAAAATTAATATGGTACCTACCTGACAACATCACATTTTTACAGAATTCTTGTCTCAGATAAGACTTAAGAAGACTTAAGAAATGTAGGCTTACATAAATAATTCCTAAGATATTTGAAAGTATCCTAAACAAACACCATACCAGTGAGGGTACAGGCAGGCAGGAGATTTTTACAAGCTTCTGCTTGAGATATGGTTGAGTTTCCTCTTCTCAGAGCAAGAAGAGGAACGCCAGTGAGCATATGTGCTTACTGCCACACAGCTCCCTCACTGCTCCATTTTTCTGTATAAAGGAAAAATATAGAACTACACTGCCTGCTGTTTATCTGTGCCAACCAGCCCCAACGCTGAAGACAGAGTCAGCATTTTGGTTGTCCAGAATAACTCTTTCAGCTGGGGTCCTCCACCTATGCAAGCAAGATGAAATACTGGCCTACAACTTTCCAGGATTTACCTTGAAAGAGCTTTTATGCTTTCAGTATAAGATGAAAAAATACGGTTTTACCAAAGACCAATTTATTCTAAATAAATTGTTGGAACAGAGGAATGGGGAACATCATTGTCCCAGTTTTTTTGGCCTTTAAAGTGTCTTTCAAAATGATGGACCACTTTGCATTCTTCAGGTACAAAGTTGGCTATGGTTTGCACATTCACTTTCTTGGAAGTGACATGTTTATACTGCTTAAGTGGTTACAGTGAAATATCATGTATGGAAACAATACTTCAGGGAGAGTTTAAATATTATTGCAGAAATGCCTGCCCAGCAAACTGCAAAAGTAAGGGTTAACTAGTAGTGAAAAAACAACCAGGGAACTTCCCATAGATGTGTATGCTATGTTCATAGATGGCAGTGACAACCACGTCCCTACAGACCTGAATGCTTTTTACCAAACACCATCTCATCTCTAATCAACAGCTGTGCAACAAGGTTTCTGTTTACTCTGATGGCTGCTTAACCACATCATAAAAGAAATAAAAAGATGATAATTTCAAGATTTTCAGAATTCTTCTTTTCCATTTCTTTTAGCAAATATTTACAGCTTTATTTTGTGTAGATATCTGCTGTGTGGGGTGTGTTCCATCAGCATTTCTTTCAGGAGCTTGTGATAAACAAAAAGAAATAAGATTACTGAGGATAAGCAGTGGCATATCTGCATGCCTCTTACAAATTCAGCAATGCTGTAAGTGTCTCTTACTCCATAAAAACTAGTATGACTCTGTGGTATTTCTAAATACAAGGTACATTTAATCAGGAACAGTGGCCCAGGCTGAACTAAATGCATTCAATGTTTCTCCTTCCCAAAAGATAGAAGACAGATCGCTCCCCATAAAAGTGTAGAGGAGCTTAGCAGTACATTTAAGGAGCACCTGAAAGACAGAAGTGTCTCTTTCTTGGGGAACTGTGGGCTAGCAGAGATAAACTGACCACTGGTGATGCATAGAGAGAAGGCATACTTCTTCAGAAGCTGAATTACGGGTGAAAGATATATATATTAGGTCTACTGTAAAAGTGATTGATCTTTGGAGCTAAAGCAACGGTAGATATTTCAGTGTACTGCTTTGAAAACCAGTCCTTCTTTGGCTCCTGAGCATCTTCCTTGATGTTCCCGATGCTCTCACCCAGGCTAAAAATCTTTCAAATTGAAAACATTGCCTCTAAAAATTCAGCAAATCTTAAAATATTGATCTTGCAGAATGAATTCAAAAAGCATGCTGCAGTGGAACAAACATCTGGTTTTGCAGCTCAATTTATGCCGTCATTTCCTCTGATACTTGCTAAACATTAGCTTTCCACCTTTTCCAATATGTTTTTCTAAAAGCTAGAGCACTGTAGACATTACAGTTAGACATGTACTGACTACTGGAAGGGACTGAGATCTACAAACATTACTGGGCTAAAGGCATCGCAGCTCAGTATCTAACGAAGTTAACAGAAGTGGGAATTGCAACTGTCTTCCTGCTATCAAAGTAACTTCACATCTTGAGAAGAAGAAAGAGACTTAAAAGGACTGTTTGAAGAGGAACAGAACAAATGCAGCCATTATTGAGTAACACATCTATCGACTAACCAAGAACTTCTATTTAATAGAAGGCTAGTAGAAGGCATTGAGCCACAGAATTTGTGTACCTTCTCTATCATCCTTTACAACCTCTTGCAATTTTTTTCTTTATGATCACAATTATTTTGACTAGACTTTCTCACCCGACCTCTTCCTAACAGTTAGGGAATGCTAAAGGCCAGAAGGGTGAAGCTATTATGGCACAATGGGTACCTGTCTGCTACAGGAGTATAAAAAATCACAGTCAGAATGAATAAGAAACACAAAAAGAACTTATTTGGCTCTCTCCGAAGTTGTTCCGTGCAAAATCTAGTTGTTCAGTTCCAAGTGCCCCAAACCTTTCCTTTGACAACCCTTAGCAGCCCACTTTTCTTCCCCTTTGCATTCCCTGCATTGCCATTTGACCTACCTGTGCCAAGCACACAGATGCTCTGGATGCCTCCCTTTTCCTGATGGATGCTCTGCAGTGACTGGTACCTCGCAGACAGGCACACATAGCCCTGGTTGGGCAGAGCTGCCCTGCTTCACAGCCCATGGCCCGCCGTGGGCTCCAGGAGCACTCTCAGGACACTGTGCTGGCAGTGAGGCGGCAGCTCTGCCTCCTGGCAAGCCCAGGCAGCTCTGCCTTCTATCAAGCCAAGTTGGCTGACTGGCAGTGCCTTGAGCGAGCATTTGTAAGCTTATTGTACATAAACAACACCTCTGGTATTAGGCCTTTTGTGTCCCTATCTTGACATGTCAAGTGAGGATAAAGATTAAAGAACCTGAGGAGCAGATTGTCTTGTACAGCAAGAGAGGGGCTTGGGGGGAGGGAATAGACAGAATTGGGGGTAATTTTCAAGAGAGCTGGAAGTGCTTTAGATTTATGGTGAAGGTTGGTATTTTTGACATATATCCTATTTTGATGGAATTGACACACTGCTGCTCTTAGTGGCACTGGCTGAAAATGGCTGAGCTCCAACTCTGTGGTTATTTATGGAGGCCTTCCTCATCCCACTTAGGAAGGCACAGTCTCAGTGGGTCACAGCAAAACTATGTGGCAGCCCAGTGGCTTCTGAGCTTTGCTGGACAGCAGGGGCAGTGTTTTGGACTGATGATCTAGAAAGCAAATCTTCCAACTCCCAGGCAGGTACTTCAGGCAAATGATGGAAAGCCTCTTCTGCTGCCAGTAGAGCACCATCTCTTTAGGGTTAAAAAATCCATCATTCTATTAACAGAAAATCAGTTCAGAAATGTTTGCCTTGGAAGAGGGTCTTGTTTTTCAAGGTGCCAAGGTCACAGTGAGGGTTCTGTCATGGGATGGGACCAGGGGGGTGTGGAGGGGAACACAGCACTCCAAGCTCCCACATTTTGACAGGACTGTCAGCAAGGTGCAGTGCTGTCTCTAGGGCTTGCATTTAAATTTAAGACTTCTTGTAAACCAGATCTAAGTTTACATAGCAGGCAGGCCAGCAGGTCCATCTTTGGGCTTAAACCACAATGGAAGCCAATGTATTACCACTGCTGGTAAGCCAGGGGGTCAGAAAGGAGGATCTGTAGAAGCTGAGTTAATCTGTGCCAAAGTAAGCAGAGTAAAAAGGCACTGTACCTAGACAAGAAAGAAACCCCCAAAAAGGAATAAAAAAAGTGAAGATAAAATACTAGAAGCATATTTCTCCAGAGCCTGCGAAATCACTGAATTTTGGTGCCAACAGCTGAAGTGTGGGGACATAAAAAAAAAGTAAAAGTTCATCTTAAAACAAAGATTCAAAAATGAAGATGATGTGATGCACAAGATGATTCACAAGCAGCACTTGGGATTTAACTGGCATGCATGGAGAGTTTCACTATTAAAGAGAGCTAAAAATTTGTCAGTTCTGTAGGCTATTACAAGAGAAGAGTTGCTTTAGCTCTAAAATACTGTTTTCTAACAATGCTCTCCCTCCTGATAAGGGAACACCAAATCTGACTCAGAGAAGAGTTGGGATGCTGCCCGGAGGAATAGTATGAATCATCTCAACCACTAGTACTGTCAATCTACTAAAAGCATCATATCTGCACTTGCATCTGTGGTTTATGGGTTAGAAAATGTGGCCTAAGGCAGGGTTTTTTTGCTTTTTTTTTTTTTTTTTTTTGACATGATGTCAATAAATTAAAAAAAAAAAAAAAAAGAGTGTTTAATACCAAGTTGGTTGGGATTTTAAAATATCACTAGAATTCTCAAAACATAATTCTTGGTTTTCTGGATAATATCTCACAGAAAGTCATACTTCAAAACTCAGGAATTCAAAGTGATGAAATCTCTGATTCCTCAGAGACTGAGCTGTGCCAATGTACAAAAATGCTGTTTATGTTATGGTTAGGCCAAGACACTCTACAAAGCATCACTTCTTTATCGTGAAAAATGCAGTAGATTCACAGGAATGAGTTCCTGCTAAGGAATTCACAGCCAACACTTCTGCACATCACACAACACAGATAACTATTTAGTGGTTGGTTTTACACTGAATTTAGAGAACTTTGATTTAGAAAAGTTTGGAAATATCTTACTCATCCAAATGCTGATAACAACAGGCAAGGAGAAGGCTGAGGTACTCAAAAACTTTTTTGCCTTGGTCTTCTCTGATAACTGCTTGTCACACAGCCTTCAAACAACTGGTTGGGAAGGAGGGGACTGGGGAAGTGTCCCTTCTGCTGTAAGTGAAGATTAAGTTCATGGTCACCTGTGCTTCTGGTAGGTTCTTTGATGCTATCCCAAGAAACTGCATGCATGCGTTTTTGGAAGGACTTATCCATATACAGCAATTATTTAATAACCCTCTCTTCTTCAGGTGCTCTGAGGCATACCTGTTCTTAGGTCACCACAATATTTTGGGGTGTGGGCCTTGCCTCACATTGCCCACTACATTGCTGGCTCAGCCCACTGCCTACATGTGGGTTATGGAGTGGTTCTAGCCAGGTTTCCAAAGGAAGAATAATAAAATGTGAATGAAATGATAGAATGAATGCTGTTGATACTGGCATTTGAGAAAATGGTGAATACCTCATAATACGTACCTTTAAAAAGGCTTTATGTTGAAGGGAGTGTATGAACAGGAGGGAGAATGGCTGTTTAGTGATAGTGATAGTAAAAGGTTGGATAGTGATAGTACAAGGGGGAATGGTTTTATACTGAGACAGGGGAAGTTTAGGTTAGATATTAGGAGGAAGTTTTTCACACAGAGGGTGGTGACACACTGGAACAGGTTGCCTAAGGAGGTTGTGGATGCCCCATCCCTGGAGGCATTCAAGGCTAGGCTGGATGTGGCTCTGGGCAGCCTGGTCTGGTGCTTGGCGACCCTGCACACAGCAGGGGGGTTGGAACTAGATGATCACTGTGGTCCTTTTCAACCCAGGCCATTCTATGAATCTATGATTCTATGATTCTGTCTGCAAATCTGTGGATTCCAATGAAATGCATGCCAGAGTCCTGACAGAATTAGCTGATGTAGTCATCAAGCCACTCTCAATGATATCTGAAAAGTCATAATAATCAGGTGAAGCTCCTGGTGACTGGAAAAAAGGTATCGCACTCATTTTTAAGAAGGGTAAAAAGGATGACCCCAGGAACTACCGACCTGTCAGTCTCACCTCTGTGCTGGGAAAGACCATGGAGCAGATACTCCTGGAAGCTATGCTAAGGGACATGGAAGACAGGGTGGTGATATGGGAGAACCAGCACGAGTTCACCAAGGCCAAATCCTGCTTGACCAATCTAGTGGCCTTCTGTGATGGTGTAACTGCATCAATGGACAAGAGAAGGGCCACCGATGTCATATATCTGGACTTCAGTATGGCCTTTGACACGACACTCCACAACATCCTTCTCTCAAACTGGAAAGATGGATTTGATGGGTGGAGCGTTCAGTGGATGAAGAACTGTCTGCAGGCTCAAATCCACAGAGTGGTGGCTCAATGTCTGTATGGAGATCAGTGATGAGTGGTGTCCCCCAGGGATTGGTGCTGGGTCCAATACTCTTTAATATCTTCGTCAGTGATATTGACAGTGGGGTTGAGTGCACCCTCAGCAAGTTTGCTGGTGACACCAAGCTGTGTGGTGCAGTTGACACTCTTGAGGGATGGGATGTGATCCAGATAGACCTAAACATGCTGAAGAGTGGGCCTCTAAATTTTGTACTGAATTTAAAGACACTTTATCCACACATCACTTCTGGATTGATTTTTATAGCATTTCATGAAGTAATTCTTTGTCCGTTACCACTTTTACCCTTAGAAAATAGAAGAATCCTTCAGAAATGTTCTTCAGAGAGAGGCAGCTTGTTTTGGAAAAATAAGTTCTCAACAAACTTCTTTTGTTAGCATAATGTCAACCAATTTCCTGAGTGAAATAATCTATACTCTTTGCTTTTGTAAGTGAATCTAGAATTTCCTCTGTTAGGACTCTCTTGTTGAGAGGTGGGGTTCTCCTCTTCTACTGGTTTTTAATGTAGATATTTCAGACAGTTTTTGAGATAATAGCACACTAAATAGCAACAACACCATCAGAGGATTAAAGGCAGCTGATGCTTTGCTGAGAATGACTAGCTGAAACAGAACAACAGACTGCTGATGTGTGTCTTCTGCTTAGACTCACACAGTCTTGACTTGGCATGTTTACAGCTGTACTGTTTAGTTTCGTTTTGTTAAAACTGATAAATAATTTGCCCAGAGAAGTTATGGATGCCTGCACCCTGGAGGTGTTCAAGTTCAGGATGAATGGGGCCTTGGGCAGCCTGATCTGGTGCCAGATTTAGTGGTTGGCAACCCTGCCCCTGCAGGGGGTTGGAATTAGATGATCTTTGAGGTCCCTTTCAACCCAAGCCAGTCATGATTATATGACTCTAATATAACTACATCTCATAGATGTGTCATGTATTAAAGCAATCCAAAGCAGCACTCTGATTTGTTCTAAATCACTGCATTATTCATTTACTGACTCCTGCACCCAGGGATTAATCAATCTGGGCTATAAAAATAAATGTATTATGTTTTTAGTATAGCTGGAGGAGAAGTTTGAGAAGGTGGGACGGAAGCAAAACTAAAAGTCCTCAAAGGCATTTTATTAAAAAAAAAAAAAAAAAAAATCTTCTATTAGAAAAATGTTTTTTTCATTAAACTGAGAGCAAAATCAAAAAATATATTTTTGAAGAAGGTAAAACTTAGATGAGTCACAGTAGTTGTATTTTTTTGTACCACTACTCTGACAAATGCAGTCAGAGTAATCAACATACTATGACATTATAACAGACCTATTACTCTAGGGTTTTTTTGCTTTGGTTTGATTTGGTTTTGGAATTGATTTAGGAAAGTGTTTTACCAGCACTAACAAAATGCATTTGCTGTAATAACAGAAAATAAAAGACTAAAAAAAATGGGGTTTCATATAAAATCTTTCAGGAATCCCTGTTTAGAGAAAATTAATAATTTTTTTCATTCCAATCTGCAATGAAATATATTTTAAAATATTCAAATTTCTTGCAAGATGTGAATTATGATTTCTGCCACGTACCAATCCAAATTCTGGGTAAAAGAGCCTCTTCTCTATAAGATCCATATATATATGGTGCAAAGTTGATAAAATGTTATTATTAATCTCATTGTCCATTTATGGCAGTGCCATGTTACTATTCTGAGTGTCACAGAAAACTGTCTCTCACTTTTTACCTGCCAGAAGTCCATCAGGATTGTTCAGTATTTGCTGCATTCTTCTCCAGCACCAACACAGAGGGAATCATGTTTTGTGAAACCTACAGTACTGTTGATATAAGTCTTCAAAGCATTTCATGAAAAAGAAATAGTTGCATATTTCTTACTGTTAGTCTTTAAATATTATCTCTGTTACTAGCCTGTAGAAGCTCAGCTTTGAGAAAAACCCCCACCTACCCTCTCAGCAGCACAAGAGACTAAAAAACCAAATGACACAAAGGAATTTGTGACTTGAAAGAGCCATCAGTAAGGCAATGTAATCACATTGCAACAGTAATGAATAGGTTACTACACCTACATATACTACCAGTTTCCACTATCTTGTTGCCAGACCATTACGCATACAGAATAGCCTGCTGCTGTGGGAAATATTCTTCAGTTTCTGTCCATGACCTCATATTTTACCTTTTTCCTATAGATTCAGACCTAGCTCTGTGTTCTTCCCCTTAGGTACTTGTGCACTGTAATTAAATGCTGTATCACCTGCTCCTTTTTCACGGCCCAACATGTTAAGGTCTTGGAGCCATTTCTTCAGAAGAGATATTCTCCTTTCTACTAAATTAGCCTTGTTCCCTGGACCCATTCCAACTCTTCCTTAGGGAATGCACCAAATTACAAACTTCTTGAAAGATTTAGAGGTCCAGTAGGGCTGCACGTGGTGCAGAAACTGGGGAAGTTGGCTTTCAAACATATGGCTGGGCAGATTAAAGTCAGTGGATGGTCATCACATGAAAAGATTAGAGGGTCAAGACTTCATAGTTTGAATACAGTATGACTTAAAGATGTTAGCAGGAATTCAAGCGGTGCCTATTCAAATTCTAAGTCTAGTGCTAGCTTTCCTTTACCTTTGTGCATTTTAATATCAAGTGTTTCAGACTCTCAGCTGGTGTCAGTAACTATGGCTGCAGAGCAATTTCAGCTAAGGCTGCCTGTGGAGTAATTTCAGTTTGCCCAGTTGGTGTGCAGCTAGAGGGAGATACCAGAGCACATATATGATGTTGCTGTAATGGAGGACAGAGCATGGTCCCTGTCCCAGACACCTGGGGGAGGCAAAGAGGGAAAAGCAGCTCTCCCAGGTGCTTGATTCCCAACCTGCCTGGAGCCAGGGCCAAGAGATGGCCAGACCTGCCAGATCCTGTCCTCCAAAATGGGAAAAGGGGATCAGAGCTGGAGCACCAGCAGCCTCATCTCTTCACATGTTGAACTGGAGGCTCTGCTCCCCAGCAGCAGGGCTGGACTCCATCCTGTCCCACCTAGCTGTCACCATACTGTGGGTCAGCGCCTCTGGGGTTAGCAAAAAGCAATCATGTGCGATCCTGAAATGCATCACATAAAAAGAATGCATCACATAAATAAGCTGTAAGTGTAGTTTGTACTGAAAGCAAAATAAATTCTCTGTTTAGCTATGGCTAATTGTTCAGTGACTGCAGCAAGCAGCATGACAGTCACTGTGATGTACCGTGTTCTTCTAAAGACTCTCTTAATGATAGCTGTGTGACAACTCATAAATGACACTAATGTTCTACAACACTTGGTAACGTCAGCTTCACTACATTAATACATTCTTTTTTCTAATGTCTAATTGTTTTAGATATCTGAATGGCAATGTCTGCTTGAGGAGTGAGAAAATGTTAGTGCCCTGTCTGTGTCAGAGGATGGCCTAATCCCAATAGGATAGAAAGCTTTAAATAGTAAACAGGGATGAAAAGGTAGATCACAGTATTTGCTCATGTACCCCATGCAAATGAGTCCATAAAACAAAGTTATTTTAAAACAGCAATACTCAGAATCTTCCAGGGAGTGGGTCAGGAGTCATTCATGGGGCTGTACTGTAAGAGGTGGACTCCTAAGCCCAGCACATTTCTAGATGCTGCAGAGCTCTGTCAATGCTGCATAACAGTAGCAGAACAGCTTTTTAAAATCCCCAAGTGCATATTCTGCTAGCGATCTCTTTAAAATGTATGTTAAACCTAATATTTTCTATATCAATCATGCCTCCTTTGCAAAAGACCCTGGCTGTGGATCAGCTAGCCTTGTATAGATTTAATCTGACAAGTATATATTGAAACTCCTAGAATCACTGTTTTTTCTAGCTTTTATTTTACTTCCTTTTGCGTTTTTCATTCTGTCTCTGTTCTTTATATTATAGACAGGATGAAGAAATACAGTGTATGTCAATGTCTGTAGAGTGTTTTCTTCCAGAATTCGTGCCAAAATGCTGTTCGGTACTCAACAACCAGCCACCAGCAAGATTTTTTAAACATTTAGGTTAAAAGTCCACTTAGTAGGACTAATGTCAAGGAGTTAATGTCTTTGCAAAGTATTAAAATATGCACTTAATTCTTGTCATCATTCAGCACCAGAATTGAGTTTATGTGCATGTTTTAGAGAGACTGGGTGCTGAGACTTAAAGCACCAGTGGCAGCTGCCATCAGCTGTCTGGTTTACAGCAGGACCACAGACAACAGACTCTACCAATCCTCAAGAAATGGACCTTGTCTGGAGGAACTTGCAATTTAAACACGTTGAACAAGAGTTTGGAGGAAAAACTCAGAGCAAGGCAGTAGGTATATGATAAAGTCTGATAACCAAAGTAATTGTCCCTTTATCTAAGAGATGCTAAAATAAAATAGAAGAATTTTGGTCATTTAAATGAGCTTTAAACAAATAAGCTCAAATAAACTCTGTGAGTCTACCCCGTCCAGGGCAAATCCAGGAACAGGCACGAGGAGGCCCAGATGCTTCAGAATCCTATGCTCAGTCCATCCTGCTGGTGGTTTGGTATTTCTTGCACTGTCTCACCTCTGTCCTTTGCTGCTCTCTCCAAAGCAAAAGCAAAAAACGATTCAGAAGGACAGCATGATGACTGCACTCTGTATTTACTTTAAGCTTTGTCCTCTGATTTTCTAAAACTACATGCTTTTTTTTGTGTGTGTGTGTTAAAAGACTTTATGTTTAAGTTCTCTTGTTTAACAGAGAAAAATACTTGTTCTGTTAAAAGACTCCTGCACTACATGTATGGGCTGTTTAAATAACCTTTTTCCCATCTTCTCTGTAATCAGAGGATTTGAATGCTAATGCAACAGGTTCATGCTAGAACCTGATTATATCCCAGAGCGACAATTCTGAGTGGCATCAGTCCATGGTATCTGACAGTATTAGCCAAAAACATGTCAGGACTCCCCTATACTTCAAATCACCCCATAAATTCTACCCTTACACAACACAGGTGACCTCATAGCCAAAGCATGCCTTAATGATCAAGCAAGTGGAAACGTTCAGCAAATACATCGAATGTTTGACATTGTTATCAGTGGGTGTTCCCTGGGTCTCTTGTGAAACAATCACAAGATAAATGCAAGGCCAAGAAGTGTCAGCCAAGTGAAACCCTTAAAAGTTACTCAAGAAATTTAAATAGAAAACCGTATTTTTCTTTGCTAACATTCAGCAAAATATTTCATAGAGAAGTACAGGCAAAACAAAAACATATTTTTGAACAGTGAGTCACATTCATTGCTTTGACTGATTTTCTTTTATGTGATTTCTAATCATGTTGTCAAGCTGGATTAGTATAACACCCTGACAAGGAATTCTGAGAAATTAAGGGTTTAGAATTCTACAAAGTCTTTGATAAAATCCATTATAAAAATGATGCTCAATATCGACAGCTGTTTCAGCCTTTCAACCTCTATGAATCTAGCCCAATAAAAGAAGTTTGATTGCAAAAAGCAGGGTTCAGTGCCCCCTCTGCAGTGCATAAAGGTCTTTGCTACTTCTGGTAATATCTGTGTCAGAGAAAACATTGAAAGGCTAGAGCAACATTACAGAGGGAGAAAGAATAAAATCAGAAAGAAACCCAGACTTTTTTATTCTTTCTTTTTCCCTGTTCTCCCCTTTAGAAAGTATATTATCTCGATGTATTCGCAGTTCATTTCCCACCCTGCACATATGTGATATCCTACATTGGACCTGTGGGGCAGCCTCTTAGGTCTACCCTGACAATGGAGTCCATCCATGGTGTCTTCAATGGAACAAGTAGCACAGCTTAGGGGAAACACTTTAAAATTTCAACCACGACCACCTTTCCTTGGTAGTCTTATTAAGAATGAAGGACTGACCCAGTAACCATTACACATTCCTGTAAGCCTGAAGAAGTAAATGGGACAACTCAAATGCTTTAAGCATGTGTATAGAGAATATACTTGGCATGAGTTGGGAAACTTAATATTAATATGTGAGGGCTGCTACAAAAGTAATGTCTCCTATTTTATTACTTTGGCCCACGATGTCACAGGTGGACGTTGGTGGTATGGCAGTAGAGCCTTTTCACCAAATTGTTGCCATATGACAGATGGCAGCAGAGGGGCAGTCTGACAGAATGGTGTCTGACATGGAAGTCTGAAGCAAAGGTATCACTGAATTCCTCCATGTAGAAAAAATGGCACCCACTGACATTCATCAACACTTGCTGAACATTTATGGAGACCAAACAGTGGAGTGGTGGGTGGTGCATTTAGCAGTGGTGACAGCGATGTGAAAGACAAGTCATGTTCCAGACAGCCATGTTAAACTACATGAAGAGTGCCTCAATCAGCTCATCCACATTAATCGATGGATTACAACTGGTGAAATGTATATGAAGCTGAATGTTGTCTTCAGTGCATTGGAAACAATGGTAGCAATGTTGTTTTATGGCAATATTTGTGCCAAGTGGGTCCCATATATACTCACACAGGAACAGAAAGAACACCGTATGCAAGTTTTTCAGGACCTGCTGAATGAATATTGGGCTGAAAATGACTGTTTCCTGGATCACATTGTTACCAGTGCTGAGATGTGGTCACACCTTTACGGGCTGGAGTCAGAATGGCATTCCATGGAGTTGCAAATTCCCCATTGAAGAAAAAGTTACACATGCAGCCCACAGTGGGTCAAGAGATGCATACTGTCTTTTGGGATAAGAAAGGGGTGATCCTTCCAGATTTCCAGGCACCCAGACAAATTATTAATTCTGACCACTACATTGTTGACTAAACTAAAGGCTTGAATGCCAGAGTCAGGCCAGAGGAGAAGGAAACCTTTCTCTTGCAATGTGATAATCCCACACCCCACAAATGTTCAAATGTGGAGCACACTGCCAGTTGTGGCTGGACTGTCCTACCACACCCTCTGTATTGCTGGATTTGGTACCTTCTGACTTCTGTCTTCTCAGGCTGATGGAAGATGGACTGCATGGGCAACATTTTCCTAGCAATAATGCGATCTTAGCAGCTGTGAAACACTGGGTCACCTGCTGGTGCAGATTTTTAGGAACATGGCATGCAGGCTCTTGTTCATTGCTGTCAAAAGTGCATGTTTAATGCTGGTGACTATGTTGAAAAACGTTTTGTAGCTGAGTATTTGCTCTATCAAACAGTGTTACTGTGCTTACTGAATCTGTTGTAGCTTCTGTGAAAATAAATAAGAGGTGTTATCTTTAGAGCGATCTATGTATCCCATACAGAGACATAAAAGAGACAAAATAAACAAACAAACAAATAAATAAATCCCTGACCTGCTGGCTAGTACTTAGTCAAAAGCATTGTCTAGCTACCTTTGCACTGAAATTATTTTCCATCAAAATTCACATTCATTAACTGAAGAACATAAAGGGGACACTTCAGAAGATAGATTTGCGATGGCCTGAGCTGAAAGAGACTTAATACTTAGGATGACAGGTACCCACATGACCCTGTAAGTTGGCCATAACCCTGTTCAGGGTGATGGTAAAAATGATGGATGACAATCATATGTATGTGTGCTGCATTACTAAGTAATGAGGTGCACTGTACTACATGTTTTGCCTCCAGGAACATCTACTTTGTCACTCTTTTAATTCTTCTTTTTGCAGTAGAACATCGTAATTTGCTTATGAACTTCTCAGGTTTTAGGGGTGTGGCACTGTGCTGAATCTTTAGTCTCAATTACTGTGCAAAACAAAATACATCAAAGTAGTTCAAGGATTCTACAAAAAATAAAATCAAATAAAATCAAGTCTGAACATTCAGTAGCAGAACTTTCCCACTTCCCTCCTCAGCTGTGGAATTCAAAACTTCACTGCATCAAGGAGAAAGCTCACAAATAAAGACTCATGGCAAGAAAAGCAATGGAATACACTTCCAATTTGAAATATCAGAGCTCTTATACGTCTTGTGTATCTTATTTCAATACCTCTTCCATGCCATGTGAAATGCAGACAAAAGGACCTTCGTATCACAAGCGTTATGTGAAAAATTCTCCATCAACACGAGAACTCACTCCATTTACTTGTATGCTTCTGGAAGGAACCTGCAAATGCTAGTGGTAAGGGAAAGCTTCAGTGATTTCCTTAGGAAGAAGGCTGAGTGGACTGAAAACTCAAGGGCTGATATTTGCTCCTGTGCTGAACCCCATGGCACTGAAGAGGCATTATGAACGTCTTAGTGCAGTTCTTTAGACTAAAGTAATTTCTTTCTTCCTCATCAAGAATAACAATTATTTTTGTTCAATCATGGATTTTTCAACTTTGGGACTTTGTATGGATAGCATCTTACCAGAATAAGTGATGCCAGCTGTTGTGTGATAGATTGTGATGGCTCAGTAATGATTTTTAATGTTGGCAGAAGACTCTATTACAATAAACAGAAAATATGTTTACCCTATTATAGCTAATGCCTATGATAAAATCCTCTGCGACTCCTCTGTGTGCACACAAACCAGATGCTGACAGGCCCAGCTGCAGGCCCCATTTTACCAGTTTATCCAATTCTTCCTCAGTGAGTAATTGCGTCTTGTCTCGTTTCTAATCTAATTCCATCCATTATTCAAGATGGATTATTTCCAAGGATGCTGTACAGGAGCAGGAATGTTTGCAAAATAAAAATCCTGAAAATCTATGTTCTGATTTATGCAGCCTTCTGCTGCACTTCTTCCTTGGTCTGTATATGCAGAGAAGAAGAAAAGGAGAGGCACAAGAAACGGAATATCCAGCATCTATGTATCCTGCAAGGCAAAAGCTGGTGAATAGTCTGCTGTTGGTGATGGCATGCCAAGAGTACTGCCTACAGCACAGACCTATACATGCACTTGCACTTTGCTTGTCCATACCTCATTTTCTTGCCTCATGCTAAGTAGGAAGCTTTTTTAGGCAGCAGTCACCTTTTTGTTGTGTGCCTATGTGGCAGCCCAAACAGCAGAATCTGGTTTAGAAATAGTGTTCTGTGCCAAAAGGTAACGCAGATTAATATGCATCTATGTAGAAAGGACACATATGAAGTTATTATCTATATAGCAGCCTAGCAAGGGTGACTTGGCCAGTTCTGGAGATGCAGATGTTTCTCAACGCAGCACTCTCTTCTCCCCAGTTTTGTCCCTGCAAATCCAGGGGGTGACACAAAGGTGTTTTAGCAGATTTTCAGTAAATGCCCTCCATCTCAGTGCCTGAGGACTCAAAATTCAGCTGTCCGTGTTGAGGCTGGTCAGTGATGCCATTGGAAGTGAAAGTGTGAGAGCAAAAGATAACTGCTTGTCTCCAGGAGAAGAAGGTCTGAAGGAAAAGAAGACTCTTTTCTGAATGTGTAAGTCAGCTTTTAAAACTCAGAGCCCAAAGGGAACTGCGTATGTTAATCACAAAATCAGATTGTTTATGAAATTGGATGTTTTTTTAACTAATTGGTCTTCATGTGCCATGCTCATTGTAAATCTTAATATGTAAATCACCCAAGTAGACAGATTTCAGCACATTCAAAGTTCACACAGATTTCCATACAGAAGGCATTAAAGAATTCCCTGTTTAATCCTTAGCATGCTTAAAGGGTATTTACAGAGTCAGAAATGTATCTCCCAACCCTCCAGCAGTGGCCTTAGACCCTGTGAGATGAAGATGAGTCTGGGGCTGCTCTCCAGCTGCAAACCGAGATGCTAGCAAGGGCCCCATGTCCTCCCTCCAGCTGGAGGGGGCAAAGCTCTAAACTGTGCCCATGCAGTACTTGTCCCTTAGCCCACATTGTGCCTTGGTTCCCCCAGGTGACTCACTGGGGTACTGAGGTCTCCCCATGCCAATTTCTGAATCCGGTGCTTAGAGACCCTTGCATCAAGTATAACTCAGTGCTGCACGGAGGCATATAGGGGTGAAGGAAACTGAGATCTTGGCCTGAACTGGTTTCTGTACCCTCCAAGCCCATCTTTGGCACCAAAGCAGAGAGCAGAGCATTTTTACACAGGGTTTGCAATGCCTGCTTAAGTGTTTTAATGCTGCCAAAGCCAGGACTCTGTTGAGCTCACTTATCTCACAGAAGACAGCAGCATGACAGAGCATAAAAACACACAGTGGACACAAAAGCAGACTGAAGTTAATGTAAAAACAAAGCTAAATATCTGCTCCAAGAACCAGCTTTCTAATGCACAGATAGGAGTACTAAACTTTGCAACATTACAGAGTGTTTAACCGGTACCACACCAGCTGTTAGAAATTTCTGGCAATGGGGCAGATATTATCTGGCAAGTTCTCATGAGCAGCTGACAGGAATGAAGAGTGACAGATATAAGAATGAGAAAATGCCAACCATATGGCATGAGAATTATGCTAATGTTTCAAGCAGGTGTCAAGCAGTCGTCGCTTGTGTTTGAGTGAGCAAAATTTATACAGATTTTAATGATTACACAATTTTATACACAATTACATTTCCATTTCCATATTGTTACAACTGTGATTTTGTCATTTAGCAGCAATAGGCACTGCACTAGATTTATCCACATAGGAGCTCAGTTCTGTTTCCTTTATGGCTTTAATGCCACACTTGCACCTCACAGGTGTAATATTTACTCCATTGCAGTTAACTGCAGTGTTTTTCTTGTGATTCAGCCTGCAAGACCTTGCTTGCTTACGTGTAACACTGGGTTGTTTGGTAAATGCTAACAAACTACAAGAACTGCACCAGCCAAGATGTTTATGGGTACGTCTCCACAAAAGTCATCAAAGCTGATTTTTATCACCAAACATCTTCATACTGCTGCTGCTGTATCTACTGTGTGTTTCCAAAGGAGGAACTAGGAAGGAAGTCCCATAGCAGACTGGGTGACCAGATTTCAAGCAGTGAGGGTGTGCCAACAAGCAGCTCAGCTCTGCCAGCTTTCCTTGTGAAGCTGCTTTACAGATAGTGAGCTGCTTCAGCACTGTTTATTTCTCAATGAGAAGTGGAAATAACAAATCTGGGTACCCTAAATTTCTGCTTGCTACTTGTTCTGCATCTCATACTTGAAGAAACTTTGATCACTCTTGTATTTCTGATGAATTCCCAGTATAGTGCCTGCAAGTCTGCTATGTATCCAAGGCTCTTGACCATAGTATTTCCCCTTCTCCTCTCCTAGCACCCTTTCCCTATAGCAGCGTGTTTAGCCATTGGGTAGAATCATAGAATCATAGAATTGCTCAGTTCAGAAAAGACCTTCAAGATCATCAAGTCCAACCACAACCTAACCATCCTCCCCTAACTCTAACAACCCTCTGCTAAATCATGTCCCTGAGCACCACATCCAAATGGTTTTTAAACACATCCAGGGATGGTGACTCAACCACCTCCCTGGGCAGCCTATTCCAGTGCTTAACAACCCTTTCTGTAAAGAAGTCTTTCCTGATGTCCAACCTAAACTTACCCTGGCACAACTTGAAGTCATTTCCCCTCATCCTGTCACCTGTCACCAGTGAGAAGAGACCAGCCCCGCTCTCGCTGTAAGCACCTTTCTGATATTGGAAGAGAGCAATAAGGTCTCCCCTCAGCCTCCTTTTCCCCAGACTAAACAGCCCCAGTTTCTTCAGTCAAAAAATTTACCCAATGGATTTCCAAACACATGCAAGCTCTTCACCTCACAAGAGGCCTAAGATGCGGTCTTTGAGACCTTTACATTGCTGCCAAATTACTAAATGTTGGCTGAAGGGTTATAAAAATTTTACTGGCAGGAGAAATGTGTTATGCTGATACTTGCATACTCCTGAGAATATCAGGCTTATATTTGGCAGCTGGTGATGCAAAAAACTGCACACTGCAACTTCATAGTGCATCTCTCATTCAGTGTCCCTTTGCATAGGGTGGGTACCCTTTTCCAGAGAATTCAATGAGAAAGATACTGCAGAAGTGGCAAATGTGATTGCTGGGCTACATTGATAGTGAGGGCAGAAACATAACTCAGGAACAGTGGGAAACAGTGAGAGGCAGCAAAGGCTGAAAGAAAGGGAAAGTTAAACCAGACTAGTTTAACAACCAGACTGCAGCAATGGGACTATCACTCGTTTACAAAAAAAAAAAAAAAAAAAAAAAGGGCACAGAAATGGCTTTTTGGAGAGTCTGATGCTTCATTTTGGGCTAAGGCTGCTTCAACCACCAGTGAGTGAAGCAGTATGCAACACTTGACATCACTGCTGGGGCACTGGGAAGGGAGTTTGTTGACTGCAAAGGCCATCACCACCTCTTGTGCCCATTTTATAGAAGGAATAAAAAAAGTACCTGAGAAAATCTCTGATTTTGTTCCTAGATTAACAGGAAACAGCCATTTTGAAGATTGTGTTTTAGCTTTCAAATAATCAAAATTAAGTGACTTAAAACGTGCTATTGACAGACAAATCAGTATCAGAAATACTGCTGGGAATTCCCTTTTCAGCAAGCACTCCTAATAGGAATACCTGAAATATGCAGCAATATCATGAAAATAGGAAGGGATGGAGAAAAGAAAGAAGGATGGAGATGTTAAAAACGCAATGCAACATGGAAAACACTCAGTGATTGTAGTTTTCCACTATAAATTAAAAAAAAAAAAAAGGCTTGTGCTGCTAATAAATGTCAAATCATAAACTAGTTTTCAAGGAACTGGAGAAAGAAATAACCATGACTTTTGTCAGAAAATGGCAGAAAAATTCATATGAATGAACTGATGTATGACAATAGGGAATTCAGGGTGATTTCTGAATTACACAGCAGCAGATATCCTACAGGATATGAGAAACCAGTTGTTAGTGGACCACTCTTAGAGAAGAAAGGACTTGATGCAGACATGCTGACTGTGATGTTGTTTGTGTCCATGTAAAAGAATGAAGAAGTATAAAATCTTTTAAACACATCTGTGAGGAAAGTCTTAATTCCTCGTGGCATTATACAGAAACAGTATAATGCAAGCATAATCATCACAGGCTGAACTGTGTTATGAAGAGAGGGGAAGCAGACACAGCTACTGGAGCAGGGAAGTCTGGCTGGCCCCTGGCTCCAAGTAGAAGTGAGGAATTACTAAGCTTTGAAAATCTCCCTGTATGTACTTGTGATTCTGAGGATTAACCTAGGAGGCAGAAAATATCTGCCCATCCCTACCTGCCACAACTGCAGTGCTAATGGAGGATAATGCTTCAATGTTCCTTAGATACAACTTGCATTTTGCAGGTTCCTCATGAGGAGCATCTTCTGTTTCTTTTATCAGACCCTGGAGTCCTGCAAGCACTGTAAAAGCCACTTAAGATGTCACAGCTCTCTCAGGCCCCTTGCTTTACCACCTCCATGTCACCCTGCTACCATCTCTGTGTGTCTGCCTGCTCTTGGCTGTTTTACTTGGGATTAATAGCTCTCTGAGTATTTTTATTTCTAAATGTAACAACCAAGTATTTCCATAGGTGGAGTCTGGCTCTTTCCTCTTAAAAAAAAATCTTCGGGCCAAGTCTGCATCTCATTTTTCTTTCTTATATAGAATTTTGCACTTCAGAATGGTTAGTTTGCAAAATTTTCAGTGCCATGTTCAATGTATAATTCATGTTATCACAGGACTGATCCCATTCCACGATGCCAGCTTTTAGGCTAAGCTCAATGACAGTTTAAAGAGGAGGGAAATTCTGCCCTAATTGCTGCAAAGGAAAAGCAAGGTATTGTTTAGGCACAGCCAGAAAGGAGCTCTAAACCCCATAAATGAGGTTAGGATGCAGCTAATCCATGGTATGCCTCTGTGCTTTTGGCTTAGTACATTTTTGGTCTTGCTGTATCACCAAAGATAACTTGTTTACATGTATGACAGCAGTTGTTTTCTATTACCTGTTCTATTTTGCTCTGAAATGGAATGAAGTCATGATCTCTCAGTTTAGAGGCGATAGCCAACAATTCTGCTGTCAGCAATAGCTGTCAGGTCAGTAGTGCAAAACGATGGAAGGAAGCAGTACAATTTTCAAAGGGCAGTAGAATCAGGGACCCGCATAGGCAGCAGTGCCATGGCAGAGCCCATGCAAAAGAGGCAGGAAGGTGCCTCCTGGTACCCTGTGCCTGAATTTAGAGGCTTTTCAGGTCTGGGCAGAGGCATAATGAAGGTGGAACCCACTATTCCTACACAGTCCCAGGTGAGGAGGATGTGGATGAGCAGGAGATGTTGGAAGCCGGTGTGGGCACAGTCAGGTTGAAGCTAAGGAACACAAGTGCTGCTGTTTCCTGCCCTGGTACTATCATTGGGTTGCTGTACGGAACACATTTTACATCTCTGTCTTTCTGTTCCTCCTCCCACCTTTTGTTTGTGATCTTTTCACTGTCTCTCACTACATGTTTATACAGTGACTAGTACGATGAGGCCCTGATCTTGCTTGAGGCCTCTCAGCATGACTGTAATACAAATGATAAATGATCATCATAAAACAGGACAGCACAGATCCATAACTTCAGTCATAACTCATAGCTGGAGTGTCACCGTCACACAGACACTTGGCAAGGTCAGGGAGACCATGAAGAGTCAGGAGTGGATCCACACAGAAAAGAGGGGATGGTGAATGTCTTAGGAATATTTTTAATATCTGTCACTGTTACACCTGTGTTAGTTCACCGCTTGTTTCTATTACTGATGCCACTTCTTGACAGCAGTGTTGTGGCTGTGAAAGGAATTGAGCTATGTAGCGGAAGATGACTTGCAGCCCACAAGAAAATGTGCACGGATGGTGGGCAGGTGCTTCCCATTCCTGTCTTTGGTACTACACTGTCCCACAAGCTTTATGGACTGTACTCTTACAGAAAATGCCTGCAGCTGAAAAAGGAACTTCAGCAAAACCTTTTTTTTTTTTTCCCTTTCATTACTTTCAAAGGCCTACAGACTCTTATTTTCATGTCTTCTCTGTCTCTTCTCCCCCCTCTGTCTCACAGAAGAAAGCTGTGTGGGTATCTCATGCAGTAGATTTCAGTAGCTCTCCCTCCTGTGAGTCAGCTCCAATATGCGCAAGGCAAAGCTGGCCAGGCTTAATTCCCTGATGGATCAGTTGTTGCTCAAATCAGCACCAGTCAACAACATGCTTTGCAAAAGCTGTCATCACACTCTAGGGTTACGCATTTTTTCAGTGTCCCCTAACCTGTAGAGGCAAGGAGTTCAGGAGACCTGGTGCATAACAGGAAAGAGTTTGCTGCAGGAATGTAAGGAGCTGACGGTACAAAACCCAGTAGTTATATCCATTCAAAGCAAGTCAAGTAAGCATACAAATATCTAAATCATTATATCTGGCAAGATGCCATGCTGCGTTTTCAGCCAAAGTGTGATGCTTTCAGAAAATTGAGCTTCAGTGAGCTGAATACCAGATGAAATAAAAGTACTCAGGAAGGCTGAAGCTAGGGTGTGCCTGTATTTAATGGAAAAATATTTTTATCTCAATGAATTGAAGGTTTTACACTATTCCTCTCTATATCTTCGTGTCTTCCAGAAAACAGTGACCAGTCTCCTTCCTGAGATTAGCAATTTTTTTAAAATGTTTTGAAGAAACTTAGTCTTTAAAGTCTTCTCGGCAGCAGGTCTCTGAAGGCTAGCCTGTCACCTGGGTTTGACGGCTTACACGACAGGGAATAACATCCTATTTCCAGTTCTGACTTTCTTGACAGGAGTTGCTTTAGCTTCTTCCATTTTTCAGATGACTTCATTTGTTAGACAGACAAGTGCAAAAAGAAGCACAGTTTTCAGGATTCGTCTTCCTTCTAAAGATTTTGAATTTGCTATTGAATACTCTCAATGAAAACAGGCTATTATTCAATTATATTGCCAGAATCATGTATGTTATTGAAAAAGATAAATCAGTCCCAGATTCAGACCCTGGTGTATCAGTAATACCAGAATGCCTCCTCTTTCTCTCACTTGGTAGAGTAAATCTCCATAACTAGGATGAGAACTGGGGCAAATGTCTTTGACTGGCAGAGCTGACAGCATAAATCAGATGAACACAGAGAACTGAAACAAGGGAGCAGGAAGCAGAAAAGCAAGAAGGGCTGAGAAGTTACATCAAATAACGGAGATATGAAACAGACGTTTCTGAACCTGGATGAGAATATGCTTTGGAATAAATGAAATAATCAACAGTGCAAGTGACAGTTTTCCACGGATTGCTACCTGTGCTTGAAAGAAGAAATTAAACACAGAGAACATGTCATAATTGATATGATAACACATGCATTAGGCACAAGGAGAGAAAGGTCGGTACAGAAATAGACCTGGAGGATGAAAAAGACAAAAAATACTTGAGCAGGTGGTAGTCAGAAGAGAAATGAGAAGTTTTGAGAATGTGCAGTAACTAGACTTGGAAAAACCAGATACTTCCTTGAAGACAATATGCAGATTTGTCTTCCTAAAGAAAGTAACTCAAATAATTTGGACTGCTCAACAATAGTATGTAGGTGGTATACCAATATGCTTACAGTTAGGTGTAACATCACTAAAACATTGCTTACACATTTTTGTCATTTTACAGTTTCTGTAACAATGCAGCAGCCCAGGATGCAACAACAGAAGGGACATCTCTCTAGACTGATAATGCTTATGCCTTGCTTTATGAAGGCCAGATCCTGGTAACGTTAAGCCACCAACACACTTGGCATTCCATCCTCACTGCAATATTCAGCACCCTTTGAACAACTTCACTTGAATCAATAGAAAGCAAAGCTCTCTGCACCTTGGTTTCTAAAGGTCAGCTAGTTGGCTTTCTCATCTTCCCCACAGATCTCCACCCTGCAGCTCATGATCATCTGACACTGGGTAAGTGAATGTGGACTTTTGCTTATACTTTATTTCTACTTTCTAGTTCTTCCACATGTTGTCATCTCATATTCCCAACCTTCAGTGAAGGCAGTGTGGGGCTTTTAAGCCATCTGACCATCAGGGCATTCACTGCACTGCAGGGAAAAGTCCTCCTAACATTGGCAATTTTCCCTAATGGTAGGGCCAGAGACTATTTGCTCTCATTACCATCATCTCCAGGAAGGCGGGAGATATCTGCTGAACCAGTGTAACAGTCCTGACCTCCATTTGCCCTTTGCCTTTTTAGCTGTAGAGACCCACCCTAATCTCTCATTACATAATAACATAAATTTAAAAACACCTTTTTGTTTTCCCACCTCCAGCCAGCTGCAGAACCTTCCCCATCACCCGTAAGACAGAAATCTATCGTCTGAATACTTGGGAAAGTCACTAAGCATTCTTGGTTTGCGCTCTGCAAAATGCAGCAGTTTTCCTTGTCCTGTCTGCCTCTTGGCCAGCTTAATCTGGAATCAGCAACGGTGAGAGATGATACAGGCTGAACTCATAACAAAGGAATGCTGTGGATAGAGCAGCAGGGGCAGGAGAACAAACTAGATACTAAGTCATTTCACTTCACAGCTACATAATTCGCTATTAAAATGAGGATGAGCATTGATTACTCTCCCCCCATTCTGAATCCCAGTGTTCTTGTTTCTTCATTGCACTGGCCTATGAGGCTTGAGCTTCTTAGAAGCCATTCCTTGGCTTCTGAGCTGAAAGTCCTCAAGCTCAGAAAAGCACAGTTAAGAAGAACTCACCTTTTTGGCTAATTTGGCCAGCGGTACCTCACATGCAGAAAAGATCTGGGATTTATTTATGGGTGTAGCCCTACCGAGATAAATGGACACATGGTCTTATAATATTTTTGTATGCTTCCTAGGCCCTGCCAAATTTCTGGGCATTCTCCTGCTGCAGTTCTATCCCTACAGTGTCTCCCACGCGTGTCAGTAGTAGTAGCCAGAAAAAAGACATGGAGCTGTCCAGACTGTGGAGAATATGTTTTCCTGGCTTATTGTCACATTCCTGAGGTTCCATCCAGCAGGAAACCTTATGGAGAAATGGGAAGAGGAAAAAGGAATAAAACGGTCTTATTTACATAGCACTGACAGGTATAGCCTCATTTGCATCATTTTTTTTTTTTGGCAGTTTGGAAGTTCATCATCAGATAAGACTGCTGGCCGGATCACATACCAGTGCCTGCTTCTGCAGTGCCGGGTCAGGGCAGAGTTTCCATTAGTCACTGCACACACCAGTACACAACCTTAAAAACACAACTTCTAAAGCATTTTGGAGAAACACAGATTACTGACGCAGACTTTGGAGTAATCTGAGTCTCAGATGAGGATGAAAACTGTGAAGACAGCTCGACAGAAAGATTTAATTTGGCCATATTTGCTATCTGGGGATTGATTGAACGAAGAAAGATTTCAGTGACTAGTTTCTGCAGGGTCTGAAATATAACAGGTTATTAAACACACAGCCAAACAGCTGCAGAATCTGACACAGACATTGTTCTCCTGGAGCATTTGGTAATAGACTATTTCAGATGATTAAATAGCTAATGAAGTCAAAATCTTTACTAAGTAGATGGATACCAGCAATATTGCCAAGGTAACTGTAGATTTTTGTCAAAAAATTTTTGACACAAAATATTTATTTTCAGACTGACGCTAATGGGCTGGTCTCAGTTAAAGAAAAAACATTTAATGTATTTTTAAAAGGTTTCCAATTTGCTCTACTGTAGCAGTTTTCAATTACAACCAGTTTCAAGGTGTTTGTTTTCAGAATGAATATTCAGTTTTTTCAAGGTAAATTCTCACCAGCTGCCACATGAAACTATTTCTTCCATTAATCATGAAGCTACTGCTTTTTTTGGCAGCGTGGGGATTTGCATCGCTAGCCTGTTGACACTGTATCTTGCTCCTTCATGGGCATACGCCAGCTGTGATATCTGTATTTCTCTAAAGTTGCTCAGCAGTAATAAAGGGGCAAAGGGACACTTCAGAAAACACTCTAAAAGAGTGCTGAATGTATAAAATTATTCTTTTGCCTCTTTATTGCTATTTCAGTCTGTATTTTCTTCTGCTGATCTTTTAAATCCTTTCCCTATGAGGGTCAATATCCACAAGGCATAGGGAGTAATCAGGGAAGATTAGAGATCTGTGTGTGGTTGCAGGACCACAATCAATCATGATCATGGATGGAGACATAGTGAGATAGCTCCATGACTGAAAAGCTGTCATGGATGGCTGTGTACTTTTTAGGAATAATGGAAAGTAAGGGAGTTCAAGAAAGTTGGTTGACATTCAAGAGCCACTTCTTTCAAGCTCAAGATCAGTACGGCCCTAATACTAAGAAATCAGGGAAAGGTGGCAGGAAACCCAAATGGATGAGCAAGGAAAAATTCAAATGGAAGAAGAAAGTCTATGGAATGTGGAAAACGGGTCTGAACACTTGGGAAGAATTTAGGAACACTGTCAGGGCATGCAGGGATGCCACAAGGCTAAGGCCCACTTGGAATTAGTTCTGGCGAAGGAGCTAGAAGAGAGGAGTTAGTACTATGCCTGGTTTTATTCAACATCTTCATCAGTGACCTGAATGAAGGGATAGCATGCAAATCATCAACCTTGCTGATGATATGAAACTGTGAGGAGAGGCTGACACACCAGAAGGCCATGCTGCCATTCAGTGATACCTGGAAAGGCTGGAGAGCTGAGTGGAGAGGAACCTGGTGAGGTTCAACAAGGGCAAGTGTAGAGTCCTATACTTGGGGAGGAATAACTGCATGCGTCAGCAAAGGTTAGGGGCTGACCTGCTGGAAATGAGCTCTGAAGAGAAGGACCTGGTGGTCCTGGTAGACAACAGGTTGGCCATGAACCAGCAGTGTGACCTGGTGGACAGGAAGATCATTGGGATCCTAGGGTATATTAAAATGACCGTGGTCAGCAGGTCAAAGAAGGTGATCCTCCCACTCTACTCTGCCCTGGTGAAGCTACATTTAGAATACATTTATAATACTGTCCAGTTCTGGGCTCCCCAATTTGAAAAAGACAGGGGTCTCCTAGAAGGAGTACAGTAGAAGGTCACAAAGACGATAAAGGGTCTGGAGCATCTCCTGTATGAGGAAAGGCTGAGAGACCTGCTCTTCAGACTGAGGGAGGATCTTATCAATGTTTATAAATATGTAATGGAATTAAGTGGATGGGGCCAGGCTCATTTCAGTGGTGCCCAGTGACAAAACAAAGTGTGATGGGCACAAACTGGAACACAGAGAATTCCATCTGAACAGGAGGAAAAAAATATTTACATTGAGGGTTACAGAGCGCTGGAACAAGCTGCCTGGAGAGGTGGTGGAGTGTCTTTCTCTGAAAATATTCAAAATCTGTCCAGATGTTTTCCTGTGCAACCTACTGCAGTAAACTTCCTTTAGCAGGGAGTTGGACTCGACGATCTCCTAAGGTCCCTTCCAACCTCTACAATTCTGTGATTAGAAAAACAGCTGTGTTTTTTTTAACAGTTTGTATACAAGCTATGTTAACTAATTCACAGACTGCAGCAAAAAAAGTTCTTTACAAGATTAAATTATCCCCTTATCACAGAGGAGCCTGCAGCAGAGCTGATATGTACACTGAAGCTAGTTTGCTTCTACTTTTGATTCCTTTTGCCTCATTTATAGAAATGCAATAGATGTTCATTCCCATTTAGTTGAGTCAACAAACATTGTATAGCAGTGCCCATGTCTGCTTTGCTGTAGATTTCTTGATGCCATCTCACACGTCTGTTATACCTACTCCATCTCCTGCCTGAATAAACTTTTTTCTCTTTTAAACTCCCCCTTGAGGACTTATTGCTATTGCAAATTAGAGGGCCATGGCTCAGTTGTAGAGTAATAAAAGGTATTTTAAATATATACTAAGAAAATTTGCTATTTTATTTCTCTCTATTTGGAATGGTGTTGCATTTCTCAAGCAAAGCATTTCTGAGAAGCAGAAGGTTGCTGGGTATAGGGATACTGCACCAAGGACAGTGGCTGAAGTCTGGAATGTTTCTATAGCAAATCTGGCTGCCACCTGTGGCTATGGTGTCACCGTGTGCAGGGTACAGGACAAACCTTGGGCACCCTGCCTATAAATCCTCCCTGCCCTCCTCGTATGTGATGTCAGAGTCCACCTGGCAGGAGCAGCCCAGCAGTGCTGTGAAAGGTGCTGCAGCAAGACCTGGCTTCTTCCTTGTCCATTCAGCCTCTCAATAACTCACAAGAGTCATCCTGAGCCCACAGGCTTCAGTTGCAGCATAGGTATGCGGATGGTTTGAGGGAGGCTGGGCTTTAACTCATACCTACCAAACTGAAATGCAAGGTGTGCATGGCTGTCACTGTAGTTGTTCCTGGCAGTGTTCAAGGCCAGGTTGGATGGGGCCTTGGGCAGCCTGGTCTAGTATTAAATGTGGAGGTTGGTGGCTCTGCCTGCGGCGGGGGAGTTTGAGCTTCATGATCCTTGAGGTCCCTTCCAACCCAAGCCACTCTGTGATTGTATGATTGTATGATTGTATGAGCAGATTAACCTGCTCTGACATTGCTAAGAAATGCCATCACCAATTCAATGTCAACAGATAAAATCCCCTAGTAAAGCCTATGTAAGAAACAGTTGCCAGACTTGGAGCTCCAGCCTTCCAGGAAGATCAAACCATGGTTCACATCACGGCAGCTGGTGCTCTGTATCACATCACTTGGATGTAAAAATAGTCACGCCTAAGAGCAAGACTATCCCTCATTCTCAGGAAGATCAGTCTCATGAGCTTTCTGTAAATGATTATAAGTGAGATTGCTGAACTGTAAGACAGTGATGTTGCACAGTGAACGTAAGGATGGAGCACATCAAGCATGAATGAAAGCTGCAGAGCTTATAGCACACCTGTACAAGAGCACTCCTACAGCACACATGATCTAGCAGGATTTGGAGGCTGCTGCAATACATATTAAACCACTTATTCTTTGCTTTTAGATTGCCTGTGGTTGCCAGGTAGGCTTAGAGTTAGATCCAAGCCAGAAATTTGTATAAAAATATAAATTTATATGATAGAGTTCATGGAACATTTAATCCAGTGATGTTTTTTTTTTTTTTTTTTTTTTTAACATTATCACCTATGAAACAAGATCCTAGCTGCTAAATATTTGCTTAGTTTTTCCAGCTGCTTACACTTCATCTTGTGGTTGGTTCTAGGGTTTTGATTTGTTTCCATTTCTGGTGAAGTGTGAGTACAGTAAAAGATAATTTAACCTCTATTTACTGCACAGACCATCAGCTAGTTACATCTTTCGTTTCTACTGTCAATGTCAATAAGAAATTGGTGACAAAAATTACTATTGTGTTTGTATCTGCCGTGTTATTTATAAACAGCTAGATGCAGAAAAAATGCAATTTAAATTTCATTGTGAGCAATGTTCAGGCCTAGAGCTCCCTAATGCACAATTCATAGCTACTTAAATTGTAGTCATTACTCTTATACTGCAATACTGTTTGTCATGATAAAGGGAAATTACTTTTCTGCCAATTACTTCAGTAAGAATAGTTAATTTACATTCGTAAAGGGTATGGAGCAGCATCTCAATTCCATGGAGATACTTCTTGGAAGCATTTGGCAATTCAGCATTTCGGGGAAAATGTAAAAGCAACTCAACTTCAAAATTAAAAAAAAAAAAAAAGATGGCATGTACATCCCAAAGGCTGTAAACCCCAATGAAGAGCAGCAATGAAGAGTAAATATATCACTTACAGACTGCCAACTTCAATGTTGCAGAAAATTGTACTGAGGACCTGGAAGAAGGAAAGCTGCTCTCTCCCTTCAGTACTGGGCAGCCATGCTGGCAGCTTCTGAAATCACTGTTTCTGACTATGTGAGTTTGCTTGCAAATAGACTATATAAAACATTCTACAAGTTGGGATCCCATTTTCTCCCTTCTTTTAACATCCTTTTTAACAATAAAGATGTTTATTCAATCAATGTTGGGATGTAGACACAGCGAGAACCAAAAACATGTGGAGGAATGCCTATCTTTACGTATTTACTTAAAACTTCTGGGTGAGTTTTAGCATGCCTGATTGGATACTCACCACCTGAGGCATCACAGGTCTCAGACTGAGCACTAAGAGTGGGCAGGGTTAAGACCTACCTCTGCCCTGCAGCAAGACAGGCTTGCTTAAAGCATCTATATGCTGAGGTCACAGGTATTTTTGGGGAGTAGAGCAAGTCCAGCAGAGCACAAACACACTGTGTAGGTGTACTGCCACTGCCTGCGTGCAGCTGGCAGAATAGAGCTTAACCTCTAGCAATTAAAATGATGAAACACCAACAGCACAGGCATCCTGAACACTGATACTTGTGTTCAGGCATGTCAGACTATGCTGATCTTTGATCATGGAGTCGTTTGACTTGGAAGAGACCTGATGCTGATAACCCTGATCACAAAATCATAGAATGGCCTGGGTTGAAAAGGACCACAATGATCATCTAGTTTCAACCCCCCTGCTGTGTGCAGGGTCGCCAACCACCAGACCAGGCTGCCCAGAGCCACATCCAGCCTGACCCTGAATGCCTTCAGAGATGGGGCATCCACAACCTCCTTGGGCAACCTGTTCCAGTGCGTCACCACCCTCTGAGTGATCATATATTGGCACTTCTCATCTAAAACTCAGTCAGATTCCAGCAAATATAGTCACAGTCCACCTTCCCACTAGCATTCTTGAAACAACGAATATCCTTATCTTTCCTCCCAAGCCAGAGCCATGGGCACTTGGTGTTGCTGTGCATCAGCACAGAATGTTTAAAAGGCAGGAATTACATGTGGGGGAGTTCTCGTCTGCAAAACATTTGAGTGTACCTTTGTTATAAGTTATCTCTATTCCCATTAGGTTTAGTGAATTTGCTCAAACCAGAAATGAACTCCTTGCTCTAGCCATCCTTCATGTAGTGCTTAAAAACCATGACTGTTGATGTTTCCTTTAATTACTTTCTTTTAGTTACCTGGATTTTCTTTTGAGATGTATTTTCTTGGCTAAAATATAGACTAGAATTGCTGCCTTGCACAAAAGGTAAATCCCCATTTCTTTCTAGAAATCAGCATTTTAATCAAGTGGATCTCAGCTCTGCTGGTTAGGAACGATAGGTATGAAAATATTAAGGGAGGTGCAAAGCCATAGGAAGGCATAAAGATATGAATTAAGATGTAAAGATAGAGATTGGAATTTAAAGTTTCATCTTGAAATTGTGACAGACAATCTGCAAAAGGTTTTTCAGACTGTTTTTCCTTAGGCCAAACTACAAAATATTGGAGTCAGTCACGCTTGTTTGGTTACAGCTGAAATCTTTAAATGCCAGTTGTTTATAATTGTCTTAATTCTTCTGTTTGTGTCACAGCAACAGTATTCCAGGGAAAAGGCTCTTGGCCCTTTGCTCATAGTGAGACAGACATATCTTAAACTATATCAGTTGCTATATGATACACAAAGTGTTGAAAGAGGTAGGTTCCTGTGATGGCAAGAAATGTCATCCAAGGTGCTGTAATTTCAGGACATAATGAAGTGGCACTCAAAGAGTTAGGTTTGAAACGATATTAAAAGATGTGGTTGTAAAAGTTTTAGGGTCAATTGTATTTAGGAGCCATCTAATTTTCCTGGTTTCTTCGTATGGATAGAGTAGATGCCTCATGCTGTGGGTTGTTCAGTGGTGCATCTTCCCCACACATCCCCCTTACAACGGTGTGACCTTTGGCACATGAACACATCTTTTTTTTTTTTTTTTCTTTTTCTTTTTTTTTCTGAGAGCCCACAATCAGCAATTTAATTAAGGTAATTTAATTTGTCTTCAAAACAATGCATTATGCATTTATTAAGGTAACTTAATTTGTCTTCAAAACAGTATTATTCATTCTCCCTAAGGCACAAAGCACATAGCACAGAAGGTAGAAAACAACATCAGAGGTACATGACTTTTACTCACACGCTCATCTTTTTCCCTGCCAAATTGTGTACTTTTCATTTTCAGCTTCAAGAAGCATTTGCATTAGCAAAAACGTTTGTTCTGTGCTTTCTCTCGCTTTGTATATCTCCCTTTCGTACACAGCCTCTAGACTGCTTCTCTCAGGTGACTCAGAGGACCAAAATTCACAAAGATTTTATGATTTTGTAGCGTGATATTTCTCAGGCCTGGAAAAACAGTAATATTTACCAGTGTTGCAGCCAAGGTGTTATCTCTTATGTCCACAAACCTCTTTAAATTTGAGAACTTGGTATGTGCTAAGAGACTGCTTCTCTTCTGTTTGATCCCTTCCATAATCCTACTGACTCAGCTACATGACAAGTATCCCCATCTCACAAATGCTTTTGTGGAATTCATTTTAAAACAGAAAATATCAGGAAGATTTTTTTTTTGTTTCCTACTGAAACTGCTTATTCCAAAAAAATAGCCTGTAATACCTTCTTCTCATCTGCACCAGATACAACAGTATGATAAATCACTATAAAAGATTAGATTTTCTAAAACTTGAAAGATCTGATAAGCAGCATGTATCATATGAACATTTTGTGTTACAGGTAAACTGTATACCCACACAGACAGACCTTAGTAAGTATTTTGGACTAATAGAGTGCTGTTGTTGAGATCACACCCACACAGCACAAAAATGTCTGAGTAATGATAAAAAGCACTTCAAAAGAAACTGCTTTAAGTACAGTTCAGCTGTGCCTTAGCTTCATATAATTCCCACTTCAGCAGTAGATATGAATGCACTTCATTCCAGGAACTTGTTATGCAGCAAAGAACATGCAGACCCTGCCTTTTGGCTTTGCTGATTTTTCTTGGTGATGCTGAATACTTAGAAACTGAAGTGGCCCTAGAAGTTCACATAGCAGATAGCATCTGTAGTGAGCTCCTTAAAATATGAGCATCCCGTGCCTGTCTCCCATTCAGAGTAACCAGGACACCATCCTCACACCAGATCCTATGTAAAGTCTTCCCCTGAAGATCCTTCCATGTTTTGGCAATTCCAACTAACAGAGATGAATTGTCATGGGCACACGTTTCACAGAATTCAGTTCTTTAACTGCAGCAATAAAAGTATAGAGCAGTGGTGTCTGGCCAGGAATACAAGTGTGAGGTGACTCTCCCATCTCAAACAAGGCCAAATTATTCCTTTGGGAAGAATTTGATGAGATGGGATTGCCTCTAGACAGCTGCATAAAACTCTGCCTCTCTTTAGGCAGCAACTTTGCCTAGCACCCAGAACAGGAAAATCAAAGCAGTCATAAGGAAGCCCCACCTATTGTACGAAACATTCCCATTAGTCTCTCCATGACAAAAAGCTGGGAGTTATTTTATTTTGCTGCGTAGGTGGCCATGGGAGCAGTGCAGTTATCATCACAATATAGCGGAGGAAAAAGCTTTCTCTAGGAATTGGGAAGAAGCTTCTGGGACATCCCAGAATATCACAGAGAGCAGCAATTTCACAGCCAGAAATAAACCTTCCTGAAACAACATTACCAGCAAAGAACAGCATAAACCTAAAAATCACGGAGGAAAAAAAACTAAAATCTTTCTGAGCAGGAGAAAAGAAATAGAGTAACAGATACAATTTATACCTTGACTTTCATGTCAGAGGCTTAGCACCTTTCACACAACTGTGAGGATACATAACAAGTAAAGTTGGTGGGGCAGAACTGAGATCATGCTGTTAGATCTTTTCTTTTGGCAGAAGTTCCAGGTGAAAGCACAACTGGAAGCTGGCAGCACCATGGCATTCCTGCTAGCAACATGCACAACTGCAGTATCTCTTTGTTTACCTCCTTGCTTTGCCTGGCACGGGTGCCAGCTGCATGCATGGAGCCACATTCCAACTCCAGTCACACTGGATTGAATCCAGGGTCATGTCATTGACTTCAGTGAGTTATTCTTTATTCACGCTTGCCTAGCTATGAATCTGGCCTGTTCTATCAAGGTAAAAGTATCTAACAGAGACTCTCAAATTAAGGGAACAAGAAGAACCAGGCTGTGTCATGTGAAGGTGAAATACTTTACATTATAAGGTTTAGAGACGATTTTTATTTAAAGAACTTTATCAGCCACTGGAAAGAATATCTGCATGTTGCATAGATTTATTTACTTTCACTCCCAATATGTTATTTTGAGAAAATCGAAAGAAAATCGATACAGGTTTGATTTTTAATATTATCAAAATAAAATTGTCCCTTGTTTTTACAGAACACTAACTCATTATGCATTTATTAGTGGTTTGGATTAATGCTTCTTCCCTTTAGGATTTCCTCTTTTCAACTAAGAAGGCCTCTCTGATGGAGTACTTGAGATTCAAGATTTTCTCTGTGGGTGTATTTTTTGTGTTAGAATCAAATTCTTTGGGAAAAAAAATTGTCTTTTGCTCTACTGGAAAAATCTAGGGTGTTCCAGCTGTAGTGACCAACAAAAGGTAGAGGAAAGGGATGAAGACAAAGGAAATTTATCACTGTTTATTTCAAATAAATTCAGATTCACTCCAGCCATGGCTCAATACCATAAATCTGCCTTTAGAGATTCCAGTGTTGTAACAAAAACTCTTCAACAAATGAAGTAAGAGTACCGAAATGGTAGAGAATTACTCTAGCAGTTCATTTGTTAAAGAAATAACTGACATTTACTTTGTACTTGGCAATGGATGGAGTTGCCTCTTTGCCAGCTGTATAAAGTTGGTACACGTCCCACGTTATGTGCTCTGACTAATTCTGCAGAAATGCAGTTGTATGCCCACACCTCATTTGAATGCTGTTTATGTTGCTGCATGATCTGGAGGTGTCCAGATGCAGACTAATGGCAGTGGAAGCACAAGGGATGGGATTTCTGCCACACCTACTTAGCAGTAACACACGACTAATTTTTCTTTGGATTTCACTTGGGTCCACTAGAATATAAGAGTATAAACTGATGGAATATGTTTGCCAAGGCTCAAAAATGTTAAGTTGCTTGTTTTCTAAGCAAAAATCATACTATATATAAATGTTGGAGTAGCTAGAGATAGCTATGGGGCAATCTTGTCTGGCTTCAAAACAACTTGATTTAAAAGCATGTATCCCAGCTTTTACTAACATTCACGTGAATCCAGAAAAGGTCTTTGCACCTAAGACTGTGTATAAACAGCACAGGGTCACAGGGATTATTGGGCAGTTCCCACAGGAAACTGAAAATAACACAAATCTGGGGTCACAAACTGCCAACTCAGGTTTGGACTTTTGAACTGGGTATCAGCCCCTACAGCTTTCCCATGGAAAACTATTACACTATTCCTATTTAGCTCATGTGAAAAAGAGCAGATTTTTTAGGTTTTACCTACAAGAACGAGCCTCCTGTGCACAAGTGCTACCTATCTCTTTGTTACAATTATTTCTATAAATCTGCATCCCAGTGGACAATACTGTCTTAAACTAATTTCCCGCAATCACCATTAATTGGCCAGCTTGCTAACACCTGGTACCAGCAGCCTTCCCACCTCACCAGTGCAGTGCCACACAATGGTAACAGCAGGTTTTCACCTAATCCCTCTCCATACACAAGCAACCAGCAAATGACACTCATGACAAAGACACACAGACCAGTCCGACATTTGCTGATAATTCCCAAGAGGTTCTCCATCAGCACAACCAGTCCTGCTCAAACACATTTTCCAGTGGCGTGGATAATTTGAAACCCCTTCCAGCTGGACTAATTGCATGCACTGAAAAGAGCATCTTCCTTCTCAGGACACATTTATGAGTGCAGCCGCAAATGCAGCGAGCACTCCATGAAGTTTCCCAAAACAATCATTAGTTCATCTCAGGAGAATTCGCAACAGCTCACTCCATAATGAAAAGTTATTGTGCAGATATATACACTTCATGCAAAGTTTCCACTTTAAAAAAAAAATTGTTTAAAACTGATTTTAAATTCCACTCACAGTTTTGAAGTCTAAGCATAAAACTTCTTACTTTGCAGTTGCAGTTCCAAGCCGCCTGGAAAAATAATGCAGTCCATCAGATAGTCTGGTTTTGTTTTCTTGCATGAAAATATCATCTGTCATAGGCACAGGAGCTGACTTCAAGGACCGGCCCCTTCTGCTGAGCACACCAATCGGGAGACCTTGGGAGCACGTGTGGAAAAGCACAGCCCTGCACGCCTGTCATAGGCAGCATATGCTCTGTGTGACCGTGCTGCCGCAGGAACACTGGTGTCAGTGAAACACAGTGCTCCAGGGGCTGCCTGGTTCTGCAGCCCCCCGGGAAGAAGGCAAAACAGTGGGCTATAGAGGGGGGGGTTCCCTTCCCTGACAGAGGAAAGGCAGAGCTGTTTGCTGACCAGATCAGTGCTACTGCTCCTTAAAGTCAGCCTTGCTCCTTTCCTTTTGGCCTGATTTCTTAATGTTTTATTAAAAGTGCTCCCCATTTCTCCCCCTCTTTTTTTTTCCCCCATGCTTCTTCAGTCTTTCCTTTTAGTTTCTGTTCTCATCCCATTACAACTTTTTATTTCAGATCTCTGAAAAACCATGCAGGTGGAAAAATCCTGGGCACAGCACAGCCTCTCCTCTTAACATGCCATGGACAGCAGTACCAGTGACCCTGCACTCCATGGAAAGCTTGCACTCTCTCCAGCCTCAAGCTGGCAGCCTGTATGCTCCCTGCTCCTCACTGTCTCCACATGCAGTTTCCCTGCTTTGCTGTGCACAGCTTTGCTCTATGCCTGTTAATGAGCAGTCATTTTTTCTTGCATCTGTTTAAGCTGATGACTTTTAAATCCACACTACTTAGAAACTCTACTTGGAGACACACACCAATGGCTTTTTGGGCAGCCGTGTGCTAAGCCCTCACTTACAACAAGAGGTTAGAAGAATGTGTGTACATTATTACAGCCTGAAAGCGCAGCAGTAATGCAGTGCACTAACTCACAGATCAAAAAATACACACGAGCAGGATGAACTAACATCTGTAGCTTTGGTTTCACTACTGCAAGCTTATTTACAAGTCACAACGTGCTGGGGAGGGAAAACAGTCAACACAACAGGGCAAAGTTGTGCTTCTTCCAGTTATGTATGAGACCTCGGGGCCTTGCCACCTTGCAGCTCCCAGTGGAGTAGTTTTACTTGATAAAATAGCCTTGTTTACACAGATTGGTTACAGAGAAAGCTGGATGTAATGAAAAATGTTAGCTCTATTCTGTGAACAACTTGTTTTAATGAAATTAATTTTGTTTCTAAACTCACAGAATCATAGAATTGTTTGAGTTGGAGGGGACCTTTAAAGGTCATCTAGTCTAACCTAGGTTAGCAGATTTGTAACTCACCACAAAATCATTCTACAGTGCCTTTCCCATGACGGATACGAGGTTGATTAAAAACCTAAACAAAGCGCCTTTTTCCACCCTCAGAACCCACCAGATTCTCAGAGGAAAAATTCCTGCAGAAATGCCCCAAATGTGCAATGAACTTCCGTCTGTAACAGCATGTCCTCGCTGGGCTCAGATGGCATTTCCCATTTTAAGAGATTGCAGCCAGAGGGCCTGGAGCAGGGAACAGCTCATAGTCAGAGAGAGTCAAGGACCTCAGCAGAATGATCTCCTTTATGAGCCGCTGGTGGGGTGGGGAGGAAGCACAACTGATGCCTTTGGGATGTGTAAGGCCCTTTTCAGATCTACAACAAGGAACAGACTTGTTCCATGTTCCTAGCTGGGGACGTTTTGTGCTGAGGGATCAGAACAAGGCTGGCTGGACACTTTCCTGCCCAGCCCAGGCAGTGCCTTGCAGTTAGGTCAGCCTCCTCTGCCTGCTCTCATTCTTTTTCACAAGATACAAAAGTTCCTTTTTTATTTTTGATCTTACTCAGGGTTAAATTCCCAAAACATACAACTCTGTCCCATCCAACCCAACAAACAGATCTGTGCTGGCACACCAGAGCTGGCCCCAACCTGCATGGCCATGGACAGAGTGACACAGTTGGCCCGCAGTCATGCCAGGCCTTGGGAAGGCTTCATTGTGCCCTCTCTGCTTAACACCCAATCCGGGCTGGTTTCCTTCTCTGGAGATTTTCAAAACCCACCTGGACACTTTCCTGCTCAATCTACTCTAGGGACCTGCTTTTAGCAGGGGGTTGGACACAATGATCCCTTCTGACTCCCATCATGCTATGATTCTATGATTACAATGGTTGATATTCAACCAGCCGCCTTTCCAGCCGTGTCATCTTTCTCTCCCTATTTCCTAACCATCACTGTGTGGCACTCTGCAGGGCATGTATGCCATCTATTAACTCTCTGGCCTATTGCATTTCACCAGCAACTCTTTTCTCTCAATTCCCCACATATATATTTTTTCCTCTTCCCATAGTCCTGATTACGCCTGGCTGTGCTGTACTTAATTCCTGTCCTCGGTATTTACGGCCTGCAAATATTTGTAGACTTACTGTGTCATCTCTGAGTCGCTGCTTAGCCAAGCTCTATGTATTTTCTCCCTCATTAATCAGTTTCTCCAGCCTCTCTATTTTTGCTGCGCTTTCCTTTAGAGTTTGCAGTTTTGTTCATTTTCAAAAGATAACAAAAGGTAGTTTAGTTCTTTTTCTTTTATCAAGGACAAGAGTTGGCTGAAAATAAAGGCATATTGAAGAGAGTTTAAGGTAAATTTATATTTGAGCTGGCCAAAACAAAACTATGCACTTCTTTCCTTTTATTGGTTACATTCATTTGGATGGTTAAAACCTAATGAAAACCTAATGTTGCAAACTTGTGTATTCTCTCTCATCAAGCACACAAATAACCCGCTGTCTGGGATGAATCCACTTACTCATGAGGGGCCCCCAGACACACAGGTGAATGTATGTCCAGACAGATGTCTGGCATCAGGACCAGACCTTCAGAAGGACTTGAGAATCCAAGCAGCACCACTACCAGAGAGGTGGGGTCTGTGCAGCCAGAATGCTGATCCCAGAAGGGTCTTCAGCCCCTGTCTGTAAATAGGGACAGTTCAGGCTGCTGGGTCAGTGGTAAGCTGAGAAGACTGATACCTGCAGCCGTCTGTGTGTTTCTGTATCTCCCCTACGCTACCCTGCAGCCACGATACAAGCAGGTGTCTGAGTAAAGAGGAATGCATTGCAACATCCTGTGATTACTACGTGTGTCTCTCCAACCTTTGCTGTCAGACGCTGTGTGGTTGCCTATAGCACAAAGAACATTTTACTCCGTTAAAAATCCCACTGCAATCTCACTATACTTACTGAGGCTTAGTGGGAACTGAAGAAGGGGGGAAAAATTCCCCAGATATTTTAAATAAGGTTTGATTATTCATGGGAACAGCAGAAGAATGTTAAAACTCTCCTGGGTTTGTCAAGAGCCTCTGGCATTGCCCCAGACAGTTTTCTAACCTTCCTTCTTTTCCTCAGTGCCCCTAAATCCAGACTGTAACTTTAGAAAAGTGAAATTCCTGCATAGACGATGAATAATCAGATGGGAATTAGGAGCTGCTCACAGTCTGGCATATTTTGAGTACTTGGTGAGGTTTAGGTTCTACCAGATCCTGGGAAAAAGGGTAAAATGCCATATCTTCTGTATGACTTTCCCTGTCAGAAGCTATTACCTTTGGGCTCCAGTCTACCAGTGTGGCCCAGGGGATGTACAGGGAACAAGCTTATAATCTTACTCTAGCTGTATGAGGTCTTATTTTTTTATTCACATGAACTCCAGCAAGCTATAATGGTGCCACCATTGTCAATTCTTCTTCAATATCTCCATTAAGGATATTTTACCATTCAAATGCAAATAAAAGCAACCTAAACAAACTCAAGATAACAGCAATGAAGTAAGTGGTTTACCAGTGACAGCTAATTGTCTTTTCATTAATTTGCAGGATCATATGTGAGGCCCATTTTATGTTCCTTGTAATTTGATGCAATGTTTAGCATGCTTTCAGAGGTTTTTCCAGCTCTTGAAATAACTGATACACAAAGTGCTTCAATGAAAAACCTCATAGCAAGGATTTTTAAAGAATACCTGAACTAAGCTTGCTCACATTGCACACTGCTCTAGAAAAACTTTAATGACAATATGAAAGTGGGCGAAACAAATGTCTGTCAAAAATTTATAACTCATATCAAGACAAGGCAAGAATGCCTTCTGACTGTTCTGATGAACAGTTAATATGTTATATACTGATACCAGCATCATAAATAGATTTTATTTTTCTTTGGATATTTTCAGTTAGTAACAAGAAATACAGCATCTCAGAAACTAATCTTCAGAATCACCCACCCCAGAAACTAATTCTAGAAAACAAACATAATTAACTGCTGAGTTCATTTTCTTCTTCTTTTTCTTCTTCTTTTTTTTTTTTTTCCCCCAGAAACTAAGATATAATTTCTGGTTTAAAAGATTTTCATCTTTGCAGTATGGTTAGCAGATCTTACATCATAAAAACAGTATTTAGAGAAGGAATCCAAATAATCTAGACCAAACATATAAGGACAACCAGTTTTACAAGTCAAGTCCCCCAGCTCCACTCAGCAGTCCAGCACTTGTAAATGTGATAGTGCTGTCCACTTTCCATTAATATGCAGCTATCAGTTGGTGAGTCACACTATAAAGCATTTAACAACTGTTCTCATAAATACCATACACCATCTGTTAACAGAATCAAAAGGCTACATGCCAATTTATGTTTGGATTGAAAGGTCTGTTTTAAAATTATTCCATCAGTCTTAGGCCATACAGATATTGTGAAAAATGACTAAAGAGAGATGTCATTCCATGCAATTCCCAAAGAGCACAGCTAAGAGAGAAAATATGTCTGGGGTGATATTTTGACATCTTACCATTTGTTCTCATTGCAAGTCAGAAGTACAGGACTTGAAAGTTTCATTATTCACAGAAGGACTACTTTTTTCTTAATTTTTAAGAAACATGTCTTGGTTAGGTCTCTGACTAAATTATGTCAGTATTATGCATTCTGACACGCCCAAAATATAAAACAAACAAATAAACAAACAAAAACTCATCTAATTTTGGTGGAATTACCTGAAATACTTTGTTCTGTATCATAATGATGACAGGTCACATCACCTGAATGTGAGCTTGGGCCATTATTCCATCCCTCACAATGGACACAAAGCTTAGGCCACATCTTTTCTAACTCAAGGTGACACAGATGTCCCAGAAGTCACAGAATCACAGTCATAAGGGTTGGAAGGCATCTCTGGAGATCACTGAATCCAACACCAGCTAAAATAGGTTATCTGCTCTAGGTTACACAGGAAAGTGTCCAAGCAGGTTTTAAATATCTCTGGAGAACGAGACTTCACCATCTCTCTAAGCAGCCTGTTCCAGTGCTGTCACTCTCACAGTAAATAATTGTCCTGATACATAACGTAAGGACATTTTATCAGGAAAGGGTGTATATGAACAAAAAATATATTCATTAGTCTAATGAAATGGACTTGTCAGAGTATACTTTTCCTCTATTACTCATACATTTGTCAGGATTCCTGTTTAAAATTGAAACTAGTCATTACCTATCCCCTTCCCCCACTGAAGCTGTCTCCATTCACTTCATAGAATCGTAGAATCATAGAATCATAGAATGCCTTGGGTTGGAAGGGACCTCAAGGATCATCAGCTCCATCCCTCCTCCTCCACTTACAGAGGACAATCTTAAACTAGTTATTCTTCAGAAGTCATAGTGGGAGGGAAGGTAATGAAGGTGATGCAGGGACTGAAAGTAACTGAAATGTCACATGGGGATGTCATAATGTCTTACCGAAGTGAAGACACATTAACAGTGTCTAGGTTCATGGGAGAGAGGTGTGGGTCTGGGAGAGGTAAGCAGGAAGAAATAAATAGTTAAGAAATACAGATAAAATCTTACCAAGTGATGCACCTCCCTTTCTCAAGAAAATGCTAGAAAAGTCATTCAGAAAGAGTACTCTGTCTCAGAGCAAGGCTGAAGAACTCCAGAGATGGAAGAACATTTCAGTCCTGCTCAGAGGTAACTGTGACTTTCAAAGAGCAAATGCTGCCTTCCAAGGGCAAGCAAAACATTACCTCCTAAATGTCCCTGTTTCTCCATTTTCAACCTATGCCTCTGTAAGCTGGCTGTAGCACTATCTCACTGCTGAAGATTGGATTTACACAAAACAAGGTATTTCACAGAATTGCTCCTAAAGGTGTTCCACATCCCCTAAGCAGAAGTGATGGTCTTGAGATGTTGCCTCATCAACTTAAAAAAATTTCACAAGAGTTACACTATTTCTACAACCAGCTTTAAAGAAAATGAAAGAGAATATTCAGAATAAACCCTGCAAAGACATGCAGAATTCTCTCCACATTGACAGGCACTCTGTTGTTGGTGACAAAATTTTTCTTTAATTATAAATCTTCGGGCAACAATATTTTTGAAAATTTCTTTTCTGTCAAGTTCTTGATGGTTATGTTTTTTCTGATCCACAAAAGCAACAGCACACGTTATTTGAGATTGGAAGCTGCAGCAATAAGAACAAATATGAAGTTTAAGAGATCATACCCTGCAATTGTGAACAAAGAGGACATCAATTTCATTCACAAATAATTTGTGTAAAGCTCCTAGAAATGAAAGGGAGCCAGGATACAGAAGAGGAAGATGTGTTTCTTTCCCTGTCTAATCAAAATAGTTTTACTGACAGTAGAAGTGAGATCAAGTGACAAGCAGGACCCTAGTGTCTTATGAAGCCCATTTTCCATCACTTCTGCAGAATACATATTATTATATTTATATTCTAGTGTAATATTTATTATTCATTATTCAGTTTTATGTAGTGTTCCTGTTTCTTACAGCATCAGCTTCTGTATTTAGCATAAACACTGTAAAGTAATTGCATTAAAATATTTACTTGAATCAATTTCTAATCCTATCACAGAAGTCAAACAGAACTTGAAATTCTCAAATGTGGCTGTAAAATTAAAACCTCCATGTTCTGCAAGTACCAGAAACACTGAACCCACACAGATCAATCTCAGTCTTATCACCACTGTGCACATTGTGGGCAAAGCTCATGCCTTAGCAGTGTGCCAGCCCTAGAATCATGTATTCTGCTTGCCAAGATCATATGATTTTCTCTTTCTTTTGGCACGGAGTGTTGGTTGCTGTTCTCTTTTTGGCAAGTGAAAACATCTTTCAGGCTTGTGTCTGCTTGCAGGAAAAACATACTGCTCTAACATCCTCTGTGACTACTTGGAGGAAAAATAATCACTTTCTTGTCAGAAGGACATTCTTAAGGAGAGATCATAGGCTTACAAAAATGCTGATTGAAAGATCTCTGGAAATCTCTAGTACAACCTGCCTCTCAAAGCCAGACTATTGGCAGCACTAGTTCAGATCAGCCAGGCTTTTTCAATCTGAGTTTCTAAGATTCATTCTAAGGATGGAGCTTCCACTACTACTGTCAGCAACCTCTTCCAGTGATTCTTAGTCTCCCAAACTGTTTCCTAAATCTCCAGCCTTGATCTCTCAAGACACAATCTTTGACCACTGCTCTTCTTCCTCTTCTGGGCATCTCCCACTTCAAAGAAACAGTTGATTCTGTAGTACCTCTTTGCATAATTTAGGTTGCTATTTGATCTCCTCCTGGCCTCCTCTTCATATCAAACACCCTGACATCTCCTTTGGGTAATGTTCTTTAGGTACAAAACTGGATACACTATTCCAAATGGAATCTCACCATTGCTAGGAATAGGATAACAACATCACTTAATATGCTGATCATGGTCTCATAATGGAGCTGAGCAATCATCTGTCTTATCTGTGATGAGAGGACACTTCTGCCTTGTATTCCACCTGGCACCTGGATCCTCCAGTCTTTTTCAGTAGGACCAGACTGCTACTCAGACACTTGCCTCCAGCCCAGACTGGTGCAGAAGTTACTGAAGTTACACATGTGGGACTTTGCCCTTCTTGCTGAAGGACAGTCAGGAGTCCATAGCACTTTTCGGCTCAGTCCTCAAGTTTCTCAAAGTTACACAGAACTAAATCACACTGGTCACTGTCAACTGCCCCCCTTGCTTTGCAAGTTTGTGAAGAGTGTGTTCACTCTGAGTTTTGACTAGCATAGTTAAGAATATGTGGAACAATATTAGCCCCACTACCAGTCCCTAGTGTACTGTGTTACCAGACTGCAGCTGACCATTAAGCTGCCACTGGTTCCTCTGGATGAGCCAAGAGATGCAGCCAAGTTTCAACCAATGTGAGTCTGCTCTTCCAGCCCATACATATGTCCTTAACTTGTGAATGAGAATGCCATGCATATACAAAGCCTGACTACAGTCAAGCTGTATCACATCCACCACATTCCCCCTGCCCATAAAGAGAGATGACCAACTGACGTAATGATATGGGTTAAAGATAGGAGAGTCTGTATTGTAGTGTCATGCACAGAAACTGCCAGATCTTGTGAACAAGATGAAGCAAGGTAACTGTGTTAACACAATGTTCCCCAAAAACTGAACAGCTGTAATTTAGAGGAAAAGTATCCTAGCCCCAGGACTTTGATGGAGGGAAGGACACTAATATGACTATTTTACTGCTGATGCCTAGTTAGCTTGAACTTTCCTTTGGCTCCAGCACTGTACTGCAAACATGCACGAAGAGTTGATTATTGGCTTTTTATTTCACCTCCAATTTGAATATTGTAAAGTTTTCTGTTGGTGAGTTCTGAGCCAATTTTCAGTATTAAGCATTTGCTAACTACTGACTTCAACTAGAATTATAGGGGCTTTGTATCTCTGTAACAGCTGCAAAAGTGAGCTGTTTTATCTTATGAATGAGCAAGGAATAAAAGTTAAAATAAAAAGATATGCAAGCTATTCAATAATTTGAACAGTTTAAAATCTTCTGAAATTCACTGCTTATGTCAAAGAGCCAACAACAGAAACAAAACTAAGATGAAATATGTATAGATATATACATAGACGTGCATAGATGTGTATACCTATATAATAACCAGGAGATGTCTATTCCCTAGATGAGTGAATTCTGTGTATTAGGTTTCAGTCCTTACAGCATTATAGAAGAGGAACTTTAAAAGCATGTACAGAGACTTTTGTACCTTTCTATCTGTGCAACATCATTATCTTCAGATCATATCCTCAGTGACACCCCTGCAGGAACCTGAATATTAATGACGAAAACATAACATGGAGATTCAGAAGTTTTGTGAATGTGGATGAAGGTCTGATTTGTGATGTGGAAACTTGGTTATGGAGTCCTTGGTGAATTGGAAGGACTGGCATTCAATAAGAGTAATGGGGAGAAATTGCACAAAGAAGCAAATGAGGGACCCTGAGGTGGAATTCCTCAATGCTACACATTCAGGGACAGTCAAAGTAATTTGAACAATATTACTTCTACACTCATACATGTTTGAATGCTGTGTTCTTTTTTATGGAGTATACCCTTAATCTGGAATGGAGAATTGCATGGTAGGATGAACTGAAATCCATGATACATTATTTGAGTCAATAATACAATTATACTGAAGAACTTTGTTACTAACATATAATCAGATGTTTTCTCAAGTGCATTTTCAATACTGTTACAGCAGGGTACTTTTGACAGTATAGTCACATTTATGGAATCCAACAGACTGCAAAACAGAAGTGGCACCACCATTAACATAATCTTTCCTATCAAGTAGGGAACATGTTGTGCACAGCTCTTTCCAGTGTCCTCACAGGATAAGATGAAAGAAAATATAAGCAATTTTTTTCCTTCCACTAGAGAAAGCTTTTCAAGAGAGGACAGCACATGCAGTTACAGTGGTGATTAAACCAGACTGGAGCGGTCAGAAGAATAAGCAGCGCTATTGAGTGAGAGAGAAAAGCTGCTTTGTTCACAACATATTTCCTTTTATTTGCCAGAATGCCACAGCAGGCTCGAACTTTATCTGTATTTCTTTGAAGCAACGCTGTCAGTGATGGCTACTCTCACCATCTGAGAATTTGTACCCAACTTGTACAATTTAGTACTGTTTTTATTTGCAGGCATCTGAATTGCTGGTGTGTGCACTACAGCCAACAGCATCATTCCACCGTGTGCCTGACTTCACTGAAGTGATACTGAAATATTCAAGAAGTAGCTAGGAGTCTGGCATGCAGAATTTGTTACAAATCTCAGAGCTCCAAGGTGATCACTAAACATGAAGAGAAGAAAAAATTCTCAAAGGCAACTGGAAAACAAACAGTGGGTTTCAATTTGCCAGTAGGAAGCTTAAAGCTGTAGAACACTGATCTTATTACAGTACAGTTCCAAGCTAACAGGTAATGTATTTCAGGTACAGAACAATGCTTATAGGACACAGCCTATTACTTGCAGTAAAATTGATGCACAAAGAAGGGATGCACAGAAAAAGATGGAGCAAGAGATTTTCATTCTCACTCAAGTACAATGAGCTGCTGCCATTGTGGTCTACTCAACAGTCTAATTGCCTTTACTAACTACAGGACGGCTGCCTGTTCCAATTTCATAAAATAGCCTCCTTCTGCCTCTTTATAATAAGAACTGTCTGCCAGCTTTGTGGAAAAAAGGGTATGGTTTATCATAGAATAGAATGGTTTAGGTTGGAAAGGACCTTAAAAACCATCCAGTTCCAACCCCCTGACATGGGCAGGGACATGTCTCACTAGACCAGAATGCTAAAAGCCCCATCCAGCCTGGCCTTGAATGCTTCAAGGGGTAGTGCCTCTACAGCTTCTCTGGGCAACCTCTGCCAGTGCTTCACCACAATCATGGTACAAAATTTCTTCTGAATGTCTAATCTAAATCTACTCTCTTTTAGTTTAAACTGTTACCTCTTGTTTTGATAAATACTCTCTCTTCATCTTTATTTAGGCCTCTTTAAGTACTGGTAGGCTACTATAAGGCTCCTTGGACTCTTTTCTAAGCTAAATAATGCCATCTCTCTTGGCGTATCTTCACTGGAGACAGGAGGTGCTCCAGCCCTCTGATCATCCTCATGGCCTCCTCTGTATTCATTCGAACAGGTCCATATCTTTCTTACACTGGGGGCCCCAAAGTTGAACGCAGTGCTGTGGTGGGATCTCACAAGGAAAGTATAGATATATTCTTTAATGTGTCCTTCTGACATCCAAGAAGTTTGGAGAAAAAACAATGGATAAATGAGAAATGCAAAAAGTAAAATACAAACAGATCCCAGCTTGGATAAAAAAGTTGAACATTCTAATTTAAATGGGATGTATCACACATACCTGTACACCAACAGATTTTGATTTTGGAGAGGAGTGGTGGTAGGCTCAACTTTAAAAGAGATGGAAAAAGATGGCTGGGTACGTATTCTCCATAGCAGATCTTCTGGGTCTAATTTGCTTCCCACTGGAGAACTGGAAATGTGAAAGAAACATTAAGTGTAGTTTTTTATGATGGCTGCTCAAGAGAACGTCATTCAGTGCAGCATCAAGAGGAAAATAAGATAGCACTTCTTCTGTGAGCCCATAGCTTTTATTCATTCCTTACTAAGAGATGTATAACATAGTCATGCATGGAGATGCTGCTCTCACCAGGCATCTCTTCTGTCCTGAAACAACCACTGCTACTGTTCAGTTCAAACTGTCATCTGCAGGACACAGTTGAGTGAGAATCTCAGAAATCTCGAGTTGGCTACTGAATAGCTTGCTGTAGGTACAAGAGCACCATCTTGTGATACCTGAACCACAGTTGCCAGCTGCAGGAGGGAGCTGCTTCCTACCCATTACTCCCAATATAGCATCCTGCACACATGGATGCTCTCCCTCTCCTTGCTTACTGCCCTCACAATAAGACCACGGAGACAAATGTGGAATGAGATACCATTAATATTTGGGTGGGGGGAAGATGTAGTACAGCTCATGTTTTCTGATGTGTGTCTGGCTACCAATGTAGGTAATGTTATACATTAATGCAACAGGATGTGGCATCAGCAATAATAAATCACCTAGATATAGCTATAGCCACTAACCAAATGCCCAGACAGGACAACAACATACAGGATTTATTAAATTGGACTGCTGTAAAACAGGTAAAATCTTAGGCTAGCACAACAGATTTATTTTTCCAGGTTTTCTAGTATTAGTCTTGTAAGACTGCACAGTCTTGCTCTGCATAGCTGATCAGCTGCTGTTGTCAGTAGACCATTAAAACTCCAACCTCCAAGCTGCAGCTCCAGGTGCTAATAAAAAAACTTTGTATGAGACAAAAGAGAAAGCTATCTTCCAATTTTTATACAGGAGCACATTCTCTGCCTTTCACAATACACCAAAATTCCCATTGCTGTGGGGAATTTGTAAAGGGTTGTAGAAGATGAGGGTGCTTACCCGGCAAATAGGGTGTAAACGTTGTATATAACATGCAAAACAGTGAATATATGCTATCTGAAGCAGTCTTCTGAGATAACAAAAATCTAGTCTCACAGTCACATTTGCAAAATAAAGAGATTGACAAAGAAAATGTGAAGAAGAAGTCCTAAGCTACTGGTTTAATTTTTTTTATGTCCTTCAGTATATACCTGTGGTAAAATCTCTTCTTCAGAAGAGATTGAAAGTGCTGGATGAATTTAAATCCTACTCTGGTAATTATGTTAAGACTATGAAGCAATATAGAAAATTTTAAAACATCACCTCCTACTCATTCACACAGTTAAATGAGAAGCAGTTTGAATCCTTGCCATACTTCTGAAAGAAGACATTTTTATAAACTCGAATAATTTAAGAGAAGATTCCAAAAGCCTTTAGGTGCCTATGGCATTGCTCAAGCAGAATGTAGATGCCTGAATTCTAGTGAGTCACACAAATTCCGCCTGTGGTATGCATACCTGAGAGGCACCTAAGCTGTCATCAGCAAAGTTATTTAGGCACCTAAAGTACATTGAGTGTGTTTTCCCAGAGGCCTTCTTATCTTGGATAAGGTGAGTATCTCAGCATATATTTTACTTCAAGTCTGTTTAGGCATTCTCCAAACACTTGTTTGGATACCTATTGTAGATTGAGGTGATTACACACTGCTAAACTGTACCAACAACACAAACTCAGTGCAAAGCAAAGTTCAAAGCCCTGATACTACCCGAAGTCTTCAGAATGAGCATCACCGTTGGGTGATGCTAATTATTTGTACTACACAAAAGGTGAGAAACTATATGGTCATAGAAGAGATCATAAAATCATGAAGGTTGGAAAAGACTTCTACGATCATCCAGTCCAACTGTCCACTTACCACCAATGTTGCCCACTAAAATATGACTAATGCTAGGCATTTTCTTTTAAAGGAATAACAGAAATGAAATCACTCATATCCAAGCAGCAATTGAAGTGCTGAGGGACTTCAGAAATGTCTATCTTTCTCTGTTGTAGGAAACCAAATCCCACAGTAAGAGAGGAGGAGGAGGCAATTCAGGTCCATCCTTTATTTCAGCATTTTCTCTGTGTCCCTCTGCTTAGCTCTTGGCTCTTGTAAATCCCACAGCCACATGCCTGGCTCTTCTCTTCACCTGAACAGGATATTTACATGAATAACTAAGGAAGACCGCAAATTTTGGTCTCTGAGCTGGGCAGTGGAAAGTCAAGTTGGTTGACATTAGTCCTGGTTCTCTGTGTATCTGAGCTTTTAAGACTTTTTTTTTTTCTTTCTTCCTAACATATGTAACTGCAGACCCAGATCCTGACGCCCAGCTGCTAAATAGGGAAGGGCTGTCCTTGTATAGCCATTCGTTATGTGAGACAGCTTTGTAGGCCTTGTAAAAATTAAATATGCATGAGATTTTGTGATCAAATTAATAGTATGAAAGTTTAGGTTCTTGTTTAAAAAAGAAAACAAAAAACCCACAAACTTTTGAAGCACACTCTTTTCAAGAATAAAAGACCCTAAATAAAGCACCATAATCATATCAATTTTACATAGTATTCTTGCTGCTACACTGAAAAAATCCTTATGAATGTGAAATCATGGCTATAATGTATTTAGTGAAGAATACTGCCTAGCATGGAAGTATTTTCTGTAAGTTTCTAATATCTAAATTAAGATCAACAGTGCAGCTAGAAATATGGGAATTAGGGCTACAAAGCCAAACATTGTAGAGTATCTCTGTATGTCCATATCTCATTACTATGGCTTGGAAGGAGCGAATGGACTTACCACTCTGAAGAATATATATATGTTACATACAGCTAAAGAAGGAAAAGAAAATAACAACTTGCACCTCTCATCTGACCACTTTAGAACTGAAGCTTTTGTTCCTTTCAGAATTGTAACAGCAACTACAAGAATAACATATCCAAAATGTGAATAAAAAGAATATACCCACAGCATACAATTTAAACAACTTTGTAACTATGTGAATAAATACGCTCATGTCTGTTGGCCAAATGTTTTCATTACATGAAATAGCATAAATAGTAGGTCTCTGCCCCAAAACACAATGTACAGAAAAGTTTCATCTGTGGAGTGCAGGATGAAAGATACAGTGAAGTGAAGGTGTCTGTACTTAAGATTTATCATCCCTGAATGAAGATAGAAGTTCCTTCAAGATCAATGGAATTCAAGATCAATGGAATATTATCAATCCTCTCAATTCATGTTCTGTGCCTTTACACCTCTTAACAGCCCCAGTCCACCCGTGTCTTTGTAACACCATATTCCCAGAGACTCCTTAGAGTTGCCACACTGAGCCCTTTAATTGTCAAACCTGTCCAGAATTGGCCAAAGGGCTTGTATTTGGCGCTTGGCATTTAAGAAAAGAACGATATGACTGCTGCTCAGCTGCATTATCTCTGAAAGTATCTATGCTGCCTACAACCAAAGTAGCTGCCTTGCCTCATTGCGTTGTCTGCTGTCCAGAACAGCTTCCACTGATGCTTTAAATGATATGCTACTCCTTACTCAGTGTATATCTACCTCCCAGTGGCAGTTTCTGGAGCTCTTGCTGCCATTAATGCTCACAAATATTCATTAATAGTAACCCAGGAGAAATGTCAAAGCCAGGAAGTAAAATGCTACACTCACAATTCTTTGTACATCATATTTCACTTTCATTAAGGCATAACCAGAGAAAATAGCCTCAGAAATTTCCATTTAGCCAGCGAGAGAAAAAACAGTGTGATTCTTGCCTCTGTATTTATCCATTTTCTCTGCTTGACCTTTTCTAGATCAGTCTCTGTTGCTTAGAAAACAGACTGTCTTTGATTCCTGCTGCATCTCCACCCAGCATCAGTGGTTATGCAAACATGTCTCAAGAGATAAAGGTGCTGATAGTCAGCTGAAATCTGTTTGGTGGTGCTACTCAAACTAATATACTGGGAGGAACTAGCTATGATAGTTATTATGTTCAACAAAACAGAGTTTGGGAAGTTTGCCTTGCAAGACTCATTGTCATTCACAGTTTTGAGATAAGATATACTGCTAAATATCTTTAAGTATCCTAGCACTTAGGTTGACTTCTCTGCTTTAGCAATTGATGCTACATTTCATTTCTTTATCAAAAAGTGAAATTGCAAGCAACAAAATGTTTGTTGTATCTAAACAGGCACACTCAGTCTGTCAGGATTTAAACAGATACACAATTCATGAACTGAAACTACATGATATAACACTCAGCTATTTATTGACTTGAAGCGAAGCTTGTTACTAACAATAGCCTATTCAGACCAACCTTTCCTTTCTGATGAACAGACTAAAACAAAAAACTTTTTTTTTTTTTAATGAAGTAATACAAATAAACCCATTTTAGTTCTTATAATAGATGAAAAATGTTTTCTGATTTCTTTAGGTAATTTTGAGCTTGAAGTTTTGCTTTTAAAATGCTTCTGCAGCTTTTCATAGGGAGGGATATTTCAGAGCTACAGAAGATGTTTTACATCAATTCATATTCTCCATCAGCTTGCTCATTTCAAGGTTATAACAAAGTTCATCCCAAAATGATGTCAATAATTGATGTCAGTAAACATCTGTGTTCCTAATACACTGAATAGTTCATAATGCGCATGACTCATGTTTAAATCATTCATTCCAAGTCTTTGAATTATCAAGAGGAATGGAACATAACTGCAATATTTTAAGAGAAAATCAAATTTGAAAAGCTGTGCTATTCTGAATAATCTCATAATAATTTAAAATGGTATGCAACAATGACCAAAAAAAAAGGAGTAAATGGGCATAATGTTGGAAATTTTGCTGCAATCCATATTAGACACTTGTTGATGCCAGAAAAACACATACCTTTTAATAAGAGCAACACGTACACTGGAAAACATGTAGTTGCATGAAATCCCATATCAGTCAATACTAATAGAAATGCCGACCTCCTGTTTTCACTAGCAAAAATAGAAAAAATGCTGTAATAACTGCATTAGAGAACAATACATTGAACTTTACACCAGTTTAATATCTTCTAGGTATATTGTTTTTTAATGCAAAGCAGATACTGCATTTCTTTGTGTGATCAAAGGGCATTTCATGATGGATGCAGCTGCATAAACTAAGAGCATTCAGCCAAATGACTCAGCAGGTCACTGCTGCAGAAACTTGTTTTTATTTGTGTAGGAAGATACTGTATATTTGTTTTTTAAAAAAGCATGCTAAGAGGACTTGAGGTTCTTGATTTCCATTTAATTCCAGTATTTTATCACTGGATGCAAAAGTGGGACAGCTCAATGGGAAGGACTGGTGCATACCCACAGGAAACCATTACATATTGCAGGGAGAAATTTCTTTTGGGAGATTGCAGAATAAAACCACTTGAATAAATGAATTGTCTACAAGAATTATATCAAAGCTTTTCATTTGTCAGCAGCCTAACTTAATTACAAGCCTCTAGTTTATCCTTAGGTGGGAATTAATTTAGTTTTCCTTGTGGGACTTGGTTGATTTGTATGACATCTCAATAGACATGGAGATGAGAAGAAGAGTGTCCAGATATGTCTCTAGTACGGTGGGTTGGGTGTCCTCCTGGAAATCTGCTGCCTGGGGCCTTAGCAATACTTCTAAGTGGAACATTCCCAAAAGGATGAGGATCCTTGCTTGCCTCTTGCTGCATTTGATTTACTATGATGCTAGCACAGAGTAAAAGATTGAACCTAGCCCCATACCCTACACACAATACAAACACAGCCCTTGCAAAAAAAGCCTTGAAATCTTTAGATAAATTCAGCATGACTGAAGTCGTATGAGCAGTTCCTATCCATAAAGCTGTTTTCTTGCATGGCCAGGACAGCTGCAGTGGTTTCTAGATGGTCCCCGGGCCATGATTCCCCTTGCACTGCTGTGCCCAGCATTGATGAATGGAGCTTTGGGATCTCGGATGCAGAAGGACACTCTTGCTGAGCCCTCATACACATGGAGCCACAGGCATTTGGTACTGTGCTGGCTTGTGCTACTGATAGCATGGATTTACCACAAAATTGCCTTGTCTGGGGACTATGCTTGGGTAAGGACAATCCAACGGGAAACAAAAAGCCAACTGTAGCTCGTGGCTCCTCTGAGTAGTTGCCAAGGATGAACAAATCGATGGATGCTTTACTTTACCTTCCACCCTGACATCCAACGCCATCCAGGAAAACTTTCAGCCAGGAAATTTCCACTAAAAGTCCCTTAAGTATGAATACATAAAGGCTTGAGGTGCAGTCTCTCAGCAGATCACTGGAAATAGTTCTCATTACTGGATGCCATCCAGAGGAACCGGAAGGGCTTGAGAAGTGGGCCCATGCCAAACTCATGAAGTTCAACAAGGCCAAGTGCAAGGTCCTGCACCTGCGAGTGGGCAATTCCAAGTACAAACACAGGCTGGGTGGAGAATGACTTGAGAGCAACCCTGGGGAGAAGGATTTGGGGATGTCAGCTGATGAAAAATTCAACATGAGCCAGCAATGTACACTGGCAGCCTAGTAGGCCAACGGTATCCTGGGTTTCATCAAGAAAAGCATGACCAGCAGGTTGAGAGAGGTGATTCTGTTCCTCTACTCTGCTCTTTTGAGACTTCACCTGGAGTACTGCGTCCAGTTCTGGAGCCCCCAACACAAGAAGCTGTTGAAGTGGATCCAGAGGATGGCCATGAAGATCATCGGAGGGCTGGAGCACCTCCCCTACAGGGACAGGCTGAGAGAGTTGGGGGCTCCTGTTTTTTTTTCTTATGTGTGTGTGGGAAGAAGATCTTCATATATCTCATTAGCTCACTTTCCTCTAAATGCAGCATATAGGCTTAGAGATCCTGTAATCAGACACGTATTATAACAAATTTGAAAATGCTGTTATTTGTAAATGGTTATTGCAAAGAATAAACAGGTACCAAGGAGAACACATTTCTACTGCAAATCCTGTATCAGATCTTATGTGGCCATAAACTCCTTTAAAGTACGCCTACTAATTATTGTTTTCTGCCTTCATCAGCTCATGAAAGCTCAGAAGAACTAACCAAATTTATTTTGAAAGGATTTACAAATTCTGAAGAATCAATAAATACAACTGTATTCCCAGCAGAACATTTCTCTATTGTGCTAGACGAGGATGAAGATGCATTTCCTGTAAACTTAGTTACGAAAAAGACAGTTCAGAGACTACAATTTAATTACTAAGACATAACAAGACACCTTGGGAAACTGCTGGATTGGCAACTTTTGAAAGAGTTTAGAAAGGGATTTTAGAGAAAAAAAGCAAAAGAAAAGCTTATTTTTTTATGCCTGGGGTATTTTTTCAAGGGAAATATAGATGTTTGTGTGGAAAGTTTTTCAGTATTTTAAAACAGGAAATAAATAAGGCTAAAAAATTAATGCCAGATATGAGGAAGTAGAAAGTATGTTATGTCTCAGAAGCAGAAGATTCCTTTCACAAGTAATCATCTGGTCTTTTTTATAGTATGAAGAACATTAATAACACATTCTGTACCACAGTGATTATTAATTTGAAGAATAGAAATTATCACTCTCTTAGCCTTTGAAAAATTTACTCAGTTTACCATCAGTGTTTCTGTATAAAATCCTTGCTGATTTCTTTGACCAAATCACTTAATAGCTTTCTATGTTCCTATAGTATTTACTTCATCATAAAAAATAAGCATACAAACCCTTGATCTTATTTTCTCTTTGAATTCATTTATAATTTTTTCCCCATTCTGTTTGTATAGTTTAGTGCTGCTGAAATTCCATTGAATTTATGAGCAGCTATTCTGCTATAAATCTTAAACAGCAGAGTATTAAGCTTTTCTATTCTGTTGTTTTTGTTTTTTACCAGCTCAGATAAATATGGTGTATTTTTTCAGAAATACATTGTTTTTTATAAAAGCTCCTATTTGTCCAGCTTGTTCAGAAGCTTTTGTTGATGTTTATCAACTAAGTCAGACATCTTCACATGGGCAAATAAATAAACTGCCACCAATTTCCTTTATCCTCCAAATCCACTTGCATTCCTTGAAACTTGAAGATTCTTCTTTGCTTTGCATCATGCTCTGAACTTCAAAGACGTGTGACAGTGACCAGAGTTATCAGCTGACCTTCATCAGCTGTACAGGTCTTTGCAGCACCAAAAGTGCTTTAGTAGTCAAAGGCCTTGTGAGAAGCACCACCATGAAAAGAACTGGTCCTCTTCCAGTATCTGAAGGGGACCTACAGGAAAGCTGGGGAGGGACATTTTGTAAGGCCGTGTAGAGACAGGACAATGGGAAATGGCTTTAAACTGGAGGAAGGTAGATTTAGACTATGTTTTAGGAAGGAGTTCTTTACTGTGAGGGTGGTGAGATACTGGAACAAGTTGCCCAGAGAGGCTGTGGATACTCCCTGGTAGTACTCAACGCCAGGCTGGATGGGCCTTTGAGCAATCTGGTCTAGAGGGAGGTGTCGCTGCCTATAGCAGGGGGTTGGAACTATACGATCTTAAAGGTCTCTTCCAACCTGAACCATTCTATGATTCTATGATTCTATGTGCCAACTGCATTTCATGCTCAAATGAAGTAGCAATCAACTGACACTCAAGTAAACTCCAGATTTGCTGATTTCTTCCAAATGATGTCAATAGCGGTCTTGGGAAGGGCCCAGAACTGAGGAGGGCCCAGGTCTGAGGCCCAGCGTCCCACCTGCCATGTTACTCTGAAGCCTTGCCATTAAACTTCTATTCTCCATCACCCACACTGTTGCTTCAGGTGTCTGTTGGCCCAGAGGAGTAAGAATATAAAATACAGCTGTATCAGACAGACCCATAGCAATTGCCTGGGTTATACCAACAAAGAAAGCACAGTGCACCATTTAGGAATAATTTTACTCCTTCGTTATAATTAGAGGAATATTATGGAATCCAGCTAAATCCCTTTATTAGTATCATTACAAGCTGTGGAGAGATCAGAAATTAAGATGTTTTGACCCCAACAACAGCCAAGCAGCTTCAAGAAAAGATGTGATGAGCAACTCCAGCTTTCCAGAATCCCTACGGATTCTTCACCTGGGGGACAATCAAGGTCACTTAGGTCAGGTTGGCAGCTGGACTTGAAGATCTTGACGATCCTTTTCATCCTAAAATGATTCTATGATTCTGTTCTATGCTTAGACTCTGTGGCACCTCACAGCAGCCCCAAGCCACTCTGGACTTTTTGTTCCCAATGGCTTTGTCCTTACACAAGCAGCATCCCTATGCAGCTGGCCAGGAAAACCTTTTGATGGCACCATGCCATCAAAGCAGAACAAAGGAGCTAGTGTCCTGGTGATCTCCTTGCCTGTACAGATACAGTTTTGAAAAGATCTGATACATTAATTACTTACTCACATGATGTACGTTACTCATTCTGAGTACAATACAGTGTATGCTATTCTGCATTAGGATGACTGTATGTCCTGTAAGGACAGAAAGCTATTATAAATCTACTTTGGTAGGAGTTTGTGTCTCTCCTAGTGACCATATTGCCATTAAACCTAGGTCTGCAGGTTTCATTTTGCTTGCTCTTCTTTTTTTTGGCTGGCAGTTTTTTCTGAAGTCCATTTCCTTCCTTGCTACATGACTACTTACTGTTGACAAAGAGAGATATTTACAACATTTACAAGGCTCAGACTCTTACAAACAAACATGGTGAAACAGTCCCTGCCATGCAGAGAGCATTGTCTGCTTTGAATCCTGACAAACCAATTGTTTTTCTTCTAAGCAGCTGAGCTTCCCACACGCTCTTTACTCCCACCAGTATGCACTCAGGGGTGCCAGACCCTCAGTGTGGGAACAGGAGGGGACATTGCTACCGTTCCAGCCTTGCACCACACATTGATTTTCTCATCCAAAGGCCAACACTGGGCATGTTTTTGGTCTGGAATGTCTTTAGATACATCTGCATAGCTCCCAAGGAAGCTGTAAGCTGAACACGGAATATAAATGATTGTTGCAGTGCCCTAAAGGCTTGGGACTTACCAACGACATTCTGGCTTCTTCCAAATTCAGGAGGTCAGGATCTATCTGACTGCCCTTCACAATGAACCTCCTTCTGTTGTAATGTTCTCGCTGTGAGCTGGAATTAATTCTTCTTCTTACGAAATATCTTTGTTTTCTGAAACTCTGGCCATGCTGACCTATTGATGTGACCTACCTAAAAACAAAAGGCATCTGTTAATAACTCAGACTTTGCAAGGAGCTGAGAGTGAACTGCAGGTGAAACATACTATTTTAAATTCCTACATTAGCCTCGAGAGACATTGGCAGAGAACAATAAAATAAACCTCCCTATAACCTTGTAGTTCAAAACGATTTTTAGATAGCTGGCTCCACTTTCAAACAAGTTTTAGAACACGAGCAAATAAACTCAAAATATTTGATGGTAACCATCCAAAATGCTTGGAGTTTTTGACATGCTTTCACACGTAGTTCTTGGCTGCTACAGAGAGCAGGTTAGTGTCATTGTGAGTTTCCCTGCCTGTTGCCCTTGAGAGTCCCCACGAGGTGAAGGTACTTCACATCGGTCTTCCTGAAGGTCATGTCTGCTCCCACTCCCATGTTCTGCAAACGCAGAGCTCACTTTCATGGGAGTCAAGACAGGGACAGTGGAAAATGCACACATTGTGCAGCATGCACAGCAGCTGTTAAAATAAATATCATAGCAAAACAATAATGTATTAAGCTTTATTCTCTCTGTGTCTTATCTAATCACTTCACTTCTGAACTCTCAGCATTTAGTCAGTGGCTATTTGCTGCAGATATGTAAGAGAAGAAAGTCAGATGCTAATTAAGGTTGGATATTAGGAAAAATTTCTTCTCAGAATGGTGAGGCAGTGGCACAGGCTGCCCAGAGGGTGGTGGAGTCACCATCCCTGGAGGTGTTCAAAAAACATGGAGATGTAGCACTGAGGGATGTAGTTAGTGGGCATGGTGGGGATAGGCTGACAATTGGACTAGATGATCTCAGAGGCCTTTTCCAACCTTAATGATTGTATAATTCTATGATTTACATAGGTTTGAGCACGTATCCAGGCCAGTAAAGATTTTTCCTTGCTTTTTTTTCTTCCTTCCTACCTTTGCTCATTAATAACTTTCTACTTATGGCTGTACAAATAAGCTTTTGCTGGGGCCACTGCTTGCCCTAGTTCAGAAATCCAACCATTTCAATGGTGCACACAGAAGTCAGAAGCAGTGCAACCACTTAAACCTGCAACCCACAGATGCAGGTATGGGCAACTGTATTTTAGGCAGTTACGGCCAGCGTTGGAGTGAACAGGTCCCACTCCTCGTCATAGCCGCTCCATTTACGTACCCTGACAGGCCTCTGGAAGTAGGCAGCTGAAAGTGATGAGCTGTCTCAACAGATTAAAATTAAATTCTATTGAAGAAAACAACATACAAAAATTATGTTTCTGTATAATCTGTGTGATTAAATGTTACTTGTTTCAAAGCTAATGTTTCTGTCACTTTCAATTACAGTTTTTGGAAGCTTTATTCTGCACCGTTTAATCTCTTTAAACAAGTCTCCTGTTCAGCTCTTTCACAGGGATTGGCACACTTGGTATGAATACCGCACTCCTACCAACTCCTACAGTAACATTTGCTGACTCTCATTTTGCATTGCATTAATTACATCTGCTCTCCCTTAATGCCTGGGAGTTAGAAAAGAGAAGAAAGTCACCCTCAGGAGCTTTTCCATCGGGCTGGGTGCAGACAGGAGGACGCAGAGGCAGCCTCTAAATGCTCTGTGACCAGCAGTTCTAAAGCAGGACAGCCACTCCTTGTGGGGGCACATTTTTCAAAGCGTCCCAGACATTTCACATTTACTCCTCGGCAAGCTGAAGGAGGAGTAAATCTGAACAAATTTGGTTTGAGAACAACAGAACAACTCAGCTCCCCGTCCACATCTATCTTAGTATTTTTCCGAGTCTAAAGAAGTTAACGATCTACGTGCAGAAAGGAAGCCCGGCTGCCGACAGCCGAGGAAGCGGGAAAGGGCTGTGAGGCGGGCGGTGCCATGGCGCCGAGGCCGGGCTGTCCGCCGCCGCTCCCCGGGCGCGCTCCGCCACCTGGTGGGCAGCGGGTCCGCTGCAGGCAGCTGTGGGCCGCGCGGATACATCGTTTGGTTCGGCCTACAAATTCGGTCTTTCATTGAAAATATATATATGTATTTTTATTAAGCAGTTGCAAACTCAAGCTTGCTGATTTCGAGGCGAGAATATTACTTATCGAATGTTTCCTTTTGCTGACTTTTGAGCAGAACTGTTTCCTGCCTAAGAGGATCGAAATGGTCTTGACTGCTTGAAAAGTGTGGATGAGCCCTTGTTCTACAGCTTCTCCAGCATTATCTCATGTCTCTGCCTTCCTGAACTTGATTAGGTACAAATACGCGATCCACTGCTCACATAAATTACTGTGTCTTGCAACGGAGAAAGTCTCAGTGCTGTGGAGCGTGGCAGACACCCAAACAATGAGGTCATCTTGTGACATAAATGGGGCTGTCTGCAACACTTGGAGGCAATTTTAGCCTTGTCACTTAACGAGCAGTTTGCATGCAATCTATCAGGACAAGAATAAAAAGATTTTTATATTTCATGTAACCACTTGAAGTGGGAAGCCACAAAAAAAAAAAAAAAAAAAAAAAAAAAAAAAAAAGATGAGAATGTATGCGAAAATGCCACATTTACAGGGATACACTTATGTATTATGGAATCCTTTTTGTCTAAATAAACACACCCAGCTCTTAAAGGAAATGGTACTTTTGTTATTTCTCTGACGAAACTAAGAAAAATTGAGCTTAAAAAAAAAATACTTCAGTATATCTATGTAGCTTTGATCCCTTAAGTCTCATTCCCTAGGTAAGTTGAGAATGCAAAATTGAGTGCACTCAAATTGAAACTGTACGTCATTTGATAAATCTCTGAACTTCTGGTAGTAGATGAATTGCTGATAAAATGGGTACAAAATATATGGTTTGATTTGCTTTCTCAAGTGGCCAAGCAAGCCTACCTGAACTGCTCCAAGCCATGGGGATAAAAGGTAAGAAAGACAATAAATGCATTTCAGTAGATTTTAAGCAATGTACTAAGAACAATTATTTCTGTATTAAATACGTTTAAGATGATAAATTAATCAAGTATGCTAACATGAGAGATTTTAGGTGACTTTGCTATGTTATCTGCTTTGTATTGAAGTCACATAAATCAATTTGTTTAACAATAGTTAAGCAGCAGCAGCAGATAGGTAGATAAGGAAAATGTTAGGACACACAACACAGTGCCTTCTGGTACCATTGAGAGTTGCTCAGCCTGACTTAAAGAGCTAAGGCAGAGACTAGAGGGACACATGCAGCTGCAATGAGATTTGCATCACTTCACCTATGAGAAAACAACCTGATGATTCAGGCCAGTGCAATAACATCCCCTGCTGATTTGTCCTTTATATTGATACCTCCATTTTTGTCACCATTTGAATTCTGCCACAGTGGGAAGCTTCTCATGGTGTGTATTATTCTTATGCTAGCCTTGATTAGAAAACATCTGCCTCCTTAGTTTTTACAATCAATAACTTAATTTTAAAGCTAAGAAGCATTTTTGATTATTTTTGAACAAAGCCAAAACCTGTGAGTATGTGAGCAGCAACAACCACAGGAGAAAGAGCTAATTTTTTTTTCTCATCCAGAGCCTTATTCAGTATTATTTTTCTCTTTCACATCCCTGTGCTGCTCAAAATGCCAGTTTATGGCACAGGTCATAGGGCTTATGAACACACTTTCCTTCAGAGCCTGGTGTACACAATCCTGAAGCCCTCAGACAATTACAGTAAAAAATAGAAGCATCAACTGCAATCTATTCACACAGTGTGATACTGTTACTGCTGAGGTTTTAATTTGTCCTGAGACTGTACGTATCAGCACTTTTTCAAAATTACATTAAAAAACGATAGTTTGTTCAGTCTAAAATCCAGGCTTACTAGGCACTGAAATCATTGTGGTTCCCAAGCTCACTGACAAAGGACTTGGGATTTTACGATCCAAGAGTTAAGAGGTTAAGGATGTCCTCTGCAGGCAGCACTCCCACTCCCAGCAGCAGGCAGCATCAGAGTCAGCCTACAGGACTTTATATGAGGATATGAGGGAGGAGAACTGGGATGGAAATCGGTGGAAGCAAGGGTTGAAAATCCTTCCTTTCTCTTTACTGTCTTGTCTGAGTTAAGTTTTTCAAAGCTATCTCCTGTTCTCTTCAAAATCAGTGGGGATTTTACTTTACCTACACAGACAGTTTGAAATGACATCCATTCAAAACTATGGAAAATGCCAATTTACACAAATTTGCATCAAGCTGCACCTTCACATTTTCCTTTAATAAAAGAATCCCTTTTCTGCTGAAGCTAGACAAAGTTTATCAACCAAACTGAAAAATCAAGCTCCAAATGAGCCACCACAGAGTACAATTTAATAAACAAGTTAATAATTGTAATTCTAAGCAGGATCTGGAGAAATGCCCATCATGGAATACAGAAGAACAAAAACTGAACAAAGCTATACCGTTGATTTTTTTCAAGGTTTTTTTTTTTTTTTTTTTTTTTTTTTTTTTTTTTTTTGAGACTCTCATCTTTTATTGTGATTTTCAAACAGGTTTACAGAATTATACTGAGAGCTTCCTTGGGTTGATATTTCACTGAGCAGTATTGGGCAGTCTCTTTTCTGATACAACTTGACTACTGCAGTAAGGTTTCTAAGGCCTTGCATTGCTAACAGAGACATTTTAAAATTCTCTCTCTTAAAATTCTCTCTCTCTTAAAATTTACACATCATATGAGACCTTGCTTAAATGATGTGTAAAAGTCAAAGATGACATCATTTAAAAAAATCATTTAAAGCATCATTTAAACCAAAGAACATATTGGAAAAAAAAAAAAAAAAGAAAAAAAAAACCACCAAAACTCAGGAGCTGCCTTAAATTACTTTCAAATATTAAAAATAACCAGTATTACTATACCCTTACCTCCAGCTAACAGCTTCAAAATGTTTGACACAACCTTGTAAGCATTTTCTTACAGTGGTGATAAAGTTTAAATTCTGCTAATCATTGCAGCTGACCTGCCTCATGGCAATCCTAGCACAGAGAGAACTAAATAAAGTGCAGAACAATCTACTACTCATCATGCCTATTTCTTAGTTACCTACAAAATAAGTCAAAGCTTTAAGAAAGATAGCATTCTAAATTAGAAAGACCGTAGATCAATATACCAAATCCTCTTTCAGACTCTGGCCAATATCTGATATTGCAGGATGAAGAAAAAGCCCTGTTCTTAACTATCCACCTATTTATCGCTTACTGCATGAGAACAAAGAAATTCTTTTAGACCTTTGCTGGCAATCTGCTTAGTCTTTGATGCATAAGATTTAAATAGCCTTATTTTTATCTTACAATTTTAATAGAAGGTAATTAGATTTATAAAAAAATTCAACCATACTGTTTGATAGGTGGAAAGAAACAATCTTTGTATAATCCCGTTATTCTGAAATCACAGGATAACTGACTCCAAGATCTACAATTGTGGAACAGAAAGCATTATATTATATTGATGAATGATGTCCAGGATGTGCACCATATGGTGTTCAATGACAAACTGAAGTTGGAAATAAAACAGAAAGGAATACAATGACTCTTGATCTGTGATGCTTCTGTAACGTTTAACAGAATAGAATGGCAAAGAATGAATATTCCACTATCTTATTAAATATGTTTTAAAATTATTAAGATTTTAAGTCAAGTTTATTTGTTCATTTTAGTCAAAATCCCGAGCCTATGGAAATTAACAGCAAAATAACTGTTTCCTTTGCTGTGATTACAATTTAACCCATTTCTGTAATGATTTAATAATTGAAGCTTTTGATAGTACAAGAAAACTTCAACAGTGCCATCTTTTAAAATTACATGTCTTTGACTCTTCTCAGAGCAGCTTTGACTACTGATAGCATACAGGCTTCATATATATCCAAGCAGCTAAACAGTAAAGCTGATCAGATGCCTTCGGAGATCAGAGAAAGGTCTCTGAAATATTCTGATAATCAGTACTTTGATAATCACTGCTTCTCCGCAAGAACACTACACTTTCTAGAACAAAATTAAGGCTTGCTAGAAATAAGAAATTTCTTTTTTTTATATATCTTTAGTATTGGTAAGTTTAGATAACACTACAATATATGCGAGGTAGCCACAGTGATGTGATCCCGAACGCACCCCCATATCTATCTTTGTCATCTTACACAGCCATAAATATGAAATAAAACCTTTCTTGATCTTTTAGAAACCTTGTTCTAAGACAGTTCTCCTGCAATGATACAGAAGCTTGTGAGTTTACTTCTATTGATGTTTAAATAAATGCTCATATGTGGTGTTACTATAACTCATTTACCCTTATCATGTTCTTTCCTTAAAGTTTATTAGCTCCATTTGTTATGTCACTTTTAAAATTAGATTGGGAGATATCTGGGGAAGGAATCATTAGCAGGTTGCAATCAGAGCTCTTAATTATGATCCTACTGGAGGGTGCTGAGGAAGCTGTAGCTGAGTGAACAGATGTACTCATTTTTAATAGGGGAAGTTATGTCATAGTAAATTACTGCTCACTTTTCCAGAAGATGGGCCAATTGAAGGACATGCAGTTAAAAGCGGTAACAGAACTGAAACTGAAAAGGCATGACAGATCTGACATAGTAAGCACAGACACTTAATGCTGCTGCTCAGACTGTGCACGCTGCAGCAGAATGCAGATGGGCTCAAGACTGCTTCCATTGGTTGCCAGTAAAGCATCAGAAAACAGTTTCTGGAGAAAGATAAACAAGATGCTAACAGGAAATGGTACAAGAGTATGAAAGGGTTCACTGCCTGGCAATGATAAAGAATAACAGTGGTCTTTTCTGGGACAAAATAATTTCCCAACAGAGGTACTAAATGGCCTAAAAAGCCTAATTTCTGCTTCCTAGGAGCAAAATTCTGCCATGGCTTAATGGAAGACTGACAGAAAAGATATAGAAGCTAATTAAGAGCTTACTAAGTGAAGCAGGAAGCTTACTATGACAACAGGTCCTAGGTCTGCTGGTCCTGAATATATGCATACAACTCGATCCTATCTGGTCTAAGTCTCCACATAAAGCAATGGAAAATAAAAAAAGAGCAATCCAAAACTGCAGACAAATGCTATATATCTGCATTCAGCAGACACATGCACGGTCATGGAGATAAAGGTGTGAGAGCACAGCACTTCTCAGCATTCAGTTGCTTGCAGTGGACAAAGAAGATGCCAAGGCAGAACAGAAAAGCTGGGGCAGATGGAGTGATAATTTCTCTGCACATTCTGCCAGCCTTCACCAATTGCCTCCTAGGGTCTATCTGAGCCAGAATTACCTTCCACAAATTCACTAAAATTAAAGATTTTTCTTCTGTAAGAACTCACTGAACTCATGTGAACTTTTAGCCTCTACAGTATCTTGTGGCAAGGACTTTTGCTGTGTTACCATGTACTCAGAGAAGTTCCATGCTATCCTCCTTGTTTTGAACCTGTGGAGTCATATTTTTAGTACATGCCCTTATTATTCCAAGGAAACAGTACCACTCAGGATTTTCCAGGAGACAGTCAAGCATGACTGGTCAGTGAGCAAATGCTATGAGCAGAAAGTCATACAACAGAATCACAGAATCACAGAATCACAGAATGACCTGGGTTGGAGGGGACCTCAAGGATCATGTAGTTCCAACCCCCCTGCCTAGCAGGGCCACCAAACAACACTCATGTTCATTTGTATTGGCAAGTGAGAAAGGCCAAAGAATGCAAGTCAGTCCCGTGTCACTCACAGAATCATAGAATCTTTTGAGGTGAAAGGAACCCTTAAAAGTCATCTAGTCCAACTCCCCTGCAATGAACAGGGACCCTACAGCTAGGTCAGGTTGCTCAGAGCCCCATCCAGCCTGAGCTTGAGTGTCTCCAAGGATGTGGAACATGCAGCACATCTGCCTTTCTCCACCTTACCCATCCCTCCAGTACTACCCTAGCAGACCCTTCATGCTCTAGTACAGCTCCAGGATATGTCACATATACCTTCAGAGTCATGCTGTAACAGCTTCATTCTGTTGGCTGCAACTCAGTCCTTGCATTCTATCAGACACTTATAATTAACAGACACACAGAAAAATAATTTTGCATGGTCTTGTATATGTACTTAGGTAGTCCACTTAGGGACCAGAGGAGACTGATAGCCAAGTTTAATATCTCTAGGCTAGGCACAGCCAGTCTTCATCTCTCAGCTTAAGGCCCAGAGAACGGTCCATAGGCCTAATTCAACAATGCAGCACAGGCATAGCCTGAGGTTATCTCTATATAAATGCGTCACAAAGGGCGAGGGCCCATATCATAAACTGTTTACATCATCCTTGGCATGATTTTGTCTTGGGTCAGTGAATACTTACTCAAATTGAAGCTTGAATGTAGGTTGGGGACTATCAAAGGTCACATTCTATTCTCAATAGGCCTTATGGATAGGAATAAACAATAGGGTGTCCTAACTCCATAACATTTGGTGATAGCTAATCTTATTAACCTAGAATTGTCACTCTGCTTTTATTTACTACTATATATAAATGCTGGTTGTGATTAGCAAAGAAGGAAAACTTGCACAAATAGTACTGTACAAGTTTATGTAGCTTTCTGGACACTATCTGCAATACAGCATGTCTGGATCCATTGGCCAAGCCCAAAAACATATGCTGGCATCCAAAGAGGTAAGATATGGTGAGCTTACTCTCTCTCTTTAGCTTGTTCCTATAAAGCTTGTTAGCTTATCATTTTGCTACTAAGAACTCACCTTTGATCTAACTTCTGATAGACTTTTAAAAAGCCACCACACACATCCCTGAAAACAGTTGACTTGGTGAAAAACTTTAGAATCAGGAATGTTTCTGGTCACTCATACAAGGAGCTATAAAATTGAAGCAAATTACCAAAGCATCAAGAGTGTTCTTAGGTCTGTATATAAAAATGAAGTTAAGGATAGGACAGCAAAAATAACCCTGGTACATTATTCTGACAATGTGGCTCCACAAGATTTTAAATTGATTGAAGGTGGTACAAACATGATCTTGGCAAATCCTTACACAAAGCTGACTACAGCACAAATTCCAAGGATATAAACTGATAAAGAAATGGTTATAGTTATTGCCCATTTAGTTCACTAAACCAGCTTTTCATTGAGTTGGATAAGCACAGTGACAACAAAGGGTAAAGAGCAGAATGCTGGAGGGATAGGGAGCAGAGAAAAGAAAGTACAGCAGCCACAATTTAGATAATTTAAAAATGTTATGGAGTGGTAGCCTATGCATATGCACCTTATTTTGTTTCTTCATCACAAAATACAGTGTTGTTCCATATACATGAAGCTAGAAAATAATCCATATCTTGCTGCATATCTTGTATTAATTGCTCTTCAAGGCCAGCACTTCCTAGTAGTTTAAGCTGCTTCTTCCTGGTGGCAGCCTCCTGAGGCACAGTAAAACAAGAGAACAGATTTGTCATGAATATAGCAAATTATTTATACGAGCTCAGTTCTACTTGTACTTACACTTCAGATGAAAAAAAAGAGAATCTTTAAACAATTCTTTATTTCAGTGTAAAGAACTGTACGTTCAGACTGACACCTGGAGAACAGAAAGTACAAAAAGCGATAATGAGAACTAATGCAAAATATTTACTTAAACGACTATGCCTAATGACAGAAGTTATCCTTTTTTTTCCCCACTGTTAATTTCAACAGCATAGCAATCTTCTCCACAAGGTATGTCAGTGCTTGGTTTTGCATTGAGTACTTTAAGAAAGCCCACTTATTTTAAAGTGAACTTGTTTAAGCTAGATAAGAGCAAGAAGAACCATCAGAAGAACTTATGACAGTTTTCTTTTTGTCAAGTAATACAAAAAGCAGCAGTTCTGTCACTATAGACTTGTAATATCAGACAATAGGAACTCAGTCATTTAATCTCAGCCAGTATAGCTTTTCATCATGAAGAGCTCTGGGACTGTGGTTTGTTCCAGTTCACATCAATAGCAATACAGCTGTCTGAAGACACATCAATACTAATAGCTGCTCACAGTGCCTATTGCTCTGTGGTAATTTTCCAAGATCACAGTTATGCGATATTGTTGTGTGTACATCTACTGTAACTAAAAGCTGTGTGTCTCTGGTAAACATTTTCCAAATTACATTTCTATCCCAGATTTATCCTGTAATTGCATACTGGACATTTAAAAATAAAAAAATGTGGAGTGTAACATGATGTAGTATTTTAAAAATTACATTTATGTTTATAAGTGAAAAATGTTCATTGAGATTATGAAAATGTGCTGCTTGTCAGAAAAAAATGTGAGTGTTTTTGGTCATATACTCTTTGCTACCTTTCATCTGGATTACAGAGAACTGTTCCCATCTCAATAAGCTGATTCTACCTCAGTATGTAGAAACAGGGGGCTGGCCTCAGATCAAAACCTGAAAGATCAGCAATCTTTACTGAAATTAACATCAAACTTAGAGATTAAAGCTCTAGTGAAAATGAAGAGTCCCAGAAGAAAACCAAGAAATTCAAATGCTTCTATACGCTTGTTGAGCCAACACAAATGTAATTATTCTACAAGTGAAAGACAAATTAGGAGATGTGAGAAAGATCACTGTGGCCCCAGAAAAAAACAAGATCCTACAAAGATAATAATTAGATAGGAACAGTAAAATTTTATAGGACATGAAATTATGGTAGTCAAGCTCTGAAATATTAGTTAGTTCATAAAACATAGTTCATGCTATAAAACCTTCAAGTTTCAGTAAATGTATACAAACCACAACTAGAGACAAACAGTATGTTCTGCCCATTGCACGGCAGAAAACAACAGATTATGAGAACTTTTTCCCTAGCAATACAACAGGAATTTCATTTTAATATCCCACGATTATTACCATAATTGGAAATACATTAATATGTGTTTAGAGGTTTCTGGATTTCTTTTACAAACTTTCTATAACTTCAGAGGAACTGGACCACTTATTATCTTGGTGAAAGTTAAAGAAATCAAGAAAACACCTATTATGTGGGCTACATTATTTAGAATGCATTATTTTTGGTGATTTTTTCATCAAAATGCAACTCCAGCCAATTAAAAAAAATCTAATTCAATTTCTGGTGGAAATGGAAGCAAATAATTCCACATCTCAAAATAATTCATAGCCCTTTGTCAACCATATACTTCCTTGCCCAGAAAGAGATAAAAAATATCAAATGTCAGCATCCTGGCAAAATTAATTCTTAATTAATGTCATGTACCAATATTTGTTTATATATTTAAGTATCTGACAACATGTTACTTTTCAAAGAGCTGCGTGATTAGCTTCTATACAGAGCTTATGTTTCTTATTTAGGATATACCCAGAAAAGAAGGTTGAATATTTCTTAATACATCGAGACTTTCAAAAGAACCGTCAATCCATATCTTCAGTTCTTAATAGATAGAGCTTCCTCTGCTCCAGCTCTTCCCTTACTGCAAAATACAGGCTGATGGAAACTGAAGAACACAGCTATATATATTTTAGTCAGTGACCTTGTAAATCTGAGGGAAAGATCTAAACTATGAATGATAATAACCTATGGTTTTTATAAAAAAAAATCTGTAGAAGATGAATATCTATTCAAAATAGCTGTAGTTCATCTGAAGAATGGATCTACAAGTCTGTATGTCCCCAAATAGATGTTTGAATTTATGTTCAGAATATTATAAAAACGTCATTTCTCCTCTTATGCTTTCTGCTATGAGTAACTGTGTTGCTGTAAATCTTGCTTAAATGTGTTTGACACATAGTTTGACAATTCCTAGTGGTAGAAGAAGAGGTCTTACGTTTGCACAGCTACACGTAATTGTGGCCACAGAGGCCACAAGAACAGCAAAGTGTATCTCATCTTTTAATTCTCCAGGCATGCAAGAGACTTACAAAGCTGAGAAGGGTCTGGTCCTTAGCAACAGGAATTGGAATATAGAGTACTGATTAAATCATTTTATGATATTGCTAAGTGTCCTGAGCGCAGTAAAATACAATGATTTTACTTTCTTTTTTTTTTTTAATAGACCTATTTCTTTTCACCCTACCTGTTCTTTAGTAAAATAACTTACATCATCTTTTTGAGGTAGAAAGATGTAGAAAATCTTTTGCAGTAATGACTGATGGACAAGATGTATCCTCCAATTAAATGTTATCTCTGTAGCCTTTTCCATAATGCTCCTTCTGTATCTTCTTGTGCCTTTTTAGCTTGCCTAATCCTTGCATAGATAAATTCTGTGCTGTATTTCTTACATTACCCTTCCAGAGTATGTACAGGATTGTAAGATAACCTATTAGACTGTTGAAGAACTTGGATTTTTTCATTTTACATCCTATAAAGAAGCAGCTTCTTCAGTGCTGCCAGTCTATATGGAATATTTGGTATTTTAGATTTTTTTTGGCTATCACCTTTAGTGTTTTTCTTTCCAATGTCACATTCAATCTGCATGACATCAGCATGTCACCAACAGAACAGATGTCACTTTATTGCAGTCTTTTTCTTCCTTTTTTTTTTTTTTTTTTTTTCATTCTAATTAGTGATCTACTCTTTCTTGATATGCTACAATTTACTTGCAGCAATATAGGCACTCTGATGGGGACAGGGTGATATAACCGAGAGTGACAGCCAACAGAGTGGCAATAATCTACTAAAATATTTGAAACTGAAAAGAAAATTTATCTCAGTCAAGTAAGCAGCCTGAAGGATCAAAGGATGCCAGACAGTCTTGTCAGAAAAACAGAAGTTGTTGTACAACAAAATGGTACTTGTTAATAGCTACTTGGATTGCTAGAAGCAATCACACTGTAATGACTGAGGAGGTCAGTGTAAGAACGCTCTGATTTCTTTTAACGTTGCATTAACAATCAGTTTAAAATTGGTTAAAATGTATGTATATATTTAAACACCGGGCCCAGATCTTTTACTTCAATTTGGTACAGGATGGGGCTTCTTTCAGAGTGCCTGACATGGTGTCACATTCTAATAACATGGCTGCTTGTAGTAGGGGGCTCAGAATGCCATATGTAATTAAAATCTCTATTTTGAGATACATTCTCTAGTTTATTCATGCAGAGAAGTCATTTTACCTCTTGAACTTTCTGCTGGACTGAACAAAATGAGTGAAAATGTATTATTGCAGTCCTTACATTTGAGTGAATTGTGGCTGCAACTGAAATTACCACAATCTCCTGTATCCTTCATGTTAATTTATTTGTAATGCACATGGTCAAACCATTCCATTTTGGATATTTACTTCTTTTTGTTTAGATTTATAGTGAACTTGAAAAATTAATGAAGTGGAAAATCAAAGCTTTCTAGGGCACTTTAATCTGATAAAAAATACCACAACTGCAATGCTTCATGCAGACCCAGGTTTTAAAATGGTAAGATATTTACTTAGCAAAACAATTTTGTTCATCTGGTTAATTACTTTGTAAGGCAAGGAACAATTTAACTGAAAACATAAGTGTAAGCCCATACATTACTGAGGCAGCACACATTTACCAACATTTTGTCCTTGGAAAAACAAGAGATCCTAAGGAAATTTAATGACCTAACAGTAAAAAGAGCTTAGGGCTTTTAAGGGCTGTTAGATTTCTTCAGTTCTGCTCGATCTCATTGGGAGCTGAAAGTATCAAAAGCCTCCTGGGTGGCGTCCTACCTGTTTAAGCTTGACCTCATTCAAAAAAGATTTGGTTTTGCTGATACTTTCAAAAGCCTGGAGTCTGACAAAGCACTTGCGAGAAGGTGGAAGGCGTTCGTAAACACAAAGTACCTCTGGGGGCTGGAAACACTCAGAGGGTTATTATAAGGAGTTCTGTCAGAGATTGCAATTAAGTCTAGCACGACACTGAGAGACAAAAGAGTAGCACATCACTCAGAAATTATTAAAAGTCAGGTAAATGAACAGTGGATCTGAAAAAGCTTGTAAAGGCGAGTCATAAATGTGACTAACCAAAGAGAACAACAAAGGAAAATAAGCACTCATGGACAAATTTAGAGATTACTCTGAGAAACAGATGGTAGAGAAGAGCCACGTGAGAAACTGTAGACCGCAAAATGTAAATTTAGAAAGCAGCAGAGGAACAGGTCATGCTGTGGTGGTGGGCAGAGCAAAGGGATTCAAAGGTACACACAGCCTGATGCTTCTGCAGGCACAATCACATATAAGGACGATGCTGGCCAAGCAGTACAAGGTGAATTTGCTAATCCAAGGCCATCTGCAAATAAAACTAATTTGCAAGCATCTAGGAGAGTACGTAACACGGCTTTTCCAAAGAAATCAGCCGTGGTTCTTGTTGATGTGCTCTCTTTGCCCCCACTAGATTGATGCGACCTTTAGGAGTAACATGAATGTCTGGGAAAACAAAGCTATTACCTACATTATGGCTTTCTGACTGAGAATAAATGTGAGCACAGAGCTGATAAAATTGGAAGTCACATGAACTCTTAGTCATATATAAATATATATATATATTTCTTTTTTTCCCAAAAATGATCTATAGCATTATGCTGACACATTTTAGCAGGGCAGGCTGAGGGGAGGCCTGACGGCGGCTGCAGCTCCTCACAGGGAGCGGAGGGCAGCGCTGAGCTCTGCTCTGTGTGACAGCGACAGGGCCCGAGGGAACGGCATGGAGCTGCGGCAGGGGAGGGCAGCTGGGGTGAGGGAAAGGGTCTGCGCTAGAGGGCGGTGAGCATGGGACAGCCTGCTGTGGGCACGGGCACGAGTGTCGGAGCTCAAGGAGCGCTTGGACAGCACTCTCAGACATCGGGATTGGTTGTTGGATGGTGGTGTGGAGCCAGGGGTTGGACTCGCGGGGGGGTGGGAGGTGGGGAGGGACAGGAGAGGAAAGCGCTGCCCGCCGCGCTATGTCCCTCGGCGGCCGCCGTAGCCGCCGCTCCTCCCACCGGTAGCAGCCGGGGCTGCGCGGGGCGGTGGAACGGCGCGCTTTTCAACCGCCATGAGCCTGTGGGTGGACAAGTACCGGCCCAGCGCCCTCAGCCGCCTGGACTTCCACCGCGAGCAGGCGGCGCAGCTCCGCAGCCTGGTGAGGGGCCCGGCCGTGGCCTTCAGGACCCCGTTGTGCGGGTTGGCCCTGCAGGGGTCGTGGCAAGGGGGGGGGGGGGGGAACGACGTGCCGGCGGATTGGCGTTGCCCGTGTTGTACGTGGAGGGGTCGGTGCTTTTGAGAGCAGGGCTTGTCTTCTTCAGCTGACGTCAGGCGGAGGTCTGAAGCGAGCCTCGATGAAACCTGGGGCTGTGAAGTTGTGAGGGTTCAGGGAGACAGTCGAGGTCAGGCTGGAGCGGCTCTGAGCACCTGAGGGAGCTGAGTGCGTGTATATATTACACCTCTAAGCTTTGCCTTCTTCCTTTTCCCTCCTTGCCCCCTCCTTGAAAGCCTTCAAGGCCAGGCTGGGTGCGGCTGTGAGCAACCTTGTCTAGAGGGAGGTGTCCATGCCTATAGCAGGGGGTTGGAACTAGATGATCTTAAAGGTCCCTTCCACCCCAAACCGTTCTGTGATTCTGTGTTTATTGTGGTAATGGCAGCAAGCTGTGTCAGGGGAGGTTCAGATTGGATGTTAGGAAAATATTCTCAGAATGAATGGTGAGGTATTGGCTCAGGGAAGTGGTGGAGTCACCCTCCCTGAGGTGTTACAAGAACCGTGTGAGTGTGGCACTGAGGGCCGTAGTTTAGTGTGCGTGGTGGTGGTGGGCTGGTGGTTGGACTGAGTGAATTTAGATGATGATCAAAATGATCATCAGGATGTTCTTGACCTTTTCCAACTGTTATGAATCTAGATTCCTTTTTTTTGTTGTTTTTTTTTTTGTTGTTGTTTTTGAGGTTTATAGGTAAATGAAGCTATACATTGTCTTGATGGGAAATTTCAGAGAAAATATTAATGCAGGAAAGGAGTTAAGTTCTTAATTTACATAATGAGTTAGGACTGAGTTGTACAAGAAAAAACATGTAATGTGAACTTGTCTGACAATGCACTGTGTGATAATTCTGTTTACAAGGGCAGGTAGTGATAGGACAAAGGGGAATAATTTTAAACTGAGACAGGAGAGGTTTAGGTTAGATATTAGGAGGAATTTTTTCACACAGAGGGCATTGGAACAGGTTGCCCAAGGAGGCTGTGGATGCCCCATCCCTGGAGGCATTCAAGGCCAGGCTGGATGTGGCTCTGGGCAGCCTGGTCTGGTGGTTGGTGACCCTGCACATAACAGGGGGTTGAAACTAGATGATCATTGTGGTCCTCTTCAACCCAGCCCAATCTATGTTTCTATGAATGCATAAACAAATGTTCTCTTGCAACTTAAGGAAAATACTGTTGAAACTAATTGATCTTATTGCTTTGTGTTCAGGTTCAGTGTGGTGACTTCCCTCATCTGTTGGTGTATGGGCCATCAGGAGCTGGGAAGAAGACAAGGATAATGTGCCTGTTAAGAGAATTATATGGTGCAGGTGTGGAGAAACTGAGGATTGAGCATCAGAGTATAACGGTAGAAAAAATAACTTTCCTCTCCTGCTAAGCACTGTAGACATTTGTATACTGACATGTTTCTTTTGTGAGACCTTTATATGAGTTTTTATATATATGTATTTATTTTTTCTGTACTCAGTATCTTTTACCTCATTTATGCGATTAGTGATGCTGGTTTTGTTACTTGAATAGATAACTTTTACCATTGTTAATGGATATTCTTGTTCCTTAGGTGTTTGTGGATGGGTTTGATTTGTTTTTATTTCTTATACCAGTTTGAGCAATAACATATATAATAGACTAGTAGAGAATTTCAATTTTCTGTAAAGGTAACCCTTAATTTTAAATTAAGCACTGCTTTTCTCATACATGCAATTTATAACTTCTGTTCTCATTCCCATAATGACAATTTCAGCATTAATTAGTTTAAGCTGTTGTGGGTTTTTTTGATCTACCTTGGTCTTAGGCATTTAATACAACCTTCCAGTAGTAACTATTTATCTACTCAAAATTCTTATTATGGAAAACTTAACTGGCAAGGAATTACCAAATCCTATTTATAGGTTGTTGTGAAGAAAAAAACAATAGTGGAACAAATATAATACCTGGATGATGCAGTAATAGGAGCTGTATGTTGCTATAATTACTGTTCTACAGGCTGAATGATGCATCAGTGCTCCTTTTCTCCTTTACCTCCTTCTGGGATAGGAGATGCATTGGAGCAGTGTCTTAGTGTTCGTTTGATCTGAGATGTAACAACTTATAATCTGCAAGGTTTCTTTTATTGAAGAGTTCTTCAGATACTAATTTATTATGGTTACTTTCTACATAGGCACCTTCTAAAAAGAAAATTGAAATTAGCACGATTGCAAGTAATTACCACCTTGAAGTTAACCCAAGGTAAGTGTACTCGAAAAAGAAGTCCCACATGCAATGTGATCACTGTCTTATATTTGAAGTGGTTTTGAGATGAGTATATAAGGGCCTGACTGCTCAATTTATTGCCTGAGCAAATCAGATAATGATTTGAAGTTTGGGTTGCAAATAAGGGCAGGGAAAGGAGTTTTAATTACTCAGCTCTGAGTGAGCAGAGAACTTGGATTTCTGTGTATTTAGCAGTAATGTTCTGCTTGCCTCGCCACATAAGTGTGCAGATAGTGAGGACTAGCTACCCAGGAACAATTCTTGTTTACCCATTTATGTTGCAACCAGAAACTGCTGTTTGAATCAGTGGTCCTAAGTCATTACTTCTGTCACAAACACAAAAATAAAGTGACTTGAAGCAAGGTTTACCCTGTAAGTCTTAAAATGGTATGGAGCAGGGAGGTGTATTTCCCCTTTTCTAAAAGAAAAACGGTAATAACAACAGAAATGCTCACAAAATACTGGGAGTCCTGTCATGAAGGAGGAAAGCTGTTGAGTTAAATAGCAGGAGCTATAATGCTGTCCTGTATGTCATCTTTGACAGTAGTGGAATTGCTGGTGACAGTTCAGTGGCCCAAAGTAATACTTAAATTTACCTGAAGCTCTTTAATGTTGCTTTAAATCACAGGACAGCAAATGTCTGTATGCAGCAGTAGGCTTTGGTTATGGTGGCTTTGTTTCCAGAGTTGAAATTCTAAGACTGTGTATCCTGAAGTAACTTCTAGCATTGTGCTAATTACTAAATGTTTTCTCATGTTGCTTTATGTTTTCCAAGCTGTTTTCATGTGTTCCTTTAAAAACTTGTGCTGCTGTTGGTCTCTGTATATTGATCAGTGGGTATCTGCTGGTGTTCACTTCAAATAAGTGAAGCTGAGGCTTTTGCTAATAAACTGTATACACAAGAATAAACAAAAATAAATGTTACTTTGGTGATGTGAGAGATGTCTTCTGATCTGTTTAACCAATTACTACAAATGCTTGTTACTTGTTAGAGTAACTTCAATTTGAAACATAGTAATAAATATGTATGTTACTTATATTAAAAAACAATCCTAAAATTGTGGAATTGCTGTATTGTATTATATACAATGACTGAGTTGTAAGAGTTAATGCATGGACTCTAAGCAATTGGACAGTTGCTGCATTTATGTCTGACTAGCCAGTGAACCTGTATGTGTTGTGTTCATGTTTATCAGTTTGGTCTGCAAATTTTGACTGAATTATAATACTGTGAAATTGCGTAGTGTATCCTTTGGAACGTGATAAATGGCTATCGGGGAAAGGAAATTAGCTTCTGGAAAAGGGTAGGATACTACAGACACTGAATTCATTATGGAACTTTACTAGACAGAGTCATTCTTTTTTCTCCAAAAGGAGACTGTCATCTTAATTCCGAAGCCTTGCCTGCTGGTTGCTTGAACAGTAGTTACTTGAGTAGTTATTTGAGCTGGATGCATTCAAGGTCAGGCTGGATGTGGCTCTGGGCAGCCTAGTCTGGTGGTTGGTGACCCTGCACATAGCAGGGGGGTTGAAATTAGATGATCTTTATTGTCCTTTTCAACCCAGGCCATTCTATAAAATAGATCCCCCTGAGTAACTGGGAAGTGAAAGAATAAGGAACAGTGAAAAGTATGTTTGTGGGTGAAGTTAACTTTTTGCATATTGTTTTCCTGGATTATTTGCTCTAGTTGCATAGTATCAGTGATAGTCTTTCAGTATGAAATTATGACCTGGGATTCTTTGTTAGTGCAGAAAGCACTTTAAATGCTAGGAAAGTATTTTAAAAACTTTTTCATTTCCAAAAGCTGGTACAACTCAGAGTAGAAGTAGATTGCGTAAACGTTGGAGTCTTTGCTTTTTCCCTCTGTAATTGCAGATAAGATTCTGAAAGAAACATCTCTAGGACTGAGTAGGCAAGGAGCCACCTGCTCCTTTGCAAGGAAAGGAAAGGTCTAGTTGAGTAGTGACTCAACTAGACAACTCAACAGGACAAACAAATGCTTTCTTCACTTGCTTGACAGTGAAATGTTGCAGAGCTGCTTCCTCTTTTCTTTGCTGCGTCAGTAATCTAGCTTGCAAGTCAGCCCCCGTGACTGTTGTGTCTAGCTGACCTAGATACAGCCTAGGGACTAAGAAAACTGCTCACTGCCACTGTGGGTGGTAGTATGGTGAAGAGCTAGGAAGATCACCTTTCTATTTCCTCATGTTTTCCTGACTTTGAGAGAAACAAGTTAACCACCTGTGCAATATCTGTCTTTCATTAGTAACTTCTTAGAACTTCAGAGTGCCTGCCATTCGAGTTTATGTTAGGCATGTAGTTTTAACGGAAAATGCAGTTAGATCAGTCCTTTGAGGTAGTCACCCTTCCCTGTGGTTAGACTTAATTTTTCTTGCTGTAATCATGGGCAAAAACTTTCACAGTAAATATCTGTCCAAACTGCATGTGATAAGACTTGATTTTTTTTATACCACAAAAAGTTTTTGTTTTGATGAGCTGATTAAAATCATCTGACAACAGTTTTGCCACTTTCCAAAACAGTGCAGCTAATCCAGCTGTGCCTTCACAAGCTCTGGGATTTTTATCACAGGAAGGTAACTTCTATAAAATATGTTTTGAGGTTAATTCTAACCTTGATATCTTCTGAAATATTTTGTCATTGTTGATCATAAGACCGTGGTTTTCATATGCTGTATAAAGTTGTTGTTCTAAAAGTTCTGTTTGAACTCTTAACTTAGTGATGCTGGAAATAATGACCGTGTAGTGATTCAGGAACTCTTGAAGACAGTAGCACAATCCCAGCAACTTGAAACAAGTACTCAACGAGACTTTAAAGGTGAGTAAAAGCAGTTAAACCTAGTCCAAATATTAATTAAACTTTTTAAAAAGATTTCAGGTGATTGTTTTGTGTGTACATGTGTCTTGTATGTGAATACAAGTAAACCTTTGTCAAGTTAACCAAGTTGGTGCTTTTCTTTTTCTGTGGAAAGTTTGTGGTTGAATACTCAATATGAGGTTGTATCTTGTGTTGGTTTCTTAGAAAGACTGGATGTAGCTGAATGACAGTGGCTGGGCAAATGGAATTAGGATTCCCACTGTTTTCTTTCAAGTCTACCACTTAAATGCACTGTAACTCAATTTGGTGATCTACATTAGTTATTGATGCTTAATATTAAATTGAGGGGCAGGAAAGCATTAAACTGAAACAAAGGAGGTTTAAGTTAGATATTAGGAGGAAGTTTTTCACACAGAGGGTGGTGACACATTGGAACAGGTCGCCCAAGGAGGTTGTGGATGCCCCATCCCTGGAGGCATTCAAGGCCAGGCTGGATGTGGCTCTGGGCAGCCTGGTCTGGTGCTTGGCGACCCTGCACACAGCAGGAGGGTTGAAACTTAATGATCATTGTGGTCCTTTTCAACCCAGGCCATTCTATGATTCTGTGATTATGTAAATGGTGCTGTGTTGAGTTAGTTGCTTATTTGGAGGATGAGGTGCCTTGAGCTGCATTGAGCAGAAGGTTCATAAGCATTTTATCTGCAATGTACAGCAGGATTCTGAGTAAGAAAATAAAGATGGCTTTCATTGAGTTTAAGACACTTGTTTCTACAACTGATTTATTTTTCCTGTTGTAAACTAAATTAAGAGCAAAACCAGAACTATATAACAAGAAATTGAAGGAAAGAGGAAATCTTGAGAAGAAAATAATTGACAATGGTCTTGAACTTTGATGTTTTTTGTCTCACTTATGTTACTATTCTTGGTCACACCATGTTATGTCGAAATAGCTGGTAAATTGTCTGGTCTCAGGCCCCATATGTCTCCAGAGAAGACATAGGAGAAGAGTACAGGATTGACTAATTCCTCCAGGCTGTTCTCAGGGGTCTATGAGTTGCCTGCCTATGGAGGAACCTGCAGAAAGTAGCTACAAGAGTTAGTAGCTTCATATCAGGTATCTCCTGATTGTTGCAAAGTATTTTTGAAATGTTTTTCTCTTCCCTTGAAATACCATGAAATGTCCTGCAACTACTATAACACAACAGTTTTTTGTCACTTCTTTGCTAAGATAAAACATCAGCTTTAAATATAAAATATAATGGGGGGAGTCTTCAGGAAATGTGTGCTTTTTTGATATGACCTTATGCCATAAATGCTTTTTGTGTTTCTCACATGGAATTCCTTTAAAAAGTTATTGTACTTGTTATCAGGGTGAAAGCTTCCACACCTACCTGAATTACTTCTTGGCACTGAAGTGTTGCAGTCCTGCTCTGAAGAAAATTCTATAATGTGGGTATAGAGTATGAGGGAGGAGCAGATTACACAGTCAAAAAAGCACACAGATTGTCTTAATATTGCTTTGGCTTCCTGTCTGTGGAACTGTGGTACCTCTCTGCTGCTTGTGTGATTCATTTTAGCATTATCACTTTAACATAAAAGTACACCTTTTATTAAGGAGTTCAGTATGCTTCTTTTTACTTTTTCAGTGGTGCTGTTAACAGAAGTCGACAAGCTCACTAAAGATGCCCAGCATGCTTTGCGAAGAACAATGGAGAAGTACATGGCAACCTGCAGACTTATCCTGTGCTGCAACTCCATATCAAAAATTATAGGACCTATTCAAAGCAGATGCCTGACTGTACGAGTGCCTGCTCCCAGCATTGAAGATGTACGTTGAAACAGAAGCAGAAATCAATCCTTTAAAACTTCTTACCAGATAAGTTCTTGTTGTGGGCTTAGGTAATATTTTATTTCTACAAAGTAACCTAGTATTTAGTGGTGGGTGACTTGTCAAGCATGTTTCATGATAGCTCAGTCCATCTCTGCTTTAGAAATATTTCAAGTAGGTGAATCTGTAGGTGCTAAACTGTTTGCTGAATGTCCCATCTAGATCTGCCATGTGTTGTCCAGTGTGTGTAAGAAAGAGGGCCTGACTCTTCCTCAGGAACTGGCTCAAAGGCTTGCAGAGAAATCTGGCAGGAATCTTCGGAAAGCACTGCTTATGTGTGAGTCTTGCAGAGTGCAACAGTAAGTGGCTCCTAATAATTAATTTAAGCTATGCTTTTAGGCATATGAATCAACTTTGTGTATCATTGTTAGACCAGACGACAAAGTTTGCTTTATTACCTTCAATGTAGGTATCCTTTCAGTGCTGATCAAGACATTCCTGAGATGGACTGGGAAATTTATCTGAGAGAAACTGCAAATGCTATTGTCAGTCAACAGACACCACAAAGGTAGATGAATATACTCATAGCTACAAATTGCACTTGTTTGTTTACTTTATGCTGAATGCTAAAGATGCTGTGTTTTTTAAGTATTGCATTTCTTGTAATCTGTAATTTTCTGGCATTTCACTAGACTTTGTAATTTAGTAGATAAATATACAAGATTACAAACAGCCTGCATGAAACTGTAGTAAGTCTCTGCTATTTATGTATTATTAGTGACACTTGTTTTTGGAATGCTATATCCATTTCTAAGTGAATGCTGGAGTCTGCAGAAGTTGGCCAAAAATGCTCAGAGAACGGAGAACGTTACCTCTATGAAAAGAATTATATTTAGAGAGTGGGGAGGTACAGAAGGACTTGAAGAATAGCCCTTTTTCTGATTGTCATGGTAGGAAAGCTCATAAATAATAAATAAAGAGTAAATTATAGTAATCTTAAGCATCAGAGATGGATTGTCTTGAATGTTTGTGAGTTTTTAGGTCTCTTTTAACTCTATATTCAGTTCTTTTGTTAAATTGAAGTGATTTCTTTGCTTCGGTCTGATGCTGAACTTTCTCTGCATCTTCTGTGCAATCTGTTGCAGCTTTGTATTCAAAAGTGAGCATAAGCTTAGTTGAGTGCTATGCTTTTTATTTTTCAATATTTAAAGCTTTTGTTTCACCACCTCTATCATAACATGATTTTGTGATGTAACTTAATGTGAAATAATAAATCAGTGATTTCTTTTTCAAGAGCAGTGGGAGATGCCCTCTATATTAGTCCAACTAAGAATAGATGGAAAGTAGAATTAAAGGAGGAAAAGCCTGAGACAAATTCTGATAGCCTTGTAGCTTCAAAGTTAGCTGTAAATTACAAAAGCATGTAAATATGCTCATCATATCATCAATCATACTTTATTGTTTTGAACAAAAGGTGATATGTATTATTTGAGTTGAAACTATCCAAGATGCAATGCTTCTGGTTTTAGAATCTACAAGAAAAGAATCCTCTACCTGGGTTGCTTTCTTTTTTTCCTGCTCTGTGACATACTTCACAAGTAGTGAAAATGAAAATATCTTTGTGGATATGCATCTGATATTTCATGGTTTCTCCACAGACTTCTAGAGGTTCGTGGACGGCTCTATGAACTCCTAACACACTGCATTCCTCCTGAGATTATAATGAAGGTATTCTAGCTCTTAACTGTAGCATAGATATTACACTGATAATCTTAATTAAAAACAAATAAAAATAGAAATCAAAATCATCCAGATACTGAAGAAAACATTTGCTCTTTCCAAATGGATGTGAGTGACTTTATGATGCTTTTGTGTTTCTTTCTACTAAGTAAGCAAAATAGTCCAAGTTGTTGCTTCAAAGCACTGGCTGAAGACCTTGTTCCTGCACATGTAGATACATAACATTCAATTCTAATTATTCTGAGTAGATCTACTGGACTGTTATGTTCATAGCTGCATACATCTGGATCCTGATTGAGTTGTGTAGCTTTTGAGGGCAGGAAGATTCTGTTCTCTAACTTATAAATAAACCAGATGTTTTCCATCTCAGGCTTCCTTGTTCAGATATCTGAGTGATTTATTAAAACTTACTGTGTCCTTGATGGCAAAACTGAGTATAAAAAAAAAAATGGAGGACACACTTTGTCCACCTGAGAACTTCTATGCTGTGTTTCTGTATTGAAGCACAATGGACTAAATTTGATCAAGTTTGTTCTTTTTGGTAAAATGTTGTGAAATATTCAGAAGTCCTGAATTTCAATGAAGAAAACATAACTAGAGCAGCAGGTTTCTTGTCCAAAGAAACTAAATCCACAAAAGCCTCCCACTAAATGGGATGTGTATGTTCTTGTATTAGGGAGATGCTGGAAGAAAGCCTTCTTTACTCAGGGCTGAACAAACCCAGCTCCCACAGCCTGTCTTTATAGGGGAAGTGCTCCAGCCCTCTAATCTTTGTAAAACCTTATGTTGAGTAGGTTATTACTCTGTGACCAGTAACGTCATCAAGAATAGAAATAGGAAATGAGCAATTTTAGCCAACTTTATCTATAATTCTCATGGTCATGTGCCTGTATGAAAGTATATGTTGTAGTATTTGAAGATGATGTTAATTTATTCCATTTATTAATGCATAAGTAGTTAAATTATTTTTGTTTTCTCATCTAAGAGTATAATAGTAACCTGCTGCTTTGGTGTGAATTACCTATCCAGCAAGAATGCTGTGAAGAGACTCAGTTTCATAAATCTAGCTTCATTAGACACATGATGTCATAATGATTCTTGAACATTTTTTGTTAGATTTGTGAATGAGCTGGTGATTGTTGCTTGGCTATTTCTGGAAAACTGAGGTTATTCTCTTAACTAAAAATATAAAACTTTATTAAATATTGCCTTGCTTTTGCCTTTTAGGGCCTCCTGACAGAACTTCTGAATAACTGTGATGGACAACTGAAAGGAGAAGTTGCACAGATGGCAGCCTTCTATGAACACCGCTTGCAACTGGGCAGCAAAGCCATTTATCATCTTGAAGCATTTGTAGCAAAGTTTATGGCAATTTACAAGAAATTTATGGAGGATGGACTAGATGACATGATGTTCTAAGCCCAATACCTGTAGTTATATGCAGAATGTTGTGTCATATGTATGTATGCCATATTAGTTTTCTGCTGTCCATGTCTGTTGGCATGTGGGTCTAGTTCAAAGTCAAATATTTTATTTGATTATGGATATAAACCACAATGAACTAAAGAACAGTGTTAAGTTTTGGCAACCAGATGGATTGTTTAACAGCATCAGTAGATGTATGGAAAATACCTTGTGCTTTCAGAAAGGCAAAAGATTGCTTCTGAAGATGGATAAGATGGTAGTCTACTTGTAGTATTTGTAGTATTCTTACATTAAGAAGACAGAATGTGCTTCTTGGTTTTTTTTTAATTGTTCAGGTCCAGAACTGTTAGCAAGACGTATCCATGTTGTAAATTGCTGTTTGAACATGTATGTATATATTTTGCCTACTCGTATATCTCATTATGTCTGTGTATCTCATTTCTTTGTTTTAGCCACAATATTGTCAGTGATGTGGTGACACAATGTTTTCTGACTCACATTTGTAAGCAGTTGTGTTGAAATTAGATGAGTAATACTTTTGTCTTGCTTGTAAGTCAGTTGGACAGCATCAAACTTTGTTTAAAAGGAATGTGTCCATATAAATGAAGACCACATGCCAGCTGACAATTTCATGTTGTTTCCAACGTACATAACTGCTCAGGTAAAGATTATTCCTTTGACTCTTGTATAATCAGTGGTAAGGTTTCAAATTTTAACAAGTACATCTTCTTAAGAAGTGGAAGAAAAGAATGTGAACAAGTTAAATGCTGAATTAGTGTTTTATGCCATGTAGATGATTACCTTAAACCAGGTATATGAATTCATTTACTTTGATGTAAACTGTCTTTCAGAAAAGTGGGGCAATACTCCCTAGTGCAAGTCTTTGGGGAAACATCAAAGTAAAGGAAGCCATACCAATTTGTTCTGCAGGTCTTTCACATGTTATTCCTATGTACTGTGCGTTCCCTAGGACTGACTAAATTAATGTTGTCACTTTCACTTGTCTGATTTAGACAACTGCTAGATATGTGGAAAAAATATTATATAGAAATAAATTCCCAATTGCCTCTCCTCATTCATAGTCTCTAGAATCTTGAGCATTCATGTGTATTCTTATGTGTATACATACCTTCCTGTTCAGTGCTAATGTGCTTTATAGTGAACTGGTTTTGTGATTGAGGAAGTCTAGAGGATAGACTTTCTTTACTCTTGTGCCACAAATCTACGGTGTTGTGAGAATCCAGACTGACTGATGTAGATCCCCAGAAAACTCATTTTGTTAATTCTGAAATAAGTTGGCAGAATTAATAGTTGTGGAGACAAATGCTCAAATATTTTACAAGAGAGAGCACAGAACTGAGAAAGGGGGCCATAATTACAACATGTACTAATTGCCTGCTCTTTCAGGAGGCTAGTCTATACTCATTTTCAAAACCAACCATGACTTGCTTATTGCCTACTGTAACTCGAGGAAGTCATGACAAGGCTAAGTGACACCACTTACGTATATATTTGCTTTTACTTCTAATCCATTGTCTGTGGAAAGAATGTGAAAGGGTATGAAAGGCATCATGACTTGGAAAACTTAGTGAACCTGCCTCCCTATTCCCATCCTGCTTTCTATGAGTTAAAGCAGTTTTCTGTTCTTCATCTTTTATCTATTACTGTGTTTTAAAATTGTATCAGCTGTGGTTTAATGTCCTGCTCTGTGAATCATTCTCATAAATTAAGCAGGATCAGTATTGACATGGAGAAGAGAGAGAAGATGTGTCAGTTGGAGACAGTGATTGTTGCTTCAAAGGACCTCACTTGCTCAATGCAGAAGTTTAACTGCATAACTGTGTGGCTGTGCTTCATCTAGTTGAGTGGTTTCATTTTTGTTGTGCTCTACCTCACCTGGGACGAGTAATCAAGGATGGGGAAGAAAAAGGGTAATGATCGATGATGGAGAAAATGGCTGATGCTGTTCCAGGATGCTGCTGTTTCTTTCTGTTGATCCTGCTTCTTCATGTGCTGTAGCCTGGAACACACAAACTTAAATATGCAGGCACAGAATCTCTTAAGTCTATACATGTCTCCTGCAGTGCCTGTATTCTTAAAAGAAGAAGTGTGTTTGTTTCCAGGACAACTAGTAAGTGGTAGAATTTTTCAACACAAAAATCTTTCAGTCCGTGTGCTTAGAGGTAGTCATCAAAGCAGAATAGCCTGAGTTGGAAGGGAAACACAAGGATATCAAATTCAACTTCTGGCTCCATGCAGCACCACCCAAAATCCAGACCCTACATCTGTGAGTGTTGTTCAAATGCTCCTTGAACTCCAGCAGGTTTGGCACTGCTGCCCTGCAGAGCCTGTGTATCAGCAAGTGGGGTTGATGGGATGGTATGAGCAGGTGGTTACCAGGAAAAAATGGAGACTTCTGCTGGTTTTTCCACTTATATAGTGCTATTACATGTAGCCTAATACATCTACCACAAAAGCAGAACCTTTGTGGGGTGAGGAAGCATCTTGGTGTGGGTATTTCTGCTTCCTGTATGTGTGTAAATGCACAACATTCTTCGTGACGATGTATGCTGAGCAGTGTGCACCTTCACACACCTAGCAGGAGAGGCAGTCAGAAAGACTTCTAAACACTGAATAGCACGGAACTTCTAGGTGACGTTTCTTCAGCTGATTTCACTTTTTGAGATCTGCTTAGAGTTGCTTCTGAGTTGCATGCTGAGAGGATTAGCCTTACTTTCATCCAGCATCACCTCCCGCTACTTCAAAATGAGAACTGAAAACTGCTCCTACTCAGGTGGGACTTAAACTCTGCACAGCCTAAGAGGTTGCACAGGAGTCAGCTTCATGCCAGCACAGAAAGTCAGAGGTGAAAGTTTTTTTATAAAAAAGATCAAGAAACCAAAGATGGTAACCACTTTAGTTAAACTTTCTCTGCTCTGCAAAGATCAGCTGCAAAAAGGCGAGTGGTACAGTCTGGCTTCTCTTTCCCATTTCTGAAATCTGAGTGTTAACTCCTGCAAGGAATATAATTGGGATTTTTTTTATAGGCATCCATGGTAAACAACATTGCTTTAGCATTAATCAGAATAAAAATATCATCTGTTTGGAAGACTGATTTTTAAAGTTTATTTTATTGAATAGATTCACATTAGCAAGGCAGACATGAGGAACGTTCCCTTCTTTACCAAAGAAGTGACCTGATTATTGCAGGTTAGAAGGTAAGATAGATAAGAGTTCATTATCACAAATTTCCCTATCAGTGCAGGGAATTCAAGATGATTACAGTTCATTGATATAAAATAATAACTGCAATTCGTCTTGTTGGAAAGAGCTCTGGTATGCCTGAGCAGTCTTTAATCCTTCTTGCTTAATGCTTTGTGCCTGCACTAACAATTAGTGCTGTATGAATTTATTGCATTGAATTTCAGTCAATGATCCGAAACAAAACCCAAATTGTAGCCCACTAAATAAAAGTTGTCTGAAGATGACAGTGAAATGTTCTTCTAGTTCTTGAAATCACATAATCACAGAATGGCCTAGGTTGAAAGGGATCCCAAAGACGGTGAATCTCCAACCCCCCCTGCCAGAGGCAGGGCCACCAACCTCCTACTAGACTCAGTGCTTCTTTATTTTTCATGTGGAGGGAAGGAAAGCGAGTATATAGGCATGCAAAAGAAATCAGCCTTTACTATCCATGTGCCCTGCAGACTAATCAGTAAATAGTATGTCATCCGAGTTACGTGTCAGGAATTGGTTTCACTTTGCAACATGATAAAGATTAAGGAGTTTGCCATTAACTTCAATATGTTGAAGAATTGACTCAGGTTTGTGTGGCTTTTTTTTTTTTTTTTTTTTTTTTTTCTGACATTAAAATTGAAATCATTTTCTGTCCAAACTAATTAGGACAACCAAGCCTAACACATTTGGTATATATATATATTTAAAGCAGTGGATGATTTTCTTATCTGAAAAATGAGCCAATTAGCTATTAAGCATCCTTATAGCAGATTTTCTTCTATGTTTGTGTACAGTGTGTGTTGAACTTCTGAAAGGAATGATCTACTCTGTTTCAGAATCTCTCGAGCAAGAAAAAAATTGTATTAATTACTTGAGTTTTAGATAGTATTTCAGTGGGGATGGGTTTGGATCCTCTCAAGAATGAGTCAGACATAAGATAACACAAGTGAAAGAAGGCTGAAGGTCTTAACTACTGCTTTTGTTGTCCAAATCAAACTGACACCACTGGCCCGTGTGTGTTTCTCTGTGTGGAGGTGCTGAAACACCCCCCAATCCCTGCCCTAAAACACAGCATCTTCAGGTATCCCCAGTATTTATCCTCCTCCCCAGAGCTCCAGGCCGCTGCACGTGAACAAAGCTCGCTGTTTTACATCCAGCAGTGTCAGGGTCTCCTGCCCTGGCACAGTCAGTGCTTCCCAACCCAAAGCATGTCTTCAATTTCCTAGTGTCCCTGCTGTTATTTGGAAGTCTGTGACAGCCAATGAATGGATGTGGTTGTACTTAATGTACTAAAACAGCTTAATGTTGCCAATATAGGCTTTCACCATGAACAACATGGTGAAAGTTGGTGTCCAACTTTCAAAACTGTGTTTGCTGTGTTCACGTGAAATTATTTGTGGTGTAAATTATGAAAGGGACACTTAGCACAGTTCAGGGCACAATTAGATATTAAGGGTATATTCAAGTACAACAAACATTCTGAGAAATCTATGAAATATTTCTAGTAATTTTAGTCACTGGGAATTCTTTTGCAAAACATTGTTTTCAATCTTGAGTGGGGAGGCAGGCAAGGAAATCAAGAACCCAATCAAACAGAAGAAACAAAGAAGTCAGAAGAATGAAGCAGACAAGGGCAAACCCAGGGGAGGACAGGTACACTCATTAATTGTATTTACATTTCAAAACAAGTTAGCTGCAGGGTTCTTAATCATACCCTACACTTGAGTTCCCTGCCACTCATCAAAAATAATATGCTTGGTGGAAAGGATGAGTGATCCAATGGGTTTCTTCCATATTTAATTTAATGGGTGATCGTAATTTGAGAGGTCAGTACAAACGTCTATGGTAAATGACAATTTTAGGCCAGCAAACACTAATTAAGACAGAAGTCAAGATGCTGACTAATGCACTTTTGGATATCATATACAACCTTGCAGGAGCTGATTAACTCAAACAGAACACCTTCGTAGGTGATAGCCACCAAATGATACTGGAATAGCTTTTAAATTTGAGAAGGATGAGGGAAAAGGATTTATGAAGCTCTTGGCTGAGTTTTCTCTGGAGAAAGAATTTTGATAATAAGTAGGATTAGCTCTTTGCCAATTAGCAGGCAATTAGAGGAAAGACATTTACCCAGTGGGTAGAAGTCTTTTATGATAGACTCATCCTCATTGAACCTGTTTATGCCAGAGGAAGATAAACAGTGCTTGCTCACTGTTTCTTAGCTCTAGGGATGTGAGCATCACTGGCTGCAGCCACTGTGCCAACTTCATGGCATCTGCATTAAATACAGTGTGACAGTGCTTAAGATGAGAGCACAGAACAGAGGACTCCAGGGCACACTTATGGATCCCAGGGTGCATATGGACCGTTTCCAAGGGGTCTACGGAAGATATTAGGATCATCATATGGAGTATATGTGGAGAAAATTGAGAAATCTCCCACACTTGGGAGTTTTTTGGGCAGCAGCAAATCAGAAGGAACAAGGAGGCATTGGCTTTATCTGTAAAGGTGAAAATCATTGGTAAATCAAGGATGGTGTTAGAAGACTTTTTGAGAGTGTCCCTTGAGCAGGTGAATGGACATAAGCTTTGGTGTGGCAGATGCACTAAAGAAGTATCTTTACACCTCAGAAGAGCTGAGTTGGTGTTGTGGCTTAACCCAGCAGGCAGCTGAGCACCACAGAGCTGTTTGTTCAGAATTGAGAAGAAAAAAAATGCAGCAGCTCATGGGCTCAGATAAGTAAGGAAGAAAGAAAACAAGAACAACAACAAAATAACAGATGCACAGAAGAATTGCTCACCACCAGTTGCCAATGCCCAGGCAGTCCCTGAGCAGTGGCAGCTCCCTTGGCCAACTCCTCATAGTTTTACTGTTAGCACACGACACCATAAGATACGGATGTCCCTTCGGCCAATTTGGGTCATCTGTGCTGATTCAGTCTCCTCGTAGCTCCTTGTGCCCCTCACTTCTGACTGGCAGGGCAGTGTGAGGAGCTGAAATGTCCTTGGCTCTGTAAGCCCTGCTCAGCAATACCTAAGCATCACTGCATTATCAACATAATTCTCATCCTAAAACCACAACATGGCACTCTACCATCTACTGGGAAGAAAATTAGCTCTATCTCAGCCAAAACCATGAAAGTTAAGTTGCTGCCTCTTGTTTTTTTCCAACTTAACAATGACATTTTCTACAAAATAGAGATATAGATGGCAGTGCTTGGCCAAAAGGTGTCTGGGGAAGAATATGTCTGGCTTTACTGTGGTTCATGTTCCTTTTTTTCCATTCTTAGATCCTACATAGGATCCATCTTTCCTAACTGAAGCATCCAAGTCTGATGCTGAGTTCCTCTCCAAACTCCTCCTGTCAGCAATAGACAGAGAAGAGCAGGAGCAGAACATGAACTCTCTAACTCCAGCACTTGCTCAAGGCATGTTTCAGGATTCATCCTCTAAAGGATATATTTCTTGCCATTAACGCTGCAGGCAATTCAGAGCACAGAGTAGGCCTGAGGCCTAAACGTGGCCGGAAAAATTGTACCCTTCTGTTTTAAAATCTAGCTCAGAAAAGCAAAGATTACGAGAGGAAAGTAAATGAGGACTAACCTCTGTTTAGGAGAGAAGTTGGAGTAATTCCCATTAAGCCAAAGGCCATCATTTCCCTCATGTACCCATTAGCTCAAGGTGATATGGCTCTACTGTAGAAGTACCTGGCTTGGATCAAGAAGACCTGGGGGATCAGAATTAGGAGAAATCTGGTGGTGTCATGAGCTGGAGTTGTTGAGCTCCACTTGTTCAGTGAATACTGGAGCCAGCAAAACCCTTCAAAGGGGAATAGTGAGGATCAGTTAAAATAATTGGGTTGATTTCCAGAACAAATAAACACCAGGTGTGCTTAAGGGCATGGACTGGCAGCAATGATCAAATGTATTTTGCTGGTGTGTGCTCTGGGTTAGGAACCTGTTGAACAGCAGGAAAGGACATGACACAGAAGCTCAGACCTGCAATGTTCTGTTCCTGTTGTTTTGCACAACCTGAAGCTGTATTAAAAAAATAGTAAAGCATTATCAAGTCTCTTTGGCATGGAAAATGGTGTGAACTGAAGGCAACAGCCTAGTCAGATCAGAATGGCATCAGTGTTTTGTGACTGAGAAACTTCCACTTGCACAACAATGCTTACACTTAGGGGAAAAAAACAGAACACCAGAGAGGCAGTGATTACTGATGGAGGATGCTGATTAGCTCCTCCAGCTTCCCCACCTGAAAACACAAGATGTATGATACAGCCAATGTGAACTCCATGGGAGGAAGTAGCAGAAATGTGATTACAGATATTACATCCAAACTGAATTAAAGCTGCATTAAAAAACCTCCCATTACTGTGTGGTCTCATGCTATTCTTGAAAAGATGACATGATCTGCTACTGACAGGCCCATAAAGAATATACAAGGGCATACTTCCCATAAAACAGGTTTGATTACTGACTTGCTGATTCACAAACCCACATAAACCAGGGCAGAAAGTAAAATTATCAACAAATCTCCCTGATGTAAATAATCATTAGCAAAGCAGCGATGTCGCTTGGAATTCTTTTTTATTTCAAATATTTGGTTCACATTACCTTAAGCAAATTTAATAACCTCTGTTTCTTCATCTTTAAAAATCAGATAATGAATCTGAACTTCTTTGCGAAAGGCAGACCTACACATAAAAGCAAAAAATTGTTACTTTATGCTGGTTTTAACAAACCTGCTGTCAGTAGACCAATGGTCATTGGCTCAGTTTTCTGTGCAATGCTCTTTTATTCTACAGATCTGAATGGGTTATTAAATCCTTCTAACTCCTGTTTTTGCTGGCATGGAGATAGCAATTCAAGCTCAAACATACATGTAGAGTTCACTCTTAAATCTGTTTTTTTAGAGGGTTTCATGCTGTGACATATATGGAGGCAAATATTTATCTGCTTTGTTGACTGTGATGGTTATGAGGCAATGAAAAAGACCTCTACTACAGCAGTGTCATGAGTTACTGTCCCTACCAAAAGGGCCCTACACACCCAGTAATTCCTGTAAAAGACTGCCTACCTGATATAGCCAGAAGTTTTATATAAGATGACAAAGAGACCTGCAATAAAATAGTCCATCTTTCAATTACTTCCCATGGTATGTTACAACAAGTGGCAGAGTGCAGTAAATTCTGCCAGAACAAGCTGACGTGAATGATGATGTAGTTATAAATGGGTAACAAAGACTTTTAATGCACACATAAAAAATAATCCAGCAATCCACTTCCAAATATATTTTACCTATTTTAAAGCAGTAAAACACAGCTGGCAGCTGTTTATTAAAGGGGATCAGTGTGCTAAAATGTGCTCAGTCAGAGGTAATAACACTAGAAAAAATATTTCAATAGAAATGCATTTTAAGAACAAAATCAAAGAAGAAAAGTTACAGGACCTGGGAATTTCAAAGCAGACTCCTCCTCGTAATCTCTCCTCTCCTCCAAAACAAACCCAGGGCTATAAAAAGCTTTAGGAAGGATTTTCAAAGGCACTGAGCTTTCAAAAGGCAGAAAACCCTGAAGTGCTCATTGTGCATTTCAATCGAGATATTTCCCCAGATCTTCCACACTTCATTATTTTCTCCAATCACACACAAATTTGCATGGTCAATGTATGAATGAATAATAGCTAGGGATGGTGATGTTCTATCAGCTCAGCCAAAATCCCTTCTTTAGAAACGTGGTGGTATCTCAGCCAGGTCTCATGAGGGCAACACTGCTGCCTGCTGTGTGTGGTCAGGGTGCACACATCGCGCTTTTTCTACAGAGTGGCCTATCCTGCTTTTGTCCTGAGGTTTGCACAAGCTCCTTGTTTTGGAGATCATCTATTTTAAGTTGCTGTCTGACAGCTAATTCTTCCATATATGAAATCAGATCACCCCTCTGCTGCAATCACAAATAGGGAGCTGCAGCCATAGGGAGCTGTGTAGTTGCTTGCCCTAATTCTGAATAGCAAATTCTGACAGCCTTGGATCGATGTGATGTGGGCAGCACAGCTTTAACAAGCACTTCAAAAGCTGCTGCATTTTCAAACCTTTGGTTTCAATGTAGAATAAAGTTGGAAACGTGTTTCAGAAAGTCACACTGTTTTTTATTTCAACTTTCTTTTTCCTGTTTAATTCATTCAACTGAGCATTGTAATTGCAGGATCTAATTAGCTCTTCTTGATCAATCAAATTGAATACTGAGTGAAGTGATCCTGAGAACTGAGACCATCTCAGTGATTTATCTGTCACCATGCATGACAGCTTTTCTCCCCTCTGCAGGATGAGCTTTATACTTTCCTGTGAGCCTCTCAAGCCCTACTTAAGGCAGGACTGGTTCAAAGCCAGCTGTATGTCCTCCTGAAAATTGGTTTGTGTATTCCTTGTGCACCAGGAGCACCTGAGGAGCAGGAAGAAGGTGAAGGACTCCTAGGAACAAAGACATCTTGCTTTTTGAATCTCTCCTTGCGCTCTACTGCCCACACATACATCATTATCTGGCCTCCTATTCTCCAGATGCAAGCCATCTCCTCTATGGCTCGCAGACACCTCTCTCCTGTTGAAAAATGGAGACTCACTAGAACAGAAGAGATAAGGTGAATAAGCATCCCTCAGGACACTAATGAATACAGAAGTAAGGACAGGGACTGGCTCTGGCACTCTGGCAGCTGGTGGCTTGCACCACAGGAGCGCATCATTTATCTTCTGCTGTGTTCTATGCTATTGTTGTACTATCTCTAATCTGTGACAGGAGTTCATAACACACTTATTTTAAAAGCACGTTAGAATTTAGAAATTCATTTCAGCATGTTGAAACAAGCAACATCTTTCAGATCAGCAGTAAACATCACAACAGCCATGTTTTCTCAGCACAAAGTTACTGTCTGTAACTACTGTCTACTGCAGGTAGCAAAGCAACCTGCTGCTTTTTTATCCTTGCTTAATGCTCATCTGTAACCTGAAAGAAACACTTCTGACCAGGAAGCCATATACTGAGGCTACACACAGTTTTTGCAATAGCCAGGCTAGCAATTATGCTGATAATATCCATTTAAGTAAGGCTAAGTTAAACCTGCTTACCCACTTCTCCTCCTTCACTGACAGGCATTAAAAACAAAGCAGGAAAAGGTCCCTGCTGGTTTTGGATACATCTAGATCATGAACATACAAGTGAAAGACACTTGGCCAATTAACAATTGTGTATTTCTGTAATTATCATGCATTTTTTTCACAAAAACAAATAGTTAGGAAATCCCACTCTCACAGGATAGCCGCACACACGACACAAACATGCATGGCAAGATCACCTCGTAGTTACAGTGGTGAAACTCAAGTTGCACATCTTTGCTGGAGCAAGAAGTAGTCTAGGGTAGTCTCTAATTGTGATACAAAATTTGTCCTGAATAAGGTAATTGATCTTGTGTTTTGGCCGGAACTTGCCTAAGGGCAGCTCTGCAGGTTGGTATCAGGTCTCAGACTATGTAGTTGTGCAGTAGGTCACAGCAGGTGCTGAGGTTGGTCAGGTCCTGGTGCACAGGAGGGTCTTCAGCAACATCTCAGCTGTGCGAAATGAATGATGTTACATGAGACATGAGAATCTGAAACAGAACATAAGAATCTGAGATATGAAACAGTCTTAGAATAGTGATAGACAGAAAAGGGCAAACATTAAAGATGCCGAAAAAAAAATAAAAAGCAATAGATTTAGATACATTATCGAAACTTTTATGTTCCTCAGTGAAAATGCCTGTGCCAATTTGGGCAGATACTTCTACAAAAACCACTTCAGGTTATAATAATAACCTAGGGTTTTTTTTTTTTTTTTTTTTTTTCCTATTCAACTGTTGAGGTGCTGGTTTTCACAACAACAACAACAAAAAAATAAAATAAATTTAAAAAAAAAAACCCAAACCCTTGTTCTTTCAAGGGGGAGAAAAACAGGTGCGAGCTTTCAACTCTTTCAGGAGAGATAACTATAGGAAATACCAGCAGAAGTGCTGTACGTGCAGCCTGTCTGTGCCTGTCAGGACAGCCATTCACCATCCAATCCACTTTGCCTCAGAAAAAGAGACTCTTTACAATTAGATGAATAACAGTGTGAAATCCAGCTGAGATAGGAAAACACTCTGCTTGCCCTGAATGATGCATTCAGAGCCTCGGCAGCAATGTGAGGATCAAAAGGCAAGCTTTAAAGGAATAGGGCCTTTTAACATTTAGTTATTCAGCTGCTCTGTCTGGAGGTTTCACTTGTTGGAGACGAGATGAACAGAAATCAATTCCAAAAAAGCTCAGGTCTTCCTGAGCAGTAGTTGAGACTTTGACATTGAAACATCATGGCCTTTTTAATTAAAAAGGCTTCAAGTGCCATTTAAGGAATTACAGCTTATTAATAAAATCTCATGCTGAGTAAAGTTTTGGTGTTGTCGAGGTAAATTTGTCAGATGATTTTAAAAGCTACAGATGATACATTATGTTTAAAAATGCACAACCCTCATGATGTTCAATAAATCCTAGTACAAGGTCTTGCATCTGGGTCAAGGCAACATCCACTACCAACACATGCTGGGGGATAAAAGGATTGAGTGCAGCCTTACTGAAAAAGACCTGGGAGTATTGGTGGATTGCAAGCTGGACGTGTGTCCTCGCAGCCCAGAAAGCCAACTGTATCCTGGACTGCATCCAAAGCTATGTGGTCAGCAGGGGGAGGGAGTGATCCTGCCCCTCTGCTCTGTGCTGGTGAGGCCTCACTGCACCCAGATGTGGAGTCCTCAGTGCAGGAGAGACATGGAGCTGTTGGAGTGCATCCAGAGGAGGGCCACAGAAATGATCCAAGGGATGGAACACCTCTCCTATGAGGACAGGCTGAGAGAGCTGGGGCTGTTCAGCCTGGAGAAGAGAAGGCTGTGGGGAGATCTAAGAGACCTTTTAGTATCTAAAGTGGAGGGATTACAGGAAAGAAGGGGACAGATGGTTTAGCAGGGTCTATAGTGATAGGACAAGGGTAAATGGTTTCAAGCTTAACGAGGGTAGAGTTAGGTTAGACATCAGGAAGAAGTCTTTTACAGAGAGGGTATTGAGGCACTGGCACAGGTTGCCTGGAGAGGTGGTAGATGCCCCATTCTTGGAGACACTCAAGATCAGGCTGGATGGGGCTCTGAGCAACCTGATCTAGCTGTAGGGTCTCTGTTCATTGCAGGGGAGTTGGAATAGATGATTTTTAAAGGTCCTTTCCAACTCTAAGGATTCTATGATTCTATGAAACAGAACATCTGTGTGAGGCAGCAATGTACTGTGCAGAAATCACCAGTCATCCTGTGAATTGCTATTCATGGCTCTGAACATGGCAGGATCCATGGTCACCATGCAATCTCACTCACCTAAAGAAAGCTGCTTATAAAAAAAATTATACATTTTTTCTTTACATTAAATTCCTTGTATACTGAAGCTCTATTTAAACTGAACCATCTGCAACATGCTGTAATGGTGCTGTGTCAGATATAGAGATGCCACAGAGGCTCAAACACTCCCCAAGAACCTGATTTCAGTCCAGAAGCCCGCACCCTTCTGCTAAGACGGTTGAAATCTGCCCCTTCTGCAGATCACACAGGCAGATGGACGGTGCTGGGGCTGATACTTCAGCACTGCACCCCTAGTACAGCCTTTCTCCTGCTGTTTGATATATTTGAAGGTGATCTCCCACCATCCTAGCACTATACAACAAGGGTCCATATGCTTGAAGGAGTATTTTTCATAATGCCTGGTACTTTCATTGAAAATATATATTTTTTTTTAAACCACAAAAAGTAAAGAAGCTTGCATATAGGGCAGAGGAAACTCATTTTGATGAGATGAAACATCTTCCTGCTGTGGGTCTGTGGCGGCAGCAGTCAGCAACAGATATTTGGGAAAGAAATGAGGGAAAAACAGTAACCCTCTCTTCTCTGGCTTCCTGGAGTCAGCAGCTTAAGAGCATTCTCAGTGCCAGGCTGGACCTTGTATCTAACAATCAGTGATGGATTCATCCTCCATGGACACTTTCTTGCATTTGCTTCTACATCTGATTGCTCAAATTCACCTGCCAAAGGAATCTGCTATTTAATTTCTATTTACTTAATGGTTCCACACATATTCTCCTGTTGCAAGGAGCCAAGAAATTCGCTATCTATCTACTCACTGATCTCATATAATTAGAGGGGTCCAGGACGTTATCTCCTCTCCCTCAGGAGGAGCATGATTTATACACTTTTTCTATGATAATTTATGATATTCTTTTTTCTTAGATGTAGAGCACCAGTCCATTAACCAATCCTCATACATAAATAGTTTGCATCTCTGGTATTTATAGGGATCTTTACCTGTTCTTCTATATCTTTGAAGAGATGGAGAATACCTGGATTTTGATCAGCACTGAAGATACAGATGCAATGGTTATTTTTTTTCTGCCATTCCTCTTTGGGATTGTTTTCATTTTTGTTCTTCACATTTGAATGATTTCTTTTTTTTTTTTTTGTTGGCCAGGTTTGAATATGGAGCAAATATGAGAACTGAAAACAACTTCAACATTTCTTTCTTGAGCAATAGAGAGTACCACCATGGATGTATGCTTAGTTCTTTTTTCCTATGCACGTTACTGAGCATTTAGCAACAAGTAATTTTCTGCAGTGTGGTCATTAGTTTTGTTTGAGACTTTTCTGTGATTCTTTACAGTCAGTAGTCCTGAATAGCTCTATGACATCAGCAGACTTTATCACTAGCCTATTCATTTCCTTTGTAGTCACAAATCACACAGGAATTTAAATGGCACTGAACAGTGTCCTTTTTATAGATGCCATACACCTACACTAAGCCTTCACCAGGAGTCGTTCAGCACTTTCCACACTTGTCTGCTAACATTTCACCCTTTTGGCTTTTCCATTTTCTTTAACAGTTTCTTCCTTTTTGGTATTAAAGTCTTATACGGTGGATTTTTATAGCATTTTTATTTCTAGCAGAAGGTTTGATTATGGCCACATTACATTGAGAGAACATGGCTCTTGCACAATTACTTATTGATGTGGGCCTGATTCAGCCTAATAAGAGTTTTCTTCCTTTTCTTCATTATCAGATTAATCTTTCCAAGAGGCTTCATGCCTCTGTGTATCATTTATACAACCTACATATGGATAATTGAAGTTTCCCAGTATTGTGTTTTCTGCCCTCACAGCCCTTGCAATCTTTACTGATACTCTGGTCATTTTTTTTTTTTTTTTTTTTTTTTCCCCACAGGAGAATATTCAAAGTTTGTGCAGTTCTCGTACACTTTCATCATAGAATATCCTGAATTGAAAGGGACCCACAAGGATCACTGAGTCCAACCCCTGTCTCCACATAGCAGCACCCCAAATCCAATCCCAATGTCTGAGAGCACTATCCAAATGCTCCCTGAGCTCCAGCACTCATGGCCGTGCCCACAGCCCTGGGCAGGCTGTTCCATGCCCACCACCCTCTGGTGCAGACCCTTTCCCTCACCCACAGCTCCATGCAGGAGCAAGGCTTTACATTTTAGTTAGCAGTTGTCAGGAATTAAGCATTTCTTTTCATTTTGGCCATACGTTCCTCAGTGTTCCTGAAAGTCAATCGACAAATAATTTTGTGCCATGCACAACTTATTCCCACCACTCTGTTTAAATTGAAAACGGAAAGATATTCCATAACTGAAAATACATAATGTAATTCAGATTTTGAATGGAGGGAGTGAGAAGGGAGGGAGAATATTTCAAAGATTATTCTCTTCTTCATTTCAGAAGAATATAATTAATTGCTCCTTCTCTTAATTTAATGCTGTGACTAATCCTACTAAAAGCGATTATTTAGGACAAACAGACAGTGTAAGATACATTTTTAAGACATTCAGTCATCTTTGGAGAACAGAACTGAAAGCATCAAAAACTTTGATTTATTTTTAAGGAGTCATTTTGAGAATGAATATTTTAGGTCAGCAATTCAATTTGAACCCTGTTAAATGGCAAAGAAATCTGTGTAATCACAAATAGCTTTTCTCAGTCAAATTTCTTCCCCCGAGTTAAATCCCTTCAGAGACATTTGGAAAGTATTTAAGGATCACAGAATCTTTATCTCAGAGACTCTTTTGAATATACTGTGTATATACTTCGGATGTCACTTTATCTCTGTCTGTTCTAATAATAGGAACAATTGGAACATATACAGAAGGCATGATTCTAAGTTCAGTATGACTTTGTTCTCCTTATTAGGGTTGTATCAAAGACAAAAAAGGGAGGAAAAATAAATTAAAAAAAGAACTATTAAAAAGAACTGCTGGGCAAACAGTTTTTCCATTTTTTTTTTCTTTTGAAAATATAACTCTTAAATTACTTAGATTGAAAAACTTATTTCTTCCTTAATTTAATGGTTAGCATTTGCAAATGACAGTGCTGCCTTTATAAAAATCATTTTAATTATGAAATTTAATTAGCTTATTAAAGTCTTGATTCAGGAATATAATTATATACTTAACTTTAAGCATCTGAGTGGCTACGCTGATTTCAGTGGGATTTCTTCTGTGTTTGTATTAGAGATAACACTGGGAAGCTGAAACCCTCATCGCAGCAACAAACGTGGGGACACCTATAGCTCAAATCAGCAAAAGAAGCCTTGGCACTATGCAGGTACACCCATCTGAATGCCATTCTGGATCCAGTCTGGCTCTCCATGCCTTGGTGTTGCTCTGTGTGAGAGAGAGCAGAGGATATCAGCCACACGTTAACAAGCCAGTGTCATGCTGTCAACTCATTAAATGACACAGCTGGTCAAGGCCTTGTAACCAGGTAACATTTGTAAAGAACATGTGGCTGAGATTAAAAAGAGGTATACTGTCAATACGACAAAGTTAATAAGGCCACTGATAGCTTGCTGTGGTCTAAAATAAATAATTGCCTTTAGAAACGCGGAGTGGGTTTTATACTGTATTACATATTTTGTATTATGCAAAATAGAAAGCTAGATTTGGATTTTGTGCTAATTCTGCTCTGCAGTTACTTGGAAAATTAGGAAAACCACAAGGGGCAGAGGTTGTTTTTTTGTGATGTGCATTTTTCCAAGGAAAAAAAATGTCAGGATTTGTGACCTGACCCCATTGTGACGTAAATATGGAAATATAAGATTGAGATATTTTTGATAAATCAGTTAAAACTTACATGAAAATTTCATTGGCAGGAACACAAAGCTTCTGATCTGAGATAAAAATCAAGCTCCTTGCTGTTGGTGAGATCTGCAGTGATGCACAACGCTGTCAGCTGACAAGACCAGGGAGAAAAGTTGTGTTAACAACAGATAAAGCCCACAAATGTCAGCCAGCCATAGGTTCTATGGCACCTTTCTGCATCTGTAAGAATTTGCCATTGGAGGCATAGAAATGACTGTCCTATTCCCATTAAATAAAACATTAATGGTGATGAGGCCAAAACTGAAAGCAGAACTTGCAGATGTCTCAAAAGAAGCAAAGGTTGTTGGTGGATCACCTCATCAAAACCAGAAATTCCCAATATGGGTGGGATTTCTGCTTTGCTTGTGAACCATCTTGTGATATTCTGGCCTCACAAGTGTTTTGCACCTCTGACTTTCAGCTGGGAGAAGAGCTAGTCACTGGTAGAAGAGCAGGAGGATATAGGATAGATGATGGATTTTTCCCCAAAAGGTCAGGTTGCGTTTGTGCATTTGAGCAGATTGGAGCACATTTGAGCAGATACAGGAAAAAAGGTAGTTCTCATCCTGGCTCCAAGGCAGAATTAAATACTTGGCCCAAATGAAAACCAACTTAACTTAGGCTAAGCTGAGGCAAACAACCTTTGCTGCAGGTTAGGATGATTATTTCTTTTTCCTTCCTGTGTAAAGGAAAATTCAGTCTAATAATTCAATTAACTTCAATTACTGAAAACATCTCCACATTAACTGCAAACTTTTAAAGGTATGATTCCCAAAAGCAGATACTATATTCTATTTTGGATCTAAAAATACCAACTCCAGGAGTGTAGGTCATTCTTTTGGCTTCCATAAAACTGCAGAAGGGTACTTGCCTGTTTTTGTAATAGCACAATGCTACCCACATATATTTGGTCTGTGGTCAATCTGATCTACTAACTGTTATTTCTTACTTTGTTCATTTAATAGTTTCTTTCCAAATATGGTGCTTCCTTCTGGATGGTTTATGTATCTCTTCTTGTTGATTTCAAACAGCCTCTCCATCATTTGCACATCAAATCTCATCTTCCAAAGCAATTCCTACTGTTCCTATCTAGGAACAATTTACAAATTGTTCAGTACGCTATCCAGCCTACAATAAAAGCTGTTAATTAAAAATTTGAATAGAAACAGGTAAGGTGGATCCCAAGAGGATCCTCTTTGAAATGTGTTCTGATTGAGCAGTGAAAAAGTGTATCTATTTTGAGAATGATTTTTCAGTCTTACATGTTCCTGTATTTTTAACTGTTTACTTATTTTACTTACAACAATGACAGTAGAGTCAAGATAAATCATGCCTTCTCCCACCACTCTATCTATTGAGATGATTACCCTGTTAAAGATGGAAAACAAATTGACTTGTTCCTGACAAGTGCTTGTCGGCTCTTTCACATTGTACTGTCATTCTGTAGATTGTTTATTCTATTTAAATTAGATTATTTAAATTATTTATTCAAGTAAATCTGCATAAATCCAAGCTAAGTTGGCTTCCTCTTGTTGTCCCTTCTCTATTGAAAACAAGTACCATGTTTGCCTTTCTTTGCTTGCTGGAGATCTGTTCCCAAGGGTTAGTATTGTGAGCCTCCCATTTATCTTTATTGATGATTGGGATGAGGAAACTGAGTGCATTCTCTGCAAGTTTGCAGGTGACACCAAGCTGGAGGGCAGTATTCATATGCCTGAGGACAGGAAGGTCATATAGAAGGATCTGGACAGGCTGGATTTCTGGGCTGAGGCCAATATGGTGAAGTACAGCAAGACCAATATCAGGTTCTGCACTTTGACAACAACAACCCCAGGCAACACTACAGGCTTGGGACAGAGTGGCTGGAAGACTGTGTAGAGGAAAAGGATCTGAGAGTGATGGTCAATGCTTGGCTGAACATGAGCCAGTAGAGCGTCCAGGTGACCAAGGCAGCCAAGGACATCCTGGCTTGTATTAGAAATAGTGTTGCCAGCAGAAGCAGGGAAGTGATTGTTCCTCTGTACTAAGCACGAGTGAGGCTGCACCTCAAGTACTGCATTCAGTTTTGGGCCCCTCACTACAAGAAAGGCATTGAGGCTCTGGAGCGTGTCCAGAGAAGGACAACAAAGCTGTGAGGGGTCTGGAGCACAAATCTTATGGGAAAAGGCTGAGGAAGCTGGGATTTTTCAGTGTGGAGAAGAGGAGGCTCAGGGGAGACCTCACTGCACTCTACAACTTCCTGAAGGGAGGCTGTGGTTAGGTGGCAGTTGGCCTCTTCTGCCATGTAACAGTGATAGAAGAAGAGGGAGTGGCCTCAAGTTGCGCCAGGGGAGGATCAGGTTGGATAGTAGGAAAAACTTCTCTGAAAGAGTGGTCAGGCACTGGAATGGGCTGCCTAGGAAGGCGGGTGAGTCACTGTTCCCAGAAGTGTTGAAGGTGTACTAAGGAACATGATTTAGTAGGGAAATATTGGTGTAAGATAGACGGTTGGACTAGGTGATCTTAGAGGTTTTTTCCAACCTGAATGATTCCACGATTCTATAATTAAAGATAATGTGCCAAATCTGAGTAGCTCATCAAGATGAATTTCATGATTTCCTGACAATTTGTGTAACCTCCGTTTTCTAATACTTTTAAGCTATTTGTTTTTTACTGCTTAAATTCTTGTCTCCTGATTGAAAGTCTAATTATAGCTGATCTAAAGACCAAAGGAAAATGCACTGACATCATCAGCTTCCTCTGTCTATTATTTGTTTTTTTTTCCCTTTTTGTTTCCTCTTGCTTTGCATACATTTATAAAAGCTTTTTTTAGTTATAAATAATTATTATATATATATATATATTATATATTATAATTCTTGTTATGCTGTAGTCATTCTGACTTCAGTTCTTTGCACTTACAGTTGTTGATAGTTTTTGTAATTTTTTTTCAAATTTCTATGGCCTTAGAAAGTTCCTAATGTTGTCATGGCAGACCTTGTTATACTCCTCTTTTACACTTGGAAAGAATGTTTATTGTTCCTTTATTATCACTGTTTTCAAGGAATTTCGTTTTCTACTCACACTGGATTTTACTTGGAAAAAGTTAGAAAAACCCTATTAGAATGTTCCCAATTGATCCTTAGGAAAAGTAAAAGTTTGGAGAACTGTTAGGTAGCAGTGGTGTGCCTGTATGACACAGCTCAGTGGTATGCAGAAATAACCAATGTTATGCAGAAATGCAGGTTTTCTTCTTGGGGTAAAGAAAGAATGGAATCATTGCATTCCCATGTTGTGCACATATTAATTGGCCCCAGTGTGCGATACAACCATACTAATATGATTCTTCTTCTGATCACTTGGTTTCCTCCTGCTTAGTGTCTAATTGATTTTTACCATACAGACAGAACTTGCATAGTAGCAAACACTCCTGAGCCTTTCATTTGGACTTTTTCCCCTAAGAAACTTTTCCACATTGTAAATTGTAAGAATTATAGTCTTTGTAATTGCACAGGCATCATTCTCAGACAGTGTAAATTAGAGGACTGTGCAGCCTTACCTCCCTAAGTTACCCCTCACTTTCTTTGTTAAATTACCATATAACTAAAAGATTACTGATTAAAACAAAGTTAATTTTCACATGCTGGTAAGGAAAGCCGTTTGATGCACTTCACTATGGAAACCTTTTTCCCCACTGAGATGAAGAGTATGATCAGATATTTCAGTAATATAATTTACCTTCAATGACTTGAGTATTGGACTCCTACTAAGAGAAGAAAATGATCTTCACCTTTACATTTGGAAGAAAGAAATTAGTTAACCAAGTTAATAGAAAAAAACTGCTTTTTATCCCTCGCCCATATCAAAGTCTAAGAACTCAGCATGCAGAAGGTTTTTATTCACACAGAACAGAATCTTTCTAAGTAAAGGAGAAAACCGTCTTGACAAAGATAAAATTATGCTAAAAAATCAGTACTGAATTGTGAATGTGAGCAATTCCTTAGCCAAAGTGGAAAGATGTGTGTGTCCTCTTTTACTGTAAGTGGAAGTGCTTATTTCATTAATGGCTCCATCAATGTATGCCAAAGAGGCTTATTTCTGTTGTTTGGTAATATTAAATCTCAATTAAGACAATGCTGTGAATGCACTGGGAAAGTGAATACAATTTCTTAAGTCAGTGGAAATGTGGAAAGAACTGCATATTCACAGGGCAAATTGGTCTCCTTGTGCAGGAATTTCAGCATTTCAAAGGAGGGCATTTAAAAATGTTGCTGATTCATCATGTCTAGATTTGTTTTCTGTCATAGAAGCATAGAATGGCCTGGGTTGAAAAGGACCAGAATGATCATCTGGTTTCAACCCCCCTGCTATGTGCAGGGTCGCCAACCACCAGACCAGGCTGCCCAGAGCCACATCCAGCCTGGCCTTGAATGCCTCCAGGGATGGGGCATCCACAGCCTCCTTGGGCAACCTGTTCCACCAGCCCCTGTGTGAAAAACTTCCTCCTAATATTTAACCTGTCAGTATAGGATGCCCCACTCATGGAACTTGCAAAAATACTTATTTATGTGTTTGTATGCAGTAGGTATTGAGAACAAGGAAAAATCATTAAGCTAGGATTGTCACTACTATTCTGCCAATTTTTTCCTACCACAGACCTAGCTTTAGTTTATATATATGCATGTATACATACATACATACATACATATATATATATACACATACAGGTGGACACAATAATTCAACACGTTATTTGCAACTTTACACTGCATCTGAGCCTTATTTTTTCAGGTAGTAAACTTGCCCACAACAGGGGGCTAGAACTAAATGATCTTTAAAATCCCTTCCAACACAAGCCATCCTGTGTTTCTATGATAATGATCATGACTGTAGTTCACGCATGATCTGTGAGGGTGGAGGCTGTAACAGAGGTAACTTTGCAATTTGCAGCCATGTTTTGGTCTATTTTAATGAATGGACCACACTCCATATATACCTATATAGTTCCACCTGTAGCATAAATGTCTTTCTGTCTTCTTCACCTCAATGAGCAGACATGCAAACAAAGCTCACAGCTTGCTGTAGATGGAGATGTCTGTAGTCCATCCTCATCTCAGTGACAACCTCAGCTACACCACTCTTCTGAGTCTGGTCAGAAGCAGTACTGGAGCACAGATTCTTTCCAGCCAGACAATTTTTGAACATTCCTATGTACTCCTTCTAACAGAGTAGAATCATCCTTCACTTTCTTACCCAAGATTTCCAGAAAATGCTAAATATCATAATAAAGGACTGTCAGCTATTGGTCATGTTTCTTAATTTATGACTGGAAGATTTTCAGACACTGCATATGAGTTTGGCTCATAGCCTTGTAGGGACACCAGAAACAACAATGCAAACTTAACATTCTATCAAATGTCAAGTTATATGGCACAAACCTGAACTTAAAAAATAAAGTCCTCCAGGGCTTAAAGAAAGGTCACCTGAGACATGGAGAAGAGGCTGTGTAAGGCTACTCACTGCCTTTAGGAGATGTGAAATACTTACACTGCACTTTGATTTAAGAGGGCTTAGAGACCTTCACACTCCTTTTGTTGAGAAAAGGAAAATCAAGTTTGCTGAGCAGTGTAATTTGTTTAATTTACAGTATTGTCCTACTTTTAATCAGCATAACCTTAACACATCACTTGTAAGAAGCAGCTGAGTAATTTCAAGGCTCCTAACAAGAAACTTCAAAACTTAAGAGACAAATAACAAAGACTAAAGCTACCATTCCATGTCTGCTTTCAAAGTGGCAGACAAGTAATTCCTCCATCATTAAGTTAGGTAGAAAAGGGCAACTAAACAACAAGGGAAAATCTTACAAGCAGTGAAATTTGATGTTATTTGATGGACATTTTATGCCTTTGAAATAAGTACTTCTGCTTGCTTTGTTGTTGGCTCCTTCTTCTTCTGTGCTGTCCCTTGCTTTTGCTGTAACAGGCCTTGCTGCAGTGAAGCAAAGGGGATTTGATTCAGCTGAGAACAATCTTTTTGCTGGGTTCCTTTCTGCTGGATGTGTGCTATGGTCATTCCCCTCGTAAGCACAGAAACAACTGTGTTGGCTGACAGATTGTAGAGAGTGGGAATAAAAAGCAGTGTTTGGGAAGGAGCAGAAGGATTTAATACTGTGCTTGGGAAATTTCCCAAGTGTTCCTAAGCAAATTCTGTTACACTGCCTTTTGGACAAAGACAGTGTTTAACATCTCTGCTGTGTGAAAAAGCACAAATAAACTTCTCCTTTCCTCTTTTTCACATTGTAGCCTAGTAGTGCTTGCACTAGGCTGAAACTCACATCTGTGTGACTTACCCATTTTGCAGTTTGTCACTGTGTTTGCGATGACATTTTTTTCTTCTTCTAAGATGGATTTCTCCGGTCTACACAATTCAAATTTGGTTACTGAAGGAGAAAAAATTCACAAATTTAACCTAGAAGAGACTGAGAAGACAGCTTAAAAGCCTTAGGCTGTGTACAGATCTGAGCTATAGACACAAAGAGTATGCAGGATTTTCCATCACTGGTGGATAGGGATGCTCCTCCTTTGGTACAGAGACACAAGCTATGGTTTGCCATTGTTTTGTGGCCTTCATTTTGTGCTGGTTCCAACATCAGGAAGCAGGAGTTGCCACCCAGCTTATAGGCTTGAGAACTGATAGGAATGTATTTTCCATTTCCACAGCCTGAATTAAAAATGAGGAGAAAAAAAGGCAGACATTTGGTGTCTGCACCAAGGAAAATGTACTCCTTACACAAGCCATAATGAACTGAGCCCCTGGCTGGCCGCAATAGTTTGAAAATCCCCACTCATTTTGGAACAGATACAATTGCAGTGAAATTCAGATGATTTTTTACTATTGCAGTAAAATGATCACAGAGTGCTCCTATCTGTCTAGCAGGCTCTGTGCTGCGTGACAGGAGGTGCTCAAGTGGGATTGCGAGAGCATTTACCTTGGCCTTCCCACTACATACAGAATCAAAAATATTTATGGTAATGATGTTGTTGCAGTTCTCCTTGTAATAGACTCAAAATGATAAATGAAATCACCATGTAGTGGGAGCACAGCACCAAAATATTCTCTATACAGAAATGCTGATAGACAAACTAGGATACTAAGCAATTAAGCCACTATTAGACCAAACCATTAAACCCATTGTTTGCTGTTTTAAATGCTACTAATTGCTGTCACCATGACAACAGCAGAGTTTCTTCTTCTGGTATCTCACACAATTTCCTTTTCATAAGGGGGCCGGTGACACGGAAATTTGCATCTTCCCAAATTGAAATATTTCTCATGTTGAAATAAAGGCAAACATGTTTAGATAAGAACTATTTTAACGTCAGCAGCAAAATGGATATTAATGAAAATTTTGGTAATTTGTTTGCAGAGTTATCTGGACTTTACTACATAAAGTCATGCATTTAAAAGTAAAATATCGATTTTAAAATCTTGCTTCCTCACTTACATCATAAAAACTGTAGTTCAGAATAAGATCAGGGAGATAAATGCATCTGGCTAACATCATTCCCTGCACCTTATGCAGACCATAGTTCACATCCTGTGTACGGCTGTACTTGTATCAGACATTAAACTTGGGTCAGAGCCCAGATTTTCTCTCTCTCTTCTTTCTTTCTTTCTTTTTTTTTTTTTTTCTTTCTTTCTTTCTTTCTTTCTTTCTTTCTTTCTTTCTTTCTTTCTTTCTTTCTTTCTTTCCTTCCTTCTTTCTTTCTTTCTTTCTTTCTTTCTTTCTCTCTTTCTTTCTCTCTTTCTCTCTCTCTTTCTCTCTTTCTCTCTTTCCTCCTTCCTTCCTTCCTTCCTTCCTTCCTTCCTTCCTTCCTTCCTTCCTTCCTTCCTTCCTTCCTTCCTTCCTTCCTTCCTTCCTTCCTTCCTTCCTTCCTTCCTTCCTTTCTCTCTTTATAATGATTTGGGAGCTTTCTAGATGTTTAAGTCCCTATATTTAGGTGACAACCTTCCCATGGCATCTCTGTGTCTCTTCTGAAACCCTGCACAGTTCCCAATGTTCTGTAAGGAGCCTCCAAGCCTCATCGATCTATTACACTGTTTGAATGGGAGATGAGTCATTGCTGAAGCACTGTATAGAAGTTTACTCTGAAATGCTTGCCTAATATTAACTGCTGATCTCCTCTCCAAAACCTCTGACATTCAGGAAGTAGCTGCAGATCTCTCAGTCCTTCCCATCCCTGACTGCAGCACTAGCTGAGAAGAGATGCTGTGAAATGGTGCAGAAGTTGGCTAAGATGATTCTGCTTTCCAAAGAGAAAGATGAAAGAGAACCATCCTGGAGCACTGACTGGAAGAGATCTCCAGGACATTTTCTGCTTTCCACTTCTGGGGAACTGGAAAGCCTCCAATGTGAGCATAAGAGCATCTACAAAAGACATTTCTTCCAAGCTGACCCCACTGCCTGATTACCAGGGTGGAGCAGCAGAGAGCCCTGACAATGGGCACAGCCACAGTGCACCAGCAGCCTCCGGAGGCAAAGCCCGGAAGCCAAGGCTGTGATTAAATCACAGTGTTAACAAAGTCCAAACTCTGTGACATCAGTAAAAATCTAGTGCACTGGTCCATAGTATGTATTTATTTGATCAAGTTGGAGACTGCAGAATCTGCCAAGATCTGGCAGGAATACAGTTCCCAGCATTCAAAATATGATAAACTAGGAAATGTATATTGTAAAGTTTGAATGACACCCAAAACATTACTGTGATTAGCCTAGCCCTCAGATACTCAGTTTTTTCTTTCATGAACAATCTCATGCTATAGCTGAGGATAACAATTAAAGGAAGACTAAATGTGTGTTGTTGGAAAAAATTATAGGTCCAAAAAGATGTAAAAAAAGCTGTTTAGAAATTGTTTAGCATAAACATACAGAAATGGTGAGTTAATGCTAGATCTCATCCGAGCAATCAGCATTACCTTCTTTTGGCACAGCTGCTGAAACTGGTGCGCAGATTTCTCTCTTATAATGTAGGAAATCTCAAATTTTTGGGAAATTCAGAACTACTGGATGCTGAGAAAAGTCAGACTGTTTTCATAATCATAGAATCATATCATAGAATCATAGAATGGCCTGGGTTGAAAAGGACCACAATGATCATCTGGTTTCAACCCCCCCGCTATGTGCAGGGTCACCAACCAGCAGACCAGGCTGCCCAGAGCCACATCCAGCCTGGCCTTGAATGCCTCCAGGGATGGGGCATCCACAGCCTCCTTGGGCAACCTGTTCCAGTGCGTCACCTGTTCTAGTGTGTGTGAATAACTTCTTCCTAATATCTAACCTAAACCTCCCCTGTCTCAGTTTAAAACCATTCCCCCTTGTCCTATCACTATCCACCCTTGTAAACAGTCACACCCCCTCCACTTTATATGCTCCCTTCAAATATTGGAAGGCCACAGTAAGGTCTCCTCTGAGCCTTCTCTTCTCCAAGCTAAACAAGCCCAGTTCCCTCAACCAGTAATACCTTAGAATGGTAAAGCAAAATAGGAGAAAAATTTGGTAGTTGGTCTGAATGTTTTGATTTAATTGATTCACAGGCTCCAAATTCTTCTGCTACAAATACTGATTTCTAGAAGGAGAAAACATACCTAGATTGTCTTTACCAATATAACTAACAGCCCCACTCACCAGTTGGAGCAATGAGGCTCCTTGTTGCTCTTGTGAAATGCACAGGTGCTCACTGGGCATGCATTGTAGCATGCATCGCTGATGTAAGGAGCAATTTTTTTTCATATAAACTATGAACGTGGTCCTTGCTCAGTTGATTTGCTTACTTCTCCATCACAGATAACTCTGGGCTAATTCACCAAAGTCCTAGAGAAAGGGTGGGAGAAATACAATCACTGAAACTTGTTACCAAAAGGCATTTCTGTTAACTTAAGCAGGATGACATTCTTTATTTAGTAAACAGAAGTTCCAAATACTATGTTGCTATTAAAGAGAAACTGCTGAAGCTTTATAGGAAGAAAGGGTATCTATTGTATGATATTATTCAATGTACCGTTTTCTGATATAAACCTGATGGGAATTTTATGACCTGCTATTCAATGTTTATTAACTTGCTTATACTGTTACACTTTGAAAGCTTTTAACTTTTGTTTCATAAAGCCTTCTGCCCTTTTTCAAACTCTCCTTGAAAATGTACTTCTTCAGTTCTTCGTTTGCAGACACATCTTAAAACAGAGCAACTGAAAATGATGATAAATACCAAAAGCTTCTCAGAATCTGAAACAAAATCCCCAGGAGCCAAGATGTCTCCTCTTCATTCAGTGTTCTGGAAGATGCATGCCTATGGCCTTCCCACTGAACAACATGTTGGCACCATGTGTTACTGTGAACAAAAATCTTTCAAGCTTTCCAAGAATCTTTTTCTTTTCTTTTTTTTTTTTTTATTTGCAGCTGTTCTGGATTGCCATGCTGAACTGGAATTAACAATGCCTGTAGGAAAACCCCTTGGTATTGTGAACAGCCTATTGCATCCTAAGTTATTGCTCAGTTAATCCTGAAGTTCTGTAAAGGAAAAAACTTCCAATGCAATTGATGTAGCCATAAAGACTGTGAACTTCATTAAACATATGCTGTCCACGTCAGCATTGCCACAGAATTATGTGAGTGTTTGGGCTACTAAGATAAACTTCTCTTCTGCTCACACCCGGCAAAGAACTCCATGGAGAATAACTTCTCTGAGCCAAAGATATCCATGACAGCACCCAAAATGTCTGCAGTGCATATTGGCCATTAATCTGACCCCTGATACACTCCTGATATGCTCCTTATTTTCGAACTCATAAGCAGTTAAAATCCTGTTGACTCCAAAGATGTGTTTGGGGATTTCCTAGGCAATTACATGAAAGGACTAAGCCCGGATTCAATCCTGCAGTAAGCAGCAGTGAGAGATTGATTCTAGAGAGATTCTGATCATGTAATTTACAGATCTGAAAAACTATGCTAGAATTAAATTCAGTGGCCTTGCTTTCTTCTGTCATATCAGATGCTCACTCAGCACTGCTGTGAAATGGCCCACACTGAAATTTTCCCAACCATTCTGTCTGTATCAAAGTGAGGACAAATGTTGGAATGAAATAAAGAGATTACTTGGAAGATCAATGCTGTTCTCTTCATTAGTTGTGTTACTAGATGACAGCCACTTAAGAAACATAGGTAATGAAAAAAAAATGATTCTGAATTGTCTTTCCTGTGCTTTATGACATCTGTCTTAAGCTTCTGGTGAGATTCAAGCTGTTGCAGGCACTTACACAGGTGCTTAACTCTGTGTGCACAAACAGTGCCATTGAATGGGAATTCAGTGGGGATATCTCAAGCACAGAGTTCACCACATGCATTACTGCATACAAGATAGCTTTCCAAGGCAGAAGGATTTTTTTTATTGTTCTTCATTAAAACCAAACTCTGCTGTAGCAGCTAGTTTTTAAAAAATGCCTTCAAGAAAACTCTAGTTGAAATAACTGAAGTGCTCTATTGGGGATCATATCAAGAGGAAGCTGATGTACTATCAAATATACAGGGAATGGCAGAAGGAGGCCAGAGAAGAGAGGGAAATTGTTCTTTGGAAGAGCTGCAACATCATTTTAAAGCTTTGCTATTGCTTCATTTGACAAGAGGAAATAATAACTGGTGAACTGATATAAGATCACAAGAGCAAGGAGAAGAGAACTGCTTCAGTTTAACTCCAGGCTTATAGTCAGTGTAGCTTACTGAGGCAGAGGGGTAGCCTGGGAATTGCTGTCTATCTTAATTACTGTGAAAAAAAAAAGAATAAACTTACGAAAGCACCTAGCAGAAGGGAGCACACAGTAAGACGTCCATTCAAACAATGGGAAAAAGAAATTAAATACAAAACAACAACAGCAAAACAAACAAACAAACCAAAGTACCCGAATCATGCATTCATGGTCACTCCTCTGGAATATGAGCAAAGAGATGTAATGGAGGCTATAATTAATTCTTACCTAAAAGGAGCAAAGGCTTGTAGTACTGTCTGTTCTAAATCGGTAGCTTCAGGAGTGGGGACAATGGTCTGGACTCTCTGAATTTCAAAAATCCAGCTCCACAAGGCAGTATTAAACTGAGTTTTCTATACTGTTCTTCTAAGAAGGTAATTCTTTTGTGGGGAGGCTGGAGGAAGAGAAAACCAAAGAGATCAGTGCCCAGTAACCACAAGCAGCTGTGCTATGGATACTTCTGCTTAGAGAAGTACAGTGAACACCAAGCTCAAAAACACAAAATACTTGTCAATGCTCCATTTAATGCAACAACAGACTAAAAACCGTATACAATACTGTGCAATAGAGGAGGAGATCCGAGAGATGTTTGAGCACATAGAGCAAAAAACATTCAGACAATCCTAGGAAGGTGGTTATAACGTACATGACAGAAACAAGGAGCAAACATAATCAGAAAGCAAACACAGATCCTAACCAACTTGGCCTGGGGGATAATCATTTCTGAGGGATTGATTCACGTTCAAACATATGATTTCTACATGCTCATCTGTACCTCAAAGACTTCAGTTACTCTGTCATCCCCAGTGTCCTTTCTGAAGTGCCAGAAAAGAACTTAGAAGTTCAACAGTGCATCAGGAAGGCAAAGCATTTTCTGGTCAACACTGAATTGGATACTCAGTGCTTCAAATGTCACACAATGACATTTTACATTAGTATTGTTTGCTTACGTGCATAACAAAGGCTTTGGGGAATGTGGGTATCTTCTTATGGGACACACATCTCTACCTTCATGAAAAAAAACCAAAAAAGTAAAAATCTGTTCATCAGGAGTAGGCAGGAAAGCAAAGAGATGCAGAGCAGCAGTACAGACTGAATAGCTGTAACCTAACCTTAAGCTAAATTTCATCCAACCAGGTTGAATGTGAAATTAAATCTGAGTTTAAAATCCATTAAAAACTTCCAAATGATTGTTAACTTCCTGAGTTCACTGGATGCTCATGCAGGACACAAGACCTGGGACAGATGTCCCCTGCATGGGGGATCCCCATGGTCCTGAGCACCACCATGGGGAGAGGCCCACCATGGGAGCTGGTGGAGGTGGCTCTGGCTCCCATATCCAGAGCACAATCCACATCACTCTTCTGGTGTGGTGGTTTCTGCTATGTTACAAGTTTGTAGAATCATAGAATGGCCTGGGTTGAAAAGGACTATAATGATCATCTAGTTTCAACCCCCTATGTGCAGCATCGTCAACCACCAGACCAGCTGCCCAGAGCCACATCCAGCCTGGCCTTGATGCCTTCAAGGATGGGGTATCCTCATCCTCCTTGGGCAACCTGTTCCAGTGCTTCACCACCCTCTCTGTAAAAAACTTCCTCTTTAAGATTCTTCAGTTATACTGGACAGTGAAGACCATGAAGATGATGAAGGTCCGGGAGCACCTCTCCTGTGAGGAAAGGCTGAGAGATCTGGGCTGCTCAGCAGAGGAGGTGCAGGGGGATCTCATCAATGTCCATAATACCTAAGGGAAAAGTGCAAAAAAGTCAGAACCAAGCTCTATCCAGTGGTATGCAGTGCCAGGACTGGAGGCCATGGGCACACACTGGCACACAAGAGATTCCCTCTAAACACCAGGGGCAGTTCTGTTCAGTGCAGGCAAAGGATCCTTGGAAACTCAATGAATATTTTCATGATGAAACTTTTTGATGTCTGCTTAATTCTTCTCCTTCTCTGTGTCACCTGCACTACCATCATTCCCACTTCGTACATAAACATTGATCTGCATCACGTTCTTACAGGGGCAGTTGTGATTTCGGAAGCAAAACTTCAGACTTGTCCCATTGCCAGCTGTCACAGTGGCAAAGGTTCTTCCACCTGCAGCACCAGACACAACAAGAACACTATCAGTCAGGCTTGCAGCCTCTACCCTCAAGGAGAATATAAAAAAAAGTACAAGAGAGGAAAAACTGGAAGTGTTCTTAAGGGCCTTGAACAGCAACTCCCATGAGGTGTCAGTATGTGGGGAAATACTGATTAACAGGAGGGGAAACACAACATGGGGCACAGTTGGATTGGGAGAAAAGGAAAGCTAAAAGAAATTATATGGGAAGAAAGTGATAACAGGAATTTTATAAATATTAAGGAGGTAAAATGAAAGGTAAGGAAGAAAATTAAAAAGAGGAAAAAAAAAACAGAAAAAGAAGAGGACATAAAGAACTGAAGACCTGGAGAAACTCCAGGTTAGTATTTAATTAGCTTCCCTTGATGCTTTTTTTTCCCAGGTACCATCACACACTGGCACAGCATCACAATTTGACAGTTAATCAGCCATTTAGGGACTCACCACCATGCTGTATTAACATTTCTGTAGCACGATGCAACCTTCCTACAGGCTCCTAGTTCCTGAAGCACATCCCACAGCCCTATCCTCATCCTCTTACATCTCTCCCACCTTCCTAAAGCCAAGGGAGGCTACAGCAGAAGGTCTGTATGTGCCTTTCTGTATTTATATTGTGGGGAGGTGATTATGTGCAAGAGAAGCAGGAAGGAAAAAACGGATAGGAAGGATGGGATTTGTGAGACTGAGGTGGTACTCACTCAGAAAAACACAGAACTTATGGAAAACCAGACATTGATACAGGCTCACTCTCATAGGAAAGTAACCCTGAAGTATACTTTCATTAGTTCCTAATAATCAGGTAGAGAGAGAAGCTGAGTATTTTGAAGAGATGATGGTGCTTTCTGGGTATCCTTGTAGAAAGCTGGATCCACAGTGCCAGAGCGCAGTCCAGAAGCAGGGCCTGATGCAAATGGAAAACTTTGGCCCCTTACATTAGAGAAAGAGCTAGATGTCAGAGATCTGAGCCACACTGACAACGTCTATGTCTTTCAGGACTTGAATTTTAGTATTGACATAAAAAACAGTATTGTCTCTACTTCCATAAAGAAGGCAAAACATGTTGAGAGAATTTAGGACACTGGATACCCAAGTCCTATCCCAGTATCTATCCTAACCCAATAACTATCAATCCACTTTGTTTTATGTCAGCGCTACATTCTTGGACTTTTTTGTTTCCATGGTGGTTGGATTACCAGCAATAACTATTTATAAGATTCCTCAGTACCTGTCCTTATTGCCTTCATAGATGGACAGAAGTTTATCTTGGTAGCTTGTATTGCAATGATAACCTGTCAATCTCAGCCCTTTGCGAGTGTAGCTCTACATCTTTCCCTAGGAATCCCTTGCAAGTGCCTGAGTAAATGCAATATATGAAAGGAACAACAGCTATCACTCAGAAAAGGAGGAAACAGAGAAATTCAAATAAATAACCAAAGAATCCTTCTGTCCTAACGTGGAAAGAAAATAAACTTTATAGTTTTTTACAAATCCCTTGTGGACACATCACCTCCAGAAGTTATGTGGCTGTGCCTCTTATACTTGACTCTTCTCAGCTGCTATTGTGACAAAAATTTCATGTCCTGCCCAATTCATCTGACATCTGAAGAGAATTTTTATAAAAACATGTTGGCATCCGCTACAAGTAATATACCAAAGCTGCATCATTGTAGATCAGTGCTCTAGACATGGAGCTGCTGCTAGGAGAGAGAGGTAAGCAACAAAACTTCCCTTGGAGATGCATCTACGCTAAGAATGCTGCTGCTGCATGAAGTGCTATGGTAAGTGGGGCAGAAGAAAACGCTCCAAATGAAGAACTACCCTGCAAATGAGAGCCAATGTCTCTTCAAAGTGTTTTTTATGTAGGGCGTATTAGGGACCCGCTTTACACATGGTGCCACTCCTGGGTGCTGCAGTCCAGTCTGCCATAGGTATATGCTATTAACAGCAAGGAAGTGAGCACCAGCATATATGCTCTGATTATATTGGTTCCTGGAATTACCCAGTAGCAGCATTTAAATATCAGAGAAAGTCAACTAAAGCAGAGCCAGTGAGACACCACTGTCCAGCTGAATCGGTCCCTGCACTTCCATCAGAAGAAGCTGGGAGCTTGACTTGCAGCTTTTTGTGAAAACACCGACAAGACTCAGATTCCTCATTATACAAACCTTCCTGAGCCTGAACTAAACTCTACATGTTGCTACATCCCTCCCTAATAAGTCAAGCTCCATCAGTTAGAGACACTGACAAATTTACTTGTAACAAGGACACTCCTTTCATAGTTTATGAAGTAACCTTTTAGAACTATCATCCCTTTTCACAGCACCCAGACTGTAGTACGAGGCCTCTTTGTAACAGCTACATGGGAAAACAAAGGCAAAGTAACAGGATGTAACTTACAGTACCCAGTGTATATGCAAATCTATAAAATAATCTGGTGGGCTTTTTTCTGTGTAAGACATGCCCAAGAAAGGGAAGTAGTAATTGGATTATCTTGGATTGAATGTTATGGTGCTACTTTATGCCATTATAAAATTGACGTGATTGTACAAATGGAAAGCATAAAATCAGTAGCATTAAACTGAAGTTCTTGTAAATTTAATGTTTCCCCTTCCCCACTCCAGAGACCTTCAAAAAGTATGTATTTGTGTAAACTGTGTTACAGCCAAATCCTTCTCCAGTTACCTCTCGTAAGCCTGAGGCACAAAGATGGAATGTACCTGGGAACAAAGAGGAAGAAATATTTTCCAGCATTGTGCTTAAGGTTTTATGCATGTGATTTCCATTATTTGTGCTAATATTTACACATAGAATTTCAACCTTGAAGAACTGAGCTACTCCAAAAAGATAATAGTTTATATATGTATAGAAAAAGCCAATAACCAATGAACTGCACTTTCAGTGTTTTATTTAAAGAGTTATTTAAGTGGAAGAAAATAATAAGATGAGCCTGTGGGCACTGAAAATGGAACCATTTTATAGATGTAGATGCAGTTAGTCAGCTGAACAGAACAGTGCATGACAGCGTTTTACAGTTCAGGGACTGATGGGAACAGGGACATCATGCAAAATAATTTTCAATATAGAACTTTCTGTTTAAAAGAAACCACCGCCGCAACAACAATGAAAAATCAAAAGCAATTTATGAACAATGGCAAATAACCACACAGTCAATAAAATGCATATGTTGATCGCTGCTCACTCTTACAATGGGATTTTCTTACAGATTTTCAGTCAATGACCTTTTCAGAGTAAAATGTGATCCAACACTACTTCTTACAAAACCTCTGATAATTCCCTGAGTGTAAACGATTACCAGGTTTATGATTTGTAGCAAATAAACAAAAGAGATGAAACAACCTGAAGAAACAGCTGTTAACACCTGCACTGAAACTAACCAACCAGTAGCAATTTTGCTGTAGCAGTCAGGCATATTATCTTGATACAGGCAAGGCTGAATAAATTATTTACATACTGTAAGTCTGAAAAATCTGATAATCAGTTCAAAATAGCCATACATGTGCTTGAAAATGTTTGTGTCTGTACTAACTGAATCCCTGTACTTTGTAATTTGGATTAACAGACAAGGAAAACTCTTATTCTCCTTTTCCATCTTCACAGGACCAACACAGTAAGAACATGAAGGCTAATTTCACAAGAATGTCTGAAGAGGGTATAAATCATCTTGCTGAGGTTTTATCTAACAGAGAATCCAGTATGGGTGCATCTTCCATGGGGAATATTCTTTTATTAAAGGAATCACTGAGGTTTAATATCTTGATATTTTTGCCTGTTGCTTATGAGTAAAAGAGACAATGCTGTGGAGGAGTGAGACTGACAGCCTGTCCAGCTTTGAGAAGAGTCTTTGTGAACACCCCAGTGCACAAGACAAGACAGTGTGAGCAATGCAACTGCACTTGAGAGATTTTCCACGGACACGTTATATACTCTATTCCACCTTACCCTGCCCATCTTGGGCTCAAGGCAGCATTAAAACACAGGGGCTAAAATGCTAATGCCTTTGGAAATATTCTAAGCATTGTCATTCATGTCACTGACAATTAACTAGGCACGAAAAGATTGCCAGTTTCTCACATAATCAAATTTCTCTCCTGCATCTCTCCGTAATGCGTTTCACTTTCCTCATGTACAACATAAGAATCTTCATTCATTAATACTATTACATTCTTGTTCTACTGCTATAACTGAGCACTGCCATCTGTGCCTGGTAATCCTTTCTTGCATGTATCCAGCACATCCTTACAAATCTGTTTTGATCAGATAAATGCAATCTATATTAGCAATGGTCATCTGTACTCCAGCATGTTGTCTGATCCTGTTTATTTAATAAAGAATTAGGATTTGGAAACCACTGGCAGTAATTCAACAGTGAAGGACTAAGGATTTAAATGTTGTGGATTTACAAAAGTGGAGAGAAAACCAGATGATGTAGAGCCCTGCCAGTTCAGCTGTGGAGGAGGAGCTCTTCGCTTCATAACTCCCATGCTTGGCCCAGCCTGGCCTGGGGGACATCTGCCATAAAGGGGAAATGAGAGCTCCTGGCCTTGTGTTCCCTCCTGGGAAAAAAAGAGCATAGAGATAAAACTAAGAGATGGATTAAGTTGCACAGATATAGCCAAGTTGAATGGTTTTCAATTTTGCTTAGTGACAGCTGCGGTTTTGACATCACAATAGGTAATTTATCAGCTTTTGGTTTACGATCATTTTAACAAGCTTCCCCTTTCCTCACCTCTATTTCTACCCTCTTTTAACTGCAGAGCGGAAAGTACAGAGAAAATGAAACATCAAAGCAGGCATGGAAGCATCATCAGGTTATGAAAGAAAAGTCAATAACCTGATTTCACATTACTTTGGGCTGTCATTAAAACATCCTGTCCATTTAGAGATGACACAGCGGCCCCGCATGGAAGAGCCATTCTAAAATGCCAGAAGAATCTCTCCCTACCCAGCTTCTTCTACACTACAGAGCTTGTTAATACAATATCTCTAAAGGATCTAGGAATGAAGCAAAAAAATGGCATAGCGACTACCTGGTGAGAAAGAGATAGAAACAAAAAATACATGTGTAAATACAAAAACAACATCCAGAGATAAAGTCTGGGGAGAGATGGGTAATCTAATCTGTGTAACAACAGAGAAAAGAAAGTCATCCAACAGACTAGAGCCCCCTAAAAAGTTGGTTCTAAAATTCTGGTACTACAGAAATCCTGAAGTGTGACAGTCAAGGCAGTGAGAGGAGAGCTCTTCAACTGTTCCCCATAGAGATCTGCATTCTTTACTCCAATTCATTAGTTACTCCAAGCTAAAAATAGCCCCAAAACAACTAAGCACAAAGTGTAGTGGCCTAATCTGAGGAGAGGACCACTGTGATTGGGCTGTTGTAATAGGCTGATAACACCTACCTTAGTCCCAGTAAGCAGACCTTTGCCTTCCTTCTTGCCCTGCTGAATGCTTTGAACAAACATGAGGTGCATTGCTGGTCAGTTGGAAAGTACCCCAAATTCAACTGCTAATTACTGTTGGATGCCCAGAAATATCTCCTGAGGTGATGGTGGGCACTGTTGCTTACAATAAATGAATCACAGTATAGTTGAGCTTGTAATGCACCTCTGAAGACTATCTAGTCCACCTCAGTGCTCAGAGCAGGGTCAGCTGCAGCAGGTGGCTCCAGAGCATATCCAGTCATTATGAAGGTCTATAGGTGGAGGCACCACAGTCTCTCTGTAACCAAATTCCTTTACTGTTTAATCACTCCTGATAGAAAGGATTTTTCTTATGTTTAAGCAGACCTTTTTTTATATTTCAGTTTATGCCCATTGCCACTCATTCTGTCACAGCACTACTGAGCAGAGCCTGTCTCTGCCCTTTGCACTCACCCTTCAGGTATTTATAGACATTGACAAGATCCCTGTGAGCCTCCTCTTCTCCAGGCAAAGCAGCCCCACCTCTCTCAGCCTCTCCTCACAAGAATGTGAGGTGTTCCAGGTCCTTCATCGTCTTCATGGCCTTCACTGGACTCTCTCCCATAGGACCATGCCTCCTGTACTGGCTTGAGGTGGTAGAACTGGACCCAGCAGTCCAGGTATGGCCTCACCAGTGCTGACTGGAAGGAAGGACCACATCCTTCAATCTGCTGGCAGTGCTCTTCCTCGTGTAACCCAGATGAATTTGCTTGTCCTTCTGTGCAGCTGCTTTCCAGCTGGTTAGCCTTCAGCATACAGACAGCTCAGGGGTTAATCCTTCCTAGTACAGAACTCTGAATTTCTCTTTGTTGGCTTTCACAAAGTTACTGTTTGACTGTTCCCTCAGTCTGCTGGTATTCTGAATGATGATACAGCCACCAGTCCACATGTGTATCTCAACTCCAAGCTTGCCCCTCCTGGAACAGGAGAGCTGATCAAGGATACAACCAACTTCATCTGTTTTAACATTGCTGCTTCCAGCCTCTAGTACAACACTCCAGTGATGAGAACACTGGTTTAGGCTTTGTGATTTAGCATACAGAAGGCTCTATCCCCATCAGCAAGCACACAGAAGAGAAAGTGTAGAGGCAGAAGATACTACAGTCTCCTGTGGAAGCTGAGTTACTGTGTGGCAATGTCAAGAGATTTTCTCCAGTAGAATACAAGCAATCAATTTCTCCTGAATATTAGTGAATTGAGCTGGAAACATGATGGATGTGGACTTCTAATCACTGTCCCAATGCTGGTTTGATTTTTAATTTTGACATAAAATACAAACACAGTTAAGGAATCTAAGCCATGGGTACCAACACTGCTGTCTTCTGGCTGAGCACTCCGACCACGAGGTCAGAGTAAGGTTTTCACTCATCTGAACATAATCTACTTCATGGTTATTGTCTACTGATCAGCAAATAAAAGAGGTGTGTCTACACAGTTAGAAAACAAAAGGAAAGCATGCTCTTGTCTCACATAATCATAATCATAGCTTACGGGTTCAAAAATAACATTTTGGACTCAGAAAACAGCTACAGCCATGTGCCAATCTGCTCTAAAAGAAGCCAGTCCTAAACAGTACAGACACAAGCTGAACTGTTACACTTGTCCTATAGATCAGGGAATTAGTCCCTGACTTCTTTTTAACGCTACAGACAAAACCTTCAGGTACATCCCTGCTGTGTTAACTCAAACTCTGTCTCTGGGTTTCAATGACCTGACTAGTTTTTTCTAAGTTGCACATGCTATAAAGACGTGGTCCATGATGGCAGGGTTACAAAAGATTTGGTGTTGTCCTCAGGATCACATTTAATTCAGCAGTTTAAACATAGACAAAGGGACACAGTATTTTTGCCTAGGATACTCTATTTCTTTGTCATTAGGAAATGCTCCAGAGCAGAGAGGCTAACTAGAGTCATTAACATTTTGAGGTAATGCTCTGAGATTTGCTGTATTTGCTCTGCTGTTGTTAAGAAATGATGTTTCCTGTTGCCCTGAATTTTCTTCAAAAGTAAATTCTACAGTACAAATCTTGGGTAGATGAAGATACCTCATATTTCCTTTTGGCTTTCCCTTCCTTCAACTCAGCTGAATGCTGGATTTAAACTGGATGCATCAACTTTGGAGCTGGTGATTGGAGAAGCATCTTAAGCAATGGGAAGAGTCATAGAATCATAGAATCATAGAATGGCTTGGGTTGGAAGGGACCTCAAGGATCATCAAGCTCCAACTCCCCCTGCCGCATGCAGGGCCACCAACCTCCATAAAATCCACATACTCTGTACAGCCAGTCAAAACACAAAGCATTGTAGTAGAAGAGTTCTAGAAGATCCACTTTTCTCTGTTAAAACTGTAAGAAATTTGCACTTCTGTGAAGTAGACTGACCTATTATCCCTTCTTTCCTTGCTCTACCCTACCAAAGAGCAAGAAACAAGACATTTCACTTTGTGTAGCAGTGCCCCAACTAAACAGGTAAGATTTCATCATAAGCAACTAAAGGCTACTGTAAGAAGTAAATCCAAGTCCTCTGGAGTTGAAAAGTCTTAACAGTGAATTCCAGCTATAGCCTTGCCTAGCTGGTTCTACAGAGCTCATCTCATCACGTTTGCAGGGGTGGTATATACAACCCCATTTTTTACTCCCACACGTTCCTGTGGAATCAGAGTGGGTCTTCGAACTGTTCTAAAATGATTTGATAGGGTTTATACACCTTATATTGGAGGAAAAAATGGGGCAGAAGACAGTGCAAAATAGCCTCCAGCCACACAGAAAGGATCATGAGAATTTGAATTGCAGCATTAAAATGTCTTGAACAGGATTTACCAACCTACCCCTGGCTGCAGGACTTCCTCTGCTGCAGCTGCTTTCAATAATGAAGTCTCAGTGCTTATTGTTTTGTTCCTTATATGCAAACAATTCCAAGTGGTCTCTTCAATTATGCTGAATACAAAGCCGAGATGTCTCTGGCCAGAATTACTTTTGACAGTTACAACAGTTGCAAGCCTCCAGTCTTCCAGGCCTCCAGAATCTAACCTGTCTGCAAATAGTGTGCACAGCTCCAAGGTTCATCTTGCTGAGATGAGAACAGACAGAGCGGATGATCATTTTGCAACACCTTTCAGCTCAAAAAAGGCAAAACTTTAAAAACCCTTCAGAAATACAAAGAACGGGAACGGTTATCTGCTGGCTCACAAAGAAAATAATTGCAATTTGCTTGCTATTTCTTTGCTTTCAGAACAAAGTAAAATCCTATAGAACTAACTTCAGACAAAAAGAAAAAAGAAAAAAAAAAAGAAAAAAAAAAAAGAAAGAGCTATGGAGAAAGCCTGAGTTATTTTCTTATGCCAAGCCAAACAATATGAAATAAAAAAAAAAAAAAACAAGTGAGAGAAAAAGGAATCCATTAAAATTTCAATGCACTATGGAGAGACTCTTAAACTAAGGTTTGGTTTGTGTCATGATATTGTAATGCCAAAGTAATGCAAGTGATATCAACAGAATTACTCTGGCTTTATACCAGCATGAATGAATTCATAGTTTGGCACTGAAAATTTCTTTATTGAAGTCATCGGTACAGTTGTTACACTCCTCTGTTTTATAGATGTTTTAAAAGTGTGCAGTGAGCTGTAGTTATTTCCAGGATTTGGATATACTGAAAGAAATTAACCAAAAACTAGGAGCCTGATCTTAAAGTGATGTGACTTTGTACCAGTTATTATTGCCATGAGATATGCATCTGACCTGCTTTTAAGGTGAATATTATTTAGGACAAAGTGGATCTGTAGAGTATTCTTATCTCTTTGCCGAAGTGCTGACCAACGTAACAAATAGGTTCCCTTCCTTCTAACGGGGGTGAGGTTCACGTGTCCCTCAGTCCAAAAAACTGATTGAATTCAAGTCTATGAAAACCTTGGTGTGTGTGAGATTCAGAAGCTATGCAAAACTGAGAGATTTGCTCTCTGCAATAAAGTGAACTTGCTAGCAATAACTCAGCCACTTATGTAAAAGAACATATAGAGATTTAAAAAATACATATGCTGCCAGAAATACTGAAGTTGCTCTGAAAGTAATGCCTCCTATTCATTTCCATGGGAACGATAGCACATACAAAGAGCACAATAACAACATTTAATAGAGCAAATTATCAGCCACAAAACACAATTTTCCAACATAGTCACTATCATTTGCCATGCATTTTTGACAGCAATGAACAAGAGCCTGTATGCCACTCTTGTAAAAGTCTACATGGTCATCCAGGTCTCTCATCCATGTCTTTCATGTTGCTGTCACCACTGCTGAAACGCACCATCACCACCTCCCTGTGCTCACATTCACTGTTTGGTCTCCACAGACATTCAACAACTGTCAATGAATGTCAGTGGGTGTCATTTTATCCTCATGGAGGAATTCAGTGACACACCTTTGCTTCACACACACTTCCATGTCAGATGCCATTCTGTCAGACTGTCCCTTTTCTGCTATCTGTCACGCAGCAACAAAATGTAATGGGATATTGGGTGGGAAGGTTCAACCTCTACTGCCATACCACCAACACCTCTGATGTCATGGGCCAACATAATAAAATAGGAGGCATTACTTTCAGAGCAGTCCTGTACATTCTGGGATAAATACAGTTCTAAAATTCAAAATAAAGAAGTTTCTTCTTAAGCCAAAAGAACGCTTCAGTGTCCCCAACAGGACTGTAACTGGTGACAAAGAATAGTAATTTTCTTGTCTATTCAATCTGACCTATTCAGTGTCCTTGGCCTAAGGAATGAGATATAGGGTGCCAAAAATTCAGTAACATTTTACAGTGGAATTAAAGAAAAAATTGACGAAATTGTAATTTTTCTCCACATTTTTCTCTTCAGTGGAGTAAGAAAAGACAATGGAACAATGACCAGATGGTGAATAAACTGGACTATAGCTCCTTGTATGGCAAAATAATCAGAGAAATTCAATGTCAAAATATCTGCTCCATGCAGAATGACATCAATCCAAGCTTCTAAGGGAATGAAAAACTTTGCTACTTAGAGAGATATTAAAACTTTCTAGAATCTGAAATATATCTCCCCTATTAGAACAGTCATTCATGCTTTTCAGAAGAATTGTCTCCTACAGTAGCTCTTAGATGAAACCAGGGCGATTGAAAATGTCTATAAAAGATGGATATGTTTGATATCATGACCTATAACAGCTTGAAAAGTCAATAAAGCATACAGGGTTTACTGAGGAACTGAAGCTCTTGGTGAACTACAGCAACACACAAATTTATTTGTTTTTGCAGTAATGAAAGTTTCAGATTTGTAAGTCATCTGAAGTCATCTGAAGTCATCTTTTTTTCAGATTTGTAAGCCATCTTCTTTCTGTTTAAAGTGCTTTAGGGTGTCACCTTTTTGCACAAGGAGCTCTTGTAGTTTGGTATCACTTTCATGGCTCATGCAAATGCAACACACACGTAAGTGTTTATGTCTCACTGCATAAATGATCTCCCATGGCAAGAACAACATCGAAGCCATGGTTGTATGTGGGGCCTCATACAACTCAATGCATTGTGTAAAGAAAACGCAGAACCAAATAACTTGTGACAGACATCGACAAATTCTCAGGATTGTAAGTCAAAAAGATGGAGCAGAATTACCTTTTCACACCTCCTTTCTATCTATGTTACAGAAAAACTTCAATTATCTCTTAGCAGTAAAGATTCTGAGACACATGGCTGAATGGATTTGATTCCACTAGCACAGAGCACTAGCATGCATGTAAATTAGAGTTAATTATAAGACATTCAATCTTTCAGTATAATTCATATCTTGGGAGGCCAAAAATTTATTTCATAGAAAGAAAAGGTGTCTTTCTTTTAATTACAAATTCTACGCATTTGGAAAATTGAAAATTCTTATAAGCGTAGTTGTTCTCCACTGAATACCAATTTTTAAAGAATCATTAACTGAAATGAAACAAGATTAATTTGGATGACATTATGTCAGTAATGGCTCATAAACATTTCTGCAGGCCCAGGTTTAAGCCCATAAATAAATCAATTGACACACTGGCAAAGCCCAAAGGTGCTTCTGGCCTGGAGGTCTGGCTCTGATGCAGGATACATCAGGAACTTTGAGGGAAATCTGTATCATTCCTGGGAGTGATTATCATCATCCTAAACAGAATAGATTTGTTACTGCCTGTCCTGCTCTTCTCCCTCGAATGAAGGTTCAAACAACTGCAAAATGTATCCCTGTGTTAAACGACAAAGAATATGCTTACTGACACATGTAATGAATTAGTATATATGTATTGTATATGCTGTCAAATAAAAAAGTTCACTTGTTTAAAAATAACGTTACTAATTTTAAATTACCCCTTCACAACGTTTTTCACCCTATGTGGTTTTTCCTTTATTTCAAAAATATTTGCCACCTTTCTACAAAAGTGGGCCACTTCAATTCTATCTTATGAAAAACTTTCTGTTCTTACCTTGTTTCTAGCTGTTCTGTGTGCCTTTTGACTGTGTTACATCCTCTATATCTTGCTGTTCTATTCTTCCTTGGAATACAAATGCCAGTTTTATTAAATCTGCTGTGACACCAATTCCATGCAGGAGTATTTGGGGCTCTAGTATGATCTCATTGATGCCTTTGAGAAAATATTTGTCTTCTAAATTAATGACTGCTGGTCAGACAATAATCTTGTCATGACAGTAAGGAGAAAGCTATTGTCCAGGTGTTAAATTTAGAATGTAAGTACCAAAAGAATTCTAACCATCTTCCAGGTATGTATTTTTCCCTCACTCCCAATCTCCTGCCCTGTACACCTGCAGTTTGCTGTTTCTCATTACAAGCATTTGTGTGATTCTGAAGGTTAAAAGTGTTTGCATTTGCATGGTCATATCCTGACCCATGCAGAACTAGTTAACTGGACAAACTGTACAGTTCACTCAATTCATAGGAAGACTGGGCACAGGCTGACTGACACAGGCACAGTGGCAAAAAAACACACCAGCTCCTCTGCCTGTAAGAGTCTTGCTTCCTGAAAATTTGGTTTATGTATAAATATAACCTAAATTAGAGACAATTCTGTATACTTGTCTACTATTTAAAAATCAGGTTAAAATTTTAAATAGAAATCTCGACCAATTACCTATCTGATAGGTTGGATTTAGTTCTGTATCTATGTTACTACCATATTTTGCCTACTGGCTATTTAACTCCTGAACACATTTACCACTGCATCCCACTGGATGACCTTCAGGACACAACACGAACTCATCTGTGACTGTGTAGAATGGATGGTTTATTACTGCAGCCATCCCTGGAGATGCTCAAGGCCAGGTTGGATGGGGCCCTGGGCAGCCTGAGCTGCTGGCTGTCAGCCCTGCCTGTGGCACAGGGCTGGAACTAGATGATCTTTAAAGGCCCTTCCAACCAAAGTCATTCTATAATTCTGTGATTTTCCCCATGTATTATGCTGTTTTAAATTCATGAGAAGACTTTCATTCTTTCATTCTGTGGTTTCTAAGTTTACTAACAAATTCCTACGAAAAAACTTTTTATCAAACCCTTCCTAAAGGACAAACTAAGCCCATCTGTTCATGCAACAGGCTGAAAATGCATTCAAAAACATTAATAAATTAGATAAATACATTTTTTAGTAGGTGCTGTGTTCTAGTTTTCATTTTCCCCTCCCACTACTCAGCAAAGGCTTTGTGAGCTCTGCTTTGCCCATATTGACAGCACATATTGTGGGTTCCAGCTGGGTGACGTGTAGGAGGACCTGAGGGTGCACAACATGGTGAGCCCACCTGCTGACCAGAGATTGTTGTTTTTCACTGCCTCTCTACATTTAGCAGAACGTCTCCACACACTGGAGACCAAATGAGAAGTCCTTGGGCTCCAGCTGAGGTACCAGGTTAAAGACATTACAACCTTGCATTTGTTGTGGGAAATTAATCAGAATCAATCTGGACTCCACTAAGGAGCAGACAAGGCTTATGCTATTGTAGCAAGATGGTTGTTGACTCGCAATTGCCTTTCCTACGCCCTCACTCCCCTGCCTGCTAACAACCCCATGCTGTCTCCTGAATTCCAGTCCGAGCTGCCTTTATGGCAGACATAAGCACATTGCTTCCAGCTCATGTTGGTTATAAAATATTCATTCTGACGCAACTGTACTGTGGTAATACAATTGCACTGGAAATGGAATAACCGCATTAGCTGAACTGGTAGAGTTGTTCCTTATTGGGCACTGCACCATGCTAGGGAAAATGCAGCCCCTGGAGAGTAGCCATTCATATCTCTAAGCAGAAGTTTACAAAGGTGAATTGTAAGCTCTTTTGTCCATGTCTTTGCAATGCCTTGCACAGTAGGGCCCCAGTCCATGACCCTAAGTACCACTCCATGGTAAATAGTTAAAACAGTGATCAGTTATCTGTGTAACATATAAGCAAGAGCCTGTGTAGACAGGGACTAGCCACCAAAAGCTCTCATTTTTTTCCAAAGGACCCCATACCAAGGAGAAACAACAGCAGTGTGCCAGAAAGCGCTTGCACTTCACTTCTGAAATACTGCAGAGCACTTGCGGGGTGTATAAGCACAGTGAGGTTTTATCTTGACAAATTGACTGGATGAGAGCCTCTTCACAGAAGCCTGATTTTCATCTGAATGCTAATGCTGGCATTGTGTTGACTTTACAATGCAGAATTCTCACACTCACTCCACCAGTTCAATGACCATACAAATTCCCTTCATTACTGCTGTGGCCTCACAATCCAAAACCCTCCCTTGCAGGAAATTACATGCATTTCAACACTGGCAACAAACAAGATCTGACAAGTAAATATTTTGCTGTGATGGGATTTGGAATCTGGACTTTGAATGCCAGATGATACAGTATCACTGGTTTCTTAACATGAAGCTTTAAGTGTGCATCCTCTTTGCAAAGCCACAAAATGAATCACTGAGGAATGTGAAATTCTGATTCACACTGGCTCCCAAAAGTTAAACCAATTAGAGAAAGATATTCAGAATGTGTACATTTTCACCAAATTGAAGGTTGGGAAATCTTAAAAAAAGCGTTTTTAACGTCTCTGTCTTCTCAATTACACCAGTGAAAATCCAAGGCTGTTAGAGCTGGTACTTCAAGCTGTACAACTAATAGGAAAATTATACAGAATCTATACCAGCCCTGTCCTCATTATGCAATGATGATAATTTATCCTACACAACCAAATCCAAACCTAAACTCTATTTTGAGAAACCATCCAGCCTGATGCAGATTATCTTTATTGGTGATTTGCAAATATCAAAAGCCCTTATAGTGGGAAACTGGCATATACCAAAGTGTGGAAATAACACATCTGGCATCTGCTGTGTTTTGCCAACCATAGCCTGAGGAAACTTCTCTTTAGGTCCACAGGGTATATTTTAGAAGGCATCAGGTTGTAATATACTGCCAAATCAATAGTGCCCTGCAACAAGCAGATGCAACTTGCTCTATCATCATCCTATTCTCTGTTGTTTCAGCAATTCAGCACCAGTTCTATGTTACAAAATAAAATTCAGCTCCATGTTTTAAGTAGGTGTAATTTGCATCCTTCAGATCCTTTCTAGCATTACTCTGTGCCATTATGCCTTATAAGCTCCAAGATCAGTACACTCTGCCTGAAATATGACAGACTGACACTTTCGTCTCGTGTCCCCCTCATCTCACTGTTCTACCACCATTTCTGACTCTCTGTGATTTGTTCTGATATGCCCTCTTTCATGCTTCAGTTGTTACCTCTGTGTATAGCAACCAAAGCTGTTACCTCTGTGTTGCAACAAAATTTTCCCTTTGTATTTTCTAAGGACCTCAAAATCCTGGTGCTCTGTGTGACACACTCATCTAGGTCCATGGCCTTTGGGAGAGCAAACACATATGGAACATCTAGTCATCACTGCCTTACAAAATCATGGAATCGTAGAATATCCAGCATTGGAAAGAACCCATATAAGGATTATATTTGCAGACGACACCAAGCTGGGAGAGAGTGTTGAACTACCAGATGGTAGAAAGGCACTACAGAGAGACCTGGATACACTGGATCGATGGGTCAAGGTAAACTGTTTGAGTTTCAATAGGGCCAAGTGTCAAGTCCAGCATTTTGGTCACAACAACCCCAGGCAACCCTACAGGCCTGGGGAGGAGTGGCTGAAAAACTGCCTGATGGAAAGGGACCTTGGTGCACTCACTGATGGACAGTCGGCTGAATGTGAGCCAGCAGTGTGCCCAGGTGGTCAAGAAGGCCAGTGGCATCCTGGCTGGTATCAGGAATGGTGTGGTGAGCAGGACTAGGGAAGTCATCCTGCCCCTGTACTTGGCACTGGTGAGGCCTCACCTCGAGTACTGTGTTCAGTTTTGGGCACCTCAGTACAGAAAGGACATGGAGGTGCTGGAGCAGGTCCAAAGAAGGGCAGCAAGGCTGGTGAAGGGCAGAGAGAATATGGCCTATGAGGAGAGACTGAAGGATATAGGACTGTTTAGTCTGGGGAAAAGGAGGCTGAGGGGAGACATTATTGCTCTCTTCCAATATCAGAAAGGTGCTTACAGAGAGAGCGGGGCTGGTCTGTTCTCACTGGTGACAGGTGACAGGATGAGGGGAAATGGCCTCAAGTTGTGCCAGAGAAAGTTTAGGTTGGATATCAGGAAACACTTCTTTACAGAAAGGGTTGTTAAGCACTGGAATAGGCTGCCCAGGGAGGTGGTTGAGTCACCATCCCTGGATGTGTTTAAAATCCATTTGGATCACAGAATCACAGAATCACAGAATCACTAAGGTTGGAAAAGACCTATAGGATCATCCAGTCCAACCATCCACCTGTCACCAATGGTTCTCATTAAACCATATCCCTCAACACAACATCCAAACGTTCTTTGAACACCTCCAGGGTCGGTGACTCCACCACCTCCCTGGGCAGCCCATTCCAGTGCCTGACCACCCTTTCAGAGAAGTAGTATTTCCTAATATCCAGCCTGAATCTTCCCTGGCGAAGCTTGAAACCATTCCCTCTAGTCCTATCACCAGTTACACGAGAGAAGAGGCCGACCCCCAGCTCGCTACAACCTCCCTTCAGGTAGTTATAGAGAGCAATAAGGTCTCCCCTGAGCCTCCTCTTCTCCAGACTGAACAATCCCAGCTCCCTCAGCCGCTCCTCATAAGGCCTGTGCTCCAGACCCCTCACCAGCTTTGTTGCCCTTCTTTGAACACGCTCCAGGGCCTCAATGTCTTTCTTGCAGTGAGGGGCCCAGAACTGGACACAATACTCAAGGTGCGGCCTCACCAGAGCTGAGTACAGGGGAACAATTACTTCCCTACTCCTGCTGGTCACACTGCTTCTGATACAAGCCAGAATGCCATTGGCCTTCTTGGCCACCCGGGCACACTGCTGGCTCATGTTTAGCCGAGCGTCAACCAACACCCCCAGGTCCATTTCCTCTACACAGTCTTCAAGCCATTCCACCCCAAGCCTGTAGTGTTGCTTGGGGTTGCTGTGGCCAAAGTGTAGGACCCGGCATTTGGTCTTATTAAACCTCATCCCATTGGCTTCAGCCCAGCTCTCCAGCCTGTCCAGATCTCTCTGTAGGGCCTCGCTACCCCCAGGCAGATCGACACTTCCAGCCAACTTGGTGTCATCTGCAAACTTACTGAGGGTGCACTCAATGCCCTCATCCAGGTCATCAATAAAAATATTGAAAAGGACAGGCCCCAGCACCGACCCCTGGGGAACACCACTCGTGACCGGTCGCCAGCTGGATTTAGCTCCATTGACCACCACTCTCTGGGCTCGACCCTCCAGCCAGTTCCTTACCCAGCCAAGAGTGTACCTGTCCAAGCCACGGGCTGCCAGCTTCTGCAGGAGAATACTGTGGGAGACAGTGTCAAAGGCCTTGCTGAAGTCTAGGTAGACTACATCAACAGCCTTTCCCTCATCCACCAGGCGGGTCACTAGATCATAGAAGGAGATCAGGTTGGTCAAGCAGGACCTACCCTTCGTGAACCCATGCTGGCTAGACCTGATGCTCCAGTTGTCCCGCACTTGCCGCGTGATCTCCCTCAAGACAATCTGCTCCATAACCTTCCCTGGCACCGAGGTCAGGCTAACAGGCCTGTAGTTCCCCGGGTCCTCCTTACAGCCCTTCTTGTAGATGGGAGTCACATTGGCAAGCCTCCAGTCTTCTGGTACCTCACCAGTCAACAAGGAGCGCTGATAGATGATGGAAAGCGGCTCGGCTATCACCTCCGCCAGTTCCCTCAGCACTCTCGGGTGAATCTCATCCGGCCCCATGGACTTGTGACAGTCCAGTTGGAGTAGAAGGTCTCTGACCGTTTCCTTCTGAATCATGGGTGGTTTAGTCTGGTCTCCAGCCGAGACCACCTGGTCGAAAAGTGGAATATCCTGAGGATAACTGGTCTGACCTTTAAAGACAGACGTAAAGAAGGCATTCAGGACCTCTGCCTTTTCTTTATCCTCAGTAGTCACATTCCCGGCTTCATCCAGTAAAGAATGGAGATTCTCCTTAGTCCTCCTCTTACTGTTGATATATTTGTAAAAGGATTTCTTGTTTCTTTTTATTCCAGTGGCCAGGTCGAGCTCGAGCTGGGCTTTCGCCTTTCTGATTTTCTCCCTGCATATCTTAACAACTTCTCTGTATTCTTTCTGAGTTGCCCGTCCCTTCTTCCACAGGAGGTAGATTCTCTTTTTCACCCGGATGTGGTGCTCAGGGACATGATTTAGCGGAGGGTTGTTAGAGTTAGGGTAGGATGGTTAGGTTGCACTTGATGATCTTTATGGTCTTTTCCAACCTGAGCAGTTCTATGATTCTATGATTCTATGATCACTGAGTCCAACTCCTGGCTCTGCACAGGACCACACAAAAATCAGACCCTTTGTCTGAGAAGGATAATCTATACTCACCTGCTCCTTGGTGGGTTTGTATTTCTTTCCTCTGTACACACACCAAATTTTCTATGTATGTTGTGACTTAGTACCTTTGACCCTGTTACCTGTCCATCGTTTTGGTTAAAATCATCCATCATTTTAACAAATTACTGGGGAAGGAGTGTATGGCACACAGAGCAACATCATTGCATGAACTGAATATCCTTCAGAAAGCAGGAAATGAATAATAAGTAATTGGATTCTGTAATGACTGACTTTGTTTAAACGGGTCTGAATTAATCTGCAGGGCAAATATTTGTGAAAAGAAGAAAAACTCACAATGCCATTTATTTTTCCTCCCCAAATATCTGCTGCCAGAACAGGTTAGTCTTTCTCCTCTTTGTTTATTGCAGTTCATTTTATCTTCAGGCAGGCACATATTTTAATCTGAGCTGTTCCTGGAGATTCTGTAGATGTTGTGGAGTTGCTGCATAGTTTCACCAAGGTAACTAAACTCAGAATATATATAAATATACATTTTGTCATTTTGTTTTTCTTGCTTTCTGTTCTGTGCACAGCCTTTCCATTCTTTTGTCTGCATTGCTGCCCCAGGTTTCCACTGAACAGAAATATTCCCCAAAGTCCCTGTTCCTTGAAACACAGCATTTTCTTTAAAAGGCTGAAATGACTTTGTGGTCTGACACTGGAATACCTGAGGGATTTCTACTGAACTTACTGTGTTAATGTTGACAGAATCAGCAGCAGAGAAATAGAAGCTTTACTCTTCTAAACAGGGTCATGGAAACGCCACTATACCTATAATGGAATGTATAAATCCCCAAATCCCTTTGTTCATTGTTCGGCAAGAACTTCCTTAAACTAAACTAAACAAAAAACACTTGTACAGCAATTCTGTTAGATTACACCAACAATAGAGGAATAAATGAATACTCTAGTCACAGCCTGTTGAAGTCTCCCTCCAAAATTCCTTGCTTTTCATGATACTGATTTATATCAGTAGAAGAGACCATGCATGGTGTATTATTACGGGATGTTACAGGTAGTGTACAGCAACATCTGCGGTAATAAAACAGTCACTGAATTTTGGCTGACAAAATATGATAAATGGCTTCCTGTGAATACCTTCACTGTTCGACTTCTCATTAGCAAATAACCACCAGTGGGAGTATCACTGGGAGAGGATGCGCCACTTGCTACTAAAATCCTTGAGTCTCATCTTCATTTGGAGTGCACTGGGGGAGAAGTGGTAAAAAAGACACATCAAACTCCATTCATTTTTAAGTAATTAATTAGAAAACCACAGTGACAAACTGAGCTTTAAAGTCTCTAAAAATACCTATGCAGTAAGAGTGGAGAGGGAGATAGAAGGTTCAAATGAGAAAAAAACTAAAATTAGAGTAGGAGAGCTTTATACCACATTATTACCCATTTCTGTTTAGAAAGTAGGGTGAATTACTTCAGAAGTTTTAAGTTATATATGTGCACTCAGTCATGCTGCACACTTTCCTCTATCTTCTTTCTTCTTAGAGAGAAAACAAGACAGAAACATGAAATGCATGCTACCCCACTTTTTCCTAATGGAAAGTACACAGAACACAGTGATCAAGATCTTTACTGTTTATTCTAAACTAAAGGCATGACTACATTTGCATTTGACATCTATGAGCACAACCAAAATGAGAACACAAAGGATGCATCTGTGCACATGAAAAATGGGGAGAATATGCAGAAGAATCCTACACTTCTGAGGACTACATTAAAGAAGGTTCACATGGCACATCTCTCCATTCCCTTTCTGGGTTACAAGTATAAAAATATCTCTTGTCCATTTCTGTTCCTTTGATAAAATCAAATTTGCATCAGTCAAATTGGGGATGTGTCAACATGGCTTTCTAAGGCGTAATTCTAGTTTCAGTGGTTACACCCAAATTTTAAAGTATCTAGTTAGTGTACTCAAAATACTGTAGCTGTGGATGGAATCCAAAAATTTTGCTGACAATTATGCCAGAAAATATTAAGTACTAAAATTTTGTCCAGAGTGAGTCATGTTATAAAGCCCATTCAACTCTATTTTCTTTCCAAATCCCGGATAAACTGCTGCAGAGATGTAAATGTACAAGATGCAACTCTTTATTTGGGTTACTCTGATCGTAGCACTGTGACACCATGTCTAGTGGTATTAATATTGCAGCCAACAACAATAATTGAAATGTGCTTGGAACTGTGCTGGCACTGAGGCTAACTGGGACACAACAGCCAACTGGGACATAACAGATGAACCAAAAACTCTTACTGCTTTGTACAGGCTGGCTGCACCTGTACTGGCTTGTGAGAGTCTCTGGCCCATGTTTACTCCTGTCTCAGAGCCAGGGTTTGTTTATGACTACAAGTATGGTCAAAATTGTGCCAGCACAGTGTTGAAGTGAGCCAGGGACTGAGTTAGAGGAGGTCTCTGCTCACCCGCAGTGCCTAACCCTTGAGCTTTGACTGCACTGCAGTTTAGCCAGTTCCTCAGCAGTGACTGCTCCTCGGCCAACTCCACTCAGTTTTGTAATTTTGTTCACGATGTCATATGGTATGGAAGATCCCTGTGGCTGGTTTAGGTCAGCTGTCCTGGTTCTGCCCTTCCCAGCTCCTTGCATCCCTTAACCCCCTCACTGGCAGGACAGTATGAGAAGCTGAGAAACTGAAACATCCTAGTCTGTGTGCAGTACTGCTCAGCATCAAATAAAACATCCATGTGTTATCAACAATGTTTTTCTGCTGAAGCCAAAACAAAACATCATAGCAGGCACTATGAAGAAAATCTACTTTGCGTCAGCTGAAACCAGACTGGATCTCTCCAAGATGCCCAGGCAGAGCTCACGCTAGGGACTGTCTGCAATGCACAGAAGAGTTATAACTGTAGCTAGGTGGCTTATGATAGTCTTGGTTCTGAAGCTCTTTCATGTGCTCTCCTGCCACATTTCAGGGCATGACATAATCCTTGTGTCACACTGCACAAACATGAATGTAGAGAGCTCTAGCAAAGGTGTCACAGTAGTTCAGGCAACTCAACCTCACATGATCCACAAAATAGCGTTTAAAAAGACATCGCTAGAGATGTAGGGAAACTCAAATATGTGCTTGCAGCTCGGATAGTCAACAGTATCCTGGGCTGCATCAAAAAGGTGCAGACAGCAGGGAGAGGGAGGGGATTGTCAGCCTCTGCTCCACCCTCGTGAGGCCTCACTGAAAGATGGTAGCCAGGCTTGGAGCCCCCAGCACAAGGAAGATGTGGAGCTTTTGGAAGGGATCCAGAAGAGATCCATGAAGGTGAACAGATGGCTGGAGCACCTCTCCTACAAAGACAGGCTGAGGGAGCTGGGCTTTTTCAGCCTGGAGACAAAAAGGTTCTGGGGAGACCTCATTGCAGCCTTTTAGTACTTCAAGGGAGATTACGAACATGAGGGAAATGAACTTTTTACATGGATAGATAGTGATAGGACAAAGGGAGATGATTTTAAACTGAAAGAGAGGAAATTTAAATTAGATATCAGGAGGAAGTTTTTCACAGAGAAGGTGGTGAGGCACTGGCACAGGCTGCACAGAGAAGCTGTGGATGCCCCATCCCTGGATGGGGCCCTAGGCAGCCTGAACTAGTACTTAAGCTGTTAGGAACCCTGCCTGTGGCAGGTGGATTGAAATTAGATAATCTTTGAGGTCCCTTCCAAACCAAGCCATTCTATGATTCTATACCATATAGACCGGATGAAGACAATCTGCTCGATGAAGATCTTGCCCTGGGCAATCAAGATGGGAGCCAGCTTGTCCCAAATGGGCTTATGTTCAAGTATTTCTTTGTAGCACATTCCTGTTAAGCAGTACAGAAACAGAAACAGCTTATGAGATTTTGCAGCGCTGCAGAATAACTCAATGCTCCTTTGATTCCCCTTTCTATATCCATTACATCTAGAGCCTTCCCTTCCTCATCCTAAAATTTACTCTCTGCAAACTCTTTCATAGCATGGACAATATTAAATTCATCTTAGCGGCATCGTGAAATCCTTTACAGCCCCTCTTGTGCCCTGGACATTGGCAAAAGGGATGTGATGCCCCTTGACATGTCCAGTCAGTTTTGAAGGTGCCTTCAAATTCAGGTCTGCAAACTAACTATATTATAAACCTCTACATTACTAGTACACTTTCAGCTCACCCCAGCTCATCCCCTTTGCCGCCATTTCCTTTGCGTTGTTCAGTTTAGCCTGAAGGTCTGAGAATGGGAAGTCAGTGACCATCCCACAGAATCCTTCATATTCTGCGCTTTTGACCTCCGGTTCTTTGGCACCTCTCTTTGCTGTCCATAGGAAGAGTCCAGCTGGAGAAACAGCCAGGACATCTAAGCAAGCCTCTCTTTTGCAACTAAGAAGCAGAAAATGTGGGCTTCTCTGCTATGCATGGTGAAAGAGATATAGAGGGTGTAATACAGCTCATGTGGTTCGGTATAACTGAGAGGGAAACTTAGAATATAGACAGATTATACATCCTTTGCAGATGGCACACACATCAGATGATTCATAAACTCTTCACTCCACAGAAGTAAAAGCTTCGTGCCTTCTAAATAAAAAGATCCAACAAACTGATACAGCAAATGAAGCAATCAATAAGGTCATTAGGTCTGTTTCCTTAGCTTGACAATGTGCATCACTGACCAAAAATTAGGAAAAAAAACCACAAACCTTTACTTAAATTATGGACACAAAATGATTCCAGTCTTTCTAGATACACATAGAAGAAAAGGATTTTCTCTCTCCTTTTTCAATGACAATGGGAATATTTTGTTTTAATCAAATGAAGTCTGATGTTGCTACACTACAATCAAAATAAGCTCCCACTATATTATACATTTTCTCCTTTCCTTGTCTGTTTCTACTTTCTAGCTGCAAAATGCTCCTAGCTGTAAATTATTCCTGCATTTCAGATTCCTACAGAAATATGTATAAACCAAATGAAGAAATGAAAATATATTCATGCAGCTGTTTCTGCCTATCACCTTTAATCTTTCATGCACTTTAAAATATGTGCTTCCCACAAAGGGAGAGAGAGATCTATTTTTGCTGTATGTGAATATAAAAGTAATTTGTTGCCATAGCAATATTTTTCCATCCAAATGTTCTGAATGCCACAGTTGCTTCAGGTTTTGGGCAAACTGTAACTATCCCAAAAAAAACATGTAACGCGTTATGCTTCAATAACCCCTTCAGTTCCATTATAATCACGCTTTTCTGCTAGACATTATTAACACAAAATAATTCAGTGCAGATGTTTATGTCTGTACAAGCTTACTCCTGGAGACCGATTTCAAAATCATGTGCTTGCATCTTGTTTAATTCAATTTACATTAATTTTCTGTAGAAAGACGAAAAAAACAACAAATCACCCAATCTCTACCCAGTTGGCGAAATTCAAAAACCCACAGAAAATGTCAGCTTCAGATTTAAGCAAAGATGTTAAACCCCTCCACTCTGTACTTTTAAAAATGTTCCCCATCCTCTATCATAGTGCTCTTTAGCAGTTCTTGGTGATGTTCATTTCCATAGCAACCCTCTCAACAGAGTGGAACAATTTGTTGAAATTGCTGGGGCTCAGCCTTTGAAAACAGCAATACCACAAAGATCAGCAGGAGAATCCTCCCAGAGCTTGAGCCAGGAATAACAGGAGTACCATTTTTTCACCTTAGTTTTGACCTTATCCTGGGAACAACAACTTCCATGGCTCTGGGAGGATATTTCATGCAAGCTGGAATGACAGATTATGGTATGCGAGATGCAGTGCCTGGCTGGACCTTGTTGTATTTTCTTACTGCAACAATACATTATGTTTAAAGACAAATAAAACAACCAAGAAGCATAGAATCCTCAAGATCTTATTTCCACCCTCTTTCACCTGTGTCTTATGAGCAATTTTGCAGCACAGGGGAACCGGTGTTTATTGGGCCCCAACCCACTGATATGGCAGAACTCCACCAAAATCTCCACATTGGCCACCTGATGCTCACATGTCCTGTGATGATCTCCAGATGTTACCAAAGTGGAATCACCGTATCTGTGGAAGGCACTTTTTGTATGCATGTGTTTTTCCACTTTTTTTTTGACTGTACAGGTGTTGTGCACCCATAGCTATCCTTGGTATCCTGCACACATTTTCCCCAGGCCTAGTCTGCTTATTTCTCTTTTGCTGCACACCCTTAGGTCTGTGCAGCCTGATTACACATTCAGTAATCACATGCCTGTAAACTGTTTGGGGATGTTCATTAAATATCCTACATGACCCCAGGCCAGTGAGCCTCTCTTTATGGCTACAATACAAATACTAAACATATATATTTCTTCTATGCCAGACGTGTTACTGCAGTATCTTCTTTCTTACAAACTCTAACATATGCTTTCTTAATTCAGATGTAGTTCACAGTTTAACGTTGCATTTAAATTGCCATCATCATATTTAAAGTTGACATGAAATGCAAAACGGTCTTTTATTTCCACTCAATCATAGTCAACCTGAAATGCAATATGCATTATACATTTCAGATGACTCCACTGCAGATTGCCCATTCAGAAATGATTACTGTGGCAGCCCTTCTGTGCATTCATTTGCACCAATGGTGCCTGCATGAGTCTCACAGAGCAACAGAGGGAAGAGACAGCAAAAAAGATGCAGTGCCATTTCCAGCCCATGAAAAGTGACTAGAGATGCTTCAATAGATAGGTATTTACAGTACAGAAACTACTATAACATGTTATATATGCTATAACATGTATAAGGTGAAGTTTCAAAGTTAGCTTCACTAAACCTAAAAGTGTATACTATTGTACAAGGATTGCTCCAAAAGTAATGCCTCCTGTTTCATTATGTTGTTCTGTGACTTCAGTGGCAGATGTTGGTGGTATGGCAGTAGAGGTTGAACCTTCTCATCAATACACGTTGTTGCCATGCGGCAGATGGCAGCAGAGAGGCAGACTGACAGAATGGTGTCTGACATTGGGGTGTGTATGAAGAAAAGGTGTGTCACTGAATTCCTCAATACAGAAAAACATGGCACTCAATGACGTTCATCAATGCTTGCTAATAACTATCAATCAGTATGTGACACTGCAGCTTACTGCCAAGGAAAAAAACTTGCTTTAAACAAGTTTCTAAAACTTGTTTTAACATTAAACAATGTTTCTAAAAGACAGGCAATTATTTAGGTCACTATTTTATGGAGAAAGAAAGAAACCAACTACATTAGTTTTTATCCCTAACGGCAAACAGAAACTACCTAAAGCAGGATGGAAGGAAAAATTTGCTGCCCCTGAAGTCATGTATCTTAATTACATAGGTACCTTTTTTTGTATATGAACCTTTATTGCACGTGTAAATGTATCCTATATATATATATATGTATGCCATTTTCACAAGAAATATGTATAACAGCAAAAAAAACCCTGACTTTCTGTGTTCAAAACAAAATGACAACTGATTTGATAAGCTCTAGTAAATTACAGGAACAATGAAGAAAATTAAAAAGCAGAATGAGCACAGAATAATATTACATAGCTACATAGACTTAATTCTTAGCTGCTTTTTGCACCTTCAATCAACAATAAAGAACCATTGCATGAGGTACATTGCTAACTTCTAGATGTGATTTGAGATGCTTTTTTATTGATATTATTTAATGTGAAATTGAAACAGTTTTGGTTTACCAAGAATCAGTGGGTGTTAATATCATTGCATCAGTGCTTAGTGCTTATTACTATTATTTTGTTGTTAAGCACAACTGAACACTTCTTGACATGTAGACAACATAAACTATTTTAATCACAATGGCAGATGAGCTCTGCTGTTGCTTGCATTAGCATCACCATTTTAGAACTGCCAGCTAACAGTGAGCAGGATAGGTGATCAGGCACTGAATCGCTCTCCTTCCTGCTGCTGTCTTTCTCTCCTCAGGCAGTTCCTTGATTGGCAATGCTCCAAATGGCATGGAGATTCATATATGCAAAAATGTATTAAGTATGCAAACATTATGGATCAGTGTGCCCTGAAATATGCATTTTCTTAAAACACAGCAATGTAGTTTCCTGATGATACGTAATGACATCTGACAGCTCGTATTCTACGCAGATTTCCTTCTGGAAGAAGAATTAGTGGGAAATGCAAATAGAGAGATGCAAGAAAGGGAAATAAGTATGCTTATGGAAAGAAAGAAAATGCAAGGGCAAACACAGAACTCCCCAGTGTTGACCATGCTATGGAAACTCCTGATGATATTGTGGTGTATGGTACAGAAGGCATGTTCCCCCAAAGCACACAACAGAGGGGTTCGGAACATCTGGGAAAGGAGAAATGTGAACTCCAGAGCAGAGATGTGCTCATGAATCTGCAAGTGCACAGGCTTCCCAGCCAAACTGCTCTCAAAAGAAGGATGAAGCAACTGTGAAGGTACTCACGGGGGCAGATGCACAACCCACACAATCCACGGCTCATTTATCATGCTTTAGGTCACAGCTCTACCCTTTGTGAGGTCAGGGATTTGTTCCTCTTTTCATACAGCGAAGCATCCATCAAAGTTGTTTAGTTAGCAGCTTCACCAGATGGAAACAATGTGCAAGAGAGATATTTTTATTCAAGCAAGCAAAATACTGATTCCTACAGTTGCATAAAGGCCCTTTATGCCTCCCTGACCAATAAAGGCAGGCAATAAGGTGCTGGGAAGAGAATGCAGCTTGGTGGAGAGCTAGCATTGAAACATGCATCTGTGTCCTATGTCCTTGAGGAAGTCCAAAGATGTGGAGCAACAGTACAGTGCAGGTGGTTAGAGCACAGGCAGACAATCTGCTGGCTGAAGAGGCACCCAAAAACCTCATTCAAGAGGAGAGGAAACCCAACTGGAATGGTGATCCCCTTGCTACCCAGCCAGACTCTTATACCCAGTGTGTGGCTGTGTTTTCCTGAGGTAACTTTTACCCAAGTGGGATTTCCATCACAGGGTTTACCCCAAGGAAATAAACTTCAAACTCCTATTTATCTATTTTGCAGCCCTATTTACAGTGGGATGCAGAAGGTGGGCTGCAGGGGCTCAGGACATTACCAACTTGGAAAATTAAGCCTGGAAAAGAAAATCTTGCAAAAAAAATCCTCTCCATCTTTTTCCATATCCTTCCATAAATGAATACTAGGGAAAGAAAAACACCAGGACAGTTTCATTGCCTCCCCTATCCCAACCTGCACCTGATTTATGACCTCAAGGCTGGTCTAGGTGCAGCCAGGGGTGTAAGGCCCTGAAGTCAGAAACCCAACTGTGACACTGGCTAGGAATACCAGGTTCTTCCAGTCCCCACCAGTGCTTGCTAGTCTTACAAACTGCTTTTGAATATAAATACAGACATTCACTTAGGTTCAGTATACAATGGAAAATAGTTTATTTAATTCTAATAGTGTATTTCAGAACTGAAAGAAAATCAGTGTTTCAGTTTTATGACCAGCATAAGAGAAGAAGGCAGGACACTGATGTAGATATAAAAGAAAAGAAGCTGGAAGAGTGGGAAACGCTGTCATAAAACAGAAAGCTTAGCCCTCAGGCCTCACACATTTTACGAAAAGAAATGAATGAGGAGTTGCATACAATTACCCAGCTTTGGCTCCTAACAGCAGTTTCACCACTGACTTGCTGTACAAAATTGCTCTGAATCACTGAATTTATACGCAGGTTTTGTTCCTTTCAAAATAGAGATAACAAGTTTTACCTCCCTGTGAGATGCTTCAGTTTCCACGGAAGAAAAGTGATTATCTATGAGTCTCCTTACTATTTAATGAGTAAAATCTGCTGGGCGAAGTCTATCATTTTGTTTTATATTTGTATAGCACTTGGTACAATATGGGTCTTTCTTTGTTACTAGGACTTGAAGGTACTTGCAGACCATTAGAGGTATATAGTTATACTTTCAGTTATTATCCTTTCAGTATCTATAGGGGGGTTACAAGGAAGAAGGGGACAGATTGTTTAGCAGGGTCTGTTGTGATAGACAAGGGGAAATGGCTTCAGACTAAAAGAAGAGACATTTATACTGGATATAAGGAAGAATTTTTTATAATGAGGGTAGTGAGGCACTGGAACAGGTTGCCCTGTCCCTGGAGAAATTCAAGGTCAGGCTGGATGGGGCTCTGAGCAGCCTGATGGAGCCATGGGTGTCCCTGTTCATTGCAGGGAGTTGGACTAGGTGACCCTTAAGCGTCCCTTCCAGCTCAAACAATTCCATGATTCTGTGATACTATCATTACATTATACCGACAGCTTAGAGGGCCATTATAAACAAAGCTGATATTGTGATTGTTTATATGTCAACAGGAAAAATTAAAAATGATACATACAATAGCATTTGGTAAGATATTATGCCAAAATTATTTATTTAGCCTTCTAAAGGATGAAATTGCACTGTTTATAAACATTTTCTTTCATGGTTTTTCATGGTTTTTCTTTATCGGTTGTAATCTGATCAGATATAGTATTTTTAAGGAAAAAACTTGTTAAATTATTTTCTAGATTGAAGTAACCATGTGAGAAGATGAGAAAGCCTTTTTATTCAATCTAAATCTGAACAGATCTCACACTGAAAATAAAAAACTGCTGAAAAAAATTGAAATTTATCAGAGACGTGTAGCTACGGTTTTCATTGTTCTGCTGCAAAATCAGATTTAAGATGATAGTACTTTAATAACACCTGATAGCAGAGAGTGAATTATATTAAATGGATAAAAGCAAAAATCTTCCATTTTTAATGGTACTTTACTTCTGTGAATATATTAAATAAATGAATATTGATTAGATAATGTCTCAGGATCCCATTAGCTATGAACATGAAAGCACAAAGAGGTGGACGGAATGTAATACTATATGAGGACTGCAAATATGATCTGTGAAAAAGTACGTATGAATGAAATCCATGCCCCAGAAAATCCTTCCTCTTGTGTATTCATGGGAGTTTCTGCTGCAGTGATTAATATGCAGCATATAGTGTACTGCAACAAGAGTTCAATGACCATCTGTGAAATAGTTGCATTCATTCTTTTTAGATGTAATAGCCAGATAAAATGGTAAAAATCCCACATTTCACAATAATTAGTATTCTCTAAGGAAAGTGTTGCTGAGCTCAGCCTTCCACTCCTTGTGTTCTTCTGCAAGGGCTTAAAAAGAAATAGCTCACTCCACAGTGGCTTTCATTGTAGGAAGATACCTGCATGGGCCTGAACAAAGATGAGAATGCTGGGGATGGTGCAGGGGCTGCAGTGATTCATTTGATACAGTCATCCAGCGAGCCAGGGAATGCAGAGCATGCTACAAAATGCATCATTGAAGAGGTACTTGTACAACACTATGATTTCTTCTCAGTCACTGTGTTGACAATTGCAAATCATGTGACACCAAGACATGGCTCCAAATGATCACCACGGTTAAACTCTTGGAATGATTCCTGGTGCTGTTATGGCATTCAGGAGTTAACAAACTTCTGAGTCAAATATCTTTTCAAAGAGGCAGGCTGGATATGGCTATCTTGCCTTGGAGGCAGGCAGCTTAATTGTATGGTCATGGCCAAAGCATTCCTCTGAGCCGGTGAACAGGATTTTGGCCATGAACCAGCACCAGTGCCCTGGTGGCCAATAAGGCCAATGGCATCCAGGGGTGTTTTAAAAGGAGCGTGAACAGCATGTCAAAGGAAGTGATCCTCCCCCTCTACCCTGCCCTGGTCAGGCTCTTCTGGAGTACTGCATCTGGTTCTGGGCCCCCCAGTACAAGAAAGACAGGGATCTCCTGGAAAGAGTCCACCAGGTGGCCACAAAGGTAATAAAGGGCCTGGAACATTCCCTTACAGGGAGCTGTTGGAAAAGGTCCAGAGGAGAGCCACAAAGTTGATCAGGGGACTGGAGCACCTCCCCTATGAAGACAGGCTGAGGGAGCTGGGCTTGTTCAGCCTGGAGAAAAGAAGGCTGTGTGACCTCACTGCAGCATTTCAATACCTAAAGGGAGCCTACAAACAGGAGGGGAATCAACTCTTTGAAAGGGTAGATAACAGCAGGACAAGGGGAAATGGTTTTAAGTTGAGGGAGGGAAGATTTAGGTTGGATGTCAGGGGGAAATTCTTTACAGAGAGAGTGGTGAGGTACTGGAACAGGCTGCCCAGAGAGGTTGTGGATGCCCCATCCCTGGAGGTGTTCAAGGCCAGATTGGATGGAGCTCTGGGCAGCCTGGTCTAGCATTAAATGTGGAGGTTAGTGGCCCTGCATGTGGCAGGGGAGTTGGAAATTCATGATCCTTGAGGTCCCTTCCAACCCTGGCCATTCTGTGATTCTGTGAACACCTCTCTTATGAGGAAAGGCTGAGTGACCAGAGTCTGTTCAGCCTTAAGAAAAGAAGACTCAAAGGGAGTCTGATTAATATCTATAAATATCTAACGTGTGGGAGGCAAAGGGATGAGGCCAGACTCTTTTCAGTGGTGTGTGGCAATAGGAAAAGGGGAAAGGCCAGAAAAAGAAGCTTAGGAAGTTCTGCACAAATGTGTGTAAGAACTTCACAGTGAGGGTGACAGAGCACTGGACAGGCTGCCCATGGCAGATGTGAATTCTCCTTCTCTGGAGATATTCTAGACCTGTCTGGATGCCTACCTGTGCAGTCTGCTGTAGTGGGCCTGCTTTGCAGGGGGGTTGGACTCAATGATCTCTGGCAGTCCCTTCCAACCCTACAGTTCTGTGATTCTGTAATTCTGTGAATAGGCCCAGGCATCACGAGCTAGTGAGAAGTTTTTTAAATCTTGCACTTTACTAACCTTTGTTGACCTCTGAAGTTTCCTTCTTTCAAAGGCAGTCAGTTGGATTACCCAGTATAAGCACAGTTACTCATAGCCATTAGTCAGGATGGGTTTAAGAGCCTTGTGTAGATGTGAAATATATTTTTCTTGTGTTACATCCTGGACAGAATAAGCTCCCTTCACACACCTTCACAGTAGCCCCATGCTGAGTCAGTTCTTAACGCTGATCTCTAAACCCTGCCTGAAATTCATGCTTTATAGGCTACATTCCTCAGTTCTGTAGTACAGCTTGTTTCACTTGTTCCTGGCTCCTGGGTATTGATTTCTGTTTTCCTAAAAAGTAGTTTTAAGGGCCCACAGTATAAATGACTCTCATGGCTTTTCTATGTTCACTATTATTATTATTATTAACATTCAGAATCTGATAATATTTTTTAATACAACCTCTGAGGGGTTATTTTATAAACACTGTTTTTTTAATAATGATTTAGTACTGATTACTGCTTTCTGAAATCTGGTAGACAGAGTTTCCAACCCATGCAAGACCTTTTTTTCTTCTAGGGTTTTACTGTGATTATAGAACTCTAATTTCCATGGAAGCAAGGTGCTCTCACTCCATCAATAATTTTTCAGCCTGTTTATCATTTTGAAGCACGTTTGTGGAGAGATAAACATATCAAACATAACTATATTTCGTAAGAGTAGATAGTTGTAGAAAAACACTACTAGAGTTCAAATATTAGTCTCAATAATTTCTAATTCTGTTGAGTGTTTTCTATAGTTAAAAATGGCACCATGTTAGTCAGTTCTAAATACCCTGCAGCAGGAAATAATAGCCCTGTGTTGATATATGCAGAGTAAACAAAAAATCTAAGTGTAATACTGTTGAACAGTCAATTAACCAAGAGAGAGACAATTCCCTAGAAAGCCAAGTTTTGTTAGCTCTCTGAGCTTCTTGTTTAATCAGGTTGTCATGTGATACAAAGGCAAATACCTCACAAACCTCTGCCACACATCCTTTATCAAACAAATTTGTAGTGTAAAAAAATGAGATTGGTTTGACCAGATTGATTTGGCTTCTTGAAATTCTATTTTCATCTCTTACTACAGTTTTTCCGTTATTAGGTCCTGGCCTATTCTATGCTTAAAAGACCTACCAGCCATTGCAGTATCCTTTTGTGAACACTGACGTAACATTAGCACTGTTTTTGTCTTCAGGAATTTCCTTAGTAATCTGAGATTTATTAAAAATTAACCTAAACCATTTGTTCTCCAATATCCACACCTCAGAGGCATTCAATTTAACACCCTTCTTCTTTACTAGGGATGAACTGGGAAGAACTTCTTTGCCTTCTTATGAAATTAGATATTTATTGAGTTCTTCTGTCTTTCCTACATCATTATTTAAACATCTCCTTGATTATATGTCTTATTAATGAGATCAGTGTCAAAGTGCTTTCTGAATTATTCATGGTAGTTTGTGGTGATGAAACCATGGAACAGAGCAGAAGATGAATGGTTTTGTGGTTAAGACATTTTCTTGACATTAAGAGATCCAGGTTTCAGTTTTACAGACTTCCATTATCAAATTATAACTCTTTTTGTGTCATAGACCTATCACTCTCTGGAGCTGCTAGTGAAGAAGTTTAAAACTTTCCTGTTTTCCTAAATGCATTTTCTGTGCTTCCTTCATGGCACACTTAATTCATGAAGACGTTTATTCTCATTTCTCAACCTCCCCTTCCTAGAAGCTATCATAACCCATGGTCTTATCATATCAAAAGAAAATGAAAGGTAGTCTCAGACATGTCCCAGGATCTCATGCATCTTTGGAAACCATTTTTGACCTTCAAGTTTTTACCTCCCAGTTTCTCAGTTTGTCAAACACTGTACAGAATCATTATATTGAATTACCATCTATCAGCTTTCCCATTCACAGGCCCTCCACTGTAATGTTCGGTGAAAATCTTATAATGCACTGTTCTGTGAACTTGTGCCATACATGTTTCCTGAATCACAACATCATATATTTTTGACTGTCATTTCTATCTTAGACTGGAATTCTTCATTTCTCATATTCTTACGGTTGTCACAGTTTTGTGTTTTTTTGGTTTTTAGTATTTCACATCATAACATCATGTAGTGTATTGAAGCCCCAATTCTATACATTACGGAAGTCATGGGATCTGGCCCTTCCGGGTGGGGCGGTCTCTTACTGCCTGGCAGTGGGTGCTGAAGGGTGCTTTCCTATCCATTCCAAGCTTTTCAGGTTTGACTTGGTCTCAGGAACTCTCTCTCTATCCTATCTTATTTGATTATTAGCCTCAATTTCAATTAGATTGTATTATATTGTGTTATCTTGCATTCCAATATCATTGTTAGTAAAATAAGTTTTCCTCCATAGATCGTTGCCGCTGTTTTTTTTTTTTCCTTCCTTGAGCCCAGCTCCCATCTCCCTATCTCTTTTCCCTTTCCCTTCCCATTTTGTGGGACTGGGGGGGCCCAGGGGCTTACTGCCCCCCCGTCACGGGCATAGATTGATCTAGTTAACTCCGTGACAGTGGTTCAGGTTGTCAGGTTGTCAGGTTGTGCCTACAGCAGTTTCTTCTTTTATTTTGATTTTTTAAGAATTTAATAGCTAAACAAAAGGGAAGATTTCAAGAATTTCACCACATCAGTGGCTGTTTTACTCCTATTGCCTGATAATTTCTATTTTAATACTTTTGTCTAATAATATTTTTATCTAATAATATTTTTGTCTGAAGTACAACAAGAGTAAGTGTCATGTCCTGCATTTCGGTCAAAAAAACCCCAAAACAACAAAAATAACAACCACCCAGGCAACACTTCAGGCTTGGAACAGAGTTGCTGGAAGACTTCACAGAGGAAAAGGACCTGAGGGTGTTGGTCGATGCTTGGCTGAACATGAGCCAGCAGTGTGCCCAGGTGGCCAAGAAGGCCAGAGGCATCCTAGCTTGTATCAGAAACAGTGCAGCCAGCAGGAGCAGGAAGGTGATCATGCGTCTGTACTCAGCACTGGTGAGGCTGGATCTCAAGTACTGTGTTCAGTTTTGAGCCCCTCACTACAAGAAAGACATTGAGGCCCTGGAACGTGTCTAGAGAAGTTAAAGGTCTGGAGCACAAATCTTATGGGAAAAGGCTGAGGAAGCTGGGATTTTTCAGTGTGGAGAAGAGGAGGCTCAGGGGAGACCTTATTGTTCTCTACAACTGCCTGAAAGGAGATTATATTGAGGTGGGGGTCAGCCTCTTCTGCTACTGTGATAGGATGAGAGGGAATGGCCTCAAGTTGTGCCAGGGGAAGTTCAGGTTGGATAGCAGGAAAAACTTATTCACTGAAAGAGCATTCAGACACTGTAATGGGTTGCCCAGGGAGGTGTTTGAGTCACTGTCCCTGGAGGTGTTCAAGAAATGTTTCAGTGTTGTACTAAGGAACATGGTTTAGTGGGGAAATACTGTTGTTAGCTAGATGATTGGACTAGATGACCTTGGAGGACTTTGCCAACCTTAATGATTCTATGATTCAATGATTTGTATCTTCCTTGCACTGAAAATAATCTTGACGGTCATCATACTTTGTCTGAATACCTTAATGTAAGGAATAAGGTTTGCTGATAATCCAGCCGATCAGATTTAATCATAATTGGAGCTAGCTAGGGTATCTTTGCAAGCAAGATTGGGGCCATCAATAGCAGTGCTTTATATCCACTGAACATTGTTTCTGGATGAATGTTTCCAGAAGATAGCAAAACGGGCTATTTCTCTATTCAGGTTTATAAAGGCTTCCGCTTTTCTTATTCTAGACTGAACTGCAACTAGATTCATCCACAATCATCTACTTTAGTCAGGTCTTATTATTAAGAATCACAAACCAGGTGCTATTCTTTGTGGCTTTATAATATGACCGAACTTGAGAATGAACAGTTTGCCACTGCTATTTCTGAATTCACATTCTGTGCATTTTATGTTCCATTCACCACCTTCTACCAGTTCTCATTTCGGAGAAGTTTCTGAAAAACTCTACTCACCATGTGAACCACAAACAAGACAAAGCTATTTCCTACCATGGCAGGTTAAAGATAGCCTATCAGCATGTGAAGAATTTACCTTGAAAAGTACATAATTACTGAAGTTCAGAACTGTGTGTAGATCAAGCTTGGGGAGTATAAATACCACGGTGTAAGCTCACAAGCTTGTGCTTTTGCACCAGGAGGTACAAGTAAGCCCTACTCAGCACCCAGAACAGCCTTTTCCTCCCCAAACTCATTTTAATTGAGTAGTCTAATACAAACAAGAAAATACTCTCAAGGGGGAATCCCAGTTTCATAGTAGAGCAACTGGCAACAAATAAGACTCAAATGATTTACCAAGTATGCTGACTTTGAAAAAACTGAAGTCTCGTCTGGACAGAACTGGGAATGATGCCAGGACCAATGCCAGGACTGATGCAGGGCAATGCATAGACTTCTAACACATTCCACAATCCGTTAAGCTTATGCATCCTATTTATTATTAGCTGTAAGTATGTCTATATTAATGTATCTGGGAGGAATTTCCTGAGTTTTGGAAAGAAGCACTTCTACAGTGTGCTCATTTTAATTTAAGTGCAGAGAATACAAAATAACTTTTTATAATTCATCTTCTGTCTCCTCCTTCCAATTGCATCTCGCCTGATCTCATACAATCAAAACGGCACGCAAACAGAAAAAATGAACATAAAACCCCTCTGGTTCTATAAGCAAGCCTTTGCAATTTTTACCATGATTACTGAGTTACATTCATAGCCCAAGTAGGGTTTTTATACAATTGATTTCAGTGAGTGGTTGCATTAGTCATTTCTGCGTTTTATGCGTTTGCTGTAAAACACTGAGCGGGTTTTAAAAGCATATTGGTCAGTAAAATGCAAAGGTGGTAATTGCCAAAGTATTGAGACAATAGCTGTAGCCTGTTCTCATTTTGGCTGTTCCATGTGGGGGGTTGCAGAAGACTGGTATTTCTTGCTCAGGAAATACCAGGTCTCAGTTGCTTAAAAGTCTCTGATTTAAACAATATGGAAACGTATGAGGAACTGTGAGATAAAGAGTATAGTAGCCATTAATGGCATATGGATGGATGTAAAGTCCCTATAGAAGGATGTAAAGTCCCTTTAGGTCTTCTTCACTCTGTATTATGTGTGTTTCTCTACATAATTATAGTTCTGGAATTGTCATCAAACATATTAACGTGATGAAGAGTATAAGAATATTTTTACTAAATTGCAATACATACAAGTCATCTGGACTGCACATGGAATGCCTCATACAAATTGGAGACACAGCTGTTACATGAAATTGATTATGACAGTGCTCTCTATGTCCTAAAATCAAGATGTTGTACTGAAACTCAACTTCTTTTTCCAAGGCCTGGGACAGTTTCTAGCAGTTTCCTTCACCTGGGCACTCTGCTTCCACTGCTGATACTCAACAAGATGTAATCCCATTCTCTGCTTTAGCTCTCATGTCAGATACGTACCACTGGATGCAGAGGAGTTACATGGCCATTGCATTATTCTTTAACTATGTCCATTTTGCTGTGAATGTTCCATATGTTTTTTCTTCCAGCTTAGCAAACCCGTGGGGAGTATTTTAGAGGATTTGTTCCCTTCTTTAACTTGGAAACATTCCAGCTAAGGTTTGAATTTCCATTTCTGACAGAAAACAAACCCAAATCACATCTATGCTGGAAATGTGAAGAAAAAGCAGGTGTCCCACAAAAAGCACAAGTCGGTTCTTAATGATCATATTTTCCCTATGTAGGAAACCTGCAGCATGCACACACAAGTCTCAGTACTGAGCAAATATACTCAGAGACTCAGTATAGAAATAGGTGTCTGAGATACAGAGGATCTGTACAAAGCTGAGGACAGAGTTCGAGCTCATCTGAACAGGATGTGGTTGCTTACACTGCAGATGAAGCCCTTGATATGTTCTGTAAATCTGCCCCTGCCTTAAGCCTACAGAAATGATTGCAAAATTTCTCTGAAAAGTCTTTATGCCTTGATCTATGACATACCTAAACAAAATTATTTTGATACCAGCAGTTGCTTTTAACATATTCTACTTTTCCACCATTCAGTTAAATAAGCAAAGGATGCTGACAGAAAGCTGAACACGTGAGAACTCAAGCTGCTAGAAGCCTGATCTGTTTATCAGAAATTTGCCTTCAAGATGATGGCTTGCATCTGTAAAATGAAAAAGCAAAGACATTACAAGTTCAAATCAGATCTGATCTTTAAGGTTCCTAACACTGCTAAAGTGATATGGAAAATCTTTAAGACTTTTTCTTATAGAGATTTCTCTCTCTTTGTCATTATTGTTGATGATATGATGGAGTCCTTAAACATGAAGAGGTACTCTCATGCTATCTGAATATTTCTCCTACTCTTTAGTAAGCCACTGACTTTCAAACAGCCCTCCCCTGTGTGCCTCAGAAAATGGGATGCTTGAAGTCTCAGGCATAAAAGGAATGCTGCTGCCTAAAACTGTGATTTTAGGGTTTGGTGTGATGGTGTGCTAACTAAATCATCCGTCAAAAACAGCAAGAAAAATCAAAGTTGGATTTTTAAAAATACAGCACTGTAATATCATTCAGCGTATAGGCAGATGTTCATATCTGGAACAATTCTGTGAAAGAAAAACCTGCAGCCAGCTTAACCACTTAGAATGTGCACCTTCTCATATGTAGTGTGAAGGAGTTTTGCTGTTCAGAATACATTCATTCATTATCTTCATTATACTGCAGGCTATGCTTTCTATACTGCAAAAGATTTCCCCTCCACAAACAAACAGCACTGCCATCTGATTTCAAAATATAAGCGATCTGCCAATATTAAAGCACTCCCAGCAGTAACTCAAAATGGCATAATAAGCTTTTCTGGAATATATTTTTAGAAATGATCTTTGCTTCCCCTAGTTTTTTTGTCTTGGGGAAAAAAAAAAAAAAAAAAAAAAAAAAAGAAGGAGGAGAAGAAAAAAAAAAAGAAAAAGGAACAAAAAAGGAAAAAAAGAAAAAAAAGAAGAAACAAAGAGAAGTCAGAAGTAACCACAACGTCAGTGAGAATAAAAAGTTCTGATTAATTATAACCATTGTCAGGCACAAACTGTATTAAACAACAAACACTACTGCAGTTTTTAGACATCTTGACTCACTGTTGAAAATGTGTCCCAAAGGAACGCAACAGAGAATATGTTTGACTGCAGAGTGTACGAACATGCGGTTGTGGGAACAGAATTCAAAGCTCAGTACAGACCTTAAAATCAATGCGGTTGCACCAAAGTAACTAAGAGCAGAATGTTCTGTATCTTAAGATTGAAAGTCCTGTCACGAGTCAGGCCAAGAAGAAATATATAGCATGCACAAAATGTAACATGAGTGATAGGAACTAGCCATTTGCTATGATGAATAACTTGAAATCGTTTGCATTTCATAAAGAATAAATTTTAATTTTAAAATATTAGGACTGTAGTACAAGGCATCATTGAAACTGCACTTCTGTTTGTTAAGAACTCTTTCTCTTTCATTGTAACTGGTTTATTCTATTATAGCAGTAGCTAGAGGGTGCAGCAAGGGATGAATAAAAGTTGGAATTTCCATCCACTTTGGGACAAGAAGTCAAAATATCAACATGTGCCATGGGACAGAATGTTCTGCAATACGTGAGTTCAGAAACAATTGAACATTTCTTCTTTTCCCAGATAAGCACAAAAGCTGCATATTTCCACAGTGTTGCGCTGCCTATTGGGGTTTGGAGTTTGAATCTCCTATTGTGTCCTTCTGCCCTCTGTGGTATGACCTCGGGCGAGGGCTGCATCTCTGGCACTGCACTGCAGCAGTGGGGATGACCGCAAGAGGAAGGAGTGCATTGTGCCTGTATAGATAGAGACTGAGCAGGGAATTAACCACAGGAGATGGAAGATGCTAAAACTGCGAGCTCTATTATCCAGTTCCTACTGAACTGCACTAAAACAGAATGTTGTGATGTAAACAATTTTTGCCTTAGAATTTTTTTTTTTCCCATGAGAAAGCAATTCTTACTCAAAACAGTCAGTTGGCTGTTTGACTTTCTCCAGTAGTTATCTGATGGTACTTGGGGCTATACAAACCTAATTGGGCAAGACAACGTATATCTGGAGAGATTAAGGGCTTCATTCCTCCCTATCACAAACACAGCCTTGATGCACTGTTAGCACGTTCTACTCCTTCTCATAGTGCCCTGTCTACACCAATCACAGAATCATAGAATTGTTTGTCGGAACGAGCCCTTAAAAGTCATCTGGTCCAACTCCCTGCAGTGAACAGGGACACCTACAGTGACATCAGGTTGCTCATAGCCCTGTCCAGCCTGATGCTTCTGAGGATGTGAGATGGGACAGTAAACTGAGTAGGCTCGAAATAAGCCTCTGTCAGCACAGTTTGGCCTTCACCATCTAACACTGTATTCAGACCTGGTTTAGGATACAGTATAGATCTTAGTAAGCAATATGGATGAGTTCATCTTAATTTTAAGGAAAAATTACTTACGATACAGGATACCTTGACACACCTTTTGCCCATGACCCATTTTACTTGCTTGCATACATAGTGCCAGATGGCGATTGTCATGCTATGAGGTATTCAGAATGGGCAGCATACCTAGAATGATAAGAATCTTTTTTCTGCATTGTTTTTGGTCCAAGTTTGTCCATCAGTTCTATTTGACATGCAATTGCACCACCACTCATCCAGGAACGTGAGAAAGGGAGGAGTGTGCACTGAGGTGCTAGAGGACAGAGAAAGAGTAGGACTGCTGTTTTTATTGACTGAAAATATTTGTGATATTCAGATCAACAGTGCTATACCTCACTGTAGATGCTTACTTGCAGGAATTTTTTTGAACTGTTGCTGGATCAGCTCTGTCTTCTGTGTCAAGGAATGAGCATGTGATATGAGCACAGTGAAGTTCAGGCTATGAAGTTCTTGTTGTTGGGCTATCGCTCAGGGCTCAAATGGATGGATGTGACTTATGGAGGAACACACAGAAAGTGTCAGGGAGAGCAGGTTGTCCAAAATGCCTGGATACCAGCATAAATGGTTTAACCATAAGAACATATTTCTCCTGTGATAGAGGTTTGACTTATTAATGCATTCATTTCTCTGAACATTTTATAATTGAACCAGGTACATGGAAATGAACATGGAATATGCAAGCTACAGAATTGAGAGTGCATGTACTTAGAAATTGAAAGGAGAAATTCTAGCTGTAAAATGCTTCACTGTACCTCCTTATTCTAGTGAAAATTCAGGGGCTGTTTAGAATTGCCTGCTTTCTGCTTTTGTTATCAAAATGTACATCAGCTGCTGAAGTACAATTAAAATCCTATGGGCCCTCTTTTACAGCTAAGAAAAATTTGCATAAATTGAGTTCATTAGAGCAATATTGATTTTCAGCACCTGAGTTTTAACTTAATTTTTTTAAGTATTTACCTCCTATGGCAAGAAGTTGAAGCATCAAAAAGAAGTCAGTATGAAAGAAGAAAGAAATATGTCTTCAGTTTCTTAAGTAAAGGTTATCATAAAGAAAAAAAAAATTAGAGGGATATGTATTTTCATTTTCCTTGTGTGTTATTTTGATTTGTGCCCATAGTCATATAAAAGGGATGAAAATACCAGCAGAACTGAGTCCCTACTTTTATCTGTATTGAAATACATGATGGTGAGATAAGCCTACTGAGAAAATTATGGAGAGCTTTTTTCTCTCTAAATGAAAGGATGACTTCTCCTTCAGTTATTATTATTGTAGGTTGGTACCATTCATGTAAAAAGTAAACAAGGCTCTAAGTAAATTGTCCTGTGCATTAACAGATGGGGTCACATAAATGAAAGAAGGTGAATATGAGGATGTACCTCAGGGACTGAGAGAGCGTGTATAGTACTTGTAACCTTGTAGTACTTAATTTGTTCTGGTACATTTAGAATAAACATCTGTGGAGAAAGTTCCATCTTAATATCCATATTTGTGTCATTGAGCACTTCCTAAATGATGCTTTTGTGATACTCCATCAGTAGCAAAGGATATTTGATATTATCAAATGACAGCTGCACTTGACTGCATTTTCTGTCCTTCCTACAGGATGATCATTGTGCAGAACAGCTTTTATATGGTGTATATTGATGAACTCTTAGTGAGGGTTTGGTATAACTTTCAATAATTTAAAGCAATGTTTTATTAATCACCACTGGCCTCTTCTACAGAGCAAAAATGTGTTCCATTTAAAAATCGAACAGAAAAGCCTAAAAATATCTAAAAAGAATATTCAGGGGGAATATACAATACCTTTTGTCCCACTCCAAAAAAATTGCCTGTGGACAACAAAGACAAGAGGCCTTGGTGCCCTGCACCAAAACCCAGCAAGTGCATGAAGAAAGGCACGGCACAGGATGGGGAAGGAAGTGATGTGCTTTGGAGGGCTACCAGCAACAGCCTCAACCCCTTCACATCCATAAAGAAGCAACTGATCAAAATGCTGTCTAATGTGTAGTGCATAAAGAAATTTTCAGTGGGATTTTGTGGGAGAGAAGTTTTTTTTTTCTGCTCGTCATGGTTGGCACTGGGTGGAAGCCTGTGTTCTGCTCCTTCATCAGACCCAGTAAGGGTACGTGGGAGAGGGACTGTGAGGATTAGGAAAGGAAGGAAGCAGTTATTTTATATAATCGTTCGATCATTCAGAATAAATAATCAACCTTGTGCTGGAACTAGGGTCCTACAACTATGCACAAACAGTAAACAAAGAAAGGGAAGTGAGGAAAAGAGGGGGAAAAAAAAAAAAAAAGCAAGCCTTTACCTACTACTACCATCTAGTGGTAAAAAGAGAGAAATAAAATAAAGGACACACAGAAGCAGTTGTACAGGATTTCTAACAAAATAGGACTCACAAGACTGTGGAATCACCGACTCACAGCAGGTTGAGGTGAAAAGGAACTGCTGGAGGTCACTTGGCCTGATCCCTGCTCCAGCAGGGACACCCAGAGAAGGTGCCTAGGGCCATGTCCAGGTGGCTTTTGGAGGTCTCCAAGGAGGGAGCTTCCACCACCTTTCTTCTCTGTTGAATACAATAAAATACTAGATCACTTACATAACTGAATATTGCTCCTGTCATGGGAGTTGCACTCAGTGGAGATTAGTTCAGAATGATGGTGTCATCTTCTAGCCTTGTCTCCAGCTGTCCCTTCCAGGTTGGTGAGGGAAACCCTGCCTGTGGGATGCTTGTCTACACTTGCCAAATTCCCCTTCGGTCTTACTGTCAGGGGAATCAGAGCCTTGGTGCTTTTCTGAGACTCCTGCTGGTGTCTGAGAGATCCCTGGTGGGAAAGCACTGGGCTCCAGGTCTATGGGCCCTCTGTCCAGGGGCATGCAGCACCTGCACCTTCCCAGGACTATTGCTAGTCTACAGGCAAACTTCCACCTCCCAGCAAAATGAGTTAAATCTGACTGAAATGCAAAGCTAAGGGATCACTTTCTATATTTAGGACAAGCACAGGGAAGGGGAATAATAACAAACTTTACAGCTATCTTGTGCATTGTTTTGGCTTCAAGCTGTGTTCCCTTCAGCTCACAGATGAGCTGCTTCTCAAGGTGATTCACATCACTTACAGAGCTGGCATCCAACTCTTCAAATCTGCCTTGGTCCCCATCAGAGCCTTCTTTCCCTCAGCCAGTGATAATCCTAATGCTTTTTAGCTGGTGGGAATCATGATAGAAAATGCAATTGTAGGCTTGTGTGTCTATACATTTATAATGCAAAGGAATTTAGGAGGCTAGTATACAAAATGAAAACAGTACAGGTTATTTGTTATTAAGATAATATTAAGATAATATTAATAGGACAAGAAAAACTAGTTGTTGTACATTAGAAGACAGAATAAAATGTCATTAATTTGTGAAGAATGTTGTAATTTTATCCTATGCACCATTTTCATGCTTTGCCTGAGTTGCAGCCTACCTGTCTGCATGTGCTGGGGGCAGCTCTACCGAGTGCTGCTGTGCATCACCTCAGAACTCTAACACATTTAAGCATTTGTAAAATATATATTACATATGTATGTTGAATTTATTATGTGTTGCAACTTGTTACATGGCCTTACAACTTTTCTCAGAGATGTATCTTCTTGAGCATAGTGCAAGAAGGGGCAAGGAGGAAAATGACCTTTAGAAAATAATACCCACATTTTGTTCTCTGGCATAAAACTAAATATTATTTCTTGTTAGTATTCTACTTGTAATGAATAACCTGCACCATTTGTGCTTGCTACAGTAATAAATGTGTCATCTGCTCTAGGGGGGATGGATCCCACAGTCCCCTGGGGACACAAGGAGTACCCCTTCATAATACAATACTGAGTTGAAGTCAGCTGCTGTTTGCCCTTATTTCAGTTGGGTTCCTGATGCATATGTATGAATTGTTGCAGCTTCCTGCAAGCTTCAGTAATTATTTCATCAAGGCATCAAATTTTGTGTCATGTGTAATTGGAATCATACGCAGCACATCTCCAGCCATTGGTGTGCTGGGTGTCCTTGGAGCAACTCTTTGTCCTGACTGAACCTGGACAACTTTCACGTGAAGCTGATTGCAGTAAATGTGTCTATATAACGCAAATGTGCCTTTACCTTACAGGCAATTCTGAGCATAGTCAAAACTTTCTGTATCTAAGTTCAAAGCAGGCTGGTCCTATTTGGTCATGATTGATTGCAGCCTTAAAGTCTGCAGTCATAGAGGAATGAACCACCCAGCAAAGTACAACTCCTAACTGTGCAAATAATGAGCAGAACTCCAAACATAGTTTCAGACTTAAAGTTGATTCCTAAATAGGTTGATCAACCACTGAAAGTACTCCACTGATTGTAATGGAAGCTTAGTGACAAACTTCAGTACAGGATACAAGAGCTGAAGTTAGGTGGGCTCAGATTTGGCATGAGGTAGGACCTTTCATTTCTGATAGAGTAGTTAAGAACAGGGATTAAAAAACAAGGCAGAAGTTCCCTATTGACTGTTCTTTTGGGAAAAAGCAGCAGTTGGCCAAAAACTTGTTCTAGAAGAAAAGCTTAGGGAACAAAATGCTATCCTAAAAATAGCACCATAGGCAGATTGGATCTCCTTTAGCCAAATGCTTGTCAATGTTTTATCACCATCACTGCGGGAGGTTCTGATCTATCTATCAGTAGCACAAAACTCCACCAAGTTAGGGAGACAGCTCAGTCCCATGTTCCAGGTGGCACTCAAGCATCAGTTTTTTGCAAAAACCTGTAGCAGTAACAAAGATAAATAATTCATGATCCGTCTTCTTCCTATCTCCCCAGTTTCTCCTACAGTCATTTGTTAGAATGATGCTGTCTCACATTTATTCAAGTATCTATTGCTGAGAGACTTGAGAAAATAGAAAAATAATTATTATTCATCAGGATGCAGTCACATTTATAGAAACATTTGTTATATTTATAGAAGTGCTATTTACTTAAACAGTTATTCATGTAAGTTTATATGCTAAGAGATTCTGCAGTATTTATAGTTGAAAGAAATGAAGAACTTTAAATTAAAATGGCACGCAGAACTAATGGCTTAGTTCTCATAGACGTTGCTTTTGCCATTGCATCTATTTAATTAATCTATTTATTCACTGATTAATTTCAAGCTATACCTTGGATATTCTTTCACTGTCTGGTTTGTGCACATTTTGTGTCATCTTTTGTATTGGTACATCACTCTCCTCAGGAAACATCTAGAAGTCTGTTCCTCCTTCAAAGGCCTTGTTTCTGACCAATATATTTAAACTCAATTTGCTACATCCCACATACAATAAAAAAAAAAAAAAAAACACAACCAAAAACGACTGATGAATAATATTGAGATCCTCCAATTATTCTGATTAGGCAGTTGGTATCCTGCCTAATCAGGTAAAAGTGGCTTTTATTTGCAAACTATTAACCCTGCACATCAGCATTTAGTCCTGTGAAGGTGATGTTTTCTGTCTCTCTCTCTCTCTCTCCCCCCCCACCCCCCTTTTATTTTTCCCCTGGTTTTAAGAGAAATAATGTCAATGAGATTGTGTTATCTCATTGTCCTCTACTTCCTTTGCCCCCAAATGTCTGGCTTTAACCAATTTTGGCAAAGATAACTAATACATGATCCATCTCCTTAAGGGCTACTAAGTGTTACAAATTTTATCGTAACTGGGGACCAAGTAGAGGAGACTGACTCTCTTCGTGCTTCTTCTGAGTGAAAGGAATAAGTTTGATCTTGACTTACTTCTGGTGAATGGTCAGTGAGATTCTAATTCTGTGCCTGTGTTGCTTCTCACCCAGCCAGCAAGTCCTAAAAGGCAGATGGGGAGAGATGTGTGGGCAGATGAAGGTACCATGATGTGGGATACATGTGGCAAGTCCATATGAAGTGAGGTTTTTTTTAGCGCTGCTGTTCATTTACTTTTTTCACTGTTCATTTACTAACCTATCTTCTTGTATTTTCATTCCTTTGTTGTTTTCCAGAACTGTCTTCATCCTTTTAAATGCTCCCTATCTATCCTAGATTCTTCTGCACTGAGCTCTTTTATAATTTCTTGCTCATGATCATCATTTTCTAAAGTGAAAAGCTATCTAAAGTGAATGTATGCTTCAGCTTTTTTATTACTTTCCATTTGCCAAAAGTATTTTTCCTTGTGTGTAAATGCGTTATGTCACCTTTAGTTTTCCTTGTGTTTATTTTAACTCCCCAGCTCTTGCTTGCTGCATAAATATAATTTATTATCCTCTTCTCTGTGGCTGCTAGATAGTCAAAAATTGCAGTGTCATGTGCAAACTGCATAGGTACTTCTCGTTTATTTTCTATAATCTTACTGCAGTATAGCTTCCTGAAAACATTCACAAAACATGTAAAAAAACAGAAGAGGATGAATAGAATTGCATTAGCAAATTTCTTTATTTTACTCTAACTTTTAAAAAGTATTTTTCTGATGCTGTTTGGCAGTTGTTACTTTGGGGAGATAAGATAGATACTTTAGCTTCAAATTAATGAACTTTTTTTAAAAAAATTCATCTTCTATGTGATGCAGATCAAATTAGATGACTCTCTTGGCATTAAAATTTATGAATCTATAAATTTCTGTTTCTCACTTGTTCTTGTAACGCTTCCTAACATTTCCAACAAGTAAAAGCTTTCTCATCTATCAGATACCCAAAGCTGAAGTAAATTATTTGGAATGAACTTCAATACTTTTCTATCATTTCTAACATTACCGATGTTGTGTCTCCAAAGCTCTCAGTAGATTAGGAGATGGGTATCTAGAGCTGCTAACATTTTATATACCATAGTGTAATGAGGGGCTTGTCCTAAGTATCTTGCCATGTAGAGTCCCGTGTAACTAGCCAGCTTGTAGGAGTAAGATGTTTATAATTCACAGGGAACTTATATATATATTTCTGGATTCATTATAATGATAGAAACAATTGATTTATACTTATGCTCTTAGAAATGTATTCCATTTGTCTGTAACTGCTGCAGCCTCCATGGGCCTGGCTGTAAACTGTCCCCTGCCATGCAGGCTTTCTGACCATAGGCTTGGACCGAAGACGAAGCTCTGATACAACACAACTGCATGACCTCAACACAAAATGCTCAGAAAAAGATGTGAGAAAGTGTACAGAAAAAAAGTCCTACAGAAAAGCCATCAGTGAGGCTGGCCAGGTTAGTTGAGAGCTGGTTGTGAACCATCAGCTCAGATTGTCATTGCCATGACGATGCTAACTCAGTGACAGAGGGTGTATGTTTTATCACACCCTAACTGTAACTGCAACCATGACCCTAACCCTAACCCTAACTGTAACCTGTAATCCTAACCCTAATCTTAACTGTAATCTTATTATATAACCCAATGTTTTGGGCTATATTTAATAATTTGTTTTTTTTTTTTTTTTCCTTCTCTAGGAATTTCTGCAATATTATATAAAAAAGATAAAAAGCACATTTGACATGTAGATTTGAAAAATACTCAGGTAGCATAAGTTGAATTCTTCAAAAAAATGTATGTTACTTCGTTGGACTATAAGACTAGTGCCTGGCACATCACAGGTGTGTATTTTCATTGCTTGTCAAACACAAGTCTGGATTGAAGTTGTACTGAAGATTCCCCAGAAGGGAGAAAGGAGAGCATCTGCCAGTGAAAGAAAATGACCAGAAATCAGCTGTGTACCCTTTACAATCTGCCTGACTTTGGGGGTCCCACAGTTTGTAGGTAGCCTAAAGAGCCCTTTAGAGCTATTATGGGCTAGGAGAAATGATTGCTTTGAAGTCCCTCAAAATGTTCCTGATGTCCCTGTGAGAGGGCTGAAGGAAGGAGTTTTGCATTCATCCTGAATGGCAGTCAGGTACGTGACACTCAGAGAGACCAGCCAGCCATTGTAACAAGGCGTTACAATCACTAAGAACCTGGCAGGTTAGACATCTACTCTCTTCAAACTGGCTTATCAAAATGATTTTTCTAATGAGTTATCTGTAGAAAACACCTTGAGAGAAACAACCATAATGACAGATTCTGATTTAGACCTGCAAAGCAAAAAAATGTTGGAACTTTTTTTTCCAAATTTGTTGAGGGAAGGGATGGGAAAACACGAGATATTTATAGTACTTTTTAGGTTAAGTCAGCATTGTTAACCAAAAATAGAAAGGTGACTATTCAAATGGATTATTGTAATTGTTTATAAAGAGAGACCTTCACAACTGTCAGCATAAAAACAAGGAAGGCAAAAGACAGTGAAGAGTTTTTTCATAATACTGGGAGGAAAATGACAGCCACGTAAATAAATACTCACACGGGTACATGGTTTATTAGTTTTTGATTAAATTTAATTATTGGATCAGAAGCTTGCTAATGAAGGATTGTTTTTAGCAAACATTCTGCCTACTACATATTATGTGCATCGTGACAACATTTTTATTAACATCGAGTGCTAATAAGTTTTGAAAGGAATTACAATCCTTTCAAAAATACTATTTCAGTAGTATTGGTTTCTTTGTGTTTGCTTTAATGTTAAAGTTTTACAGATTTCTTCCTCTAACTGCAAGTGCTGAGATCTTTCCTCCATCCAACTCTTAATTGCCTCATCCAGGGAGTTTAGGAACTTAGGAAAAACACCAAATTTCAGTGAGATAAGTAAAAGTAGTGCAGCTGACAACTTCGATAGCTCCTCAAAACATGTACAGTGAAAGATCTCACTCCACATTTGTAGAGTAAAATATCCTGAAGGTGTTATGACTTAAATAAGTGAAAAAAACAAACTGTTGAAGAAAGGAAAATATTCTCACGGTGTCTCATAAACGTGTTCCTGACACATCCATCCATGGAAATTTATAAAATAAAACACAGAAAGCAGTTGTTTTGCAGTTTGGAGGAAGCAAGTTTGCAGCATATTTCAATTTATACTTTATCAAATATCTCTCGCTCTGATAAACTCTGCTCTTTGGGCAAAATTGAGTCTCTTTCTGAATGCAGTAAGTAGGATTACATTGGTTGTCCACTGCAGAGTAGGAATGTGATTCTCATGTCATTGAAGTTGAGAGGAAGATAGTTGCAAGAGCTTTTAAAATCAACTTATTTGTGTAGGTGTTCTGTATCAAATTGCATCTTATGTTGAACACATCTTTTATCAGGGTATTCATTTACTTTTCTGCTGTCTGAAATCAGGCAATAAATCCTCTATGAGAATATACAAGTCCATTCTAAAAGAAAAAAAGACAAAGAGATAGTTGAAGGCTAAAAAAAAAAAAAGAAAAAAAAAAAAGATAACAGTTACTTTTTTTTCTGAAGCAAACAAACTTAATAGATGTTTCCCCATCTGAACACTTAAATATATGCCTAACTACAACTTTTCTTCATTGGAAAGCAAAAGGAACGTGAGGGAGTTGTGAGGACTGCTTTCTTTGAATAAGTTAAATGAGAATACTGTCCTTTATTGGAAGCTGGTGTGATATTTGCCTGATGAACAAAAATATTTTGTTTCATCCCTTAGGAAACTTTTATCCCAATAAAATCCCCCCTTCCTCCCCCTTTTTATTCCCACTTGGTATGCTATGTTTTTCCTAATTTGCTGAAATAGAACAGATAAATCGTTGGAAAATAGAGAAAGTGCAAATACACAATTAGATATGTAGACGTATAGAAACTAATTTGCAGAAGAAGTGAAACTCAGTTACTTTATACTCTGATAATTTTAACTCAAATTTTCATACTTATCTCTCTAAAGAACTACAGTATATTTTGACAGGTATAAAAAAGCCCTTAGGAAAAGTTTCTAAATCCTTTCTGAGATTTTTTTTCCCCCACATATGTTGTATCTGCTCAGTGTTATAAATTAGAATTTGCTATCATCTCCAATACATTGTAATGATTCCACGTTCCCTTCCTGTGCCTACAAAGGTGAGACCTTTTTCTGCATTATACTGAAACACTAAGTGGCTTTGTGTTATTCATTCCTATTAATTGACTTTTTCTATCCGTGTTTTTAAAGCAGGATTAAAAAGCACAAGTTAATTTAAAAAAAAAAAAGGCGTGAATTATAATCCACGACAAAGATTATCTGAGGAGTTTTTCTCTGGAAATAAGCTCTGTTATCTTTTCAGCATTACTAGCTTCACCATGATATCTCCTTCTGTTTGTTCTACTGTTTTCTTTCTGTTTCTTTATTTTTTTCCATTAAAGAATTGAAGAAATGTGGGTCAGTTCTAGTATAAATTCTAATATAATAACACTGAACTATTCCATGTAGCCAGAGAAGCAAACTGAGAAATCTCATTCAGAGACTCTTTTCAATAGAGATTAATTTTTGCTGATGCAAGGAGTCAGAGACATAGGGGTTGGAAGAGACCTCTGGACATCATCACATAATCTAGTCTAGTGCCTTGCTAAAGCAGGTTCCCTATAGCAGGTTGGACTGGAAAAGGATCTAGGCACATTTTGAATATCTCCATGGAAGGAGCCTCCACAAATTCCCTGGGCAGCTTGTTCCAGTGCTTTCTCACCCCTAAAGTAAAGTTTTTTCCCCATGTCTGTATGGAATTTCCTGTGTTCCAGTTTGACCTATTGTCCCCTGTCCCTTCCCCATCAGTGAAAAGAGCCTAGCTCCATCCCTTTGACTTCCACCCACTAGGTATTTATAAGGATTGATAAGATGGTCAGTCTTTTCCACTCAGTCTTCTCCAGGCTTAAAGCCTCAGGTTTGTCAGCCTTCCCAGACAATAGTAATGCACTTGGCTCCTAATTGTCTTTGTTGCCTTTCACTGGACTCTCTTCTGTAGTTCATCTTTCTTGAACTGGGGAGCTCAAAACTGGACACAGTATTCCAGATATGACCTCGCTAGGGTCAGCTCCTTCAACCTGCTGGACATGTTCTTTTTGATGCACCCCAGGATACCATTGACCTTCTTGGCCAGAAGGGCACACTGTTGGTTCATGGCCCACCTGTTGTCCGCCAGGACCCCTAAGTCCTTCTCCCCAGAGCTCCTTTCCAGCAGGTCAGCCCTTAACCTTTGATGATGTATGCGGTTATTCCTCCAAAGGTGTAGGAATGTACAATTCCTTTGTTGAACCGCATCAAATTCTTCTCTGCACAACTGCCTGTTCAGGTCTCACTGAATAGCATTACAGCCTTCTGATGTGTCAGCCACTCCTCCCAGCTCTTTATTGTCAGAAACTTGCTGAGGATGTATTCTATCTCCTCATCCAGGTCATTGATGAAGATGTTAAACAAGACTGTATCCAGTACCAACCCCTGTAGAGGATAGCCACTAGTTACAGGTCTCCAAGTAGACTCTGCATCACTGAACACTGTCCTCTTAGCTCTGACAGATGGTCAGACAGTTCTCAATCCACCTTGCTGTCCATTCATCTATCCCATACTTCCGAAGTTTACCTACAAGTACTTATACAGCAGTGCTCTGATAGAGCACCTGCAGAGGGAACACAAGCCAGAATAAATCTGCATATTTTTGGACGATCCCTGAGCCACAGAAATGCAAAATTAAGTGCCCCTATGTTAGAGTGTATTCTTTCTATACATGCGTCAGCATTAAATCCTAAAAAATTTTTGTTGATGATCTTCCAGAAATGAAGTCTCTGCTCAGGTGTATAGGATTCCACTTCTCCTTTAAAGATATTGTGTCTGTGGCAGCAAATTCTCCACAAGTGAAATGCCATTATAGAAGGTTAAAGGTACAGTTTGAAAGTATTGTTCATTGGACTTTACCAGAGCTTGTTTTCACATTTTAATTTTTGACCATGGTGTCAATTCTGAGCCACTTATTGATATGTGCTGTATTTTTCCATCTATTCTTCATTCTGCTCAAGATTACTGGTCTTTCAATTATAATCAAGTGGGTGATTTACCATTATGGCTAAAAGCACTGGAATTAGCCCATCATAAACTCAAGGTAATCTGTTTTTCCATTACTAGCTTTAGTTCGACTGCTAATGAAGGCAGAAGCCAGTGCACTAAGGGAATTATTGTAAGGTGACATTTTAATGAGTACATCACTTTTGGGGAATCAAAAAGAAATATGCAGCCACAAACCACACTATGGTGTTGGCCTCACTTTCTTTCGTCTGATTTAAATAACTTCCAGAATGCTTTTATGTTAAGTGTGTCTTAAACTGGCCATACTTTTCATGCACAAAGAATGAAGCAGTCCAGTTCACTAAACTGAAAGACATGTCCTTTTCCAGACGGGGCATGACTGCTCACTAGTAATTCAAGTCATGAAAAAAGCACTCTTTATTTGAGGGTGGACTCCAAGTATAATGTGTCTTATGACCATTTTACTATAAAAGATTGATCAAGAATATTTCTGAGCTATGCCCCAAGATCTTTTTATGTGTACATCCAGATAAGGAATGTAACATCCAGGAAGTTTGAATAGAAACATGTTGTTCCTACTTATAGGTATGTGCCATGTCCTTAATCCACTTGCTATGTCTCATATAATTGTGGTTGGATTTCCCTTCAGTTTGTGACACTAGCTACCACACCAATGAAATAAATGAAATAAAATCTCACACAATCACACAGAATGGCCAGGGTTGGAAGGGACCTCAAGGATCATGAATATCCAACTCCCCTGCCACATGCAGGGCCACTAACCTCCACATTTAATGCTAGACCAGGCTGCCCAGGGCCCCATCCAATCTGGCCTTGAACACCTCCAGGGACGGGGCATCCACAACCTCTCTGGGCAGCCTGTTCCAGTACCTCACCACTCTCTCTGTAAAGAACTTACCCCTGACATCCAACCTAAATCTTTCCTGCTTCAACTTAAAATCATTTCTCCTTGTCCTGCTATTATCTACCCTTTCAAAGAGTTGATTCCCCTCCTGTTTGTAGGCTCCCTTTAGGTATTGAAAGGCTGCAATTAGGTCACCCCGCAGCCTTCTTTTCTCCAGGCTGAACAAGCCTGGCTCCCTCAGCCTGTCTTCATAGGGGAGGTGCTCCAGCCCCCTGATCATCTTAAAATACTTATACTTCTCTGTTTCCAGCCACTGATATGTCACTGTTCTTCTTCATATTGTGTGCTTGTGAAAGCATTCAACATTTCATGCTATTTCCAGACAGAAGTTATCTTCTGTTGTCAAAAAATGCTGCATTTCTCTATTTAATCTCTATTATAAAAGCACAGGCACAGTTCTGGGTAAATTAAAAGAAGAGTCAAGGAGAGGAGCTTTGGTTCCTCTAGAGCAGTTCCCATGGAGAAGTTGTATGCCTGTCCCTTGTCTGGCCAGGTATTATATAGCTTAGGGGACAATACTTGGGGGATGGCATTGTGTACTGTCCAGTTTCTACAGGCAGTTTCTGCAATAATCTTCATTAGCAGTGTTGGACTGGGGCGGGTAAGCATCAACATTTCTATTCCAACTCAAGGTTTTCTAAATTCCAAATTCAAGGCCTGAAAGTTAAAATAGTGGTAAAAAAACGAACTTTGATGTGCTTTTATGTATGAGGGTTACTTGCAAGTGAAATGAGTGTGGCATCTGGGAACCCATCCATTGTGATATCCTCAGTCCAGCGAGCACTCTTACGCAGATAGACGATAAGCCTGACTAATCCTGGGTGCCAGCTGCTTTCCACCAGCAGGCTAGCAGGAAGCAGATGCTGTGGGGCCAAGTGCCTCTCATTTTGAGTACAGGCTGGAATAACTGCATGAAGTGTGAGACAGAGAGCGATCCAGCTCCTTATACTGCTTGGGCTACTAATATGACATGATTGCTTGTAGTATCAAGGGACCAGAATCAATGACCCCAGGAGCCCCTTTTAGTTACATGCAACTATGCTTATCATAGACTGGCTTAGCTTGGAAGGGACCCCAAGGATCATCAAGCTTCATCCCGTCTGCAGTGGGCAGGACTGCCACTCACCAGATCAGGTTGCCTCGGGCCCCATCCAACTTGGCCTTGAACACTTCCATGATTTGAAGGCTTCCAGGGATTGATGTTGCCTTTTTGTAGCAGGTACTCTTTTTCCAGAAACAGTCAGAGAGCTCTGCGCTCTGTGAACATAGCATATTGGTTTACGAAACAGTGCTCCCTTCCTTTACACTCAGCTCTAGGATAACTTCCTAGGTGTGTACACGAAGTTGAAGATGCAAGCATGAATCTGAGAAACTGGTTGTTCATGCTGAGTGGTGATATGTTCAAAACTCATTTCACCCTCTGTAGAATTTTATTGAGTTTAGGAAACGACAAGTCCCTTAGAAGGATGCTTTCAGTGGCTAGAGTATCTGAGCAGGCATCATTAGTTTAGGATCTCTGTGACAAACTGAGCCAAAATTAGCAATAACATTTAAAAATGTACACTTCTGTGATAAATATGTTTGCTTTTGAATGTTACAGCAGAAAAAAATGAGTAATCAGTAGGGTTGAAAATCAAGTTTAGAAAAGCTAGTTGACTCAAATGTATCTTATTTTAAACAACAGCGTTAATCTCAAGGTTTTCAGTTACAAGAAAGAAGAACAAGTGCAAGTATCTTTGTGAACATTGTATTAAAATGTGAGTAATTGAAGAAATGAGAACACTCTGTTCCTCCGTGGAACTGCTTTATAATATTTGCTCAAATTTTGATAACATAACAAACTGAATGCAGCTCACATTGCTGTTAGTGAGAAGCATTATTTTCAAAATCAACAGGGCAATTACGAATGAAGAAAAGAATAAAATCATACAGTGCCATTTTATTATGGTATCAAAATAGAGTCGATGAAGCAAAGTCAGAATTTAAAAGGAAACTGGCTAGATCTTATTTAGGTTGACTGGATATTTGTATGGGTACCTGATAAAAATGGGATTCTAGAAACGCTTTTGAAAATGTTATTTGCAAGGTGTGTGCTGAGATTTGTACTATGAGCTTTGCATATAAAAAGACAGTCTGTGGATTGACAGGAAGTTTTATGCCTTTCCAAATAATCACACAGTAAGGAATAAATAAAGTAAAAGCTGGAAAAGTCCTGCTCTACCTTCCAGTCTAGGTCACTTGTCAGAGGAAGATCATTTCTTATCACATATTCTCTGGCGTATTGTTCAGCCTGGTTTTAAATTCTCAGGTGATGATACTTGCACAGTTTTCCTTGTAAGATAGCCCCAGAGTTCAGGTCTGCTGTGAAGCAAAGAAATGTCAGTATTGTCCTGATTTGTCACATAATGACAGAGGTTCCCAAATACACTATTTTAGGACACAAATGCTCCATCTCTTTAACTACAAAATGCCAAGGAATTTTAAACAGATGACCCATTATTTTCTCAGCACACCATCTCAGTGACCATGCCATGTGTATGCCCTTCTTGATTCACCTCTAGAACTGTAGGTGGGAATTCCTCTCTAGAACTACACTCTGTAGGCCACAGAGGTGAATATAATCTACTGATCTTTCAATGTCCAGCAAAGTTCAGCACCTTTCTCACACAAGCAAATTCTGTGAGCAGACATTCAGGGCTCCTGCCTGTTAGATTTTCCTGCAGCTACTTTGGTTTCTGATGTAGTCCTGCACTGCTATTGTTCAGACCACAGGAGGTGTAGCAAGTCGAGGTCTTATGGATGATCCTCTTGGACAGAGGGGACGTTCTATTACTGCATGACAGTCACTGCTACAGGGATAAAGAATGTGAAAATTCAAAATTGTAAAAAAGATGCTGCAAGAAAGATGTCTTCAGCTGTTAGTACTGTATTTTCATTTTACATCTGCGTATTTCAGGCATCTTTATAATGCTGTGAGAAGAGTGCAATTTTAATTCAAGCCCCTACGTCTCTTACTCAGAAAGTTGCATGTGCTTGTTTAAGCAAATTCTTCGGTTCTCAGTATCTAAATGGAAAACTCACTGTGTTTAGAGTATGTTCAAACTTCATGAAAAAAAGAGTAAATGAAGAATTTAAGAGAAGATACTGCTTCTCCTTACATAATAGCTGCCATCTTGGTGCTAAAGCAACTCTACAAAATGTTCCCAAACCAACAGTACTGTCATTATATATCAGTATTTACATCTTCCATGGCTTGAGGGGAGGTATAAAAACCTTTCAGTGTTTGCTTCTTTCTCAGCCTTCCAGCTGATGCATAACACTGTGAAACTATCTGACAAGGCAAGTTATTGTGTCACTCAGTTTATGGCAAATGTATCACTCAGTTTATGACAAGGATGTGATAAGTTTATGCTGGTGTAGAATTGCGTTTCTTACCTGAATGCAAAGATCAAAAGGTGGCAGGAGGTAATGTTAACAGAGATATTAATAACGTCCCTATGACACAATCACTTCATGCAAGAAAGTCTTCTGAAGCAGGGCTCTGTGGCAAAACATATATTAGTAGGCAATGCAACCCACGAGGAATAGATTTGCAGAGCAAAACATCTGAGGCTGTGGACCTGGTGTCTATCTGCATTTCAAAGAGTCTTACTGTGGCCTAGCTCTATCCTTATTGCTTGGATTGAACAGCCATGAGTGGCCTGAGTGCCTGATGTTCTCCCCTGAAATACATCTGCCAGTTTACGTCCACTGGGAAGAACCCAGCTGGAGCATACTGACTCTTCTCCACAACGTCCACAACCAAGGTACTGAAAGTGGGGAACAACTGGGAGACTTCTTTCAAAACTGCACAGATGCCACAGAATAAAATGCTTCTACAGATTCTACTAACATTCTACTACATAGATGCAATCCATATATCATGACCTGAAGATTTGCAATTCAGTTTGAGTCACTGGACACAGGTGAACCTGATCCACTAATTGTGTTTGCTCTCTTGATTTTTTCTTTCTTTTAAATGCTTCAAACAAGTAAAATAATAAGACTAAATAAAGCAAGACAATACTGTGAGAAAATTACTGTGGTGTGAACAGGGAATTCTTCTTCAGGCAAGAGATGCATTACTGTTTGTATATTTCCAATGGAATGAGAAGAGATTTGTTTTACTTCATCTATTGATGACTGAGTGGTTTGGTTTAGAGAATGTCTACAAGCAAAAATGATGCCCAATGAACTATGAGATGAGACTAGCTAAGAAAACAGTACCTGTATTTTCTGCTTCACCTTATTCCCTTATTCAGAAAAGTGGGGAGCTTACAATGGCACCTTTATCAGGCCAATCTTCTAGCATGGTTTTATAAAAATTTTATAAAATCAGAAATGATTTGAAATATTTCTCAAACTGAAGGCATTGGTGTTCATTACTCTGCTGCCCATTCTGATATTTATTTCTGAATCATGTAAACATAGATAGGATAGAAGGATCCAGAGTGAAATTACAGTTGCGGAGGCAACAGATGGTTATGGGAACACTGAATAAACTCTCACTTGCTACTGACTGCAAAATGGAGACCTGTCAGTAACAATACATTCTGGTCACTTCACCACATCTGAAGATGACTTGGAGTTTATTTTCAGCCTGAACATATTTTATCCAGGTGGGAAAGCCTTCAGTACATGAATGTGCAAAAACAGTTACTCTTCAAGGTGTGAGGTCAGGATTATATGAATTCTAAAGACTGGGAGTATTAAAATGGTGTTACCTGACTGAGCCTCTGTAACCTCTATATGTTTTTACATAGATCTAGGTACAAAGGCAGTGACACTATCTATGTTTGAGTTGCTTCTACAGAAAGTTTAATCTTAAATGATGCTAGCGTTATGCGTTGTATATAAATTGCTGCTGAGAAATTTTTTGTCCATTAAAGCCTGGGCCATAATTTGAAAGAAACTGAATGTATGCTTGCAGATTCCTAACCACAGCCACAAACATATGATTTTAAAAACAGAAATTCACACATGTATACCTTATTTGTAATTGCTGATAAAAAAAAAAAAAAAACAAGCAAACAAACAAAAAAACCCCAAACCATTCAATTTTAACAAATCATTTGAAATCCATCCCCAAAATGACAGCAGTTTACACTCCCTATCAGAATACTATTGTCTAGATTGGCTCAATGTAACAGTCTCAACAACAGGCAGAAAAATGTGAAATGAACAATATAGTCAGCCCTGAGCTGGTGGTTTCGGCTCATGGGCAGGGCACTGAGTATAAATAAGTAACTTCAAACTCACAGAATTTGGATTTTAAAGTTAACAAAGAAGGAATGGCATGGTAGGGAAATGCAGTTTTTGACTCAACCCTTTCTGAAACAAAATATATGCATATGTTGTTTGAAGATGGAGTTGCTATGGTAATTTGTTATTTACCAGAGAGGAGTAATTGAACACATTTTTTTCATGACTGGTTTATGAACAAGTCACACCTGTTCCTGAGTGGGTTTAAATTACTCACTCTTCTTTTCTATGCCAAACTTTTCATGTTCAATTGCTCTGCTATTTCAGATTCCATGCACTCTGTTCACTGATGACTGGTGCCACTTTTCATTTGCAAATATTCTTTTTTTTTTTTTTTAGCTTAAAACTTTTTTAAAAAGAGAGAAAAAAATTACTTTTTTATTTAGAAACTCTACTTATAATTCAATAAAACCTATGCGTTGATTACGTCTTATATTTATATGCAGATAAATATATATATAGGCGTATCTATATAGACATCTGTATTTTATTGAAACTCAGGTAGGCACTATTCTTCATTAGATTGAGGAGATTTAATATTCATCAGTTTTTCTTCTGCAAACTCTGTTCATACCAAATGAATTCTTAGAACAGATGAGAAATTGAATCCACAGAAGAGAGTGTATAAAAAGAAATTGTTTCCAAAATTAATTAGACTTCAACTTTGCACAGTATATTGTGCACTAAGCCAGAAAAGCATATAGGGGCAAATGATACCGACTGAATTTTAGCACCTGGGAAGCTTCCTCTGCCATTTGCTGTGTATGCGATTTTTTTCCTTTTATTTTGTTTTTCTAGATAAACTTCTATACAGCAGTAAATTACACATTGAATAAAAGCAACTTGTAGCCAATGTCTTAGTTGGCTCTGAGTGTCCATTAGTATCACTTGACAAACTCTTGCCAGAAGAGAGAAACGGGATCAAAAAATCGTGGGCATATTATGATTTGATCCTACCATGAATTCAATTACATGAAAGCTTACTAGCTCCAAACGCTATTTTTAATTTTATACTAATGCCTCAGGGCAGAGAAATGGGTGCCACGGCAGACATGTTCTGTGATGATAACTGAGACATTTAAGACTCAAAATATTCCTGATTTTAAGGGCTATAATGGTAGCTTTAAGGTTTTTAATTAACACCTTCTGCACGCATTAAATATGCTCCTTTCAGCCAACAAAGACTTTTTGTTAATCTCAAATTCCCTGAAAAAGAGTTTTGCTTTAGGTCTTTTATCACTATCAAGAAATAATAGCAACCACCACATTAAAAAGAAATTAACCGACAAAATGAAAGATTTGCTTGGCTGAGAATATGAGAGAATGCGTACAGTTGTAGCTTAGCTCTTACTTACTATTAATTATATTACTGTGGTTTTCAGAGTAGGAAATAAGATGGTTTTGTCAAGACGAAAGGGAGTGGTAGGGGCCCAAAGGTTACAGTGAGGGGGTGGACAGACACCGAATTCTTTCCAAAGAGCTGATGAGCAATTTTAATCCTATGCATATACATACCTCATCCAACCCAGGCAAATGTTGAATCTGCAAGTACAGAAATCAGTACTGCTGACAAACACAGTTCTTAGTCACTTGCTTATCAGTGGGTAGAAGACATGTGAGACCACTCCCAACTTTCTGCCTCGAACCAACATATAGACCATTGGCAGGTTACCGTGAGGATCTTCTTTCAGAGAATCATAAAATGGTTGGGGTTGGAAGGGATCTTAAAACCATGTAGTCCTAGCCCCCTACCACGGGCAGGGACACCTCTTATGGTGCTCAGAGCCCATCCAGTGTGGCCTTTCAGGTTCCAGAGGCCCATCACCCTCTAGAGAACATACCAGGTTCTTCAAGGTAAGAACTTTTGTGCTTCTTTGAGCACAAAAGAAGCATTCACTGCTTGCTAGGAAGAAACAACATTTCTTTCCTATTTATCCCCACCACCTTTCCTCCAGCTTCCCTTACTTTTTCTTTCAGAGTGGCTCTTTTCCTCTTGAATTCCTATGCTTTTACTTTTTACATACTTTGTTTTTTAGCCCCAAAATGTCCCACAGTATTTCCTCAATTCTGATTGGCTGAAACCTTTTTTTCTCTGTCCCTCCTTTCTTATCTTTCTTTTTTTTCCCCCAGTTCTGCCCTTATTTCTCTTTGATTTCAAGTTTTTATGTTCTCTGTGGGGCTGCAAAAGCATTTGAAATTAGTGAATGAGTCTGAAATTTGAGGCTGCTGTTTGCACATGGCCCATTTGACCTTGCTTCCTGCCCCATACAGGGAATATGCAGTACTTTGCAGCAAAGCAAAGTACTGGGGTGATGGGAGACAATGGCTATTAATTAGTGTGTTGGTAAAACCAGAAAGTTAACAAAAAGCGTAACAATTCAGGGAAGTGTTATTGATTAATCATGCAAATCAACTTTTTTTTTTTTTACTTACTCTGCTGTACTGAATTCTGCTATGGCAATGCCTGTCTGTCCCAGGGGCATTACTGTACTGAGTATTAAAGGAAAAAGTGTTCCAGTTTGAGAATGGTACAGTTTGCAGAATTTGTATGGCTTCAGTGTGAATCCCTTGCTCATTTCATAGCAAGATTTAAGATCCTGCCATTCCATGGTCTTATTTTTGCATGACATGCCAGTGAAGAGACTCATGAGGTATATATCTGGGCAGTATCAGATGTTAAGGTAGAGGGTTTAGTTCAACTATGGTCGATCTCTTACAGTTTGTAACACTGTGATCTAGATGACCAGGTAAAAGGAAAAAAAAGGTTTGCTTCCAGCCAGTGGCTGGAATTTACATATTGGCATGTCTCCTCCTTGGCACACAATGCACAGAGGAGAAGGAGGAAACAGAAGTGGAGTAATGGTGAAGGTTTGTTCCGCGTAATGCTGCATGCTTCAGCTTAGCAACACTGAAGCATTTTCTTGATCAGCATCAGCATTCTCCAAGCTTTAGAAGAAACGATGTCCTCAGCTCTTCTACCTTTATGCTGTATTTTAAAATCTTTTCTCAGATGCTTTTAAGTCCTTATACAGAAGTTTCTGAACTTTTTACCCCCAAGGAAGTGTGCTTTGAGAACTTGTTTTGTGGCCAAGATCTGCTTCCAATTCAAATACCCCTAACAGTGGGTTTTTGTGAAAACTGTGTCTAATGACAGACTTCTGGAGGGCCCAGAACTCAGTCAGGGTCTTTCCCTCTAGGAACTGGTAACCTATTTATAACCTGAAAGACTGGGTTTTGTTCCTTTGTTTTTGATATCTCTTTTCAAGCTAGCAAATAAGAAAGATGAAATAACCCCAAATCTTGGTATTAAAAGAAATCTGAAGCAGTTTGGCAAAGTAGATTCAAAGATTTACAACTGTAAATGTCTGCAAGAGCTGCTATGTTCTTCTACCTATACAGTGCATATACAGCACAGACTGGTAACACAGACCTTGTCTTGTGATTGAGCTACTATGTTTTTTTCAAAGACTCTGCACTTGATTTAAAGATTTCAGGTGATGGACAATCTCACACACTCCTTGATAGATTGCTCTTGTAGTTCTGTATTTACAATTCTGATCATCCATTAGAGCAAACAGTGACAACTTGTTTATTTTTGTCTGAATTTGTCTGATGTCAGCTTCTACACACTGCCCAGCCTTTTGCTCTTATCTTATACTTGCTTGATATGAAAGATGTCATTGTGAGAAATATTCTTCCCCTGTTACTGTTTGCAAAATGATGGAATAATTGCATGAATTGCATAGATCTGAATTAAAATCCTGACGTAGTTACTGATATAATGAAAAAGTGTAGGGCAGTGTCTTCAAAACAGATTTCTGATTGAAAGAAAGGCTTCATTTCAGACACAGTGATCTGCATTTGTTACCCCAAAGCTCCGATTCAGAGGAAGCGCATCTCAGATGTAAGTTTCTTCCTCTTTGTGCCTCTGTCATCCTTCTCACAAACCAAGGGAAGGGGTGATTACACAGTGACAATGTGGAAGTCCTGTCTGTCCCCCTTGTGCTGAATATGCCGTGTGGAAGGACCTTAGCCCAGCTGCAGCCACCCACAAAAGCAGCAGGGGTGGTGGCCTACCCCTTAGACAAGTCAACAGTGGGGGATGGAGGGGACGACAGGTCCTGACCGGCTCTGCATCACACTCAGTGCTTGGTACTTGTGAGGAAAACTCGTGATTCGGGCAGATGATGACATCTCTGTGGTCAGTCCTGCATCTGCACTGTAGTGCCTTTGTTAGCCAGCATGACTAATGCTGCAATTACACACTGGGATTTATCCGCACTGTGAACAGACATTTGACAAAGTGAATGTCTCTCTTCAAAATCCATTTTTTGCTGGCAATAAGCTGGAATTTGTTTTTTTTTTCTGCCTGAGTGCTTAATGTCTATGCTCCAATCAAGCTAAATCAAAATATAAGGCATAGATGAAAACTACAGATTCCTCCTAGTTTTTGTGTGAATTTACCAAATCTATCTTGACCAAAAATGCTTTTAACATTTACTTTGATCCTAGAGACACCAGCTTCCAGCAGAGACTAAAAACAACCTTGGCCATTTCTTTCTGCCTGCGTAAATTCCCTCTGCAGTTTCATCTCCACAGTCTTCTTCAGCAATACTTTCCTAAATTGCTGTTTTGTATTAATGGGAATTGTTATATGGTCCTTCTTTTATTGCTGGAAAAAATTAGTGTTTTTTTAAAATGTAATATAAGCAAAAAAATGGTGAAATCTTGACTGGAAAACAAGTATTTAACTTATAACATGTTATTATATTAGGACATTATGTAGAATACGTGGTGTAGTTAAAGGGCTTTCATTACCACAGAAGTCAGTTGACTGATGTGAAAAGGAGTTTTATCATTAACTCCAATGGAGCCAGGATTTCAACTATCATTTTAAGGGTTTTATTATGGAAGAAAATTTACTAAGAGATTTTACAGTTTTGAGACAAGAAAATCTGCCCAGCTTCCTGTCTTATTTTTATACCAATAGCTCAGAAGTGATACCCAGACAAAATCTGTAAAAAACAAATTTCTTTTATAGGCAATGGAAAATGTACTGAGTTGAATTTAGTTTGGTTGTGTCTGATCAGCTGCTCCTGTGGCTCTGCATGCACTGTCTGTGCACAGTGAGTGCGTGGTCAGCCTGCTGTAAATGAACTGTACTGGCAAAAAATGGAGAGGAGACTCATTTTCTGGTAAAATCAATAACAATGTAAAGTTGAAGTTAAAAAAACCATGTGGAACTTCACGGAAGACACACAGCCACAACAGGATGAATTCTTCTACCTAATTCTTGAACTGACCTGAGCACAGTGGGGTTCAAACTTCAAGTCATTGGGATGATGTTTTTTTTTGTATAAAATAATGAAAGGCAGAGAAAATAAAATATCCAATGAACTGGTAAAATGAAGAAAGGCAGCAGATGGAGGAAGAAGTGCAGAATATGTACAATCTTTTTTTTCTTCCCCCTGGCGTGGTTTTAAATAATATAGAATAACTTGCTGGATCTTGCATTTCTAACCTAGCAGTTTTTGCTGCATACAAAACAATCTTTTTTGAATCACTGTATTTGATATTCCTGCCTGGCAAAAATTAACTTTCTGGCAATACATTCTCAAAAGATTTCTGATGGATGTTCACATGAATTGGCTTACTTTCCTGTAGTCAATTACATGCAGAGGTTTTGGGCTATAATCTATATTTCTAGCTTTCTGCTGCAGACCCAGCTTGAATGGAATACTACCTCTGAGTCTTTCCTTGCAAACCAAGATTTTTAGTGCCTGGCCTTAAACCTGAAAAGAAGACAGTTTACTTCATCCTTCACCAGAGAAATATTTATCTAAAATATATTTCAGAGGTCAAAATGGGGGAAAAAAAATAGAGAAAATAAAAAAAAAAGAAAAAAAAAGAAGGAAATAAAGAAATAAAGGCCTTACTATTTTCTATTTTATTCTTACTGTGCTTGCAGCATGTCCATAAATATGAAGAACAATACAAAGCTTTTATAGTGGTTTCAATACTTTCAGTCATAGATACAAATTTCCCAAGTCATAGATCAATGCACACAAGACAGAGGAGGGCTGAAGACCCCCATACTGGTGCCAGAACACTTGCATGCTGACTATCCTGATCTGTGCTGGGAGATGTGTGCTCACAAGAGGCTGTGCCAGAGAAGTGCAGCCAGAAAGGGGTTAGAAGAGAGATCTGCTCAGGGAGAACTGTGGGTTTCAGTGTTTTCTCTTCCCTTTTGCTCTGCAGCAGTGAAGGTGTTGGATGCTCACTGCCTGTTGTGCAGCACAACTCATGGATAATGGCCCAGATACCCTCTCCAAAGAAGCAAGTCTTTTGGAAACTGCATTACAATCAGCATGGTATTAGATATTCCTTGCCAGGCAATCCCATTGAATGCCAGCTGGAATAAGATTAGCTCCTCCTGAACCTGAGACATGAAACAATGGCTGCCAGAGACTCCTGGTAGGCATTTAATTTTGCTTGGCTTCCTTCAGGATGGAATAAGCCTTCTCTTTTATAAACTACGTGGCACATTCATCTGAAATGATTTTTCTCTTGAGAAATTGCTCTGAGGATATTGTTTATAAGCTGCTGACCTTTAAATGGTCTTCTTGTTCTGTTAACATGGTTCTTGAGTATTTAAAGCCCCAGGTCACTTTCACTTCTAATTGTGCTTTATTATTCTCCATTGTTGCAGAATGTTTCAGTCAATTTAACTAGAAGGGAGTCTTAGACTCTTCCTTAATAGGTTGAATTTAGGTCATAAGAAAATGAACAATTATCCTTGCCTATTTTATTAATTTTAATCTTGTCTGATTTATTTTTAAGTTTTGGCAGCTGCAAATGGAGTTTATTGTGGGTTAGCAGGAGGAAGTTCTCTGCTGCTGAGAATGAAAGAGGGCTGAGGGAGAAGTATGGAGTGGGGGGAGCTGAATGTCACTAGGATTTTGAAATAATTCAAAAGTTCATATATTTATGTTAGAGAAAGTGAGAATTAATAAAGCCAGTCTTGTCTGGCATTCAGTCCTAATGGTATTCTTCCAATAATGTAGATACAATTTTCTTGAGCAGAAAGTAAGCTCGCATTCATTCCCGAGCAAGATTTACTAATTAGAATCTAGTGGTAAAGTGTTAGACCGTAGTTCATACGAAATCATGCAACTTCCAATTAACAAATGTGACTATGAAACATGTAAAACACATTACAGTAACTTCAAATGCTCTTTTAATAACACTCTTTCAGACTGTAAGATGCCAATTAGCTTGCCTGCTGCAAGCTTCACCATGAAAAGTGGCTGGCATTTATTTTTAATTCTGATTGTTCTCATTTTCTCCCACTCCATCCTAATTCTGCCTTTCTCTTCTTACACCCTTTTTGCTCACTTTCTTCTCCTACTCTACTCTTATTCAGCTTCCTTGTCCTTCTAGCACATTGTTCTCTATTTTAATTTTAGATACAACCTTATTTCAGTTGCAGGATAGTTGCTATTTCAGATGGTACGAAAACTGTACAAGGGGATTTGATTAGAGAAAAATTTAAGTGCTTGCAATTCCTCAAAGTTCAAAGTTTCTATCTATCTAGAAGCACCTAACCAAATGCCATTAACATCTAGAGTACCAAGGCTTTCACTTGAAAGCTCCCTTTTATGCCAAAATTTTCTCCACCTTGAGTCACTTATAGCTAGTCAGTGCCCTACTACGATGACAGCCCAGATAAGAATCTTTTTGCCTGTAAGCCCTTAGATTTCTGATTCTTCAGTAACACAGAGTTCATGATGCAAAGATTTGATTCCTCACAAAAAATATAGTTGTGTTTCCTTTTCTTTCACATACTAGGTTAAATGCCAGGAGGTGCCTATGAAGCAGACCTAATTCCTTCCTAAGTCTCAGTTGTTTAACATCTTTATCTCCTTTGTTCTAGAAGAGCGCCCATGAAAATATAGTAAAGGATGAAGAGAAAAAATTGTGTTTCCAAATCAATATGTGCAATGTGTTTGAGAACCAGAAAATAGGAACAGGAATGCCATTTTTTTTTTTTTTCTCTCTGTTTTTGTTTCTGAAGGGAAATTTCACCAAGTTTCTTCTCATACTTGCTCTCTTGCCTCGTTCCTGTCTGCAGCAAGGAAGAGCTTCTGCAGGATGTTGTCTCTACTTCCACATTTCATCCTTAGGCAAGTGTAGAATGGTGGCTCAGGAAACCATGTAGGAAGAAGGGGGCAGCAGAGGAACAAAGTGACTCCGGGTCTCCCATTTCACTGTTGACGTTTGTACGTGTGTGGGTGAGTGGTGGTGGTGGTGTTAGGGCCATTAGGGGTGTTAGTAATGGGAGCATATATACCTGAATCTAATTCTGATATGGTAACACGTGAAGGTTGTTCTAGGTACTGATTTCCTTTATAAGTTCTGCCTCTTCCTCCTTCCAGCCATGTGATGGCCCTATTTCATTGCAGTCCTCCTCATTCTCTTCTTTCATCTCCTTCTTAGTAGGAGATTCTTTTCTTACCAAATGAGCTGATTTTTGCAGCCATTGTTTTGTGTTGTATATAAGAGCTTATACCAGCACAGGTTGATTCTCTGTTTTAGATGTAAGTGTTGGAGTGACCACAGGGCCTGTCACAGGAAGTGAGCTGCAGCAGAGTCTGTTGTGGGAGCTGAAGCAACAACAGCAATTTATGCTGATGTTTGGCATTTGTACTGCTGACCAATTTCCTTGCAAAAAAAAAAAAAAAAAAAAAGGAGATGGATAGAATGGGTATTGTGTTGTTCTGTAGTAGTAGTCTAAGAGCAATAGCAAAGGGATTTTTATTTGCAGAACTAATACTTTTTAGTAGAACACTTCAAAGAGTTGAAAAATTATGGCATGTGTGCAGTTTTGCGCATAACTGGAAGAGAAGCAGCAGAAAGCAGCTCTGTGCATGGTGAGAATCATGCAGTACCTGTATTGAGCTCATGGATTGAGTCAAACTGATACAGCTGTTGAATTAAGTAGTGGTGGGATTCACCTCACTCAGTGCTAGGCATCTCATGTGGTTGTGTCTGGAATACTTCTAAAGGGCAGGTGCCCCTTAGAAGTAATGAAGTCAGTTCTAGCCAGTTTCCTGTGCTCTGTAAATGCTCTATAGAACTTCATATTCCCTTCATGGCCAGTGAAGGGAACACAGACAATTAGGTCACATTAGGTCCATGTGCTTTTAGATGTCTGTCTTTCATTCAACAAATCTTTCCCAATGAGTTTTACTTGTAGGAGGATCATGTGGTGATTGGCAAGCTGAACTTGTGGTATGTAGGCCAGACGACAGATTTTGCCAGGAATCAGGCAAGGATTGAGAAGCTCAAGTCTAATCCTGAAATGCTAAGCATCTCCTGCTTTCACTAAGGGGAGAACACTCATTTCATTCAGGAAGTTCTTAATATCAGCAAACGCATGCCTTGCTGGGAAGATTTTGTAAACAATTAATATAATTTACTGTGATAATATAGCATCTCATGATGGAAATAGGTTAAAGCTTTAAATTCATAAACTTTGTAAATAATAGTGGTAGCAATGGAATTATTATACCATTGTTTTGAGGGATATATTGGGTGATCAATAATTGGGTGACAATGTTAAGATCACAGAAGTTGCCAGACTGAATCAAAACAGTAATGTGTAGAGTGCTTCTACAGATAGTACAATATCACAAGTGTTTTACTAAGTTACATCTTAAAAAAATGAGGATTCTTAGCTAAGGAAACATTTATTTTGTATATTTATGTGGTTTTCATGCTGTGTTGGCAACCACCAGATACTTTTTTGGTCATCCTAAGTTATTACACTCGTTGATTAAATTTATGCTAGTAAATATTACAGATCCAGGGCCATTGTCTGCCTGAGGGCAAGTGTTATGGCACATCTTGCATTTCAGAAGGCCAGGAAATGATCTCCATCCCCAGGACTGATGGCACCATCTGGCTAACAGTCAGACTGCCACTTCACAGTGGAGTGTGTCATAATAAAACAGATTGGCTTAGTATTTCCTGAGGACTCAAATAGTAGTCCTAGGGCATAATAATTATTTTCTTTTTTTTATTATTATTATTTTTTTCCCTCAAAATATCTGACATAGCATCAGCACTATGTCAGAATCTACTGGGGACATGTCTTTCGTGGTCTGGAGAGCATCTGAAAATATCTGGGCCTCTGAGGATGCCCTCAGATGACAAAACAATGCAGAAGGAGACAAACTGGTGTTTTATCATCTATGCAGGTTGTTGTGCCCAGGGGGAACTACTTCCAAATATTGCTTTGCAAGAAAGCAAATTGATGCTGCTGAGAAGAGAGTCAAGAATTAAGATAACACTTAAGCAATTGGAATGCCCAGAGGCCCAGCAAACTCTCTGGTCCACTTTTTACTTAGCAGTGTAGAAACCCTCGGTGACAACTTGTCGCAGTGAATTCTGAGTCCAATTATATTTCATCAAAATATATGTATTCTTGCAGCAGTTTTCATCTGGGTAACCATTGATTTCATTAAACATTCTTTTCCTCTCATGCAGTGGCAGAGGATAAAGCAGAGCACGTGGCCTGTACTTGTGCAGTTTGCCCCAGCCCTGGAGGTCTTCAAGGCCAGGTGAGTGGAACTTTGGGCAACCTGATCTACTGGAAGATGTTTCTGTCCACAAGTGGGTTGGAACTAAATGATCTATAAGGCTCCTTCTAGTTCTGTGATTCTGTGATATTGCGATTCTTTTGTTTCACAGACCTCTGCCATTTCCTCTCTTATGCAAAAACAGTCAGTTGAATTTTAGACTATTACTTAGACTATTTGGGGTAGAAAGTATTTGTTTGTAATGTGCACACAGGTGCGCAGCAAAGAGAAGAATCTGACTTTTAGACATTATTATATTAGGAATCATGAACAGTGATTTTTTTTTTTTTTTGTTACTTTCTGTATCAAAATCTTTCCAGCTTTATGATTAGTTCCAGTACATGCAATATTTTTTAGGGAAACGCATAGCCAGTTGTTAGCTTAGAAAACCTATTTGGTCATTTGATGTTTTATATTGATTTCGTGAACTGCCGTGCACTAAGGCAAAACCTCTTAAAATGGCTACACAAAGTAATCTGTACCCTCACAGCTAGGCCTGAAGTTGTTTTCATAGAGGTGAACACATGCTGCTCTTGTGCAATTTGGAATGTTTGGTACTACTGGAAACCAGGTCATTCTAAACTGTGACATGTAGCTCAAAATCCACTGTTGAAATTCCAAATGCAGACCTACCTTGGCTTTATTTTGAACCATCTTGGACCTTATTTTTTCACTGATATTATAAACTCCACTGTAAGTGCTATATATACTCTTCCCTTTTCCTTTATAGTAAATCTCCTAAAAAATCTCTAGATTTTTTTAGAAAGACAGCAGGTTTAAATGCGGTGCAGTGTAGGATTGAAGTACATCTGTGACTTACCTGGCAGAAATGTTAATCTACTTTCAAGGGCTTTTTTTCCATAGGCTTTCTTAAAGACAGAATTGAGTTTATCTTTTAAAAATGCTGCTTTTAAGAGTAGTATTTTAGAAATTCCTTCCATAGTAGTCCCTGCCATTTGTCTTTGTGGTTGCGCTTACATTTGAGACTAAACAAAGTACCATGTCTTCGGTAAACAAAGAAGAGAGATCCGTGAAGAGTCTGAGAGTGATAAGATATCAAACTGCAAAATATCAGACACTGTTTGCTCCAGAAAATATAAGCAGTTAATGTTTAGTTTCGAATTACATTTAGGTGATCTATTTACATACTCAATATAATCTGTGCTGTCATTGCTTTTTTACAGGCTCTATATAGAGAAGTTACTGTTGCTTGGGGAAACAATAATATGTCCCCTCCTTTACCTCCATTACTGCTTTATGATCCTCGGAACTTGTATTAAGTCAAGACAGAGTTTGCTCATACCTCAGAACAGAGTCCAAATCCAATCATTGTTTTTGTGAAGTAGCTAAAATGCTTATTTGTTAAGAAAGAGTACTCTCCTAATTAGGTTTTGAATATTAATTCTAAATATGAGTTTGCGTTTTCATATTTGTTTTGCATTGAATATGCTATCCTAAAAGTGGGAAGGAAAATCATAAGATTTGCAAGACTAATGAGAATAAAAAAAATAAACAATATTATAAAATAAGAGTGAACTACAGATGACTTTAAGAGTTACAAAATAATTAGGAAGACAAAGAAGAGGACAGTAGAAGGAAAAAAAAAAAAACAAACCCAAATTTTCTGTGATCTGGGGCTTTGTATGTCACATTGCAGTCCATCTCACTGGAATAACACAGTGTATTAGAAAGATGAAATGTGGTGATGAGAAGAATAGCAGAAACACTTAGTGTAACTGCTGGCCCCCGCTGTGTGTTCTTACAAACAGTATTGTGATATTTCCTAAAGAACTCTGTAAATCAGTGTAGTTTAAGACAGTTTTGCCACAACAGAGAGAAAAGCCATCTTTTCTTAGATAAATTCTGTCAATTTGGTCATTGTGAAGAAATGAGCAACAATTAGAAGCTGATCAGAAGCTTTGGGGTAAATTCTTTTCCAGTGAAAAATGCAGTCTGACAACACAAAAATATTTTACACTTTCATGTCTAGAAAAGCTACCAGCTTTGTCTTTGTTTCTTTCTAACTTAGTTGCTCATAAAGCTTTTATAAAGGTGTGCCTATGTAACGTGTCTCAAGTGTTAAAGTTACAGAATCAATGCTTTTTCTTCAGTGTCTCTTGCAATTACCTGTTTACATTATTTTCCTTTTAGTTTTATGTCTGATGTGAGACAGTTTTCATTGCTTAACTTGGGAACAGTGCATCGGTGCAGTATTTATAATCTGTGAAGACTGGCATTTGCTTAATCTCAGCTAAAGACATTCAGCTCACAGATAATAAAACGTTCAAAGAATTTAATTGACCCCCCGTCTGATCCCTTAATGAACTGGTGGTGGCCTTGGGCTTGTAGCTGAGCTTAAGATACAATTATGTGTATTCAACCTATGTCACACTGAGACCCACCTAGGCATCTTATTTGAGATGCAGCCATATGGAAGGAGGATGCCAAGGCTATATAACATACTTACTGCAATTTTGAGATCTCAGATGGCACAGCAATTGTCCCCAAACCCTTAGCATCCATGAATGATTTGCATTTCTTCAGGGAGCTGTTTTCCTGCAGGACAAATAGCAGTTGGCAGAGAAGTAAGCTTCAAAGACTAATTTTATTTAAAAGCATGCATTCTGTTACAAATAAACACTTTAGCATTAACTGGAGCTGTGAATCTTAAAGTGTGATAGTACCAGGAAAATCTACATTTTCAGATATTCTTTTGAAATATATATGATTAAATACTTATCAGGGAAATAGAAGAGGGCCACCTCTTCTTTACTATCTTAGTTTTGTATTTGTACGTGATTGTATTTTTGTCAGCCCTGCTTACCAGAGAGTGTAATATTGAGAACTTGTATTCCCTCTCTTCACGTGAATTAAAACTAAAAGATCCAGAAGACTGAGTTTCAATGGGATGCTGATTTCTTTACCCTTCGATGAATTAAATGATTTTGAAGACATGCCATATGCCTTTGCTTACTTCCCAAACACTTTCCACAGCTAGTAGACCTTCAAAGGTCCGGTTGCTTTTTCTTCAAAAATGCAATGTATTTGCATTGAAAATCCAACTTATTGCCAAGAAAACCTTGCAAGAACAGACACTGTTCACCTCTAGCTGTATTTGCTGGCTCTTTTGAGGTTATCTCAGGCACATAATAGGCATTATCAGCCCATCCATTAATAAATGTCTCTGAGACTAAGACAGCAGAAATACTTTGCCCATCAGAGCTGATAACCACACTCTACAATGCTTTGCCTTTCTTGGAAGCCACATCAAAATAAAAGAAGACAAATTAGCAATTGAAGCCTAGAAGGGGAAGTGTTTTGATATGTAAAGTACCATAGAAAATAGTAAGGCATCTTGATTAAAATATCCACTATTCTATACATTTGTGTATCATTTTAAAGGTCTTAGGAGTACGGTTTTGGTGGGGGGTATTTATTTATGGTTTGTAAGTTCAATTTAAATGGCGTCATGCTGATTCTCTTAGTGAATTTCAGCCTTCTGGTGCACTGATCATCTCACATTATCACTCCATGGAAGGAATACTGATTTTGCTGTTTAAATTTTGATTAAAAGAGCCATAGCACAGGATTAATTCTGAAGTAACCTTCCTTTTTCTTTACCACTACAGACTTTTTTCAAATACACTGTCTTAGAATTTAGTAATTTTATCCTCGTTGGTGATGTGTATGAAAATCCTGAAGCAAATGCTCTTCAATTCATTGTGTAAAAATTCATTACATCATGATGTTGATGTATTGGCAATTTCAGATCCATTGTCAAAACCTTGCCCAGAGGATTTCACAGTTTAAGGTTTGGAATCACATCCATACTCAACAAGACTTAGTGCCTATTTTTAAAATCATCTTTTGATCTGAGCTTAATTTTCAATGATCTCGGAATATTAGCGTTTGCAATTATGGTGTATTTCCAGGTGCCATACTTTGCTATTTTTCAGATGAAAATAAGCCAGATTCTTTTTTTTTTATTCTTTCTTCAAGCTGTCTTGTCACTTGAACCAGTAGTGAGGGAAACCCCTTTGCATAGATCCCTCAGTTTAGATTGTTTTTGCTCTGAAAGGGCTTGTTTTCAGAATGTCTGCATTTCTGCACAAAGAAAATTCCCACAGCCTGCTTTCTCATAATCTCCATCTGCCTCAGATCCACGTTGTTATATCTGCTTCCTTTTACTATGGATTCACTAAATAAGTCATTGGATGAGTAATGGAATTCAATTTATATCTATTTTACGAAAGTCATTTTCATTTGAAAAATAAACATTTTAAAACCTACTGGAGGTGAAGATGATATGTTAGAGTATAATTAACTACATTTTAAGCTAAGAAGTTTGTCATTGATTTTTACTATGCCACCTTGCTTGATGTTCCTTCACTTTATTGAAAAAGGCAGTCATATGGAGCAGCTAGCTTGGAGATGGCTGTGCATGCAAGTTGGTACATTCTCTTATTAAGGATCATTAGGAATGAGAAAGGAAAACTCTGAAAACAGGAAGTGTCATAAACCATTTTGTTGCTTCTGGACTATGTCTCGAGTAACTTTGTTTATGTCTTGGCTGCAACACTGACATTTTGTGACTGCTGCCTCATTTAATAAATATAAATGTGATTACCTTGAATAGTCTGAGCTGTTTGGAGTGTACTGTAACAAGATTTTTCCCTTTCGCATTATGAGATTCTTCTGAAATGTTTATGCTTTTTTTCCCCTTGTTCATTAGGACCAAATCCCAGGCTCACTTCTCAGGTCGAGGAGCTGGAGGAGCTGGTGGAAATGTCAGAGTAAGAGGGAGCAGAAGTAGCTTGTCAGGACAGAGATGCTGCAACCTTCTCTGCACCAAGTGAGACTTCAGTGGTCTAATTGCTGCTGCCTCTGGCTCTAAACTTCCAAATCTTCATCACAATTTTTTTTGTATTGGGACACTGAGGCAGAGAGAGACTTGGCCATTTTCATGCAAAGAATAAATTTGAAGCAGTGCAGGCAATAAATGAACTGATTCCTCCTAATGCAAAGCAGATTAGATGACTAAAAAAATTCCCCACCTCATCTGGTTATTAATAGTTATGAGACAATGACAGTGTGATGCATTCTGTGCGTATTTGGAGAAGGAGCAGGGCAATAAAGTTATGAATTAGATGCTATCCCTGTGGGCCATTAGTGGTCCTTGCACAACAGAGGAATAAACATATGGAGGGTAAATACCAGGGTAAAATTTGATTAGAAAATCAATACTTAGAACAGTATCCTTGCACTTGAGTCAATTAAGGCAATGATCAACAAAAGTCCCTGGACTGCTTACGCATATTACATTAGATCTTTATTGGATAAAAGCCATATTCAGGAAACAGAACTCCCTTCTCCTACCTGTGTGACCTAACTTTGAAGCAGAAGCCACAGTCCTTCACTCTAGGTCTTTCTGGCTTGTGAATACTCCTTCTTGGCTGTTCAGAAAGCATCTAGAATCTCTCTCCTCTTTCCTCCATCCAAGAGAGTCAAAAGTCTGTTGCATTTGTGCACTCATTTGTATACAGCCTCATCAGGCAGGACAACATGGGGTCAAGATCTCAGCTGCCACGCGGATGCGTGCTCTCCTACTAGGATCACAATTAAGCAAAGTGGTGGTGTCTCTCCATTGCTCATTTTGTAGCTTGAAAAAAGTGAGTGCTGTGTGTTTGAGTGCCTCCCCTTAGCCAAGACTCAGCACTCTGGGCAGAAGTATTGTTGTTATGATCAGCATCAAGCCCTCAGAAGGGTGGGAATTCCTATTGACTGCCTCTAGGACAAGGCTCTTGTAGAAGGATGCTCTGGACAGAATCTCCTACTTGGCTCCATCCTTTACTTTTCAATCCCTCCACTGCCTATTAAGGGAGATTTCAATTCACAGTAAAATATTCCAGTCCACAATGGATATCAAGACAGTACAGGACAGATCTTGCTCATTGTTTCCTCCTTTTTTTGTTAGCTCTATTTATTTAATCTCCCTTGGAGTGCTGGAGGACCTAGTGCTTGTCCCGAATTTTTCATATATAGGATCCTGGTTCACTGTCAGAGTACGTATTCTTTGTGAAACCTTTTTTTTCTCATGAAGACTCTTGTCAGTCTCTGAGTAAGCTGAAATCAGAGACTTTTTTTTGCAAACTACTTTAGTCAAGAATTTTGTGATCTGAATATGCACCGTGGATATTAATAATGTAATTAGATATCAAGTTTCAGTTCATGCTCTCCATTTCCTTAATGTGATTGGGTAGTATTTTATTTCCTGATTTGAAATATTGGATCTGGATGTCCGACTCTTAAAAAAACGTTTGATTGTTAATTGCAGAACGGTGGATCAAATCAATGATATGAAACCAAGTGTGCATTTTACACATTAGCTGAGAGCTGTGTCCCTCTGACCTCATTCACACTCAGTTTTATGTTATTGTCCTTTCACTGATGTAATGGAGTTAAACCAGGTTTGCAAGACTATGCAAGGCAGAGCATGCAAAAAAGGAGCAGATATCTCCCTACAGCTCTGACTATAGGCAACTGTGGAGACAGATTGAGTGGTGTTGTACCCCTATGTGTCTGCACCCAGAGAGAAGAGGACAGTCACCTCTGCTTGCCTGAGCTTTGCCTAGTTTAGGCTCCATTTTCCTTAATACTATTTAAAACATCTAAACAGCATAAAAGCCCTTAAATTGGGAGTGAAAAACAAGCTCTTTGGTCCTTTTGGAGAGGGGTTTTTAGGAAAGACATTTTCCTTCTATTCCGTGCTGCACTGAGCCCTGGTATTAATAGTGTCCATTAAAGTGGTAGTAACTCTATACCACAAACAGCGACAGTGGTCCAGGTGTCTCTCAAAAATGTAGAAATAAATTAATTTGTTCTCAGTCTGAGCTTCTCCTACTTGGCCTCAGGCATGGACTGAACTAGATGAATTCCTTGCATTTTGTAATTCAGTAGGATTAATTTAATTCAACATATTCCGCAAAGAATCTTGATGTTTCTTGACTGCGAGCTCTATTTTGTTCAATTCATCTCTTCCACTACTGAGATTTTTATCACCTTAGAAGTAGTGCCAGAATTAGGCGCTCCATTACCCCAGCCATGTTGTAAAGCACATTTATGTATTGATGTCCAGCAGGTCCTTTTCAGCTATTTGATGTGTGCACTAAAGGTGATGATAACATTGTTGAAAGTACTGCAGATGTTGTTAATGGTTGGTGTCAGTAAAAGATGTGATGGTACTGGGTAATCCCTTAAGGATAGCCTTGTAGGGGTGAGAGCTGGCTGCTTAATGCGTTTCTTCTTTGTCTGCTATAATAGAAGACATTTGCAGATCTACAGACCCAAAGTAATATGGCTTTTGTGGGGAACTTATTATTATGTTTTCTCAGTTAATATTTGTATAGTGCTAAGAGTGTCTTGTGTGCCACATGGAAATAAAGACAAAGTTTGTACCCTGAAGAGCTTGCATATTAACATCTCCATTGAGCTCGACCGTCTTGGTGGTTGTGAACTGCAAGAACAGCCCTTAAAAAAAAGCAATTAGGTGATATAGGGAAATGTACAAAATGGTGTACGGTTAAACTTCATGGCAGCAGCCATTAAGCTTGTGGCTTGGTATTTCTGTTATTTTTGTATTGATTTCCTAAACTATTTAATGCTGTTTCAGTTTTAGCTATTTTGCATGCATCTCATCTCACAGTGAACTAGTAGGATTTGACTGGGGAAGAAAGGACCAAGACAAATTTCCTTGCAGGCAAATTAGCTGAAAGAAAAGAAGTGCAACCATTGTTACCCAATTCTCAAGGATACAGAATTATTACCAGAAACCTGTCAAGAGTTTGCAATTATTAAAAATATAATGTCTCTCATTACTGTATCTAGGACTTCAGGCAGACCTCCTGGTTTGGACTTGCCTGTGAAATTCTTGTAAGTTTTCAATTATTTTTCTGACTTTTACTCCAGTAGTGTGTAAGAAAAAGAAAACACATATGATCATAATAATGAAAAAATAGAAATTTCTGAGTTATAGTCATATGTCATTTTGCTTCTTCGACTCTTTGTTTCGCAAACTGTAAGATCTGGACAAGTCTATGGAAAATATTCAGTATCAGTTTGATCTCAGACATAATGGCACACTAATCTCATTATTCTTGGTGCTTATTCTTAGGTAGTGGACAACCTAACTCATACCTTCTTCCATTTTTCAGCTTGCTTGAGATCCTTCTTTGATTTCCAACTGTTCTATAGATTTTTTTGTGGGGTGGAAATTTTCTAGATTTTCACCATTTATATTAATTTTTAAATATAGCTCACTCTACATATTTACTTCCTGTTGCTTCTTCTCATTTTTCAGCTTCTAGTTAGAGGTATTGAATCTTAGCATTATAATTGTATATTGTGTTATTTACTCTAAGAGAACTGAAGGGCCCAAGTAAAAATGTAACAACTTAATTGTGTCAGAGAAATGTACAAATATCAGGATACCTTTGCCACGTAGTGCAGCGACTTTATGAATTCAGATGAAATCAAATTTGAGAGGATGGTTTCTATATAATTGATGGAAAGAGACTGGAAGAATTAGAAACATGCATAGTACAATGTTCTTCATTTCAGGAGAGGTTTCTGAGATGGATGAAATAAAATCTTTATCTATGGAAGAGGTTTTGCCATTCCATTGTGCTTTGGAGGAGCCCTGACAACTGTTTCATCTCTCAATCCAAATTTTTATGTGGCTAGAGTTACATGAGATCAACCTCATCTACTGTCTATTTTATAATCAATCTCAGATAGTAAGATCTTCATGAAGGAAGTAGTGCTTCCTGCTCACTCACGTAGTAACTAGTGTAATGTTATTTGATTTCAGTTGAGGCCTATAAATGAAAGTAATAAAATAAAATTACTTTGCTATTTTCTGTTCTATCATTACTGATTTTTCAAGGTTTTCATTAGCTTTACAAAGTGGATCTTAAAATATGTTTCTGTGCAGTACTGAACATAAACATTCACACACAGAACAGCCATTATTTTAGGGAAGGCTTCTAGGATTTGAAATGATAGATAGGTCCAATTGATTGCTCAGATAACTAAATTCAAAACACTTGACTAATCTGTCACACTAATTAGCTTTTATAATATATTTCACATGTTTTACTTACAGCACTATCAGCTGCAAAAAAATCATACCTTTGTACTCTTTATTAGTAGAAATGTTCTATCATATTTAGAATCATAGAAAGACTTGAGTTGGAAGATTGTCTATTTCTAACTCCCCTGCAATGGGCTGGTTGCCACCCACCAGATGAGGCTGCCCAGGATCTCATCCAAACTGGTCTGGAACACCTCCAGGGAGGGGGTATCCACAACTTTTCTGGGCAGCTGTGCCAGTGCCTCACTGCCCTCTGAGTAAATATGTACTCCTAACATCTAATCTAAATTTCCTCCCTCTTACATTAACGCCGCTCTCCCTTTCTTCTATCACTATCAGACGTATAAAAAATTATTCCCCTCCTTGCTTATAAGCTCCCTTCGATTACTGGAACGCCAGAATGAGGTACCCCCCCAGAGCCTTCTCTTCTCCAGACAAAACAAGCCCATCTCCCTCAACCTTTCTTCACCGTATAGGTGCTCCAGCCCTCAGAGCATCTTTACAGCCCTCCTCTGGACCTGCTTCAGGAGCTCCATGACTTCCCTGTGCTGGGGTCCAAGGCCTGGTCCAGTACTCCAGATGGGCAGAGCAGAGGGAACAATCACCTCCCTTTTCCTGCTGTCCACCCCTCTTTTAATGCAGCCCAGGATACAGTTGGACTCCCACATATTTTCTGAAATACAAATGCTTCCTCAGAATCTTTGCCTCTGCCGTTTACCAATGCAAAATCTTTCATTATCATCCAACCAGCCCTGAGGCTGAGCAGAGCAGGGTATCTCAGGGTCCTGAGAGGCTCCCGCAGCTATGCCTGGGCCCCAAAGTGACATCTGTAGCACCCATACTCCAAGCAAAGGATGGCTGAATGCAGATGCAGATCATTACTGTCACTTTGTTTTTGCACCACGTGCCATCATTAGCAATATGAAAATATGACATTTTCTTCTTTTCAAGTAGAAGAGGGTGCTTGCTCCTTATGATGCTATTCAGCCAACCCAAATCTGCTTTTCATGTAGCTATGATTCTTCCTTCCATTTTATCTCTCTGCTCCTGAAGAGCAAGAACAGCTAGTCATGGGAGCAGACACCCGCCTTAGTAGCTTTTCCTTTTTTTTTTTTTCCCCTTTTCATTGGAATGCAATGTGATGTTTAATCTTCTTTTTATTCTTTTTGAATCTTCAGTTCCTGCTTTTCACATGCCTATCATTCATGTGTCAGCATTATATAATGAATTAAAGTATTTTCTGCAAATACAAAGCCACCCAACTGTTCAGAGTTTCAGATGCAGTGGTGCAGGGTATATACTATTACTAGGCGACATATTATTTTGCAAATCAATTTATTGTTGTCATTTCTTTTTTTCTGCTCAATATTGTTTAAGATTTCCTTCAATCAAGAAGAAACATACAGATAACAAAAGTGAGGTTTTGAAAATGCAAGTGAAGTATGCAGCAAATATTGTAAACAGAGATCTGCTAACTATAAACATAACATACCTTTAACTCAGACTTAAAAAACAAGGTAGATATGAATTATTTTTGAGACAAAAATATCGGCATGCAGCCATAAAGAATTTCATTCTCTCATGTTATTATCTCTTTATTTATTGAAAAGTGCTGCTGGTTCTTGTAAGTAGTTATGACAGGCGAAGGCCAGAATGACTCAAGATAACAGAGTGCTAGGGAGACAGCTGTGTACATCCAGGAAACAGGAGTTCTAGGTGGTCATGGGGGATGCATGATATGGAGTGCCTGGGCATGCTGCCAAGGAGAAATCAGAGACTGAATGCGGTGTCCTACTATTCTGAATCAGTTTAACTCTCATACAGAAAAAGGCAATCTGATATTCACATGAAAAATGACAGCACTCAGGAATGGAGTAGGGGAAGGGGCTTCTGACCTATGAGGCTATATACAGTAGAACATTTTTCTTTGGTTTAAAGGGAGACAGAATGCTTTTATTGCCTAAAATAACAGTTCGAGAAGATCACAGAATGGCTGTTAAAATTAAAGTGCATATTTACTAGTTGTATCTATAATGCTATTATAGAGGAATGTATGTAACTCCCTGTAAAGATTTAACAGCATGCTTACTCACTGCTTGATGTGTTGCCATTGTAGCAACATTAATAAAAACAGTTTGGGCATCTGCTAGGTGCACAGACGTGCAGGCATGTGAGGACATGGAAGTGGAAAACTCAGGAGCTCTCTTCTCACTGCTGGGGCTCAAGAGTGCTTGCCAAGGGCTGTGAAGGCTGCCAGCCCTGCCACCACCCTGACACTATTTGTCTGTGGGTTGCTCTTGATGCCTGTGAAGTGACCAGTGCCCAGTAGACATGTGCAACACATTTCCTGTCATCACCTTTCACCTTCTGCAAGGGATATCATGACTTGGAAATATGTCCTTCCACCCAACTCAAAGACAAAGGTAAGGGTGGATTTGAAATGTGACGTGATGCCCAGCTGATGTGCTAAGTCCCAAATATATTTTTACTGGGAGAATCTCACTCTCAATGCCTATTAAATCCATCTGTTGATCAATGGATGTTTCTATTTTCCACTGCTCCTTGGCAGCTCATATGCACTCTATGACTGACTGGTACAGGCAGCCAGGTCAGAACGAATTGTACTAATTGCATACAGGCATTTTCCTTTTAAACTTCATCCTTTGCAAGGGTATCTTAGAGGTAATCATAGGTACAGTACCTATTTGATTATTTCTTTAATTAAACATGAAAGACTGTTCATTGGAACATCGACTTCAGATGATTTTGATTTGGGGGTACAAAGGCTCCTACCATTCCTCCATTCTCAGAGTCCTCTAGAGGTTTTCCTTATTGCTAGTGCTTCGGGCTATCTTCCCTGACAGCATCAGTGGAGTCAGCATCATTTAGTGTCTTTACCAGGTACTCTCAGGCCTTCCCCGGGACAGAAAAGAAGCAAAAGTGAGATAAGCAAGTCTCTGTGCTTTTCCAATTATGAGTTATTCCCTGGGGAGACGGGGAAATACAGTGTTTTGCAGACGAAGGCATCCACTCCTATTTTTCTCATTGCCTTGCTATAGGACTTTTCTATGAACACGTGCCCAATGCCTGGCCACTCTCAGGAGAGCCATAATTAACGGTTATTAACAAACAGAGGGCCTGTCTTATGGCTGGATTTATTCACAGCATCATTTCAGGTCTCCTGAGAACCAGTGCTGTGCTCTCTCTAGCATGGTTCTACAGGAAAAACTCCCTTTCAGTTAAAAAAGCTATTAAGTGACAGCAGTAAGAAAATACATTAAACTGCATAACTCAGAAGCCTTTCCAGGAATAGTCCCTTCCTCCTAGTTTCCAGTGAATACATTACTGGCAGGAAGGTAGGAAATGTTTCAATTGAGTTGAAAAGGGATGAGGCATTCACAGCTTCTCTGGGCAGCCTCACCATCCTCTGAGTAAAGATTTTTTTCCTAACATCTAATCTAAATATCTCCTCTTTTGGTTTAATGCCATTCTCTCTCGTGTCCTATCACTGGTAGATCGTGCAAAAATCCACTCCTGTTCCTGCTTATAAGATCCTTTCAAGTACTGGAAGACCACACTGAGTTCTGCCCAGGGCCTTTTCTTCTCCAACCTAAACAAACTCAACTCTTCAACCATTCTTCATAAGACAGATGCTCCAGTCTTTCTCCAAACCCGCTCCAGCAGCTTGTGCTGGAGACCCCAGGCCTGGACACAGTACTCCAGAAGAGGCCTCATGAGGGCAGAGTAGAGAGAGACCATCACCAACCTGCCCTACTGGCCATCTCTCTTTTGATGCAGCCAGGATACTGTTGGCTTTCCATGCTGCAGGTGCATACTGCTTGTTCATGTCCAACTTCTTGTCCACCAGAACTTTTCAATTAATTCTTCTCCCAGTCTGTACTCATAGCTGGGATTGCCTCAACCTAAGTGCGATACTTAGCACTTGACCTTGTTAAACCTCATTAGGTTCTCATGTGCCCACTTTTCAAGCCTCAGGATGGCATCTCATCCTTCCATTTTGACAATTGCACCACTCAGATTAGTATAATCAGCAAACTTGCTGAGTGTATGCTCAATCAAACTGTTTATGCCATTGACAAAGATGTTGAAGAGTACTGGTTGCAAGATGGACCACTGGGGGACACCACTTGTGACCAGCCTCCACCTGGAAATAAAGCTATTGACAACAAACCTCTGGCTATGACCATTCAACCAATTCTTTATCCACTGAATAGTCTAGCCTTCAAATCCAAATTTCTCCAACTCTTAGGTAAGGACGTGGCATGATATTGCATCTAAGGCCTTACACAGATCCAGGTGCATGACACCAATTGTCCTTTCTTTGCCCACTGATGCTCTCACTCTATTATAGGAGACCACCAGATTGGTCAGAAATAATCTGCTCTTTGTGAAGCCATGCTGGCTGTTTTGGATCACCTTCTCATCTTGGATGTACCTTAACATCTCTTCCAGGAGGATCTGTTCCATGATCTTCCCAGGAAGAGAAGTCAGGCTCACCGGTCTGTAGTTCCCCTAGCCTTCCTTTCTCCCTTTCTGGAATATGAGAGTGGTGTTTCCCTTTTTGCAGTCACTGGGGACTTTGTCTGACAGCCACGACTTTTCAAATATGATGGAGAGTCACTTACTTCTCATTTATCAGAGATGGTACACTCTCCTTTGTCTATCTCTTCTGACCAAGGTACCTGTAGAACCCCTTCTTGTTGTGTTTCACATCCCTTGCTCAGTTCAGTTCCATCTGCACCTTGGCTCTTCTAATCCCATCTCTGCATGTCTAGATAGTATCCCTGTATTCTTCTCAGGCCTTGTACTGCACATACGTCTCCTTCTTTTCCCTAAGTTTGACCAGCAGGTCCTTGCTTAGCCATGCTGACTTCCTTCCTTTTCTTCTTAACTTCTTACTCCTGTCCTAAATATTAATTTGTGAACCAAGGTTTGATTCAGCGCTTTCCATGGAATAGCTGCCTTCTAATTCAAGAACAACAGCAATATTGAACCCACCATCACCAAAGATATGCAGTCACTTTCTTGGAGTGGAAGGACAGAACTACGCTCCATATTCAGTTCCATTAAAATCTGCAGCTCTTCTGCAAATTAATGGGGTTGTTCTATCTGATATTCCCCTCCCCCCCTTCCTCGTTACATACCTTTGCTGTTTGGCATCACAGCACACCACACTGTATAAATCTATAAACTACTCTCTCTCTAGAGAGGAAGTGGGCAGCTCCTGTCTCACCAAAAATTACTCTAAATGGTTAACATGGATTAGTTGAATCCCACGTTTTGTTGGATATTTCTAGTTAAAATTTTCTGCAATTGAGCTCCCGCAGTAAATGTATGAATTACCTTTCTAGGAGATAAAGTTGCCTCCATACAAATCCTTCCCCGTGGATGATTCCAGAAATTGAAGTATAGGAAGGAAAGTACTTGTCATGGGTAAGAAAAAAGAGCACAGATAAGAAAAGTTTGTGAAGTGGTCTGATACTGAATGAATATAGTCAAGTTAAGTGATCAGATAAGAAATCTACTTTTTGTTTTTTAAATGGAATAGTTTTTCTAAAAAATAATATATTCTGCTGATGTAAGGATGTTTAATTGGAAAGTGCTGTATTTTTGAAAATCTTTGAATAGGAAAAAGGTGAACACTTTGTTTAAACGATTTTTTTTGTTGATTCTTTTTGTGACAATAAGATGCTTGCATAACGTTTTGTATGTCTCTATACAGTATCATATATCCTTGTCTCATTTGAATATTGATGTAAAAAATTTCTGAGCAGAACAATTGAAATGCCGCATTCTGAGCATCTCAGATCTTTTTATTGGTCCCTTTTTTTTTCCCCAGAAACCTTAATTTTCTGTGATTCATGATGAATGATAATCCTTCAATTTAGACATTTAAAAAGTCTAGATAACAGAATTGTGTGTGAATAATACATTCTTGTTGCCAGTCAGCCCTAGCAAATTTTCACAGAATCATAGAATCAGATTTTTAAGACTTTTAAGATCATCTAGTTCCAAGTCCCCTGCTACAGGCAGGGGATACCTCTCACTAGACCAGATTGCTCAAAGCCCCATCCAGCCTGGCCTTGAATGCTTTCAGGGAGGGGGCATTCACAGCCTCTCTGGGCAACCTGTTCCAGTGTCTCACCAGCCTCACAGTAAAGAATTTCTTTCTAATACCAAGTCTAGATCCACCCTCTCCCAGTTTAAAACTGTTTCTCCTTGTCCTGTTGCTACATGCCCATATAAAAAGTCCCTCTCCAGCTTCCTTTTCTCCTGACTGTAGAGCCCCAGCCCTCTCAAGCTGTCCTTATTGAGGGGATACTCCAGCCCTCTGATCATCTTCATTGTCCTTTTCTGGACCTGCCCTAACAGCTCCATGTCGTTGTGTTGGGGGCTCCAGAACTGGATGTAGTACTGCAGGTGGAGTCTGACAAAAGCAGAACAGAATCACCTCCCTCAACCTGCTGGTCACGCTGCTCTTCATGCAACCCAGGATATGGTTGGCCTTCTGGGCTGCAAGTGCATATTGTCAGCCCATGTTGAATCTTTCAACAAATGACATTCCAAATCCTTCTTCCTCAAGGGCTGTTCTCAAGCTGTTCTATGCCCAAACTATATCTGTGCTTGAGATTGCCCTGATCCAGGTGCAGGACCTTGCACTTGGCTTTGTTGAACTTCATGAGGTTGGCATGGCTCCACCTCTCAAGCTTATCCAGGTCCCTCTGTATGGTATCCCTTCCCTCTAGCATGTCAACTGCACCACTCAGCTCGATGTCATGTATGATCTTGCTGAGAGTGTGCTCAATCCCAGTGTCCATGTCACCTACAAAGATGTTAAATAGCACCAGTCCCAGCACCAACCTGTGAGGAATGCCATTCATCACCAGTCTCCACTTGGACATGGAGCCATTGACTGCAACTCTGAGTGTAACCATTCAGCCAATTCCTTTTCCAGTGAGTGGTTCATCCATCTAATCCATTTTTTCTCTACTTTGGTGACCAGAATGTCATGTAGGACAGTATCAAATGCTTTGCACCAGTCCAGTCAGTTTCTCTTCCTTTATCCACTGATGCTGTAACTCCATCTTAAAAGACCACCAAGTTTGTCAGGCATGATTTGCCCTTGGTGAAGCCATGTTGGTTACCACCAATCACCTCATTTTTATTTTCCTTGTGTTATAGTAGGGGCTTCAGGAGAATATGCTCCATGATCTTGCCAGGCACAGAAGTGCGGCAGACAGCCCTGTAGTTCCCTGAATCTTATTTTTTTCCCTTCTTATAACTGGGGGTCATGTTTCCCCTTTTTCAGACAGTGGGAAATTCACCAAAGGTCACTGCTATGACCTTTGTAAATATGATGGATAGCAGCTTGGCAACTTCATCTGCCAGTTCCCTCAGAGCATATGGATGGATCTCATTGAGTCCTGGGGAAATTCTTTACAGAGAGAGTGGTGAGGTGCTGGAACAGGCTGCCCAGGGAGGTTGTGGATGCCCTGTCCCTGGAGGTGTTCAAGGCCTGATTGGCTGGTCTAGCATTAAATGTGGAGGTTGGTGGCCCTGCATGTGGCAGGGTTTGGAGATTCCCTGAGGTCCCTTCCAACCCTGGCCATTCTGTGATTCTGTGACTTGTGCACCTTCAGGTTCTTTAGATGGTCTCAAACCTGATGGTCTCAAACCTGATCTTCACTTACAGCGGGAAGATCTTCCTTCTCCCTGTTTTTACCATTTCTTTCTGCAGCTTGGTTGGTGTGGCTAGAGCCCTTGCCAGTGAAGGCTGAGGAAAAGAAGTCATTGAGCACTTCAGCTTTCTCTGTATCCCTTGTAACCAAGTTTCTAGAAGGACTATAGAGTTTGTTATAAAACCTTCCCCTTCTGAAGTGGTAGTCATAGCTGATGCTGCTAGGTAGTTATAGTTCATGTATTTATTTACCTGCTTCCTACTAACTAGCAACTTTATCATTAAGGATAAAGTATGTGTATGTGTCTTGAACACTATACAAACACAGGTGTATGCTATAATAGTAACTCCTTGCTGATTACTTAAATGAAGACCAATTTAAAACACACAGCTGTTTTGATACACTTAGAATTCTCTCTTAACTACCGTTTTTTAAAAGTTGTGAATTTTGCTCCAAGGAGTATTTTGTCACATCTGCTAGTAAACATTGAACATGTGATAGAACAGTTTTATGCTGAATAGCATGAAAATTTGTTAGAAATATCCACAGTGAAATCATCCTCTCCTCTCCTCTCCTCTCCTCTCCTCTCCTCTCCTCTCCTCTCCTCTCCTCTCCTCTCCTCTCCTCTCCTCTCCTCTCCTCTCCTCTCCTCTCCTCTCCTCTCCTCTCCTCTCCTCTCCTCTCCTCTCCTCTCCTCTCCTCTCCTCTCCTCTCCTCTCCTCTCCTCTCCTCTCCTCTCCTCTCCTCTCCTCTCCTCTCCTCTCCTCTCCTCTCCTTTCTTGTTGACTTACTGTTTAAAAGCTAGGATACTAGAAGTCAGAAAAAATGACTGGAGAGTGAGGGCAGCAGAGGGAGGACACTGGTAAATTTATATTGAATGGGCACCGGGACTGTTAAATATGTTCATAAACAATCTGAAGAAGAAGACAAACAATAACATGACAAAGGTTACTGATGATGCAAAATTATTAGCAGTGGGATTGAGGGCAAGGGCTGAATGTGAAGACTAGCAGAAAGATCTTTGGATCATTAGACAATAAAAATTGGTGAAATTCAGTGTAGATAAATAAAATTATGAAAGTGAAACATAAAAAACAAATACAACAACCATAATGCAGATGAAATGATGACCTTTTAGCTGACCATTACCAGTCAAGAGTAAGATCTTGAAGTTATAATAAATATTTCCAAATGTCAGTCTTGATATCCAAAAGACACAACTGGAAGTGTCAGGAATCATTACATGGAAATAAAGAACAAAATAAAAAATGTTACAATGCCATTGTGAAGATTCATGGTTTGCCCATGTTTTAAGTACACATAGAACATTGGTGTCCTCATCTTCAAAAGGAGATGTTAGAGATGAAGAAGGTTCTGTGAGGAGCAGCAAAAATGAGTATGTGAACTGAAAACTTCCACTTGAGCATCAGCTGCCTGTTCAGGCTGGGAAAGAAGCTTGTGTGGAAGGGGATAAGACTGAAGCCCAAAGGATCATGACAGGTATGATGATGAGGATTAGGGCTTGATATATTCACCACCTTTCCCAATAAAAGTAATAGCAAAATTTGAGTCTACAAGACAATTTAAAATCAATCAAACAAAAAGAGGTATTTTTCACCTAAAGTGCCTGTGACTGTTGTGGATGCTAAAGCTTAAATGGGAGGATGGACCAGCCCGTGGAAGAGAAATTCAGAGACAATTCCTAAATATTTATCACATCCAGGTTAAGAAGCTCCTGGGCTGGAATCAGAGAGGACTGATTTTGGATCTGCAGATGACTATCAAAGAGAGAGCTAAAATTCCTGTTTTTCAAATTACACTTAAAGATTATAACCCACGGTTATCTTGGAATTCTTTTGCCATCATTTTCTATAACGAGTTTTTCATTCTCCTTTTCTTCACTGCTTTAGAGGCATTTATTTCATGTTATTCTGTTCCTGTAAATATACATGTCAACACTTTATGGGCTGGTTTGGCCCAGTTCTGTGAGTAGTGGGGAGGCAGGATTTCGCAAAATCCGCGCCTCCAGAAAAGGGAAACAGGGGACCCCAAAATAATTAAAAACAGCGGCAACGATCTGAGGAGAAACAAACTAATTTACTAAATAAAGTATTGGAATGCAAGATAACACACTATAATACAATATAATTAGAATTTAAGCTAATAAATCAAATATAATGAGAGTGTCCAAAAGGCGGATAGGCCTCACCATAACACTGAGGTGAGATGCGCAGTCCGGCTGAGCAGCAGGGAGGAGAAGGGCATCAGCTGACCTTGCCAGGAGTTGTATCTTCTCTGACTGCAAAGCCCCCTGCGGGGATGTAGTTCTTCTTCTCTTCCAGGCAGGTACCCAGAACTGGAGCATTAACACTTAAACTCCCACTGCCCCACATGATGTTATGATGTGGAATACTGATAACCAAAAGTCACAAAACCATGACAGTACACCAATAAAGATCAGTTTAGCCATGACTATTTTACCTAAAATACACATAACAAAGCCAGAAATAGACATCAGAATTTCCAAAGGTATGACTTTTATATTCTTCTAAATATTTTTTATTCTGGTATAAGGAAATAGCTTAATGTTGCACACAAATTTATTTGGGAAAACTGTTCTTTTTTTACAGAAAAAAAAAAAACCAAAACCTGAAAATCCAATGAGTTCAATAGGCAACCTGTGCACATAAAACATTTAAAATTTGCTCCATAATGTGATAAAGAATTCCTAGGCCACATTAATATATCTGATCTACTCTGAAAATATTGATTTTCCCAAACAAAATCTGTATTTTCTATTCCTCATTCATACTTACGTAAGATATATTTCTTTTAGTTCCGTGAACTTTGTGTTATTACAGTTTTCCCTCAAGACAATGATGAAAATTTTATGGTGGGTAAGAAACATTTCCATTGGTTCAGGTTGTCATAACTACTAGTATATAGAAAAAAGAATCTGCGATTAAGTTATTAGGCAGGTTAAAATAGCTATGTGGAATACAATAGTCGGAAGGCTTTCCTATTATTTGACATGCAATTAAGTACTCATGTGCTGAAAAGCAGAAAGGTGACAGCATTAGGGAATATTTCAACTCATACATTTGGCCTTAATTAGTTTAAACCTTGCATTTTGTGGTTATTTTTTACATATAATTACAGAGTCTAAAATCCCTGCCATATCTAGAAGGCAACGTAATGTAAAGATAAATGACAGAAAAAATCCCAAACCTAGGAAAAATATAGAATCATTTGGATTGGAAGGGACCCTTAAGGGTCATCTAGTCCTTTGCAATGAACAGAAACACCTGCAGCTTGATCAAGTTGCTCACAGTCTCTTCCAGCCTGGCCTTGAATGTCTCCAGGGATGAGGCAGCCACCATCTCTCTGGGCAACCTATGCCAGACCTAACCTAAATCCCTCCTCTTTTAGTTTGAAACCATTTCCCCTTATCCTATCAGAACAGAGCTTCCCCTTATTCTATCACAACGGAGTCTGTTGAAGAGTCTGTCCCTTTCTTAAATTCATGCCACCAATGGTAAAATATCTCAGCAAGTATTTATCTTTTCTTCTTGCCACAAAAGGTACCAACAACTTAACATCTTTTGGTGTTTATTACTCTACATCATCCAATGGTTTTTCTTTTGTAGTATGGAATAAATAGAAAGACTCACAGTTCCTCAAGATAGCTTAAAAGAGGGAAGTTGAAATGATAATAAAAGTGTGTGTGAGTTCAGAGTTCATTATCATAGGAAAATACTTTCTTCAACATATCAAGGTGCAACCTCAGGCAAAATAGACTATAGTCTTCTCCTGCTGTTTGGCTTGCAACCACAGAAGGAGATGAATAGGATTTTTTCACCATGCTAAATCAGTTCTTTGCAGTTCAGAAATTGGCACAGCTTTACTATTGCTGATGGAGGCTGATGTAATCCTTCGCATTTGCTCTTTAATAAGAATTAAATATTTTAGCGGCCTGAATAACAATGCTTTTTCTCTAGCAGTTACTTACATCATTGGTTAATATTAAAGCATTTTTTGGTCATGAATTATAATTGCACGGGCTAGTATGTTCTTTTGTATTTTATTTTCCTTCTGACAGGTCAACACAGAGACCCGGAAGAAGTAGAGAATTGTCTGATTTCTGCTGTTACTATAAATCTGACCAATCAAATTGCAGTGTATGAGAGGTAGTCTTGAGAGGAAACACTTAGAGACTTGTTGGGAAGAGGGAGAAAAAAAACCTTTTTGAAAATCTTTGGGAGTGTGATATGACCTAAGATGGGTAAAGTCAAGCACAACTCTATTTCTCCTCTCCTAAACATGATGAAATACTGTCTGGGAAAAACAAAAAATTAGTGTTTGCAAATCTCAAGAGGGACGAAAAGGCAAAAATACAGGAAAAATGATAAAGGAAAAAGAGTAAGCATCAAACTTGCTTTCTTCCAAAAGGCATCACTAAGTTGCAGCTATTTCCTGGCTTCTCATGAGGTTATTTCTTCTTTTTAGATTTTGAATGTATATATGTAATTAAAGGTTTAGTACATTTACAATGTTTGGTAAGACTTCCAGTTGTTTTGGTAATAATTTAATTTTATGTTTATTGCATTTCCTGTACTCAGTTATGATCCTCATTCCTCCAGAAAGAGGAAACGTCCACAGTGTGCTTTGTTTCACTGTTTCTTTCCCTCTTTCTGAGTCTCTGAGAATCTCTTCAAATTAAAATAGCTTCAGGAGTTATCCCTGTGTACTGCAATGAGCAGTAATACATGCATACAAGGATACAAGGATTTTAGCCAAGGTACTTGGAAGTACCTGACTGCTCTGAATAACTGCTTATTCCACTTCTCCCTTCCCTGGCAAGATGAGAATCCTTGTGTTGGGCTTTGTGGTGCTGCCTGCCCACTGTAGTTCTGGGTTTGTGGAGAGGTCACCCAGGAAAGCCCGTGTGAGGGCCACAGCTTCCCAGTGCATGAACATGGACAGGATGCCCACATTTGAGTCACAAAGTAGTGGTGCTGCATGTATTTCATGTCAGTGCGTTTGCAAAATTAAGTCTAAAACTAGAAATGTTGTTGCTGGAATTCCTCTAGAGCATGGGAATATCTGGAGGACTAAAACAGAGGGTAACCTGAACTCTCACAGCATAAATTTAATGAAGTTTGAGAATAAAAAAAGATGTGGTTTCAGAGAGATCTGAGTCCTGGTTTCCTCTTGTGAATGTTGACTTTGATTTTGAGACACCACTTTTTTCTCACTATTTCACATTGTAATCTGTCTATTTTTTTTCTTTCTGTTCAAGCTTCAAACTTTATGACATCAGGATGCCAGGCTTCCTTACAGTTTTTACTGCCAAGTCCTGAGAAAGTCCTAATGTTTAGTCTTCTGAGCTCACTAGTAGCTGAAAACAACAACTTTTTTTTTTTTTTAGTGAAAAATTAGTGTCTTAGGGTTTCTAAAGCAATTGCTTGCTTTTTAGCCCTGACACAATGCTTTTGAACACATAGCATTGGGTTGTAATGATTTCCTCATCTGTGAAACTGGGATAAATATAACTAACAGCCTCAAAGCAATGCTGCAGAGCTAATCACTTGGAAGAACATATGAGATGGAAGTTACTGTATGCCTGTAAAGTATTAGTGTTATTAGTTACAATATTTTGGGCAATTAAAATATAAATTTTGCTAAACTCAGGCTTTTAACTAACAACAGAGCATAAAGTATGTTTTCTCTTTATGTGTAATACCCTGGAGGAAAGCTTAAATCTATATTTACTGTCCAACAGAAGGGATGAGTTGGCTTGTTCAAGGCAAATTGCATTAAGTGTAGAAACCCAGCAAAACATCAATTACTGTGTTAGCCCTTATGCACTCAGCTTGAGGTTGTTCACCAATCATGTGGGAACAATTATCTTTATGGATTATTGATTATATTCAACCCTCAGGCAGCTGTGGGCCTCGTAAGGCACTTTGCGGTTTCAAAAAGGGTAAATTTTGTAGGCTCTCGAAAGAGCCTTCCTGAATAATTTGAGAACGTATTAATCAATCTCCAGGGTCAGTTACCACCAGTAATCAGACTAGATGGATAATTTGATTAATTAGAGATTCTTTAGGACATAAATAGGTACAGTAATATTGTTAAGTAAACTAAAAATACAGGGTATTGACACAGAGGTCTAATTAATGCTTATACAAAGAAAGTAAATTGTAAATATTGTGAGAGCTGTGGTTGGAAACAGTCATTGTTTTCTCCAGAGATTACTTCAAGGAAGGAAAGTACAGCACATCCTTTTCCTGATGATTGTCTCAGTGGGGCATAACAGCAGTTTCCTCAGCTGTTTCTGAACAATAGAAGTCTTTTTTTCCAAGGATGAGCCAATTGAAAATAATGGCGTTTGTGTAAAAGCCCACCAAAGTCTGTAGAAACCATTCTGTTTTGAATGTTACTGTACTAGTATGAGACACTCTTTAATTCTGAAATATCTGGATCCTGTTTTACAGCCAAGTCTTGAGTTTCCATTTTGCCACTCTTCTGTCTTTGTAGGTTTTCTCACACTCATTTAGGGGCATTCTTTACATACTGGTTATACAATTGTGCCTTCAGTAACATGCCTGCTGTAAATAACTTAGCACAGTTATTTCTACCTATCATGCATACCTTTTTTTCTTTAATCTTTTCTGTTTTTTATGCTTTATTATTTAGTTTTAAATTTTCTGTCATTTTTTTCTCTCTCATAGAAATTTCTGCAATTCCATTTATGTTCAAATTGTAAATCACTAATTACTGGCTATTAAATCAGTAATTCTAGTAAGTCTTTCCAAGAGAGCTTCCAGGGTTGCCCAGAAGTCCAAGGAAAAACATATCTTATATCCTTGGCATGTCAATATCAATGAAAAGTCCTCTCCAGCTTTTCAAATTGATATTTTCCCACTTATTCCTTGAAACAGAGGCAAGATGTACTTGGAACAAGGACTGCTGTTCAGAAACAGGCCTGGCAGAATTTCAGAGGTGACACAAATCTCACTTAGCACTGCAGGTCACCAAACAAACTGGAATTAATAAGGACGGAACTGTGGCTTAAGTTACATCCTGTAAAGAACTTTCCTAACTGCCGCACGGACAGGTATACCAGTCAGTTTCTTCCATTTATGAAAACTGCCTTTCTCAGACACCTGAAACGTAGGCCCTGTCATTCAGTTTTTAAGCATCTTGTAGCCCAGTGTCTTGTACGCCTTCACAGACAATTCGGATTTCAGAAATTTGTGGAGCCAGAAGTAGCCCATAGGAATGCATCTCTTCCTGGAAAAAGACAAAAGTGCATGAACAAAATTTGCACGCCATTGCATGGTTGTTTTACAAAGCAAAGGCTTAATAAATAACAGAATGAAATTGCAGAATAATAATGAATAATAATAAAGCCAGATTTGGATCTAATATGTTAGATTTTTAACGAGACCAATTCTGGCTGAGCACGTTTCTGTTAGACAGGAGGCCAGACCTTGCATATTAGATTTCAGCATTCCTATCTCAGAGAAATTCATGTCCAAAAACGTATCAGTGGCTTGTTCTTAATTAACAGTTACAGCAAATGTAAGCTGAATCTCTAATGTTGCATAAAGTGTATAATCAAAAATATGTGTTTATATAGAGCCATTTTAATTCTACTGATACATTATGCCTTGAACTAGAGTATCAGCCAGCACGTTTGAGATCGTATCCCCAAGACAAACGTGTCTGGCTTATTTATGTTCCTGCAACTATTGGACAGCATTTGAGACTGGATTTGCTTCATAGTTTTAAGAAACAAAAAGAAAGGCAAGATCTTACATTGTGTAGCTCTCTCTATACTTTTGCTAAATATGTACTGTATATGGAAACACAGAAGGTAATATTTTCCAAGCAGCTATCAGAAGAGGGAGGAAAATGTTTATGAAGACTGAAATTTAGAGCAGAATATTTTCCTTTCCTCTAAGGAACTCCTTCCTGGACATGTGAGGGAAGACCAGTTGGGTTTCTGTGTGATTGTCAACCACACCTTATAGCAGTGCAGTGCCTGGAAAGTACTCAGTTCTGCTTCTGTGCTGGGTACTTGTGCCTTGAGGCATGCCAAAGTGATGTGAGATGCTTGTTCATACTTAGGCTTCTAGTCTATTATGGAAGGAAGGAAGAGGGCAATAAATAATAGTGATAGATACTTTTGACCATGCTTCTGCTACACTCTCAATGAGAACAAGGAAAGCTGCTGATCCAGGGCCTCTTGACAGGGCTACATGGTGGCGGGGGTTGCGGCTCCAGCTGGGTCCCATGGCTGAACCTTAGCTGAAAGCATCTCCCAGGGGCATGGGCTGGCTCTGGCAGCAGCATCTGTCAGGTGTCAGCAGATATCCCTTGTGTAGCTGGTGATGTACATCTACAAAGGAAGATGGAAGGGAGGACTACTAATGTGGAAATCTTATGGCAGCTTTGCAGTGGGCTGGAAATCATCCTGAGGTCAGCACAGTTTGAGAGAGGTTAATGTACCCAAGCATTGTGTGTCCAGAAATAACTAATAGCATATATCCAGAAGAGAATAAAAGCAGGGCATGTGTGCAAGGTACATCGCACAGAGTCTTGCCTAAGCCAGGGGTTGATATGTTTCCGTAAACAAATGTAAAGACAAGAAAAAAATATTTTTGCAGGGTGAAGAGGAAGAAAGGAATGGCTGTGCCGAGGAAACCACAACTCTGTGGGCAGCCTGAGGTGTTCTTTGACTGAGGACATTTTTAACACCATATGTTTTCCCTGTACCTTTCCTGTGAGCTGGTGCAATTTCCTAAATTAATTGATATTTTTGTCCATAAGGTTTGTACTGATTATGTTTGCCATATCAAAAGCTGTACACCTGTCAGACCTTCTGCCTGTTAGATAGAATGTGTTCCCAGACTCCATTTTTTTGCAGGTCTGGATTTGAACTCTCCAGAAGATGAAGTGTCCTTCCATCTCTACTTCTTCTTCTTCCCCGTGAAAGTCAAGCTGTGAGCATGTGAGGGGGCAGTGCATCTCAATTGCATCCTGCCATCATCCTGATAAATCCAGCAGCATGTGGCAGGTAAGTGGTAGGCAGACTTCAGCTATAAGTAAGATAAATGCTGTTCACTTTTCCAACAAAGAGCTTCATAAAAATATGAAGTCACTCAGGCCATGATCTGGGCCTCTTCCTTGGGGGAGCTGCAGTATTTTCCCATCTGCTGCATAAAGGAAAGGCTCATCTGTAAAACTTGAGAGTCTGGGGAAGTGAGATGGTAAATTATATAGTGTCTATTGTTAAAGTAGAAAGAATGGTGCTAACAGACATTCCTGCTACAAATGGTGAATTTGATCTATGACTTGTAAGGATGTCAGCTGTTCAGAGAAGAATTAAGGAAGGTCAGAGGGATCTCATTTTGTACCAAACCCTCTGCAGAAAGACTTGTGCAATGTTGGACCCAATGCTGCTAAGCCAGGACAATAAAAGGTAAATCAGAAGTCAGCATATGGTAGCACCTCCACCCTTACCTAACTGCCAAATTCCATCTAATTCCATACACTGGGAGCGGATTTTTAATTTTTTCTTCTCCTCCATAAACTTATTTATATTTTTCACTTTTGACTTCCTTCCTCTGAAACAGCAAAATGCCCTTTTTCATTCTAATAGTAATAAAGTACATAGGCATTCTGCTGTGGAGGTTTAGCTTTAAAGTTTCAGGTGAGTCCTTGCTCATTGCTTCAGGTTGCCTCTCACCACAGGGCACAGTGGGGCCAGGAGATGGCTGTAAATGGGCACTGCTTGGCTCCTGCTGCTGCAGAGGAGGGCCAGAGGATACCAGCTCAGTGGGACAATCAGCTGTGAACAGAGGTGAGCCTCTGCAGCCTCTCTGCATTCTTCTTGCATGGGCACTGCTGACTAAGCACCTTTGTTTTTTTGGCAGTATGACTGGTATTGAATGTACATGCGTGCAAGCTTGGGCGCTTGGCAGAAAAATGATTATCATCTTTGCCTTCTGATTCCTGTCTTATTCTATGCTACACTATGTTACACTATGCTCTGTATATGCTTTACTCTGTCCTGTTATCCTACTAGTGGGTCTCAGACACAAAATTAAGGCACTGTGAACAAAGCTATGCAGTTTTCTGAATCACAGTAGTGGGGCTGCCCAGAGAACAGTAGCAGGTGTGCTACAGTACATAGACAAATTCATTCTCTAAGGCTACCTGTATTTTCACGGATGCTAATTTTTGTTTAAGGAGGTGAAAAAGATTAATTAAACTGAAATAGAACACTGAAGGTGAGGTAGAGCAGCATCAGTTTGTGTTTGTTACATCTGCTCAGGCATTATTTCAAACAAATCATGCCCTCTTTTCCAGATAGATTTTCACTAAATGCTTACCTACGTGTTTGTACAACTTGAACATTTCGTTTTGTAGTTCACACTGCTATATAACACAATGATAACAGTGCCCCAGTAAAAAATATGCCAGCTTCTTATTGCAGTGGTTTAAGCTCCAATTCATTTGGAAAAAAATTCAAAATTATACATTATTGATGTTCTTCAGCTACAGAATAGGTAAAGAGTCATGATTCTCCACCTTTACTGTAAGAATGATTTAAAATATATGGTAAAGTACATTAGTTAACTATTACTCAAAGACCATAAGGCTGTCATATTTCTAACACTGCATGAAGTGCCTCAAAATCTAAATAAATGCCAGTTTTTTTGTTTGTTTGTTTTTTAATATATATACATTTTTTAATATATTTTTCTCCAGCTCTGGTCATCACTTGAAGTTCTCATTATGCTTTCCTGTGTAGTAGCTATTTACACATTCTAGAGACTTTGAAATAATGTAACCAGCTTTGCCTTTCTTCTACTTAGTAAGAGAAATGCAGCCTCACAGTCACTCCCTCAGTTGCACAGGCATTTCCCAGGCTTGTTTTCCAAAGAAGCAGCTGTTACAAGCCCACAGATTCAGTAACTGAGTCATAGAATCATAGAACATTTTTTGTTAGAATGAACCTTAAAGGTCATCTAGTTCCAACCACCCTGTCATAGGAAAGGAAGGGGATACTTCTTACTAGACTAGGTTGTTCGAAATCCCATTCAAGCTGGCCTTGAACACTTCCAGGGATGGGACATCCACAGCTTCTGTGGGTAACCTGTGCCTCACCACTGTCATAGTGAATAATTTCTTCCTTATATCTAATCTAAGTCTCCTTGGAGCCTTCTCTTCTCCAGTCTGAACAACCTCAACTCCCTCAGCATGACTTCATAGGAGAGATAATCCATCCCTCTGACCATCATGACTGGTCCATGACCTTGCTGGAAGCCTCAGAGATGAACATAGTACTGCAGGTGAGATCTCCCGAGAGTGGGTTAGAGAGGGACAATCACCTCCCTCACCCTGCTGATCATATTTCAGTTGATGCAGCCCAGAACACAATTGGTTTTCTGGGCTGCAAGTGCACGTTGCTGATTCTGTTCAGAGTCCACCCAACAGTCTCACAGCTGTGCAAACCTTACCATGTAAAGCCAGATGACTTCTTCAGAGTCCTTTGAATGGGAGAAAAAATCACTTTCTTTCATCCATAGCTACAAAGACTGGTGACCTGACCTTCCAGCCAATTGCTCCTATACCAATGACTCTGTTTGGGCTGCTCGGTAATGGTTTATGGGATCTCTTACGGGAACACTCAGGAAAACACTGACAAAACACAACTGACATTATATGCACAGATTGTGCCTGAGTAGGTTGAGGTAACTGTATTATAACAATTATATAATAGGGACTCCTTCACTATACCAGGTCACATTAGTTCTTGCTGTTTGAAGGTGCACTGCTGCAATTGTAATCCAATTTCATAGAATTAAGTAATCATTTGAGTTGGAAAGGACCTTTAAAAGTTCAACTTCCCTATAATGAACAGGGACACATACAGCTTGATCAGGGTGGTGAGAGCCTGATCCCTCCTGGCATTGAATGTCTCCAAGGATGGGGCATTCACCACCTCTCTGGGCAACCTGTGCCAGTGCCTCACCACCTGTACTGTAAAAAACTTCTTTATATCCAATCTAAATCTCCCCTCTTTGAGTTTGAAACCATTTCCCCTTATCCTATCACAACAGACCCTACTAAAGAGTCTGTTCCCTTCTTTCTTACAGCCCCCTTTAGATACTGAAAGGACGCCCTCAGATCTCCCTGGAGCCTTCTCTTCTCCAAGCTGAACATGTGTTCCATCCCTTTGATCACTGTTGTGGCCCTTCTCTAAAAGCACTCCAACAGCTCCACGTCTCTCCTGTACAGGGGACTCCACATCTGGATGCAGTACTCCAGGTGTGGACTCACAGTGCAGAGCAGAGGGGCAGGATGACTCCCTTGACTTGCTGCCCATGCTCCTTTGATGCAGCCCAGGATATGGTTGGATTTCTGGGCTGTGAGGGCACATTGCTGGCTCATGTCCACTTGCCATTCACCATCTGGGACATCCTTTTTTGGTAGGACTATACTCAATTTGCCAAATGGAGCATGTGAATTAAGAGGACTTGATACCTTCAATTCAGTCTTTGGGAGATCTAAATTATTTTCTTGGAGATGAAGTTGCTAACCTTCAAAGCTAAGTTTAACGTAAATCTGTGAAGAGGTAGCCCTTTCGAGTTTCCAGGTTTTACCAAGTGTGTTTTAGCATGCTTTATTCTGAAAAAAAAAAAAAAAAAAAAAAAAAAAAAGCTACACACAATGAATGAAACATTCCCACTAGCTAAGAATGACCTTGGAAATAATTCGCAAATATTAAGCACAGTTACACTGCTGCATGGGCATATTGTTCGAAGCTATACTCATTAAGCAAAAATATCTCAGAAAGAAACCATGCACTGAAACACTGTGGCAGGATGTATGCAAAATAATAAATCTTTTACAAAGTCCCACCAGTACTGGGAAGATTCGTCATGATTGGTGGACTTTGCATGTGTCCCAGCTGATTCAAAGTCAATGGTCATGCAGTTATGCTGTACTGTATATCGTCTAAAAAGCAATTTTCTCTCCATTTGCAGGAAAGCTTCAGATTTGATCGACTATACTGCTTTTTGCCTGAATTTTACTTGTACAGATCGATGACTGCCATACTATACATGTAGTACCTGAGCAAATAAACTAAGCTTGCTATAATTTTATTTATGGGACATCTTCAAAGGATATTTACATTCTTTATATTTTATTTACATTCTGATACATTAGGTTATGACAAATGGTTTTTCTTCAAGTTGTTTACTCGGTTACGTGCCTTGACAAATATGGTTTCACTAAGCAAGGAGTAATTTTGTTTGCTTGCCCCAGGCTGATTCCTTTTTGCAGTTGAAAGAATGCCTTATGCAAAAGGAAGGGCCTGTCTGGGAGAGTACAGCCAATAACTTGCAAATCAGAAGTAGAGAATTATGTCATAAATGACATAATGCCATCTTTTTGGTCTCTTAACCCAGTTTGAGTTAACCGACTTAGAGAAAATAGGATTATGCCTGCATCAATGTGAGGGGACAACCTTATGTGTTGCACACCTTTTCCTGACTTTCTAATTTCATCTACTGGGGCAGAGCATCACAGAAGGGTGCAGATACATCTAAAAGTGGTAAATCAGGAAATGATATATTTCTGACCACTTCCCTAGAAATCATGTATCAACCACCTCAGAACTTCTTGGAATCCAAAGTACATCCCACTTCCTGTTCCCTGCTTTGAACAAAGTCCTCTCAGCATGTTTCTTCATAGGATGAGGATGGAAGAGGAATTACAGTCCCTTACCCCTACTGATATTTGCTTTTTCTCGCAGCCCCACTGGAAGTGCCAAGGCTGCACTATTCCTTGGCACATCTTCCTCACGATCCTCAAAACATCATATCACAAGAGTTTGCCTGACGAATACTTTAGAAAATACCAAGGTCTTATTTTCTTTTTAACTAAAAATTTGAAATAAGCTTGTTTCCAAATGCAGTTCACTATAAAGAAGAACCCAAAGCTGAGTTTCCTACCCTAATGGGGTATAGCAATGGATTGCTAGGAAGCCAGTGTGGCAGCCTATAAGCAGTACGCTGGTTTGTAAAACAACTGGGCAGCTCATTACTTGTTTATAATTAATGAAGAAAGCTTCACCTCCTCAGCTATATCTTAATGAAACTGTGGCTTATTCCTTGGCTAGTAAATCAAATTAAACTGCATTTACACACATTTTTGTGACCAACTAATAAGAGTCTGGATAAAGACAGTCACTGTTTCAAACACAGCTCGTAGATAATTAGTGCACATGCAATGCTTACAATTACACATAAAATATTGTATCTGAGAGAAATCTGTAATGTTAAGAATACTGGATCCAATAAAAAAAAATAATAAAAAATTAGGAAATAAACCTGGACATCAACTTAGATTTTATTCATCTTTCAAAAATGTTTTATAGTTCAAATAAGTATTTCAACATCTCTTTATGGAATGATGTGATGTAATTTGTAATTGTGTGGCGTGGCACAAAGTACTACTAAGAGACTGTTTTTCTTGCCCCAGTCACTTGATTCAGGTGATTGTTTCATGAGATTAATACTCCTGTCATCTAACACTTGCTTCTGTCTAGTGTTATATCTTCCTCTTGTGAGGAAGATATTGTGTCTGTGAATCAAATGCAAATAAAATTGTGCCAAATAAATTTGTCAAGAATAGAATAACATGCTTAGTCAATTTCTTGATGCCTCCGAAAGGCCAACAGAGATTTTTTTTTTCCCCCATATTTTTCATTTTTTTTAGTGATGGAATAAGAAGCCATTCCCTTGCAATTCCTTATAGTCCCGGACTGGGTAAGGGTGGTGTTGATGGCAGCTTCTGCTTCTCAGCACCTCTGACTGCTAATTCTGCAGTGAGGTCATGGCAGAGTACTGCAGAACAGTTGCAGCAGCTGAAAAAAAAACATGCAGCTGTTGGTGGTTTCTAACATTTTCTTGTGGTAACAGGGAAGGCTCTGAAAGGTGCAGTAAATATGGAGTAATGCTCCCTGAAGTTCACACTTTCAAGGCTATGGTAATTGGGACACCAGGTCATAAGACTGTTTGCAATTGGTACAACCTTTCCGAATATAAGAATATGAAAAACAGTATGTAGGATCATATCCTGTGTGATTATAGTGTTAAAATTGGAGTAGGAGGGATTGTGGAAGGTTGTATCCATCCTGGTCCCATGACCTACTGCCCTACTTACATGCATTCAAAGGATGCTCTCCACAAGCTGTTGCAGTGTTCAGATTATACCATGGAACATCTTAAACCTCAAACTGTCATCCCTGACTCTCTGCTAAGCTATACCACTGATCCCCTTTCCTCTTCCTTTTTCCTGACAAAATTGCTGGTGTACTGGTTTCTATTGGGTACTGGAGAAACAGCTCTCTACAAGGAGAAGCTCCTAAATGAGAACTAATGAAAAGGCACTGAGAAGAGAGGGAGTAGAGGGAATCCCTGGTGGTCTCTTTAGGACCAGAGTGTGAAGATCTTCATTTTCTGACAAAAATGGGGCTCACTATTTCAGTCCAGGTTTCATCTAACAAAAGGAGCTGATTTTTTCAATGCATTTCTTGAGGAGTGCATTTATCTTGGGACAATTTGTGAACTTGGGTAGAGATTTTAAGCAGAAAGGAAGATGATGGAGAAGGGAAACTCTCAGGAGGTGATATTACTACTTTTTCTGACACCTACTCCCTTATCCATAAGAATGGGAACACTCACTAAGGTGACTGAGGACCGACGTTCAACTCTTTTGCAGCAGTACATGATTACACCGTTTCCCCAAGAGAACTTCCAGAGACACAAGGACTATGTGGGGCAGAGAGGGAAAGGCCTTTCCTGACAGTATAACACTTCTTTGCATAAATAATCCTTAATGAGGGGATTGTAAATCTGCTTTCCAATCTCCCTGATGCATATCCCCACAGTGACAGTCATTTGCTCTTAGCAGCTGTCTCAATATGCCCTGTGGAGGGCACAGCTCCAACACAAGTGATGGAGCATCTGCTGCTCCAGAGCTGAGACTTTTGTGTCCTCTTTTGTGACATAATGACATACTTCAGTACAAAAGCCCCGAGGCTCCATGCGTCTGGAGCAGCTTTAGCAGGTAGAAGTATGAGGCTGGGAACATCAGGGAGTCTACAAGCAGGAGGGGAAGCAACTCTTTAAAAGGGTAGATAACAGCAGGACAAGGGGAAATGGTTTTAAGTTGAAGGAGGGAAGATTTCAGTTGGGTGTCAGGGGGAAGTTCTTTACAGAGAGAGTGGTGAGGTGCTGGAACAGGCTGCCCAGAGAGGTTGTGGATGCCCCGTCCCTGGAGGTGTTCAAGGCCAGGTTGGATGGGGCCTGGGCAGCCTGGTCTAGCATTAAATGTGGAGGTTGGTGGCCCTGCATGTGGCAGGGGGTTGGAAATTCATGATCCTTGAGATCCCTTCCAACCCTGGCCATTCTGTGATTCTGTTATTTTGCAGGATGAAGACCTGAGGAAGGTAAGATGCTGAGAGTGCTATTTCATTTCTGCTGAAGTTGTAACCTAGTTATGACTATTCCATTCATGTCTGTCCACCTCCATGTCAAAAAACACACTGCTTCTCTGGTTGTTCCTGTGAATAAAAGGCCATTTAGTTATGTGTAAATCTGCCCTGTGTCTTTGTTTCTTTTTAAAACTCCACCTTGGGAAATTTCAAAGGAGAAACATGTCTAAGCAAAGAAGAGCTGTTAACAGTCAGTGACATGTTCTCCATGATACCTTCAGAAATAATGACACCAAATCAGTCAAGATCCATAGAATCATAGAATGACTTGAACTGGAGGGGACATTAAAGCTCACTCAGTCCCAAGCCCATGGTGCGAGCAGGGCTGCTACCCACAAGATCAGGCTGCTCAGGGCCCCATCCAGCTTGGTCTTGGATGCCTCCAGGGATGGGGCATCCACAGCTTCTCTGAACAGCCTGTGCCAGTGCCTCACCATTCTCTCAGTAAAAAACTTCCTCCTAATATCTAATCTAAATCTCCCTCCTTTTAGCTTAAAACCATCCCCCCTTGTCCTATCACTATCAGTGTTATTGTTTATATGTGAAATGTCAGATCTCCAGCTGAAGTGTTAAGGGACAAATAGCAAAGCCTCTCATGGCTGGATGAAGGCCTTGAGAACTGTGAAGTCATGGGCCCTCATGGATCCTGAAAGCTGCTAGAGAGCAGAATCCCTTTTTCAGAGGGAGCTGAATTAGGACTTCTCTGTGTTGATTTCAACCCTTTTAGCCACAGATTTACCAGTCTTTTGTGATCTGGGTATGAATTTCATGGGCTTTGATGTTCCAGATGCACAGATCCACATCTATCCCCATGTTCCTGAGATGCCAGTTCTAACAGAGTAGGTTTTCTGGGGAACAAAGATAACCTTTGATATTTCAGTGATAAAGAGAGTAGAGAAAAAGAGTTTTCCAGCATTGGTCCCGGGAGAGCTGGACACTGGAGTGCCATCCCAAATGTCAACTGAGGGTGGCCATGTCATAGCCAGCACATCTGACCTGAGGCAGACTGGCCAGGAGATTTAAGAGTAGATGATGTTTCTGATTGTCATTGTTTAACTCAGCAGCTGTCTCAGCATGTCATGGTCATTTGCTTATTCCCCTCCTTCCCAGTGGGATGAAGGAGAAAATCAGGGAAAAAAAACAAACACAACAAAATAGAACTCTCAGGTTGAGATAAAAATATTTACTAAGATAGAGAAAAGGAAAAGGACAATGATTATGATGAATATATATATATGTATGCATAAATGTATATATCAATTAATGCACAAGCAATTGCTCACCACCCCCTAACCAGTGACCAACTTGCCCCCAGAGCAGTGGAAGAGGGCAAGATGAACTCCTACCCCCTTCAAAACTTCTTCTTTTTGATGTCATATGGCATGGAAGATCCTTTTGGCCAGTTTAAGTCTGCTGTCCTCATTCTGTCCCCTCCCAGCTCCTTGGGCCCTTCTCCATGAATCTTGGCACTGCACAGCATTGCTTAGCAGCAGCTATAAGCACCATCATATTATCAACACTGTTTTTCTACTAGAACCAAGATATAGCATCATACCAGACAATGTGAAGAAAACAATTCCATCCCAGCTGAAAGTAAGATACTGATGGTGAGTTTGCCCTAAGTGGCAGCTGTATTACTGAGTGAGGATGTGCAAAAAAGTTATACAAAATTTTAACATCTGCAAAACAGAAGAATGCCTCCCCTCTACTGATTCAATAAGTAAGGAAGATTAGATGTACCACTTTTTTTTTGAATGTACAATAAATAAAATGCTGCTGCTGCTAGACAAGACTAGAAGTTCTCTTAAAATAGTTATCTAACCTGTACCTTTTCCTTTCAGCTGCTATAATTTCTCTGCCACTCAGCAACCCAGAGAGCAATGCTCAGCATGTTTTACAAGCACTTTATGTAACTTGAGGAGAAGAATAAAAAGGTCATCTTTCTAATACTGTGTAATCCTGCACAATATTAAGAGCTAAGGTACTTCTCTTTTGTACCAATTGTACTGCAAAACAAGAATGAAAGTCATGAGCATTTAGAAAGTATTCTGTTGGGCATGAAAGCCAGGAATGGGCCTTTGCTGAAGGAGACATAGCAGTTGTGTTTTCAAGTTGCAACACTTCTATTATCTTGCCAAAGTTCTATAGCATGTGCTGTCAGTTGTGTCCAATGGATCTATGTAGTGGATGTGCTTTCATTTTAATGTGTCTGCTATGTATATTGATTATCTGAACAAATGATGCAAAAGCAGCTAAGTGATGTTAACCCATCTTGAAAAGATAATTGGCCAAATTCATTCCTGATGTAAGTATCCCAATCAGTGAAATTCTGTCAAGGACAAATTCCTCTTGAGAGAAGAATTCCACGAGATGTGCCTGTTGAACCAAGGTGGTTGCCAAGAATAAATTAGGGAAAACAAAATGAAAAATTAGGGAAAATAAAGCAGCTCTCTCCCCTCCCCCAAGCCCCACAGCTTAGCCAAATTAGTGCTCCTGCTGGGATCCAGAAAGACATCAGTGGAAGGCAAATTCTTATAGCAGCATATTGTCTTTGCCCAAGTGACTGGGCTGCAGAGACTGCTCTGGTCCAGTACCTGAAGGGCTTGACCTGGGTTTCCCCTGAGATGCATCTCCATAGTCGAGTAGGGTCAGAGAGGTGGTAGGGGGAATCCATGGAGACCACCTTACCCTCTATACCTCTCAATAAAGCACTGGCAGATCTATACATGATGACCTTAACCATGCCTATGGCTAGTACTGCTTAGAGTGCATGTGAATGGGAAACAGCTAGTTAGTGAGATCGAAACAGAGCTCTTTTTATCTATCAGCATAAACATCCCCAGGGGGCTAGATTAAATGTTTGCTTGCTGGGGAAAACAGACTGTGCCAGCAGAAAGGATGAATCACTTGTATAGACAGATGCATCTTGCATTCAGCTTCTGAGCCTGCCAAACTGCCCTGCACCCTATTACCCAGGAGACTCAAGTCTCTAGTGTGATTTTCTAGTACTGGCAGATATTTTTAGTCAAGTTCTGTCTAACTTTCACACTCCTTAAATGCTAGCTATCAATGCAATGCATGTTCTCTTTGTGGCATTTTGTGCTTTGAGATTCCTGGGTGAATGGGTTGATCTGTAATGTAGGTAACCCTAATGAATAAATAAATGTCAATTTGATATTTCGTAAAGTAAAATAACACAGCTGTTCTTGGTAATATGCTGAAGTAGTTTTACCTTTACCGCAATTCTGATCTCATTTTCAGTGTGTTTTCAAACCTATCTAACATAGATCTGAACGAACAATTCATTATGAATAATTTATGCAGGAGATTTGACCCACTTTTCAGTTTGCAAATTACTATAATTCTTCTGTAATGACTGCATTTTTCCCTCCAGTTTTTGCCCTCCCAGTGTAGACTGAAGCCAAGTAAGGCTATCCTAAAATAAATGGTAATTCAAGTCTACCTGCTACTTGCTTCTAGGCTGTGAATGTAACTTCTATATGAGCAAATATGACAAAAAATGACATTGTGATTATTTAAATGTTATACTATTCCTTGTTGAAGAGAAGGGATAGAGTTAATTGGTTGTTTGCTGGCAGTTTTATGGTACATTTATAGAATGTACTGGTTATTGTTTGCATCTACTGGCCAGTCATCTCAGTATTACTAATGTTGCAAATTACTTAACAAAGTTGATTTTTGCAAAGAATGAAAAAAAAAAAAAAAAAAAAAAAGAAGAAGAAAAAGAATGGGCATAGAAACATCAGTGTGAACTATAGGACTTCCTCTTTCCAGAGCTTTGTCTTTGAGCTTCAGTTGTAAAAAATCTGACTTCTTTCCTGATTGATGAGAGATGTTGCAAGCGCATTTATCTGGGCTGGTTTAGAAGAGCTGACTTCTTTTTTTTTGTTTGTTCCTGACATAATTTAAAAAATGAAATTATATATTCACAGTCTTTGTCATGAGCTATGTGGTGACAACTTTTCCTCTTTCTGATTAATTATAACATCTAAGTAAATGCCATCCTGAGACGTTGGGCAGTTCACGCACACTGCACTCTATACACAGTTCAGAAGACTTTCTTATGGCAAGCGGGGAAATTAAGCCATATGTATCCACCTTTAATAATCCCAGTGGCTCTGATGTTGAGATGTCTGCTGAACAGTTCTTTGGAGATCGTGCAACTCTTCAATTAGTTCTTTTGTTTGCTTTTCAGAATACAGTATGGCAGTATGTATTTCTGCCTCAATAAGGTACAGCGTTTGGCACTCAGCCTCTTTAAAGAGACTCTTATTCCTTTGATAGATAGCTTGGTCATGGAAAGGGGAATATAGCCTCTGAAAGAAATGGGAACAACGTACAAATGAGGCAGTAAAAATAAATGATACATTAGATTCTCTAGCCAAGCAAGATGCTACAGCCTACATAAAGGCAAAGATGCTGACTTCATAGGACCCTCTAAGCAAAGCTTCTGTAGGCAGCAGAAATTTAAAATTACTGGTACATTAATGAGAGTATGTGTTAAGTGAACTACTGATAAATGTTGGTAAATGCTGTTCTCATTAAAAGTCAATCTATTGTTGGCACTAAACTCATTGTTTTCAGATATGTGTACATATTGCACCATAAAAAAATGTTCTGACTTATCTGTCAAACAGAGTCGCAGCAGAGAGTTGAAACTTTAGTTTAGCAGATGCTGAATGGAAAATCCCTTTAAGCCACTGAAAAGCCATACATATATAAGAAGACTCTAGAAGAAACTTTTCTGTTGTTTTCCTGCAGAAAGGCAGAGGAAGCAGAATTTTTGAGCTTTTAAGAAATGTTTGAAGTGACAAAGTGCTACAAATTTTGAAAAGTGATGGAGGGCTAAGACAGAGGGCTTGGGGGATTTTGCATTTCAATTGTTGGAAAATAATTCTTAGAATCCCTCCCAAACTCCCTCACCTGTTTGGTTTGAGGTGAACAGTCTTTTTGCTGTCATGTCCATGTTGTTCTTGGTTACTTATATCCAAGTTTGTAAATGGATTGAGGCTTCCATTTTCTTTACCTGACCTTGTAATGTTTTCTGAAGAAGACTCATTCTAGAAGACATTCTAGGGAAGCATGACTCCCCTAACAGATGATGACCTAGCAAAAGAAGTGGGGAAATTGGACCCTTGGAAAGCATTATCCAATCAAAGACTAGACCAAAAATATTCTCTTTGACTTCTTGCTTATGCATGTACTGGACAGCCTAGCTTTGTCTCAGCAATTTGACTGAAGTGTTAAGTCTCAGTGAAATATGAAGGATCCCACAGTGATGTGAATAAGGATACTAAGATCTGTACACCCCAGAAAATTAATTTTTAACTGCACAAGAGACCAGTGGAATGTGGAGAACAACAGGAAAAGATTTGCTGAGCCATGTAGTGGGTTTAATTCACATTTTTTTACTGGCAATTTTGTACTTAGTCGTCAAGGCTTATATATAGGAAATGAAATTACCCTCTTTCAGCTTTAGTTTTGTTAAGCTTTGCTTCCTTAGCAGCTATGAACTGCTTCCTTACTGGTTATTTCATGTTTGTATGACTATCTTCTTATTAAGTGACTCTTGGGGAACACAACATTTTTGGTTAAAGACTCTTTCAGTACCCCATACTGATCTGAACTATGATCAGACTGACCAAAGGGAAGGTTTAAAGTTGTAGTGTATGTAAAGTAAAGCACTTTTGCCCCAGAATGCTGGTGGTTACACAAGCAAGAGTTTCTGAGTGACTCAAAGGTCCAAGTAAAAGAATGGTGATAATACATTTGCACAACTGTAATCTTGAGGAACACTATGCAAATGAATTGAGTTCTGCCTCTTTGCTGACAGGCTTTATAAACAGTGTCTGTTGACACGCAAGTCTCGGTGTCATAATGGTGAAGCTGATTGGACCTAAAGGCTTCCTTCTGAAGTGTGAAAGTCAAGTCGATGGGGACAGTCTCTTTTTGGTGTCATGCGGCAGTAGAACAGGTGGCAGTGGGCAGAAACTGAAACACAGAAGATCCATGCGAACACAAGGAAGAACTTCCTTACTGTCAGAGTGACAGAGCAGTAGAACAGGCTTCCCAGAGAGGCTGTGAAGTTTTCTTCTCTGGTGATATTCAAGACCTGTATAGATGCCTACCTGTGTGACCTATTGTAGAGTACCCTCTTTAGCAGGGAGGTTGGATTCAATGATCTCTGGAGGTCCCTTCAAACCCCTGCAATTCTGTGTTTCTGTACTACCATTTGGAAAACCTCACGTGGCCATGCAGCTGGGGCAGATGCTACAGGTCAATAGTCCAACTATGAGCCAGGAATATGATATACACATCTGTTCTGGCCTGTGGTTAATTATGAGGAAACCAGGAAAGAGAAAGGGAAAGTCTAGTTTCTTGAGGTAATGGTGTGGAAGGATTCCTGGACTGGCTATTTGTCTTTCAGAGTATATTGCAGCTTCTCTTTGTGCAGTATATCATAGACTGAATGAAGAACATGTTCTCGCTCTTTAAGTGGGCCTCCTGCCCACACTGGGGTCAGGCTGCAGGAGAATGATACAGACACTCCACTCTTGCTTGCCAAAAATAATTTTTTGGGTGTGGTTGTTCAAAATGCTGTCATTCTGACAACACTTAAGAGATGCTCTCAGGTCAACACAGAGAGCTCCTATCTTGGAGACAGCCATTTAAGAGTACATGTTTTGCTTCATGAAATAGTTAGGGCTGAAAGTACTTTTCAACTTCTCATTGCAAGTACTGAACAAGACTGTGTAATCTCATTCAGCAGGAGATGGATACTATCATCTACAGCGCAGATGTTTGGTGCTTCTTTCCAGTCACAAGGAGAAATTGCGGCAGACCAGGAGGTGAGCACACTCCCTGGGTCTGGTTGCAGTGCCCACAGAGTGGTCTCTGAGTAATCTGCCTTATGATAACATGATAATTATTCCTTGTGGCTTCTACCCACAGTAAATCTTGTACACAGAGGAAAATGATAGCTTATCACTTAGTCAAGGAAACTACCAGAAAAAAACTGTAATGGTGGTCTAGCAGAAATGCAGAATGTTTCAAATGACTTCATGTGCTTGTTTGAATGAAACACAGCAAGTACACATTCAGCTGCTTTCAAAGACAGGTAAAAGTTTCCTTCAATAGACATCAGCATATATGTTCCTGAGTTTACACAGTGCTGTACACACTTATGGGGTTTTCATGAAAACCCCAGATAACTGCAGTGGCTTTTTCAGTGTTTAACTAATATATCCAGCAATAGCAATAGTAGTTAAACCAATGTATTTCTGTGTGTTCTCTTTTGAAAATTTCCTTATAAGTTTTTTTTTTTTTTATACTGTATTTTCAGATAGTTTTCAACTCATATAATTTCACTGTTAGTATAGGAAATAAAGAAGTGCTTTTGTAAAACAGGTAGTGTAAGGTAGTGTTTGACCTTTTCTCTAATGGAAAGACAAAGTATAGAAGAGGCATAAAGTGGATGCTTTTGTCTCAGAGTGAAAACAGCATACTCTATGCATAATTCCAGTGGTACCTGGTGACTCAAAACATCATACTGAGAGGGATGGTGTACAGAGATAGCCACTTTAGCTGTAGAAACTCTCTTCCATTGATAGACACCAGATACTGAAGTGAGTGTTGCAAGGAAAGCACATTTGTTTGCTCTAGCTAGAAAATATATTCTGGAGTGTATGTTAATATAAGTATTCTTCTGAAGAATCAAAACTTATTCAAATGAATAACAGATATGCAACCCAGTGCCTTCTAAAAACACCAGTACAGGTTCTGGTACCTGTCCATGGAACTAGAGATCTAGGTTTAAGTTGTTTTTGTATTTGAGAGAACTCTTTTATACCCCACTGGAGGGTCTTCACTCTGCCTGAGGATGCAGAATGGTGACTGAATGAATTCCCCATCCAGGGTGTGGGTTCTTACCTGGAATAGTGAGTTTTCACACTTCTAGGTTGCAAGGGACCAAGGCTGTGCATTTGCTGAACAGAGTATCTAATTCACTGTTTTCTGAACTACAAAAACAAAAATAAATAAATAAATAAAATCAACAATCCTGCCTCGTGTTCTAGTAGACAATTTAACACTGTGTACCATTTTAACAATGACATTATGTTGTAAAACGAACACTCAACCAACAATGCTAAAAATACAAATATGTACCTTGAAGATTTGAGAAAGACAAGAGAAATACAAGATTCCTGGAGCCCTACCTCTTATGCTTCCCTCTGGTTCAACCAGATGTATTTCACACAGCACGTTGGCTACTGTGCCATCCTTTTTAAATGGATTAGTTCTCCTGGATATCATAAAGGAACCTGGATTTTTAGACTCTGATTTGTGATCAGCACTTTCACATCTGGATGTCACCAGAGCTGTAGTGTGGAAGAAAAACAAGGTTTAACAGAAAAGGACATGCCATGGGGAGTGGGCCTGGATGACAAATGGGGCCTCATGTTATCTTTTGTATACTGCATTTCCTGTGGAGGAAATCTAAGCAATAATATTCAGTGTGGGATATCTTAGTATATCCCTTATTTGTATACAGAACAGTGTGGAAAACGGAATAAAATAAACTTCCTCACTTTGTCCTTTGGCATCATGACAGTTTTGTTGTCTTTACACTACAGCTTCTATGAGGCTTCCAGTGGGACTGACTGCAGCCAGGAGAACAGAGAAATGCTCTTTTTACAAGTGACAAACATCTGCTTAATGCTGTTAGCAGCCCTGTCATGCAAGTGCCTCACTTTTTACCAGCTTCTTCCTCCACAGCCTCTATCTCAAAAATGCTTCCATTCTGGGGATCAAAAGGTAAATATTCCATGGTGGTCAAAATCTCCCCAACAGTTCGGTTAGATTGGAGCAAAAATTCAGTGACCCCAGTTTAAAACAGTCAGGTAGTTCATACTTTGAATAGACTGAAGTAAAACTGCCCGTAAGATCAGGCATCACGGCCTTGTCTCTTGTTGTCCAAGAAAGCAGAACGATCCCTTGCTGACCAGAAAAGCAAGTTCACAAGCTCTGGAATGGATTTAGGAAGGAGCTGCCAACTCTAGATGAGATTTAAAATGACCACAGCCAAATTAGTAATTAGAGAAACAGGATCCTTGGGATTCACCGTGGCGTTTTCTGACCTCCTGATATCTTAAGTCATTGAGATAAATGAGCCTATTGAACATTTCCAGTAACTCAGTTTCAGTGAGTACAAATACTTTATGATTAAATCCAGCCGCATAGAGTGTCATGAGATGGATCATATAAAGCTTAAGATAATCAGAAAACTGTATCTATTAAAGACACTTTCTGGCCAGCTAAGCCATTAACAGTTAAAATGTAAAAGCATTGGCCTGAAATGCTGCATCTAAACAAAGCAAAGCAGATGAAATACATTACTTTGTGGTATTATTATACTCCTTTATCTATGACCGTGGAGCCAAACCTCAAAGTTTTTTTTTTTTTCACTTAGTGATTTGTTGCTTGAGGAAACTAAGAGTTCCAGAACACTGACTGTAGCGATGCTTTAAGTACCCTGACCATATCAATTACCAAAAATAATGATGATCTACAGCTTACAAGATAGAAACATACTTCCTCCATTGCTTCTTTTAATTCAAACTCATAGACTCTTAGAATTGGCCGAGTTTTGCATAAATCACAAATGGTAATACTTTTTCAAGGGTAATCACAACATTAATATCCCTGGGAGGGCAAGAAATAATTAAAATTTAGTAGAGTCCATATAGAAGTTTCCAATATTAATGTGAAGCACCTTTAGTCAATAAAAATGAACAGTATCTTTGGTTCATAGAAATGAATATTTTAAAACAATATTATAATGCATTTTCTTTCAATTGCTTTTTTTTTTTTTTTTTTTTTTTCCTCCTTGAAGTCTTCATTCTTCTTGTTAATAATGGCAACTTCTTTCTCCAACCAATAGCTTTCATTTTTCTTTTATAAGAGCCGGAATGATGACACATCTCCCACATCCCTCCCCCATCACTGGGCAGCAATATATAGCTCCATGGATACATCTCAGATCAATTGGGTAGCAGATTGCTCTTTCCACAAAAGGAATCAGACTTTAAATTCTTTATTATGGGCCCATCTCAACTGCCTGTTCACGCAGAAGAGTTTGTATAAGAAAACTGAAACTCCCCACAGAAGGTGGCAAGCTCTGGTACATGTCTGCAGCTGTCGAATGCAGCAGCACTTCAGAGAAATACTTTCAATTCTCCAAGATCTTTTTTTCTAATTGTCTTTGAAATATAGCTGTCTTTGAGCATGACCCCATTAATACACAAGTTATTGTAACATTTCTTTACTGGTTACTGGCATGCATCCACAGTAGACCTGAAATGCAAAAGCAGACTAGAGGGAGTCCTTACAAAATAGTAACAAACAAGTATTTGGATTCAATACCACGATAAGGAACTTCAGATTACTAACAAAATAGCTAATTAACCATATATTATTTCCTTCCTACTAGCATAAATAATATGGATGGAGTTACATATTCTTGTCCTCTTCTTGGATCTTCCATGGCAAAATGGCTATTTGCAAATAATTGAATAGGATGCAGAGAGACAACCAAGATAACTCAACAGCTTTACCATTTCAAAAAAGAAACTGGCTGCCCAGGAAGAAGCTAATGGCACAACCAAATGCCAACATTGGAAAGTTACTGTCAAAGCCAGGTTTTGACATCTGATCCCTGTGACTGCCAAGTTTATTCAGTGAACGATTGCAATGGATGAGTGTTAAGAAGAAAATAGAGATAGAGCTGAGTAGGGATGCAAAGCAACCACCTTTTCCTCCCACCTCTCCTCTTCTTCCACCCCCATATGTCACAGTGCTAGTGAAAGGGATGGTATCCTGCCAAACTAGCGGTTCAATTCCATGCCTGTGACAATATTTTTGGAATGCTAAAGCTGTTCTAAAAACCAAGCTTGTATCAAAGTCTAATCTGTGATCTACAAGGTGAGATGTGTTTGGAGAAGAGCTCAGCAAACTGGCCTTTTTGAGTCCTGTAGAATCAGGTCATCCAAATTCAGTGTCATCATGTTGTTTTAAAAACATTTTTTACTGCTCTGCAAATGCAACAGTAGATTGTGTCAGCAGACTGCTGGTGAAGCCATGGCACACCTAAGAACCATCACCAATGGCTGATTGAGAACCACGGCATTTCATGTTGCTGTTTGTTGGCCACTTTTCTTTTGGCATTTAATCTTTTTTTTTTTTTTTTTTTTTTAATGAGTATTCTTAATCCCTTCTTAGGGACTTATACATTATAATAAATAACTCCCATTTAGAGCTTGTCTACATTTTAATGCCGAGGGAAAAAATTCTAAATCAAACATAGTGATTTTGAAATTGATTACTGAAGTTACATGAATCCCCCATGCCAGTGGAAACTACTGTGTGAAATGAAGTATACTTTCAGTTACAATAATTTACTTCCCTTTGGATTTTAGAAGAAAAGTAAATTAAATTGAATTTAGCCCTGTTTAGCTTAGTGTCCGTGTAAGAAATTTAATCTAGTTTTACAGCTATTTAAACTAACTTTCCTGAGAAAGATGACAGAAATTTAATGGGAGAAGGTAAATAGAGACTACAGACAAGTCTTTTACAGCACGTAAATTCTTTCTTATTTCCTGACCCTTATTTTAGCCTTTCAGGAGAAACTGTATAGTCAGTGGCCATTTTATGTAATTAAACTGTCATGGGAATATTGAAATAACTTGCAGTGTAGGCCTTACTCTTACTAAAACATATTCACAAATCCTTTGTGAATCAGTGGATTTCCTTTGAAATCAGTGGATTACTTCAAGTAGATAAGCCAATCACAGAATCACAGAGTCACAGAATGTCAGGGATTGGAAGGGATCTCTGTGAAGCAGGAACACCTAGATTAGGTCACACAGGAGTGCATTCAGGTAGGTTTTGAATGTCCCCAAGAATTAAACCCCACAAACTCTAAGATTGTGTGTCTCAGTGTTCTGTTACAATCACCACAAAGAAGTTCTTTTTAGAATTTATGTTGAACCTATCTCCTATGTTCCAACTTGCACCCATTGCCCTTTGTCCTATCACTGGATGTCACTCAGAAGAGTCTGGCTCTACCCTCCTAGCACCCACCCTTTACATATTTATAAACATTAATGAGGTCACCTCTCAGTCTCCTCTTTTCCAAACTAAACCCAGCTCCCTCAGCCTTTCCTTGTAAGGGAGATGTTCCACTCCCTTAATCATCTCTGTGGCTCTCAAGCAGTTTCCTGTTCTTCTTGAGCTGAGGGGCCCAGAACTAGACACAATATGCCAGAAGCGGACACACCAGGGCAGAGTAGAAGGGGAGAGAACCTCTCCAGACCTACTAACCACACTAACCACACTCCTTCTAATATACCCCAGGATGCTACTGGCCTCTTTGGCCACAAGAGCACAATGCTGGCTCATGGACATCCTGCTGTCCACCAGGATCCCCAGGTCCCTTTCCCCTATGCTGCACTCTAACAGGTCAGTCCCCAACCTATAGTAGTACTTGGGCTTGTTCTTGCCCAGATGCAAGAGTCTACATTTGCCCTTGTTGTATTTAACTAAATTTCTCCCCATCCAACTCTATAGCCTGTCTAGGTCTTCATGGATGGCCGCACAGCGCTCTGGTATGTCAGCCACTCCTCCCAGTGCAGTGTATTCCCTCATCCGCTCATAAAATACTGGCCTTAAAATAAAATATAAGAAAGAGAAGGAGAGGCCTAATAACTGTCATTGATCAGTTCCTGAGTGTCAGCAGAGTAAAGAATAAAAATTTTTTCGTCACCTTTCACCATGCTACAGCCAGGCATGTGTATGCCGTTATTCACTAGTGCGGATTTCAGTGACTAGCTGTAGAAATCTACTGTGAACACCTATGTCTGAACTTACCATCTATATCTTCTATTAATCCATGGAAAGAAACAAGAGCTTCTCAGGTGCTGTAAATCTCATTTTGAAGTAGCTATGAAGTCATGCTCTAAAAGAATCTATTTCCCTCCTTAACAGAGGAGCCCTCAGTTACATCAGACATTGGTGTCTGTTGTGTGGATATCCAAAGTCAAGTGAGATCAATTAATCTCTTTGCTGTACTGCATTCCCAGAGACTCAGAAGAATATTCAAAGAGTGTGTTTTCTGTCCTCTGGTAATGCAAAAGTTTTCTCTGTTCATCATGGTCATGTGTGTCTTTGATAAAAGTTTTTGAAAAAGAGATTCTTTCATTTTCATCTAAAAGTTTCTAAGTATGGTAATGACCAATGTAATATTTATGGAAATTTGGGTAACTAGTTATCCTCCCATGAAAAGGGAAGTTGTGGAGAGAGAAAGAATTAACTTGCTGCTATTAAGTTTGTTTACATTGTCAGTGTAACCTACATCAGGAACTTTAATATTCTACTGGAGACCAGCTTACTTTCAAAGGCCCAAAGTAAATGTTTTTTTTTCTCCAACTGCTTGATTAATAAAACATACTGAGAAGATTTCTTCATTCAGGAATTCATTATAATTCACCATTTCATTCTAAGCTTTATTTATAATCGCTTTATGCTTTCATCAGAAATTCATTTAAAATCACTTTATTTTGCATATGTAATCAATAAAATGAACAAGACAAGTATTTTAACATAAGCTTATTCCAGGTACCTGCTTAAATGCATTTCATTCACCTTTTTAAACAATGTACTATGTGCCTACATGAGGTACACAGGCGGGGCTGTATCCCACTTAGTGTATGAGAGGGTTATTTAAGGATAACCTTTCTACCTTCCTCAATTTGTGCAAAAGGCTTTGCAGAAGAATCATAGAATTGCTCAGGTTGGAAACGACCTTAAAGATCATTGAGTCCAACCACAACTTAGCCATACTATTCTAACGCTAACAACCCTCTGCTAAATCATGTCCCCGAGCACCACATCCAAGCAGTTTTTAAACACATCCAGGGATGGTGACTCAACCACCTCCCTGGGGAGCCTATTCCAGTGCTTAACAACCCTTTCTGTAAAGAACTGTTTCCTGATATCCAACCTAAACTTACCCTGGTGCAGCTTGAGGCCATTTCCCCTCATCCTGTCGCCTGTCACCAGTGAGAAGAGATCAATCCTGTTCTTGCTGTAAGCACCTTTCGGATACTGGAAGAGACCAATAAGGTCTCCCCTCAGCCTCCTTTTCCCCAGACTAAACAGCCCCAGTTCCTTCAGTCTCTCCTCATAGGGCACGTTTTCCAAACACTTCACAAGCCTTGTTGCCCTTCTTTGGACCTGCTCCAGCACCTCCATGTCCTTTCTGTACTGAGGTGCCCAAAACTGAACACAGTACTCCAGATGAGGTTTCACCAGTGCTGAGTACAGGGGCAGGATGACTTCCCTAGTCCTGCTCACCACACCATTCCTGATACAAGCCAGGATGCCACTGGCCTCCTTGGCCACCTGCACACACTGCTGGCTCATATTCAGCTGACTGTCCATCAGTGCACCAAGGTCCCTTTCCATCAGGCAGTTTTTCAGCCACTCCTCCCCAAGCCTGTAGGGTTGCCTGGGGTTGTTGTGACCAAAATGCTGGACTTGACACTTGGCCCTATTGAAACTCAAACAGTTAAGACATCCATAATGGCCTTGTTCTTTGCCTGTTGAAGGTTATGGAAAATTTCATGTGTGAGTGGTCTCTACTGCCAGATTCTCAAAGATGCCCCCCAAAAAATAGTACTGCACATGTGATTTCCTAGTGATTCAACTACCCTCTTGGTTTTAAAGAACAAAAAATGAAAGTGCCATGGCCTGAAGCACCCCCCTTTTTACTTCTTCACTTTTAAAAGGACTGAACAAAATACAAGATGTACTCTTCTTCTATAAAGCCAGTAGGAATGTGATTAGCTCCAAACAGTACCTATGGCTTGGACATGAAACCAAGCATGTGCTGCCAGTTCAGACTTCGAGCTTTCCAGATATGAAATCCAGCTCTCCAAGCCAATGAGACATTAAGATTACTGCAGAAACCCAAAGTGAAGCCAGTCAAGGTGTATGTGTCAGCCTCAAATGTAGTTCTGAGGTGATAAATTTGGTTAGCTGTCCGCATATTTCTCATATGCATAGAGTCAAGACGGCAATTAAGCTTTTATATGTGCTGAATAATGCTGTATTTTTGGTCCTGGAGAAGTTTATTATACTTGTCATTGAATTTCTGTGGAACAGTTCGGAGGTCGTGTGGGGATTCCTCCTCTCTCAAAAGGCAGTAGTACAGCATTTTGTAGAGCATTCTGGTCTTTCCAAAGGAAAAAGGTGCCAGGTACATTTCTCTAAAGAGAGTCGGTGCCAGACAGTCTGGCAGTCCAGCTTGACCTCCTGAGTGTAGTTCAACTGTTGCAGTGACAGCCAGGAGAGGAACTGGATTCATAGCCAACATTAGAGCCATCTGGAGAAAATAAAAGGGTGGTGAAGGCTGGACAGCAAGCAAAAAAACACCTCTATCGCTCTACACACAGCTCCAAATTTGAAAATGTTTTATTACAGTACCAACTTCACACTTTTACGCTGTGCAGGTAACTAGGCAGCCAGGTTTTGTAAGGTAGCTAGAAAGCATCTAGAAAGCACTAGATTGGAAACACATGGAACCTGTGTGAGCATCCATCTACTCCAGTATATGATGGCTGATGATAACAGATTGGGATTAATGTTTTCTGGCCTTCCTACTCATCAAAATTCAGGCTTGGCCAGGAAAAGGATGGGTGAAACAAGATCAAGACAGAATTGAAAAACTCATGAATTGTATTGCAGAAGATTCATTCTCCTGCTCTCTGCTCAGTTTCACTTTCAAGGACTCAACTAAACTGTATTTAAGAATTTCAGCTTCAGCATACATGCAGTTTGATACAGGAGAGCACTTCTCTACCATCCTTGCAGAGGCTGTTGCTGTCCAGTGAGCAGTATGCTGTTCAGTGGGTCCAGTGGGTCCAAAGTATGTATATGAAAAATATACATAAAATGTCTTCCTGCAATCTTGTCTCAGTTAAATTGAGAGGGTCAGAGTTTAAGACCTTCTGTCATGTTCTGTTTTTCCTAATGACAAGACTTAGACAGCTGTTACTGCAGGGATCATGTCTCTTTGATAACTGTCTTTTTGAAGCCAAATCTCAACTCTGGGTTTCACCCTGATTACTGAGAGCCCCCACAAAGACCTTGAGCAAATTTATTTTCAGGTACTCGTGTCTTCAACTGGATCATCTAAATATCAAGGCGTATTGAAGAACATGGAGGGAGTGCATGTGTGAGGTGACATGGAGAAATGGTTATATATGAAAAGTGGCTGAAGAGCACTAAAGGTTGAAGGAAAACCATGCTCAAAATTTTACACACTGTTATTGTATGCACCTGCATTTGGGGGTGGTGGTGTAGGGGAAATGAGAGGATTAAAGGCTTCTCACAGTCAGGCCACATTCTTTCCATGATTATTTAAGCATTACTCGAAGCAGATTCCAGCTCACGCAAATATCCGATTAGTGCAGCTAAGACTGACGTGGAACAGGCGCTTAGTGCATGAGGCCAGATTTATTTTGCTGGGATCAAATGTGCTTAGGGAAAGCATTCTGGTCCACCAAGGGAAGGGAGAAGGTTTAGGTAATTCGATTCCTTCCCTGACTTTTTTTTTTTTTTTAATTCATTGGTGAAAAGTCTGGATGAAAAATTTTTGCTGTAGTTGTAGTTAGCGAGGAACATGAAAACTGAAGTTTGTAGGTAGTTTATTCGGGCAAAATGTGCCAATATAAAGTCTTGTACTTACAGGTATGATGTAATGCTACCAGTAAAATTGTTCCTTTTTAGGATATGAACTGCATTCCTGTTAGGGGGCTTTGAAAATCTAATTTCAGTACTGTAGACTAAGCCATAGAAAGACAACTGCTTAGCCGTGCGGTTTTTGTTTGCCAGCACATCTTTGGAAAAATGCCTAATAAATCCAGATCACTTTACTATGGACCAAGGAAGAAAACCTCCCATTTGCTGCTGTATGCTCTGCTTTGGGTAATTGAAAGAGCATCTGAGCATGTGCTCTTGGTTGAACTGAACACAGTGATGGGCTTCAGGAGAGCCTGGGCATGTTCCAGCCAGTGGTGGGCATTCAGTCCATGACGGCAGTGCTACCTGAAGTGCTGATCCCTGAAGCCCTGGCCACGTGGCCTCCAGTGCCTCAGTTACTGGTGTTTCACCCTGCAGATCCATTGTTGTTGCATGGCACTTCTGACTAAAGCAGATATTAATCAAGTATTGGAGTTAAGACTTTGGGATGGAAGGGGAAAAGAGGAGGCATATTAAAGCATTTTTATTCTTCCTTATTTTTCTTCAGCCTTACTTTTTGTCATTGAGAAGCACAGGCATTTTTCCCACTTAAGACAAAGATTTGAAGAGTGATTAGACTTGCATTGGGTATTTCATACCGCAGTTACTAACTGCATTTATTATTTCATAACAGATTTTATTTTCCACTGCGTGAGCAACCAAAACAGCATGACTCCTTCTCTCCCTTCAGGACCTCAGGACTAGAGAAAGGCTGATGCAACTGAATCAAAAGTGTTATGACATTATTGAAGAGTCTCCTCTGTGTATGAGCAGAGATCTGTGGGGGAAAAAAGTGCCTATAAGGCTTCTGCCTGGGCTGCAGGAGCAAGGACAGCTCAATGATTCTATACTAAATTTTTACATAGGAAGAAAGAGTGCTGAAGCTAAACTTTGGGCTTCAGCTGTCGGAAAGTTGCTTGAAGGCTCTGGCTGAGCTTCTGTCACTGTCAGTGCGGAGAGGCATCCTCAGAGGGCAGTGCCTTAGCCATCTCTCTTAGATATTACATACTGTGTCTGAGAGATAGCTCTCTTCCTCTCCCAGAGATTACTTTAGACCAGATATTTAACATTTAGTTTATTGAAGTGCTGAGATGACTTCCATCCTAAATTTCTGTTCCCAGTTCTGCCTTCTCCAATGTGCTACAGCAAGATTTATGTCAGTTTATCTCAAGACAAACTCCTGTTTATAAAAGCAGAATGAAATACCTTCTCTACCTCATGACATCATTTTTGTAGTTATTTCAATAAATATTTTTGATCAGTTTCTTTGGTACTGAAGAAAGAAAGTACTAAAAGATCCTAAGAATAGTCATCAAGCATTACATGAAGTGTTTTCACACCATGTATGACCCTATGTTGAAAACATGGCTCTCAATTCTGTGATAATTTTTTGTCAGGTATATTCTTTTAAAAGCTTTAAGAAGTCTGGCAAATATGAATTCACCGAACAACTTTTTTTTGGGAAGTCTTGGTAAATCTGTCTCTTTGGGCTGATTTTACACCAGAGTTAACTAACCCACAAGGCTTTAAGTGACTCTGTTAGACAGAGGCCAGTCTCCAATGCAATGGGGCATCCTGATTACAAAATCCATTACTGGTTAGATTGCTTGTTCCACCTTGAATGGGGAGAGAATGCCATAGTGCAGAATAGCGTGGTCTCCTCTTCTTGTCCTTCTTTCCTCTCAGTGTTCTACTCAAAGAGAAGGAGAGTTTGCAGTGAATTGATTTAAAAAAAAAATTAAAGATCTGCAGAAAACTGCAAGCTGAAGTGAACAGTTTATGCTCTAACTGGAAAATGATCTGATAAGTGTGGTGCTTTTTCCATTTGAGAAACCCAGGTACTAGAAAAATAGGGTCTCCAGATGAATTATTTGCGCATACGTGTGGCTGTCTCAGCACCTAAAACTAGTTCTTACACCACCTGAAGTGAGGTTTGTTGTGCTAACCACACTGTTTTCTCTATAGTGAACAAACTACTCACAGCAAGAGCAAAAACATCCAGTAGTTCTGTTCTGAGCTGCGAGGAGCTTGGGACCTCTTGTATTCTTCTGTAGAGTTGGCTCCATACAAAATCTTGCTTAAATATTTGCATTTATTCAGTTCAGTACTGCTGTGATACCAATTAAAAGAACATCTCCCAACCCATTTCTGCCTGTTGTTTGGGAGTCCTAATACACCTATGTCCAATAATCCTGAACTATTCTAATGTGAGGTAGTAAGTGAATTTTGTGAAGCTATATGTGCTCCAATAAAATGTACTCAGCTAAAAAACTGTCAGTCTGCAATTCCTTATCTACTGGAGAGGACAGGCATGGGGCATCCAGCAACTTGACTGCCACAGGGAACTCCAAACTCAGTGTGACACTGAGTGATGCTTAGAAAAAGAAAGTACTAAACCTGGGCTTGGATGTGCCTGACAAATAAAAAGGAATTGTATTTCTATATAATGCCTTTAGTATTATCCTTAGTGTCTTTTAGTTGATATTATTTTTTCTCTTTAGTTTTGATTTGGACATTACCAGAACAACTGTTAAGTGGTGTTTGGAAAAAGGATACAGTTCTTGAGTCTGAAATTGGTCTGTCTCTTCAGCTGATGCCTTCACGAAGGGAACAGGCTTATCATCCAAAGGCTGCTGCCAGAGTTCCAGTATCTACCTTGCCAAAACTTGTCCTGATTGCTGCTTATTTCTATAGCGTCGGCTTCTCCTGGTTCTGCACCTGGCATTCAGACATGAGTAATGATAGTCAGGCATTTGTTTTTCAGGTGAACATCCATACATCTCAGTCAGGGGACAAAAGAGCAGCTCAGGGGAATGCAGTATGTGAATATTTACAGTCACATAGAACACATGATTTTCTCCTTAATGCTAATCATAGGCTTGAAAAAGCCAGACTAGGTTGGCAAAAGAAAAACATTAGTCCTGGTTTAGTATTTGGCTGACAAACAAACAGGAGGTGTATTTCCATTCTAATGTTTTCATTGACATTTTTAGTATAATCTATTTCATGTAATCCTATTTTGATTCATAAATTCTTTCTGACATGTATTTGACATGCAAAGTATACTCTGCGTGTATTTTTATAACGAAATGACCCCTACTCTTTCCTTTCCTTTAGGGGAACAACAAAAGATTGAACAGTAACTGAGCTTCAGGCTTTACATTTTCAGGCAGCTTTACATAAACATATTCAAAATTAATAATTCATTGGTTTGTACAATGAAACAATAAACTAAAGCACATAGAGGATGACCAGCTCTTCCTTCCGTTGGAAGTATCGGCACTTGTGAACCACGCTGATCTGAGTATTACCACTGCTAAAAATACATACTAATGAACATTAAAAAAACCCTGCTCATTATGAAAATTCTACTCATTAAAATAAAAATAGCATTTTGGAAGTCTTTAAGAACTGTTTGCATATTAGAGCAAGGAATCCAATTTGGAAGAACTCTTATAGCACAGTTTACTAGCTGGTTTGCCTGAGATTAAACTAATCAGCTGGCACTGAAGGAGCTGGCATTTGGTCTTACTGATGCATTACAAAAGCGCACTGTTGCATTCCCTGCTACTGTAAGCTTTGATTAAGGTTTTACATAGCTGATAGAAAAACGCCTTGTTGCAGCAGGGAGAAAATTTACATTCTCCGGGTCCATGTGGTTGGATGTTATGAATGAGAAAGGATTGAGTCAGAAGGAATGCGATCTGGATTTAAACATGCAGATTTCTGCTTGTCAGCTCTAACAGCAGAGCAGAGTTCAATTTACCTTGTGCTTAGTAAGCAGTAGCATACAAACAAACAGGATCTAAGAAAAGGGAGGAGGTGAAGAGAAAGCAGAGATTGCCTCGGGAAAGTAGAGAAAAGTTTTCAGCTCAACACGAAGTGAGGGTGCAGACAATGTGCTTGAGGGCAGGGCTGCCAGAGGGCCACGGGCAGCCTGGGGAAATGGGCCAACAGCCTCCCGACATTCAAAAAGGAAGAATTGAAAGCTCTTCTCTGGGGTGGGGAGGATTCCTGGCAGTAACACAGGCCTAGAAGAGCTGCTGTAGGGCAGCTCTGCTGAAGCTGTCCTGGGTGCTGGTAGATGAGGAGGTAGACATGAGCTCAGCACTCATTAGACCACATTTAGGATATTGCATCCAGCTTTGGGCCATTCAGTTCAAGAAAGACATTTGTGAATTGGAGGGAGTTCATCAGTTATTACTATAATGGTAGGGGGCTGGAGCATTTGCCCTGCACGGAGAAGCTAAGGGATCTGGGCTTGTTCAGTTCAGAGAACAGACAGATGTGATGGGACCCGGTAACACACCCAAAACCTACAGTGAAGATGAAGCCAGACATCAAAGTGGCGTCTGGTGGGAGGCTGCTGAACCATAGCTGACCCTGCTAAGGCAAGTGGTTGCGCTAGAAAAATGAGGCCACTTGCAAACTGGTTCTATAAATAGCAAGATAGAGGAATAAGACAGGCCAACAGGCCACTGAAATGAAATTTAATCAAATAAAATGACTAGAACAATTTATCTGCCAGAGATTCACATGCAGAAATGTTTGTCCTGGTCTGGATCACAATTGCTTTCTCTGCCCCAGTTTTGGCAGCACAAAGAGGTGACATTGTGTGTCAGCAGATAGATTTCCTGATGGATAAGCACTCCAAAAATGCTGCCATCCCACCCTGGGAGGAAAGAAAAGCATGTGAAATCTCAAAAGACAGTGAAAAATTGAGAGAAAAAAGAGGAACTCTGAAAGAGTTGACTTGTCAGGGCAGCTTGTGTAACTGGGAGATGCTCAGCAAGCACACGTCAGACTGGAGCTGGACTCCGGGTTTCTGAGTCCTGATAAGTAGCTGAATTGAAGCTTGTTTACATACAAGAAGACATGAAACCAAACTAAAGAGCCTTAAAAGCATTCTGGTTGGCTTTATGCAGAAGTGACTGGGTAAAGAAGAGTACTGAGCTCCTCCGTACGGGAGAGAGATGGACCAGTTGGAGCACATCCAGAGGAGGGCCACAAAAATGATTCAAGGAATGGAACGGCTCTCCTACAAGGACAGGCTGGGAGAGCTGGGATTGTTCAGCCTGAAGAAGAGAAGACTCTGAGGAGACCTGAGAGCAACCTTTCAATATCTAAAGGGGAGATACGGTAAAGCAAGGGACAGATTCTTTAGGAGGGTCTGTTGTGATAGGACAATGGGAAATGGTTTCAAACTAAAAGAGGAGAGATTTAGGTTAGATATAAGGAAAAAGTCTTTTACAGTGAGTGAGGTGAAGCACTGGAACAGGTTGTTCAGAGATTTGGTGGATATTCCATCCTTGTAGACATTCATGGTCAGGCTGCATGGGGCTCTGAGCAACCTTATTTAGCTGTGGGTGTCCAACTCACTCACTGCAGGGGAGTTGGACTATATGCCCCTTAAAGGTCTTTTCCAATGCTAAAGATACGATGATTTGTGGTGGTTAAAAACTGAAATAAGAAGAAAAGATAAAATGCATGATTCAAAGTTATAAGAGAACATGAGTCACATGCTGAATGCCACAAAATCAGGTCTCAGGCTGAGATACCATTAAAATACTCTAGTTAAAAATCAGCATTCTGTTTTAGAAGGAAGTTGCAGCCAATTTGCTGATTAATCCTTGTTCAATCCCATAGAACAAGTACTCTATGGCCTACATAAAAAGCATCAGAGGCTAAAACTCCAGGGCCCTTGAATACATTTTTTAACGAAGCTATTTTAATCAGCATTGAAGAATTAAATATATTCAGGAAGTCTGTATGTTTTAGGTGATTTTTAATGGATGACTGAGCCTTTCATTTTGTGTCACCAATTCGAATACTGCCCAGCACTGAAGTGCTTGGAAATCATCACTACTATCTCCTTGTATCAGTCCAATTTCCAGCTGTGAAGTGTCTTTACTGGAAAAAACACCAGTGTTACTAATTTGTGTCTTTATTGAGAATCAGAATAAAGAGGCAAATACTGAAATATGTGTGAGTCACAAAGGAATTTATTGTAGACAGAAATTGAGTGCTACGATAAGATGGAGGCATTCCTGGAAAATTGCATGTATATTTTCTTTACATATATGTATTCATATATCAATCAAACTTTCTAAAGCTCATTGCATCACAAATTCTGCTTCATCTAGTGTTATTCTCAAAATATTTTTAGTATAAGACTTCTTTGAATCAAAAACGGGGTGGAGAACTGCATTCCCACACTTACCCACACCTCCTTGCAATCACAGGTACCCACCAATGCCCACAGCTCTCACTAGCTGGTTGCTGCTTCGTGTAAAAAAAGTGTTTCAGAAGAATGTCATTGAGTAAGAGCCCAGGTACTGAATCGAATTCAAGATTTGTCAGCCCCTCTGTATCGGAAATAGGAGGGACTGACCTTTTTACTGGATTAGGAATAGAAAGAGAAACTACATCTCCACACATCCCATCAGTGGTTGAAGTCCTGTTCAGCCTCCCAGCCTCAGCCGCATGAAGTGGAAGAGCGCGTGAGAAGGTTGAGAGAAAGCCTCATAGCACTGAGAGTTAAAAAGATCAGATTTTTCTCTCTTCTAAATGAACTGTGCAATGAAGTAGAGAAGCTGTTGGGACATGAGAATGAATGATGCAGCCAAACATTTTGTGATGCAGTCCACTCTAAAAATAGAAATGTCTCCTTTAGCAAACCCATTTCCATGAGAGTGAAATACCTAACCAAGCCACTAGCCACTCTATGGCCTATTGCTTGTGGTCATAAATATACTTCATATGGCTTAGTGGTAATAAAGTTACTTAGCTGAGGAGGTTGTAGAGAGCTTAGACAAAATTAGGTCAGGTAGTCAAGGGGGAATATGAAATGTTAGATATGTAAAAGTGTTTTTTGTCTGTTTGTTTGTTTGTTTTTCTAAAGTGCAAATCTTCCATTCGAATTGATAGAACCTGTTAATGATTTCACATTTTTTACCACAACAAAGATGTACTCAATTAAGCCAATAAACACAAATATCTTCAGCTGGGGGAGATAACTTGTCTTATCCTTCTGTCTCTCTCTCTCTCTCTTTTTTTGGCAGACATTTTCCTCTGTGGTTAACTTGTAAATGCAGCACCCTCAGGTGCCTATGCGCCCTGAAGAAATCTTTTCCTGGAATTCAATTCCTAGCTACTGCTGGATGATGACTGAATGAAAACAATCTGATATTTATCCTTGCAGGCTCAGCCAAGTTGGTGGGAAATGAAGCTTGTACTCTCTGCTTTTCCACCTGCTATCATCACCTAACTCTAATCAATTTATGCAATGGTAACAAGGTTGCTCAGCTTTGTCATTCGTTGTTAAAAACATGACCTGGAAAACAAATGCTTTGTTACATTTTCCTTCATCATCATATCAGTTGATTCCCAAATGAATGACAAGTGTATTCAAAATTGTTCTGAGCAGGTTTAACAGCTGTCAGGAAATTTAATTGGACTTTCGTTGAGTAGTTTTTGAGTATGGGCTCCCTTGTGTCTCTGTAAACATTCTCACAGTCCTTATAGCAGTGTCAAAAATCCTGCATGAAATGACTGTGCTGCCAAGGAAAGGGGGATTAGATATAGTGCAAAGGTTTGCAGATTTTTTTTTGTTGTTGTTGCTGCTGATATTCACCATCCCTTCTGGCTGTTCTGAATGTCAGTGTTGCAAAATCATATATTTGGGAAAGTTCTAGAAAAAGTACTTGAGATAGCTGATGCATAGCCTCTACAGCTGGTGAATGCCATGTACCCCAGGAAATCCCATTTCTGAGAAAGCATGGCCTGAGACAACAACACTTCCGCTGGTGAAGCCAGATGATTTTGCTGTGCAAGACCTCTAGGCTGGAAAAAAGACAAGGGAAAATGCATTTCATAGCCTCATCGTGAGTATGTCCAGTTAGTAAAAAGGAAAAGCCTGACTTTCATGTTTATTGATATTCTCAATACTCACGAAAAATTATGATGTGCTTGCTTTTTTAAAAAAATAAAAATATTTCTGAAATTATCACCACAATTTCACCAAGACAAAGCATTAACACCAGAATCACATATTTAGCACAAAAAGAATTTCAGTTATGAAATTTTTGCTTTGTATGCCCTCTAAAGACACTGTAAGAACTATCTCAATCAGTTATAATACCTGGACAGGAGAATTGTGTCTAGACACATAGAAACTTGGTTTACATGGACAAGGAAGGAAGTATGGGAGAGTTTTACAAGGTTTGTCCACTTCTGTTTTTAATAACTATAAACACATTTTCATTGCTCGTGCAGTTCAAATAATGAATGTATGAACCTGAGGTTGCAAAAATACCGTAGACCCCAATAAATCATATCCTGTGTTCAATAAAAATGTAATCTATCACCTGTGGAATTAAATGAAAATATAGCCATAGCTTACTGGGCTCTTCAAGACGTCCCATTGTAAGATTAAGCAGATGCTTAACTCCAAGTCATGACAAAAATCAACTTTGAAGAAGGTCCCTGTCTCATTTAGCATGAGATTTTTATACCCTCTCTTCTTTTCTTTGTGTTAATCCAGTCTCCCACATTCTCTGGCTTTTTAACTACCTGAGTTATGATTTACTCTGAAAAGCACTTCCCAATGGTTTCATCAAAGTGAAAGGGATTATTAATCAAATCACTTTTATATTCTACGAGTACAGAAGATCATTGTAATTGTAGCACCTTTACGGTTGCTTGGAGTTCCAAAACCTTAGAACAGAGTCCTCTTTAACTAGAGGAAAATAAGTCCCTGTATAAAGTGAAGACCTTCCCAAATAATGACTCTTTTGTACAGAACAGCTTTATTATTGTTAAAATGATACACATTTGTACAGAGAAAATCATTAAACAGGACCTGACAGTCACTTGTTTAGAGCATCACTTTGTTGACACTTTAATATAAGTAGCATTAAAATAATATTGGATATAAAAAATGTAAGAAGAAAATAAATGGGACTTTCAGACTCCATGCTTTTTAATAACACTGAGTTATTTTGCAGTATTCATATCTTTATCTGCTGATATGATTCAAAAGGAAATCACAGCTTAGTGTCAGGAAAGTGTCGAATGAAGAAAGAAAAGCTGTACTGCGTGAAAGAAGAAAGATTCCTCCCTGGAGTAAATACAGGTTTGCTCAAACTTCTGTTTTACAACAAAATACAACCAGAATTAGGAGAGTATTAGCAGGTGCAAGGTTGTCAATTAAAGCATACGTTTGCTACTCTCAACCTTGATCTTCTCAAAGAGAATTTTTCATATCTTCTGGAAAAGGCAGGAGTATCTCAGCACAGCAAAATGTTAACAGTACCTTTTTTATGAATGTCCACAGGCACTGAAAGGAAATTGTGTGAACACTGTGGTTTTTGTGGCTTCATTTCATAATCCAAAGACCTCTTGAGGCCCAAAGCTAGCCAGTAGGCATAAAGCAAAAAACAAAAAGATTTAAGGGAGATTGGGCTGTGTGATTCTGGGTTTGTGTTCAACTACTCTTTCTCATCCATTACTTCTTGCAGTCTCTTTGTAGTTTTTAGTCTTCCTGCTCCATTAAGAAATTTTTCCCCTGTATTTGTCTTATGAGCTCAAAACAATATTCACTTACCCTGAGCCCTTCAGATTTTCCTAATGCAATAATTGAAGTAAAATTGCTAGGAAAATGAGTGGAAGATCAATAGCAGTGTCAGAGATGTGACTGATTTTCTGTTGCTCCTTGGCCACATGTATTTCTCCATGAGCTCAAAAAATGGAGCAAGGAGAAAAGAAGTTCAGGAAGACCTTGAGAAAAAAAAAATGGTCATACTTCACAGAGAAGGGAAGATTCAACCTCATTTTGAAATATAAAACTTTCCAGCTCTAATACCCAGCAAAAAGCACCAATTCTGTTTACATGGGATTTTCAGTGTTTTACTTGTAATGCAAGACTAAGTTTCAGTTCTTCTAGAAATAAAACCACCAAATGTGTGAACTGCTGTGATAATGTGGCACTGAGGGACATGGTGGTGGGCATGGTGGTGATGGGTTGACATTTGGACTTGATCTTTGAGATCTTTTCTAGCCCTAATACTTCTATGATTTTTTGATAATGCTCCATCTTTTAGCTTAAAGCCTTTCCAATGTTCTACTGATAAAAATTTCTGACAGTTAGCAGCCTTGTAAATCCAACATAATTCTGGAAAGCTAGCCTTCTTTTTGCCACTTTCTTACAACTTAAACTGTTCAAATTATGACTTTCACTGAGAACACCATTGTCTGTAAATAAAAGCTACCCTGAAATTTGTTCATCATTTGCTGCTTTGTGGATCTGAGATTGTAATTAGAATTTGCAAATTATAATTTATAATTGGCTTCGTGACTGGATGCTAATAAATAGTTCCCGCACAGCTGAGAAGAAATAAAATCTAGTCTAATGCTTTAGCACTATTGGCTGCATAGAGTTAACAGAGGCAAAAAGTAGTAAAAACTTACTTCTGTCATTAAAGTGAACAGATCTGCTTCTGAATACATTAAAGTGACAAATCTGATGAGTTAGAAGGTGACATTTTTACTTTGTCACTTTTCAGAATAAAGCTGCACTATTAAACATAATGTTAAAAGGCAAGGTCGCTTGTGCTCGTCAGGAACATATTCCATCCAAGGAGAATAGGCAGCCACAGACAGTGCAAAGAAGAGGGAAGCCGATGCATGTCATGTGCCTTTATGAGTACAGAACTTCTTATCTGAGCACCTCTTTGTTGCCCAGTGTGAGCTGGTCTGGCAGGAGATTACTGGGCAGCCTGGTCTAGCATTAAATGGGGAGGTTGGTGGCCCTGCACGTGGCAGGAGGGTTGGAGATTCATGATTCTTGAAGTCCCTTCCAACCCTGGCCATTCTGTGATTACCCACGGACTGGAACAAGGTGAGATTCAGAGCCACATGATGCAGGGGATATGGGCCCGGGGCACCAGCAGCTACGCTGTGGCTGCAAGCTGAGCTGGAGGCTGCTCCTTTATAGATAGATGTTTCTCTTATGGAAGAGCATGGCTCTGGCTGCCTGCTGGGAGTGTTTCTGGATTCATTCTGCTTTTGGCTTGTCCAGCTCTGTGTTCATTGCGCTTGTTTTACTCAGTTCTCTGGATGATAAAAATCCTTTCCTGTTCTGATGTGGAACCAACAGCAACTCTGCTAAGAGCACCACTGAAACAGACATTTTTTTTCCTCCTGTTATCATGGCAGGATTGTAGCATCCAGAGAAACTGAAATATTTAGGAGTATTAAGAAATAATTGTTTGCAAGTGATTCACAGGGGATATTTTTTTGTGAGGCAGGAGGGAGCAAGCTTAGTGTTGCGAATTTATAGTGTGTGATGCTGTAAAGACATCTCCATGTGTGAATGTCTGGTGTTGTACTGCACTCCTCTGCCCTCCCAATTAACACCCATTGCCTTGCATCGTCCTGGCCTCAAGATATGAGCTGCAGCACCAAAGAAACCCTCCCCCCTTCCTCTGTCTCACATTGCTGCTGCAGCCAGCCCTCCGGCCTAATTTTCCAACAGACTTCCCATCTGTTAATGTCGTTTTGCCACAAGAGAATTTACATATGTGCCCACTTAGCACATAAATGAAGTAAGGAATCAAAGGTCACAATAAAAGTCATTGAAATAATGCTTTGAAAGTCATTGAAATAATGCTTTGAAATCACATGAGTGCTTTAAATTACAGTTTGGAGAAGATGGAGGAAAAAGCTGAAAGTTTTCAGCAGCTAAAATGTCTCTCCACTTGAAGGAATTGCTGACATCTCCTGTCCTACTTTAAATATATCCAGACATGCTGAATAGAACCAAGACAAAATTCATTTTAGCATCTCACATGCCACATTTGTGCAAAATCAGGAGCAGGAAGGCTGAATACAATTTATGTACAGCCATCATAAAGGTAGCTAAGGATGTTCAAGACAGAATTACCAGTAGATAACCACAGGGAAAAATCCAGTTTACCATCTCTGTGACAATAATACTGTTGATAGGGACTGTAAATCAAGACTCAGGAAGCAAAGTGTTTTTCCTCTAAACTGTTTATTTCATACCCAATATATCTGCGGGAAAAAGAGGTCTAATGTCGTGTGCTCCTGGGTACCATGGCTGTTCATTATCAGATCAGAAATGTACTTCGCAGGCCAAACTTCCTGTGAAACAAATCACCTCGGCTTCATAAGCCCTCCTGGAGCAAGTTCAATTTACATCAGCCAAGGATATCACAAAATATCTGAAGTCTTCAGAACTATTACCTGCTGCTGGAGCTCTGGGTTCTCATTCTCCCCAATGGCAAATTGATATTTTGAAACAGAAACAATGTTTAGCCAATTACAGAAACCAAATGCGGGCTAGCAGGCCTGATTTCTCATTATGTTACTTTAGTGGGACAATGTTCACTAACATGGAGATGAATGAGGCCCCCAAAGCATACTACAGCACCGAGCATAAGTTTATAAGCACATTCACCAGGCAGACTTGTTTTTTTGGGGCAAAGTGAAAAAAAAAATAAGCAGAGAAAAGCAGTAGATGTATGGATCTGAGTCATCCATGCTTCTTGCTGCATTTCATTAAACTTTATTCTTTAAAATGTATTCACACTCTCAGGGCTCGTAATCCATGTGATTGGGTTATCATGTGAAAAGAAAGCTAACTAAACACTATTTGAAAAAGAAACATCAAGTAGCACAGTATCTTCAGGGCTAATAATTCGATGAGGTAAAAGCTAGAAGAGAAATTAAAAACCTAATGAAATTAACAGATGATACTTAAAGAAATTCAGCTTACTTGGGTGATTCCTTCAACATTTCAGGACAAAACAGAATATAGTAACATAGGATCTACTTAAGGAAAAATGCAATGAAAATGACTAAGATGGAGATTTCAGTATGAAAAACTAGTTGATAATGGTGGTAAACAAAGGACAAGAATGACTTTTCATTATTTATTAAATGGACTCCAAAAGATTGTTTCTCACTGTATGAAATGAGTGTATTCAGTCAGACCCTGATGATGACATAGACATGTATACCCACATGACAACATACTCATGGACACAATGACATGGGAGATCCGTCATCTATCCATGTTGTAGCTATTTACCTTACTTTTTCTTTTTTTCTATTATTCAGCTGAGGTCTTTCCCATCCCTGGTTTGTGTACCAAATGAGATATTGTCTTGGTGTTCAACGTGACAGCAAAGTACCTGCAAGGTCTTGGCTTATACATTCAGAAGCATTATACAGGGAGTGGTGTTCAAATCCAGACACAGTGAAATGTGGATGTATAAATGTGAGACATTCATCTAAATTTCCATTACAGAGAATGAAATTTAGCCTCTACATTCAACAGTCTTGACATCTTTGGCTAGAAACCTCCATTTGGGCCGCTGAATAGTTCTTGAGGCTTTGCTGACTCATGAAGCTAGGAAATGATTGGTACAATCATTGCTTTCAGCTTTAGGAAACAGAGGCACGTTCAAAGCAGTGCAATAAAGGCTGTAAAAACCATCAAGGAAACGTGGGGAGGTAATATAAATCAGAGACAGGGGAAAGATCCTAACTCTACAAGTGTCTGAAATGAAGCATTTGTTTCAAAATGCTGTTTGACCGGGTCACAGTGTGGTCAGGACTCAAAAGGTCTTTATCCCAAAGGAGTCACAGCAGTAAACAAGTCATAAGACACTACAAAGGAATCTGTCAACAGGAGAGGTAATGGCTGTCTTCTTCCTGAAAGAGAAAGGAGGGAACAATAAAGAGCTGTGCCTTGAGTCTCTGAAAAAGACTTGATATATTGTATATCTTCAAGGAGGGATGAGAAACTATTAAACTGTCATGAATATTCATGTTAATCTTTAATTCCTGAGTAGCATTTTGTGGGGATGAAGGACAGTGTAATGTGGGACTTCAGGTTTATTAGCTTTAAAATGAATGGAAAAGTAAAGTTTGAATAATGAATCACAGCTACAGGTCTATTAAAAAAAAAAAAAAAAAAAAAGGCAGGTAAGGAGACTGCCCGTGTGATACGTGAAGGAAGCCAAGTGGACAAAACTAGTAGTTGCTCTGCACTTCTAGAGGAAACGTTCTCTTTGTCTCACCAGTATTCTGAGAACAAAGTGGCACTTAGTTCAAAAAATGACAATGTCACTACCTATTTTAAATTATAAGGTGCAGAAATATCCCTCACCAAATGCTCACTCTCATGTCAAAATATGTATGTGTTAATTTAAAGGAAAATATTTGACACTAGTTTGATTTGTTTCTGATTCTTGTAATATGTTGAGAGCTTTGGTGGTGCGGGAGATAATAGCTAACTTGTACATTCTATCAATGCAATATACTTCAGGCTGAAGGTTGTTCTCTTCACACCCTTTACTTCCCCCTTAGAATTTATTTAACCCACTCACTGTCCTTTTCATGTGCAGTATTTTTGAAAAGCTTTGGATGTGTCTCCTACCATATACATCTTCCCTCTTCAGGGTGGGATCTTACCAGAAACAAGAATTTGAGACATCCTCAACAAACTTAACTACAGTGATACATAATCTCCAAATGTTCTTTTGCCTAAATACTTCTTTTGCTACCTGAGGATATTCTCTTAAATCTTTTTTGCTCGTGATATTCTTGAATTGTCAGTTGTACTTTATGTGGCTACCATGCTCCATCTGTAACAGACTTTTTTAAGGAGAGAGTGTTGGAAATTTACCACAATGATTCCTTGTGTGCAGATAGGTCAGTCACAGCAGAACCTCCTGTTCAGTTCTGCTTTCTCCCAGCTTATTATTATTATTATTTTTAAAATTATTAATTTTCTTTTACTCTTCTAAGCACAAGGTTACAATTCAAAAGGGTATTTTACCAGTAGAGAAGAAAGCAATTCTGGCTTCTGTTTTCTCATCCATTTCATTACCCATTTTCCTATTTTATATGGGGTCCTAATTACACATTAATGAGCTTTGACATGCTATTGGATATATTTCTATCACCACAGGGGAAAAATGTCAGTGCCCTAATTAGAAGTTTATTGATGCATTTCCTTATATTTAGAATTATCCTACATAAAGTTTTGAAATGTTTTTCTTTGCAAAATCACATAAATAAATAATATATCCTGAGGGCATTTATTAGTCAGGAGATAGAATATTTCAGGGCACATTTCTGGAAGTTAGGATAATGAAATACAAGATCCTATGCAATTTTCATTCTTTTTTTCTGCAGTGTCTCTAGGTTAATTTGAATGTGCCAAAGCTATAGATGTGGAAGATTTGATCTTACACTATTTTACACCTTGTACATTATTTAAGTGGTGGTCATACTGGGCTGATATGTCACATAGGTGGTGTGTCATAACAACGGTTCTCCACAGATCAAAGGTATGTGATGATGTTTTTCAGGCACAGCTTGCAAGATGAATAGGCTTCAGGACTATTAGAATTCCAGTGTGGCAGCTGTATTAGAATCCGCACAAACGGAGTGTCATACACTGTCACCAGGCTAAGTACATTATGAATTCTCACTTGGAGATATTTTGCATCTGATTCATTCAGCTGTAAGTTTTCAATAACAGTCAGAAACATTCCACTTGGGATTAAACAGAAAATACTTCAATGTTATTATATTCCTTGTTCCATAAACACTAAAATTTGAGCTTTAGTTATGTCCCACTACATTGCTCCTGTTTCTTCATTCATAACTTCTGATTTTTTATTTTATCCTCATTTTATTTGTCTGATCCATAATCTATTATTATCAGAGAAAGTTATGAACATAAATGGAAGGACAAACCAGCCTTTTTTCCTTCTCTGTCACATTTCAGAAGAAGAACAATGTTAAAAAAAGGGCAAAATTATAAGGGAACTTATTTTATCTCTCCCTAGTTTACTTGCTTTCCTTATTGATTTCACCAGAAAACCAGTTGGTCTCCATCAAAGTTTTATACAGGGTAAGATACAGTTGACTTCTTGTAATACTATTTACCTATCTAAAGGCAACAGAATCCCATCCTCAGAGTTTCTTGTTTGACTTTTTTGCCTTTACGTAGATGGATTTTGAAAAGTCATAGTACATCCATAGTACATCTTCTTTGAAAGAGTAGTCAGGTGCTGGAATGGGCTGCCCAGGGAGGTGGTTGAGTCACCATCTCTGGAGGTGTTCAAGAAACATTTAGATGTTGCACTGAAGGACACTGTTTAGTGAGAAATATGTGTGGTAGGTGGACAGTTGCAGTGGATGATCTTGGAGGTCTTTTCCAACCTGGGTGATTCTATGATTCTATGATCCAGAGTATATAAAGAATGTAAGTAAACTAAACTTTTAGAAGGAGATATGCCCTCAGAATCAGCTTGAGTCCAAATGATATCTCCAAGGACATCTCAAGTGGTTTCTCAAGTTCTGTTTTGAGAATCAAACCATGTCTTATTTCATCTACAGCACAAGAAGTATGACTAAACTGACTAAGTGTAGCTGCCCTTTACCATTTTATCAGCCTTTAAAAATCTTGTCTTTCTTCTAGTTCTAAGAAAGGAAAATTGATGTCCCATAGAACTTATGCCTTGTCTGCAAGGGCCAGGAAGATGTCTGAGACTCCGCAAGCTATCTGAAGAGTCATTTGAAAGTTTTATTTAGGCAATGTAAATTTTCCCTAGACTAATAGGACTAGTCTCTGTCCATGTGTCAGTCCCTCTAATGAGTGTCTAAAATGAAGTGGTATAAATTGTATGGTCTCAGCTCTCTTGTTTGGAGGTAAGTTTGGGTCTCACATACCACACATCTGGTTCTTTTGAAATACCACCAGGTATCCCTACGTGCCTCCAACGGCTGTTAAAGATAATCATTGTTGTAGCTCCTGTGTTGTGGTGGATGTCTTCCAGAAACAGGGCATCTCAGATGTCAGCAGATATCTCAGTGTTGGCAAATGAATCCAACTTTCTTCTCCAAACACCTGGTGCAAAGCCATCAGATTTTCAGTACCTCAAGGAATGTCTTACATTTGTCAGACTTGTTTCATAATTCCATGCTAAAATAGCACAACAGCCTTAGCTATAGAAGAGTGAGAATTATGGAGAGCAGAGCTGAATGATATCTGAAATGTCTATGCATGGGAAATACTGATGTTTTAACATGTTTTTTTTGTTCTGAAATAAAGCATAAACATCTTTATGAAAAGGACCACATAAAATATTATGGAATATGGAAGATACCTTAACCAAAAATGAGAACAAGGTTCCTTTAAATACTCTCAATCTGTTGAACTGCATGTGTTTGTATTTGGTTCATTGTGATTCTGTTACTGGGTTTTTATTTTTGTTCAGTTCAGAGCACAACAGCATTCACTGCCTTTCTTTTCCAACATGTTAAGTACTCTGGTTCCCCTGACAAGTATTTCGGTCTCTTTGCATAACATCTGCTGAACCTAATGTGCAAAATTCTACTTGAAAATGTCAATTTGGGCATATATATTTTGTCCTTATTAAATCTTTAAGTTAACATGTAGAATGATTACTTTGGAAAAACTAAGTAAATTTGTAGAAGTCTTGACGGGTATAAAATAACGGAGAGAATGGAGGGAAAAAGAACGTGGTTACACTGTCAAATGACCTTCAGCATTACATAATAAAATGTTCATTTATCTGCTGAAAATAATAAATAAAAGACTAGTTAAATACTCCAGCAAAGAGTGTTCAAACAATTCAGTAATGGATAGTAGTATTTATTCATACATTTTTATCTGAGAAAGAAAAACACCTTCTTCCTATGTCTGTAATTTTCTTTAAATTCAAGCAGTGAACTAAATTTGCCTTTCACATCAATATAGTTATTTGGTAAATTTCTGGACCACTAATGTGTCTCTAGTTAGCTACCATGCAATGTTTGAGCTTGGAAGACATGTTGCAAGACTTTCAAAAGCACATGAGCCATGAGACTATGGTAGTTATGCAGAGCCTGGTAAAGCTAGAGGGGAGTACGTGCTTGAAGAACTGTTTCCCAAACAGCTTATATCAAGTCTCTGTTTCCTTACCCAAGAGTGGTTACAAATCCCTGTCCCATTGTTTTTGTTCATCAGAAAACCTCTCCTGCAGTCAGAGCAACAAGTTGTTCCTCTCCTCAATATAATAACTGCCATTTTAGATTTTTTTTTCTTAGGCTAGTGTACCACCTTGCCACCCTAAACAATAGAAACTATGTGTTCAGAAATCAAAGACATTTCCACAGAAGCCAGTAGCTGGCATTTTGTCTCAAAGATCTCAGAGACTAAATCCCTGCTGTAATTTATCCCATTGGCTTTGATGTGACCGAGTAGGTAATGTTCCACTGCATGTGTTGCTTCCAAGGCCAAGGAAAGATTTATGCTGGTCTGAACTTAAAGTCATGCTCTTTCACTAGTGAAAACTGAAATAAAAAACTGAGGTCTGCCGTCATATGACAAGTGAAAAAAAAAGATGGAGATTTGTAATAACCTAAAAGAAATTTCATACATCACTGAAGACAAAGAAAACTGAAAATAAGAGATTGGTGCTTTATTTCTTTTTAATAATGTCAGTAAAAAAAAAATGTTCCAGTCAGTAGTCTGAACACATGAGTAGGACAGATTTACCACTTCACTTCACTGAATAACAACTTGAAAGCTCAGCAGAATCTCTGTAAGAGGAGATGGTGAAGCTTAAACTTCCTGTCAACAAAATACTCCAGACAAATAATGTGTTTTGATAAAATAACTACCTGATCCTTGAACTGGAATATCTTAACAGGACAAAAGGTTTTAAAGAAAAGATGAAAGGAATTTGTAAGGCATCAGTGATAATAAATGGACCTATGTCTATTTTTCTGTCACATATAAAAGAGCAGGGACAAAGCGGGGTGGTACAGAGAGTCTTGTAGACTAAAGTGGATGAGAGCAGTGCTGTAGTGCTGTTGTACTTTCTATTTTTTTTTTTTTTTTAATGTTGGTTGGTTTTTTGGGGGGTTTGGTTTGGTTTTCCTTGGGTATGTGCAACTCCTTGAATAGGAAAATGGCCTCAACATGCAAAAGTACACTTTATTTCATAATATGTTCTCATGAACAAATATTTACTGAAGCGATACAGAGACATTTCTATTTTTGTATTCTTAAAGTTATTCTGGATTTTGTTTACTTTCACTCACATTGCTAACTTATTGACTAGGTGAGTTACTGAATAATACTTATGCTTTCAGATTGAACTACAGACCTTACAAAGAGAAAGATAGCTAATACACAATAACAAAAGCATTTCGTATTGGACTACTGGTTGTTTTTTTTTTTTTTTTTAATTTTACAAGCATTTTCTTTAAAAAGGTGAATATTTTAATGTTTCTGAATTGCCGGTATTATGACAGAGCAGAATGAATGCCATTTCTTTTATATGTGCTCATTCATTTCTCTATTTTTTTGTCTTTACTGCTCACATTACAGGAACTCTGCAGAAATGCAAAATGACTAATATGAGACAACATCAGAGATGAAGCTTTATATTGACTGCAAGAAAAAATAACGATGAACACAGGAACACAGTTCAAAAAATGACTGAAAATTCAAAAATTATGGCCATTTCAGCATTTTTTATGTATACCTCATTTAATACACCGTACAAATCTCCTGAATAGAAGGTCAAGACTGAGCTTAACTCGCAAAGAATTACATGGAAATACTATGGCAAGAAATTGGCACCTGTGACAATAAGAATGCACTACTAACAATAGATTATTTTATTCTTGACATTTTGAGTTGCTTACAAAAACTGTAAGTTACCTTGCAGAATTTCCACAGCCCTCGCTGAATGCTTCAAACTTTCTCCACAATTCAGAGAGCCATTGGTGCTGCAAAAAAAAGTAGTGTGAGGGACCTATCTGACAGTGCTTTGTTCTTCTTAAATGTAAATAAAGTGTTAGATAGCACAATAAAGTCTTCTGCTCTACCAATGAGAACCAGAGCCTGACTCTTTGAACAACAAAGGAAGTTTTAAAATATCTCCCAATGGCACAAGATGGAATAAATTTCGATTAATATTTTACTTCTGTTTTTCATGTGTTTTTAATTTATAGTAATGTAAGTTTGAGTGTCTGAAGCCAGCAGAGCTACCCCAGTGAGAGACGAGCTTGAGTTTTGTTGTTAACCCATTTTAACACTTATTTCCTCATTTCATTTATTTGGTTTCAATAATTTTCTTTTGAATGACAGAACTAAAAGCAACTGCTTATATGTAGTTGCTTTAATGCAGTAAAGTGCATTTGACTTTCAGATGTTCAAGGACATCTTATCAACATCCTATCCACGGAAGTACATGCACAGACATGCATTCATGTGTATACACATTCATAAAATCATAGAATCAAAGAATGGTTTGGATTGGAAGGGACCTTAATGATCATCCAGTTCTAGCCCCGTGGACTGATTGCCACCCAGCAGATTATGCTGCCCAGAGCTCCATCCCACCTGGCCATGAATGCCTCTGGGGATGGAACAGCTTCTCTGGGCATTCTGTGCCCAGAGTGCCACAGTACTGATTAAAGAGTTTTTTCCTCACATCTAACCTAAATTTATCCTCTTTTAGTTTAAAGCCATTCCCCCACATCCAGCCACTATCAGATTATGTAGAAAGCTGCTGCCCCTCCTGCTTATAAGAACTGGAGGGCTGCAGTGAGGTCTCCCTGGAGCCTTCTTGACTCCAAGCTAAACAAGCCCAACTACTTCAACCTGTCTTCAAAGAAAAGGTTCTCCAGCCCTCTGATGATCTTCGTGGCTCTCCTCTGGATCTCCCAGCAGTCCCATATTCCTCCTTTGCTGGGGGCACCAGACCTGGATGCAGTACTCCACATGGGGCCTCACGAGGGCAGAATAGAGGGGGACAATCCCCTCCTTCTCCCTGCTGGACACCCCTATTTTGATGCAACCCAGAGTACTTAAGGCCTTCTGGGCTGCAAGAGCACACTGCTGGCTCACGTCCAGCTTTTTGTCTACCATCTGTATGAGAGAGATGAAGACGAGAGATGAAGATGAATGATGAAGATGGGTCACTTTAAACTTTCATAGACCTGATTATTCCCAGCAGTAATTTATGTACCTAAGAGACATGGTGAGATTTAGTGGGAAAATTCATCTCAAAGGTTATCATCCTAAAAATAACCTTTGAAATGCTGAGCACTTTTAACAATAGAGAGAATTGTCACTGCTGTTGCCACAAAGCAGCAAAAGTGGTCTTTTTGAAAGCTAAAGATAGCTGTGCCTACTGTGGTAGGAATTTGTCAGAGGTCTCAGCCTTGGAAAGAAGAAGCCCCAGAGGTGGCCACAGGCAACATTAGTAACATTGGTTGCCAAAAATAAATATATATTAACAGCTTTTATAAAAGCTCTTGCTTAAAAACCGGACTCTTAAAGGGTCAATTTAACATGAAAATAGCAGAAAGAGGTCACAGTGCTCCTGGAGAAAGGAAGAATACAGCAGGGTTTCTTTTTTTAAAAAAAGAGAATGAAATAAAATTGCATTAGACACTCTGTCAGAGAAATAATCCACAGGATAGCCTTGAGCACTGGCAGTCCTGACAAACAGCAATGGGTGAGGTGTGTGGGTGGGTGTTCCTTATGTCATACTGGTGACCACTGGAGAGGCTAATAAGACCAGGTGAAGAGAGAGAAAGGGACAAAAGAATAAAACCCAGACATCCTTTCTAATGCTGTGAAATAGCAAAGGAGAAAGGCACTGCTGGAGGCATATCATACATTATGCAAGCAGTCACAGCTGTCCAGCTCATCCAGATCATCAGAATGGTTAACACCAGTGTAACTAATGATGCCAAATGTATGAGTGAGTGGGGGATGGGAACAGCCTTAGTGGCTGAGAAGCCTTGAGTTTCCATACAGAACGAAAACAGAAAAACAGAGAAGGACATCCAAGCACTTCATAAGGAGAAAACCTGCTGCCTAGGATTCTCACCAGGAGTTTGGTATTGCTGTTCCCTACTCCTTCCTGTCACTGGAGCTGAGTGATGCACTGGAAGCTACAGAGGGCCAAAAGTGGGAATGGTAGTGGAGAATGGAGTTAAGATGTTTCTGAAGGAAATACTGAAGTGCTCGTGATTGAAATGCACACAGTGGAGCATGTGTATTATTCAAAGATCCTATAAGGTAACCTCTAGCCACTTCTGCTCCCTCTTGATGGCTTAGGGGCTGTATCGCACTGCATGGCTTACTGCACAGCCCTCCACTTCCTCATTTCTGCTCCAGCATAGGCTCATAAGTCCTCTTCCATGGGGGGAGGAAATAGAATCACAGAATCATAGAATCCTTAGAGTTGGAAGGGACCATTAAAGGTCACCTAGTCCAACTCCCCTGCAATAAACAGGGACATGCACAGATAGATCATGTTGCCCAGGGCCTTATCCAGCCTTGCCTTGAAAGTCTCCAGGGATGGGGCATCAACCACTTCTCTGGGCAACCTGTTCCAGTGCCTCTTTGTAAAAAGACTTCTTCCTTATGTCCAACCTAAAGCTACCCTCTTTGGGCTTGCAGCCTTTTCCCCTTTTTCTATACCACAGATCCTGATAAAGAGTCTGTCCCTTCAGATATTGAAAAGGTTGCTCTCAGGTCTCCCGGATCTTTCTCTTCTCCAGGCTGAACAGCCCCAGCTCTCTCAGCCTGTCCTCGTAGGGAGGTGTTCCATCCCTTGGATCATTTTTGTGGCCCTCTTCTGGACACACTCCAAAATGTTCATGTTTCTCCTGTACTGAGGACTCCACATCTGGATGCAGTACTCCAGGTGAGGCGTCACCCGCACAGAGCAGAGGTGCAGGATCACCTTCCTCACCCTGCTTTCCACACTTCCTATGATACAGCCCAGGATACAGTTGACCTTCTGGGCTGCAAGTGCACATTGCTGCTCATGTCCAGCTTGCCATCCACCAGTTTTTTTTTGACAAGGCTGCACTCAATCCTGTCATCCCCCAGCTTATACTGGTTGTTAGGGTTGCCTTGACCCAGGTGCAAGATGTTGCCTTTGGATTTTTTGAAACTCATGAGGTTCATCTGGGATCACTGTTCAGGCCTGTTTAGGTCCGTCTGGAAGGCATCCTGTCTCTCTGATGTGCCGACCACACCCCACAGCTTGGTGTCATCAGCAAACCTGCTGAGGGTGCGCTTGGCCCCACTGTCAGTGACACTGATGAAGATATTAAAGAGTATTGGCCCTAGAACTGACCCTTGCGAGACACCACTTGTCACTGATCTCCATCTTAACATTGAGCCATTGATCACACTCTCTGGACTCAATCCTGCAGCTGGTTCTTCATCCATTGAACAGTCCCACATGCCCCACCAGGACCTTTCTCTTGGCCATGGAGTAGCTTCCACACTCTTGCTGCCTCTCCTCATCCTTCCTCCCAAACACAATTGATTGTTCTGTGTACTTGTGCACCCAACGTTGCTCAGATAGTACAACAAACACTACTAAGTTACAGAAGGGCTTGAGAGTTCATACTGGTATTATCAAAGGTGATGCTTTTGACAGACATTAAGTCTGCCTCAGTATCAATATGAACAGAATCTCACCAGTATAAACAGAAACTCAGAAGCAGGTGTTCACCTTATCTGCAATTTCTGATAGAGCTCAAGAGCAATACCTTCTATGTTATCTTTTTCTTCCATATTAATGCTGAGAATGCATCATGACACACATTCTGTTTACAAAATGTGCTATAGCTTAAGAACTTTATTTTCCACAGCTCTAATCACATGAAACAGCACCAATCAAATATATAAGCAGGACAATTTGGGAAGAAATGGCCACAGCAGCATCTCTGCCATTGCCAACTTTCTCCTTTAAATGTGCTTTTTCTAGTAGCTTCTTAATCTAAAGTTCTTCCATTCCATTGTCTTTCTCAGCAGACTTCCAATCTCCTACATGGCAAAATAACCTGTCAGATGACAACGAGCCATTTCAAAGACATATGAAAAAAAGGAAAATTGTTTCCATCCCCTGAATGAATTGCCTTTATAGATCTGATTTCTGCAGTGATCGAAGTGGACTTGGTGCCTTGGAGCAAAGCAAACACATATGTTTAGGAAGGCTTTTTAAACTACTTGGCACCAAATCACCTCTTGCCACCCAGAGAATATTTTTCAGCCTTAAGGGCTTCTGATGTGTCTGAAGAACTGGCTTTCAGACTCCACATTTCTCTGTGAGATACAGTTGGTGGTGTGGTGCTGTGTGTGACCTCAGACATCTGGACTTGCTGTCAGCCAGAATCTTCAGCGTTTGCAGCACCATACTGAGGCTCTTTCACATCAGATGGAGAGAAAAATATTCCCAGATATTGGCTCTCTCCCAGAAACTGTACTTCCCTTGGATCACACCTCATGTGAAGCTCTATATGAACTGAAAAGAGAGATGGGTTATTGGCTTATTTTACACAGCCTGTCTGTTGGCTTTATTGTAACAGACGACAGTTCCAGCCTGGAGGAGGCATGACTGCATGTTGCTTTCTGCATATATACTCTTTTGCCTGCTGTTTCAATTTGATTCTGTATTTTCTCATTGAAGAGTATAAGACAAAAACTATCTCAGTTCCACAGCAAAAGGTATATGCCAGTTGAAGATACTCCTGCAAAAAAAGATAGAAGGGAGAAATGCACATAGGACAAAAAGAAAAGGCAATTTTTATGTATACTTACAAACTAGGACACTGTTTGAAGTAAAATCTGTGGACTACTTCTGTCCACAATTGCTGAAGAATAAACCACTGAACAGAGTTGAAGACATTACTCTACAAAGTGCCCTTGTCAGAAATTTGCATGCAGGTCCTGAGGCTTTTGAAGATATTGTTGAAGAAGTGAGATGTGGTTAAGCATTTGACAAATAAACATCTGGAATAAAGTTTTCTAATGCCAACTGAATTTAATTAATCTCAGAGCAATGTCTCAAGTTAGGTAGCTTGCTAGTAAACCCTCTAAAGGTGCTGCTCAAACAAGTGATCCCAAAGAGAATGGCTGTAAAAGTTAAACAGATATTAATCATAAATCATGTGCCTGTGTGGAAACAAACTATGAAACTTCAGTATCTGGTTCATCACTGCACTGTGGCTGGAAGAAAACATGCTTTTCTTCTGGTAGATGTCAGCTGTGGCAGACCTACGTGCGGCACCCACCTCTCCCCATTTAACCTGCTGGAGTCCTGGAGCAGCAGCAAAGTCATTGATCACACAAGTCACAGATCTGAAACACCAGAAGAAGTTTCAAATGTCTTATACACCTTGATGAATGCTGTAAGGCTTGTCAGATGTGTGAACAAAAGTCAGTATCCTGAGCAGATAAGAATAGCTCTGTAACCCAGCAGATGCAGACTGACATTGCTAGTAACAGACCAGAGGCTTCACACTAACTCTGAGAAGACTTTGAGTTGTCAGTCTTTGGTTGGCTTTGTCTTGGGCTGCCCACAGCTTTGCTTTGGCTTGTTTAGCTGTTAGCAGCAATTTCCTAATGACAAGGTGGCCACTGCTTAATTTGTTTTATTGTTGCTTAGCTTTGTCTAATCATCTGGTATAACCATAATTTTTGAATAGGTAATTAAAAAGCTATTGTTTTGTGTGGAACTAAATACTTGACACTAGCAAAATGGTGCAATGCAAAGGAGTGGTATCATAACAGAGGTTTCAACAAGGGGTGAGGGAGTGTGAAGTATTGAGGGAGTACTGGCAGTAGAAGAGCACTACATGGTCCTGGAGACCCCAGAGCTGTAAGTAACTCATCACTGGTCAACTATCAAGAGTGAAAGAAGTGTCACCCTGAGAGCAGGAAGCAAATTGTATGGTGTGATAGAAGATATACAGCAATAGCCCCACGTGAGGAAACAACAACAGCATCATACTCATCTGGGCAAATGAGCTGGCCTGCAACACTGATGCACAGAAGCTTTGCAGTTTGGGAAAAAGTGGAAGGTGATGCATAAAAATGGGAAAAAGGGTCAGGCATCAGGAAGTGAGTGTAAAGCAATTCTACCTTTATCATTATTGAAGTCCTTATAATGCTATGCCTTCCTCTGATGCTTTTTGTTTGTTTTTTTCCCCTGTAATAATTAGCTTGTAACTAAAAATAACTCATTGATTAGATAGTTAGGATTTAAATTACACTACGAATAAATTCTTGGTTTTGTTTGAAAGTTGCATTTATTCCTGTCCATAGCGAGATTTTCAGTGTAATGTTGACTGTGTTCATTGTAGAACTGGAGTTGGTACTTAGTTGTTGGTGTGTGAAGAATTAGATCAGGAACAAAAGGACTGTGGGGGAGGCTTTGCACCCACAGAGGTGCAAATCTAGGAGGCCCCCCCCCAAGAAAACAAATGAAGAATATGAAATTAGAAGTGAGACTTCAAGAAGCAAAGGAGTTGGCTTGATGGAACTTGAAGAAGGAAAAAAAGAGCTTATGTCCTACAAAAAGACTTTCAAAAGAAAGCATTGATAACTACCTTCTAGTGTCCCATAAGGCTGAAAACAGTGCTGGTCAATGTAGAATGATCTGGTAAAGAAGGGTAGTTAAAATTAAATTAAGAAAAAGGGGAACTATGGAGTATGAATATAATAAGACTTTGATTGTCTTGCTCTTTTCCTGCTTAGGGACTGTACTGTGATTCATATAGATGGCTGGATTGTGGTTTAGAGAAAATTGCAAGGGGCCCATAATCGACACACTCATTAGCTCTAGCTTGCTGTAGGAAGAGAGACCAGAAATGGGATCTTTCCCATCCCAGGGGAGTGCTGTGACCCTGGATTACTGGCTATTCTTGAAAAACTTTCTTACTATTCTGTGATTCTTTCTTTTTTGTTTTAGGAATTTTTTGGTCCAATTGAAATTCAGCATCAGAAAATAACTGGATTTGAAAGTTTTAGAAAGTTGGTACTTGTCAACGGTTTACGGGCTGGTTCGGCCCAGTTCCGTGACTAGCGGGGCGGAGGGATCCGCAGATCCGCGCCTCCGGAAAAAGGGAACAGGGGACCCCAAAATAATTAAAAACAGCGGCAACGATCTGAGGAGAAACAAACAAATTTACTAAATATATTATCGGAATGCAAGATAACACACTATAATACAATATAATTAAATTTGAAGCTAATAAATCAAATATAATGAGAGAGAGAATGTCCGAAAGGTGGGTAGGCCTCACCACAACGCGGAGAGCTGAGGTGAGATGCGCAGTCCAGTTGAGCAGCAGGGAGAAAAGGGGAGGAGAGCCGACGAAGAGCAGGCTAAGAAGAGTGCATCAGGTGACCTTGCCAGGAGTTGTATCTCGAGACTCTCTGTGACCGCAAAGTCCCCTGGGGAATGTAGTTCTTCTTCTCTTCCAGGCAGGTACCCAGAGCTTGAGCACCAACAGTTAAACTCCCACTGCCCCACATGATGTTATGATGTGGAATATCGAAAACCAAAAATCACAAAGCCATGACAGTACTTTTCCAATCTTACTGAAATCTAGTGTTAATTTTAGTTTTCTGCTACAGGTTGACTAATTGACACTGAGGAGCAGAAATGAAGAAATGGGACATTATGATGAGAAGAGTAGTATACTGTGGAAGAGTTTTAATTTCTGAGTCCAAGGACTTAATGTCAGAAGTACCTTAACTATGAGGCCATAAGTAGCAGTTCTTCCCAACAAAGATCACCTCAGGATAGGAAACCCTCCTTGTGGAACCAGAAGGAGAAGTTGTTGCCATTGGGGCTGACATTGTTAGCACATATGAAAAGCTCCTATTGTCCAGGTGGAGAGCTGCTCTAACAGCTAGTGAAGACTTTTGATTTGGGCCTACAGCCTTTTTATTCTGTTTTTCTCATATTTCAGTGATTGTAACAAAGACCCAATGTTATTGATATATACACACTAGTGTAATTTCACTGCCATCAGATGAAATAATGTCAATGACACCATCAAATATTTTTTGTCATGTACTTTAGCACAAGCTTCATGACTGTTTCTCTGATGGCAGTATCACTTAGAAATAAGAAGAATACACAGGAGAATGACAACAAAAGTGATCTCTGTCAAGGATAAGTGGTTTTAAAAATGTTTTTCAGGTGATGTACATTCAAGGGGATTATTCTGTACTACAAACAATGTACTTGCAAGCACACTGTGATGATTGCTCTTGCTATGAACTGCATCTATGCTGTATGCTCTTCTTTGGCAGTAGCAGAGGGATTTATGAGAACATGGGTAATCACTACTTACCCCCATGGGTGTCCACTACCAGCAATTACCAGTTTCACTCATGTAAGCTCTCCACAGTCTTTAATGTGGAATGTAATAGAGCAAATCTCATTGCCTTTTTATAAGTCTTTTGCTTTGTGTGGCAGCAGATGTCTAAGGTTTTAAATAAGTGTACTGTGAAAACAAAAAATGAAAACACTTTGGATGAGTTCATAAGAGGTTATAGGGTAAAGTATTTTTGTTTCCTTTCATGTTGATTTTTATATATATATATACATATATAATTTTAATATATGAAGTATTTTAGATATATTTCATAAACTTTGAATTAATATGATATTGCTGTCCAGTAGGGATGTTAAATTGCCAGTAACAAATCCTTGAATCCTAAGTACCATATAGAAGCAATTATGGTTGACTAGACAGTTATTACTGTCATGAATGTAAAATAATATATGCCATCTTGGAGATAAATATAAAAAGGGGGAAAAAAAGGGAAAGTTTTAGAACTCTGGAAACCCATAGGGTGATACTAAAATTCATTAGAGAAATGAAGGAAAGTAACCCTGTAGGTGAAAGCCATCAGCTTAGCTCCCAGTTGAGGTGGAAGTCCAGGCTCTGAGCCCATGCAGAACTGCATTAGAGAACATAGTCCCAGCATAATTTCTACAAGGATTTATCAGCCTGGATGCTCAGAAATCATGGTCCCGAGCCCAGCTTACAGACTATAGTTTCATAACTCAACTCTTCAGCAGGGCAGACTAGCTCAGGCACTGCACCACATATCTGGACCAGCTCTGAGCACAGGCAAAATGATCTCAAACCTCTCTCCATTTAGACAAAGTATCCAACTTCTCAAATGCATTTTTACTGTGATTGCCAAATTCCCAGTGGCAACAGTTTTGAAAGCCACAGTCCAAATACTACAGTGTAATAATAAGTTCTTATGTGGCTCATAAAATCCTTGGTAGATACCAAGAGATAAGAGACAGGCTCAGGAAAGACTGGTGTTTCTCCACCATGACACTATCCACTCCCAATGTAAAATCAATGAAAGTTAAGAAAAGCTTTTAGTGTAATTCTTGTAATTCTTTTCTTCTTTTGTTTATTATGGGGTTAAAAACAATAGTTCCTACAATAACAATGTCTTGTCACACATATATAGTTGTGGACTACAGCAAGTGTTTTACATACTATAATCTCTCATGGTCATTTGAACTTGAGACTTGTAGGTAATTAACTGAAAAAGCTGTATTAATCTCCTTCTTTTCCTTCCTCAGGTGCTGCATCTTCCTTCTCCTTCAGTAGCTGTGAAAAACGCACTTGTATCAAAAGGCACTTGCTTATCTCATCTTCCTTTTGGAGAATAAAATATCTTAGACCTCATTCATTATTAACTATTTTAATCTCATCAGCTGTCATTCACGATTTTTTTGGATGAAGAACCAGAAATGAGTCACTGTGATCTTTTTTATCCAAAATATGTCCAGTTCTGCATACAGTTTCCCAATAGGATTATCCAGTTATTGCTGCCTTCCCCTCTATCTTTATCTTCTTGAGATGGTACAGATGTATATTACCTCTGGAGGAGCAATCATTTTGTACAAGTATGCCATCTATTCCAGTGTTGGAATGGATCAAATCATTTCACGCTTGTACATACAAATGAGGGAGGGAATAAATCAATCCCTAATGTCTATATCTGCTTTCTAAAATCTTCACTTCCTGATCAGTGTAAGCCAATGTAACGAGACACTCTTGTATAGTTCTACAAAGAGGTCTTATTGATACAGCCACTCTACTAAATCAAGAGGGGACCACACAGAAAGACTTCTGATTGCTCACACCTGAAAACTGCTGTTTTACTCCATTTTTCCTGCGGACCACTACAAGTAACACTTTCAATAGAGTGATAGTGATAGAAAAAGGGGGAACAGTTTCAAACTAAAAGAGAAGAGATTTAGATTAGATATGAGGAAGAAATTCCTCACTATGAAGGTGGTGAGGCAGTGACACTGGCTGCTCAGAAAAGCTGTGGATGCCCCATCCCTGGATGTGTTCAGTGGCAGGCTGGCTGGGACCCTGGGCAGCCTGATCTCATGGGTGGCAACCTTGTCCATGACAAGGGGTTGAAACTGGTTGATCTTTAAGGTCTCTTCCAACCCAAACCATTCTATGACTCTGTGAAAACAAAAGCTCAGTTTTAAGTAAGGCAATACTTCAGTGCAGGGACAAAAGATTGTTATTGAGACTGTACCAGATCCAGCTTTTTCAATCTTGCACAGTCCCAGGGATCCCAGAAGCGTCTTGTTTTCATAAACAATCATCATCCAGGAAATACAAGTCTCAGCTTCTTACTGATAAGATGGAAGATGGAACTTACACTATTTCTCAACTTTGAGTTAAAAAAAAAAACAAAACTACTCAGAAGAATAGTTAAACAGGAATAATAATGTTCTAGACCCTGGACCAGTTGCTGTGACACTCGTGGCAACAGTGCATTCTGATGTACTATGATCTAAACCTTACTTGAAGAACTACTGCTAAACAATGTCAGTGTGACCAGCCTGCTGTAGGTCAGGATATCTCTGAATGGTGCAGAGGTCCTTTCCGTCTTCTCCATCATTTAACCTTGAAGTGATTGAACATTCATTGAAAAGAATGCTTTTAATAGCTTAGATGTTTCTCTTCTGAGGTTAAGAAGAAGGAACACAGGGCCATCTGTTGATATCCTCATCAGTTGCTGATTTAATAAAGAAGGTTGAGAGTAACTCTTTACCTAAAGCAAGTACCTCATATTCTCGTTTGGAAATCTAAATCTGCCTTATTCCTGACATGAATGATGTGCCCACATTGCCTCTAACCCAGCACTCATGCAATTAATCTTTCCTATACTACAGCTGGCTATGTCAGTGAAACTCTGTTTTGTTTTTGAGGATAGTAAGGTTGTCATTTTGAGGAAAATTTATTGATGATGAAGGAGGAAAGTATGATCCAAAACCCTGCAGAAGGTCAGAGGAAAACATACGCCAAGCACTCTAGGATTTAGGACAGTAGATAGCAGTATTGTGGATATGCTGTTGTTGTCTTCATAAAAATTCTGAGCCCATTCAGTGATTTTTATTTTTTTACATATTCTCATCTACACTGGGTCAGGTAATTTTTAATTATGCATTTCTCCTGCAGCTTTCAAATGTAAAACTTCCTTTTTCTATTAAGAAGTTCTTTTCAGTTAATCTTCTATGATAGAAAATGAAATTTCTATGTGGGCCAGCTACTACAGAGTCTGAGGGAAGTAATATCTGGGTTAACAGACAGTTTTAAACATGTTCTCTCAGGACTTTTCTCTTCCCCTTCAGCGTTTTCAGCTTGTCTGCCTCTTCTTTCCTGCTTGTTTCTTCAGTACTCAGGCCAACTGTGATCTGCTTGAAAAGGTAGACTGGATGTATTAAAAAATGTCTTTTCATAGCAAATGACAATTTAGAATAATCTGTAATAGAAAAGGGTTGAAGAACAATACCCAGAGTAAAACTGAAGGTATGCTGAATAGATCAAGACACAATGCACAAGACAAAAAAGTAGGCATGCTGCAAATAACTAATTAGTTGCCTTTGCTGCATGTCTTTGATCTTAATTTCAGCAGCAATGCCAAAAATGAGGAGAAATCTTTCATTTTGTAAGTGCAGATGCTCCATACTTACTCAAAATCTAATAGGTAAGCTACTAGCATGTACATGACAGCTGGCAGACACTATATAGTCTGCCTGTGACTTTAATGTGCAGGGAGAGATTTTCACAGTTTAAAAACTGATCAGTGAATAAATGAATAAGATAAAAGCAAGCTTTCATAGAGCAAAAAACTCATGCACATATTACACATTATAAAAGTTTTTGTACACAGCTCTTTGTTGCAAGACTTCCAGACCTTCATTTGCAAACATACAAACCTACATTGTAAAATCCCCAGTCCTGAGCCAGTGTTATACATTGCCTTTGATATCAGTAGCCTCTATTTTCCTCCCAACAGGAATGCCGGAGTTCACTGCCAATAGTTTGGAGGTAGGCTGATGGTATCCAAACTAAATGAATGCAGAAAGAAGGCTTATTTAGTGCCTGAAAAGCACTAGCAGGTCCAGTGAAAAAGAAATCCAAGTTAAGATACCATCAGGACTTTGAAATAACACTCATGACAACATTGCATTGTATCCCAATGTGCCATGATCTATCTCTTATCTGAAAAACAGACATTTTGGACAATATAGAGGCAGTTATTAGTACTTTGTATTGACATAATGACGAACCACAGTCCTACAGGACTGTGTATAGATCATTAGATTCACTCAGAACTTTTGACTAAATTATCAACCACAGCACAAATAATAAAATCTCTTCAGTTCAATTATCTGGCCTAGCCTGAGAGATCAATGCCTCCAGTTCCTACTCCACATTTAAGTTCTTTGTGATGGATGTAACAGTAGAGGGTTTCCATCAAAATAATTTTGGAAAGGACTTGTGAGCCATGTATCTGGGTCTTCATATTAAATCCATTTAATCAATAAACATTAGACATGAGATTTCCTCCAAAAATTATTTACTCTAAATGTACTGCAGTGGTCAAGATGGTAAGAAAAGAAATATTTTTCTTAGGAACAGGAGCAGAAAACAGTGATTATTGTATTGTAGATACAATAATTTTTCATGTCATTCTTTCAAAAAAAAAAAAAAAAAAAAGAAAGAAAAAAAAGGTTGTCAGTCACATCTATATAGCCTTCAGCCCCATATTAATCTGACCAAACTTATTTCTTCTATCTCAGTGTCATCTTGGCTTTTCAAATGTATCTAAGATGTCCAGACACCTTTATTAATAACCAGTAACAACACAAAACCAGCAGCCTTAATCTCTTAGTAGAGGTATCACATGATAAAATTGACAAACTGAGATTCTGGAAATTGGGGATTCTATTTCACATGTTGCATGTGACTGACTAAATCACTTAGTGGATTATTCAACCCTGAAAAGTAATACCAGCACAATCTTACTTCACTTATCAATTTTGTACATGTATTCATAATGACATGTGCTTGTGTTAGAGAGAAAATAAAACGTGTGCCTTGTGTTAACTCCTCTGAGGCAACACAGATAAATGAGTGTAAGGTAGATTACCTCTTCTGTATGAAGTGCTAGTGCTACTGGATTTCTAGTGTTGCAAAAAACAAAGAAGAGTCCCTGACACTCTGGGTGATGCTGGTAAGTTAGGCAGGATAACTTGGGGCCTGTTAATGTCCTGACAAGTTTGTACTACTCTTTCTATCGTAAAAACAAAAAACAAAAAGTCAAATTCATTGTTGTACCTCAGACTGAATTTTCAAGAGTGCCATTTGGGAACAAAACTATTCTTCCTATCTATTGCACCTGTGTTGGGAATCACTGAGAAAATAGAGAGCTATAGTTTCAATCTTAGAGTTCAGAATAAGCCTGCACTGTAATTGTGCTTTAATTGTGGGTGAAGTAAGAGCTGAATTGACTGTTAAATGCCTTGATGTCCAAAGATGGAAGATGTAATCAGCATTCAAAATTATCTGTGTTTAAGTGATACTATTGCTGAGCTCTAGCTCTGACTGGAATGATGCACCAATCATGACACAGAAGCTGTGGTGTAGGAGCAGTGCTGCATTTGAGAGGAGAAGTGGGTAGAACTGGCAGAGAAATAATCTTGTCTGGAAGACTGCCACACCATACAACTCCTGCACACAACAAGGTAGGGAGCTCTGTTTGTTGCTGGACACCTTGGAGGCAGAGTGCACCCTCTTTGCCATTAGAAACAGGGATGTTCTTTGATCTAAAAGAATGAGTCGTAGGAAATGCTACAAAACAATCGTGACACATTTTACTATGGAAAAGGATAACCTGGTCAATCCTTTGTCATGGTACTTTCACACAGAAATATAGTTCTAGCATTAATTTTGGGGATACTTTAGGTAATGCAAGGAGATGTGAGATCAGGTTCCAGGATGAAGGCAAAGACAGGGCCAAGATTGTGAACTCCAGAGCTACGTCCTCAGAGACAGCTTCCAGTCCAGGTGTCTTATTGTCTGAAGGCCTCTGACTTTTGGCCAAAATCGGCATAAGCAAATTAAACCTCACACTGGAATTAAGCCATTCCAATGTAGCTGGTAGCACTGTACTATGACAAAACCAATTTCAGAGATTATTCTCAAGCCCTGTGGGTAATGACAAAAGAAGACCCAAATATATTCACTCACTTCACACATATTCATTCTGAAGAGTGTGTCAGCAACATGCAGTTTATCTCAACCCACAGGGTTCTATCCATAAGGCATGTACAGAAACACATCACAACATAGTGATTAATCCTCCACCAGCAGCTCTGCTTTTTTAGTCACTTTGTGGCTTGGAAGATACCCATATTTAGAAATGAACTGAGAATGGGAAGTGAATATTTTAATGGATTAAATAAATCATCTCCTTATTACTTACTTGTAATCACAGGAATGTTTCCTTTCATACTGTAATTATCAAAAACTTTTATTTAACCTATTTTACCAATGTACATATGTGTTGTGAGATTATGAGTTTATTAAAAGGTGTGCAAGAAAATTTTCAACTGCTTTAAGTGACAACTGATTATATAAGTAACATGGTTCTCTCTCTTTTTTCCTTCACTGGCTGAGTATAACTAACTGTCAGCATTTGGGTTTGAAGAAGCCAGTGCAGTGCTGCATACTTAAGATGAGGGTGGTGGTTTAGAGATGGGTTGTAGCTAAGAGAGATAACAGCTACATTAAACACTTAAAAATTCATCTTTTCCAAACTACATAAGACATCACTTAGACAGGATCCTAAAAAATCCCCAGCCTCCTACACTATTGATATAAGTGCTGAATTTGAACTTAATTTTGGCTCACACTGCTCATACAAATGAATCATCTGTGGAAATGCTGGGCAAAAATGATCAAAAACTGGTACGTCTATGGGTCTAAAAGGGTTGACTGATCTAATCTTGTCCCTGTAGATAGTGTTACTTAACTACCCACTGCCATACTGGAGGACATCGGTATGTTGTAGGCATAACTAGAACTCCAACTGATGAAATTGTGAAGCAAAGGTACAAAGCTGGATGGAAGCAAAGATCTGTTCAAGTTACCCTGTTACCCCTACAGGCAGTCCCTGCCTCTTGCACTATCCTGCTGAAGGTTAAATAAAAGTTCATTTACTTTGGCAATACTTACCTAGCACACTCTCTGCTTTTATTCTCTTTTATAGATAGATTGCTCAAACACACTCCACACATAATGTAAGTTTATCTCTCATTTTTTGGCAGGACATTGTGACCTTTGAACTGAAATATCCATAGACTGCTATCATAACAGAGTTGCTGACATATCAGTATAACCCAGCTTGGCAGGCATCCCTGCAAACGCTACAAAAAGTTTTATTGCTTAAAAAGTACAGCTTTTCACTAACTTTCACTCTTTAAAGGGAGAAGGGCTCATGTATACTATGATGAAAGGAACCAGCCACTGTGGGCTTGTAGAGGCTACTGAGACTTTACTTTAGAGGCTATCCCTTATTGCTGTTTCCTAAGGAACGAGAGAAGATGGAGATGTGGAATGGCTCACGGTAAAAGTTAAATTGCAGGGCTGGCCACTGACAGTGTTGAAGAAGATACCACAGGACCTGTATTTTTTTTCCACAGAGATGGGCAAAAATGTGTAAGAAGTGAAGGCATAACAGGGAGAGGAGTTGTTTTTTATCTGTGCTCAGATTCCAGAATGGTCACCCAAATGGCTGCTGAATCCACGTGCGAAATCAAAGGAGAGGTAAGGATGGTTTGTGTAATGTCCATGATTTAATGAAAAGATTATGACAGCAAATCTAGGCATACTCAAGCTAGCTGTAAATTAACTAACTCATGTCTTGGTAACAATGGACTTGATTAGTAATTACAAGTATCTAAGATCCAGGAAAAAATTCTGTGCTGAGTGCCATGTTTACTGCAGTTAAGTACTGCTAGTTAGATACTTAGCCTATATATCTTGGATACCATATATCTTCGAGTGTTGCAAGCACTTTTCTGTTTGTTTATGAGAAGACAGAGTATGGAAGATGGCATTCTACCACACTGTAGGCCCTCTTCCAGCAAAAGCATGAACATAACCTCACCTCCTGATATCAGTGATTAGGCCCTAGCTCTGGTTTCCTGATAGGCTCAACTGTTTAGTCAAGAAGTGGTAGATCATGAAACAGTAGGACTAAGTGGGTTGCAATGTATTGTGAGTTATGATGACAGGGAATAGGAAATCTCTAAGCAGCTTTTCCAGCTGTGACTTGGGAAGACACTGGTAAAACTCATTTCCGTATGCACTTTGCATCCTTCAAACGTTTCAATTGCAAATTAGCAAGATTTGGGTCACTCTGGCTCTTTAGGTCATAACTGAAACAATGCACTTCAACCACTTTTGGTCTGACTGTTTCAAACAGTCTTTTTGTGTGCACTTGCTTTTGATTTCTGACTGATCCAACTGGGTTTGGCCTCTAGAGATCTTCTGCTAACAGTGACTCCAAACAAGCTTATAAAAGACAGCTTATTACTTTTAAAAGAATTAAACTAGCATGGAAGTTTATTGACACCTTGGCTTATCTTACAGGTTTTAAAACACTTTATTTTATTTGGGCTTCTGAGATGTTTGGACTGAGGTGGACAGGATCTCCTGCATTACTGCCTCACTCTCCACACACATTGCTCTTCCCGAGGTAGCTTTGCTCTCCACTTCTCCTCACAGGGAAGGTTTTTTTTAATGGATGGGTGTGCTTTGATCTCAAGTCATAGAAGTGGAACAATAAGCTTGTTAACCTGAGCCTGAACCAGGTAGGTAGGCACTTCTAGATTAATAGCTTGCCCATTGTTCTCTGAAGGACTCTTGGTATTTTCCCTGGAGATATCTTATCTCTATCTCTGAGCAAGCAGGAAATGAAACATAGATTCATAAAGTTTAAGCCCAGAAGGGACCATTAGAGAAGCTACTCTCATCTTATATATATCAGAGGCCCTTTAATTTCATCCATTTATCCTTGCAGTGAGTTCAATAACTTCTATTTGACTAAAGTGATACTCCTCCTAACAGATGCACAAGATTTAAATTCATGCAGTCAAAAAAAAGTATCAAGCACATAAAGAGAGACAGGTAAAACAGTCAGTGAAAAATAATACAGATATCTCCCTCACTCTTTGTAACTGTGCCTGACATGTTTTACTATGGCTGCATAAGTGATTCTAACATCCACCCAGCCTCAACATAAGAGATCCTGAATATTTAAATATATGTAAAACAGAGATTAGAAACCATTATAAACTTGCTAGGGAGGTTGCAAACTATGGCATACTGAAACCAATACAAAAGTAGCATAACGCTGTGTACAGGGCTCTGTATATCATCAGTTCAGTCTAGATTGTTAAATGAAAGGTCACCCCGACAGTTCACTGATTGTTTGTTATATCTCACTCCCAGCGTTATGGCTCACAATGACTCTCTCTGTCCAAGACATATTTACTTCTGGGGAGTCTTACACAGGACATTACTGGTGCAAGACACTCAGGAAAAAGACAGTAGAGGGTGAAAGCTCATTCAGCTCCCAGTCTTCTTTTATTTATCAGTTTAGTTGTTGTCAATGAGTTTAGGTAGCATATAAGAAGAGCTGAGGCTAGCAAGATTACATTACAGTAAAGTGCAAAAGAGTAATGTAAGCCTTGATGCTTTCCTGCAGAGTAGAGAACACTCCATATTGTCATTAGCCAAATTAACCAACTCATCTAGGAAAACTGATCTTACTGTCAAACATAAAGCATTTCCAGACAGCAACGTATTTGGACATTTGTAAATTCTGCTGAGACGAGGAACAGTTGAGATGTTGCCTTCTGTCTCCATGTATTAATATAGTGCAACTTCTTGAATGCACAATCACACTAGCATTCTTTCATAGTGTTTGTGAGATTTTGAATGATAGTACATTTCCTGGTAGGATCCCATTTCAAGGAAGTTAAAAAGTATTGCAGATGTGATCATAACATTCCTTTGTCTAAAGACATTGCAACACTTAAAATTGGCTTTTGTCCAAGAGATTGAGAAGGTTTGAGAAGAAAGGTTGTATTTACTTGGTAGATTTTACAGTTATTGACCTCTCAAAGTTGTGAAAACAGTTATGTCCAGGTCAGATAACTTCAAGATCAAATTATTTAGATTTATTTCCTGATGGATGCAATATGCAGTATTTTCAATCACAGAAAATTTCAATCTGGCACATCGTTGTCAATGTAAATCCAAAAGGACAAATTTGAGTAGATTTTGAGAACACTACTTCTATCAGCTTCTGAACTTGAGAACATGTTCATATGAAATAATTCAGACAAGTGTCACCTTTGGCATAATCTATAACTTTGTCTCTGGGAGTCACAATATGCTTTCATTCCTGTGAAATCTCTGCACTTATTATTTCAACCAAGAGGAAGTTACAAAACCCTCAACAACATGAGGGAAGTATGGTTAAAACAATATGTGAATGTGCCCATCCAGTAAGAATAATTTGCAAAAACAGATCAATTTCAGGCCATCCCAGATGTAGCAGAACTTTCACTTCTGTCTCAATCTGTCCCAGTGCAGCTGTTGTAAAAGGATTCTGAGAAGACAATAAACTAGTTTATGGCAGAAAACAAGGGAAAAACATGCCAAAGAAAGGAAGGCAAATATGGAGACTATAAAAATCAAGCACTCTTCTGTTGGATTTCTTGAATTTCACAAAATTAACTTCATTAAGTTCTAATTTTAAGAATAATCAATTATTTAAGTTCATTACATTTTATTAGAATGCAAGTGATTCAACTCTGGGACAACAGTTTAACACAAGGAATGAATGTGAAGGGCATCGTACACGTTCACCCTGATAAACAAGGACTTTAATTATGTCTCTATTTTTGAGCATTCCATCCAAGATTAAATCAGATGCAAGTTTCTGGTTTGTATTTTGTACCTGTGATTTTTAATTTTTTTTAGAGTGGCTCCTGCTGATAAGAATGTGCCCTAATCTAGCTCAGCAACCCATCTATCAGTATTAATAACTATCAACAAACTCATTAATGTGTTCCTGCTGTGTGTATTTCAACAATATGAATGTCATACTATGCAAAAGGTGTCAGGTAGTAAGGTAATTTTTACAAGTGGGCTCTGTGGTCTGATTATCATGGAAAGCTGAAATATCTTATGTACTCATAGCAGTTTCACAAACAAAGGACAAAGTTTTTGTCACTGGATGCTGCTTCTATAAAGTATTTGATTTACACACTGCGTGAGTGCTTGTATTTTACCATTTTAGTCTGAGTTTATGATCTTCAACATGGTTATTAACTTTTGAATTTATCTTTTTACGTGTATTCTTCTTCTGAGGTCCAGTACATAATGAGAATATGTACTTTTCTTCAAGGAAGAGGCCTAATTATCTTTCCTTTATGCTATCCTTCAGTTTTACTCAGAAGTAGCCTCTTTGTAAGAACGGAATGAAGTTTGGTGACAAACATAAAGTGCATATATATCTAAATTTCAATTCTGCAGCCATTATAATAGGTAGTCTAACCATTTAGAGAATCTCATCTTGTCCACGATAGCCTCCTTAATGTACGACGGAGCACCACTGAAGTTTTCACCTCATTACCAGTGTTTGCACAGAAGTGCAAATTCATGTTTTCATTTAACTATAAATAAATCAGTGGGGTAATGCCAGGCCTTCATTTTCCTTGCTCCATGCATTTTTGTTCTTACTGCTTATAGAGTAGCATCATATGCAATCGTAAATGTCATAACTTCTTGGGTAATACTGCTCCTACTGGTATCTGTGATGTTTTAAACTAAAAAAGGTGAGATTAAATTAGATTTTAGGAAGAAAGTTTTCAATTAGAATGTGGTGAGGCACTGGTACAGGCTGCCCAGAGAAGGTGTGTATGTCCCATCCCCGAAGGCATTCAAGGCCGGGTTGCATGGGTTTCTACGCCACCTGCTGGGTGGGTGGTAGCTCTGACCCATGACAGTAGGTTGGAACTGAATGATTCTTAAGGTCTCTTTCAACCCAAGTCATTCTATGATGATTTTATGATGATATTTGTTGATTCTATGAGTTGGCAGAGTGTTTGAGAACTTTTTGTTATGCATGTATACAAAAGTCAGCATTAAAGTTATATCTTCTTTTCCTGTTATATCCAAAAAGAATTATATAGTCAGTTTGACCAACAAGATGAAAATATTTTTATTAAGTGTGTGGGTACTCTGAGTTTCCTCTGGGTCCAGGAAACAAGTTATGCTCCTTTCATCAGTAATATGATAGCTGTTTACAGAAATCACTGAGGGTCCCAGGACTTCTTTTGAAATCTCAGCTTCATAACCATGTCGTTGGCTGGGCTTATGAGAGGTAAACATTGCCATGATAGTCACCGGTGAGCAAAGGGAAGGGTTTTGTGTGTGTGTGTGTGTGCGTGCGTGCTATTTGCTGCTATTGCCATGTGTATCTGGTTCTGGAGAGACACCATCTTTAGATAAATTAGCCTTTGCAGACAATCCACTTCCCAGGAAACACCTCCTGCAATGACACGCTCCCTAAGAATGGGATCTTTGCTGTCACAGTGGGATGACAGTGGTCCAGTTTGTTTGGAAGGTTGTCACTATTGATGAATCCAAGCCTTAGCTGGCCAAGAGCTGCTGACTTCCATCCTGAGGCCCAAGAGACTGGGCATTCTGTTTCCCAAGAGAGAGAACTGGGACCTTGGGATGGGACTGCAGATCTGTGGGGAGTTAACAGTGACCTCAGCACAGAAGGCAGGAGGAGCAGGGCTTTTGCTGCCTATAGGGCACTACCCTGAGCAGCCCTATGGGGGCAAGCTTCAGTCTGCCCCTTTAATTGCTTTAGGTGTTGAAGACATTATCATAGATGTCCTTAAGCACCTATGCTGTACATTTCTGGCCATTTTTTTCTGTCTGAGCTCTTGTTGTGAGGCTACTGGTGGTGAGTGAGTGGTAAGAAGCCCTGAACTGAGACTATCCATCCCCGTGATCGGTAGATACGGAGCCATGATGAGCCCCTATCTTTCCCACAACTCTACTTGAACTTGCATGGCCCCAGATATTCCATTACATTTCACCTCTCAAAGTAAATAGTCTCTGGGACAGTGCCTTCCTTGCAGTGTGAGTACATGGTAGAGATGGGGAGAAACCTTACACAACAGAGCTGGTGGCTGGAAAAGGTGAGCAAGCTACTCTGCCAGGCTAGGAAGGTGACCTGCAGTGACTTGTGCAGTGGAGACTGTACTGCCAGCCCTGAGCAGCTGCTGGCAGAGTCCCTGCTGTGGTGCTGAGAAGAGTTAGTTCTTCACATCTAATTGATGATTTTGAAACATGACAGATATATTGATGCTCTGAGAGCCCACAGCCTTGGAGGGTGTTCATAGTTTACCTAATAATACTGTGAGTTGCTAAGACAGATGTAGTTCTGCCAACAACAGGGAAAGAAATGGAGCCAATGATGTGAATAATAACATTTCTCCACACTGGAACAAGGCAGATGCTATGTACTGCAGAACATTTTTTTTCCCAAAGGATCTAATACTAATTCTGTGTGCATCGCAACATTTGCTTATGCTTTCTTCAAGAATTGAAACCTCCAGTTGCCAAGTTTATAACACCCTTATTACATATTTTAACAGACTTCAGTGGCTGATTTCCATTGTCATAACAGATACTGTCTCAACTTGGACTCCATTTAGTCAGCTTTTCTTCACACAGTGGAGGTTTGGTGAGACCATGACGCCTGTATGGGACTGATAATATCTGCACCGCCTTATCTAATGTAAATGATGTTCTTGTTACAGCATGTTGTTTGCCATTATGGTAGTTTCTGTGTACAGCTTTTTAAATATTTGATCTTTTTGCAATAAGAATAATTTAAACTGGGAATTCAGTATTCAGTGATGTTGCTTTGACTTCATTTATATGCTCCTTTGTACTTCATTCAATATTTGCAAGCAGTGTTTGCGGTGTGCTCTCTTCCTCCTAGGCAATGAGCCGTATGGTCTCTCTTTGTTTCTGTTGATTTTCCTGCTCTAGAGCTCGAAAGACCTGCTTTGCAACAGCTTATTTTTTAAAGTAAATATTGATGTTTAAAAATCTCTGTAAAGTAAATACTGATGTTTAAAAATCTCTATGTGATAGAGTTTTGATTACAAAGAATTAGATTCACACCTTTAAAAGTTCTGACTACAGTTGTATTTAAATGCAATTTAGGCATCTTTGCCATGATGGAAGTGCAGCATTTCATAATGTTTGTCTGCTTAAAATCAATAGGCAACTTGTAGCCAACCAGAAAGCTTGACAGATACTGAAGTTAGGTTTGCATGTGTAAATTTGAATCTAACATCTGAGGTATGGCCAGGGAAATGTTCACTGACTTCCCACCCTCCCACCACCCCTTCCTTCTCTCTGACTGTTTTATTTCAGACCAACTCTTATTTCAGTTTGATATTGAATATCTTGGAAGATTTTCCACATTACAGCTAGATTTGCAACTTCTGAATGCCATGATTTCAAAGATGATTTCACCATGTTTTTTTTAAAGATTCCAATAACATTACTAATAACTGAAACCAAATCCTGTATTTTATACTGATGCTCTACATTTAACAATTGCCTACAATTAATAAACTGCAAAGACTCCTTGTTTAACCAAGTTATATACTGCTTAGCACTCATAATGCCAGCATTTGATTCATTCAAGTAAGATGACTACACACCCGTCACAAAGATGGGCACACACAATACAAGAAAAAAACCTTAGTTTCAATAGCTTTTGAAGCATGAGGGCAATGTTAGAAAGTTTATTTTTAGATAAACTTGAAAATGAATATGCATCTAATGGAAATTGATCCAGTTTCTTCATCTCCTGTTGGGTTTTTGGAAGAATTTCAGTAACTTTTAAGACTCCATTCATAGTCTGTGCAATTTGTACTTTTGTTTTAATTTATAAGGGAGATGTTGGCATTCTTCCTGAAATTCTAGGAAGAAATCTTGGCTCTGATAATTTTATAGTGCTTGAGTTTTCATTCTGTGATATTGTCCTATATAAACGCTACCCACTAGGAAAAGGACTCAGGTCCTGACTCTTAAATTAGGATCATGTTCTCTTACCATTCACAGACACTTATAGCCTATATTTGGTAGACTTTGAGATGTAGCAACTACGCTTGTCTGCAGTTCCTGAGGGCAAATATCTAATCCATGTTCTCTGCCATTGCCAACAGCTCTGTGTGAGTTTTGGATGCAGTGTTTCACAGCTAAAGGTACTGTGAGCTATGAGCTACATGGATATGATCCTATTGTAGCTTATTTAAGCCTAGTGATCTCACTGTATGGTAAACATTCTCATTTGGTTAATAGCATTCATTTTAGATTCCACTGATTCATACCTCTAATTATTTCTTTTAAATGTAACTGTAAATTTGCAGACCATCTTCACTGAAATGACCAGTATCATCAGAGATGGAATGATGAAAATTTACATACATGTCTAAAACCTCAAATTCTATCTTTATTAAACTGGTAACTCCTATGTATATGAATGCACTGAAACCATACATACTACAGGTTTCAAACTAAAAGAGGGGAGATTTAGAAGGAATGTAAGGAAGAAGTTTTCTACAGTAAAGGTGGTGAGGCACTGGCACAAGTTGCTCAGCAAGGTGGTGGATGCCCCGTCCCAGGGAACATTCATGATCAGGCTGGATGGGGCCGTGAGCATCTAAACTAGCTGCAGGTGTCCCTGCTTGTGGCACATTCCTGCTGGAACACGTGACTTCTCACTCTTTGCTGTCTTTACTGCATGTGAAAATACACTTTTAACATCCTGATGTTTCGTGTTTTTAAATTTGTATCTGGCTGACCACATAAACCTCCTATTTATTCCCTGGTTAGTCAGAATGTTTTACACAGGAAAAGGCAGAAACAGGATTACAGCCTTCCGGAAAATAACCTGAAAATAGTGAGATGCAAATCAGTCATTCATTTTTGCTCTGCCTTATGGCAAGTGATAAATCACATCATAATAGAATTTCAAGACTTGTCACAGGACTCAACAAAAAATAATTTTTTCCCTTGTCCTCAGGTTTGCAAATGGGCCTGAAAATCCTTTGGGCTGATAAACAACTAGATGAAATCAGGACTGAAGATAAAGAGTAGAGACTTTTCTCTTGACAGTAAAACTCCTGCTGATGTCAGTAGGAAAATGATTTTGTCCCAGGGTAACAAACATTCTTAGACACTATTGTGCCCCAGTGAAGCTGCCTCTGGTATGTTCTTTCTGAAACAGGCTCCTCAGATGGATGAGAAATATGTACTTGGTAAACACATTAAGAACCGTAGCAACTGCCCAAACACACCCACTGCATGAATGAAACCGCCTCACTGCTATACTCCCATCATTCAATCTCTGCTTGATAAATCTGCACACAGAACAGCCAAGGAATGTTTGCAAATAGCTGGAGGGAGAACAGAGGAGACTTTAGGTACAAATGCAATAACTTTTTGTGTTACCTATATGATAGATATTTCTAATTCTACTGAAAATCACAGTGCAAAAATAATTGTTATCTTTGGCAGTGGACCCCCTTGCAAGCAAACCAGACAGCTCACATTTGGCCCAAATTAGGCACTAGATGGATCAGTGGGAATTTGCATTTCACCTGGAGAATATCTGAATTCTGCTTTAACACGTAGCAATGGATCCTTGTGGTAGTAAGACCTGCATATGAATGCATATCTATTTAGTCATTCACTGTCTGTATATCTACTGGCTCATATCATTTCAAAAAATATGAAACCCAAAACAAAACAAAAACTAACAAAAATAACAACTTTTTTTTTTTTTTTCCCCCAAGTGACTGTAACGAACAATATTAGCAACGTAATCTAAAATCTTTCTCTTGAAGGGTGAGCTTTTCCTTTTACTCATTTTGAAAGTATTTTATAAGGGAAGGTTATGAAATAACTATCCTTGCTTGGTTAATCAGGAAAGAGAATCACAAAAAGGGGAAAGGATCTGTCTGAGATAAAGGTATTTCAAGGCACTGACAGAGCTGTGAACTGAATATAGATCTTCTGACCTCTGATAGCAGTTCAGCAAGAGGATGCCTTTCTCCATGCAGATGTGTGTAAGGTCTGACCTGACCAACTCTACTTCCCAGCTGTCCTCCCTTGAAGGCCATCTCCACATGAAGACAGGAAAGCTTTCAAGTGGCTTTCAACGATTGCCTGTTTGGTGCTATCAAGATCCTTTGTTGTGCTTCTATTAGTACTCTCTCCTTTTTGACTCATTTACTCTGATTTGTTCCCTTCAATTTTATTTGCTCCTCCTGCCAAGAAGATCCGAAAGATCATAGCTTTTGTGATCAGCTGTCAGCTGATCAGCAACATACATTGCTCCATCCCTGTGCATTGCTCAAAGTGGTGGCTGGGACCCATGCTGTTCTCATGATCTCCAGGAGAAGTGCTAAGGCCAATTTGATACTGCGGAACTGATGACCCTGTTTAATTCTTTAAAGGATTTATGTATGGCAAAATCTCACCTGATTTTAGACAATAAAAAATGAGATTGGTCAGCTGTAGTTGAAGGTCTCCAAAGAACACAGAGGAGCATTCCCAGACAACTGCTCATCCCAGAGGTTTGTGAGAAGAGGTGTGATAAAGTGCCCTCTGGACACATCTATTTCTCTTTCCATAGGCTAAAGACAGAACCTATATAAGGAGAGTAGACAAGGTGTCTTATATTTAGATTGCTGTCATTAGGTAGGGTGAAATCTACCTTTAATATCTTCACACTCTATTTTTGCCATATGTTAACTGGGATTAATACAGCTGTCAGTGAAATGCCAGGTGTCCACATTTATGAATATCTGCAATTATGAGGAGATCTTTGAATGTATAACCCTGTTGAAGTATGAAGAACTCATTATTCACAACTGTGACAGATGGCAGAACTGTTTTTGGACATAGTTTACTGCAAATATTCCATATATTATGTTTTGCTAGGAGGTGTAACAAGGCAGCATGGAGGTAGGCTACTGGTTATATTGTTCTGACTGAAGAACTGAGTGTCCAGTAGTTGGTCCCACAGAGAGGAGGAGAGCAGATCAGCCTTTTCCATCAGCAGCGGGGCAAATTCATCTCCCAGAGGGCTGCATGGTGCTGGAGAGGAATTATTGATACCTCCAGAAAGGAATGTTGGCAGGGGACAACTTGTAGGATCAAAGAGGAGCAGGGGAATGGACTGAACAGCAAAAGTCAGACTAAAAGTAGTGCCTCTGGCTTCCTGGGGAGCCAGAGGATGCTGTGTGACAGTTAGAGTAGCCCAGAAATATGCTAAAAATTACTGACCTGGAAAGAAAAACTGGATGAGAAGCTGCCCCTTGGAAGGTTTTGTTGAGGAGGGGTTTTTCAATTTATTCCGTCTCTCCCAGCAAGGCTGAGTGTATGTCATTGAAAAGTTATTTATTGTTGTGTTGGTTTTTTTTTTTTTCAGTCTGATAAATCTTGCTTTTAAGCACTGCAGTCTTTGGATGTATTTCAGAATTCTAAGGAAAAAGCAAGGTATTTTCACCTTCGACTCACATGAGCCATGTCATAATTGTGTTCATGCTGCCTATATATGCGTTGATCTCTGATATATCTGGGTACAGAACCAGATCCAGTTTTAATAAAAACTCTCATAAATAAGTATTTAATCATTTTCCAGGGGTATATGGCCTGGAGTTTTTATGTGATGTTGACAATTTTTTTGACGTAAGACATTTTACAAATGTAAAGTTACATCTGAAAGTAAACTGAACACTGCTGAAATAAGAGGTAAGCTACAGAGACACCTACTGCATTTGCTGTAAATCAGTACTCTCACTTAACTCACAATAACTCCTATCACTGATAGATATGCATAAAAGTGCCTTGAGGCTGATGGAACTGGAATGCTTTAGGTCATTAGGGAATTTAGCCCATCACCTGCAATTAACATGAATTACCTTGATATAAGTGTGTCTTCATACTCAGAAATGTTCTTTGCCTAATGCCAAATCACAGGCAGGAGGCCAGTTTTCTTGCTCTGTCATACCTAGCTCAAGCCATTTTGACCTTGGCAAAAACAACAGAAAACAGAGTACCTGGGATGTAGCAGCAGCAGAAATAGACAGCAGAGCAGCTGGAAATCTAGCTCATGAGAAGGTTCACAAATACACACAGGAACAGTCAAAGAAGCAAGCTTAATCATGGAGTATTTTGAAGATTCATTTGGTCTGAAATGACATACTGATGATGTACTGAAATGAGACAACTCATTGAAGTTAGTGGATTTTGATAGTTTGGCTCCACTTTTGCATTACATATTTACTTTGGAATTTCTCAGCCTTGAGATTGCTTGTGCATGGCATGAAGTAGTGCAGAAGAGGGTTCACCTTTGTACCACACTATCCTCTGGTGTATTTATAAACTTGATGAATTAAGTAGTTCTGGACCACTCTCTAGATTTTCTAACAAATAAACCCCATTGAAACTCTTCTACCTGTATTGAATTCCTTTCACTTTATCTCACAGAAACAGCACACTGTTTGCACCATAATATATGGAAACCCACTGCTCACACTTCTGTTACAAATGTCAGTGTAATGTGCAGCATCTGTTTACAGCTCTCATGAGCAATTATGCTGAGGCACAGCCTCAGACTGTGTGTGTGAAGAATTATTTGGGTGTTCGCAACAGTTCTTCTTAGAAAAGACAATTCCTGTGACTGAAAGGATGTGCTGCCGCACAAATACAACAATCCACAAGACTAAAAAAATCAAGAAATGGGTTAGCAGAGAGCAAACTAATTGCTTAAATAGTTCATTTTTTTTCCTTCTCATTTTACTGCAGATCTTCGTGGGGAGCAATTACTGAATATTCAGATTATTTACCTAATAAAATTTCGTGTAGGCAGATGTTTGCCCCCAGGAACTGTTCAAACCACAGGATTTCTGAAAGAAGTGCGCTTGAGAATATGGGCATCAGAAGAAGAGTGCAGCTTGCATTAGCAAGCATTTGCCTCATTCCCAAAGACAGATGACAGTACACATAGCTCTGTTACATATAACCATCTGAAATTTGGGAATCAACCTCTAACCAGTATTTCACTGAAAGGACCTGAAAAACTGTGAAAAATATTTCAAAAATCCACCTGAGAATATACACAGTTTTAAAACATGTTAATTTCTACAGATCTGAACCATTCAATTAAGTTCATTCTCAAAATGGTTTCCTCAGACAGGAGCTGTCTGCCATCTGTTAAGTCAACTATTTCTATTGCCAATGATCTTAAGTTCATCATTTATGCTAGAGATATTGAGATTCTTAATCACAAATATCATCTGTTCTTTTCCCTCCCTGTCCTCCTCCTCTTCTTTTGGGTCATGATTTTTTTGAGAATTTCTTAATCAGCAATTCTGAATGTGAAACAACAGGAAGAAAGAAAGAGCTGTCTGAGAGGGATGGAAGAGATGGCTGCTATCATTGCCTCTCGTTTACTGAGATCTTTGGTTGATCACAGTGCTCTGTGTGTGCATTTTCCTTTCATTTGATACACAGCCAAAATTAAGAGGGATAATGGCTAAAGCTTCTGGCCTATTCACTCCCTTCCTGCATGTCAGTGCTTTCCATACAGACAAGAACATTTTAATTTTTATAAAAGGGTCAGGTCTCAGAGGAAGTGTAAAAGACATCTGAAGTAGCAATATTTGTTTCAGTAACCCCCAGAAGCTTTCCTATACAGTTTCTGCAAACCAGTCTTTCATATCCTTTGTGTAGCATATCTTTTTGAGACAAAAATTTATGAGTAACTAAAATCACTGACTTTTTCAATCGAATGAAAAAGAAAGAATTGTCACAGTGTCTTGTTACTGTTTTTTTGGAGTGGTCCAACAAAATACAAGACCAAAGATTTGCTGCTGTCTCGTTCCATTTGCTGTTTCTGTTTTTCCAATACTCATATGCACTTATTTATTTATTTTCTGGCTGTTGTGTCTGCCTGTCCATCCTCTCTCCCTTTGGTCAAACATTTGCTGTCAGGAAGAAGTCCAGGAAAGGAGAGTGGAGGACCCATGCCCTCGTAACTTCACCTTTCTGTGCGGATGCTGAACACATCTTTCCTGCTCCGTAGCAGCATGAACATGGAGATCTACTCTTAAATTCTTGCTGGCTGGTGTTTGACTCTACTGGGTCATAAGTTCATTCTGGGACTGTATATGCATTGGCTGTGCACAGCTCATAAAGCCAAGCTGGTGCAGCTTCTCCCAAGCTGCAGATGAGACAGTAAGTACCCGCCACCTGGGAGCTGTCATGCTTGCGTGAACAACATGGATTTTAAGAATCTCCCATGGCTCATTCCACCCCCACTCCATCTCCTACTCTGTGTTTTGACCTCAAACAGCAATTCAGGCTTTGTGCTGCAATAAAAGATAGCAGGGAATATGAATATATTAATTATTGACATTTTTGCTGTGTATTTCAAGGTTATTTTATTTCTCTTTGCCTTTTCACTGGGGTAATATGCATCTGATCAGAGGGTCTGAAGAGCTGGGTGGAATTCAGCAATGAAGACAAAAGGGCTTTATCAGCTGGGTAGCAGTGAGGGTGCTATTACTTTTGCACCACCAGCTGCTTACTACATGAATGATTTATGAAAGTGTGACTGTCTGACTTCACATTAGCTTCTGCTATATCAGCATCCCTATTAGCAAGAATAATAGCAAAAATTACCATTCTCCAGTGTTTGAACAAGAGTTTGGAACCTTATCTTGTTCTTGTAAAGGGGAGAAAGAATTAAAATCCCACCTAATAGTAACAACAGAACTCTCTCAAATTGCATTAAGAATGAGATACACTGATGCACTGAACTTCCACAACTCCCACTGAGACAATGGAGGGAAGGCACTCTGTGTTTCCGGAAATGGAGAAATCTAGTTCATTCAGTGCACTGATAAATTATAGATACATAGCTGATTCTACAACTAGGTCTCGATGAAAAGTATGAGTGCTAAAACAATCGAGAAGAAATCAGAGTGGACATTTACATTCAACACTATTCAGTTCATATGCAGAAACAAACACACAAGCTACTTAAACCACTTAGAATCTGCTTTGAATTTTGTTATCATCTCTACAGCATGTTGCATTTTCTGGAAAAAAAAAAAAAAAACAAACAGTTTTTGTTTGTATGGTACAATATTCCACAGTTGTTTCATCACTGACATATAGCTCTTTTTTTACTCAGAACATGTATTGATGCTCCAACGCTACAAAGTTCACGCTCCAGCAGTGTGACTTAAGTTCTGAAGAAGCAGGACATGACAGAGGAGAAAAAGTTGCTGTTTTAACGTGAAATGTGAATTCCCTTGTCTAAAATGCAAATCTGTTGTTACTTTGCTGTTCTGCCACTAAGGAACTGCAGTGCAATTAAGCCTGATTTGTTTTCTATTTCAAATGCTGCTAGTTAATTTTCTATCTACTTCGTTATCAAAATTAACATAATAATTATAATACAACTTAAATCCCACAGACAGTAATTCTTTAACCTGATCCTCCTCAGGAAACCATACTGAATTTCATGGTATACCACTACTGAAAGAAAACTTCATTATGACTTCTTTGACGAACATCTCAAGGCAAACAGAAGAACTGTATTTTCACAAACAGCTATACATTACCACATAATAACTTTGGATCTCAAAAAATAGGGTGCTGTTATAAGACAGACCTTTTAAATGTAACTAGCACCCACAGCTCTCATGCAGCTTGTGAGTATGTGCACTGTAGTGACAACCATTCCCTATGACTGCAGGGTAAAGTTCAAGCAGTGTTTATTATTATGTGGAAAGAACTGCAATTTAGGATCAGATCCCCACAGCTATTTAGGTGCCTAAGGCTAATGCTGGCATTTCCAAATCTGCAGCTGAGCTTCTGCTCTTCCTGAAGGTGGCTAGATGTTCTTCCTTCTGTGTCTGTAAAGTGGCAATCTGTTTCACTGCTGACTAATTGCTTGGAGATCAAGGTCAGGCTGGGGCCCAGAAGATTCCCAGAAGTGAAGTGATCAAGCAAATGTAAATTCGCTGTAAAGAGGAAATTATATGGTTTTGTTTGTTTGTTTGTTTGTTTTTGAGACTTTGTTTCTTGACCCTATCTACTTCCAGTTCCCATATCATGTGCTAGAAATGAGTGGCACCTATCCATGGGCAGAAGCTGGCAAAGGCTGACAGAGGAGGTGATGCTGTCATTAGGAGATGCAGCAGAAGAAACTGACCTCTGTATGTCAGCAGAGAGTACCAGTGAGGCAAAGACTGTGTTGAAAGCGTTCCCAGATCTGGAGCTGTGGGAGATGGAGAGCATGTCCTGCTCCTCTCTAGCAACATCCTTAGGGTTTGTCTGGGGCAAGGTGTAGATCATGCTGTGGCTACACCTGCTCCTGCTCTTGCTTGTTTTACCTTCTCAGCTTTGTAGGTACCCTCCAAGCTTAGCTGAGCTTCTGTATCAAGTTCATAGAACCATAGAATGGCTTAGTTTGGTAGGGACCATAAAGATCATCTAGTTTTAACCTTCCTGCTGTGGGCAGGGTTGCCATCCACTAGATCAGGCCTTCCAGGGCTCCATCGAATCTGTTCTTGGATTCCTTCAAGGATGAGGAGTTCTAGAGACATTTCAAGCTGGCAAAGGAAGAAAAGAGCAACCTAACCCAAATACTGTCAGAGAAGTGCTGCATACTACTTCATTGATCTAAGTTCCCCCTTTTGTCTTTTGCTCTTCTTGGCATTATACTTCTGTCCAGGTGGCTCCCAGCAGCACCCACAAATGGACGGAGAGCCCAACAGCTCAGCTCATGATTCTGAACGCTGAGGTTTTGGGAAGTGCAAGCCATAAAAAAGTGGAAGCTGGGCAGTAGAGAATGTATAGAAATGAAAGAGTTTCTTTATATCAAGAAAAGAATTATCTTTTTTGCTTGGTACGTCTGGTAGTCCTATGAAATACCAAGCATCCTCAGTTCCAGGTCTACCCACATGGCTCTCAATCTGTAAAGGTATTAAAATTTGACTTTGAATTTTCATTATTAATATTTATTTCAGTATGAAAGGACATAGTATAAGTAAGTAACAATTATTATTTTCAATTGCCATTTGCTGTGCTGGACCTGTCTTAAAACTACTTTTATCTACTAATAGGAGGGGAAAAAAAAAAACAAAACTATTTTTCCTTGCTGGGAATTAATACAATAAAATTGGTAAGCAGAATTTTATTTGTGTCTGGATTATGGAAGCAATTTCATAACAGAGAAACACAAATTGACCTTTAATCACATTAATTTTGATAAACATTACCCATCCTCTTCTCTGTGCATATTTATGTGCAGGTTAATTAGAAAGTTTGTATCCTTGCCTGGGAAAATCCACCTTTTTAAAATGTAGATTTGAATTTGAAGTTTAATGAGATCTGTGGAAATCTTAAAACATTTTCTGCTCAGTCACAAGGCAGAAGAAAAACACTGCAGCCTGTTTTCTGACCTTTTCTTGAGCAAATTGACTTTCTTGGATATACAAGACAATTAATAACTCAGTAGACATTAATTATATCCATATAATATTTATTGCAAGCACACATACAAAAATAAATTAAAATCCCATGGTCAAGTGTTAACACACAGACAACACCAGCAAAAGTGCTGCTTGTATTTTATTTATGAAGCTCACAACCATACTTTTTGGAGAAAAAGCAACCCACAGGGTATAGCTTTAGTAATCATTACAAGGAGCTCCACTATTTAAACTTACAGAGCTGCTGACAGTAGGAGCAAGGGATCATTTTTATTGGGATAAGCAAAATATGAGTTGGTGTAGTTTCCATTGAGCGTCAATCCAGCACTAAAGGAGTGGTCAACACTGAGGTTCTTGGTCTTCACTCCCAGCTCTGGGGAGGAGTGTACACAAACACATCAGCCTTTCTTCCCACTGTGTGATCATTTCTGCTGGGGTACAGAAGGCAGAGTAACTCTGCCCTAGGCTCAGTCTCCATGTTTGCCTTATATAAGCCTATTTGCCTGGGCTTCACATCCTAAAAGTAGCTTTTCTGCGTGGCTATTTTCAGTCCTCTAATTTCTTCCCTTCAGCCTACTTATCCATAATCCCACGAACTTTCCCCACCTTTTTCTCATCAGCCCCTTGCCCCTCTTGCCCTCTCTCTAGTTATTCCTTCCCCACAGATTCCTTGTCATCATCTTTCTACTGTGACTACTGAACCAATTTCTGACAGCCAGTTCTACAGCTTGTGACAGATTTTCAAAGTCTGCCTACCACTCCATGAAGATCAAACTCCCCAGAAAACACTTACTGGCTTCTGTACCATTTTCTTCTAAAAGCTGTCAAAGAGACGTTGCCTTTCCTACTTCCCCAAATTATGTATAGGAGCCTGAATTGTGGAGTTTTTATCTAGGAAGTATGCTCAACTCAATGTTCAGGTTAAAGCATCTGGATATATGTGTTTTATCATTTCAGCGATACAGTTTGTAAGGAAACTGTTATGTCACAGTCTGAACTGATGATTGGGCACCTGGTGAAGGGGTATGGCTAACCTAGGAACCACAGGTGTAAGCAATTCACCTGTGCATCCCATGTGACAGAAAGGGTAAGCCAGGGTCCATACCTCCCTGGGCTCATTTAAGGGATATAGCTCTAAAGGAGGAAAGTCTCCTGGATGAAGGCTGCTTCCTGACAAGGAGTGTTCTATAGCCAGAGATCCTATCACCAATTGGGTGAGTCTACTTTTTCCTATATATGATTATTGATGTTCCTAATGACGCTTTGCCTGGTATTGCAAAGAACTTATCAGAAGCATCTTCACTACTTCCAGGGACCAACACAATTCAAAATACAGTATCACTAGGTGGGAATGTGGCACAAACCTGATGCCTAACCTATGGATTGAACTACAGGAGTGAGAATTGATTATGGTCTTCCCTACCAAGAGTGTATGTGCATTTGTCTTTAAAATCCATGAAAGTAAAATACGGAAAGACTCTTGTTTTGCAGCACACACAAGGGCTAAATCATCTGAGTAGCTATAATTGTCTTGGCATTCTGTAACCCTAAGACTCCATAAAAACAAGCAGGACAGAGTATCACAGAATCACAGAATCACTAAGGTTGGAAAAGACCTATAAGATCATCCAGTCCAACCAAGTTGCAATCAGATTACAAACTGCCCAGTGCAACACTCAGAAGCCCTAATTTGCTCAAGATTACCTTGTGACTTCCCTCAGGAATATTCTTGAAGGAATTAGGTGCTTGAGAATGCAGTTGTTGACTCCCAGTGTTAGTTTATTCTAACACTGGGAGATATTCAGGAAAAGCGTTGAGCAATGTGCATGATCCAATGCTGGTGTTCTTCTCCTACGAGCCTGCCTGAACTACAACTGTGCAACATGTCAGCATTTTTCCATCCTTAAAGTCAACTGCCAGCCCAGAGCCAAGAAATGCACCTAAAGCATGCTATCCCCAATGCCTCCAGTTCTGCTAATGATTGCAGTACTTATGCTAGGGATTGAGCTTTCACCTCTATGAGCTCTTGTGATCCTGACCTGGGTTTGCAAGCAGCCCAGATCTGCACAGAAACCAGTGTATTCAACATGTCTTGGGCTCCTTTACTTGAAAAAGGTTTTCTTTTTTGTTGGTGATGAGAGCCCAGTGACAAGATCATAAGAAATAATTCACATAAATCTTTAATGCCACTGGAGAGGTCCTGGAGAATCCAAGACATCCAGTAAGCTGGGATTTTTAACACGAGATACAGAGGAATCTGTGCCCATTGTGGTCCAAATCATTTAGCATTGAAAGACTTAACAAACACCACTAGATTCCCATGCTTGTGTACCCAAGGTACACATGCAATGAGTTTGCTGGAGATGGGAAAGAAGAGAAACTTACTAAGCTGTCTATCTGAGCCCAGGGGCCTGTGATGGAGGAGTTTGTGGGACTTAAGTTTAGGGTCAGATGGAAAACTCCAGGCTGGACTGTTGTCACAGAGATGTTTCTCAGAAAAGCTCTCTAAGAGTTAACAATGCATGTGTTTTCTATATGACTGCACAAACCTTTCTAACCAAGTCCATTGGAGCTATTGCATCTGAAAACTTTTCATTAGTCCTCACTGCATTTTGTTTTTCATGTTGTTGCTTTTTATTTTTTATCAAACAGAAAATATGAACCACTATTTGGGCATCAAACTGTGAAGAAATAAATGCTTTTACATGTGGCTGTTCAAAAAATTTCTCCAGCTTGATAAAAGTGACATGAACAACAATAACTATAGCTGCTGTATAACCAAAGGCATTTAGTAAATGGTGGCTAAAGTGCAATGAGAAGATAGCTTGAATTTTGTAGAAATTAATATTAAGGAGTTTTGCTATAACCTTATCACAGTGTTTAAGTCTGGATGATAAGCATCTAAACATTACATTGAAATTAAAGTCTGTCACTTTGTAACCTATTCCAGTGATTAATTATTAGGAGAGGGTAATAAAGTTGCAAAAAGGTGGTATTTCATTTGTAACTTACACTGTCTGTATGATATGGCTTATCATCATTGCATTAATAAATTCTTGCCAGTAATCAGAAATTCAACAGAGCTAGTACTTAATGGGAATTTCTGTTGGCTTCAGAACACAAGTCTTCTTATGGCCCCTCTCTACTCTCATGAATGTGAAGACAGACCTCGTGTTGCCTTTAGCAGGTGTTAATCCACCACTAGCTGCTTTCCCTAGAAGACAGACTGAGGTTTCTGACAGACAACCTTCTACAGCTGTTTGACTTAGGCATAGAGACCATCGCTCTGATACAAATACTGCAACGTTAGGTCTTAGGCTCCATCAATAATAGATAACCATCATAGCTGCAGTATGCATCTACTGCTGGTGATCTGACTATATTGTTTTGATACTTGCATAAAAGAGTGAAGAAAATTAGTGTTTTGCTTGTCTATATAAACAAGCACGTTTTTATCCATGTGTTCTTACTGTCCCCTATAAACTATGGATTTTGAACTGGAATTTTTTAAAAGACACCAAGCTTTTTAAACTCATATTAGCTAAACAAAGAGCTTGCTTTCTTAGCACAATTTATATTGTAAGTCATTTTTCTGTCATAATTATTTTCTTTGTAAAATAAGATTGCTAATGGTCAGTTAAGCAGCAGCACTATTTTCCTGCTGGTTAACAGGAACCTTTGCATACATAAAGTCTCATTTCAATGGCAGCAGTAAAAATTTGTGTTATTTGGCAGCTCCCAAATGTTCTTCTGCTCTAGCACCTATGTTAGGAATGGATAAAATTTCTGTTAGTGTTTGGGAGGTTTTCTAATTAAATGAGTTGGAGCTGGCAGGACTAGAATGAGTTATTGTCTGTTTTTATGTCTTATTTTTAAAAATTGGCTGTTTGATTTCTTTAGCACTTCAAAAGTGTTGTTAACATTACTTAGAATTTCTGTTAACTTCCCCAAAGTGACCTACACAGTTCCAATTTTATATGTCGCCTTCACTTAGTCTGATTTCAACAGAAGCTACATTCCTCAACAGCTTTGTAGTTCAAGGCCCCTATTACTACACACTTGATCTAATTCAAATGTAGTAAATTAGATCTTCTTCTTCTTTTTTTTTTTTTTTTTTAACAATACTTAGATAAAATTCAAAAAGAATGAATTGATTTCACTTCAGCAAAGAAAAAATGTTGGGGTAGGAATAAATGTCATCACTAATTATCATTAATAAATCATTAAATGTATCTTAATAAATTATTTAAAATAACAAAAGAGCAAGAACTTAGTGCTAACTATTAATTATATTTAAATGGAATCTTTGATTTTCCTAAAACAGCATCTGCCTTATTTATGGATTTCAGAGTTTCTGATGCCAGTTTGCAGCGTGCCCCTTGTGTCATTTGTTCTTCAGAAAATAACTATTTTGTGTGTAAAGTTAATTCCTTTTAGGAAATGATACCCAGGATTTCTCATTTTCCTACGTAACAGGGATAGTATCTAAGTGATTACCATTCTTATGCAGTTTATTTCTCTCTATTATTTATTTCATGCAAGTTTTTCTAACCTAATCAATTTTCACACTATTTTTTCCACAGTCAGGCTTGGGAAGTAGAGAAAATCCAGTTAGCTGAGGTGATAGCTTCAGTTAGACAGAATAAGGAAATCTGGTATGCTGTGATTTATTTTATCAAATGCCTACTGAATACCGAGGGAAGTTCTCTGTGCCTGATTTCTGTGCAATTTACATAACAACCACATTGGGCATTTGATATTAATAATGCTTTTTGAAGTCAGGCCTTTGTTCTTCATCTGTTGTATGTGAATGAAGGTTTCTTTTCTTTTCTACCTCCAAACTAAGAATCCCAGTTTTGCATTCTGTTGTTTCACTCTGTTTCACCCTGTTTCACTGGCGTTCACTAAAAGCCAGCTAACTTGGACTAGGAATATTTAGGGGTTCCATCTGTAGGTAGAATATGAGCAGCTGTGTGCCAGACAGGACATTGCTCCAGATGCCAAAATGCTGTAGCTTCTCATCTGATGCACCAAAACTCACAATGAAGACCTGAGATCCCCTACTTGGGCAGTGCAAAAGCTCCACAGGTCTCTTGCTGGGTGCCAGGTTCCTTGTGGCTGCATGCAAGCACATCATTACTATCTTCCCATTTCAAAATGTTTGCCCTGAAAGAAGTCTGATGAGATCAGCAACTATATGTCTTTGCAAGGATAACCTAACATCTCAAGATAAACAACTTAAAATTTTGAGTTAAATACTGATTTTAGCTGTTTTTCTTTACACTCAGAAGCTACAGATGATACTCGATGGAATCTGGTTGTTGAGATGCTGCACAAGGATGCAGCAGGGAGCACAGGAAGCAGGCAGTCTTTGCTGGGGGGGAGCTTGTGTTTGAGTAGATACTGAGGACAGATATTGGTAGACGAAAGTAATGTGCAAACAGGGTGAGGGCTTGTTGCTTTCAGAACTACCTCTGTAATATTCATTTTATTCTAGAGTTGCAGTAAATTGGGGGGGCATTTTATTATTTTCTTACTGAAATCTGGTATTTTGAAACTTCAAAGAAGAGCTTTAGATAAGCAACGAGCAACAGCAAAGGACTCTGTTTTCTCCAGTCAGATAACGAAGATTTTGAAGCTTTTTTTTTTTTATTTTATTTTTAAATACAGTCTCAGTCAGAAAATGGAGGTTATCAACTATCATTATCAGTGATGAAATTTCTTTCCAGTTGTTATCCTGCAAACTGGACAGGATTAATGAGTATCTTATTGTCAGTGAAACTGAGCAGCTACTGCTATTTAAGCAGAAGACGACTTCTAGGTCACTCTCAACATATCCTGCTATCTTCAGTATTATTCAGCACACTTTATTACCTCACTTTGTTCCCTCACTTTGGATAACCAGTTTTACTTTCATCCAGAAGAACTTGACTTCTTATTATTTTCTTTGATGTCTTCTGTATTTTTTCTCTTAGTGACTTTGAGGGAAAGGTTTTGAAGGCTTTGTTTTCTTTTCCAGAGTTTGTAAAGCAGCCAGATATTGAATTATAGCTATCTCACTGGGATGCTTAGAAGTTCAAAAGATCTTAGCCCTCATTTACTTATGAAGTCTAATAAGCGTTGTTTTACATTTTTATTACAGTTATTATGGTCTATTCATAGTATTATGATTTTCACATTCACACTCACACTGCACAGTCCTTTTCACATTCAAGCATACCAAATTTTGAAACTTCTTGGCTAAAAATAAAAGCATTTATCCATATACAAACACTTGTGATGAGGAACAGTCCCCTGATGAAACTATATGGGCTATTTATATTAGCTTCTTAGGTAAATTGATTTGTTTCTTCATTTCCAAGTGAAAAACTACTTGCCAATGGAAGTTAAACTTGTGCTTACATATTGTTCTAAATTAGGCAATGATTACTTGCTTCCTAAAAGTAAATTATTTTCTTCTTTGATTTGTTTCCTTAAAATGCAAACAAGCTGTCTGGACCTTCTAACATGTACTCACACAACAGCAAAATTATCTGGCCAGCTTTCTTATGCTATGATCCTTTTATATTTTTTTCAGAGTTCAGAAAACTGAAATTTGAAAAACTGTGAGCTCATGAAGGGAAATTATAACTTGCACAGCACACTGTATATCCTTTATAGATATGTGCCCATATCCAACACGATGCCTAGCAACCCCAAACTTAGACTGGCTCAGCTCCTCCTAGCAAAGACAAATGAAGATACATCCTCATTAAAGCCAGAGTTCTCAGATTTCTAACCAGTGAGTTGTTTATTCAGGGTGTAAGACGTTACAAGTAATATCTTGCAGTGAAAAAAAACAAAAAGGTGTAATAGAAAAGTCCCTCTGCAAGATACAGGTATGCAATAAACAAGACACTGATATCAATAGGCAGTTACCTTGACTTTTCTAAGTGTTCTAGGTTGAGCTCTCTTTAATGTTCTGTTTCCAAAGAACACAGTTTCAATGCTCAGTTGGTCTCAACAAGTGTTTCTTCTACTATTGTGTACAGTAAATGTTCTCCCATTACTAATCCTCTGCTATTTTTAATTCTCCAAGATTTTTCTTTCAGTTTTTCCAAACTAATGATTTTGAGTACCTGTTTTCATTTCTGCCATAACTTTTCAACTACTTAAGAGAGAAACTTCAGGGAACATTCTCATTGCTATAATTATTCAAAGTGTCCAGAACTATAGTTCTGATCTATACAAAAAATGTCAAGGGCGAATGACAAAGTATTGTTTAGCCTTCAGTAGTCAGCTAAGTACAAGCTCACATGAACATGGGGAGTTCAGGAGTTCAACATGAGCTCAAATTTTCTTAAGTTTGCTTTCCACTAGGGAGAGACAACTAGTGATGACTGGTTATGCTAAGGTATCTGATTCAAAGCTACTTGTCATGGCTGCTATGTCCATTTGAAATTATATTTCAATAAATTGTGCGACTGTGACTGGGCAAACAATTTAAGACAATGACCAGTTAAACATGAACAGATGGGAATTGGCATAAATCAGTGAACTAGTGGTCCTTAAAAGATACAAATGACTGTGTATCAAAGACTTGCAATAAGCATGTGGGGTTGGAAAATGCTGCAAACTGATCCAAAATAAAAATCAGTGATATCAGTGACACAGGTCACAGATGTTGGCGAGTGGATGTTAAACATTTTTCCTGAATGTATCTGATCTTTTTTTAAATTTTTATGAAGTGGCAGCTGTATATCCTGCACTGAGAGGTTTCTTTAAGCCCCAAAAGTAATTGTAGACTCCATTGAAACAAAAAGCTGGAAGGAGACCTAAGAATGTCATTGATTCCATTTGGAAAACAAGGTCAAACCCAGTTTCTGGGTTGCTTCTGACAGATATTTCTCTAACTGAAGCTTTTCTTCAAAATTTCCAGTACCAGGAATTCTATAACCTTCGGAGACAACTAGTCCAGTGCACAAACATACTGACAACAAGGAAGTTTTTGTAATATCTAAACTAAATATTAATATTATAATATTAATATTAATATTATAAACTAAATATTTCTTGTAATGAATTCGGCTAATTACTCATCTTTTTTTATCACTAGAACATTAAGAACAGTTCTTTATTGCTCAAGCAATCTCAAAAATCTTAGCATGATTATAATATCCTGTCTCAGTCTTCTCTCTTCTAAACCAAATATTTTCTTCATATTTTTTTCTGTAAGGTTTTTTAAATTGCCTTTCTGTCCATTTCTAGGACATTTCCTCCAGTTTCTCCATAACATTTTAAATGATGCTTTTCAAACTGGGACACAGTGTTGTCATTGAGACTCTACCATTCGTGTAATAACTATCAGGACATTAATAATTACCTCCATGTTAATATTTAACTAGCAATGTCTTGTATGTAATGAGGTTTCAGAATGAAGCATGTCTCCTGTGACAGCATCTCAAACACACACTCATATTGTGTTTATCCCCCACATGCTCCAAGGTTTGCTTGCAGTATTGCTAGTTACCCACTCTGCTTTTTTTTTCTGATTTTGAATTTATGAACTTTATTTTTGTTTCCTTCCCTGAGAACCTTTCACTTGGCATTATTAAACTATGCACGTTGTACTGATTTCAGACTAGTTCCCTAACTTAGAGTTCTTAATTCTGCTTCTGACCATTGAAGTGCCTGTTGCGTTTCTCAGCTTACTGTTATCTGCAAATTCTAAGGAATTACCTCCCATCATCCCACTGTTAACCTTTATGTTAAGTATTAATGAGGAGTGATCTCTGCAGGGTCTCCCAGTTCTTCAGGGCCTTCCATTTTGAAAGCAAATTCTTGATAAGTCCACTTCATCAGCATTTTCCAAATCCACATATGAAAATGTTGCAGGGACTGTGCTACAAGCTTTAGAAAATACCTTACCTGCTATTTCTATCCCATCCACTAGAACTTGTTACTCCATGGACAGAGGGAACTGGAGTGATACGACTGATCTTGAAATATCCAGATTGATTTTTTTTTTTTTAATTACAATATCATACTCAAGTACTTATAGTTAAATAGGCTTAAGAATTTGTGCCAAAAACTTTTCTGGTAACATATTTTTAATAACTAGCTGATGCCTACCCTCCGCAAATGTTGAGGCCACGTTTTGCTTTGGTCCTCCAGTGAACAAATTAAGGAAAATTATGTCACATATTTGATTTTAATTCCAAAAAGAATAGGAACCTTTGGATTTTTTTTACTAAACTCAAAGTTTTGGATGGGAGAGATTTAATACTCTTAAAGTCCTAGCCTTGCTTTTCTGTGCGAGAGGTTCTGAACAGTATTTATTCCATGCAGATACATGGAAATAGGAAATATTTGAATTTGATTGAGGCTAGCATTCAGAGGAAATGTTTATATTCTGATCAATACTTACAGCTGGCTGTGCTAGCAACATAGACAGTTTTGGAGACAGTCTGCAGGGAAAACAAATAACTTACTGACCTCAGGGGAGGTGGAGCAAGAGAAATGTAAGAGGTGCCACAGGCTCATGCCTTGGACATTGAAGCAGGTAGCTATCCCAAATTTCTTGTCAGTCACTTTTGATAGTCCCTCAACCTGACTACCTAAAAGTGACTGAATATTTTCATTCTTTTCTTTTTTCTCCATTTGCGAAATTGAAACAGTAGGAGTTCCTTTCTTACACAGTTTAGCCTTGATAACTTAGCATAAATTCTCCTAGGTGATTTCTGATGATATTTGTATCATGTTTCATACGGTGGAGCCCTGATATATAGGGACATTATGCACTGCTGGAATATTTAGAGGAAAAAAAAAGAGAAAAAGAAGGGGAGAAAAAAAAAAGATTATGCCAGCATTTTGTCAAGGGGGAAGAATTGTTGCTGTACTCTTCAGATGATTGTATAAGAAATCCAGACTTGGCCAGTTGGAGCATGTTAAGAACTAAATTGTCTGAGGAATGCCAAACAATTGTGCTGTTGAAAAGAAGTACACAGTGGGAGTACGCATGTGAAAAATAAATACACAGGAAAGGGGGAGGAAAACAGGACATGATATGACATATCAAGGACAGGACAACGAACAAGTGAGAGACAAACATTGAATCTGAGCAGGTACATTGGCCCTTTAATGGCAGCGTGTACTGTATTCTGGTCTATGCTCCAGTGATTTTGTTTCTTGTTGCTTAGCAAAAGGTTGTTTACTACTGGAGCCATTATTGCAAGTGGAAGAACTGTCAGGCCTTCAGTGCTGACACAGATATCTCCCCCTGACTGCTTCCCTGGCGGAAGCCTGGCTGCAGCCTGGGTGGGAACAGGGCTTGATCTCAGCTCCTTGTAGGTACAGCCAACAGTGGGCAGGGGGCTCTCAGGAAGCTGGGAAGCATGAGAATGATGCCCTTGGAGCAGAAAACACCAAGTCTTGGTCCATTTCCTGGTTTTATTTTCTGATTTTTTTTTTTTTTCCTTTAACTATTAAATGCAATTTTACAGTGAATAAATGTGGGCTACATCTCCAGGTTGAAGATTCCAGAATGAATGTGTTTACAAGTGTTTGTTATCTAAGCTCTCATTACATTCCACATGTACATAAAAGCAATTTGCCTAAACAAAGGGCCTGGTATCTTTTGAGGTACTCTTTAGTGCCTGAGGTGTTCACATAGGGTTGGCAGACATGACTGAAAGCATAGAGGACGTCTCCAAGCTTGCAGAGTATCCTCTCCAGTAGACATCTCCAATGACAATAGATATCCAAATTTAGACAACTGAATAGAGTCCTAAAAGTCTCTCTTGACTACAGTGAGAATAAGTTCGCTTTTTGAGCATGTCCTGTTACATCCACATTGGTATGTCAGCTACCTAAATCGACACTGAGATGCTTTGTGGGAAGTTGGGAAAGTGGTGCTGACCAACAGAGCTCTGCTCAGCAGGGAAGGCTTCCAAAGGTATCTTCCAAAAGCATCCAGTATTGTTGGTGAAGGCAGGGACATTTGGACCCTCTTCACCTAATTCTCCCTCTGGTAATATGGGTAAATGATAACTGCTGCTGGTGAGGTTATAAACCAAAAAGATATGCAATGAAGAATGATGGTACTTCCAGAACTAGGAGAGAATTAAATGAAGGCAGCAGTGCTGTTCTGTGGTATGCACACCTACATGCAAGGGAAGCATCCTCTTTTCCTAGACCTCCACACCTGTCTGGATGAGCATGCATGGATGTCCACCCAGTCAGGCTGCATGACATCCAGAAGCAAAACAGTAACTATATGCATTCAGCAAAGCTTTCCTCTATAGGTGCCAGGCTGAGTAAGACCAAGGTGCTATCACAACACGGATAGTATGATCATTCCTTGGACTTAAATTTTTATCCCTGGATAAGGATGAATATATGCTCACATATGTCTCAGCCCAGCTTACCATGTTATTCTAAATTTAGTCAATCTATTGCCCATATGCAGGACAAATATTTGTCCAAATATCAAGCAAATTCTTTTTTCTAATGTGATTTACTTTTTTCTTTACTGCAAATAGGGTGTTAATTTACAGTAAAAGTTGTATTAGACTAAGACAACAATATTTGTTATGACAGAATTGTGTTTAAAGAAGTAGCTAACAATGACCTTAACGATTCAAAACCTGGTTATATTTATTATATGGAGTCTGGTTGTTGAAGTAAGATCAAGAGAAACAAAATCAACATCTTGTTTAGCCTGGGAAAGTGATGAGAGAAGTTGGTAGAAATCAAGCCTGACAAAGAAGATAAGAAGGCCAATGAGATTTAGCTGAATTTAAAGAAAATATAAATTGAGTTTTCATGAGAACAAACAGTTTTTTTTATATGTTTTATAGTTAACCTAGGACACTCATTTGCATAATACCATGGATATCCATGTTGGATATTTAATGAGTCTGAAAACAGAAATTAAAAGTTAGTGGGGACTAGAAGACCAATGACAATTGAAACAAAGCTCTTTGCAAACATATATTGTTTAAAACCAGTATGCATTATATTTGAGATAGAACAAGAGATGCAGCTGATGTTAACTGGCAGAGATTTGACAAATCTTCCGGTGAGGAGATTACAGTGTTAACTGTTAACTAAATTTTAATATTAAGTGGCTGATAACTGCTAGAGACAAAACGTTTCTAAGTAGAAGAGCTGATACAATCTTGTATTCCACTCCTATGTGTCTGTTAATGCACTAACCTGATTGTTCTGGACAATCTGTCTCTTGCACTTACTTAATTTGAAGATGGTTATTGAAAAATTGTCACTTGAATCAATTTTCAGAGTGACCTAACAATAAGAAAAATAGAATCCACTGTATCTTTAGGCAGAACTCTATTGATTATATATGCTTTTACAGCACATCTTTATTATTAAAAATAAAATTAAAAAAAAAATCCAAGAGATTTAAAACTGGCAGAAGGATAGAATTGAGACTGAACAAATCCAAATGCAAGATCTTGTATCTGGTTTGAGGCAGTCCCCATTACCAATACAAACTGGTGAATGAAAATATTGGCCGCAGCCCTTCCAAAAATGGCCTGAGGGTACTGACAGATTGGAAGCTGGACATGAGCCAGCAATGTGCTCTTGTGGCCCAGAAAGCCAACCATATCCTGGGCTGCATCTGTGTGGCCAGCAGGGTGAGGGAGTGATCCTGCCCCTCTGCTCTGTGCTGGTGAGGCCTCACCTGGAGTACTGCGTCCTGATGTGGAGTCCTCAGTACAGGAGAGACATGGAGCTGTTGGAGCGCATCCAGAGGAGGGCCACAAAAATGAGCCAAGGGATGGAACACCTCTCCTATGAGGGCAGGCTGAGAGAGCTGGGGCTGTTCAGCCTGGAGGAGAGAAGGCTCCAGGGAGACCTGAGAGCAGTGTTTCAGTATCTAAAGGGGAGCTACAGAAAGGAAGGTGACAGACTCTTTAACTCTGATAGCACAAGGGGACACAGTTTCTAGCTCAAAGAGGGTAGATTTAGCTTAGATATAAAGAAAAAATCTTTTACAGTGAGGGTGGTGAGGCACAGGAACAGGTTGCTCTGTTTTGGGGTTGATGCTCTGTCCCTGGAGACTTTCCAGGCCAGGCTGGATAAGGCCGTGGGCAATCTGATCTATCTGTGGTTTCTCTGCTCATTGCAGGAGAGTTGGACTAGATGGCCTTCAGAGGTCTCTTCCAACTCTAAGGCTTCTATGATTCTGTGAGATACACTGCAGGCATTCTTTGTCACAAAGCACGTGACATGCCAGTATTACTGCTGTTCTATTATGCTAAGCATGCAGTTCACACTAATAATACATCATTTTGTAATGTGTTTTTCTGCTAGAAAGAAAGCACATATTTGAGATGTTTCTCACAAAATAATGGCTTTTTAGATAAATGTATTTTATACAGCTGAGGTCTTATAGACAATGCTTGGATAGAATCAGTAGCAATTGCAGAGATTTAATTGGGATTAGTAACGTTTTATTTCATTGTAAACCATTAAGTCTTGCTTGAAGTAAGAAATTCATAAATTTTTAGAAGTAATATTGCATTATGTAGTTTTGCTGTAAGTTTTTCCTTGATCAAAAAGTGAAATTAGACCTAGTATCCTTAAACTAAGCAATTTTCTTCATATTTTATTATTATATGTGCTACCATTCTTTCATTTAGACTCACATGGCATGCAAATCACGAAAGTAATATTATCATCATTTTTCATAACAGTTTTTCATAAAGGGAATTGAATCATAGAGAAAATAAGTGGCTGGTCTGATTTGCTACTGGAAGGCCATGGTAGGGTCAAAAATCAATCCTGAAGTATTTGCTGTGTAAGATCAGAGTATCCAGGAAGTTCAGCAAAAATGTGACCATTACTGATACGAATGTGTGATGCAAAATTACTAACACAATGATGTTTATGTTAAGTTGCATAAGCTTTTTGGACCGAATGCGTTTAACTCTGCCTTCTCTCATTTGTGCCTAGTATCCTCCCTCTGAGCTCTCATTCTTGTCTATAAGGAACGGTGTCTGCCCACCAGTACCTACTGAGGCATGTAAAATATTGCCTCTGCTTTTTTTTATTTTGACTTACTAGCTTGAGGAACAGAATTGTTATTCACAATGAACTTGAAGTGATCCAGATGCAGCTGAATAAAGCCTTGCTGAGACATCTGGGGAAGTTCAATTCTCGCAGATACTCTCCTTGCTTTCAACCATCTTATGTATCTGTGTCTGATGTGAATGAGTCATGGGTTTTTTCACAGTTGTAACAATTAAAGTCTTATTTTCACAGTTTTGGAGGGTAAAATAAATAAATAATCAGCCTGTTTGTTTTGACTGACCTACCTCTTGCTGTGCATCTAAAACTCCCCTGCCCCATTATGTGACTTCTGCAGTCCTCATAGATAATGAAGTTTGAATGCCTGTGGTTGAGTTTGAAACCTTGACCTCTAAAGTGGATGCAGTAGATAAAGGATATGGACATTGCAATGCATGTGGCCAAATTGCACTGCTTCCTGTTTTATTGCAATCATAGACCTTTACGTGAACCCAGCTCCTCATCACCAACCTTCCACTGGAGACGGCTACTCACATCCAGCGGTGAGCCGCATACGTGAAGCCTCTCTTGACTCATTTATGTCCAAAGTAGAAGGGGGTGGGGGTGGGGCAAGTTTAAATAGTTGTTCTTTGATTATTCTCCTTGTTTTGACTGAATTGATTTCATGAGCGACTCTAAGGAAACTGTAGCTGACAGCAGGACCACCGACAAACAGCTGAGAACAGTGCAGGAGAAGGGGAATTGTGATTTCCTTAGTTCAGGCAGCCAAAAACGGGCATAATGAAGGACCAACACTGCAGAACTAATCAGATCTGAAGTGCCCTGTTACTGAGTTGGTGGTTTCTCACCTTTTCAGGCCGTGGCAGCTGTCAGGAGCACAGTTCAGCTGGTGCATCTTTGGCAAGTTGAGACACGCAGCCAAAACACCACTCATAATTTGTCACTGTCACTGCTGCCATCGCAGCAGTCTGGATTCTGCTTGAATGCAGCTCTCTTTCTTGTTTATTAGAATGCATGTGGTGGAGGGAGGAAAAATGAATAGAGATAAATTGGGAATTTGATGTTTTGCATGGATAGGGAGGGAGAACTGTATTAATTCAGACTTAGTGAGTAGGAACAAGGTTTGAGGGTACTGATAATTCAAAACATGAGGAGATTAGCCCTGGAAAAGAAATTAAAATTAAATCATAGTAATCATTCAGAATAGGGAATAAAGTCTATAAGTACATTTAATTATCCAAATTTAGTGGATTACGTAGTAAAATTAACATGTAATAATGTTCAAAGGCAGTGTTTTGAGTTAACAAATTAAGTTATATTTCAAGATGTATTACAGTCCTACTGACAGAGAAATATGTAACATGTTCTTTGATCTTTTGACTGAGAGATGTGTGAGCTCACCTGTGTGAGCTGAGTCCTGTAAGGGAAATTGCTCACAGGCGGTGGCTCTCCAGTGAGCTGCTCCTCACTGAGTGCTTGGGAGGCTGCTCCCAGCTCACCAGTTGGGCTCCTGCTGAGAGTTTTCTCTGGAGGAAACCTCTCCCTTGGTGCCAGAAGGTGCCTTAGGAGATAAGATCCTCAGCTAAATATAGACTTCATCAATAATCTTCCTAATTTCTTACTGTTTCTCCTGACTGCTGGTTGTGTCTTAGTGCCCAGCGTGCTCAAATGTACTCACACATCTCTCTCCACTTTCAGAGATGAAGACATCACACAGGGGTTGTAATGTATCACACGTTTAGAAAAGGAATCACTCATGCCTTGGGAGATTTGTTGTGAATAGATATTTAATTCAGCATATTAAATAAAGAGAAACCACAACAGTTTACAAACATCCTGTTCATATTCATCTGAACGGTTTCTGGCACAGCACTTGTCTGTCTTATTCCTTCTTACAAGATGAGAGTCCAATTGCAGAGCTGATGTGGGAACAGTGAGCTCTGTAACGTAACTCCCGATACCACCTTGCTCAGGAAAGAAAATGCGAGCCACAATTACTGCCTGACTCTTTTTTCTTACAGTCTTTGAACTTTAATGAACCAGAAAGAAGAGTATGGTAAGAGAGGAGTCAGGAAAATAATGTCACCTACTCAACTGATCATAAGCACTTCTTTGCTTTTCTCCAGTTTTAATTCTGTTATTTAAAGGAAATCAGTACAAAATAACAGTAAGCTGTCTGAACAATAGCTCATCAGAAATGCAGAGCGCTATACATTCAAAATGCACACAAATAAATTTGCTTCTTCTTTTTCTTCATATCATGTCTCTCTTCCCATTTATCTCCTTCCTATGCTCTGCTCCAAATTCAGGAGGTTTCTTTTAATGAACGAGCAGAATATTTCAGAAGCAAAGGTTATGCTCTGTCATGTCATTTATCTGTGAGTCCAAAAGCTTGACATTCTCTACAGAGAATGTGTTAAAAGAGACTTGCGGAGCTGGACGTGCACATGAAAGTTTGAGGGTTCCAGAAGGCTTTACTTTGATGTCACTGATTGCTTCCTGCATTTCATTATATCTCTGTTTCCCTTTACTTGCATAACTCCCATAGGCATCAGCAAATAAGGTCTAAATTGAAATTTATTTGGCTAAACAAATATTTTCTATCTCAATTTACTTGTGACAAGCTTAATGAAATCATAGGGACATGTATTTATGTACCAATTAGAATCAGAAATTGCCTGCTTGTGTCCAAAAGAAGTGCAGAAGTAGGATTCAGAGGTGTCAAAATATCGGCAGCACAGCAGAAGCTGCATCTATGGCATCCTTACCTACTTGCATGTTTGCATCACACAACTTCTGTTTCTTTGTTTCTTTGCATTATCAGTCACACAGTATCAATCAGAGAATGTCAGAAAAGCCAGAATATGCATTGAAGAAACTGCAGAATGAAAACAGAGCCATATTTGTACCGTATGTATATATGCAAAATAAAGGGACATGTCCTGTGCCAGCAACAATTCAAAACAAAACAAAAACAGATAATTGACGATTAATAATATCCTTTTGGTATTATCTTTGTATTTAAAGGTTACAAAAATAAATAAATAAAAGGCTAAAAAAGGCTAGAAGGAAGTAGTGGAAGTAGTTAAGTTGGAGAGAAGGCTACAGCTTCCATGTAAGTAAGCATAGTATGCTAGCTGATAATTTCCAAAACAATTCCAATATTTGAGCACAGGCTGTCTTTCATGTATGTAACATTTCCTGTGACCTCCAAGAATTACCATATGCCTAACAGAAAGGAGGTATTTTTCTAAAAGAATCAAATTGATGGCTCAGAATTTACTAAGACAGAGCAATACAAAGATCTGAGACAGCACCAGTTTTTGCAGTCCATGCTACATATCCACCATTCCTAATTCATACACCAGAGTGCTATAATACACCCTTCCTAGTCACTTGCCTTTTCTTCCTGCCAAAACTCTCATCAGCCAATCCTTACTTCTATTCCCATACATATTCTATAAACAGATAACACTTTAAATACCACAGATCCTTTTTCTTTTATTTCTTAGTGTTTGTTTTTAATTTTTTTTTTATTTTTATTTTTATTTTTGTCTGCAAGGTAAAGATCTATACAAGCCTGTATGGCCATAAGTTATTCATGCAAAAATATATTATTTAGAGAACAGGCTTGTAATGTCAAGGGATTTTTAGAATTGTGTGTATTCATATAGTGATCCTGAGGCTGTGAGTAGGTCAAGCTGAAGAGGAAAAAGCAAAAGTGAAAGGTCAGGTTACAAGCTAATTTTGCCACAAGGGCTTTCATTATATGACGGATACTTAGTGTCCAAAAAGGAAAAATTATGTAATAGTTTACTTGCAATATTGAGCATTTCCACAAGAACTCCCAAAGAATTCCTACTCCAACTTTCCTTGAGTTCCTACTTTCCCTTCTGCTGTGAGCAGAGGCATTGTTTCTGAGTTACATAGCAGGATTATTTTTCTTGCTGGCTGTAACAGGAATGTTTCGGAATGATCAGCTGGCAATCAGTAATCTTTATGTGATCATTTCACATTCTAATTATTGGCTCATTATGTGCTTGGAACAAAGAAATGGATAGAAAACTGGTGTGAAGAGAACACATTCCGTGAACAGAAATCTCTGCAACAGCTTCTAATTGCATTTACATTAACTTAAACTTCATTTACACTTACACTTACACTTACACTTACACTTACACTTACACTTACACTTACACTTACACTTTTTTCATATACATTTACAACTCTCTTCTCTAACTTCAGTGGACTGTTATAAATTCACCGTGGTGTTGGCCAGCACCTGGTCCCAAGCTTCTAGAGATAAATAGGTTAAATTTCTGTGATACAATGACCAGAATTTCCTGATATTCAAGGGACTCGAGAGTTAACAGCCTAGAGTAAAATCAGTATGGCATAGATCAGGAAGGTAATGCCTTTTGGCTTACAGAAATAACAGAGCACACATGCTGGAAGGAATCCCAGGGGCTGAACATACCCTGCCTGTGTTATTTTTTCATGGCATTTTGCATATAAAAGGACACATACATCTCACTGGGTGAAAATTGTTTGTGCATCTGGAAATGGCACTTCAGCCTGGAAGCCTTTGTAAGCCTTCACTTTTCTTTAAATTCAGAAGTACTATTCATCAGAGCTGAGAACAGTGCTTTACATGACCTCTGCAGCCAGCCTGTGTGCTCCTGATACAGCAATCTCTTCCCAGCCACTCTTTGCCAATAGCAGTGGGTTTTGGAAGAGGTGTGCTTATGCACTTGGGGATGCATTTAAACTCTTCAGAAATTTGCTCCTTTAAGCTATACGAGAGGTAATGAAAGGTATATGCATATGTAGCACTGTGCGCTACCTGTTCACTCCTCAGAGCTCTCGGAAGGGCACTTCTCAGACCAAATGTAGACACTCATTGTACCTTCACACACTGGCTTACACCCACTAATGTGCACGCACACTGCTCTCCCCAGTTCATAGCACTACAGACATGCAAGCATCCTGAGACAGCTGCTGTCCCACACCTCCGAACACACACTTGCACACAGAGTCCTCTTGTCCAGAAAATTAGTTCTAAATGGAGTTAAATGAGAAGACAAGGGCAGATGGATGATGATCAGGCAAGGGCAGTAAAAGTAGCTGGAGAAGTGAATGGATCAGCAACTTGTTTACATATGGCCAACCCCTTTTATTCCTTTACTCATCTTGTCTTCCTGCTCTTTGGTCCCTCACAGAATTGTAGAACTGTAGGAGCTGAAAGGGACTTCTGGAGGTCATCAAGTCCAAACCCCTGCTAAAGCAGGTTCCCTACATCAGGTCCCACAAGCAGGCATCTGGACAGGTCTTGAATATCTACAGAGAAGGAGACTATGCAGCCTCACTGTGCAGCCTGTTCCAGTGCTCTATCATTCTGATAGTAAAGTTCTTCCTCGTATTAGTGTGGAACTTCCTGTGTTCCTATTTTGGCCCATTGCTCCTTGTTCTATTGGTGCTTGCCACTGGCAAGAGTCAGCCCTCATCTACTTGATTCTCACACTTTACATATTTATAAATAGTGATGAGATCCTCTCTCAGTCTTTTCTTCTCCAGGCTGAATAGCCCTAGGTCTCTCAGCCTTTCCTCATAAGGGAGATGCTTCAGGTCCCTCATAGTCTTTGTCAACCTCCTCTGGACTCTTTTTGAGCAGATCCCTGTCTTTTTTGAACTAAGGAGTCCAGAACTGGACACAATACTCCAGATATGGCCTCACCAGGGCAGAGTGGAGGGGAAGGATCACTTTCACCACACCTGCTGGCCATGCCACATTCTTTTTAATGCACCCCAGGATCTCACTGCCCTTCTTGGCCACAAGGACACACTGATGGCTCATGGTCAACCCAGATCCTTCTCTGCAGAGCTCATTTCCAGCAGGCCATCTCCTGGTACTGTTGCATGTAGTTTCTTCTCCCCAGGTGCAAGACTCTACACTTGAACCTCATCAGGTTCCCTTGATTTCTCCACTTTTTATTCTTCTTTCAATCACCCCATACTAAGACTTGTATAATCCTGGGATATATTTCCCCTCCATCCTATAGTATATAGGAGATATATAATATAGTCATGTCCATCTACAGCCCATGAGCCACATTCATCTTGGCACAAGGCCTGCTCCCTGCTGCCGTGTCATCCTGGTAGCAGGGGAACAAGGGACCAAACGGCTTATGCCAGCCTCAGGACATGGGAGATGCAGTGCAGTGCTGACAAATAGCATGGCACTATGCTCTGTTTGCAAGGAAATAATGTCAGTTTTCAAAGATTACAATCTGAAAAGACATAATATGCAGAAACATGCTGCTGCCCAATTGTATGCATTTCAAGGAATGCTTTGTAAAGACAGAATAGTGAAACTAAAGTCTGCCACCTCAACAAAATATTACCAAAAAAACCCTAAAACTCAGAAGAACTCTGTTACAAAATCTAATCTCATGGTAGCAAATCTGATTGCAAAAAAAATCAAACCCATTTATTGATGGTGAGTTTACTAAGCAATGTCTGGAAAGCATGGCTGATACAATGTGTCCAGATCAAAAAAAAAATAAAAAATAAAAAAATTGATTTTTCTAAAATCAGTTTGTCTTACCATACTAACGCCATATGAACTGAAGAAATAGGAAAATGCTAATTTCATATTTTAAGCTTTGGTGATCGATAGATGACAGTACTGGTGCTGCAAATACGGTTTAACTTGCCATTTTCATTAGAAGTATTGATAACAAATGAAATGTCACTGAATGGCTTTAATGTCATTAAAAAACACAATAAATCTCAGTAAAAATATACATTAACATGATTTTCTTTAACCTTTGTCAACACATCTCCTGTAGCTACTGATGGTGCCCTGATGATGCTTGGTAAAAAAAGAGGGACTTGTAAAATGAATAGAAGATGGTGCAGTTACCACCTGCAGCTCACTTCTGATGAAATATCACTGCTTTAGACATAAAAAAAGAAATTATGTTCAAAAGCTTTAAAAATTGTCTATGTCACATGAATTGTCACCAAAGTTGTGAGTTTTGTCAAGTTCAAAGTACTGAATCATCATCAATTCTAGGAGGCTCTTAAAAGCATGGACACTGATTCTGGGGTCATCATTTGCTTTTCTGAAGGAAGGTGGCTAAATTGTGTTAAAATTCTAAAAAGGCTTTATGATTTGCAAAGTGAAATCAAGTCCTTTACGGAATCGAGAGGAAAATTTGTAGCAGAACATGAAGATTAAAAATAGCTCGCAGATTAAACATTTTTGGTAGATTTGACCAACTCAATTAAATGAGTTACATACGCATCTTCAAGGTGAAAATCAACTTATCCGTGCTGTGTTTCTAACCATAACTGTGTTTGAAAGGAAACTTAAGTTATGGTAAGCTCAAGTGATGGCAAATAACACTGCAACAATGCAATAAATATGCATATTGATGCATTGGCTGAACACAGTTCCATGTACAGTAAAAAATATGCAGCCCTGCTTTCTGCTTTGATAAAGGACTTTGCAAATACGTTTCAAGCTTTCCAGAAAAAATAATCTTTTTTTTTGGTTTTGTTTCTTTGTGACTCCATTTTCAGTTAACATAAATACATTGTGAATTTTCAAATTGAATGTATAGAGTTGCAATCAGACATTCAAATCAAAGAAAAAATTGGTAATGCCTCCATACTTTTGTAAGACCTTTCTTTTCAGGGAAAAATATACCTCATTTCAGAGTCATACCTCATTCATGTCATTGCTTTTTGGCAGTACATACATCTGTGAACAATCATTGTCAAGGATGAAGCACAAGAAGAGTAATATTTCATCAAAATTCTCTGAAAACACCTTGAGAACTCAACAGAAATGGCAACAGCTGCTATCAAACCAGCCTAGTTTCACAAATCAAGGTCATACATCCCCCTAGTTTTATGCTTGTGTTGCTTTCTGTTTTTTTATATTTTAATAAAAAATACAGTAAAAAATAAGTTTTGTTAATTATATACATTAACCTTATTATGTATTTTATATGCAGCCCAAGACAAGTCCTGTTTGCTCAATGTGACCCTCGCAAGCCAAAAGGTTGTACACCAATGCTGTAATGTGCCCCAAACCCATGTAGGCAGTAGCTCCCTCAGTCTGTAAGGACATTTGGAGAGCACGTCCCATTGTTTCGCTGACTGGTGTCATCTTTGGACTATCAAACTGATGTCTGTCCTGTGATGGTCCTCTGATTTGTCAGGTAGATTATTTCATTTTCTCTGGTTAAGTTCTTGAGGTTCCTCTGCATGTTACTGTTTCTCTGGCTCTGTTGTGTGCAAGATGTGCTTTTTGAAACACCAGGTAATTCATATCATATCATAAAATCATAGAATAGTTTGGGTTGGAAGGGACATTTAAGGTTTTCTTGTTCCAAGCCCCTGCTATAGGCAGAGACACCTCCCTCTAGATCAGGTTGCTCAAAGCCCCATCCAGCCTGGCTTTGAATGCTTATAGAGAGGGAGTATTCACAACTTCTCTGGGCAATCTGTTCCACTGTCTCACCTTCCTCACAGTAAAGAATTTCTTCCTCATATTTAGTGCAAATCTATCCTTTCCTATTTTAAAACTATTTCACTACATGCCCTTCCAAAAAGTTCCACCCCAGCTTTCCTTAGGCCACTTTCAGGCATTGGAAGGTCCCTGCAGAGGCTTCTCTTCTCCCCAGCTGTATCAGCCCGTCCTCATAGGGGAGGTGCTCCAGCCCCCTGATCATTTTTGCCCTCCTCTGGACCTGCTCCAACAGTTTGATGTCCTGTGTGTTGGAGGCTCCAGGACTGGATGCACTACTCCAGGTGGAGTCTCATGAGAGCAGAGTAGAGGGGTAGAATCTCCTCCCTCGATCTGCTGGTCATGCTTCTCTTGATGCAACCCAGGATGCTGTTGGCCTTCTGGGCTGCAAGCACACACTGCCTGCTCATGTTGAGTCTTTCATCAACCAACACACCCAGATCCTCCTCAGGGCTCCTCTCAAGACATTCTCTGCTCAATCTGTATCCAATATGTATCTGTGCTTGGGATTGCCCTGACCCAGGTGCAAAACCTTGCATGTGTTCTTGTTGAACTTCATGAGGTTGGCATAGGCCCACTTCTCAAGCCTGTCCAGGTCCCTCTGGATGACATCCCCTTCCCTCTAGCATGTCAACTGCATCACTCAGGTTGGTCTTGTCTGCAAACTTGCTGAGGGTGCATTTGATCTCATTGTTCATGATGCCCACAAAGATGTTAAATAACACTGATCCCAGCACCAATCCCTGAGGAACGCCACTCGACACCAGTCTCCACTTGGACATTGAGCCATTGACCACAGCTCTCTGAGTGCAAACATCCAGCCTACTCCTTATCCAGTGAGTGGTTTATTCATTAAAAAGTTATTATGGTCTATCCATAAAAGCCATTTCAAATCCAGTGTGTTTTTGAAAAGGTCTAACGAATGATGCCATAAAGTTTCCATTCTCCCCATTAACTGTCTGCTTACCTCAGGCACTTGTGAATCTCAGACCTGGTGGTTATATTCAGCATGATTTTGTGGTTCAACCCAGCAGGCAGCTCAGACCACACAACCATTCACTGAGATGAAGAAGAGAATCAGAAAAAAAGTAGAACATAGGCTGGGATAAAAACAGTTTCACAAGGCAGAAAAGGAAGGGAAATACAACAGTAATAATAAACAATCATATGTATATACAAAACAGATAATGTAGAATGCAATTGCTTACCACTTGCCAACTAATGCTCAGCCACTCCCTGAGCAGCTAACCAACTCCCTGAATTCTATTATTCACTGTGACACCATATGGTATGGGATACTCTTTTGTCCAGCTGGGGCCAGATGTCTTGGTTGTGTCCCCAGCTTTCTGAGCACTCAAAGCACTGGACTGCAGGGCAGCGTGAGAAGAAAAATATCCCTTTGCATAATGTAAGCACTTCTGTGCAACAAGTAAAACATCAATGTGTAATCAACATTATTCTCTTCCTAAGTTCAGAACAATGACATCATACCAGCCACTATGAAGAAATTATCAGCTTCAATACATTGTGAATGATGGTGACAGTGTTAGAATATTGCAAATTTTATGTCAGGTAGGTCCACAAATGCTCACACAGGATCAGAAAGAAGGTTGTATGCAAGTTTTTCAGGACCTACTGAACCAATGGGAAGCTGAAGGTGACAATTTCCTGGATAGCATCCTTACCAGTGATGAGATATTGTGCTATCATTTTGAGCCAGAGTCCATAGAGTGGCATCATCTGAATTCTCTATCAAATAAAATATTCAAGACACCGCCCTAAGTGGGTAAAGTGATATGCACTGTCTTTTGGGATAGGAAAGGGGTGATCTTTTTGAATTTCCTGGAACCCAGACAAATCATCAACTTCTACGTCATGGCACTAAGTTGAAGGTTCAAACTTCCAGAGCCAGGTCAGAGAAGAAGATAGCCTTTCTCTTGCAACATGATAATACCAGGCTTCATACCAGTTTGAAGACTGGAGTGCATTGCCAGTCGTGACTGGACCATCTTACCATGCCCACAGTATGGTTTGGAGTTGGCACCTTCTGACTTACATGTGTTTGGGCATATGAGAGGTGGACTGCATGAGCAACATTTACCTAGCAATCATATTGTCACAGAAACTGTGGAGCAGCAGGTCATCTCCACTGGTGCAGATTTTGATGAGCACAGCATGCAGGCTCTTGTTCATCGCAGGTGAAAATGCACAGCTAACTGCTCAATATGTTGAAAGAAGTGTCTTGTAGCTGAAAATTTTCTCTATCAAATACTGCTATTGAACTCCTTGTATCTGTTTAAGTTTCCATGAAAATAAAAGCAAGGCATTACTTTCAGAAAAAGATTCTGTTCTTACAAATTCCTCTTGCTTCTCAGTAAGCTCGTTGCACTACCTTAGGCTTCTTTAGATATTAGAAAATGTTTCTCAGTGCTTAAATTATATGAAGAACTCCAAATTACTGTAGGCAATTCTGATCAATATAAACTAGCTGAATAAAGATAACAGGAGAAAAGTATTATTAATGTTGCTGTTTTTGTAGAGGCAAGGCTATATTATTCTATACTGCTGATTCATGTTAATCAACCTAAATGCAACCTGAAAACTTTTAGTAAATACATAATTAGGACATTTCAGATGTACATATCCATCAAAATACCACAGAACTTACAAGAAATATTTCAAGGCAATCTCTTTGTTACTGAATAGTATTTTCCATCAGAATTCTAGAAAGTATTCCTGATCGACATTTTGGCTAACAAAATTCCCATCAGTATTTTAAGAGAACATTCTGTTTCATCTTTCCAGTTGCAGATGAATATAGATGATTACAAAGAACATAATTTGTAAACATCAGGGATTCTTTTAAGAACAAAGGAATATTTGACATGCAATTAAGACCAGAGATACCCTTGCTACACATCTTGACTTGTAGAAGAATCTATATTGCTTAGAATGTGAAGGAATTTAATGCATGCATGCATCTGCCTCATCATATTTAGAAAGTAATTAAAGGCAGAACTTAAATTAGAGATGAGATCCATCCTAGAGAAATCAAGACCCTCTTACAAAACTCAAGAATGCTGAACTAGTTGTCTCATTTCAGCTACTTAAATCTTGAATTAGAATCCAGGAAAACAAAAAAATCCAGGAAAACCTGGTCTGGGGAGAGTGTCCCTGCCTATAGCAGGGGGGGTGGAACAAGGTGATCTTAAAGATCCCTTCCAACCCAAACCATTATGTGATTCTGTGAGTCTATAACTCTATTAAAATCTTCTGAATCTGAACATTTTAAGAAGAAAGAAATATCTAAATGGATTTTCTGTACTTTTACAGTGATGGAATAAGATTTCATTTCTACCAATTGAGATGAAAAAAACGATAAGCCTTGTTGTCTTGACTGCACTGGCATTTGTGAGATCTCATCTAAGCAGTTCAAAAAAGAATAAGGGCAGCGTAATTAAGCAACAGGTTGGAGGGTTTAGCAGTCAATCTCACTTTCTGACCATCGTTCACTTCATTGTAGAAAAAATTTACTGTTTTTTTCTGAACCTTATATGACAAAACTCCAGTCACTATCTACTTTACTCCTTCCATCTTTCCTTTCTGAACAAATCATTGACATGGTTGTGGTTTGCAAGTTACAGGGTCACTTCTTACTCACTAATTACAGTGGATCCCAACATAGAACTCAGGGAGGACTTCTACTGATTATGCTTATCATAAGGGTGGATCCACTGGGATATGATGAGAAAGCAGGGACTGAACTGAACAAACTGGAAGAGCTGAAGCTTAAGAAGACAGAAAATACTATTTCAATTGTTAATTACAGGATGACACTGGAACAGTTTGGATAAGATGTGATCCTCCTCCTGCTAGACATAAAACACCTCTTAGAAGGGCTATTCAGAACATAATTTCCTCTTCAGAAATCCTGAAATCCTGTTCCATCATTTCTGAGAGGATAGTAACAGAAACAGTTATAAGACAAGGAAAAAATCCTGTCTTCCTAGTAAGCAAGAGGTTTCTAGATAGTTCATTGTTGGACAGTTTCCAAATGTTGCAGATGAATTAGATGTCAGAACTTCCCTTGACTTCCATGGCAACAGGAGCATTGAATGACAAATGGAAGGACAGGTAAATCTAGAAAGGATACTGTATCACATCTCACTGTGATGGAAAGAGCACTGGCATGTGCCACACTGCCTGGTTTGGGCTCCTAGCAGTGTGTTTTAAAATATAGATTTAGCTGGATTTGCGGCTACAGTTTTCACAAAAAAAAATTAAACTGCCTTAACTCTATTTCTCTCTAAATCCTAGATTTACTATTTACAGTAATTGTATTGGTACTTAGTTTTGCAAGGGGATCCACTTCACATCAATCACCTTTGTAATCATACTTCGGTAGCCCAGAGATCTGTCTAGCTCTAATGTGATCAGTGGAAGCTAATCATCTTAGTAAGTCTGTAGGACACACTATTTCATATTAATAGGAATGAAAGCAGAACATAGTTTAGTCACCAGTATATGGTTTGTATGGAAGGTTTGGTTACTGTATTAGTGGAGATAGTCAAGACCTTGCTCATCTAAAGTGAACACTAGCCAAAAACATTTATGATTGGCTAGCCATACAGAAAAAGGCATGGTCAGAAAATATACAGAGGAGGCTTCATCCTCTTCCTCTTCTTCTGCTGATCAAAAGGGAAGTCTACTGGAGGACCCCGGGGCTCAGCTCCAGTTTCTCTCTCTTACCGTAAAGGCTCACTCCGACTATTGCTACTCATACATCCTCTCACTACCCCATGCTGGGATCTCTCTCCTGTCTTGAATAAAACAAAGGTCTCCCAGTGATAGGCTTTCAAACTCTTGGGTCTTCCAGTATATAGACAGCAGGACCATGATCTCTCTGGTGGTTGGACCCTAGACACGTTACTCTCTCCGCTATAGATCTGCCTTGAAGTCAACGTATGAATTATATGTACTCACACTCAAATCAAAGTTTGAAGTTCCCTGGGAAACCATCCTTCTGCTGGCATTTAGAATTCCCATACATGAACACATCAAACAACAACTCCCCACCCATGAATATAAAGAAGTTTCATCAGAAGGCAAACCAGAGTGCTGTGCCTGGGTGCAGGGTACGTTCAGAAAAGTGTGTTAACAAGACACCTACTTGCATGCAATCAGAACATTTTAGCTCTCTTTTCCTGTTTTCTCACACTTACTCTTCTCTAAACTACCTTGGTTCCTCCCTATTCTCACTTCTCAGCCTTCCCTTAATCATCCCCATAATAAGTCTCACACATTGCCACAGTCCCCTAGAAGAAACTTCATAATAGATAACTCACTGCCACACCTGCCCCTCGGGCAGCCCATGAAGTCCCACACCTCTGTGGGCAGTGATCTGCAGTGTCCAGGACTATGGGGCAGAGCCTAACCTATGAATATGTCATGGGGTCTTGCACAGACCAGTGTTGCTCAGCCTCCCTTGACACTAGGCAGAAGCCAGGGTTGGTTCTGCCTCAGCGCAACCAGGTAATAGGGTTCCCACTGCTATTGCTCTTCAGCTTGTTTTGCTCCTTTTGTACCTGCAGCAGTCAGCCTTCTATCATGATAGCTAACCAATTCCCATTTGGGGATGCTATTTCTGCTTCCTCATCTGGAAGATTTAGCAAGAGAGTGGAATAAAACACTTATGGTGACTGGAAGATACCTTAAAAAAATATTCATGGACCGCAATTTCTGCAGGTTAGAAGGAAGACCATTACATAGGAAAGGAGGAAAAACTATCTTCTGAAGATGTTCCTAGAGTTTGTCCTTGTTTTTTCTGAGTGTTGTATGATTCCTGTAAATCACACAAGACCATAAAGATATCCAGCTTTCCTTTTTATAGCCAATTTCATGTTCAGATGAGTTCTTTCAATTGTACCTTAATACCAGTGAGGATAGTGATAAAAGGCAGAGACTTAAGATTGGAAAATAAGACTGAAAATAGCAAAATAACATCCAGTTTGGAAGAAATATAAGTTAATATATCTAGGGAAAAATGACACCAGATACATTCTCACTGGGAATGGCCTTGGGAGAGGAGGCGTAAAGGATTTGAGCTTTTGTGTGTTAGAGCAGAACTTGGCTCCAATCATTGCATGAGACGATTGTGGTTGTTCAGTCTTCGTACAGACACAGAGTCTTAACACTGGCAGAGACTTAAAACCTCCCATTGTTACAATAAATTGGAGTGCAACTTGAGTGCTGTTTTATTTTTTGCTAATTTAGACATGGTCCTACAAGCTCTCAGAATATGAGATTGTCCAAGATGCATATTTTGAAGTAACGGAGGTAAAATGCTGAGATTCATATAATACTCTGAGTTTACAGATTTGTTAAACTGTTTAAAAAACATGGAGAGTCTGAGCATTCTTTTTTGTAAAGGGAAAAGCAAGCAATCAATATTGTCAGGACCTTCTCTGCAGAAAATATCCCCATCCTTCTCACAGGTAGTTTTGTGACAGATCAGTGGGACTTGCTTTAAAACATCAGCCATCTAGAGGTTGCTAGGTTAATTCTTTTCATCTGAGAGACTATAAAAGTAACCTGGTATGCATTGTATCTGGATACAAGTATTGGCCAGTAATTGACCTCTGTGATGTTTACTTACCTTTTTATTGGACCGCATGCCCCCAGCTGCAAGTGTAAACTCTTCAAAAATTAATTATGTGGTTAAGCAGATGAGATATTTACATCTGAAGAATACATGAGAAATGAAATTTAGCCCTTACAGAGTCATTGCTGTTCACCCAGAGCACAACACTGCCAAAGGAGAAATCCCAAAATTGCCTCAGTGTAAGTGAGATTGAGAAGTGGATTAACACATGTAGCTGAGGTCAGGATGCATTGATGATAAACTTAAAGGCTATATCTGGAAAGGCTGTTGCCACTTTACTCATGTAACTTGGTAAAGGGGTGGGCTGAAAGGCGAATTTAATTCTGCTCACATTATTCATCAGTAATAGTCTGTATGTGTAAAGCCATTCTCATTTACATCATTAAAAGTAGCATTCTTGAAGTAGACAAAAAAGAAGAATGAAGTAGGGAAAGGCAACTGTATGTACAATGCCAGCTTCAGTTGAATAGTCTTTATGTCACTCCATAAATTCTATTTACCTCAGCAAGATAAAGTGACACTGGGATTACACGAGGATCGTAAAACCATAGAATAGCAAAGTCTGGAAGGGACCTTAAAGACGATTATGTTCCAACAGCCCTGCCTAGGCAGGGACACCTTCCACTAGGCCAGGTTGCTCAAAGCCCCATCCAGCCTAGCCTTGAACACCTTCAGGGATGGAGCATTCTGTTTCTCTGAGTAGCCTGTTCCAGTGTCTCAGTACTCTTGAACTGAAGAATTTCTTCTTAATGTCTAATCTAAACTGATTCTCTTTTAAATCCATTACCCCTTATCCTATCACTACATTCCTTGATAAAGAGTCCCTTCCCATCTTTTCTATAGGCTCCCTTTAAGCACTAGAAGATCATCGTAAATTCCTATCAGAGCTTTCTCTAGACTAAACTACCTGGACTCTTTTAATCTGCCTTCACAGGAGAGATGCTTCAGCCCTCTGATCATCCTAGTGGCCTCCTCTAGACTCCCTCCAATACGATGTCCCAGGTCTGGATGCAGTACTGCAGGTGGGTTCTCAAGACAGTAGAGCGGAGGGGGACAATCACCTCCCTCTGTCTCCTGGCCATACTTCTTCTGAAGAAAATGCTGTATGTCACTTCAGCCAGCTAACTGCCTCCAGAGGTTTTTCCTTCTGCCCTGATCTGCATGTGCATCCCTGTTCTCCATAGCAAGAAGAAACCTATTCATAGTAGCCTACACACTTATTAAATGAACTGATTAAGCAGATGATTTGGGTGCTGGAGATCCAGGGTCTCAAGATATAATGTGTAATAGTCAGCAATGTTATTTCATAACTAGCATTAGCACACATGGTTTATACATAAAGTTTCCATTGTTTGACTCTGGTGGATTCAAAATTAGTAACACTGTGAATGAAATTGCTAGGAAAAAGATATAATTCAAGCCCTGAGCTAAGCGAAAGGACTTCACTGTTCATTATGGAGCACAATAACTAAAAATTAAACAATTGGTTTCCACTGCAAAATCTGAAACCTCGTTTTAGGTAAATGGATTCCTCTTACAGTGACAGAAAGGAATTAGTGACTCAGACTTGCACTACCAAAATCAATCCCTCTGAATTGCTTAAATACACGGAGAAGAGAGAAGTGAGAACAGGGTGGCCCTCATTCAGCACTCAGAAAATATGTTTAATCTACTGGGATTTGATAACCTAGTTGTCGCTCTTGCAAACAGATATTTGTGTTCTTACTGTCTTCTCAGATGAAATACAGATCATTGCTCAGGCAGAGGAGATAATGGGCAGGCCTTGTTGGAGGACTGATCAGTATGCATACTCATCTAACAGCTTTGCTGAAACACCACTCAAAGCAGTCCTTGGAGACAGCTGTGATTGATAGGCAAGTTGTCTATTCAAGATTTTGTTAACTCACTTGGAAGGGTAGAACAATATGCACAGACCTGCATAGTGTATTCGCTGAACAGAGGGTAAATCAAGGTGTAACTTCCAGTTCAGAAGCAGGAGCGATATGTTTCTCTTACCACTGTAGCAAGGGGAGTTAGAAACAGTATAGGTTATGGTCATGGAGATACAGTAAAGCTTTGTCATGGACATAGAATCATAGAATAACAAGGTTGGAGAGGACCTACAAGATCATGTAGTACAACCGTCCCCCTGTTACACTGCTACCACAAGCATTAAACCATATCTTGCAGCTCCTCATCCAGACACCTCTTGAACACTGCCAGGGACGGCGACTCCACCACCTCCCTGGGCAGCCATTCCAGTGCCAGAGAAAAAGTTCTTCCTTATGTCTTATCTAAATCTCCTCTGGCACAACTTGTAGCCATTTTCTCAGGTCCTGTTTATTGCCTGGGACAAGAGGCCAAACCCCTCCTCATCACAACCTCCCTTTAAAAAGTTGTAGAGTGCAGTAAGGTCTCCCCTGAGCCTCCTCTTCTCCAGACTAAACAATCCCAGCTCCCTCAGCTGCTCCTCATAAGACTTGTGCTCCAGACCCCTCACCAGTTTTGTTGCCCTTCTCTGGACACATTCCAGGGCCTCAACGTCTTTTTTGTAGTGAGGGGCCCAAAACTGAACACAGTACTTGAGGTGCAGCCTCACCAGTGCTGAGTACAGGGGGATGATCACCTCCCTGCTCCTGCTGGCCACACTATTTCTAATGCAGGCCAGGATGGCATTGGCCTTCTTGGCCATCTGGGCACACTGTTTCATGTACAGCAGAGCATCAACCAGCACCCCCAGGTCCCTTTCCTCATCACAATCATCCAACCACTCATCCCCAAGTCTGTAGCGCTGCATGGGGTTGTTGTGGCCAAAGTGCAGGACCCGACACTTGGCCTTGTTGTACCTCATCCCATTCACCTCAGCCCAGTGATCCAGCCTATCCAGGTCCCACTGAAGGGCTACCCTACCCTCAGGTAGATCGATGCTACCTCCCAGTTTGGTGTCATCTTACCAAGGGCAAACTTACCAAGGGTACACTCAATCCCCTCATCTAGGTCATCACTAAAGATATTAAACAAGACAGACCCCAGTACCGACCTCTGGGGGACACCACTTGTAACAGGTCGCTAGCTGGACTTAACTCCATTAACTACTTCTCTCTGGGCAGGGCCCTCTAGCCAGTTCCTTACCCAAAGAAGGGTATACCTGTCCAGGCCATGGGCAGCCAGTTTCCCCAGGAGAATACTGTGGGAGACACACATGTACTTACATCTTGCTGGACAAAGGTTTTGTGTTGTTGTTTTTGTTTGTTTTGTTTGTTTTTTGTCTATGGCTTTGTGAGAGAAAACCTATCTATAACTATGTAAAACTATGGCTATGTTTTACATGATAAGATTAGCACTGGAGTTTCCGGACAGATGATAATCTGCCACCAGAATTACACTGCACATCTGCCAATGGAAGACAAAACCAGAGAGAACATTCTTAAAAAAATTACTTCACAGTATGTGAGGAACAAAGTTTAAAAATCCTCCATATGAATTTATCCTGTGTCCATTCTACATTCTGGTGTTTAAGACACATTCCTGGCAGATGTGAGTTTGAATTTCTTCCAATATGGAAATAATTTCTGTTGTATGTGACAGTGCTCTAACCAGCTGGCTCTTCTAGGAGGAACGATATCCCCAAGGATACCCAAAGAAGGCAAATTCCACTGCTGTGTCTTACAACAATCACAGTCTTGCATGCCTGAACATAACACACAGATGAAATTGTTATAGGAAGGCCTACATTGCTGTAAAGAATGGGCTCAAACACTGACAACCCACACTGCTTAATTCCTTTTCCCAATTTGAACTGCTTCATCTATGTCTTTCTGTGAGAGATCTGCTGCAAAGTAGCTTGTCTTCAGCTGCATGGACAGAATCCATTCCATACCATCAAACCCTAGCCTGATCCACTCCTATTTAATATCATATAAAGAGCCTAAGGAGACAACAGGTCAGACCTTTCTCTGGTGTCTATGGACAAATTAATTAGTTTTAGTTTAGAAAACTACAAGTCTTTGTATTTTCCTGGCTTTCTTTACAACCAGTGGAGAAACAGACACATATGCAGCTAACACAACCCTTTCTGAAATAGACTGCATGCCCTTCTTTGAGGGCTAGCCAGCTCATTCAGAGGTGAGCACTGGGTGTTTTTTGCAGGTCCTCCCTATACAGACAGTACAGCATGCTGCATCCAAAGTAGTCCCATAGTAATACCTTACACCCCTATGTGACCAACAACTCCTACATCATACTGTTTTTCACACAGCACAGCCAGTAGGTTTTTACACAATGAAATAAGCCCCATACTAATTTTGGTCACTTTGAACTGAATACTACCCTACAGAACATTATTCTAGGAGGCATCACAAAAGATCTAACCTGAATTTGGCCTAACCTGAATTTGGCGAGTTTTCACAAAAGAGTGACTGCAACGTGGACATCATATAGTCTGCAACACCTGACTCAGGATTTTATCCCTAGTGTGACAGATACAGTGCAAACCTGGCTTCAAAAACGTAATAAGAATCACATCCTACAGTGATTTTTCTTTGTAAGAGGGGAGTCTAGAATGACATGCTTAGATTTTGACATCTAACTTACACATTTTAATGGATGAACCTTGATAAGAGATTTTTCAAGAGCAGTAAAGGTGCTCAAGAAGGCTTAATTTCCAACATAATAAATAAACACATTAATCCTTATTAAGCACCACAACATTTCCACCTGTAATGCCCACACGTTACCGACTGTATCAAGAAAGTTTTTTAGCTGAAGAACACAACATATTAAAATTGGTCTGAGAAACTGTTTAATATTTATTATGCTTACGACACCAAGAGAGTTTGAATGACTGATCTGACAGCTGTAGTTGATGATAATAGACTTAGGAGCTATTAAAGATTTGATAGCACAAAACAGGTCCTTCTATTCGTCATCTAGTACTGAGTAATAAAGAAGATACAATACCTGTCTCATTTATATGTAAAGGCCAGGACCATAGACTTCAGCCCTAAATCTGAATTATGATGTGGTGACTGCCAGTTCATGTGTCCCTTTCAATGACTGAACACACTAGATCTGACCCAGCTACTAACAAATATGCAGCCCCATCATATAGCTGCTTTCTGGTGGACAAATTACATCCAGGCTCTTTTATTAAATGACCTGATATTATACGATTCCAGAGGAAATGTGAGTTTAAAACAGTGGTATTTCTGAATGCTGGGGAGACCTCTAATCTAACTATCAGCACCCACAGAGTGTGAGCAGCAGTGCAGTTCAGTCTGAGGCCTATAGCTGGTGGTCTGGGTCTGGTCTTGCTCAACATCTTCATCAGTGAGCTGGATGAAAGGATAGAGTCCACTCTCAGCAAGTTTGATGATTATATAAAGCTGGGCAGAGTGATTGACACATAGAAGGCTGTGCTACCATTCAACAAGATCTGGACAGGCCAGAGTTGGGCAGAGAGGAACCTGGTAAGGTTCAACACGTGCAGGTCTAGAGTCCTATACCTGAGGAGGAAATGCATATATCAGCACAGTTAAGGGATGACCTGCTAGAAATGAGCTCTGCAGAGAAGGACCTGGGTGTTCTGGTGCACAGCAAGTTGGCCATGAGTCAGTAGTGTGCCCTTGTGGCCAAGAGGGTTATTGGGAACCTAGGGTGCGTTAAAATGAACATGGTCAGCAGGTCAAGGGAGGTGATCTTTTCTGATCTTTCCCTCTACTCTGCCCTGGTGAGGCCAGATCTGAAATACTGTGTCCAGTTCTGGACTCCGCAGTTCAAGAAAGATAGGGAACTACTGGAGACAGTCCAGTGGAAGGCAACAGAAATGGTTAGGGGCCTAGAGCATCTCCCTGATGAGAAAAGGCTGACAGACATGGGACTGTTCAGTCTGGAGAAGACTGAGGGGAGATCTTATCAATGTTTATAAATATCTAATGGCAGAAATCAAGTGGATGGTGCCAGTCTCTTTTGTCTCTTTTCCCAGTGACAGGACAGGGGGCAAACAAGCAGAAACTAGAACATGGAAAGTTCCATATGAACATGAAAAAAAAAACTTCCTTACTTTGAGGGTTATAGACCACTGGAACAGGCTGTCTATGGCAACGTACAAAATCCATCACGATGCTTTCTTGTGCAACCTGCTGTAGGGAACCTGCTTTAGCAGTGAGTTGGACTAGACAATGTCCAGAGGTCCTTTCCAACATCTATAATTCTGTGATTCTGCGATAGAAAGTTTCACACATCTCAGCACGTAGTTTACAGACTGTATAGATAACTGTATTCCCATGTACTTTACCCCGTCTAGTTTTGTGCAATTCTGTTTTTGATTCTGTTCCTCAGAACAATGGCTTTAGAAATCATACAAATTCCAGAGGGCTTTGTATGCAGACTGTACCCTGCACTTTGGCTTGCAGTGTTTGCAAATGTGCCAGTCCCTTCAGGCTCATAAAGAGATTTGTCTTACAAAAAGTAATTGCACCATCACCTAAACATTACTATCATTTCTGGAGGGTAAAACAAGCTTTTCTTGCACCTTCAGAATTCAGACCGAGAAAGAAAAGCTTATACAATTCCATCAGAATAAAATAGTTTAGCAATACAGAAATGACCCTTTTGTTTGCTGGAGAAATAGCAGACATGATCCATATTCTTAGATGTTTCTTGAATGTTTGAGGTTTTGGGAAGGAAAGTCTAGGTTCTGATGGAAAAGTGAGAATATTTGATTTGAGTCAGGAAGGTCTTACAGAAATGCAGTTTAGCTGCGTTAAGTAAACATTTAAATGAAAAATTTAGGTTTTCTTATCATAGAAGATAAGTTAGGAACTGATCTTAGAAAATCACTAGATCCCCTGCCCTGCTACTGCTGGATATGAAATACTGAGATTACAGCAAACTGTTCAGTTATTTTAAAAAAATATTAAGGCAATTTTTTTAGTAGTAACATTTATCTTGTTTTTCCTTCACTACAAAAGAATGATCACTTTCTACATTGCAGTGTCACTTAGATCCACTCTTCACTTTCTAATTGATGTAAGGTCACAAAGAATAATTCAGCCGTAAGCACTATTGAATCCAAAGAGCAAACCTTTGCCTGTTTTTCTTGTTTGTTTGTTTGTTTGTTTTTTAACCTACATCCCTTCTCTACTTAGTTCTTGTCACTAATTATAATCAGAAGGTTTCTACGAGGTAAGGATAGAATTTGCCAACTCATACATAAACAGTGATGGTGAGATCAAGTTTTTTCTTATTAGTCCTCAGTTTGCTATGCTTTGTTTAGCTGTCATCATGCTGCTCTACCAAGGAAGCTGGTTCACAGCAGCAGTAAATGAAAGACAAAGGCAACCCAGATTATAAAACTAACATGAACCACAAAACAGCTAATTCAAATGACATTTGGGATCTGTTGTTTCTTCATTTTTGATAGAAAGTCATATGAAATTCTCATTCAGCATATCCTGACCTTTTCAGCCATCCCATCTCATCTATTCCAGAGGACTATGATGTAAAACTAACTGTACATATATACCTTTCACTAATGCATGTCAGGAAGTATATATCCCTGTAAGTTCTTCAAAGGACAGTTCATAGTGATGAATATGATCAGGCAGATCTGTAAAGAACATTGTAAAGAAATCCCTGAGAACTAATTAATTAATAATTAAAGAGGGAAAAAGTATAAAGACCTATGTTGCTGTTATCCCTGAAAGTTGACAGAGCTGTACAAATAAAAATAAAAAGGCAGAACAAACATCAGCGTCTAGAATAACAAGTAGTCTAAAGGAAACTGTAGCAGCCATAAAATGCAGCAGTAATAGTGTGCTTGAGGTCTGTTGAAATTACCACCATTTCTCCCTCAAGTCATGTTTTTCTTAGAGTGAATAGTACAAGGTTGGAGGGTCCACATCCAACCTGCAGTGCCATAGCCAGGGAGAAAAACATTCTAAAAACCTCAGTACAAAAGAAGCAGCTGGTTGAAAAGATAAATTAGTGCCAAAGTACTCAGACAGACTATTCAAACGTAAGCAAAGAAAATAAATACTAGCCATTGATAAACACGCCAAATGAAGCAACTGATGCTGAGCTGTTGTGGTACAAGGTAATAACAGCCAGGGCACATATTCACCTCAATGCTCTCCTCTCTAAAGGATAGATAGTAGGTACAGGATTACACTAATTTCAAAAGTTCTTTCAGTGACACTAGTGAAAATAAAATGTGTGGTTCACACATTTTCTGTTTTCAGGAATTTGAGATTTGTTTCTCCTCTTTTATTTGTTCTGTGTCAATCTACCCACTGCACTGAGCTATTTTCGTCTTTGCTCTAAAAGGGGAGTGCAACATATACACTGCTTTCAAGGAAAGGTTCTCAGTCGGTTTTTCCTTTCTTATAATACCTGAGTTGACAGCACCCTCCACTGCAAGAAGGACTACCTCTGCTCTGTAGCTTATGAAACTGAACCAGGAAGTGAGCTAAACCTCATCACAGTCCCTGAGTTTTTTCTGTGATTCACCTGACACATATAGCTTTGCATCCATCAGCCTACCTTCTGTGAGGCAATCTTGGCCATAAAATAATAATCTGGATTGTCCTTGAAGCAGCCTGTGGTGGAGCCTTTCTATGAGACCAAATAAGATATATCCAACATCAGCTGTGTGACAGCACTACAAAGAACACATGGGATCACATGTTGGGTACATGGAACATTGTTTGACTGGTCCAGCTTATCTGGAGGTAGGTAGTATGTCACTGAAGAAAAAGAGTGGGCTTAATCTTTCTCCTGGGAATGTGTCTCAGTTGAAGGAGTTGCATGCAAACAGTCGTTCAGAGTGCAGCAGCATCCAGAATGACAACAAAACATCAAGCTTGATCAAGAAGAAGAAAGGTGCTTGAGAACAAAACAGAGGATATGCTGCTATGAAAACCTTGGTACAGTCACATCTTGAAATGTGGAAATATGTGTATTGACACTAAGAGATCAAGAGGACTGAAGAGATGTCTTATGAGAAGAGGCTGAAGAGCTGAAGAAGAGATTCCTGATCTCTTAGTCTTTAGAGAAGAAGATTGGAAGGGCTATGGGTGAGATTTGCAAAGCTGTGAATCAATTACTCACCAAATTGTGCAATCCTTGGATTATATACAACTGTTTAAACTGGTAGGATCTTGATTTAAAACATGTAAAAGAAAGTAAGTTTCTAGTGAGTAGTGAACTTTTGTAATTTATAGTCATAAGAATTTGTGGATGCAGATCACCATAATAGTGGCTCCAAAAAGGTCTCAGACAACTCACACACAACCAATCCATAAAGACATACTAAAAGAAAAAGATAAGAATGTACATTTTAACACCTCTGACAACGTCTGGGGACCCAGGAAGCACAAGAAGAAGGGCTTGTATGTCCTCCTGAAACAGCATTTTCTGTTGCCAATGGTGAGATAGAAAAGAGAGGTGGATGGACATCTGGTTTGACCCAGACATATATTTCTTCTGTTCTGTTTTTGTCCTCTCCCTGTCATGAATACAGTTATATACTAGGCAATTGATATTCTATTGACTTCGACTACTTCATTAAAAATTATTTTAAAAGAAGAAAAAAAGTTTTGTCTAATAGTGACCATTTGGAGTAGAAATCTAAATTATCTTCCAATTCATGAACTAGTGCTTGAGTAAAAATGGATTTCATCAAATGGTGAAGAACAAAGAAAACAAGAAATGTATTTCTTGATATTAATGTTTGATACTTTATGCAAGCTTCTATTAATCAAACCCACACAACTACTGCAGTGAAAGAACACAGTTGTTTCTGACATGATATAGAGCCTAAAGGTGGAAAATGACCAGGTAGGAACATGATTATCTAGTATTCAATTTGTGTGCAACATTCAGAAAGCAGCAGGAAGTGAATAAGGATAATTCCATCATTATTGCATAGTGCTCACACTTTAATGCTTTTATAATGTACAGTAGCCTTTCTGGGCCTTTCCACAGTAATTGCTGGGTCGACTCAGAGTGCCATCAATATTCTGCAACTGCATTACACTGCATAATGCTAATGGTATTAAAGAATGATAGTGAACATATAATTGCAAACAAAAACCAGGATGGGAAGGAAGCATTGGGTATTTTGTATGTTGTGACTCTGAGGCAGGAGATACCTTGCACAATTAATAGTCCCATCTATAGGGGTGTAGCTGATGTGTTCGAAAAGCTGTTCCACCCAGTCTGTCACCAGGAGGGGATTTGATTTGGTGTACATGTAAACACGTCTCTCCTGAGCACACAAACAAGTCTGCTGAAGATCAGGATATCATTCACATCTTCATTAGGAAATTAAGTGGCTTTATGAATGTCTATACCAGGGTCTGCAACGGTGGTATTTCCAGAAGGTGCAAAAGAATATGTATCCTCAGGTTTCAAATACAAAACCAAAAATTTCTTGATTCAAGAAGGACTACATAACACTTCAGGATATAAACAACTATCATTATCTGCTAAATTTGAATGTTTTTTTGCTGAAGGATACCCACCGCAATCTGAACACAAAGTGACATATGCAAGGAAATATAAAAAACTCATTCACAGGTGGAGCTGGTAACTGTAAATTGAAGAAGTTGTCAGAACTAAAATGAAACATTACATTCACCCAGCAGTAGGAAGGAAGAAACAGGGACTGTCCATGCTCTTTTCTAATCATTGTTCCTTACTAAATGAGAACATTTATGGAAGTTTAAACATATCTTAAGCCTTCTGCAAACAAATAATGAGCCTTGAATGTAAAATATTTCAACTATTTTTGTTGTTTTGTTTTGTTTTTTTTTTTTTTGTGAAAAGTTGGTTTTCTGTACTTGTTATTTTATCTACCAAATGGAAAGTTTATTTTTATGAAAGAGGTGTCAAAGAGCCCTGAAATCTCACTTTTAAAGAAAACTGGCTTAAGCTATCAGTGGTATAAATGTTTAATTAATAATCACAAATATAAATTCTTGTATTCCACAGAATCATTTAATGGCTGAGGTTTGCAGACACATCTGGAAGATCATACAGCCTAATCTCACTGCTCAGAGCAAGCTTAGATACAGGTCACCCAGTGCTATGGACAACCAGGCTTTAAATATCTCCATGAATCTATCAATCCCATGGTGACATTTTTTTTCTTCCATTTAAACTGAATTCCCCATATATTAATTTGTGCTCATTGCCTCTTCTCCCTTTGCTGAGAACCACTGTGTAATTCCTGGCTGTGTGTTCTTCATTTCCTCTCTTCAGGTGTTTCTACACATGGATGAGATTCCCTTCAGTGCCTAATTTCCAAGCAAACAGTTCTAACCCTCTCAGCCTTCTTCTTGCATGTCAGGTGCTCCAGTCTCTTCATTAGGTAAGTGGTCCCCCACTGGACTTTCTCTAGTAACTGCATGTCTCTCTTGTACTGAGGAGCTCAGAGCTGAACACAACACTGCAGATGTGGTATCATCAGTTCTGAGTAGAAGGGAAGGATTTGGCTCTTTCAGCCTACTGGCAACAACCTTCCTAAATGCGGACCAGAAAGCTGCAGACCTTCTTTGCTGCAGTGGAGTAGTACACTTTTTGTCCACCAGGACTTTCCAATCCTTTACTGGAAACTTCTGAGCTAATTAGTCCAGCCAGATTTTACTGCATCTCACAGTCCACTTACCTAGACAGTACTTCATTTGTGTTTCAGTGAGTATGTTATGGGAGATAGTGTCAAAAACTTTACTAAAGTTAAAATAATCAGCATTCACTGGTATCTTCACATCACCAGACCAGTAATCTCAATGCAGAAGGTATCCAATTTGTCAAGTATTATCTCCCTTTGGAACCTATGCCAACTTCTCCCAGTCACCTTCTTGTCCTTCATATGTTTGAAAATGGATTCCAGGAAGATTGCTCTATCACATTTCCAGGGATTGAGGTGAGGTGTACCAGTCTGGAGTTCTCTGGATTCTATTTCTGACTTTTGTCAAAGAGAACAGCAGTGTCTACTTTCATACAGTCCTATGGAAGGTAAATCTTCTGAAGGTAAGTCTTACCTGTAAAGACCAAAGTGGAGAAGATAGTAAGTGTCTTGGCTCTTTTCATTCACTTTGTCACCATGTCTTGTCCCATTCAGCTGCTGGTTCATGTTTTCCCTTGTCTTCCTCTTGTTGCTGATATACCTGACGAAGTTCTTTCCATTGCCCCGCACAATCTTTGCCAGATTCAATCCAGGTGAATTTAAGCTTTCCTAAACCCATTTCTGCACAGTAGGACAGTGCCTCTATAGTTCTCCTTCCTGCATGTGGGGCGAGACCATTTTTGAGCTTGAAGATTTCATACTTGAATAAAAGTTGTATAGCCAAAACCTTGCATGAAGTCTTCAGTAATGTCAGTTGGTCTTCTGTCACTTGTTTCTTTTCCTTACTTGCTTTCTTCCTCAGGTTCCATTCTACCATTGCAGAATAGAATCATTACCCAGTTAAGTGATTCACTCTGTAGAAGTTAGTTGGAGGAAACATGGAATTATTCTAAACGTATGGAAAAGGTAGTACATGACTGTCACAAAAAGTGGTCTAAGGCTGCTTGCCTCACCTAAAATACAAATAAGAGTGGAATTCCTGAAACTGTTATGTTCAGTGCCATAAGCAATGAGGGCTTCCTATTACTACACCATAGTAACAGAAATGATACTGCGGAGCAGGAAAACCTTAGGGATATACCTGTTAAAAACAAAGAGTCTGCTTTTTCACAGAATATTCTTCTTTCCTGAGTTCTATGAATATACTTAAAACACTGTTGTCAGGCAATTTTTAATATCCCTTTTTGCCATTCCATAATGGTGGTACGGTGGTTGTTTTTTTTTTTTTTTAATAACTACTTTTTCTTTTCCCAGAATTTTTCTGAACTAAAGGCTCCTGAGATTAAAAAGAATAATTTGATGTAAGACTTGCCATTTTCTGTTGAAAAATAGGCCTTTCTGTTCCCTAAAAGCAAACACTTTCCGAGTCTGCATTTCTGCTAACAGTTGTTCCCAGTAGCAGTATGTTGGCCAGCTGTCCTCTGCTCACAGAAGTTATGGTTAAGTGCAGCCAGGCTCACTCTGACAGAAAGCATCTAAATAATTCTGCTATTAGCGGTAATAAATAGATGAAAAAAAAACATCAAACAAATCACCTGATTTAATGACAGAAAATTACCTACAAACAGAGAGCTGAGTTCTCAATAGAAAATTCAAATTCTCTGACATACTTCTTCAAATAAATAAATAAAGTAAATTTATTTTATGGTTATGATAATGGTTTTCATTGCAAACTGTGCTTCTTATCCTGTTTGCTAGGGTGGATAGTGATAGGACAAGGAGGCTCCATCAGAAGAGGGGTGGCCAGCAAGGACAGGGAGGTGATTTTCCCCCTCTACTCTTCTCTTGTGAGGCCCCATCTGGAATACTACTGTCCAGGTCTGGAGCCTCCATTTTAAGAAAGACAGAGAGTTGTTGGAGAGGGTCCAGAGGAGGGCCACGAAGATGATCAGGGGACTGGAGCACCTCCCCTATGAGGACAGGCTGAAGGAGCTGGGCTTGTTCAGCCTGGAGAAAAGAAGGCTGCGGGGTGACCTCATTGCAGCCTTTCAGTGCCTAAAGAGAGCCTACAAACAGGAGGAGAATCAACTCTTTGAAAGGGTAGATAACTGCAGGATGAGGGGAAATGGTTTTAAGTTGAGGGAGGGAAAATTTAGGTTGAATGTCAGGGGGAAGTTCTTTACTGTGAGAGTGGTGAGGTGCTGGAACAGGCTGCCCGGAGAGGTTGTAGATGCCCCATCCCTGGAGGTGTTCAAGGCCAGATTAGATGGGCCCTGGGCAGCCTGGTCTGGTATTAAATGTGGAGGTTGGTAGTCCTGCATGTGGCAGGGGGTTGGAGATTCATGATCCTTGAGGTCCCTTCCAACCCTGGCCATTCTGTGATTCTGAGAATGGTTTTAAACTGAGACAGGAGAAGTTTAGGTTGGGTATTAGGAGGAAGATTTTCACTCAGAGGGTGGTGATACACTGGAACATGTTGCCCAAGGATGTTGTGAATGCCCCATCAAAGCCAAACTGGATGTGGCTCTGGGCAGCCTGGTCTGCTGGCTGGCAACCCTGCACATAGCAGGGGGTTGAAACTAGATGATCACTGTGGTCCTTTTCAACCCAGGCCATTCTATGATTCTATGATCCTGCTACATGAAGATTTCCAAGAAATTCCTGTAGTATGACAGTTCCTCCCTGGCCTGGATGTGTGGGAAAGCCTTGAAAAGTTCAGTACACCCCACTCATACATCTGCTATTTTTGAGGAGGCAAAATGTTGAATTTTGATCTATGTTGGATGTGGAACCATAAACTGAATGGGCATGAGAGGAAGAGGGGAAAGGTGTTGGTCTTTTTTTTTCCCCCTTTGCTACAGCAGACCTGTGCTCATGTCACTCAAAGATGAGTAAAATGAAACACCAGCTCCAACATGGCAGCCCCGGCTGATAGTGCCACACATTGCAGTGCTCCAGGTAATGACTTGGCTTGCTATCTGAGAAAAAAAAAGAGAAAATATTTATCAGTTTCTTTTCCTTTATGTTCTTGGGACATCAAGTTTTTTCAGCATTTAAGAGAAATTCTGAACTGTTTCTCTGACATAGTCTGTAAGATGCTTTTTGTGGGTGGCCCTTTATACTTAAATGGAATCTGTAAATTCAACTGAATTTTGAACAAGCAAAGCCACTGGGAAATTCTAACATCACTGAAAAAAACTCTCGTGAAGTCTTGTCTTTTACAGGCTGTACAAAAATATTCCAAAAACAAGAAGAACAAAGATCCATGTCTGCACTGAGCCTGGATAAACTTTAATTTTATGTGGAAGTAGAAAATAACAATTTTTGAATCAGTAATGACAGAAGTGAATTATGAACTCCCACTTTTTTCTTAAGGTTTTGTTATTATAATATGTAAGGCTGGTGCATGTACTGTGAAAGTGTATGCATGCAGTGACTTAATTTGACTAGATGATGGGAATTTTAAAATTTGCTCACAGTCTTGTTTTCCTCCTATTGCCACTGCAGACATGGAATTTTAGCTCATTTATTGCTGGTATCAACCTGTAGCAACAAGTTTCAGATAAGGAAATAGCTCAGAAAGCCATAGATCTCTGTGGAGACTAGAAATACCACTTTGATTGTCACTTTGATTGCAACGAGAATATTTAGTGTTGATGGCATCCTTCTACTATTGATCCTTAGCTCCTAGCAAATCTATGTCTATGCCATAGCACATCCCAGAACAGGACACCCAGCTGCAAAGCATGGCTGCAATTCTGGACACATCAAAAAGAGAGAGAGATGGGAGAAGGATGAAACCAATCATAGAGAATCTGTTATCAAACAAGTATCTTTTGTACAGCCAAGGGTCAGGTGATTTGGAGAGTGGACTCGATGATTTTTTGAGGTCCTTCAAACCCTGGCAGACCTATGATTCTGTGATTGCAGAGCAGGAAAGAACTCTGACCCAGGATTCAGCAGAAGACCAGCAGAAGAGTTAAGTAAGTGCTGTGAAATGCACATGTTGGTTCTGGTTCAGACAGGTTAGGATATGTTTTCTGATCTCAGGCTATTCTAGAGAAGAAGGGCCGAGCTATGCTCTCCCTTCTTTACAACCCAGCTCCCTGGAATGAAGAGGAAAGGAGCTGCCCTGAGTAACCCTGAGAATTAAATATATAACCAAGAGTTTTCTGCTGCTTCTCCTTACTATTGTGTGCTCCAGTTGTCTTTCTTACCTATTCTTCTTTGAGTTGCTAGTACTTAATTGTAGCTAATATACCCTTAATATTTTTTCCTGTAAGTTGTCCTGTAATCCAATGAACATGAAATTCAGTACTAAGAACTAAGAACTGCTCTTTTCTGTTGCTGCAAGATGTAAATGAAAGAATAACTGCTAGGCATGTATGAGTGTTTCGCTGTTTTTGTTTCCTTGGCATTACTGTTTTCTGAAGGGAAAATGAGATTTGCATGGTCAGAACAGTCTTCAGTGTACTGGTCTGTGCTTTGGTAGAGGAAATCCCATTCCAATCCCTGTGTTTGAACCATCCCAGAAGCCCAGAGTAGTTCTCTGTAAACCTACTTCTGCTTCTAGCTGTCTTATCTTAACAAAGGACCAAGTGCAAACCACTGCTTCACAATCCTTGGTCTTACAAAAAAGCCAACCAGTTTCATTTATTGACCTCAAGAGAGTCAAGATTTAAAATCTCAACTACATCTGAATTCCGCTCCTGTGCTCTGAACTCATTTTTAATACATAAGCCATGGTAGTTCTCCGAATCAGCATCCTGCTGCACATATGTGGCACTATGTATGCAGTGATAGCCATGCTGAATATGACACTGTAAATATACCAAGCACAGAAGGGTAAACTAGCTAAACTAAATGTAAAATTTATCTCCCAGAAGATCCTGGATAAATTTCAGTGGAACAAAAGCTTTTGGTTAGATTGCTCTCACACAAAAGAATTGGTGGTACATTGTTCATTTTAGTGATAGTAAGTGTTCCTCTTTTGTGCAAGATCGTGAGCAACATACATTTAACAGCCTGACATACTTAGAGAGAAACAAATTTTCTTTCTGCACACCAGATAGAAATTATAGATATGAGAGCTGGACGCAAAGTAACAATATCTATAAATCTAATATTTTATCAACCTATTTCAGCTGTACAATTAGAAAAGTTACCAATTATATCACCACCCATGATACACACTTGCTGAAGTTTCCCCTTTAGGAAGATCAAATGGCTAACCTATCTTGAGAGTAAAAGATGTACATCACTGAAATTACACTACACTCCCAGGTCATGAGCAAGGTTATCTGGAAGTATTGCACTGCAGATGGAACAGATGTCAAACACCAGGGAGTGCCAGAATTTGCACTTTGCAGTCTATGAATGTACTAAATAGGAGATCATTGTGATCATGTTCATGAGGTTGATTATTTTCATGATCCATATCCAACTGAATTTTAAAAATTTTTAAAAAGTGGAAAAATGGACTGTGGATACATAAAGTTTTGGGTATTTCAAACAGTATTAAATGCTGGCAAAAATGTATATTGGTAGCTCTCTCTTCTCCACTGACTCTGATCCGTATCTCAGAGCATCAGCCAGTGCCTCTGTGATACCAGGTTGGATTCATCCCATTTACTTTTATAAGCCTACAACTGAGCTTGTCATCCACAAGCTTTTTATAAAGAGCAGAGAAAACTGGAAATTTCAGGTATTTCATGTGATTTCCTCTAGGCATCTACCTTAAGAACAGATAAGTGATGTCTTAGTGCCTGCTTTTTCACTTAAAAAAAAAAAAGCTAAGCGGAGAAAATCGGGTGTAGGCATCTGTTTTATTTTGGAATTTGCATTTTCAAACTGCCTTTTGGAATCAAACTTTTTTATTTGTAATTCAGAGTAGGAAAAGTATGTGATCATTTCATGTGCAAACAGATTTGGCAGAAGGGTCTCTGGGTTTTGCCTGCTCACTATCTTTGAAGACTATAAGCATGATTAGAGAATCACAGAATCATAGAATATCTTAGATTGGAGAACACCTTAAATTTTGCTCCCTTGACCCACATCCAGAGGTCTAGAGATGTGAGAGACATGATAAGCCTGACAGCCAGTTCATTAGTGAGGTAATGAACCTGTTGAGTACCTCACCCTTCTCCATGTCTGTTGAAGCCAATTCTCCCTTCTCATTTATCAGAACGGGTACATTCTCCTTTGCCTTTCTCTTCAGATCAGTGTACCTGTATAACCTCTTGCTATTTTTCACACCCCATGCCAAGTTCAGTTCTATCTCCACCTTAACTTTCCTGATTCCATCTGTGCATATATGGATAACACCTCTATATTCTTCCCAGGCCATGTGTCCATACTCCCACTGCTTTTACTTTTCCTTCTTTTCCCTCAATTTGACCCGCAGGTCCTTTCTTAGCCATGCCTATTTCCTGCCTCTTCTGCTTGATTTCCTGTGCCACCTAATGCAGTTCGGACTACGGAAGCCCTCTTTCATCCCTTCCTCATTCAAATTTTCCCTAGATCTTAGTGAGTAAAAAAAAAACTCACTCAAGAAATGAGATCTGTCACTTCTAGATCTGTGAAGGAGGTAGCACTGAAGTCAGTCAGACTTGATTTTTCCTGGAAGAAAAATGTAATTAAGACTTTGGGATCTTTCCTACTTCCTGTTTAAATTGGTCATATAGGCAGGAGTTTAACATGTAGATCCATAAGGAGGAAAAAGAAATTAAAAGGAGAGCTTGAATCCAGTCTTGGTCAAGCACACAGCTAAAACTGGGTAAAATTACTGACTGGAAAAAAAGCCGATTATACTTACACAATGATTTGTGTCAAATTCATGGCTATCTCCAAAATGAGGTGAGTTTTTCTTTTCTTAATTCTTTACCTTAGTCTGCTTTGCTCAAAATTAATCCATATCTATTAACACAGGTAAAATTAAGCAATAAATCCTATTTCCTAGAAGATAATACTGTGAAAGTACTGCTGCAGGGAATTATATTGCCAGCATTTCAGCTAACTAAGTGTTTGGCACTATAGAAACATAGCATAATCAGTGCTTTCAAGAGCTAAGTTGCAATTATAATGCAAAACATGACAGTTCCCATGCCTTTTAACTAGTGCTGCAGGTAGAAAAATACAGCTGCTGTACTGCCTTGGCCAATGTGTTTTTCCTCTGTCCCTGTGTAGTCAGTGCATTCTTATTTTTCCTAAGTGTGTTTCAGTCATCCATTTTAATTATCTTATTTAATAACTAAAAATGAATGAATGACAGTGAGCAATGAGCAATAGCAGATGCTGACACACATGCAAAGGGTAGACACTTTGTGACCCTTTTCAATTGCTCACTCTGAAGCCTGTATGTTTCTTGAGCCAAAGACGTTATGTTTACTTAAGACAGAGAAGGCAGTCCCCTGATCCCAGTCCTGCTTTAGGCTCCAGATTCATAAATACAAGAAATCCCAGATTTGCAAGTCCAGCAGCCAGCACCACACACCTTTAATTCGTCAGTGAACAAAACCAGTCTTTCATGGTGTGAGGTGTCTCCTTGTGTTTGTGATGGGACTGCTATCAGTACTAAGTTAATGTCTTCTACCAACATAAGTACCTCCATCTGGGCAATTATGGGCAGCCAGTGAAGGGAGAAATAACGGATGTCTGCTACCTGGAGTTGCCATTTAGTGCTAAGAGGTGTTGAGCTGCTCATGAGCCTCATTTTTTTCTCAATTCTGATTTTTTTTACTCTCTTTAAAATTTATAGGATTTTTCGTTACTTCCTGATATTGAACTCACTTTATCAGTCCTAGTCTTAATTACTCGTCCTTTTAAAGCTCTGTTTCCTTGACCAAACAGCCTGAGTTTTCTTCTGTAAGGCTAATTTCCATGCTAGCCAGGTAATCTCATTCCCAGACCAATGGTCTTCTCCTCCTCGTGTTGGCAAGCTTGAGTTTCAGTGTCTGTCCAGGCACCTCCTCCTCAGCTGTAAACCTGTTGTCTAACCTTCTGCCTGTATAACAGGCATTTTTCTTCTCCACACTTCCCTGCTGCACTCTGGGAAACCAGGAACAGAGGAGAGAATCTGCTCACTCCTCCCTGTACAGCCATGGCAAATATTGTAAACTGGATGTAGATTTTCTTCAGCTGTGCATATTTCAAGCTGTGGTTTCAATGTTTGGGGTTACTGGAACAGGTACCTGTATTTTGTTTTAAAGATTTGATTGAAATGGTCTGTAAAATTCAGACTGGTTTGGGTAGCCAGCTTAGAGAGCTTCAGAATTGTAGCTAACAAAGATCCAGTTAAGTGAAAATCACAGAATAATATTGTGAAGTTTTGAGCTGCATTAATAATATGAGTCTGTCAGCGCCACTCATTTCTACTCACCCATGGCACCTTTCATATTTCTCTCTTTTCCATGCCCAGGTGCTGCATTGCTGTGTCTGAATTTACATTCTTTGTGCACCAGGCTGTCAGAGGTCCTCGCTGCTGAGACAGATATGTGCTCTTTTCATTTTCACAGATGCTTTTGACTGATCCTGTTAAATCTGTGTGTCTCATATGTGTGAAAATGGCATTCAAACAAGACATTCCTGTGTGACAAGATTCAAGAGGCTTATAATATTTATGTCACCAGGATTATCTTTAATGTAATTTACAACTTTTCTGTTTATCAAGTTTAATTTTTGTAGAAATGAACACAAACAGAGCATGAGCCCTTTTTTTAAGCAATAGGTAGGGACTTGAAACAGTTCACAGAAGAGCTTTTTTATTGGACTCTACCCAGGTAGTCTGTGATTTGTTTTGATTTACAAATTTTCACAAGAAAGACATGGGTCTTCCTCTCTTGGAGGTAGTTTTGAAATTACCCTTCTAAAAATTCATTTTTAAGAATAAACCTCTCCGTTGACTATCTGAAGCTCCTCTGCACACTCCTCTCTTTTCTCCTCTGCTGAGAGGGAGTCTACTTCAACATTAAGGAGACAGACAAACACAAAACTCTTTGAAAGTGACAACTTGGAGTCCAGTTCAGGCCCACAGATAAAACAAAGCTACCAGCATTTCAGTTGCTGATGTGGAGTTAAATCTGCTCATTTACCATACAGTTATTACTGCAGTAGGAGCTGCTTGTATGAAGAGATAGAAGCAGATGTAGGAGAAAATATGAAAGAAAATGTGGTTTAAAATATTCTTAGTTACCAGCAAAGCATCAAGATTTCAGATGTAGTGGGATTAGTAGTTACATGCAATTGGTATTAATTACATCCAGTTAGACAGAATGGTAAAGGCTGTAATGTATGAACTCATCAACATCCATCCCTGACATCTTCGTCCCTGTTGCCAACATGTCTGTGTGCACCCGCCCTTTCCCTTAAGGACACCATTACTGTTCTAGCAGCAACTGGGAAGTAAGGAAAAGTACAGTCATGATCTCTGGAGCTGGTGTGTAGGGCAGCAGCAAGAGGGTGCAGGTTGATTTGCTCTTAGCTGATGCCCTGCACTCAGCTCTCCTCCCACTGCTCCTTGCTGAGGCTTGGTTGTTATAATTTATTGGCTGGTGCTGATCAGACCACTTCGCTAGGAGTTGCCTCTGTGTTCTCCTAAGATCTGACTGTCTACAGTCTTAAGTAACATGTGCTATAAATGTATGATGCCTGTTAGACACTAAGTTTCATAATAAATCTAGTACAAGGGCTTTTGTTGATGTAAACAGTATGTGAATTTGACAGAAAGCATGCCCTGGAAAACTAGCTGGGAGCCTATGGAGTGTTTTTGACACATAGAGAGAGCAAGGACTCGAGGCACATACGTGCAGAGGCAAGAGTTGCCTCTTCCACCAGCTGGAGGTGGTTAGAGATGCAGAAGTGTAATGGCCTATTACAAAAAATATAAGAATCCCCACAGCAGCTCTGACTAGCTTTTGTGTTTTTAAAAAAGAACTCATAATTGTTGAAGAGTGGCAGCAATTTGCAATCCAGCACGGAGCCCTCATGTGCTGTTGTGCTTTGCAGCAGGGGTTAATAAAAACGTGGTGTAGGGAGTTATCACTGTGATAAATCCCTGATTTTAGGACAAGTAAACCAACAAAGAAACAAGAGGCTTCTAAGAAAAATAGGAAGGCACAGAAAGCTATTTGGCTGCTTGTAGGCTGCTAACACTGATGTAGCTGAGCAACTAAAGCTGCTTAAATGAGAGTGTTAAATTCCAGCACAGATTTTAAAGGGTGAGACACTCTCCCAGCTGCCATGCACTGTGGCTGGTAGCACACATCATCTCCATCAGCAGCTATTTGATCATGTTAATCTGATGAAACACAGCATCTCACCAAGAAGGGAGCTGGGGATGTCCACCTATAGTGAATGCTGCTTGAAGCCAGGGACATTTCAATCTACATCCAGCTGAAAGCCCCATTTTGTTTGCAAAGTTGAGCTTTGCTCCCCTGCTGTCCTTTGACCTCCATCTTGATAAAGATTCTGCATTGGAGATGGACAGTAGCACAAGGATAACAATAGAAAAGACTTAAGTGCTGAAAAAATAATCCATACAAAAAGATTGCAACAATCCACTGCAGGACAGGTTTCAATTCTGAACTCCAGATGTAACTAGACATCAAAATAGTGAACTACAGCCTTCAATCAGACAACAGAAGTCTTTGGATTTATTACACACTGCATTTATATTAAAGTGTCCCTATAGAATATAATGAAGGACAACACAGAGAATGTTGAGCTGTTGCAATAATGCCACATAGTGTATTATTAGTCCAGTCTTGTCTGAAGATAATCTTTCTCTCTTGGGAAGATGGACCAGCCCAGGTAAACACTATGCCCCAAACCTATCTGTGACAAGTGGCTGGCTGTACTTGGCACCTGTTGATGTGTCCCTGGCACCACAGCAATGTGCTGTGGATGAGGCTGAACTTGCTGTTTAGCCTGGACCTGCAGGTAACTAAGAGTGCTCACTGACTGTGGAGATAAAGGTAGTTTGGGTGTGATGAGACCGATGTCTACTTTCAAATATTTCTGGGCCTGTAGCCTTTGCTGGGAATTTTAGTTTGCTTTGATACATGAGACAATTCAATCTTCTTCTAGAGAAGTAATTGGACTTCCATGAAATTTATAGATGGTAAGCAAAATCTAGATGATATATGCGCTGCTTTAGAACAATTTCAGAAGTGGATGTTTCTGAGAAATTGTTATTTCTTATTTCAGATCACCTCGAACTTCTGGGACCCTAGCAAATGTCCAGCTCTCGTTGACAAACAGATGCTGAAGCCATTACAGCAATGCTCTTCAAGGGAAATTTGAAAAGTGCTGTCAGGTTCCTATTTCAAATAGATTTTCTATATCGAGGATTTAATTGTATTAATTGCGATCCTGATTTAAAGATCAGAGAGAAAAAAAAGCAGAGAGATTCAGTCCATTTCAGATTGGCATCAGTAAAGACCTTTCATTCAGCGTTTCCAGCTGTAGAGGAATACATCGTGGGAGAAAAGTCAGATGCAAATAGAAATGAGTTTCAAATGTGTATGTGTCAGAGCACAAACATTCTGGTGGGTACCTGCTAGTGAAATCCCAACCTTTTACTTGGATTTAAGTTTTCCTTTGGTTCAGCAGATTTCTTTATCCTTACTATCAGAAATGATACTGTAGAGCGTGCAAAACTCTAGATAAAGCACTAACCACACTAATGATTTCAGCTGAAAAAAATCCCAACAGTCATAAGCATGACACATAGGTTTAAGGGAAAAGCCTTTTACTATAATAATTATTAGTTTTGACCCTGCTCTCTTGCATTCTAGGAGCTGCTGATACATGGATAGGTGTAGAACATGAAACCTATTGACTTTAAAGTGGTGCTGAAATGTTAATATTGAAGAACAGGAAAAAAAAGGAAAGAAAAAAAAGCACAGCAAAGCAAAAAGGCTTACTCAATTGACAGTGAAGGCAAACAAGCAAAATCACAACACTCCAGGAGCTCTCTGTTGTCTCAAGATCTGTTTTGAGCATCACACCCATAATATTCTGCTGGAAATACATTTCAATATCCTCAAAGATTAAAATTTAATATCACACCCAAGAATGAAATTGTAAAGGCTCTGAGCTAAAGTGAGAGAATTTAATCTTAAAAAAAAAAAATAGTCTGTGATTACAAGCAGACACGCAAGCTCTAAAAGGCAGAAATTGAATTCCTTTTCTCTTTGGAATTTCTATACTGCTGATGCAATGCATGAGATTTTACCATAGATGTTACATGAAGTGGGATTAAAGGGAATCACAGAATGGAATCATAAAATCACTAAATTTGGAAAAGACATTAAAGATCATGTAATGTCACTGTCCACCAATATTGCCCACTAAACCATGTCTCTAAATATTGTCTACTCTTTCCTGAAACGCTTCCTGGGGAAGCTACATGTAAATGAAGACATTTTTACCTTAATAACGACCTCCAAGTGTAGAGCAGTACAAGTATTAGTGAGCTCTGGTGCAATTAGTGGCATAACCATCAGAGTGGCAGATGATAAGACCAATAAAATCATGAGATCCTGCATCTGCCTTTCTGTGAAGCCTGCAGGAATGCTCTGAGCTCTGTGAAAAGGTGGTGCTCAGTCACCTGATCCCCAAAATCAGCTCTTCATTTTGGTAAAAACAAGACAGTGTGAGTTGCAGACATTTCTGCATATGTCTCCAACAATGTAACCTGCACAATTTTATCACGTGTGCAGAAATTACCTGTAGTACTGATGCAAAAAAATAGGCATTTTTGCTCTTGTAGCATGTAACTATAGCAAATATCCTTCTTCCTGTCTTTCTTGATGTTCATACAGTGGTGATTTAGAGCTTCTATTTAAAGACATGTAGCAGAACCAGTAAAGACAGGAGCATAACCTGAGGGACTTCGTATTCCTTTCCTCTCTAATTGGGTTTTGTTTTGTTTTGTTTGCTCCATTCCAAAATTAGATTGTTAAGTCTTCAAAGCAGAGACCCTGAAGTCAATTATCCTCTCATTTGCTTCAGTCAAAGTCACTGGAGTTTCACTAACTGTAAAACTTAAAATAGTGTGCAGAGAATAAGGCTTGTATTATTTTATTTCCCCAAAGTTTAAAATATAGGAGTGTGTGATGTGGTTGCTTGAGAAGAGTTCACTAAACACTATGCATGTGGCTCTAGCATCCCCATTATCATTTCTTTCATCTCAACATTACTACAGGAGTGTTTCCCAGTGGTATTCTTGAACCAGAAGAGAAAAGTGCTTCCTTGACTCTGCTAAGGTTAGTTTTGCCTCCTAAAGCTGCAGTTGCAGTATGAAATATTTATTTTTTTCAGTTATCAATTTGGAAAATGTATTTCTCTCTTCAAACTGGTTGGTTTCTCTTGTAGTCTTATAGCTACAAAACCAAATTTTGTTCTCATGTTCAACATCCAGATTTTCAAGACTCCAGGCTTAAGATCCTCTTCTCTGGGGAGATCACTGTCTAATGGGCAACATCAGTGGTTGGAATAGATGACCTTAGAGGTTTTTTCCAGCCTTCATGATCAGAATGTCACAAGTGCTGAGACTACATGTCTAGAAATCCTAAGCAGAAAGAAGAGCTTCCCAGAAGTGCACCATAAGGCATCTAAACAACTGTTTCGAGAAGGGCTTGGCCTGCAGACCTCCTTCATGTGTTTTCCATTTACAGCTGCTTGTAAACAAAAATCTGCCTCATCATATGCCCACACACCTATGCTAACTTTTCTGAATCTCCCTGTTTAACAAAGGTTCCTCCACTCCAACTGTCCTGGACCTTAGGACTGAATCTAAGAAAGGATTTTAAAGAACTTGCATATGCACTCTGGCAGAAGCAGGACATGTTGATTCCCTGGTTTGCTGGAGCTGGAGCATCTGGCTGAGCAACCATAACCAAATTGAATTTTCCACATGTGAGCTGCAACCTACATCTGGCATCTGGAGAATTTGTCATCTTGTTGCTGTTTCCAGATGCAGCCAAGATAGTGATTTGAAAAGTTTTCTGGATCTCTAAGGATGTTGCTAGGAATCAGGAAGAGAATTCTGCCTTGCTGAGAACAAAAACCACAGGATAAAAAAAAAAAAAAAAAGCATGGGACAAAAAGGACAGTAGAAGCCTTTGCATGAGCCATTTTTAGGTCATGAGACAGTGCGTTTATCACATACAACAGAACAGCAAAAGAAGTGGGTATCAAAGGTCCTTCTAAAACCTGAGAAAAAAATAACTTCTGGACTATGTCAAAGGGCATACAAAGGAAGAGAGCCTTTGTTTAGCTCACTTTACCTTTTTCCTTGTAAAATTTCCTTCGACTGTATGAGCATGTGTGGAAACAAGTTGATAATGATATAGAAGATAATTGATCCCCAAATATCACTTGATTATTCTGACGTTCTTTTTATAAATGATTATAGGTTACATACATATTCATAGATGAGCAGTATATATTATAGAAAATGAGGGCATTATAAACTATGAAAACTGTGACCTATTGTACTCCTGTCACTTAATGAAGCAGTTATTAAAATATAGCTTTGTAATTTATTAGCAATTTTATACATTAGATCTTAACCCAATATGTGATGCAGTGCCTTATAGTGAGTGCAGTTGTTCAGCATGGTGCTGCAGTATTTCAAATAGAAATCATTTTTACCTAAGTTATCTTAAAATGAGAACTATTTCTGTCAAACAATAATAACCAGGTACAAGCACTGTCATTTTGAGACATAGTGAATCAAAAATAGTTAAAATGAAATTCTACCGCTACCCGGCAGTCTTCCTGCTGTATTTATGGGTTTTATTGTTGAAATAAAACTTGAAGGGGACAAGGGATTTGATTGATTTTCTTTTTGCCACCTATTAATCCTGCAGTGGATTTTGAAAGATATATTCAGATAAGGGGAACAATTAAATACCAAAATGCTCATAATAATACGAAGAAAATCTGTGAATTGTATTTTGAGTCTCCTTCAGTTACAGCAAAAGATAACGATAAAGTTGGAATACTTTCAAAGGAGACTGTTTCGGTTTGTTTGCTTTTATTAGGCTAGGAATGTCTCTCTAACATTCTAAAAATGAATTATGCACATTTTCTCAGGGCTAAGAAGATGAGACGAATTTTAAGGAAGTTGTTAATGTCAGGAAAGCTTATACTGGCTTTGTCATGAAAAAGTAGTATGGCTGACAGTTTGCTTTGTGCTCTTGTTTTTTTTTCTCTGTTATTGTGAGTTAATGGGTAAAAACAAGATCTGTAACACTGCTTTACTATAGATTTTAGTTGTTATTTAATGTACTTTGAAAAAACAGAGAAAATACTACTCTCTTCCAAACACATGAATCATACCTGTGTGATATTGTCTGATTGCTGATCCAGGGAACACTTTGTTATGCTAAAGTTCCTCTACTGAGATCTTAACAGAAGGTTGCAAGACTGCTGATTACTGTGTGATGAGGTTTGATGGGTTGATTATTCCACTTAGATAGTTGATACTACTAAACTTATTTCACCTAAATTTTAGCCTGCGTTTCACTTTTTACATAGCAAAATATCAGCTTTCTTTTCATCTAAGAGTTTTTGAAAATGTGTGGGGTTTTTTACATATGAATTCCAAGGTGCTGACTCAAGGTTTACCTCTAGGATCTACCTCTAGCAGGCAGTGCTTTGCTCAAGCACTGAGTCCATGCACTGGTCTGAGGGCTACAGATGTGTTGAACCACCAAAATGGAAAGGTATGGATTTGATGGGTGGACTGTTTAATGGATGAGGAACTGGTTGCAAGATTGTATCCAAAGTGGTGGTAGGTGGCTCAGTGTCTGGATGAAGATCAATGGCAAGTGGTGCCTCTCAGGAATCAGTCCTCCTGGGGTCAGTGCTCTTTAATATCTTCTTCGCTGACATTGACAGTGGGAACGAGTGCCCCCTCAGCAAGTTTACTGATGACACCAAGCTGTGGAGTGTGATTGACACATCAGAATGACAGGATGCCTTCCAGAGAGATCCAGACAAGCTTGAGCAATAGGCATGGGAGAACCTCAAGAGGTTCAACAAATTAAAGTGCAAGTTCTTCTACCTAGGTCAAGGCAACATCCACTAGCAATACAGGCTGGGGAATTAAATCATTGGCCACAGCCCTGCCATGAAGGACCTGGGGGTACTGGTGGATGGGAAGCTGGACATAGGCCAGCCATGTGCCCTCACAGCCCAAAATGCCAACTGTATTCTGGGCTGCATCAAAAGAAGCATGGCCAGCAGGGTGAGGGATGTGATCTTCTCTGTGGTGGTGAGGCCTCACCTGGAGTACTGCGTCCAGATGTGGAGTCCTCAGTACAGGAGAGACATGGAGCTGTTGGAGTGCATCCAGAGGAGGGCCACAAAAATGTTTTAAGGGTTGGAACATCTCCCGATGAAGACAGGGTGAGAGAGATGGGGCTGTTCAGCCTGGAGGAGAGAAGGCTCCAGGAAGACCTGAGAATGGCCTTTCAGTATTTAAAGGGAAGCTATAAGAAAGAAGGGGATGGACTCTTTAGTGGAATCTGCCATGATAGGACATGAGGAAGTAGTTTCAAACCAAAAGAGGGGAGATTTATATAGGATATTAGGAAGAAGTTTTTAAGAGGGAGTCAAGCACTAAGAAGCAGATTGCCCGGGGAGATAGTGGATGCCCCATCCCTGGAGACATTCAAGGTCAGACTGAATGGGGCTCTGAGCAACCTGATCTAGCTGTTGGTGTCCCTGTTCATTGCAGGTGAGTTGGACTAGATGATCTTTAAGTGTCCCAACTCTAAAGATTCTATGATTCTATGGCTCCAGCCAAACTACAACTCACTCACTCCTGTCTCTTGCAAAGAAAATAGAAGAAAGGCTAGAAGACTCATGGACTGTTATTAAAGCCTGATATGCAAATAAAAGCTGCATGCACAAGGAAAGTAAAATGCAGAAGTTATTCAGTACTTTTCATTGGCTGGCAGAGGTGCAGGCACATTTTGGAAGGCTGACCTTGGTACTCATAGTGGTCACTTGGAAAGACAAATACCATAACCATGACTGTTTCCCATCCTTCTTCCCCTGAGATGTTATTGCTGAGCACAACATCGTATGGCATGGAGCACACATTTAATCAGCTTCAGTCAGCTGTCCTGGCAGTATTTCCTTCCAGTTTCTTGCCCATCCCTGGCCTACATACTAGGGGTGCAGAGTAGGAAAGGAGAAGCGTCCTGGCACTGTTCAGCAACAGCCAAATTAATTCCATTCCAGGCAGACACAATACAGGGTTTCAGCTTGTAGGGCCACCCTCTTCCTTTGCAACCTCGCACCCTGTGTTTGTACTTGGACAAGTCACTTCTCAATGCCTCAGTTCACCCAGGATTAAAAATTGGACTCCTTCAACATATCAAACATCATTATTCACAGAGTGCTTTCAGAGCCATGGATAAAAGACTGATAGAAGTGCCAAATACATAGTATTATTTTTAATCTTAGAATTTTAATGCTGCCTTCTCTAGATATATTCAGGAATTCGGCTTAGATGTATGCACATTGAATTTTATGGCTTTCATCAAACCTAGCCCTGCTTCACTAATCCTTTTAATTTACATTTTCTTTGTATGTCAGGTCCCTGTTTGGTGAATCCATGCCCCCAGCAGAGTTTGGAGATTGTTTTCAAAAGCAGTTTAATATTTTCTTCCCCCTAATATTTAGGAATTATGTTGTTTGATTTCCTCATGTTAGCAGGTTAAAATAAAGTTAAGGCTACAGTTTTTTAGGTATTATTTTTTATGAAGAATAATAGCTACAAAATTAAGCTTTGGAATAACAGTGACCTACAAAAAAGCCACCAAAAAAACCAAAAACCACAGAGAATAGATCTGCTGTAGGGATAAATATTGCTTGTTTAAAGTTACTAACAGAAGTTCCAAAGATAAAAGGAGGACAGGATTTTATAGCAACTCATTAAATACTGCCTACTATATGTACAGAAAGGATGACAATGGCCTCAAGTACTGTAAATTAGGCCAATGCAAAATTAAGAAAATGAACCAAGTTCAAAAGGATGAGTAAGAGTTAGAAAAATCATGCTGGATTCTAGTGGGATGTACTAATCAAAGACAACCAAGCTGCATGTAGATCCTAATTTGTTTCATCTTATTCATGTGATTAAAAACATTAAGGGGGGAATATTTCTAGGAGTAAAGCAAGGCTGGAACCAAAGTTAAAGTACAATCAGCTTGGACATTCAGCCTGAGAAAAACTGTACTTTCAGAACTGGATTGGGTGTCTAGCCTCAGCAAGGAGCCACTTACGCACTTCTCATCATCAGCAGCAGATTCCGCCTTTACAAGAGAGCTGTGCTGTCAAAATCGTAGAGCTTATGAGAACAACTGAAGTCCTGCTCCTTTCAGACCAGGATCTCATAATCTACTTTATGCATGCACACAGCCTTTTGTGAGTGAGCAACAATGTGACTGCCAGTCAGCCTTGCCCGGCAGTAGTGTGGTTGATGCTGTCTTTCCACCCTTTTATGGTTTTGCATTGGTGGGCACCTTGCAGCTCCTCCATCTCAGCAGCAAGGCTACTGCACAATGAAACACGGCCATTGCTGATCCTGCAAGAGTTTAGGGCTGTACAAGATGCATAGAGATGGGCATTTCTGCATGAGGTTGTACTTACGTATTTTTGGAATGCTACCATGAACGTCACTTGTTATCTGAGATTTATAATCTCTGAACTAATCTGATTTAGTCCTCACCCTTTCCTGCAGGCACTTTTTATCAATGACATAGAAGTAACAGTCAATAACATATTCATAAAAGTCAGAAGAAATGAAAAAGTTTAATACAAGATTGCCCAGTAGTATTTTTTAGTTATTTACTGTTTGAAGAACAAGTATAGTCTTTACCTAATAACCAGCAGACATCAAATATAGATTTGACTTTTCACCTTTTTCTCATCTGTGTGACACAGCGGTAACTCTGGCTGCATGTGGAGGACAGTTTCATAAAACATGGTTTTGATCATTTTTAGTCTTGATCCTTTTTATAGGGTTTGAGTTTCAGTACATTGCTATTACCTGCTAATTTCACGGTTCATGGCTGAACATAAGACTATAATTCAATTGTGGGTTTTTTTTTTTTGTTTTTTTTTTTTTTTTTTTGATGTTATAAACAATGAGAGTAATGCTGATTTACATCCTCAATACTCACTGAGGACCATGTATTGTTTTTTGTAATATAGGCAAGGGATTTTTGCAGATACCTAGTCATTAAGTTATTTAAAGTCTGTCATGCTGGAAAAGAAGACATAATCCATAGAATGTAGAGATCTCAAAAGGAAGAGATTACTGACAAATGGATGAGTGCAGTGTGCTCACTTGCTGGGGGGCGATCATTTGTAGGCAACAAAAAACAGTGTGCAGTGTGCAGGCATGTACAATCAATTTTTTAAACCAAAAAATATTATGTGGCTAATCAAACACTAGCAAATCATGGCATTATAAGATATTTCTAACTGAATACAGTTTCCACAGAATAATACAAGATAATTTATTGACAAAGTAATGATGATCTCTTACATCTTCCTACTCTTATTCTCGCAGATATCTACTTCATGTTCTGTTCTGATGAAGATGAAAGTAAGGTCATAATTACAGTACAAAAACCTATTGAAAGATATGAAATCAATAGCTGTCCTGAAAGTGGTACCAGAAGAGAAATATTTTGCAGTGATTAAACTTACAATTCACTGTGGAGCCACGCACTGTTGTAGCACTTGATCCTACAGGAAGCTGAACATTTTCCCTCTGTTCCAGCAGACCACTCGTGTGTGGATGACAGATAAAGTCCCCCTGACAGCACTGGCACTACTCATATGCTTACAGTTAAACAGGTCCTTAAACAGTTGAGGCTTTAAGCCAGAATACATAGCACCTTACAACAACAAGCCTTTAATTAAGATTGATTTATAGTCCATAACTGATTTCTGCAGTGCTCAAGGTCAAAGCAAGTTTTTGCTCATTCACAGCCTGTGACTCATGCTGCTTAAGGCACCTGGGTTGAATATTTAAATTATCATTATCCCACAGACTCTACACAAGCAAAATGTCCTTTGGTCTACCTACTGAAGCTGACATATTAATTCTACAGATCAGATTTGGGGCTCTTTATACTTGCTTAATCCTTTCCCTCTACCTGTTAACAATCCTCTGTACTGGAAGGTTTTAGGTGATGATGTGTGCCTCCAGCAGAGGGGTAATTTTGCTGCCATTGCCAGAAGTTGTCTTATCTATACACTATGAGAGAGTGAGGAGTGGGGGAGGGGGAGGAATCCAAGGTGCTCATGCACGGGGCCTGTATCTCTTAACTCTTGGAGACTTTCACTCTTCTGGCTGCTTTACAGGCTGTGAAAGCACGAATAAGTTGCAAGAGTTGTGAAAGGAATTGTAAATCTGTTATCCTTTGATTGTGGCATATGTTTCCTGCTGGAAAAGAGATTCAGAGTTATGGGAGTCTGCTCCCACCAGCACAGGGTAGCCCTTCTGCCCTCCTCCATCCTGAGAGGTATGGCTCTTTCACATTCCCTCTCTAACAAGGGAGTTAAGGTACACAAACTTCTTTAAGTGGCTGAAAATCAACAGAGGTATTAAGATATTCCCTCTGCTATGGAGTGTTCTTACCACCACCTCTGAGGGAAGTTAATTTTATTAATGCCTATCCACTGAGTTCACAAAAACTAAAGCTTGTTCAGCTAAATTAGAATTTCTTTATGGTAGGAAAGGTTGGTCAATAAAGATTACAGCATTGATCTAACTTCAGCAGAGAAGAAAATATTTGACTTGATGTCATATATTTTGATTAAGAAACTAGAATTTCAGAAAAAAATCATGTGATAAATGGATTAAAAATTATTGAGGTGACTTATCACAAAGGATAACTCAAAATGAATAATCTTTGAGTGTTTGTGTTTCTTATGAGCATCTCCAGGTATCTGGGTTTCATCCCATGGTGCGTAACACTATTCTCAGTGACCTGGAAGGAAACACAGCATCCTTGAAGATAAGATTTACAGATTACAGAGTAAGGGATGGGAAAAAGAGAAGAGGCTCTGACACTGATAAAGAGAACTGTGTTAAGCAGTGCTCAAATGGGCAAAATATGGAGCAAGAGGCATAAATGTGAACTCATATCCAAGAATATAAAATGCAGATTATACATACAGGTGGAGGAAGCCTAGACTAGTTGCAGTTTGAAAAGAATTTGAGAATCACAGAGGACAATCTGAACATAAAATATTCCATGATACGTAAACAAAGAAAGTTTGCAGTATGAGGACAGAAAATTATGTTTTTAGGTGACAGGGGCAAGCCTCCATGTGTCATGAAATCCTGCTCAAGGTGTTCAGAAGACTTGAAAAATGGGAGTTCAGGAAGGAGCCATGACAAAGACTGAAGAGCTGGAAACTGCCTCATAACTCACTCTATTTTGCTTATCAAAGAGATGGTTCAAGGACGGATAAATCAGTTTGTGATAAAGAAAACACCAATAATGAAGGGCTCTTTTTCTCGCAGACAAGGTACACACTTTTAACTCTTAAAGGGTGCTCTGGATCCCAGCTCACTGGAAGTGTTTAAACTTACATTGACAGTTTCATTAAAAGAGACATTTATGTGTTTTTACTCAAATACAAAATAGTACAAAAAATTTGCCTGAGCTACATGAAAGGTCGTAATATATCATCTTAATGGCTTCTTCTGGCTTTCTAGTCTTTGAGAGTAAATGCTACAAGTTGTTTCCCTCTATAATCTCTCATTTCATACCTGACGTTTTGAGATTTTTCTTCTTCCCTTTTTTCCGAGAAAAAGCAACTTTAGTAAGTCAAACTAAATGTCATCCACAGGCTTGACATTTTTTACTGGAAAAAAAACCTCAGGAGAATCTCCTTCCTTCTCTCAGAAGTTACTACTGAGCTGAAGCTCTCTTCTTACTGTGGGTTTGCTGGGTGAACTGTGGTCTGATGCTGGGTACCATCACGAGCCTGCTCCATAGATCTCTTCTGGATGTGGTGGGACAGCTCTGGCTGGTGGCAAGCTCCCAGTTCCCTTTCCCCTGCAGAGCAGCAAGCCCTGGCTTTCCCCAGCAGGCAGTGTCCTTGGTGGCTATTTCCAGGGTGTTTTTCATTTCCTATTCACTTGTTTGAATGCAGCTTATCTCAAGATGCCTGGAAGTCTCTATTTGAGTTCAATTGGCTTCATAAAATGAGTAATAACAAGTCCAATTTCTGGTGATGGCTGTCCATGTCTCAATTCACACATCATCTAATTCAGAATTAGTGCTGGTATTCTTAGATCCAAAATTCAAGCATGGCTGATTATACAAAATCAATGGAATTACACTTGCCTATGTGGAAACAGACCTGACCTCTGAGTGCTTAACTTCTTAAATCTGATGTGAGGCACAAGGCTTGATAAGTGGAAAGATACCCACTTACTGCATTGTGCTCCTTAAAGGGTCAAAGGAAGGAATTCAGCCTTTTTACCTCTCACTCTATCACCACTTTTCATACAGGAGGGAATATTCCCTTAGAAGCAAACAGAGGAAATAATTAATTAATGAATAATTAACAAATAGAAAGATCTGACAAAGTTACAAGTATTTGACAAGTTACACATTGCATTATAGAATCACAGAAAGGCTAGGTTGGATAGGAACTTACAGCCCACCCATTTTCAACCCCCTGCCACAGCAGGATTGCTATACACCAGGTCAGGCTGTCCAGAGCTCCATCCAACCTGGCTTTGAATGCCTCTGGGGATAAATTATCCACACATAAAAACACATTTAAGAGAAGTCTTAGGTAGAGAAATTTCAAGATTTGGAAGGCTGAATTTAAGTCCTCTTGCCTTGTTTTTAATCCTTGGCAAAGCTGAAACTGCTCCCTGCATATCCTACTCCTATCTCAGGTCTGGATGGTAAAGAACAGACACAGTCTCAGATCATTTGACAGGACAGATCAGCAGACAGGAGATGACTGCTGACCACTCAGTCTAAACTGTGAGCTTTTAAAAAAGAACATATGTTCTAACAACCTGCACAGGAGGTATAGAATGAAAAAAATTGCTAAATAGTTAAAATTTTGTTAATGGTATATTTTTCCACCAAAACAAAGTCAGTCATAAGTACTGAAGTTATACTGAAATAACTTTATGGCAAAACAGGAGGAAGATAAGCAAGATAAGTATGTTTAGAAACTTATCTGGTTCTTATAGTACAGATAAAGAAGAAAGAGACTTTAAATGTGTTTTTCCTTTTAAAGGTGAGATCTTCCACACATAGATCAAAACTCTGCCCCTTACGATAACCTTTATGAAGCACTGAAGTATAAGAAGAAAAATATTGGGTTAGCAAACCATATTAATACAGTAGAATTAAAACTGTGGTTAGATTTCCTACAAACTGATTCTCCTCAAAAAACCCTATTCAGATTTTTATGAATTTTAGAGATCATGCAGTTCTGGTCTAGCTGTAGTGATCCAGTACAACTCTGTATCTATACATGAACCCAAATCACACGTACATGGCAGGTAGGTACAGAGGAATGTTGAACTCAAGAATTTTGAATTTTACAAATCTATCCAAGCTGCTTTTATTACCACTGAGCTAAGGAAGAAAGAGCAGGAATTAGGACTTCCTTAGAGCATAGAGGCTGCAAATAGCTTTTTCTGGTTCCCAGTAGGGCATCTTCCAAGGAAGTTAGTTTAGCTACCATGAACAGTGAGGCAGACATAGAAGACACAGCATATATGACACACTGACCTCCTTCTGGATGTGCAGCCAGAATTGCCTTGAATCATTCAAACACGCAGAACTGCATTAGAGTGTGATACAAGACACTTAAGGAGTCCTACATTTGGCCCAGAAGGTCCCATGTAGAAATCTGGATTTTTTATCTGTAAAATTTGAATATTACAAGAATAGTGCTCTTTAATTCAATGAGTTTTTATTTGTCATAGAGGAGAAAACACTCAAAAGAAAAGAGCACAAATATCAACCCGAATACATTGTTATTGGCTGCTTTTGCTTTTTAAAAATCTTTTATCATATCATAATATTAACTACTTTCAAAGGCTGCCATTTGACAGTCCCACACAGTGTAAGAAAGGTGAATGAAAGCTGCATCTTTGCCTTCAGGCTGAAGCGTATGGCAGACTTGCATAATAAACCAGAGTTAAGAGGATGCTACATAGCATTATCTCAATCATTGTCTAACAGTGCTCTGTGTTGTTCTTAGATTTGCTTTTGGATTTCAGTAAGCCTCTATTGTAGCCCAGTGAGCTACACTTTGTGCAGTTAGCCATGTGCTCCATGTTGGCCTGCATTTCAATAAACCATGAGACATGAGGAATGATTATGTTATTCAGGCAAAGATAAAAGTTAGGGATTCCTCTTCCCTGCAGACAACCTACACAAAACTATGCACATTATTACCATGAGCATCATTTAAATCTCAGTTACGTTCTTGAGGTGACTGACTGACACTGGCACTGACTTATGGCAATTTACACAGATGACTCTGATCTCTCGCTGACAGGATAATGGAATCCATGAAATCCTGAGCAGATTTCTGCTGAATTTCACCTGAAAATGTAATATGTGGATAGATTTAACTGCCAGTGTCCAGTCTTTCAGCAACAGCTTGCTCACACAGTTTTGTGCATATAAGCAAACCTGGGTTTTAATGTGGTGCAAAACTAAATGCCTTAATTTGCTATAGGATTGCTGATGTACTCCATTACCTATTTATGCTCTCAAACATTATCCTTTTTAACCATTAGTAACCATTTTTTAAAGTTTCTCTTTACACTTGTACAAAACACAAGTCTGATCCAGCTCCCATTATATCTGCATTACCATGGCTGTTGCAAGTGAATACTGAGATTTTACCCAGCTGGATTTGTATGTGCTCAGTGTCAGCACACCCAGCTGTGTTCACAGTGCAGGCCTTAATAGTGCCTTTATAGTAGTCCTGTCACATCCATCCTCCAGCTTACTAACCGTTTTCATGCTGTCCATGTGAAGTATGTTGTCATCTACCAGCAGTGAAGGACTTCAGTATTCCTTTGGTATTTCGTAATTTTTGTCCCAAGGCATGAAATGTAGTGGAAGCTAAGGATGAAAAGTGTGAGGAGAAGAGGAGGAGGGTAAGTAGAGCGCCCGAGTGAAAACTTTGGCTACTCTTGCTTGTAACTAAGAGTTTCACAAGCAGCAAGTCTTCAGCCAGAATCCCGGAATGCTCTCAAAAGGGGTGCTTTGATACTTTGAAGCATGCAACACAATCGAGTTGGATCTCACTTCTTCAAAGGGATTCTGGCAGGATGCGTCCACCCTGCAAAACCTCTAAGATTCAGCAGCATGCTGTGATGAGACCATAACATGCTGAACACATGTCATTTGCTGCAATGGATAGTAAAATCCTCATGTGGTCCAGGCTAGGCCACTGCTATGAAGGACTTTTTTTTTCTGCTTCAACCCCATTTCATCTCTAGATAATAGATGTTGCTGTCAAGGGATGATGAAAGGGAAGGGGAATGTTGTATTGCCTGGTCAAAAAATGGATGACAAGACACTGTGAAAAAAACCATCAAATCCGAATCTTGGATAAGCACTTTGGAAGAGCAAGACTATCCATTACCAGCACCACCATGAAGATAACCCCGCCCAGACCAATTATAATTAATACAGGATGCAGTATGATGGACACATCATGATGGATCACACAAGGATCAAGGTGTTTCCACAGAAACAATAGCAACTGTCAGTCTGGAAATATCTGAATAGTGCTTCTTATTCCTTGGGACAGAACCACCTAAAAAGGTGTGGCCTTCTGTTCCCCTAGAATTGCAGGCCTTTACTTTATCTCTCAGAAAGACAAACCTGGCAAATGCCAGAGCTGCTAGCCAGGCTCCCAGCAGCTGGCCCCACTGCCATTCTCTATGTTATGGCATTAGTGCCATTAAGGAAAAGTAAATCTATTTGGACATTTTTAGACCAACAATTGCTACTTGTCACCAACTACACAGTTGACATGTAGTCATTCCAAATTGCTGTTTGAAACAGGTGTGGGTTAATCTGCAGCTGGTAGCGCCTATGAAAACATAGAACTAGAAAAAACTTGAAGAAAGGAAACTTGGATGACCATGTGGATGCAAAAAAAAAAAAAAAATAGACTAGGATCACCAAAAGTGGAAAATAGAAGACTGAGGCAGGAGACAATATTGAAAATGTTAAAAATCATAACACGAAACTACAAATATAAAATAAAAATATTAAATACATAGTATAAAAAAAGATGTGAAAGTTATGACTAAGGAACGATTATTCATTTTTTCTCATAATAACAGATCCACTCAACACCATCTGAAACTGTCAGGTTGAAAACAAGACCAATAAATTAAGCTCTCTAGTCATTACTCACCAACTTCATATTTTCTATAATGGTCAGTCTGCTTTTGTTGACACTTCAGAACTGAGTGAGAGACTATGCATAAGGCAGTCAGCCTTAACAGCTACATATTGTCACTGGTACAGGCATCTGAAAATGGCATTCAGAAGGAACGTGTAAGGCATCTTTATCGTCCTTTGTAAGACATGACATGAAAACCAGAGGAGGTATTTGTCACTGTCATTCAGTAGGAGGTATCTTCATCTACAGAGAATCAGCATTTTCTTTTCTGCATGTGCTGCTCATCATATCAATGAATAATGATTCTCCAAACAATTACCTCATTAAGTAATTCTGAAGATTTGGAAAGAGGAGCTGAAAAATTCATCCCAAGGAAAAAAGTGTTGCACTGGCAGTAGCTATCATAAATGGAATGGAGAAGGAAGTTCTTTGTCCTGCTCTCAGCACTTCCCACAAGCCATGGACATGCTGAATGACTAGCTGACACAGGGAAAACTGGATCTTCATCTCAGAGGGCTCAAATGTTACAAAAGTAATTGGAAGAGGGTAGTTAGTGATACTTAAGTCCAAAATAAAGTCATCTTTGATAAAATTCTGGAGAATCATTTGACAGCGGGAGACAGGGGCCCTGAATTATTTTGAAATGGGACAGTATAAGGTCTTTATATATGCAGAGCATTGTAATACTGTGAATCATCATGTCCTTATTATCATTAACATGGTATTTATGTCAGCAAAAAGCGATTATACAAAGATCGTCAGAAAATTGCAATATAAAAATGATACTTGCCTTCTTATTACTCTTCAGTATGTCATAACAGAAAAGTAATCTCAGGGAGTACAAAATAAGAAAATGATATTAAAGTATACAATAAAATAATCTTTTACACTTTGGGGACTGTAAATAGCTCTCAGAATAAAACTGCCAAGCTTCTGGATGTCAATGAAAAACTGACAATAGTTCAAGCTAAGTGAAATATTTCAACTGCTTTAAACTGGTAGAACTCTGCATTTCTTGATGCCAGAAGTCCTTAATGGTGTAACAGCCTTATGAGTCTTACTGCCTATCAGGCACCTGCTTTATCTTCTTCCAGTAGTGGATCAAATAATATGAATAAAAGGCCCAGGAGAAACAGAGCATTAAGAAGATGAGGGATGGCAGTGAAGGTTTTGGCTTACAGAAATGCAGTGTCTGTCTGATGAAACAAGTTATGGAAGAACTCATTATTTAAGGGACACAGTAATAAAAGATACAATTAAAACTTACTTCTCTCTTCACTCATTCCTTCTTTCCCCAAAGGCATATGAGGTCATGAGCCCGATGTGTGATTTTTTTCACTGGTAATTACAAAAAGATTATCATTGAAAAAAAGTCAGAACTATCCCAACTGGTTGCGGTGGGAATCTTCTGTCAGAGCAGAGCAATATAAAGCACAGTCGCTGTAGGAAGTAATCCCCTTCCTATTAGCTAACTACAGATATATGTCTCCAAGAGAGCCGCGGATAGTAAATGAGAAAGAGAAGAAAGATTGTTCTAGGTATCCTAAAGATTAAAGAAAAAGGCGTAGGCCCTACTCAGAATCAAGGAACAGAATGCCATTTTACATATAGTGCACAGACATTGTTAAGAACAAATAGAGAATCAAATAAGAAGTACTAAAAATACTTACATGAGGCAAAGAGCTTCAAAAATCCTCCTGACTGTTCTCACAGATAACTCTGAGGTAAAAGGCTTGTGTTGTGAGCAAGAGTGATTGTTTGTTACTTCTAAAACTTCAGTTTACCCTTCATTTCTCATGGAGAAGCATCAAACTTTCCCTACCATAAATATTAGGTTCAAAAATATGATAGTTATTATGGATGTTTTACTTTTGTATGTTCCATTAAATGCATAGCACTGACAGAAATCAGCAACTTTGACTTATAAAAGATGGCCGGATTTGATGCTGGTGAGTGCTACTCTAACTTGTGATTATGGGTTGCTGGAATTTTCATTTTATCTTAAGTTCCATTTTTCAAAAAATGCATATCCATCTGTCAGCCATCTATATTTTGCCACAAATAATTTTGCAGTATTGAAGCTGCCTGGAAAATTCCATTATCTTTTTATTTTCAGTGCAACATTTTATTCTAATTCTTAACTTCATCTTTTCTTACTTGGTGCTCTTTTAAGGAGATTAAGGCAACTAGCACATCTGTGACAGATTTGCTCTGATATTCCTGGTGGGAATTGGTAAAACCAGCAGTGCATACGGTCCAAAGTCCATGGAAGCAAAATTATCTTGCCATTCTTCAGAGGCCTTTGAAACAAGTTCCAAATATATGCTGCATTTCTCTGTAATTAAAAAATATATCTGTCATTCTGAGACTACAAGGCTAGTGCCTAATACAATGTAAGCTGATGTGTCTTCTTTGATGCTAGAGATGTGTCTAGTCGAGATATACCTATAAATTCACACTTAATGTATGATGTCACCTGGACAAATTTAAGTATTTTAATTTCTTACGATGATCAGAATTTGTCTCAATGGTCTCTTTTTACTCCCATTTACATATACATAATTTCAACTTGTTCTCTAAAGGGTCCTACATATAAGTTTGAGAATTTTCTCTTCTAGAAGAGGAGAAGGTCTCCTATGTGATTTTTTTTCAAGTAAAAGGAGAAGGTCTTCAAATGTTGAAGTAAAACTTACCTGGGGAGTCAGAAGCAGAGAAAGGATTGAGAAGGGAATGCTGTTTCACTCTTGAAAATACAATCATAGACATAGAAAGGAAAAAAGAAATGAGAATTCCACCATCAAGGTCATGCTCCTCAACATTTCTAATTTTTACAGATTTTTCAGTGAAAAGAAAAAAAAAGGTAATCCAAAGCATTCTTGGACTTTCCTGAAAAAAATGATTAAGTGCAAGACCATTTAAATAGCAACACCTGAAACATTGTGAATCTAATTCAAACTGTTCTAGGCCTGCTTTAAAACAATTTAAACACACTTTAGCATATTATACTTCAAAACTGTTATTGGTGCTCCCTAGCAACAGAACTAATTTCCTTATGTAAACTGAAATCACTGAAAAATCTTAATAAACCAGTACAAAAGTACAAAACAAATTTCAACTAAAATCTAGAAGAGTGTGTCAGTCAATGGAGATCACAGCCAGTTTAATATAAGAGATGTTTGCTGGAAAAGTGCTGAGAGGTGTAACAATAAAGCCAGTTTTAAGTTTTCTAATGAAGTAGTACTAGTACAAATTTTGAAAAGGTTTTATTTGTATTTTATTATTATTTATTTATTATATTTTATTATAAGAAAGGGAGAAAGGATGATCCGGGGAACTACAGGCCAGTGAGCATCACCTCTGTGACTGAGAAGATCATGGAGAAGATCCTCCTAGAAGCAATGTTAAGGCACATAGAATATGAAGAAGTGATTCAATAAAGCCAGCATGGCTTCACCAAGGGCAGATCATGCCTGACCAATCTGGTGACCTTCTATGATGGAGAAACTGCTTTGGTGGACAGGGGAAGGGCGGTGGATGTTATCTACCTGGACTTCTGCAAGGCCTTTGACATAGTCCCTCACCACATCCTTCTCTCTAAATTGGAAAGGTGAGGATTTGAAGGATGGACTGTTTGATGGATTAGGAATTGGCTGGCTGGACGCAGTGAAAGGGTTGCGATCAATGGTTCTGTGTCAGGGTGGAGGCTGGTCAAAAGCAGTGTCCCTCAGGGGTCGGTCTTGGGACCAATGCTCTTCTACATCTTCATCAACGACATAGACGATGGCACCCTCAGCAAGTTTGCAGACAACACCACGCTGAGTGGTGCAGTAAATACATTGGAGGGAAGCCATCCAGAGGGTCCTGGGCAGGCTGGAGATGTGGGACTGTGTGAAGCTAATGAGGTTCAACAAAGAAAAGTGCAAGATGTTGCACTTGGGCCGGGGCAATCCCAATCTTCAAACTGGGGGAACAACCCCTTGAGAACAACCCTGTGGAGTAGGACTTGGGGGTCCTGGTAGATGAGAAGCTGGACATGAACCAGCAGTGTGCGATTGTAGTCCAGAAGGCAACTGTGTTTTGGGCTGCGTTAAAAAAGGGGCGGCCAGCAGGGAGAGGGAGGTGATTCTCCCCCTCTACTTGGCTCTTGTGAGGCCCCATTTGAAGTACTTCATCCAGGCCTGGGGCTCCCAGTACAGGAAGAACATGGAGTTCTTGGAGCAGGTCCAGAGGAGGGCCACTAAGATGATCAGAGGGCTGGAGTACATCTCCTACGAGGAAAGGTTGAGGGAACTGGGCTTGTTTAGCTTGGAGAAGAGAAGGGGAGACCTCACTGCGGCCTTCCAGTACTTAAAGGGAGCATATAAACAGGAGGGGGAACGGCTGTTTACGAGGGTGGATGGTGATAGGACAACTGGCAATGGTTTTAAACTGAGACAGGGGAGGTTTAGGTTGGGTTTAGGAGGAAGTGTTTCACACAGAGGGTGGTGATATATTGGAACAGGTTGCCCAAGGAGGTTGTGGATGCCCCATCCCTGGGGGCATTCAAGGCCAGGCTGGATGTGGCTCTGGGCAGCCTGGTCTGATGGTTGGCGACCCTGCACATAGCAGGGGAGTTGGAAGTCAATGATCATTGTGGTCCCTTTCAACCCAGGACGTTCTATGATTCTATAATGTGATTATTTGCTCTAATATTTATGTCTAGACTAAAATATTTAACTCTCTAATTGAGCTCAGTTACACCCAATTCTCTTTGTAATCTTTAATTTTATTACTTTTAATTGTGAGAGCATCTTCATGGTTTTGTCTATTACCCCTTTATTTTATTAACTGTAAGTCTTTCTTGAAGCCCACTTTTCCGTGCTTAGTGAGAACTGTCCTCTGTTGTGACCCGATCTTCTTATAGCACTGTCAGTGCCATGGCCAGAGGTGGCTTCAGGGCCAGCCTGGAGGAATGGCCAGGAACTCCATTGGGATTCCTTAACTAGCAGCATCAGGTGCCCAGTCCTCAGTCAGGGTGAGAAAAGAGGTCTTCACCTCAGCTTCTAAAACAGACCAAGCTTTTTGTCCCATCTTCTGAGAAAACCACCAATTTTAATGTTATTATTTAATGTGGTATTAATGGAGAAGAAGCCAAGAGTGAAAACTCTTCTTCTCCATTAATACCACATTATCTTGCTACTAGATCAGCTTACTGTACAAATTTTATAGTTAACTTTGAGGACAGAACAGTATTTCTTTTGAATAGCCAGAACACACTATACAGTGTTTAACAGGCCTTATGTCATCTACATAGAGATACATGATCCAGCCAAAAACCTGATGGGATAAAGTTACCATTTCAAAAATTTTATGAGAGTCTGCAGTGGCAGGGTGAGCTTGTATTTATCCATTGCTATGCACCATGTGAAACCAGCATTTTGGATATAGTGATTGAAACTCTAAAACTGAATTCACACTTTTAAAAACCCCACAGCTTCAGCAACACCTGAAACATAGTCTAGACATTGGAAAAGTACAGGATAGCACTGAGGGTATCCCTGGAAACAGCTCATTGCAGGAAAGAGGAGGGCTGTTTTGTACACACATGCCTTGAGAATCTTTTTTTTTGCTATCGTGCAGTGCTCACTGATGTTGGAAGCAGTCCATGAAAGTCTCTGTACCAAAACCACACGTCTCTGAGATTGCCCATTTGTAGGCAGGCCCTCATGAGGTCCAAGCATGAAGTCAAGCATACAAGCACCTCTTGGCAGGACTGGGTCCTGGATAATGCATGGGTAAGTAATGAGAACATTATGAAGAGAGAGGGGAACAGGCTATGGGAAAGACAGATAATGTTAATATACAATATGGGAATTAGTGCAAATGCATACAGTTTTTTTATAAGTGTTACTGAATGAATTATTGTCTACTATTATTGTCTAAAGTATGCATACTTAGATGGATTCTGGGATATCTCTGCCTCCTTTGACTGGCAATAAAGGCATTTGGGTAGTGTTAAATGAGGGACAGATACATCACTTCTTGGTTCTGCCTGTGGCAGAGGTGTTGGAACCTGATGATCCTTGGGGTCCCTTCCAACCCAAGTCATTCTATTATTCTGGCTCCGATGGAACATTAATTCCTGGTCATCACAATTTCCAAAAGATTGCAAAATTTATATTAAAAGCATTCCGGTTTGAGGCTCCTGAAAATCTATGTATTTACTAGCAATGTTTAAAATGGATGGCTTTAAAGTTAAATCAGAAAAACTCTTATTTCTGAGAAATAAATGTGATATTTCTAGAAAATAAATGTGGGAAAAATCTGGGGTTTGCTCAGATATTTTCTGTCACATTCATGTTTTGACCTTTTTGACTATTCATTTAGAATTCCCAAGTCTTTTTATTATTTGTGTAACCCTCCATGGGAGCTGCTATCTACAGGTTTTGAATTTATTATCTCAGGCTGCACAAAAGGACCGTGAGATAACCTCTTCCCCTACCATTCTGTTATGGCTGATTGCAACTTTAAACGTGCTAATAATGGGAAAAATCAGAGCTTGGCTTAGCAAGCTGCTAGCTTTTTTAAAAGAATATATACTGGTACTGCAACAAACCAAAAGAGGAAAAGAGAATAGCTGGTGAGGAAGGGAACAGGAAGAAAGCATGGGGTGCAGCACAGAAAATCCTTTTAATATAGTGTTACGCTTTGGAAAATCAACAAAAGTCTAAACTGAAAAAAGGAAAATTCAAAGCAATTCTGAAATGTGAAGTTATTTCAAGCCAAAGTGCCTTGGAAGGCTTTCCAACATGCCTCTTGCTGACAGTGACGGAGGCAGGACTAGCTGTGAGCTTGCCTGCAGCTACATTTGTCCTGTATCATAAGCTTCAAGGTCAGCTGTGAGTGGCACAGAGTGCACGTGTCTCCTTCAAACAGTGCATCCTTTTTTATATCTTACTTTATGCATTTTTATTTATCTCTGCAAATGAGAGAGGTGGTTATGCCAGAAGAAAATTGTTCAGCAGCAGTGAAGGTCAGAAGCTGAACAGATTTGTTTAACAAACTGTCTCACTACCACCTTTCTAATCCTCTGAGAGAGGAACAGAGCAGAAGTGCTGTTAAAATTCAGTCTACTTCATTATTAATTTGCCTCTTTTTCTTCCCTATCAACTCATAGACCATAATACCTTTCACCTCTAAGCAACAGCCCCAGGCAGAGACAGGCTCTGGCCTCAAGCAAGTAAGAAGTCCATGTCTTACAGGGAGTCTCCAGCATGGGCAGGCCATTGGGCCACCAGCTCAGAGAAATACTCTCACATTCCCCATCACCCTCACTTCCTTGCCCTAAACTGTGCTATGGGGAAATGCAGATGTATGCACAGTAACTTGACAACTATCACTTGTGTTTACATGGGTGTGCATACACAGATGAGATGAGGGTTTCACCATGATCTCTGCTCTCAAGATGGATTTTAGCACAGGCACATGCAGTCTGTCTGCATGTTTCCTGCGCATTCAACAGTGTGTAATGCATCAGGAGACCAGCTGAAACCTTGCCTGAGCAGATCTGTTAGGATATCAGCACAGGATCAAATCACTTGGGATTGCAGGTTAAATGTCCTGATTCCAGCTAGGACAGAGTTGATTTTCTTTCATAGTGTCTGGCATGGTACTATGTTTTGGCTTTAGGAGAAAAAAGTTGATAACACATGTATGTTTTAGTTCTTGCTGAGCAGTACTATATAGAGCCAAGGACATTTCAGTTCAAAGTATCATAGAATCATAGAATGGCTTGGGTTGGAAGAAACCCCAAGGATCATCAAGTTTCAACCCCCCTGCCATAGGCAGAGCCACCAACTTCTAGGTCTGGTACTAGACCAGGATGCCCAGGGCCCCTTCCAACCTGGTCTGTTATGCCTCCAAGAACAGAGCATCCATAAACTTTCTGGGTAGCATCTTCCAGCACCTCACCACTATCTCTGTGAAGAACTTCCCCCTGATGTCCAAAGAACTTTCCCCTAACATCCAAGTTTCTCAGCTTCTCATTCTGTTCTGCTGGTTAGAGGGCTTGGAGGGGCACAAGGAGCTAGGAGGGGACAGAACAAAGGCAGCTGACCTAAACTTGCCAAAGGGATATTCCATACTATATGACATCGCATGAAAAAACAATTATAAAACTGAGGAGAACTGGCTGGGGGGCATTCACAGCTTGGGGACTGGCTGGGAGTCAGTGAATGGTGAGAAATTGTTCTCTACATTGCTTGTTTTGTAAATACGTATATCTCATATATGTAGCTCATCTATCATATATATAGATTTAGGTTAGATATAAGAAGAAAATCTTATACAGTGAGGGTCGTGAGACACTGAAACAGGTTACCTAATGTTATGATTGATGCTCTGTCTCTGGAGACTTTCAAGGTGAGGCTGGATCAGACCCTAGGCAAACGGACCTAGTGGTGGTGTCTCTGTTCATTGCAGGAGAGTTGGACTAGACGGCTTTCAGAGGTCCCTTACAACTCTAAGGATTTGATGATTCCGTGATTATTATTACTGATATTTCCCACTTCCTTTTCTGACTTAGAAATGTTTATTGTCTCTATTCTTGAGTTCTAGTTGTTTTTCAAATTCTGTCACATATTGTGTTGGGAGGGGGAAGTGAGTGCAAGGCTTTATGGAATTTAACTGCTTGCCAAGTTGAAGCACAACAAATGTATTCCACAATCAGAATAGATCTATGCAATTAATAATACAGTGCACACATCCATACAATCAGATAAATCAATCAAATGCCCAAATAAAATCATAGCATAAAACTAAGTAGAAAGTTACAGAGAAGCCATTATAAACAGCTAACAATAAAATAACATACTGATTGGATCCATTGTAAAATTGCTAGTACATGTGAACTAAAGCTATCTGAAGCTCGATATTTCAATCTGATGAGGCTGGCAAGGCAGGAGATGGTGGGAAATCAGGTCTGACAGAAAACAAGATGGCAGAAGGCCCTCAAGGTTCATGGGCTTCCTTGGTGCAGTTATTTGGTGAGGGGTTAGGCAGGCAGTGCTCCTGAGAAGGGCAAAATGGAGCAGCCTTTGTGAGTAGGACTTCTACGCCATTGATTTCTGGCACTTTCCCAGCAGCCTTCCCAAGAAGCACGGCCTTTCCCACTGCAGCTCACTGCCTATTGACCACAGGCTTCTGCCTGAAGGCCTCAGGACACTTCCTCGAGAGGCTTTTCTTACCTTCTGTGTTTTTCAGACCTTTTTGTTAGATCTGCCATTTGTGAAGAATCCCTTGCACAACAACACAAAACAAAACAAAACAAAACAAAACAAAACAAAAAAAACAAACAATGTCTTTTTCCTTGTTACAAAAAGGACCAGAGATTCTGGGAGGTGAAAAAGAAAGTTCTTATCCTCAATAGGTCTATTAGGGTGCTCATAAGTATTAGAACTGTGAGTAGATGGTTTACTCAAGCATCCTTCCTTTTTTTTTGTTTTTCCATCCTGTGGGAACTTCAGTGTTTCCTGGCAACTCAGATAGAAGTAGGCACATGAGAGTGGGAATGAGGTGTATCTCCTACAGTGCTAAATTTACTGAACTCGTGTCATACATGGGAGTCAAAGTCCAAAACCTCCTCATCTCATGCACCTGCTTTTTCCCTGAGTGCTGGTGGTTCACTCATTTAAACAAAACAAAAAAAGAAAAAACACAAAATACTCCATCAGTGAAAAAGAAGGTGTTTTCAGTGATCCCACCTCCTTATACAGTGACTTAATTCTAGATCATCCATGTCAATTATGTCAGATAAATGTCTTATACGAATCATATCAGCCTACTGGGAGAAAACAATCTCCTCCTCCCTCCTGCTGGCACTGGTGCACAAGCTATCTTGCAGCATTCCTGTTCAGGAAACTGATGTAGCTGAAATGTAATCAAGAGTGCACAGGTGTATTCATTTCATCTAGGTCATGTAGAATACATCCTTGTGTTAGTAGGGATGTGGGTCTTACCTGTGCTCAAGGTTGGAAGAACATTGGGCAATAAAGCAGGAGAATCTGAGGAAGGACTTTATAATTAGAGATGCATCAGTGTCACCACATGACTGTCCACAAAATCTTCAAAATAATATGTTCACTTGGATTTTCAGAGAACCCAGAACAGAATAACAGAATACTATATTAGGGTTGCTTTTTCCTCCCCTCCCCTCCCCTCCCCTCCCCTCCCCTCCCCTCCCCTCCCCTCCCCTCTTTCCTTTCCTTTCCTTTCCTTTCCTTTCCTTTCCTTTCCTTTCCTTTCCTTTCCTTTCCTTTCCTTTCCTTTCCTTTCCTTTCCTTTCCTTTCCTTTCCTTTCCTTTCCTTTCCTTTCCTTTCCTTTCCTTTCCTTTCCTTTCCTTTCCTTTCCTTTCCTTTCCTTTCCTTTCCTTTCCTTTCCTTTCCTTTCCTTTCCTTTCCTTTCCTCTCCTTTCCTCTCCTTTCCTCTCCTTTCCTCTCCTTTCCTCTCCTTTCCTCTCCTTTCCTCTCCTTTCCTCTCCTTTCCTCTCCTTTCCTCTCCTTTCCTCTCCTTTCCTCTCCTTTCCTCTCCTTTCCTCTCCTTTCCTTTCCTCTCCTTTCCTCTCCTTTCCTCTCCTTTCCCCTTTCCTCTCCTTTCCCCTTTCCTCTCCTTTCCCCTTTCCTCTCCTTTCCCCTTTCCTCTCCTTTCCCCTTTCCTCTCCTTTCCCCTTTCCTCTCCTCTCCTTTCCCCTTTCCTTTCCTTTCCTTTCCTTTCCTTTCCTTTCCTTTCCTTTCCTTTCCTTTCCTTTCCTTTCCTTTCCTTTCCTTTCCTTTCCTTTCCTTTCCTTTCCTTTCCTTTCCTTTCCTTTCCTTTCCTTTCCTTTCCTTTCCTTTCCTTTCCTTTCCTTTCCTTTCCTTTCCTTTCCTTTCCTTTCCTTTCCTTTCCTTTCCTTTCCTTTCCTTTCCTTTCCTTCAGAGTTGGGAGAACAGCAATAAAACACAATATTTCAGAAACAAAATGTCACCCTTTCATATTATATTACAGTCAAGGAAAATCCTTCTGGAAGCTCATCAAAGCAACAGAAAATCTCAAAGTTAACAAAAAATACGGTCGCCTTGTTTCAGAACAAGCGATTTCTACTTTTTTTCCCCAGGCATGTTGTAAAAGCTATGTACCAAAGGTCACGTTACAGGCTAGAAAGAATTCAGTAGCTGAAATCACTATATTTTTGTTCAAGAAGTCTGAGATGAACTCTCTTGCTTCCACCCTCTTGCTTACAGTAATGGATTCACTTCAGGGGTTGAATATTACTGTTATTTTTTCAATGTTTCTACTCAATTACTCTTTTCTGCTTTAGTTCTCTGACTTCTGATGAGGCATCATGCTTGATGGGGACTTCAAACATTTCAAAGTAGCTTATTGTCTTTATTAACCAAACTTCTGATTACTACTTAGGTGGTAATCATGTAGAACAGATGAAAGAGTAAGAGGCCTGAATCTTTGAAAAACCAGTCCCAGGATGAAAAGTCTTTCCTGGGGCCTGTTTGAAACTATTTTTATACCTTGCTAGCAAAGATGCAGTGGCCTTTTGACACAAAAAGAGTCTCATTAAAACTTAGATGTCAGTAGGCTCTCTTGATCAGGACTGATTTTTATTACATGGTACTGTGCTTAATTGAGAAAAAGAAGCAGAATTGGAGAAAAGTAGCCAAGGGTTATTTATTTAACTACAATAATATCTACACTCAGTCAAGAGACCCCACAGAACAGCTTTTTGTTCTGATTAAACTATATACTCAATTAAAGGTTTCAAACCAACTCCCACTCAAATCAGTGGGAGCTTTCTCCGTCAGCTTTAAAGGCTGTTGATTAGGCCTGCAGAGAGGATGCTGCCTCATACCTGAAAGTCTTCCCAGACCACTCTGTTTTTTTGGGAGGGATCTCGAGATAAGAGATTTCTAAGGTAAGAAAATTTTGAAAAGAGGAAAAAAGCAGGAGTTATTTCTGAGAATTTTTGTGTAACAGCTGTTTATTGAAGTTGATGTACTGAACTGTGAAAGGCAGGTGTGTGCTTATGAATTCCCTGAATAAGCAGACAATTGGCCTTTTTTTGTGCTCGAGACACTATTTATATAAACAAATAATGATAATTAACAAATAAAAGCGAAGCTCTGAAGGATTATAAGAGATTTTGATATTTTTTCCCCTCAAGTGCTGGTGAATTGAAGAAAACAGGAGAAGTATCACAAAGTAAATTTCCTAAAAAATAACTGGTTCCTCTTGTAAGAATGCTTGAAAACAATTTGATATTAAGGAGCATTTTAAGAGTTTGGGTCTTATGTTTTCGTTGTCTTTTACTTAAATAACTTAATAGAGTTGAGTTTCTTTAGCTACTTTTCTAATTCATTGTCTTCTGGTAATTTAAGCATCTGGCCTGTAAATCCATCCCCTTCAACAAGTGCTGAAAAGCTTTTTTTTTAAAAGAGTATTTAAATTCTGAATCTGAATCATTTAAGAACAAAACCAACCAGATGAAAATGCATATATATTTCCAGAAAGGTCAGAAGACACAGGAGATGGCAGCTTCAGTATGTCTGGCTTAAGCCACTGGACAACTGCATTCTCTGGAAGATGATTCAGGTATATTGTGCTCCAACCAATGAGCTAGGTTGAAATCATGGATTGCAGCTGACCATATTCAGTGTGACCACAGTTGTTGGTGACCGTCATCTCTTTGTATAGTGTTAGCTGAAGACTTCCTAAAATCAAGGACTCCCAGCTTCTGCCAAAACATCCCAATAACTGTCACTTGCTCTGTCATTTGTCTTCCTTACTTCTGTGTCACATACTTTTCTGCACTTTCACACATCAGTAAGAGGTTAAATAGAAGATGTCATCACATAGCCTGTTTGGTTTTTTTTGGATACATTCTCGGAAGGCAATAATTTTGGGTTTGTATTTGCTACCATGAAGATAATTGAACTGATGGGAAGCGGTACCCTTCAGCAGCACTAGGGTAGTAGAAAATTCATGAAATTACAATAAATGAGATATTATTATTTGTCATGATGCTATATAGGCTGTATAGAACATCTACCTTCCATCTCTCTGACAGACTTCTAAATCCTAATAAAGATTACAAAGAATGAGGAATCTAGGTGCTAGAACCAGGTAGATCAGTACATATGCCAAGAAAGATGCATTAGGCTAGGTTTTCTGATTCAAAGATAGAATTAAAGACATTTAGAGACTTTCAGTAGGTAGAAGTCAGTGAGTGAGAGGACCTGGGGAACTTTGTGTTTTGGATCTGCAGACCATCTAAGCCCTATTCTGAATTTGCCTTCTTATAGTTAAATGTCACATCTTACTGTCTATGTTATTCCTCCATCTGATCTGGTTTACTTCTCATATTTGAATCTGTATCAAATGGCACAACTTTAATGTATCCCACCATTGTGCATGCTGATGCTTTTGAATTAGGAATTAATTTGTACACTGAATATATTACAGAATGCCATGAGAGACTTGCATAATACAAGGTTCAGGAGAATTAGTGGGCTACAGTGAAAAGAAACATTTTTGACATATCATAGTTTTGACACCCCTGACTAAGCCCTGTTTGCTTTTAAACATTTTTTAGAAAATGTAAATCTTTCACTTGTCAGACAAAATAATCAGAAATTACTAATAGTTTCATTTAGTTAAGTATAACATATATTTTACATTTCTCCATTCTTTAGTCCTACAGTTTATATGCCTAGTTTTACTAAGTTTGACTACCCAATATTCTATCAGATTGCAGTTGGACGCATCATTGCTATAATTGCATTTATTATCATAGTACCTTTGAACATGTCAACTCAGAATTTTTAGTGTGCACAATTCTATAGAAAAACAAAAGTTCAATTTGTCTCTTTCAGAATCCAATCTCTCAAGTCTTAGGCCTCAGCACTCTTACTTGTCTAGAATGAAGTTTTTCATTCTTCCATTCTTCCCCTTCAATTAGAAAAAAAATAAAAAATCCAATGAACAAATATTATTTTCATGGAACTGAAATTCAGTGAACATTATTGAAACAATTTTTTTTCAACACTTAATATTTTGCATATAAAACAAAAATAGCCTATCCAAGCATCAGTAAAAATTAAAAGGATAAACAACAAGCTATCACATTAAGATCTACTTAATTTGCTTAATGATAGGCTGAGCAGAATATTTGAGCAGAATATGTTTTTGTTAGAAGAGGAAAAAAGATGCAACTGACTTGCTCTGAGCACTTGTCTATGTTAGCTTTCTAGAATATCTGGTATCTCCTCAGGGGTCTCAGACAACACCAATTCCTCAATCTTTCCTGTTCTTTTTCTTATAAGGCTTGTGTGTAAACTCTCCTTCTGTATAAAGCATCACCATCAAGTAGTTAGATGTTTATCAAAAGGGATGTTTATATTGCTTGTTCAGCTCAGGGTTTGATGTTGCAAGCCTTCTGAATGTCAGTTGCTGTGGTTATTTGGGTACACATTTCAGGTGCAAGGCAATAGATCTGGATTCTTGCAGAATTACTTCTGTTCATTGCCACCTTCCCAGAGTTCCGCAGGGTTCTCTGCACCTGTTCAAATCCAACAAGTGAGTATAAAATTCTTGCACCTATAAATAATTATGCTGCAAGCTCCCTTGCTAGACTTTGCATTAAAAGGAATGATGGATAATGATTTCAATGAAGAATTGGAGAGCAGCAGAAGAACCTTTCAGCTGGTAGGAGTTGTGTGCTGAAAATGTTGAGGTACATGAGCAAATCATCACAGACAATCTTGATATGCCAGGCTTGCTTGCCAGAACAATCTTCAGTAACTTGGAAATTGTGCTTGGCAAATCTGGTAGCTTTATCTGTGATTTGATGACTTGAGTAGGTGATGGGAGAGAAATGAATGTTGCACTTGTTGACCTCAGCAAGGCTTTTGACACTGTCTCCCATAACATCCTTGCAGGTAAGCTTTGGAAGTGTGAGTTAGATGAGCAGACACTGAGGTGTATTGAAAACTGGCTGACAGACAGAGTTCAGAGGGTTGTGAGCAGCAGTGAAGAGTCTACTTTGAGGCCTGTAGCTAATGGTGTTCTCTAGGCATTGGTACTGGGTATGATCTTGTTCAACATTCTCATCAATGACCTGGATGAAAGGACAGAGTTCACCCTCAGCAAGTTTGATGATGATACAAAGCTGGGAGAAGTGGCTGACACATCAGAAGGCTGTGCTGAAATTCATCGAGACTTGGGCAGGCCAGAGAGCTGAGAAGAGAGAAACCTGATGAGGTTCAGCAGATTCAGATTCCTACACCTACAGAAGAATAACCACATACATCAGTGAAGGTTAGGGGATGACCTGCTGGGAAGGTCTTCTGTGGAGAAGGACTTAGGCATCCTGGTGGACAACAGGTTGACCATGAGGCAGCAGTAATTGTAGCCAAGAAGGTCAGTGGTATCCTAGGGTGCACTGAAAAGAACACGGCCAGCAGGCTGAGGGAGATAGTTCTCTCCTTCTACTCTGCCCCAGCGAGCCCATATTTGGAGTACCGTGTCCTGTTCTAGACTCTCTGGTTCAAGAAAAATGGAGATCTTCTAGAGAGAATTCAGTGGAGTGCCACAGTGATGACTGGGGCCTGGTGCATCTCCCTTAAGAGAAAAGGCTGAGCGACCTGGGATGGTTCCGATGGAGAAGAGATGACTGAGGGGGATGTATTATTGATAACCGTAAATACCTAATTGGTGGTATCATGTTTTTATGGTTTTTGTAATCAGTATTCTACGTCATATGATGTAGCGCACTGGAAGTTAAATAGTTCATGCTCCAGGTCCATTGATCATCAATAGTTCTGGGTACCTGGTTCTCAGAAGAGAAGAAAAACTACATACTACATATGTCAGAGGACTTTGTGTTGTTCTGTTTCTGTTTTCCATTCAAAGGGAAAGATAAAAGCTGTTCGCAGATCATGAGACGTCCCTCTCTTTTGCCTTTCCACTCACCCCGGCTAGACATCTTGCTTTCAGCACTAGAGTAAGGCCTTCAATTTTTGGACACTCTCATTTAATTTGATTTATAGCTTCAATTCCAATTATATTGTATTATATTGTATTATAGTGTGTTATCTTGCATTTTGATATCTTTTCCAGTAAATTAGTTTGTTTCTCTTCACATCATCGCCACTGTTTTATTTTAGGCCCATCTCACTACCCTTTTCCCCTTTCCCTTTTTTTCTGGGGTGTGGGTCCCTGGGTCCCCCTTCCCAGTCTGGAACCGCGCCGAACCAGCCTGTAAACCGTTGACAGGCAGGAGTAAAACTGATAGAACCAAGCACTTCTTAGCAGTGCCCAGTGACAGAAAAGGAGCGATGGGCACAAACTGGAACATAGGTAGTTCTATATAAACATGAGGAAGACCTTCTTTACTCTGAGGGTGATGGAACACTGGAACAGGCTGCCCAGAAAGGGTGTGGAGTCTCCTTGTCTGGAGATATTCAAAAGCCTGGGCACTCTCCTGTATAAGCTACTTTAGGGAACCTTTTTTAGTGAGGAGGTTGTACTGGATGATGTCTAGAGGTCCCTTCCAAACCCTACAATTCCATGATTTTGTGAACTTTGTATTCACCTTAATACAAGTTTTAGCAAGGCCTGGTATGCTGGAGAAAGTATTAAATAATTTAAGTTACACTCAGTAAGAATGTTACTTTGACTGCATGTTCCTTTGCTCCTGCTCCCTCTGATGCATTCACGGTGAACTGGTGCAGCAGGTACATAGAGCCAATCTTTCACTGTACCTCTGGGTTTAGAGAGAAACAACGGATCATGTTGCTTACAAAAAGTCACCTTGCCCAGCTAGATGCAATACTGAATGCAGAACAAAATCCTTCCTTAAAAGAGGGGAAAGAGAAAGTGCCAGAGAAAGACATAATAACCCTGACAGTATCTTCAGGTTAGGAAGAAAAAAAGTAAGTCCAGTATGGATGGACCAAAGTGGCAATAGAGTTAATGAGTGGAAAGAAGCCTTCATTCTGACATTTTCAAGATTCTAAAGGGTTATTCTCCCTTCCCCAAGATTGATCTCTAAGGTTGCTATCCCATGTCAATTTAATAGCTCCTGATCTTCAGATTTAAAATCATTCCACACTCAAGTGTGCCACAATAGTTGTACATGACATTCTGTGTGCTCTCTGACATATATCACATATATCACATGCATCATTCATCTTGATTTTGCCAGCAATTTATTTGCTTTTCTTACTCCCTTCTTATTTGAACAGGACGTCACTGTTTTATTTGCCATCTGTGAGCTCCATATGGTCACAGCTAATGAAAGCGACTAGTCTAAAAAAGATGACACCACTAAATAACCTTAGTTTTACTAAATGTATTGTCTACTTCTTGTAGCTTCTTTTAGACTGTCCTTCTAATCTTTGAATGTCAAGGTAAATAGTTATCCTGCAGGATTTGAAGACCACAGGGTTTAGAAAACCTGGGGAAAAAAAAAAAAAAAAAAAGGAAAAAGAAAAAAAAAAAACCAGCACAAAAACCAACAAAAACAACAAAAAACAGTTTTTGCAACTCCAGTGACATTTGTGGAAAATTCTCCAGGTTTGAAGTCCTTCAATATCTTTTTCTCTTAGGTAAGACACATTTATATTAGCAGTATTCCCTGAATTTCTGTGCTGCGTCGTAAACAAAGAGTATGGGCTATTACACTTTTTCCCCTTCTTGCCTTATCCATACAGTTTATATCTGAATCTGCCACCTTGTTTACAAAACCACTTATGTTAGTGGGATAGACACCATGGGGTACACTGTTGAGCACTACAGACTGAGTTTCTGAGCTCTTTGAGGGAATGGCTGTGAACAAAACCATCTGTATCTCCCTCCCACTTGTCTGTCCTATTGACAGCCTTTGCATTTGGTAGACAATAACATTATTTTAGGCCTATATCTGTAGCAATAAAGCCTTGTAACGCCTGCACTCTGCTTTCTCCAGAAGTAGTCTTATCAGCCGTAATAGTATCTGTCAGTTGCCCCAGTGGAGCTCTCCAAGGAAGTTGTTTTTCCTAAAAACTCTTGAGGGAAGAGGCCAGGATTTGCTCCTGATGTATTTTTTACACTTCAGGAATACAACTAATGCTGGCCTGGATCTGTGAAATCCCATTAAAGCTCTGGCAGCCAGAGTCAGGACCTTTTAAAACAGTGGGTTTTCAAGATTTTTATAAAAGATGTTGAAATGTAAGCCAGCATTTTGTGGCTACAGCACTGTTACTGTACACATGAATATTGGTTTTAACAATTTGTTAAAACCTCTAGGTTGCTGGGTGAGGTTTTATGCTATTTTGAAATACATTAAATAGAAACAATTAAATTATGTATTGCTTTTGCAATGCAACTAGAAGTCTATATAATTAGAATAAGGTGTAATATACAATATTTAATTGAGCCCCTAGTGGTCTTTATGATAAAGTTCGATTAATTAGTGGGACAATGAGTACTTATTAGCTAACACTAAGTCTGTATTCCACTGCACAAAACATCAATCACTGTTTCTCCATGACAGCCATTACAGCAGTCTCTCTTTTTCTCTTTTGCTTTGAGTCTATGCAGTTTTAAAGTTTCCCCAATTCTATATTAAGCTTTTCACTGTTTGCCTTGATTGTTTTGACAAGTGAGACCAAACTCTATTGTGGTAGCACAAATGACTACTAAAAAGAATTATTATTTCTGTTTTGATGAAACTCTCTTATTTACTGAAAGGCATGACGCAAAAAAAAAAAAAAAAAAAAAAAATTTAACAGATTATTCAACATAGCTGTGCATCTATGAGTAGTTTATGTCCATTTATTACAAAATTTAAAAAGACTGTTTTAATACATTTCTTCTGATGGATTCTTATCACATAATCATAAAACCATAGATTATTCACACAGCATTTGTTAGCAAGTGTTAGCAAGAAAACTATTTCCCTCAACACCACCCAAAGTTTCTTCTGTACCTGTGATCAGTCTGAACTTTGTTACAGTGAGGTCTAGTTGCTCATAAATGGATGACTTTTTTTTTTTTTTTTTGGAGGAGGAGGTGGGGGGAAGCTAGTGAAATAGTAAAGATGTTTTCCTTTCTCTTATTACCATACATGTGTCTATTACAGACATGCCAAGAAACAAGCCAGAGTTTTTTTTAGTGACTGTAAATAACTGGCACTCTAAAGGTAATGAAAGGTATATTTACTGTCTCTTCAAAGGCTAAATGCTACTAAGCATTTCCTGACTACATCAAGATAGCTGTTCTACATTCAACATCTGATAGCATCTAGGCCTTGAGGACTGGTGTAGTTAGTGTTTAGGGAAAGAATGTCAGCATCTTCTCAGTAAAACCGACAAGTAAGGTCATAGCACCTCCTTAATAGCCAGCCACTCCAGGATATCCAACAGAACAACTGTCAATTGTCTGTAAGAGATTTAAATGGCCAGGCTAGCATCAATAGGTATCCCCTTATACAACACACTGTAAGAGCAAGCAATGTTTATACACTGTATAACCAAAAAGAAGCTTATACATCATATAACAAAAAGAAGCTTTATCATCTGCAACAAGCAATGACCTATTAGTACTTGTAGGATGCAGCACATACTCCTCTTCAGTGACTGAATATAATATTGTGACTGAAGAAAGGAGCCAACTTAATGCCATCTGTACTAACAATAGTGGGGAACTTAGGGACTGTGCTGACCAACAGGGTAAAAATCAAATTTAAGATGCAGAGTCTAACATTATAGCATCATCTTTCCAACATGAAGAAGGGGTAAAGGATCTTCTGTCTACATACAGGTAGGCTAAATATAGGAATCCATTCTGCTCTTTATCTTTTTCTTCTTTTCTGCTGAAGAAACAGACGAAGACTGATTTGCGTAAGAACTATATTGGCTTTTCTATTGGTCTGGACTCTGCAAATTTTGCTTTGTATTCATTTTTCTTTTCTTATTATTGTTTGTACATTCCTATCTCACATTCAAGAAAAAAGTGAAAGAAAATCTTATTTTACAAAAAATACCTTTTTTTGAGACAAATGAAACATATACATAAGGTGAATTTGAAACAAAGATTCAGACCTGAAAAGATGCTAAGCTGAAATTGCTAGCTTGTTTGTGGTGGTCAAATGAATAGGAATCTTCTCAGACAAGCACTGTAGCTCGTGTTCAGATTGACTCATTCACTCAGTTTTATTGACTTCAATCTAACTTCGCAAGGTGCTGAGTGCCCTCAGTTCTTATGGACTTAAAATAGGTTGAAAGCATATGGAATAGAAGAAAGAAACATCAAGACAAAATAGACCCAGGAAGAACATGAAATTTGGAATGAAAAACAAAAGGATTGAAAATGAGAAAATATTGCAAGTTATAAGGCAAGTATAGTTTCAAATAACTTCAGTCACCTACAAGCTAGGTATCTGTGTCAATTTTCTAGAATTTCTCAATTGTGAGGAGGAGAAAGTGACATCTCCACAGAGATACTATTTTGAAAGACACTGAAAACTAATTTTAGTAGGAGTTGAAAAATCCTTCAAGATATCTTGCGTCTCTCCACTGAGGTTAAAGAGACTCTAAGAAATAAGTTTGGACTAAAGTTTGCTGAAATGAGACTTTGTCTAGGAGATATATGCATTAATTTCAAAGGAAGCAAATCAGCAAAGCATAGAGAACCACGATCCTGAAGATAAATCTGAAGCAAGATGATCGAATTTATTGATTTCTTGTTGATTTGTTGGATGCTTCATTGAAATATAAGGTATAAAGGATCTGAAAAAAAATATTTTCTATGCAAAAAAGAACTATTTTTCACAAAGAAATGCTAATATTTTTATTTCTAGCTCTATTCATTTTTAGTCAAATGAACCTAAGTGTTTTAAAGTACCTGAATGCCCCTATGCAAGAAATTAACCAGCTGTTATATGCTGAAAGGATCTCATCTGCAGCCATAAGAATTTACATTATTGCCACTTAATCCTTGTAGGTATTTCCCAGAAGACTGGTAACTCTTTCTCTGTGGGCTATAACCACAAAAGAGCTGAAGCACCTAAATTAGGAATTTGGTCAAATATAATCTTGCTTTGTGGTCTTTAAACTTCCATCCAACTGTAGAAAAACTTCCCAATTGATCTCTAACAGCCTGCTTTGCAGAATTATTGTCATCTGAAACATCAGGTTCATCATTCATTACCTATAAATAGATGCTATGAAACTCTGATCACATAACTAGAATTATGTGCCCCAATGACTAATTTTCAAACACCTGGACACCAGCCCAGCATCAAAGACTCAAAGGTGGAAAGCCTAAACAGCGTTGTCAAAAAAAATCAGTAAGGAGACACTTTCATCTAACCACTAGGAAAGCTCTAGTAGGAAAAAGTATGAATTCCTCTTCACAACTGATATATCTATTAGGCCATAAAAAGTTGTTACTATGCATGTAAAATTCAGAAGCCAAAACCCTCTCTAGGAGGCTGGACTGGGATTCATGTGCCATAAATAAGCCATGGCTGAGACAAATAGGTAAAGATCTGTTAAGTAGATACAGAACGATGTGAGACAGCACTAGAGACAAGCATAGAAAGGGGCTTCAAAGTCTCTTAGGATAGAGCTTGATCTGAGGAGTGCGTTTGGGCAGGGTAATGATTAGAGAGGCCAGAGGCAGGATACAAGAGAAAGAAAACATTTTCCTTGGGGCTTGTGATCGTGAGAACACGCTTGGAGGATTTGTGCAGTTGGGCTCAGAAGAATCATAGAATGGTTTGGGTTGGAAGAGACCTTTTAAATCATCTAGTTCCAACCCCCCTGCAATAGGGAGGAACACCTCCCACTAGACCAGGTTGCTCAAAGCCCCATTCAACCTGGTCTTGAATATGTCTGGAGAGGGGACATCCACAACCTCCATGGACAACCTGTTCTGGTGTCTCACCAACCCCACAGTAAAGAATTTCTTCCTCATGTCTAGTCTAAAACTACCCTCTTTCAGTTTGAAGCCATAAAGAAGACAGCTCTGTGACAATGTCTTGGCCTGATCACCCACTCTACATTGCTCTGAGTGATGCTGAGGGGTTCAGATTGAGGATGGCACAGCTGCTCTTCAGATTTATCCCAAGAGATGCTCTCTAGTGATTGTGTAGCTGATATGGCACCTTTCTTTTAATGTGTGTTCAAGTGTCACAACTTGGCAACTTGGCCACTTGTTCCATGTGCCAAACTGTTGGTCAGGGAGTGGGAACCTGTTTCTACTTTCTTCTATGCTTGAGGAGTTTAGGTCTCCATCTCTTAGCCTCACTGATAACAGTGATAGTCTAAATTTAGGGCAGAAATCCTCTTCCTTTCTGTTGAAGTTACAACATTGTCTGGGGAAAAAAAAAAAAATATGAAGATTTCTATAAATAGAAAATTAGAGAACAAATATAGTTAGATGAAAAAGGACAGTTATGTGCCTGAGAACTATGGGGCTATTTTTGCAGAGAAAAATTCTTCCTTGTAATGACTTGGAGCAGTCAGCCCTCTTCCCATACACTTCCTTCATGGGGGAATGCTCTGATTACTATCTGAGGAATGAAAAGTTTTCTTCCACATATTCTTTCTGAGCCTTGAATCTCTTAAATGACTACTTAACAGCCCAGTAATCCCTAACTAACTCTAGGAGCAGGGCTATTATACATGAATAATTTCCAGAGACATGGCCTCTTTTGCAACCCAGATTTCTCATCTGTGAATGCTTCAAGAAACATGTTAGTTCTGGATGTCCAGCAGTGTGCAGCTCCTGCTTTCCAGGAACAGTACAGCCCTCCAGCAAGGACAGCACGTGTGCTCAGTGGGGAGTGCTGGACCCATGTAAATGTTGAAAAAGTCGGAGTGCACAATACAATAGATCCAGTGCTTTTAGGAAGCACTAGATTTACAGCTCATGCATTACAGATATTCTAGGCGTGTGCAATAAGTATGAAGCAGCTGAGAAAAATTTTGCTTACTGGGCACTTTCTAAATGTCACATATGCCCTGACTGATCCTTTACGTAAAGACATTGCTGCATATCAGAGTACAATGTGAGAAGTCATTTCCCATCTCAAAGTCTACCATGTGGAAAATAGGCATCTAGCACGGTCCAGACTCAGTTCCAGGAGCAATCCATACCACATAAAGTATTGCACTTTCATATGCATCTAAGTTCTCTTCTAGAATGTGTTGTTTCTCTGTTCCTTTTTGTCGTTAATTAGTGATATTGTCTACCTGATGTTTGCATTAGTAGCTATTTTTTTGGAGAGTGAGTGCAAAATGTTATCATTCCTTACATTGATTTTAGTCTCAGGCTTCACTCCCTTCTTGTTGCCCCTGAATAACAGCATTTGCTTAATCAAATTGATCTGTGATAGCCAGGATTTGTTTCTTGGAAGTGTAAGTTTTCTATCTCCAGTGAAGTTCAGGAATAATACCATAAACTTATGACCAACTAAGTGCCGTGACATGAAAATAAAAAAGGAAGAACAAAATTTCTCAGAAAAAGTAACTGAAAAGCAGTTCTTATTGCTTCTAGTCTCTTGAATATACATTACTCTGAAACACTGAATAATTTCGTATGCAAAATGTCCATCATTTCATATATGTATTTGCCTCCTACTGAAGCACCAGTATCAAGGATGATGAGATTTTCTCCATCATGACACGTTCTTCATCTCCCTCTGTTACAAATGCCGGTAAGATGAATATAGCAGTCTCTTCTGTACTTGCACAGGAGACAGCAACTTGAGGACAAGAGAGTTTAAGTGCTGACGTTGTGGTCATGAGGTCTGCTAATTTTTCTATGCCAAATATAGATTATCCTTGTATCCACCACATTAGATTGTTAATTTTGAACAGACCTCCAAAACTTGCTTATCAGTCCCACTTCTTACCTCTTTTTAGACTCATCAGAACTAATGCAAACACAAAAACATACTTTTTCATATAAATATATTTTTAAAAGCCAGTATGCAAAAATACCTTCCAAAGAGATGTATGAGGGCTGCTCTGAAAGTAATGCCTCCTATTTTGTGGTATCAGAGGCTGATGTTGGTCATATGGCAGTAGAGTTTGAACCTTCTCACAATATTCCATTGCATTTTGTCACTGTGTGACGGATGGCAGCAGAGGGGCAGTCTGACAGAACAGCATCAGACATAGAAGTACATTTGAGGTAAAGGGATGGAACTGAATTCCTCCATGCGGAAAAAATATCACCCACTGACATTCATCACCACTTGCTCAGTGTTTATGGAGACCAAAGAGTGGATGTGAGCACAGTGAGGTAGTGGGCGGTGCGTTTCAGCAGTGGTGACAGCAATGGTGGTCACCTCCAGTGGTGCAGATTTTTATGAGCACAGCATGCAGCTCTTATTCATCGCTGACAAAAACGCATAACTAATGGTGGTGACTGTGTTAAAAAGTGTTTCTTAGCTGAGAATTTGCTCTATTAAATAGTGTTATTGTATTATTTGTTGCAGTTCCCATGGAAATAAATATGAGACGCTACTTTCAGAGTGATCTACATACTATTTTATTAGCATCAACCCTGATTTTCCTCCTCCTAAGTTTTATAGCTATATGGAAAAATGTTTGATATTTTTTGTAAAATTCATGTTAATAGATATCTATTTCTGAGTAATGCATCCTGTGCAGTGTAGTACAGAGTGAACTGTGGAACGACCCTTTTGTTTCATGACTTCTTACTGCATGGGAATGAAATTTAAAGCTAGCAAAATTTGCAGGGATTAAAATCGTTTCAAAAGGCCTCTTTGGGACTGAAAACAGATCCCAGATGCTTTTCTTTGTTTAATGTGTAGGGGCTATGAGCATTTTTGCAGTTGCATTTGTAATCTGATCAGGGTAAAATCCAGGCCCAGGTTATGCTCTGTGCCAGAAATGATAATTTTTATCCCAAGACCACCACAAATCAGGCAAATTTCAATTTGAGAGAGTTCTTCTGGCATATACTCTTTAGTTTTAAAACTCATCCACTTTACTAAGAAGAATTAATTCCATTACATTCACCAGATTATGAGCACAGAGAAGATATTAATGGGAGTGTGGATTTAAGATCAGACTGTTTTTGCGTAAAATTCAAGGTGCTTCTCAGGATGGTATTTATGTCCTTATTTATGGCTTGTTTTCCAAATCAGTCACTGAAAAATCAGCATATATTTGAAATTAAAACCAATGAAACTAATGAAAATATGCCCACAAAAAATATTTTTCCTTTGAACCATAATAATTTCAAATTTACCAAGGAAATCCTCATGCTATTTAACTAATCAGGAAGGATTGCTGTTGTGTTTTGTTGTTGTTGTTTGTTTGTACTTTCCTGATTTGCTGAGAACATTGCAATATGAAGATCTATGCAAAGCTAATTTAAAAATTTCAGTGCCATATGGACAGTTAAGAGGATATTCAGATATACACAGACTAAAAAGGAAGGCCTACAGGTTTTAACCTGCTCTGTACTTTCCTTAATGATAAAATGCTTTATATTTTCCCTTACAATAAGAAAAGCCTAATAATACTACCCTGGCTTTTTAAACTGGGTGCAGTCAAAGGCTTGTTAAATTGATTTGAAGAACTTATTTAAGCCAATTGGAGTCAACATTTACCTACCCCAAGTCTTGTTGTCAAAGATGGCAACTTGCTGGTCTGAGTTTCAAAAAGAAATCAGCACATTCTGAATTTCATCACACACCTATTTGCTCTCAGAAATGAAAACACTTCTTTTCTCTTCACATATAGTAAGACAAGGAATCCAGGCACATATGGATTCAGTTCAGCTCTTTCAGAGATTTTTGATGTATATAGATGAAAGCAAATTGTAATGTTATAGTGGTGTAAAAAGTAATCTCTCATCAACTGTGCTCTGGTAACTGACTGCCCATAGTCCTAGGAAATTACAAAAGTGAAATAAAACATTTAACTTAAAGCTCCCTCAGACCATGGAATTTTATCACTCTGCATCTCAGGAGCTCTAGACAGGTGATGTTCCTTACTTCCAAGGTGTTGGAGGTGAGTAAGATTTGGTTCAGAGGAACACATCCTCTGATTATAGTGAGTACCTGACCACAGATGGGGCCAGGCATTTTCACTGCCACATTTGTTATTTCTTCTGTTCATTAGCTTGTATAAAACCACCAGGCAATACTAATTAGACCGTCAAAAAAAAAAAAAAAAAAAAAAAAAAAAAAGAGAAAGGGTTAGGAAAGATTAGGAGGGTGTACTGCATCTTGTAACAGTATGATCAGTTAACTGTGAAATTACTCCTTATCACCACTATACATTTTCTATTACCCTATGGACGTTTTCAAACTCAGTATGTTGCTGGCAGAAAAATAAACTTTTTAAACCTGCATGTTAAAGTTAAGGTTAAGTACATGTGTATATGTATGTGTGTCAGAGTAAAAACGAAGAAAATAGAAAATTTTAGTTACTTTTTAATGGATTGCTTCAGAGAATGTATTCAAATTCAAGGTAATTATGTTCTTAATTTGAACATTTGAATAAACAAAAATGTGCATTAAGAAATCCAGACAACTTAAACTCTGCACTAGATGTATGTATAGTGAAGCTCTAAGAAGATTGTCTTAGCATCCATAACAAACAGTTTCCTCTGTACAGTGCGCAGCTTGGCTGGGCTCCAAATCCTGTCCCAGAGAGTGTATTTTATGGTGGATGTAAAAGGATTATATTTCTCCTTTAAGGGAAACATTGTGTAAATGATTAATTACCACAGTGATGTGATATTGATCTAGTCAGAAAACTGTATTTTAGAACGAAGATTAGGAAATGCTAATTCGCAAAAATTCCAGTAATTCATTAAAACAGAGATCTAGAGGTTGCTCATGTATTTATTGCAATGACATAAATCATCATAAAATTGAAACACATGATAAGAACACAGATGACTTACATACTTACACAGAAATAGTTTGTTGACTTTTGCACTGCAAAAGTGAGCTAATATTTTAGCACTGCCAAATGTCCTAAGAAAAAGAAGCAATCTAATGTATTCTACAATAGATGGCTTAAAGGAATGAGATAGCTAAATTTCAAAGACACAAAAGTGTTCAGTTTTAAAACTCGTTCTTCTTTAATAGCAGGCATCATATAAGCTCACTTATTTCATATAGCTGTACGCTAATTTTTCAGAATTTAGGTACAGTTATGAAAGATGTGGGAAATATAAAGATATAATGAAGCTTTGTCATAGGAATAAGCATTTACATGATGAAAATTAAAGGATTAAACTACATCTCAAAGTTTTCCCATAAAATACCTTCAAATGACCTCAAAATGACTTGCATAATAACAGAGCTATAAAACTATTTATCAGAGCCAAAATCTTGTAACAGAATATAAGAGAATAGAAAGCAAATAAATACAATAATAGCATATCTAAGAAAAGAGTATTAATTCAAGAATGAAATACTAATCTAGTCACAGAATCACAGAATGGCTGAGGTTGAAAGGGACCTCTGGAGATCATCTGATCCAACCCCAGATGTTCAAGCAGGGTCACTGAGAGCACTTTACCCAGAGTTGTGTCCAAACAGATCTTGAATATCTCCAGGGAAGAATACTCCACAAACTCTCTGGGCAACTGTTTCAGTGCTCTGGCACATGTACAGAAAAGAAATTTACCACTAGTAAACTACTGCAGGTCTTCATTTTTTTGTCTGATTGGAAACTGGATCAGTAACTGTATCCATTTGTAGATGCACAAATTAAAGGAGCTATTGGCATAAGCCAAAAGAGTATAAATCAGTGACCTCAGTTCCAGACAAACTGCTCAGAAGCTCCCATTAAGGAGCAGTGACAGTAAATAGTATGTCTATTAGGCTATCCAGAGTGTCAAAGTTTAATGGAGCTCTCTGAAAAGAAGCCATGATGAGGCCATTTTTACATAAATACCATTTAATTACATCTTCTAACAGTACAGCATTCAGTATGATGTAAATTAACCAGTCAAGTATTTTATCACACAAGAAACAACTTTAAAATAATCAACATAGACACTCAGACCTGGTATCCACCGGTCGCTTTGAATCATCACCTCCGTTGTAGGATACAGACAGTCCAACTAAATCAAACTGCAGTTTAGTCTATATGTATTAATGTTTCATTTGTGTTTTTCCATAAAATATATCACCTCTTGCAACTAAACTGCGAAATGTCTTACAAGTCCAGAAATATTGGACAGTTTTGGGGCACGTGATCCTACAATGGAGGTTCACTTACCAAAACAGAGTTTGGGGGTGTTACCACTAACCTATGCCTTTGCAAGAAGCAAAGTGTTGAAAGAATAACAGAAACATAGAACCATAGAATGGCTTAGGTTGGAAGGGACCTTAAAGCCCATCTATTTCCAACAGTCTGCACGGCAGCTACTCAGAAGATCAGGCTGCCCAGGACCCCATCCAGAGTGGCCTTGGATGCCTCCAGTGATGGCAATCCACAAAATAAAAGCTGACTGACTTTTTATAAAAGGACTTGTGCTATATGAGATGGCCAAAGAGATATCGCAGGCACATAAGCCTCTAACCAAATACTGTAGCTTGGTATTTTCAGTCAGGATTTAAATGCTTGTTCTGCTAAGCCCCTTGGCTGCCTCAGCAGGGTGACACAGACACATGAGGCTGAGAGCACAAATCATTGCTGATATCTGGGTATGGCTTATGGATATGAATTTGCCTTCTCTTTTACTCATCACATTTTTTGTTGTGGGAATCAGGATTAAGTCTGGTATACAGAGATTTTAGTCAGGCATGACACTAGGGATGGAGGAACGTTTAAAAGCGCCATGCATTCTTTAAAGGCAGATTCTAAATAAGAAAGAAGATTCTTCTGAGAAAGATAAATAATGAGTGGTTCTTTATGCTGTGCAGTGTAAAGATTATAGCACAACATATATAGCACTGTTAGAAATGACCCCATTTTTATTTCTTTTGACATGTGTGCATGTTCACTCAACTGAAAGGGCAGACAGAACAAGAGATCTGCAAACCAGTCTATTGCAGTTCCACAGCTACAGCTCCACAGAAGTCTGGCCAGTGTGTGTGAAGGGCTTAGGCTTTTGAATGGGATTGTGCGTTTTTATTTACTTTAGCCTTTTCAGGGCAGCAGTGGAATAGTTTTAGATCAACTGGAAGAATTTAGCCACTAGTGTCTTCCAGCAAAATGACTGTCTTCTCGCACTGGTGTCAAATGAAGAAAGGCAAAGAGAGCTAGGTATCTATGAGCTTAGTTTATGCATCTTTTATTAAGTGTTTTTCTCAACAAATTATCAAGTGTATTTACTACAAAATATTAGGTCAGTTTTAGAAAAAGATACTAACAAATTTGCTAGATATTAAGGTAGAACATAATTGATAAATCTCTTTGAATCATCTATATAAATGGTATATTTTATAGCTTCTCAAACAGTTTCAGAGGCAAAATAAATTTGTGCTTTTTGAAAATAGCTCACCCTACATATTTACACCATCTGACTGCCCTTCTATGGTAGATTGCATTATAATGTTCTTATAAATTGTTTTAATTATTTAAGGATTGTAGGAAACTATTTGAATCAGTATATACATATAACAAAAATTCTACACGGTTTTAGGAAACTCTCTGATATATAGTCCTCCATTACTTTCTGCAAATAGTCTTTCTGCTTCCATTTTCTCCATAACTGCTCATTTACTGAATATTTACAAATTAAAGAGTGTCAAGACTTATAAGTAATACTAAAGTAATGTTATGAATTTGCTTTTCAAAAATACCACACATATTTTGCTTATCTTATGAATATAATGATGTTGTTGCACCCACTCTAACATGAGCCTGCATGCACTTGGAGTTACTTCTAAATTTTAAAGATGTAGCTGAAGATAAAAAGATAATGTGAATTCATGGGGCATTTAGACAATGGCTCCAGAAAAAAAATACTCCATACTCAGCCCAAATATCAGAAATTATTATCAAGTCAGATTTTCTCTTAGAATTTTAAAAGATAAAGCAAAGAGACTAAACTGGATAGGACAGAGATTAAAGAGAATAATTGGTCTCAGATGTAAAACGTTACACAGAAATGAACATTGCAAAAATTTAGAAAATGGCTTTAATATTTTGAGCATGTAGCTCAAAAACTTAAATATAATGGATGAACCCATATCAACTTCAGAATTTAATTATATCCAATATTTATAGGTAAATCTTGAGTTTCTTACTTAACCATATTCCTGCTGCAAGGACAGGAACCTGGCCAAGCAAGGACAGGCTGGCAACTGAGCTGAATTTGTTCTCTTCTGCATCATGATATTGTGCTTATGTAAAATAATTCTTTTTTATTTTATAGAGTTTATTTTCCCATTTTCCGTAAGAACAGAAGCCTTAAAGTCTTAGAATGTACTAAAGTCATTCCTCCCACCCTCAGCATTCATCCCCACAAAAAACTAAAAACACAAAAACAAGTCAAAACAGAAACAACTGAAAAGTAAATTAAAAACAAAACAAAACAAACAAACAAACAAAAAAATGTTCATTAAGGTCAGCTGTTATAAATCTTCATTAGCACTAAGCTAAATTGAGCAAGTTATGTTCAGGCAGCTCAGTTTTCCCAGTCTATCTAGGCCACAAAATAAAAAAACAAATAGGCCAAGGCCTGCCTGCCTCACCACTTCTCACATCAGTTGACACTGAAGAGTTTACATCTTCATGCCCAAACTTCTTTGCCCCTCCTTGCTCTTGACCACCACTCTCTTTTGAACTGGGCATTGTCTGGGACTTGCTGGTTCTCATAGACCAAAACCAGATTGTAGAAGATGGAAAGAAAGACTGCAGTAAACTACAGATCACTATTGCCTTGTCCTAGCAAGTCTGTGCTCTCAGACAGTGATTCGTTTGCTAGTACTGATGTTAGTAAGTCAGACCAAAGCAGTATCTAGTCCTACACTCCGTGTCTGAGAGGAGAGACACATACAGAAGAATATGACAACAGTGGATTGGTGGGTGATACCTTCCTGAAATCTTCTCCTTGACTCACCAGATGTGTAACTCTCTTGATAGACTTCCTGAGGAGATCTTTATACAGGTAACTTGCCTTCAGTGTGATATGAATTGCATTTAAAGTTTGAATAAAGATGGAACAACCACAGTATTCTGTAGCAAAGTGGCCTGCTTCCTAAACAAATGTGTCAAGAAGAAACTCCTTTCGCATATATATGTATATATATATTTTAATTGCCACTGACTGTTTTCATGTGCTGCTCTTCAGGTCCTGTAATAAAAGTGGCAATTCTATTGACTTTTTCAGTGTCATCCAGAACTTTATGGACTTTCATGGGAGCTCATTTTATTTGATCCTTTTCCAAACTGGAAAGTCCAAGTCTTCCCGCTCCTTCATCACCAAACACCTTTAATCATTCTTGCATTCTTTTTAGCTCTACCGAATAACTTCTCAGTTTCTGAATGAAAGCAGATGAACTGCAAACAGAATGGAAGGCACTAAATGTATTAATTCATGATTTTTTTTTTTTTTAAATTCCTAGTGTTTTCCTAATAACATTTGTATATGTTTGAAAACAGAGCTAAGCACTGAGCTAGCACATTCATGGATCTAAAATAACTCCAAGCTATCTTTCCTGAATAGTACCTAGTTAAGATATCAACACCTGACACCTTAATTTAGGAATATTTTTATTCATGAATAACCAGGCTTTATTCCTTTGGATTTTATTTATGATTTTATGACACTATGATTCACTATCTTCAGCCATTTCTGATTTTTTTCCTCAATCTTTTTTCCAGGTCATTTGTGAATATGCTTAACAGTCTCACTGGGGCCCTCCAGTTACAACAGGGAGCAGTAGCTGGGAACATCACCATACTGGAAAACTAGCAATTTATTATTGCCCTGTTTTTCTATATCTACACATGCTAGAATTGTTCCTCTTAATTAATGTGAGCTATTTCTTTAGAAGTGTTTAGTGAGGGCTTCACAAATGAAATCCATGTACTCCGTGTTTTTTTTTGTTAACAGAACTCTTTAAAAATGCCTTCTTATTTCTGGCTTAAGTGCCTTCTTGATCTTTCTAACATATCTTCATAACATGAATTTTGTTTGAAAGTTTTATATGTTTTTTAACTATTTAGTGCATTTTAAATGTAAAATGAAAACATTTTACCCTGTGTTTTGCCTTGTTTCTTCTTTTTAAAAGAAACAATATTTCCTCATAATTATATTCCCTTCTTTTTGACATTAAATAGTACATTAGCCAGGATCTGGGGGCTAGATGGTTAGAGGGAGACGAATGACATATAGGATTTGCCACGACTACAAAAACCCCAGATTTAGATGTTTTATAAATAAGTTTTCAATAATATTTTTAGAGTTTTGTTAAGTAAGCTCCTAGTTGCATTTCTCTCACAGGCTACTTTTGGGGAAACTGGCTGCCTGTGGTCTGGACAGGTATAAAATTATTTGGGTAAGAAACTGGCTAGAGGGCCATGCCCAACGGGTGGTGGTTAATGGAGTTAAGTCCAGCTGGCGACCCATTACGAGTGGTGTCCCCCAGGGGTTGGTACTGGGGCCCATCTTGTTTAATATCTTCAGTGATGACATAAATGAGGGGTAAGTAAGTTTGCAGACGACACCAAGTTGGGAGGTGGTGTTGATCTGCCTGAGGGTAGGGACGCCCTTCAGAGGGATCTAGATAAGCTGGATCGTTGGGCTGAGGTGAATGGGATGAGGTTCAACAAGGCCAAGTGTCGGGTCCTGCACTTTTGTTACAACAACCCCATGCAACGTTATAGGCTTGGAGATGAATGGCTAGATGACTGTGAAGAAGAAAGGGATCTGGGGGTGCTGGTTGATTCTCGGCTGAACGTGAACCGACAGTGTGCCCAGATGGCCAAGAGGGCCAGCGCCATCCTGGCCTGCATTAGAAATAGTGTGGCCAGCAGGAGCAAGGAGGTGATCATCCCCTTGTACTCAGCACTGGTGAGGCCACACCTTGAGTACTGTGTTCAGTTTTGGGCCCCTCACTACAAAAAAGACGTTGAGGCCCTGGAGCGTGTTCAGAGAAGGGCAACAAAACTGGTGAGGGGTCTGGAGCACAAGTGTTATGAGGAGCGGCTGAGGGAGCTGGGATTGTTTAGTCTGGAGAAGAGGAGGCTCAGGGGAGACCTCACTGCACTCTACAACTTCCTAAAGGGAGGCTGTGGTTATTAGGGGTTTGGCCTCTTCTCCCAGGCAACAAACAGGACCTGGGGAAATGGCTGCAAGTTGTACCAGAGGAGGTTTAGGTTAGACATAAGGAAGAACTTTTTCTCTTAGAAGTGGTCAGGCACTGGAATGGCTGCCCAGGGAGGTGGTGGAGTTGCCGTCCCTGGCAGTGTTCAAGAGGCGTCTGGATGAGGAGCTGCGAGATATGGGTTAGTGCTTGTAGTAGCAGTGGTAATGAGAAGACAGTTGGACTAGATGATCTTATAGGTCATTTTCAACCTTGTGATTCTATCATTCTATGATTCTATGATTCTTTCCACCTTTTCCCTGACTACCTGTTCCACAGAACTGAAACTGCTCTTATCTAAAAATTTAGTTTCAGCATCACATCATCCCCAGTTGAGATGTATTCTTTTGACCAAATCTCCTCTGTTTTATTTCTGTTTCTTGGTCTTTTGGTTTGATGATTACTCTAGGAGGTCACAGAAAACACTGTTGTCCTAGTTGGATATGACCTATTTCATTATGCTGTAATTGCGTGTGCATCTATGCTATAGTTCCCATATAGTTTATGCTTTTCTATTACTTTTCCTATATTTGACTTCCTCCCATTGAGTTTTTTGCATGTTATATATCAATATGCTACTTTAAAGCAAGAGACACTAATTTTCTTCTTATTATTTCTTAGACTTCTGGCATTTTTACATGACTTTTATTTCTCACTTGTCAGTGCACTGTCTAACTGAAAATCTATTTTAAGAGATTGTCTCTCATCAATTACAATTTTCATTTTGACACTTTCCTCTTCTTTACCTGAGGACACACAGTTCATCACCTTGAATTCTATTCTCTTTCTGCATCTGCTGGCTTTCTGTCCCCCCCCCCCCTCCCCTAGTCCACTAATTTAAATTTTCCCATATATTTTTACCTTAAAGTGAAAACAGCCTTGTTCCATTTTAAGATAAAAACCCTTGAAAGAAATCTTAATTTCCAGAAATTTTCACAATTCCTGAAGAATCTAAAATCCTCCATGATTCTCCAGTTTGAGACTTGAAAGTTCCAGAGTTTTCTTCCTTTCTCTTTCTTTTTCTCCCTCCTGCACATGATGGGGGCTATTAGGCTGAAGTTGGGATTGCTCAGCAGTATGTCAGTAGATACTACAGAAGAAACTCTTTGCCTCCATGGAGGACCCAGTTCTGCACCTCACAACCTGCTCAGCAGACTTTTTCAGTGTATTTTTCTGTAACAGGAGAAAAACAGAAAAAAGCTAATATAGCTTTTTTATAGATGGAAGTTTGATGACAGAGTAATCCTAGGGAGAAAAGCAAGCTCCTCAGTTTTTTAAAATTATGCTGAGATATATCTACACCAAGCATGTGAGGAATAAAAGATATTTTTGTGGTACAGGAAGTCAGTTGAAGGTGCTACTGAGACAGATGGCCTCTGCAAAGTGGGTCTCCCCTAAGTGCACACAATCAAAAGATGGAATGAAAATGGTAGCCCTTAATGTAAGTGAAAAACTGAATGTTTGATTCTACATGGTAGTGAAGTACATTTTTTTTTCCCAAATGCGGGGTCTGGATGGAATTTTAGCTACAAATATTTTTGCAGTTCTGAAGGAGAAACACTTTCCAATTTAGAAAAGGATCAGAAAGAAGGGAACAACTGTGACAAAACAGAGTGTGAACACAGTAGATTCTGCCAAAAGAGAAATCCTTGAGGGAAAAGGAGGATGAAGGTGAACTCTCAGAGTTTTTATTGGATTAGTTCCAGTATAGTGCTGCATGTCGAAATGAACAGCTGCAAGGCTTGAAACAATTTCTGGTCAGGAATCTGAATTTATTTTCTCAGTACCACAATGTACTTGACATGTTCATTAGCTGCACCTCACTAACTAGCTATTTGGAGTACTATAATCACTGAAATTCAAGTGATGTCATAGTTTTTAAACTTCCTTCAACATAGCTTTCTTTTCAGAGCTATGTAAAAACTCTTCATTATTTTATTCACCCTCTGGAGCTTGGAATGCCTGACAAGATAGCAAGAGTAAAACTCAATCGATTTACGACATTACAGCTGATTCAGAACAAAATTTCAACACGTGGAAATGAAAGAGAGAAGAGAGGACTCAGATGTGGAAAATTGTGTTCATCCCCCTGTTTTCTATCCAATACTTTTTGGACAGACTCAAAGCTGGGGACAGGCTCAGATATCCAACTACTTCTTTGGAACTACCATCATTTTCTTTTCCCTGTGTTGATGCCAGGCATCTGAAAGCCACTGCAAAACAAAGCCTCAATGTGAGCCAGAGCTAGAAATCTGATTCAGTGTTTTAAATCAATGAGGAAATCTTGCCAGGTGTCTTTAGCCCCAAACCTCATTTCTTTGTCAAAGAGAAAAATGCAAGTCCAAAGAATTGTATGAGGAAAATGAGAAGAGTGCAGATTGGTGTGACAGCAGCGATACATTTCTTTTAATATAACCTGTTAAAAAATTTGTAGTAGCTCACACAAATATAAAATAGCAGTTGTTAAAAAATAATTATAATGGGGAACATACTAATTGAATAGCTATTTTAAGAAAGAAAAAAACATGCATTTCCTGACGCATTTCTATTCATAAGCTGCTCAATTTCCTCTGTCTCTCAAAACAGGATATGAAAATATTCTCTTGCTTTTACAGCTTACATCATATAACAAATTGGAATATTTTGAGTACAGACTTTACCTGAAACCGCCCTCTCTTTATTAAATCTCTGATAACTATAATGTCTCTTTTTATCATAAAAAGACTGGAAAACAGACTGATGGACCTCTGAGCTACCACAAAGTTTAAAAATATGATGTAGCTTTGTAGGATGGCTATAGTTACATTACCACTTTTTGAGAAGGTACTCCAACTGAATCTCTGGACCTTATGGCTTCACCCTTGACACTGCTGCCTGTTTGATTACTTGTCCCCTCCTGAGTGAGGCAAATTTAAACCACAGCTCAGCATCTTAATGTAAACATGAGAAACCTAAAGCCCAATCTACCATGCAGTAGCCAAAACATAGCTCTTCTTCAGCACTTCATGCTGTAAACCCAATCTACAGTTAATCTAGGGAATCATAATACACATTGAAAAGTGTAGATTATGAGGTTCAGTGTAGTTAGACTGCTTGAAGGCATTTGTAGTCTCCAAGGTGATCTGGGAAGGAAAAATATTGGGAATGTGATACTTCTGACAGGTACTGTAGAAGAACTGTAATGTTTCTTTTTATTAAAAATTGCAGAGGATGGTGTTTTTAGAGGGGTTAGTTATACTTGGACCAATATTTGGCTGTATCATGGAAAGTGGCTTACCAAAATATTTGGGTTCTACTCAAAACCAGGACTATGTCTTTGTCTTTATTTCATCCTACAGAATGGTTAGCATATTTTGAGAAAGGGAACTGTCTCCTGACACCTCCAATAGGGAACAAGCATTGCACATAGTGGGAAAACAGTGAATTGATTAAGCAGAAAAAGAATATGCTAATACAGGTGTATGCTCATGATTTATGTAAGTGCACTGCTGAATCATCTGGAGAATAATACTGCAATTATAGAACAAGTGGGACTGAAAACCCTAGTTACTGCTGTGCAAGTTTCTATCCAAACTGCCTAATTTCAGTCATTAACAACTTTCAGAAAATATAATCTATCATTTTTCAGATATCTTTACTGTTCTACAGAAATTTATTTATTTATTTATTTATGTTTGTTTGTTTTCAAAGTTTAAGACTAAGTAATCCAATTATTTTTGAGAAGAGGAACAGTAAAGGAATAATATCCCCATGGCAAATAATGATAACCATTCATAATTTTATAAAAGCTTGAATGTCAACATAGTTACCAGACCATGAATGATATCCCAGATTTACATTTGGAGAAACATAGCTCTCTTTCTTTTAGAGCAAGGGAGAGTCAAAGCATACTGAGCCAATGCTGCTGAAAAGCACTCAGCAGACAAAAAATGTATCCCACTTGCCCTCCTTTAAATGAAAAAGAAGCTTGCAATATTTACCAAATGTTATTTTTAATTTTTAGGAACTTTGACTTTTTTTTTCATTGTGAGCAGAGAGTTGGAAGTCATACTTACGTTTCCAGCAAGGCCAGTTCACTGATAATGAGGTCTGCAAGACACCTCCGACAACATCGGAGCTCTTGGAGAAAGAGCTGGAAGAAGACCCAGAGTACCAACTCCATCCCCCAGAGCTGCTTTATAGAGGGACTCTTGTCACTGTGTCACAGTTTTGCCCGTGCTTGCCACAGACCCTATGGACCTAGATCCCACACACAGGCTTGACATTTTTATTGCTATGGAGACGCTTGATGGGCTGGGTCCCAGTTGGGGGTGGTGGGACAGCCCTGGCTGGTGAGGATCTGCATGCCTGCCTAGCTGTCAGCCTAGCTTCTCCTGCAAAGCAGTCTGCCCTTGCTGCCCCTTGCATTACTTTCCAAATTAAATATGTTAGAGCACATGCACTGTGAAAAGAAAAAAAGGCTGATGGATCTACTTTAGCTGCCGCTCTCTGCTTACAGCAAGTGGGGTGGGATGCAGTCCTGACTATTAAGTAGGCAGAGATGTGCATCACTAAAAATGAGCAGCTAAGTGAGGGTAAAGTTAGAATCTCTGCTTTAAGAACAATAGAAATCTTAGCCTACCTCACCTCCAGTAAATCCTTGTAAATAACACTCAGATGGTGCTTACACTCTTCTAGAGTTCACAATGTAAGGGTTAGGCACCTCCAACACTAAGACTCTCTAAATAGCTGTTAGACAGGTGCCTACTGAATGCAATCTATCCCACCTATCTTAGACACTTGTCTCAGGATAAGGCACACACCTGCTTTTGCCAGAGAAGGAGCTGCAATTGATAGCTTAAACTAAAGAATGAATTTCAATGATTTGAGATAAATCTTGTTTTGTGTGAGGTGTAGTTAACAACAACAGAGCTTAAATAGTTTTGTAAAGCAATTACTTGGAACATTTCAATTATGAAATGTGAGAGGCATGGAAATAGTCTTAAAAACACGGAAGTAGAAAGGAAAAGAGCTACCTCTGAGAATTCACACAGCAGATTCTCTGTAGAGTTATGTCTGTTTTACTTTTCAGTCTGTAAGTACCATAACCCTCACAAAGGTTTGATAAGCCTTACTTTAGACATCTACATCCACACTGCTGGCTTCTCCAGTACAGCAGTCAGTGATGAGTTGGTGACTAGACCAATTCTGAGGGCAGTTTGTGGTGAGTTACTTCAGTTAATCTCTGGGTGTCTGAGTGGAAGGCAAGGCAGCTGTTTGCATCCGGGGTCTCATGGGGGAATTTCACAACAACAAGAGATTGCAGCTTCTTGCAATTAATTACAAAGAATTGGTAAGGCACTAACAACCTCAGAGAGGATTTCTGTTGCTTTTTTCCCCATTCTGAAAATTCTATTGGCTTGAAAGAGATTCCTTGAATGGGAGTCTGACTATCATGGGTCTCCTGAGACTGGTATTGATTTTTAGCTTTAAGTCTAGAAACATGAGGCTTAGAGGGAACTCTGCAATCATCAAGAACAATAGGTTGGTATTGCAGACAATCTCTTCATGTAATCTGTCTTTGAAAACTCATCTCTATCTTAAAATTATCAGTGGTCTTTCTTGTTCCTTCTAAAAGGCTGTACCAAACCTCAATATTCTCCATCTTTGCAAGCTTTTCTCTACTTTACAGACTAAATATGCTGATGGCAAATGTATGCTTATCTGTTTTGTTTTATGCCCAAACTGTATTATTCTCAGTTTAACTGGTACAGCCATAGAATTTCTGCCTGCATCATTAATAAATTACCAGAGCTCATGCTTTAGGGACATTGGTAGCAAATACTGGTAGCAAGCATTAATTTTTTGATATGACCAGTTTTCTTCTCCCCCTTAACTTCCTTATGCTTTTGAACCTTTCTCCTTCAGACTCACCAACTGTCTCAAAAGGCACCATAACTTATACTTCAGTGAATGTCAGACACATTAGTTCACTGTCTAGAAAACAGTTCTCTTATCAGAGTTATTGTATTAGTCTTTACCTCTCCTTGATAAAAATACGTAGATTTATTTCCATGGTGTTAAGTAGTATTCCTTCTAAATTTATTTTAAAGTTTTTCTTACTATTGAGATTCATCTGTTGTGGGTGAGGTTGCTCCTTTTTGAAATATGGAGCATAAGAGCCATGAAGTACTGCCCACCACTGATAGACTAATCTTTGAAACCTGATGTCAGCACCTGTGCTTTCACATGGCAACTCTTTCCAGTTTCTTGGATGTTGACTGCCTGATGAGAGCATATTGTATTTCCTGAATGGGGCCTCTACTCTGTGTGAGGTTGTTGTTTTTGTTGTTATCGTTATTTTTAATATATGCCCATCTTGCTCTGCATTCACTTCCTAAGTCAATACCACAGTAGTTATTTAACTGAAACAGAAATTCCTTCCTCATTTCCTTGCATAAAAACATAGAAAAAATATAGTGGGCCAGACCACAGGTCTACCTCCCTCAATATCATACTTCCAAGAATAAGCCGTGCATTCACTAAGGTAAAAGCAACAACATGGAAGTTTTTATTTTATTTCTCTCATACCTTCAATATTTCGAGACCTAGCATTGAGATCCTCTTTTCACTTAAGCAATTTGAAAAAATATTTATTCCTGGCATATTTTCAGAGATATTAGACCTAGAACCCTTACCTGAATGTTTCTTCATTACTTGAGATGCAAATTCTGAAGATATTTTGCACCTTCAGTTCAAGAAAATTACCAACCAACAACGTATTGGAAACACTATTCAGTACAATTTAAATCTTTCAGATTTGCTCTTTTGAAATTGATCATCTTAGACAAAAAAAAATGGTTTTTCTCATGAACATTTACAAGAAAAAAAAAAGCCGGTATTTTGTTGCTGAACCTAAGAACCTGATATTCTAAAACCTGCCTTATAGAACAATGTTTTCTCACATTTTAAGAAACCCAGTCTTATCACCATTTCTTATTCATGTAGTATTTTTGTGAATAAATATTTGAGCCAGAATTACTAGAAATACTTTGAACTTATCATTCATTTTCATTCTATCTGTTCTTCATTTTTATTTGAGGAGTTGAAATATCCTACCATTACACAATTCCCAGTTATTTCTTTCTAGTGATATTTCAGGTATTCCTATTTCAGTTCACAGCAAATCCTTAGATACCACATAAGACTTTTAATCCTTGGAATGTTTCTTAAAATTCTTCCTCAAACAATTTCTGACTTAAGCAGATTCTACTTGGTCTGTACAATAATTTCTCAATTCATTATCATTTATAGTGCTAACCCAATAGATTAATTTTTATTTCTCTTTTATATTTTTTCCCTGAAGAGCATATATATTGAACAAACACCATCCAGCCATGTTTGTTATTTTACTGTGATTCCCTTTCCCTATCACATTCCTGTCTCATCTTTACTATGCTTCCAATTCTTTTGTTATTATTATTATTATTATTGAAATAGCACTTTCCACACCGGTGTAAAGATGACTCATCTTGTCCTTATGCATTTTTCAATCTGAAAGGAATGGTCTATGAACTATAGGTAGAAACCTTAAGTAATAAGGCTTTTAAACTTGAAAATCTCAAGCAGCGCACAGTCCATTTTTAAATAAGTCTGAAAATGCATTAATTATTCAAGATATTATTTTGAAAGTTATACCAGGTTTTAGATTATTCCACTTTAAAACTGTTTTCCTGTAGTATGTATCTACAGTCAGTCTTAGAAACAAAGCTATTTTTACACAATCAGTGGTTTCTTGTTGAACATTTACTGACATTTAATAATATATTTATTAATAATAGATGATTACATGTGGTATATAAAAGGCATGTGAAATAAAATAATATGGTATTTGAGTGCCTACTGAAGGTTTATGGACATTTTGAGTCTGATAGCTACTCAGACCTGAGAGATCTAAATGGGAGCTTGGTATATTTTGGAGGATAAACAACCACCAGCATTTTCAGATACATGAAAAAATTTCAGTGTATTTCTAAACCATTTCTTTTTTAGGACTGCTATTGCACCCGCAGAAATAAAGGATTACTTCTTTGTCTGGCACCAAGAAAAGCTGCTGCCTCTTCAGTCCTGAGAACTGGTCATGTCTACAAATAGAGCAGAAAAAGACAATCCTGTGATTAAAAACTGGAGGGGGAAAGGCTGTTTACGAGGGTGCATAGTGGTAGGACTGGTCTTAAACTGAGACAGGAGAGGTTTAGGTTAGATATTAGGAGCAAGTTTTCCACACAGAGAGTGGTGGCGTACTGGAACAGGTTGCCCAAGGAGGTTGTGGATGCTCCATCCCTGGAGGCATTCAAGACCAGGCTGGATGTGGCTCTGGTGGTTGGCGACCCTGCACATAGCAGAGGGTTGAAACTGAATGATCACTGTGGTCCTTTTCAACCCAGGCCATTCTATGATTCTATAACAGGTGGCAGCAGAGGGGCAGTCTGACAGAATGGCATGTGACGCGAAAGTAAGTATGAAGCAAAGGTTTGGAACTGAAATTCTCCATGTAGAAAAAGTGGAACCCACTGACATTCATCAATACTTGTTTGGTGATTACTTATGGAGACCAAACAGAGGATGTGAGAACAGTGAGGCAGTGGGTGGTGTATTTCAGCGATGCTGACAGAAAGATGAAAGAAACCATGATCACGCACAGCTGTCACACCACAAAATGGAGAGTGTCTCCATCAACTCATCCATGTGAGTTGGCAAATTACAACTAGGAAACTGCATACGGATCTGAATAGTGGCTTCAGTGGATTGGAAAGGTGATAATGTTAGAATATCATGAAGTTTGTGCCAGATCAGTCCCACAAATGTACACATAGGAACAGAAAGGACACCAAATGCAAGTTTGTCATCATCTAATGAACCAAAATGAGGCTGAAGGTGACTGATTGCACCATTACTAGTGATGAGATGTGGTGCTGGAATCCAAACAGCAGTCCACTGAGTGACAAATGAATTCTCCATTGAAGAAAAAGTTCAAGATGCAGTCCCCAGTGGTTAAAGTGATGTGCACTGTCTTTTGGGATAGGAAAGGGGTGCTCCTTCTGAATTTTCTGGAACCCAGACAAACCATTAGCTCTGACTGCTACATCACAACTCTAAGTCAAAGTCTTGAACTTTCAGAGTAAGGTCAGAGAAGAAGACAGCCTTTCTCTTGCTACATGATAATGCCAGGCTCCATACCAGTTTGAAGACCATGGAGCAATGGAGACCATGGGTGGACTGCCCTGCTACACTACAGAATGGTCTGGATTTGACCCCTTGGGCTGATGAAAGATGGGCTCTGTAGGCAACATTTTCCTAGCAATTACACCATCATAGCATCTGTGAAACAGTGGGTCACTTTCTCTGGTGTCTGTCATGCAGACTCTTGTTCATCAGTGGCAAAAATGCATAGCTAATGATGGTGGCTATTTTGAAAAGTACTTTTGTAGCTGACAAGTTGCTCTATCAAAGAGCATTATTGTTCTCTTTGTATCTGTTAGTTTCCACGGTATTACTTTCAGAGCGACCTCATACGACTGTTTTCCCTCACCATAAAGCAAAAAAGAATGTCTATATCAGGACTTTAGTTGTGTAAATTTAGGTGCTGTAAATCTTGAGAGATGTATTTCATTTCTGAGAAATGCTGGAATGTGCTTAAATTCAGGTTCTTGTGTAGCATTAGTAAAAACAATGGGTTATAAAAACAGTAAAAAATCAAACTTCTATGCATTTTATGTAATGGAGCTGAAATTCAGATTTGAAATGTGTCTAAATGTGTGAATGAAGTTTTCCTCTGTATACTCCCTTTTTCCAGTAAGAAACAAAAGCCATTCTTGTGCTTTCCTTCTTTGTGCTTGTGACATCTCTAGGTCAGGTGGTATCTCTGAAAGTGGAATGGATGAGGACCAATGTCTGTCATTCTGTCTCTCTTCGTAATGTAGTCATGCCTCCCAATATTCCAGAATCCAGGCTTTCATTTCAAAGATGGAAAGCTTCTATGCTTTATAGATATGGAGAAAAGTTTGAATACACATTCAAATTTATCTAGACAGTTTAGCAATCAGACAACAAAAAGGAATGAAAATCTTTAAAGCATCATTACTTTTAAATTAAGCTGATGATAATTAGAGCTTCATTTACAGGTTTTGAAATGTTAACACTGGCAATTGTGATTTCAGTAATGCAATGGGACAACATGATCACAGAAATCAAGTGCTGTAAAAAATGCCTTATTAGTAAATGCATACGTTGGTTGTGTGAACGATCAGAAGAATCTTCTAAAATATTTCCCAAGTTTACACAAAAAGCCTAGAAACGCTTTTGGTGATTATTACTTGCCATACCCTAAAAAAGCAAGCAAGCAAACAAACAAGCAAAAAAAAAACCAAAACAAACAAACCACTCTTTTTCATCTGAAGTTTTGGGTTGTGTTTAATTCATCCATACCCATTGGCCTATCCACAATTTTTTGTATTCTGTACAGAAGTTAGGTCCCTAAGATAGCTTCAGGTGTTAAATACACTATGTCTCAGCAGGCAGGCTGCTTACAACAGCAGCTACTTGAAAACAGTAGCAGTAGGAGAGCAAAGTGAGATTATCATACATTTTTGAGAACAGAACAAGAAGTCAAGGAAAACAAAAGTGTCTCAGAAGAATAAATACTAGAAAAGGAATCCAATCATAGAACATGCACATGTTGTGCTTCCCCTCTAAAAAGGGGGATGCTTTATAAAATGAGGAATTTTGTATTTAATGACTAAGTACTTTTCACTTACTCCAAATTAAAGCTTGACTGATGTAAAGGTGTATTCCTCAGTAATACACATGCTTCACATCAATTCTAGTGGAAATGAAGAACATCTCACCAAATATATGGACAGCAGGACATATCCTAGTATCCACATTATAGTCAATTTCACCAAAACCATTCATTAGACCAGAATAAGCCAGCATAATACATGATACTTTATTTGCTTGGACTGTGTCTGGTTGGCAATTCAAAATCTGAGTTGCTACCATTCAGCTACAAATCAACACTCTAACCAAAATAGAACAAGGAGTTAAAAAAATATGATGGAGACAAGAAATGCTCTGTAGAGATGCCAACACCGCCCCAGAAAACTAAGAGAAATTTAGAAACACATTCAAGGTAGTCTCAAAGTAAAGTAATGTGAAACATATTCTTGGGGATGCAAATACTTGAACAAGGAAGAGCAGTGTTGTGAAGGAACTGGCTTTTCATGATACAAAATTATCCAAGATTAAACATCATCAGTTGGATAATCAAATATTCTTTGTTTTAAAACATTAACATTTCTTCAAGGACAGAACATAGAAAAAGTTATCAGAAATGCAAACAGATACCAAGAGAAGAGGCATAAATATCACTGCCCTTGTTGACTCCTGCATTTACACAATGTTTGGGGTCCTGCGGCTTATTTCTGTCAAGAGAAGGTGAAGCCAGGTACCTTTGATACTGTCCTTTTCATTTACAAAAAGTGAGGACAAAGTCATTTTTCTCTCAATGCAGGAACAATGAAAAAGCCAGAGGCAGTTTTCTTGCTTGCAATTTCAAGCCCCTTTTCAGCTCACCACTTTTTAATAAAGAGTTTTCCCTCACAGAAGAAATCTGAGAAAAGGTAAGAGTCCTTCTCTACTTGTATCTTGTCTTCCTTATTGTTTTCTTTATGGTGCACTCTGGTGTTTTTAGTAATTCTCATCAATTTATCGCATCAGTCCCTTCACCTCCATTGCTGTTTTCTGATGTTTGGGAAAACCTGAAACAAGAACAAAGTCAGCATTAAGACACTCACATTACCTAGGAAAAGATTTCATAACAAATTAATAAATTAAAATAAATTAAAATCCAACGTCCAAAGTTTGCTAAATTATAGCATTTGCAATTGCAAACCAGAGAGTTCCCAGAGGAATGGAGGCTTGTCAGTATGACTCCCATCTACATGAAGGGTCATAACTTCCCTGGGAACTACAGGCCTGTAAGTATTAGTTCAGTGCCAGGGGAGGTTATGGAGTAGATCATCTTGAGCAAGATCACATGGCATGTGTGGGACAGCTGGGGGGTCAGGCCTAGACAGCATGGGTTCATGAAAGGCAGGTCCTGCTTGATTAACTCAACTGCCTTCTTATGATTGAGTGACTCACATGGACATTGTCTCCCACAGCTCTGGTGAGGCCACACCTCGGGTACTGTGTCAGTTCTGGGCCCCTCACTGCAAGAAAGACATTGAGGCCCTGGAGCGGCTTCAAAGAAGGGCGACAAAGCTGGTGAGGAGTCTGGAGCACAGGCCTTATGAGGAGCGGCTGAGGGAGCTGGGATTGTTCAGTCTGGAGAAGAGGAGGCTCAGGGGAGACCATATTGCTCTCTATAACTACCTGAAGGGAGGTTGTAGTGAGCTGGGGGTCGGCCTCTTCTCTCATGTAACTGGTGATAGGACCAGAGGGAATGGTTTCAAGCTGCGCCAGGGGAGATTCAGGCTGGACATTAGGAAATACTGCTTTTCTGAAAGAGTGGTCAGGTACTGGAATGGGCTGCCCAGGAAGGTGGTGGAGTCACCGACGCTGGAGGTGTTCAAGGAACGTTTGGATTTTGTGTTGAGGGATATGGTTTAGTGAGTACTATTGGTGACGGGTGGATGGTTGGACTGGATGATCTTGTAGGTCTTTTCCAGCCTTGGTGATTCTGTGATTCAGTATTGTCCAGGAGAAGTTGGCAGTCTGTGCCTTGGATGGATACACTCTTTGTTGGGTAAAGAATTGTCTGGATGGCCGGGCCCAGACAGTGGTGATGAATGGAGTTAAGTCCAGCTGGACATCAGTCATGAGTGGTGTTCCCTAGGGATTGGTACTGGAGTCTCTCCTATTCAGTATCTTTACGGATGACCTGGATAAGGGCACGGAGTTCACCGTCAGTAAGTTTGCAGATGACACCAAGTTGTCAGGAAGTATCAATCTGGCTGGGGGTAGCAAGGCCCTACAGAGAGATCTGGACAGGCTGGATCACTGGGCCAATGGGATGAAGTTCAAGGAGCCTGAGTGCCAGGTCCTGCACTTTGGCTACAACAACCCCAGGCAGTGCTACAGGCTTGGAGCAGAGTGGCTGGAAGACTGTGTAGAGGAAATGAATCTGGGGGAACTGGTTAGTACTCAGCTGGACATGAGCCAGCAGTGTGCCCAGGTGGCCAAGAAGGCCAACAGCATCCTGTCTTGCATCAGAAATAGTGCTGCCAGCAGGAACAGGGAAGTAATTGTCCACCAGTACTCAGGCCCAATGAGGCTGCACCTTGAGTACTGTGTTCAGTTTTAGGCTCCTCACTATAAGAAAAAAATTGACGCCCTGGAGTGTGTTCAGAGAAGGGCAATGAAACCGGTGAGAGGTTCAGAGCACAAACCTTATGAAGAGAGGCTGAGGGAGTTGGCCGGCTCAGGGGAGACCTTATTGCTCTCTACAGCTACCTGAAGGAAGGTTGTAGTTAGGTGGGAGGTGGCTTCTTCTTCCATGCAACCAGTGATAAGACTAGAGGAAATGGCCTCAAATTGCACCAGGGAATAGTCAGGTTGGACTATTAGGAAAATATTCTTCTCCAAAAGAGTGGTGAGGCACTGAAATAGACTGCCAGGGAAGTGTTGGAGTTCCTGGAGGTGTTCAAGAAGCACTTAGATGTTTTACTGAGGGACATGGTTTAGTGTGGAAATATTAGTGACAAGTGAACAGTTGCACTGGATGATCTTGGAGATCTTTTCCAACCTCAGTTATTCTATGATTCTATGATTCTATCACTTCTATTGGCTGTTCCTTCTTTGGACCTATTTCAAATAGGAAAATAGCTAGTTAGGAGCCAACTAATCTTCTTTTACTCAGGAGTAGACATCAATCTCATTCAGCTAATTTCATTGAAGAGTACCACTGGTTTAATTGTCATCCAGGGGCACTTTTTCACACTGAACAATGTCATTTCTTCCATCATAGCCAATGTGGAATTTCAGGCCTCTGAGCACATCACTCCATTCCTGGGGATTTGCCTACCTAGGCTTAGGGCCAAGAGATAATGAGACCAGTGTCTGGCCCACAGGAGAGCTGTTGGCTAAAGCTCTGCTTAAATGCCTCAGTGGGGCCTCCTCTGACGTCTGCTAGGATGCCCCAGCAAAGAACCCATCTCCTCATCAAAGAGTTGATTTTAAGCTGAAGTTTGCACCTTGAGTTTGTGCCAGAGCAACATCAGAATGGTGTCATGGCCATGCCTGTATCTTACCATGTACCCATGTAGGTAATCAAAAGAGTTTTCAAATTATTCACATCCATTACTGTGAATAATGGATGATTTTTTATTTTCAAGGGTATCCTAAAATGCTACATGCCTCCCTCTTAAACTATATTGTGCAAACTATGACAATCATGAAGCACTTGATCTTGACTTAAATCAGAATTTGAACTTGATTTATAGCACAATGTCAAAAAAATGTAAATATAATCTATGCTGCCTCTCCATATAACGGATGGCATGTTCACTCTTAATGCCATTTCATTTTAAAATATGTCTTAGCTCATTTAACAAGCCACAGATTTTAATGAAAAAAATATTTGACTGTCTCCAATAAGAATGATAATAATTAAAATTATTTCAACTACATTATTGTTAGAAGCCTTAGGTTAAATTAATTTAGATCAGCTTCTAACAGTAACACACATAATTAATCCTCTACTGAAAAATAAAAAAAAGTAGAAGTGAACTGAACATTATTCCAGTAATATTTTATTTAAACTTTGCTTATAAAGAAATACAATTCAATTATTCAATTAGTTTATTCTGTGAATTTATAGAGAAGAATCCACACTTTCTGATCAAAGAGTGTTTTATAAAAGTTTATCACCGAAGAAATGATCCCGATCCAAAATGCATGTACTTGATAAGTTCTCACTTAGCATATAAACCAAAGCAGATGGTACTTTCTGCATTTCACGTGAAATATAGAGGTATTCTTGGTAAGTGATATCTCACTGCAAATTACTTAGATGAGATCAATAAGAATAATCACACAATAACGTGACAACCATCTTGAAAAAGTAACAGAGAATCTTAACATCACTGAATAAAAATAAAAGTTTGAGACTGAAAAGTACTCTGAGCATTCAGAAGCTCTTTCAAATTGAAAAGGAAGATAATGATGTTAGAAGGAACCCCACAGGATATACTAATTTGTTGGCAAGATAAAGCATAGATTTAGCTGCATAGGTCAAGATCTAACAGGATACAGGAAAACATAATAGCCGTGAAGAATAGACAGTAAGCAACAAGCACGTTAATAGTACAAAGTGTAGTACCACATAGACAGAGACAGCTCTAAGGTTTTACTTAACCTGGAAGTTATTTATACTTATAGCTGTTACAGTTAGTTAGTTATATGTAGAAACTGTGGAAGAATTACATGCTTTGCCATATGTATGAATGGTCCATGAATGCATTTACTGAAGATTAGATTATTTCGAACAGCCCTCATACATGTTGTTTGGAAACTTGAGGGATAAATCCTAAAGATTTGTCAACATTTCAGTTCCAGAAAGAGATTAATTTGTGCATAACAGGAGAAGAATCTGTTGTAGCTGATGACTCAGGAATTCCTTTCCAATCTTGTAGAACAAGCTGTGATTTAGAGGAGGTAACAAAGACTAGCAAAAACCCTGAAAGATTCCAGGATGAGGTTGTTGGACACTACACTATAATTGTTTTCTTAACATTTACAAAATATTACTGTGAAATATTTGAATATTTAGTGTTGGTGGAATTACCTACTGTTGTGCATGGTCTATATATTTCTATTGTAAAAACAACAACAGTAGCAAAACTATTGCAACATTAAAAAATGCTATTACATGGGCATTCACTATAATATCACTCCTCCACAGAGCCACGCCTGACCTGAATCATATTTGTAATTGCTGTTTGAAATGGATACAGAATGCATAATGGCAGAAAGGAAATGGAATTGTCTAGATTGTCCCAGAGCTATTCATTACGCTCTGCAGGAAAGTGAGTGCTTTAATACTCTAAATGTTTCTTGTGTTGATGGAGTTTGACAGCTACCGGTGCAGAGTTTTCAAATCAGTGTTGTGAACTTTCTGAGGATGGTTGTGTAGGGAGAGTGACTTCCCATCCAGATCATCTGCAAGGTATAGAGGTATTGTTCTGGTCTAAGCATCCTTGGTATTCAGTAGCCACATCACATATCTGACATATTTTGCAAATGATTCTCCATATATTTCTCTGAGCTACTACTGTCTTGCAAATGTCTACAACATTTCACACATACTATAATGCCAGCCATTATAATTCCTCGGTTCTGTGGGGTCTGGGGTCAGATGTATCTCCAGTGTGGATAGTGATTAACAGACAGCAGAATCCCATGAGAATGTGCTTTCCCATCCAATGTCTATGCTACCTTCTGTTTGATTGCATCCAAATGACATGTCATCAAGGAAGGCCAAGCTTGATCTTCCTCACTTATTTCAAGCTCATACTGAACCTTCTGCTTTTCCCAATTATCTTCATACACTGAAGGTTATCTGGGGAGTATTTGGAATGCCAGCTACCCTATAGGACCTTGTGGTATATTTAGCAAGGCCATCCCAGATTCTAGATCACATCCTAGCTTGTCTTCAGTTTGTATGCATTTTTAATGCCTTCCTCTCTAAGGAAACTGCTTTCCACAGTGACTCAGGATCCACACCAATCCTGCTCTGCAGCACACTGATGCAATCTATGACTCACCACTTTGAGAAACAGTAACAGAAAGAGCAAATTTGCTGCAGCATCACAGCGCTAGTGCATCACTTTGAACCCAGGTGTGATTACGTTATTCCTCAGAATAAAATGATCAAACACACAATTAAATTCAGAATATGATAAATCAGCCTTAAAGCTCTTTTCTGTGTTCTGGAGAGCAGCACAAATATTTCCATGATTCCGTCTGAATCCAGGAGAAGGAAAGCATAATTTTCAGAAGTCTAGAGTGGTCTTTTATGAGAAAATGCACATCTACTTGTCAAACGTGCTGAATCTGTGTATGAGGATACCCAACTAAGTCTCTGGAAGCAATACTTAGCCTTTCTGATAGTGCAGTTTGTGATAGTCCCAAGCATGCTGGGAATGTTCAGCCTCAGCCTCCTTCCTATGTATCTGTCAGATGTTTTTGCAGACACTCAAAGATATCAGCACATCCTACATCTACCTGAAGTTGGTATCTTGTGCTGCTCTGCTCTGGATTGTCCTTTTTCCCAGTAATTCATTTGACAAGGCTTTTTTTCATATCTAGGAGACTGGAAAACTTGTAAGTATATAACTGAGCAGATCATTTCCAGTCCTGGTCCTCCAGATGTTGATTTGCTCCTGCACTCTCTTTGCCTAGAGGACTAGTTTCCCCTAAGCGTAAATCTTGTAATGGTCCTGTTGAGAGATCACTTGGGAGAGAAAGAATAATAAAAGAAAAAGCAATAGATTTGTCTCTTACTATCCTGTGTACCTCAAAACCTTCACACCTGTATTCCTGTTGACATTTCATGCTCTGGGGTATGAAACACAAGATATATAGTTTCAAGATATAAATCATCAGTTATGATCTGTCCTGGTTTCTACTGGCAGAGTTAATTTCTTCACAGTAGGTGACATGGCATTGTGTTTTTGATTTGGGATGAGAATGTCATTGATAACACACTGCTGTTTTAGTTAATGCTGAGCAGTGCTTGCATGGAGTTAAGGACTTCTCAGCTTCTTGTACTGTCCTGCCAGTGAGGAATTGGGGATGTAAAAACTGGAAGAACTCATTGAGAGCAGCCCTGCGAAAAAGGATTCGGGGGTTCTGATGTATGAAAAGCTGGGCACGAGCCAGTAGTGAGCTCTTGCAGCCTTGAAGGCCAATGGTATCTTAAGCTGCATCAACAGAGGGGTGGTCAGTAAGGAGAGGGAGGAGATAATATTTGGTTCTCAGCTGCCTGCTACGATAAACCATAACATTATTACAGTGTGAGATGCACCCCTCAAATTATTACAGATTCTGGAAACCAAGCAGGTCCCCCAAAATAAATAAATAAATAAATAAACCTTCTGTGTGACCATAGATCATGACCAATGGCCAAAAAACCAAGAAGACCGGAATCTATGCAAGTTACAAGATGTTTGACATAGAATCATAGAATCATAGAATCATAGAATCATAGAATCATAGAATCATAGAATCATAGAATCATAGAATCATAGAATCATAGAATCATAGAATCATAGAATCATAGAATGGTCTGGGTTGAAAAGGACCACAATGATCATTGAGTTTCAACCCCCTGCTATGTGCAGGGTCACCAACCACCAGACCAGGCTGCCCAGAGCCACATCCAGCCTGGCCTTGAATGCCTCCAGGGATGGGGCATCCACAACCTCCTTGGGCAACCTGTTCCAGTGCGTCACCAGCCTCTGTGTGAAAAACTTCCTCCTAATATCTAACCTAAACCTCCCCTGACTCAGTTTAAAGCCATTCCCCCTCGTCCTATCCTTATCACGCTTGTAAACAGTTGTTCCCATTCCTGTTTACACACTCTCTTCAAATTGGAAGGCCACGATGAGGTCTCCCCAGAGTCTTCTCTTCTCCAAGCTAAACAATCCCAGTTCCCTCAACCCTTCCTCACAGCAGAGGTGCTCCAGTCCTCTGATCATCTTAGTGGCCCTCCTCTGGACCCACTCCAAGAGCTCCATGTCCTTCCTTGTACTGGGCGCCCCAGGCCTGGACGCAGTACTCCAGATGGGGCCTCACAAGAGCTGTGTAGAGGGGAACAATCACCTCCCTCTCCCTGCTGGCCATCCCTTTTTTAATGCAGCCCAGAACAGTTGGCCTTCCGGGCTGCAAGTGTACATTGCTTGCTGGTTGATGTCCAGCTTCTTGTGCACCAGGAACCCCAAGTACTTCTCCGCAGGGCTGCTCTTCTCAAGGGGTTTGTATAAATACCTGGTTTTTACCTACTCAGTTGGTATAAATACCTGGGATTTCCCCGACCCAAATATAACACCCTGCGCTTGGCCTTGTTGTACCTCATTAGGTTTTCATGGTCCCACTTCTCCAGCCTGTCCAGGTCCCTCTCAATGGCTTCCCTTCCTTGAATGGAGGGAACTTGTTTTGAGTGAATACAGTCACTCCGTATCAGAGGCTAAACATTGTACACTGGTGTAGACACTTATCCCATCTACACATCATTGCATTTACATACCACAATAGTCTTAAATGCCCGCACCAGTCAGCTTGAGAGGCCACTTCTGTTTTTTCCACAACTCCTCTACAGACTTCAGAGGACCTTCTCCTATATTTTTCTCCATCACTTCACTGTTGTCATAATAACGTAACAATACTCTAACAGACTGACTGAAACAGCTCATGCGTGGTAAATTTCTTAACTGTTTCTCTGCTATTTAAAGATTGTTATTTGAAAAGATCTTTATTCTACAATTCTATGACTATTTGTGCTGCCTTGGACTTTGTCCAGATCCTACAGGAGAAGCAGGAAGCTTCTCTTGCAAATCCCAAGGCCCATTTTCATCTGTTTTCCATTCCTCCCTGGATCTTCTGTCAAGTGGCCAGGTCTCAGTGCCATAATCTATATTCTCATTTCATTTTAAATGTAAGACTTAGGAGTGCTCTCTTCTCTATGAAAAGTCACTGTTTTGCCTTAGCCTTTGTAATGGGCCTGCACTTCCAAGGATAGTCCATAGAACAAGGTACGTGGGGTATGGTTCACTTAATCCCAGAGGACATTGTGTCAACAGAAGCAACACATACTAAGTGTGAAAATTCTTTTTTTCTATTCATTGCAAAAATACCTTATGTCTACAGATAAACTGGCCAATGAAAGGGGCGACCCTGAAAAACAGCTCACATCTAAGAGTGCTATACTGCATAGAAAGATACACGAGTGCACACAGCAGATGTATATAAAGAATAGGTGCATTCTGGAGCCAGCATATTAGACAAAGGTAACTCTTGTAATACATAAGGAGAGAATCACATTTCTACTGAGAATATTATGCTTTACTCAGAATCAATGGCTCTAAAACACTTTTTTTTTTTTTTTTTCCTAGACCTGTTGTTTACTAGAGCCAGCTTCAATTAGGCCAAATGCAGTCACAGAGCAGTGACATTTTGAATATCTTTATTTACTAGAGTCACCAGGAATCTCCTACTGCCCCTTCAGATTATGTACATAAATTAAATACCAGTGACAGCAGGTTATTAAAAAAAAAAAAAAAAAAGGAACAAGAAGAAAATATTCTCTGAGAAACACAGAGTTTCTTCTGGTATTCAGGAATCAGCTACATGGCAGTGCTGGAGTAATCACAGAATTGTACCAACTGGAAGGTACCACTGGAAATCATCCAGTCCAATCCCCTGCAAAAGCAAGTTCCCTACTGCAGGTCGTGCAGGTCGGCATCTGGACAGGTCTTGAATATCTACAGACAAGGAGACTTCACAGCCTTCTTGGGCAGCCTGTTCCAGTGCTCCATCACTCTGACAGTAAAGTTCTTCCTTGTGTTAAAGTGGAAATTCCTGTGTTCCACGTTCTTGCCCCTTATTCTATTGTTGCTCACCACTGAAAAGAGTCTGCCCCCATTGATTTGACTCCTACACTTTAGATGTTTACAAACAGTGATGAGATCACCTTTCAAACTTCTATTCTCCAGGCTGAACAGCCCCACGTCTCTCAGCCTTTCCTCATATGAGAGATGTTCCAGACTCCTCATTATCTTTGTCACCCTCCACTGGACTCTTTCTAGGAGATCCGTGTCTTTTTTAAACAGAGGAGCCCAGAACTGATCACAGCACTGCAGGTGTGGCCTCACCAGAGCAGAGCAGAGGGGGAGGATTACCTCCCTCAACCTGCTGGCCATGGTCTTTATGATGCACCCCAGGATCCCATTGACCTTCTTGGTCATGAGAGCACATGATGTCTCCCCCGTGCACAGAGCAGGTGTGTCCTTGCTTGTGGTGAGAACATCAAAGAGTAGCCCAGGAGCCCTACTCCAACAGATGCACAAAGTGCTACTAGGCATGTCAGCAAACCAGCAAGTTTAGCATCATGCCACATGGTAATATCATTCTGCTGCTTGCTGTTGGTTGTTGCTGGATTAATGATGAGTGTCTAGCAGGTATCCTTCTGGATGTTGTGGGGAGAGGTGACACCACATATATGTGTATAGTTGTAGTAATTCCCTTGGAATGCCCCAAGTTTGTAAACCTGGTGGTTTTCTTCTTTCTTCCCATCCTTATTCTCACTCATAATGATGTTTTCCCCAGTCAAGATTGGGCTAAGGATAGCCAAAGGCCACACAGCAACTTTGGGTAAAACTTTCTATCTCTGCCAGAGTTGTCCAACTGTTTGCCAATGTTAAACTTATAAGCAATTCTTCGTTGAATGTCAGGAAGATCTGGGCACAGAATCAAGCATCCAGATTTTTTTGTGTGTGAAAAAATCAGAAAGTAAACTCCCAGTTCAAACTCTTCAGTTATTCTTTTTCTTTTTGTTATAAATTTAATTTTGTAGAAATAGTAAAATTTTGAATACCTGAATTATTTTTTTTAATACTGACTCCAGTATTCTTTGACTGAATTATTTCCCAGTGCTGTTTTAATATACAAATAGAGTAGATGCTTACTACACTTTGAGTAATGTAAAGAGGTCACAGTGAAAATTATAATCAGACTTGTGGATTTTCTCGACCTTTCAGTTATGCTCTTGTTTTATCTTATGTGCTCTATTTTGTCTTTCCTTTTTATTGCTCTTGCTCTAGTTTCCTTTTGAAAGGCTTGAATAAAAGGGTTAAACTAATTGTTTAAGGAAACACTCTTGACTAAGTTCAGACATTGCTGTTAGAAGCCTATCACTTTGGATTTTATGAAGGGAATGAGGATCATAATTCCTGAGCATTCCTGCAGAGCCAAGGTGAAGTAGCTTTATAACTGAAACTTAAGAAAAGCTTCAAGAGGCAGAGAGGCGTAGTTCTCCCCCTTGATACACCATTTGCTGTTTGCACATGATGATCTAAATTTAATGTGAAGGAGCTGTAATTCTTAAAAGAGAAAAACAGCCAAAGGGAAATGGAGCATTTCAATATTCAGCAGACATACTCACTAAAGGTATAGCTTTAACACTTCAACAAATAAAAGGTCATATGAGTTAATTAGGCTTTTTTCCTCTTCCATTTAATAAGAAACAAAGTTACCATGGAGACTGACTGGATAATGCATTCTATTTTGGTACAAAAACACCTTTTAGAAGGAACATATTTAGTGAGGAAATTTCAAAGGCTGTGAGGGCTCTGAAAAAGACCCACCACCAAACCCTTTACTTATTCTTTCTTTTATTCTTCTATGTGTGCATCAGTGCTTCTGACCCTGTTGTCTGGGGGTTGTCTGGTAAGATTTCTGTCATCTCTGGAGAATAAATGTGCGACAGTAGCAGTTTTGGCAAAGACAGCAACCCTACCTATATTGTAATTCAACAAGCTGCATTATCTGTGGATCTGATACTTGTGGCTTATCTGAACACTTTGAACATATCCTGAGTTGCTCTCTAACGCCATGAACCATAAATTCCCTGTGTTTAAGTTGCCTTAGGTCTCACATTATAGGAAGAAATGAAAAAGACACACTGAGAAGCAGTTTCCTACATTTTTTCTATGCTGTTTGCATCTTGATAAACAGTGTTAAGCACATCCTCAGGCACCAGTCCCCTCCTTCTCCCATGCTTTGAACAGGTGCCTGAAAACTCTCCACCATTCACTAAAAGGATGCCTAGAAGTATCCACAAGCCAAAGAGATTGCCATTACCATTTATAACTGTTTTAATTATTAAACAAAATTATTTTATAGAATACGTAGATACTATGACTGTAATTCTGAGATTTGCTGTTTAGTATTGTAGATTTATATTTTTCAATAAAATTTCATTCAGGTTACTGGAAGATCCAATAGTCTCAGAACATTTTCTGTGTTGTATTTAAGTTTACCTTGACAACAATTTTTTCATATCAGCTTCCCTATGAACACAGCATGAACTCGCTTCCCTCGTCACAGAAGAGCTAATTAAAATAGGTGACAATTAACAAAAATTGAATTATATTCAGAAGTGTTTGAAATGTTACTGAATTATTTTTCAGTAATGATTCAGTTTCGGAATACTAGTGCTTAACAAAAATAGATTATTATTACTCAAAACAGACATACAAATGGATTATAAAATCCATATCGTGAGAAAGTTTAGGATAGTCATTATCTTTTAACTAGATGAAATACATTCTGAAATGTATGTTACTAATGTTTCTTAATAAATAGAAAACACTTTAAAATGGTAAAGGTCTTTTTGTTTTTGTTTTTGTTTTTGTTTTTGTTTTCTCAGTGATTTTCAATCCCACATTTCCTTTAGTACTTTAAATAGTATAAAGAAAGAACCACACGTGCTCCAGTTTAAATATTTGATGCTAAAAAGATACCATTCTTTCAGAATTTCTACACACACGTGGATATAAGTGGGCTATTCTAAAATGACTCACAAAGAATTCTTATCTAGAAGTGAAAGAGACAAAAACATCTGGAGAAGTTTGATTTTGGTCTCCAAGCAGAACAGGTAGTAGATGTATGGAATCAACTATAATTTATCATAGGAAAGGATTACTCGGGGCATTCAGTAGAATTGAGACCATTTAGAGGGGAAGCCATTTGTCTTAAATTTATTCCCTGAAGGACAGAGGGAATTATTAAATATTTAATGACTGTGCAGAAAAATAAAATTGCCAACTTTAACTCAATTTCCAAGATTGATTGATGCTGTGTTATTTCTACAGCTACATAGGTGACTAAGAACTTGACATATGCCTGCAGTTTTGTTATTTTTTATGGATGTACAGAATAGAAGCAAAATATTTAAATTGCACTATCTTTGAAACTTTTGATAACTGACCAGAAGAATATTACAGTATGTTTCTCTAGCACAGAAGCTAGATAAATACTTCCAAGATGACACATTCATATTATTATTAATAGCAATAATGGGAAATTCAAAGAATTGTTACAAAAACTCTAACAAAATATGTACTTTGGATGATTTTTCAGAAAGTGAAGTGTTAACACAGGGTTACTTTTATTATTTCACTGATTTGTATTTGATATTTATAAAGAAGGGTTGCAAACAATTTTTCAGTAAAACAGTAAATAGGTAAGCAGTGTATAAGGTCTTGAATCAGTTTAAAATAGGAATCTATAATACAACTTAAAATAAAACAAAGCAAGGAAAAGTATCAGAATTGTCAACAAGTGTAAAACCAGGCATGTATACAAGAGAAGACTAGTAGTATTATTAAGGAATTAAATAACGCTTTCTTTCCACCAGCCATACACCTCAAAACATGTAAGGGAGGACTTGTTGAGTGGCAGCCATATTGAATTAAGATATCTGACAGATGTCAAGAATGACCTAACACCTGTAGGACAGGAGAGAAAAATGTGCACTATCAAAGAAGGGTTAATATACCCTTTGTTGGACTCTGATCACAAGACAAAATTATTTTTCTCTCTCTGCTGATAATAGAAGATTCCTGAAGTGCCTAGATCTAAATTCTAGATGCATAATCTGCGGGTGACTCATTCCTCTCATTTCTTGTGAAAAAATACTTTTAATCTATTCTCCAGTTGAAGTACAAGAACTGCTATGAAAGAGTAAGAGCGCACGGTTTTTCATTAATACACAGAACAGGCTAAACAGGCCTAGCATCTCACGGTTGTTTGCATCTTGAATCAAAGGAAGTGTTCAGGGGATGGAGACCAGTGACAAGTGGATCTCCTCCACAATCGGTGCTGGGACCGATGCTATTTGACATATTTGCAGGCAACATGGACAATAGGATCGAGTGCACCCTTAGCAAGCCTACAGATGACATGAAGCTGAGTGGTGCAGTTGACATGCTAGAGGGATGGGATGCCATCCAGAGGGACCTGGACAGGCTTGAGAGCTGGGCCCATGCCAACATCATGTAGTTCAGCAAGGCCAAGTGCAAGGTCCTGCAGAATCACAAGGGCAATCACAAGCACAGATACAGGCTGGGAGGAGAATGGCTTGAGAGTAGCCCTGAGGAGAAGGATTTGGGGGTGTCGGTTGATGAAAGATTCAACATGAGCCAGCAATGTGCTCTTGGTGCCCAGGAGGCCAGCCATATCCTGGTTTGCATCAAGAGAAGCATGACCAGCAGGTTGAGGATGGTGATTCTGACACAATACTCTGCTCTTGTGAGATCCCACCTGAAGTACTGCATCCAGTTCTGGAGCCTCCAACACGAGAAGGGCATCGAGGTGTTATAGTGGTTCCACAAGAAGGCCATGAAGATGATCAGAGGGCTGGAACACCTCCCCTATGTGAACAGGCTGAGAGAGCTAGGGCTCTTCAGCCTGAAGAAGAGAAGGCTCTAGGGGGACTTTATAGTGGACTTCCAGTACCTGAATGGGACCTACAGGAAAGCTGTGGAGGGACCTTTTATAAGGGCATATAGTGACAGGACAAAGGGAAAGGACTTTACACTTGAAGATGGTAGATTTACACTAGATATGAGAAAGAAATTCTTCACCATGAGAGTGGTGAGACACTGAAACAGATTGCCCAGATAGTTGTGGATGTCCCCTTCTTGCAGGCATTCAAGGCCAGGCTGGATGGGGCTTTGAGCAACCTGGTGTAGGTTTAGGAGGTGTACATGTCAATAGCAGAGGGGTTCGAACTAGATGATCTTAAAGGTCCCTTCCAACCCAAACAATTATATGATTCTATGATTCTATGAACATGTTTTGTGTTACATCCATTGCTTATATCATATTTTTTCATAGATATATCAGTGCTTGAACTCAGCATGCAAAATGTAGATACAAATTCTTTCCTACGGAATTATAGATAATTTAGTTAGAGTCTTATAGGAAGAAATTGTATGAGTAAATGCATTAAAAACTGACTTTGTGTAAAAAAGGATTATTCAAATACTTGTATTTGTTTTGTCTGTGCCTTGGGATAGAGTAATTACTTGCACCCCTCGTGTTCTTCCAAAACCGTATTGATTTGTAGTCATAAAGGATCAAGAAATGGATGTGCTACTGTTGCCACAATAGACTTAATTTATATCTGCATCATCATCTGAATGGAGACAGACTGACTATTCAGATAATGTTCTTTCACAACATCCTGTCAATGAACTCTGCTTTTAACTCTAGGTAAAGAAAATAAGTGGGTACAAGATGTGTTCTCATTCCACAGTTCAAACTTTCTCTGCTATTAACTGCAGAACAGGTATTCCGCTTTTTTTCTCCCTCTGTGCAAACACTCCTTAATGAAGTTCACAAGCAGAGATACCCCATTGCTTTACTTTGCACAATTGTGCTTCCATGCACAGAATCAGATCCAAGGCACAGAATCAGATCCAAGTCCAGGATAACTGTTTACAAGAGATATCCTTCCAGCTGTTCCCCTGGCTGGGGAACAGGACAAATAGAGGAAACCCTATGCAGCTCCAGCCTGAAAACTTTGGCCTCTTCAGCACCAGTCAAATGGACTTTTGCCTTCATATAGAAAAACCCTTACATTCTGTCATGAGATTGAACACGCTACTGTCAGGGTTGACTTCCACCTGAGTTACCAATGCATGCACCATGGAAATCCCTAACTGAATCATTTAGTATTGGTCCTCTTATGAGAGAATAGATTCCTCCACTACTTTGCTGATAATAAAAAGCATGGTGCAAGTCAGCCAGTGGCAGTCTCTTCAATGGTTTCTTTTTCCTCTGCATTCTTTAATTGAAAAGAACAGGCAGACATGTGGCTCACTGAGGTACCCAGTAATTGCATGCTACAAACAATTAAAATTTTGCTTTTAGGGACATATTTATCTTGCTTTTATCTGCTCCCTTTGCAGCATCACTGGAACTCCTCTTGCTCAGATTTGCTAAAGAAAGAAGACAACATGTAGACCTCCAATGTTTGCACTACTGATTTTACTACATACTATCTTTTTCTTTTTTTCTTCACTGTAAACAACTTCATTATTGTGCTGATGAACAAGTAGGGATGTTTCAAGGCACACGGCTCAAACTGTTAATTGTTAATGATGTGATTCTTCAAGTGAGAACAGCAGCCTGAGAACACAGGGTTTGGTTTTAGTAATTTACAAAATTTACAACTGTGCTCATCACTCTAATGTAATTTAAAATATGAAGTAAGAGGCGTACTTTCTGCAGAATTTCAGCACTTGATCAACGATCTCAGTCTCTTAGGAAACACTTTTGAGCATCTGATTGAAGTTATCTGAGATTTTTTGGAAAAAAAAAGTAGCAGTAATTTCACAGAGTGGCACACATCCATTCACCCTACAGAGGATCAGCTTGTGACATTCTACAGATTTGCATTACAGACGGGGGAGGATGTCTTTTTCTCAGGGTTTATCCTATAAGCTTAGACTGTGGTTTGTAGAAACAAGTGAAGAAAAGTAACAACTTCAACATAGCAAAATACATGCTTTTGACAGAAATAGAAACTGAGCAGAAACATGAGAACAAAAAGCAGCAAAACAGCTCAAAAAATGTCATTTAGTATTAGGACTATATATTTTTCAATATACAAATCCTCTGGAAGCCAGACTGGTCTGTTCTTCCACTACAATGCTGGAGATGTGGGCTGGAATTTTACCTCATCAGTGAAGTTGTTCTTTTAAATAGCTTACTCAGTTCAGGCTGCCCCTCATCTCTACCTGCCCTTGTAACGCAGCACAAACAAGCACTCCTAGAAGAGGTGGTGATTTCCCATACAGAATGGACCCAAATCATTTATTCCAGCTGAAATCTCTATTGCAAAGTTTCCTCCAACAATGCCAGCTTTATGGCCTCCTACTACTAACTAATAATTAAGTTGCTATTAACAATAACTATGTTATTCTTAATACTAGTGTTTTTAACTAGTTAATAAACATGAAATGATTTGGGTTCGATTCTGCCCTGTGGCACTGAAGACACAACAGAGTTTTCGTAGCCCATGTAACATAAATGTGCAGAAAATAAATGCACATCAATAAACAATTGGACATGTATTTAACCAAAATGTATCTGAAAATCATAAACCACTTCCTCAGTCAATCTTTAGGTAAATGAAGTCATTTACAATATTTCTTTTCATTCAGATATTTTTATACTCACGTATAAAAGTAATGCAATATTCTCTTTTTTCTGTTTGCATTTTTAAATTCAATTTTTTTGTTGTTTTTTGGTTTTTTTACATTTTATTTCAAGTTTACTTTGCTTCAATATAGTAATAATTGTAGACATTAAAAGATGTTGATTTGTTTTGTTTTGTTTTGCTTTGCTTGATGTGCAGAGTATATGTCCCCTGGAAACACCTTATAAAAATAAAATAAATACATATAAGTTAAGGATTTTCAAAAATTGCTTATAGGAAATGGCAGTATTTGCCACAAGTGAACCATTATATCCTATGTATGTGGAAACAAACCATTACAGTTTTGTTGGTATGAGAGAAAAAAGCCTGTATTCAGATTAAATTATAGCCTGTGTTGTGCTTTGTTTTTGAACTTTTAAGTCAAATTCACTATATTCTCCGAACACCAATGCAAGGATTTAAACATGTCACTTCCTTGTGAAAGGAAAGCCACCATTAGAAATTTGGCAAATATTGTGCATTTCATTTAGTGTTCAAAATAAAATTCACCCCAGCATGTAAAAGCAAAGAGATAAAATACTCAGCATCTGCTTGAATTTAGGGAAAAATTAATGAAAAATTGGCAGAGTTGGAGGGAAGCCCATTGAATAGGAAAAGAAGAAACTACAGTGCCTCTCACAACATCTCATGCTCTGGATAACTCAGGGAGGAAGACACTACATTTAAGATTCAACCATTTCATCAAATTCATCTATGATGTTTGTTTGGTTCTACTTCTTCCACTTTGTCAGTGATGATGGCTGTAATTTCATCAGTATAAGTCATTTTTGTGTAAGATTCATACGTGCCAGTATTCATCAACACTTCTGTTCTATGAGTGAACATAGAAAATTGAAAGTTGTTGATTTGTCTGAGAAAGATAATTCAGTAAAATGTAATGTAATCTCTTAAAAAATAACAACCTAAGACATCAGAACACAGTTTAGTAATTTTAGAATTAAATAACTAGTTATGGTTTGACTTTCCCAAACGAAAAATTTCAGTGCTCTTTTTATGTCTTACCACAATTGTCACACTCTCTTATCTGATGGAAAGAAACAGTGTTTTCATTTTCTTAAGTTTCTGTGTATTTGTATTTGTACATCTCTGTTTCTATGTACATAAGTGTAAGAATAAGCCACTGTGTTCTTGAACAAATCCTTTGCTTTTTATCCTTGGTGATTTCCCAAGCCTAACCAGAATCACTCAGAGCACAAGGGCTGGGGCCACTACATCAAAAGGATCCATGGACAAGATGGATGCATATACAGATATACTAGTGTCACTAAATCTGTAATGAGAATTGTTTCTCCTGAGGATGAAATTGCTCATGTGTTTATATGGTCTTTTTTTCCTCCAGAACTTGCCCTTGGTGCTGGAGGACACATCCGGAACATTTTTTTTCCATAGCTGTCAGTGTTAAGTGTTTCAAAATCTGGTCCTACATTTGTACAGTTTGTGGAGAATGTCAGCCACACTTCAACCCAAAGCAACTATGGACTATTTCAGTTCATTTGCAGTAAGCTCAAAAGTACTGTTTTCATGTGCCAAGCATGGCAGTTGGCAGTTAATGTAATAACCTATGCAAATAAATGATCTTGGGCAGGTGGCCATGTCCACTGCAAACAAGCAGGCGAGGACACAAGTTTCTAGAAACATAAATGGAAAAAGTGCACAGCACTCCTCAGCCTGCTGCCCATCCCCATCTGTATGCCCTGCCTCATGCCACTGCTTACTGTGCAGTCAGGAGAATTTTGCCAGCTGAGGTGAATATTGTGAGAGGCCAATCTTACCCTGTGCACATCATGGCAATTCAGAGACAACAAAAAAGAACAAGTACCCTACTGAGATACATTCCACTCCTTCTGTGAATGCCTGAATTTGTTTGAATCAATGGTACTTTCTTGTTTGCAAAATGTATGCAGCTATTAAGCCATGGAGACATGAACTGAGAGCAGAAAACTGAGAAAAACGACATGTTACTGCAGAGTTTTATCATTGTATTGTTATGTTTCACTCATAAGTTTTTCACATCTGCAGCAGATTTATGTCCTTACAGTATGTACTTCACCTTTTATATAGCTCACCTTTAGACTGGCATGCTGGCTGTAGCTAGGCAGAGTTGTATTGGTGTCTCAGGTAGGGAGGTCCACATTTGTACGCTGCTCAGGAAAAGTGCATTTGCTCGACAGTAAATGAAGATGACCAGGAATTGACAGGAATACACACATAACAGTGATTAGCTAGGCTAAAAATGGTTGGAACAACCCTTCAATTTGTGTTTTAAATGAAGCTGCATAATTGCTTCTATGATTTTATGGCCTGATTCAAGGAAGTGGCTAGGGTATTGAACTATATTTGACAAGACATTGACAAATTATCATTTATTCATAAAGTGGCCAAGAAGAGGACTGTGGTTCATAGACCAGGCAGATTGGTAACAGTTTCTGTGGTACTGTTCTCATACATCTTATGTTTGTGCTTTTGCATAGAACATATTCCAAGGTTCTGATAATGGATTTTGTATTGATAATCCTTGAATGGAAGTCAACAAATAGACCTAGAGACTGTTCCCTGTGTGAGGCTTGTGCAAGGCTGTATCTAAAACGCACAAACTATCTACTTAGTCCCAAAGTCACATAGAAAGTACCTCAGATAGCATCAAACTGATTTGTATTAAGGTTCTGTACTACTACCATTGTGTAGTAGAGACGTATTCCTTTCTAATAACCACGTGAAGCAGAGAGAAAAAGAGAAAAGAGAAGAGAAGAGAAGAGAAGAGAAGAGAAGAGAAGAGAAGAGAAGAGAAGAGAAGAGAAGAGAAGAGAAGAGAAGAGAAGAGAAGAGAAGAGAAGAGAAGAGAAGAGAAGAGAAGAGAAGAGAAGAGAAGAGAAAGAAAAGAAAAGAAAAGAAAAGAAAAGAAAAGAAAAGAAAAGAAAAGAAAAGAAAAGAAAAGAAAAGAAAAGAAAAGAAAAGAAAAGAAAAGAAAAGAAAAGAAAAGAAAAGAAAAGAAAAGAAAAGAAAAGAAAAGAAAAGAAAAGAAAAGAAAAGAAAAGAAAAGAAAAGAAAAAGAGAGAAGAAAAGATACAAATATTACACTCAGAAGCATCCACTGAATTTTAAGTTTCATAAAATTTCAATATTACTCATGGAGGAAATAAACCAGAAGTAAAAAGACTGCTTTAGTGGCTGTGAGGTCTAACTAGAAATGGTAAAGATTAAAGAGTCACTTTAGTCTCTGAGTTTCTGTAAAACAGTAAAAACAGTTTTACTATCTTGGCTAATTTTCCTTCCTGAAAGGGCGCCACCTGACCAGAGCTCATTTTCAAGCTAGAGTAGCAGTTAGGAGCAAGTGAAAGGAAACAATTTCTCCTTTGACTACTAAGGCAAAACTAAAGAAAAAAAAATCTTTCTTCTGCCAACCTTATAATTAAATTTAAGTGGCTATATTAATTTGGTGACTAGGTAATTTGATACCATTGATTTATTGATTCAATTTCAATGATTACCTTGATTTAAACCTCGTATTAGAACATTTTCAATTTATCTCATATAGCAATAGTAGCTTTAATCAGTGATGTATATGTTTAATTAGCTTGTTCTTTTAATAAAATTCATAAAAATAATGTTTTCATACATTTTTCAATCTGCATTCCTCTAAAACATAGTTGTTCGGTAATTGAAAACCAATGGGTTTTCCTTTCAAACTCATATATTTACCTCTTACAGCTATGTCAGTCAGTCAAGAAGAAAGTTTTGGACTATGAATTGCTGTTTACTGGCAGTCCTGATAAGTTATCTAGATAAAATGATCTCTGACACCAGCTAAAGAAATAAGCAACTCGACACTGTGATTTAAAAGAAAGTAAAATGTATTAAGTGTTTTTTGCCTCAAAGTAAAACTCTCAGTGCTCTCCCTTAAATAGACCAACATCGTTTTATCATCCCTTTGCTCTCTTAGCAAAAATAATTATTTTATGAATAAATTAAGTTTGAGAAATATTAGGAGTCATGGGGGAAAAAAAGTAAAAGAAAAGAAAAACAAAAAATCTTAGATTTTGGTAGCAGATTATTGAGTTTATGAGAGAATGATGTATACACCAGACTTGATGGACTGCCGTAGGCTGTCACTACAACATATCCCTTAGATCCACCAGGCAACTGTCCTGGGGGGGGGGTGTAAAGAAGCATTGGATATACAACCTTTTGTCCTTTTGTCCTGCCACCTGAAAGCTGAAGCCAGTGATTTGTCATAAGAGTCAATACTTTGCTGTTGCATTACTGTTTCTACCTGCCTCTGCTTCTACCTACAGTGTGCCTCTGACACATGAACAGTCACTCATCAAGACCATACATACAGAAGAGCTATGTAGTGCCTGTGAGCTATCCTTCCCTTTGTCCCCTTTCATTGACTCAGTGAGTCTAATGCATATTTTGTGATGTTGCAGTTCTTTTTGCCATCTTCTCATACTTTGCTGGCAACTATGCTAAAGAACATTAGAAATTATTCATCCAAAAAAGCCCCAGTGATCCGTGTAGATAACTGGGAATTAATGCTCAATAACCTTCTAGACTTCTATAGAACCTACATGTATTAGAAGGTTTAGTAGATAAGGAAAATTACAAGAATTTGATATTTTCTCCAAGAATGTCATTAGATGTCCACAGTCACCAGAAAACTTTATTTGCAACAGGTTAAATTTGAATTAATGCAAGAAACATGTGCCTAGAAAGTAATAGTATTAAAGCAGATAGGTTCATCATTGGTATAGATGCAATTATAACAATATGTAGATGAATATGCGTGAATATTTTTACTGCTAAAAGACACAGTGTATAATTAAGAGAACTGTCCACCATATAAGGATCCTCTATGCCAAATACTTCTGTAGCTTTTACTGAATACAGCAAAATCTTCTATCCTGCACTCCAATAATCTACCTTCTTATTAAAGCAACAAATAGAATTTAAGAAAAGTTCAAATGCAACCTAGTAATGGATCACAGTGAAAAAATCCTGCACATTTTAAAGACAAAAATGGTTAGGTTTTGAAATATTATTCTCTGATACGTCAGTTATCTGTGTACTTCAAGTTTTTAGCAATAATTCTGAGCCTTTCACTCAAGCATAAAATACCTGTGGAAAGAAATAAATTCCACAATAAAAGCATGAATAAAAGCTTACCTCGTACTTCACAGTGTAAATGGACAAAACAAATACACTTTATTTTTTAAAGATGGTTAGATGATTTTAAAGACAGCAGTCAGATGACAGATGTCATTCCTATGTTAACAGCAGGGAAATTCCAGCTTAGATGCTAGCTGCAGAGCTTCCATGAGTTAAAGCTGTGAGATAGAGTTCTAATCATAGAAATTTAGACTGGTGTGATTTTTTTAAGATTTAATATCCAATTTTGTGGCAATTTCTTTCCTTTCATGGCAGTGGCATTTTCCCTTGACATTTGAGGGGTAGGAACAGGAAGAAAAAAGAAAAAGAATAAAGAATAAAGTATTTTGAAGGCAGGGATAGAGGAATGCTGAAGTAATAGAGGGACACTGTTATATAGAATTTTAAATACAGGAGTTCACACAGAGCACAGATACCAATATGAAAAGTATGTGAACAACATCAGGTATACAGATTTGTGTCTGCTGGATTCAGCTGTTATAACTGTAACATAATACAGTGGGGAGTGCATCCATCAAGTCTAAAATAGATGTGGCTACTAGTGTGCACCGCTGAAACCTGTCTCCTAATAAAGACAGGCTGACAAGAGTGTACTTGGATATCTGTGCCAGTGGATGCATGATCAAGGTCAAACATCTAGTCCAGATGTCAGCCCAATTCAATTTTTTCCCCACTAGAAGATGAGCTGACCACTTTCAGCGCAAGGCACAAGATTCATTTTTGTTTTGCTTCATATCCCCTCCGTATTACTTCACATTGTGAAGATCCTCTGCAAATAGGAAGAAAAACCAGGAGAGTATCAACTAGGACAAACAAGGGAAATAAATAGAGTCTTATAGAAAGGAGTGAAGGCATGCTCATTTTGCAGCAGGTATTGTGTAGGTGGCTTAAAGACATTGAAAATAAAGTAATATTATATCCAACTCAAATCCTAGTGCAGTCATATGATTTTATTTTGCTGAAAACTGTATTTTATGTAATATTTTTACATGAGCAGGTATACAATATTTGTATAGTTATTTCCATGAAATTGATGATATCCTATAAGATACAATAGGACATATAAGCTATCAGTCTGTATTTACTTACAAACACAGTTTTGTCTTAAAATTTTATGGATTCATAGCTATACACATGCTGCAAATAATGTTATTTACAGTCAGTCTTTCCTAGATCGCATAAAACCTATACATGTTTCACATGACACAATTCTTAAATAGTCTCTTTATAGACCAGGTTTCCAATTGACTGGTGAGGTGTCTGAATAGAGAATACTAATAAATTTCCACTCTACTAGTCAGAAGAAATGTTCATACCAAGAAAATTATTGACTGTAGCAGATTTGTTTTCTGTTGGTAAAATAAATAAGAGCTGCAGCCAGCAGTGACTGAAGGGATCATTTTTACATGCATATATACATGTATAAATGAATGCATACACTGACACTGGTGATGGATTTTTCACAGAAGGACCTCCAATGGACAATCAGTGCCATAAAAAATCATTTCATGACTCCTGTTTGCGCTTCATCCCAGCCATTCAGAAACTGCTGCACTAGTCCACACCTCTTCAGCTATTTCAATGCTAAGAACTAGTTTCAGAGTGGTCAAGTAGATCCCTGTGATTCTTTTATTGGTTTTCTGTTGGTGTAGAGGCTCTTCTGGACAAAAAAATCATAGAGGCAAGATTATATAGAAGGAGGATAATATTTTTTTTTTTATTTCCTTATATATTATGTAGATAAAAATGAATGCAGATAAATTTAAATTAATATCTTCACTTAACTACAAAACTGGACATAACTGCTTAGAGAAAATAGTAATCTGAACATAAATATTTATAAGTTTTACTCTTCAAACTCTAAGTCTGAAAAATTTTCTACAGCTGGTAATTTTGATGAAGGTGAGACTTGTTCAGATAGATTCCCAATTTCTCACTCAGCTTGGTTTCGTGGTTTTAGGATGTTTGCCCATCCTCACCAGGTATGAAGTAATTTTAATATCACGTAAAGTTCTAAAATTTCCTGAAAAGAATTAAAATTTTTTTCATTCATAAATCTGAAATATTGCATACACGTTTATATACACTTTGCCCATACTGCTAACATTTTCCGCAGTAGAATTTTATGTCTTACCTGCTGTGACTACACAGGCTCCCCGCCAGGTTTAGGAAGGAATTAAAGGGCCACCCACTGGGAAGAGGCACCATATCTATGAAGCCTAGTTGGTTTAAGGAGCAATTATAAAAGCTTACTGGAAAGGAAGAAAAACATCAGAAATTGACTCCTAACAAGAGGAATGTGGCACCTTGCTTTCCCTTCTTGGAAAAAGTGGAAATTAGGAGTGCTCACCTTGGGAGAATTATTACTTCTATGCCTGGATTTAGACAATGCTTAAAATCGACTCCCACAAGAGAGAAGATGCATAGGATAACTCTGCCAAACTTTCAACATTGTTAAGCAAAAATGCCTTTTGATATTTGGAGACTTGAGGTGAAAGTTGATATACATGCTTCTGTATACTTATTATTCTATCTTTTTCAAACACTAAGAACTCTTTTTGGACTTTCAAAAGAATATTTGTACTCAGAGTTCTCATCATTAACTTATACACAAAAGGACCGTGAATCTGAACAGTAAAGTATATTTTAATGTTGATTTCAAACTGAAACTCCCGTTCTATGTTTTCTCTGTTTGTTTGGATTTCTTTCTTGCAACAAAATAATATGAAATCTTTTCAGGTTCATCTGTCTTACTTGAGCTGATTTTTATTTGTTGTTTTAAAGTGAGTGAGCCAGTGAATAATGAAAAGAACAATTTTTCCAGCATCTCAGATTACAAAAAATGTTTCAAACCTTGGTTAGAATGTTTTTCTACCTGTGAAATGACTAAGCTGTCAGGATACTCTGACATCTTTATATAGTGTGAATATCCATACTAGTATTGAATGATTTCCAAGTACTTTCATGTTTTAGACCATATGTAACATCTGAAACAGACTTTTAAGTGTTGTTTCTTCAATAGGTTGCTCTAAGACTTTGGTCAGGCACAAAGAATAATCTTCTGAAGATATTCCATATTGCTCTTCAGACAATCACTCAAAGATAAATTTCAGCATATCAAGCTTACACTTTGGAACTGTTGTTTCAAAGTAGTCAATCAAAAACATTTAATTAACTGATGCTGTTCAGTACTTTAGAGGACTGACACACTCAGGAGATATACACTATATCCACTCATATTTTCAAGTTATAGATTTCCTATAGGAAGAAAGGCTTCTGCAGTCAAACGCTCTGAAAAATGGAAGCAATCTATAGGCATGCTATTTAAGTCTTTCACTGTCTTTTCATTTATTATTGTATAAGAGCTATCTGGCCCTGTAACTATTTGTCTTTCAAACCATGAACTAGCTAAGGGAATAGAAGCAAATATGTATTAAATTCAAGCACTGAAAATATCTAAATAAATTGCAATATCCATCAAATATAATTTATAATGCTTCTGTTTTCAAAAACCTGTGCAGATATTAGTTCAGTGCTGTAAAATGAACTCATTTGCTACATACAATAACTTTATTAGGTCCTATTACTCATTTTGGTTGTCTATAGAAAACATAGTGTAAGCATTTTCCTTTTCTAAGCAGCACAGAATGCCTGTTTTCCTTGTTAACAGAATTTTTCAACATTAGTCATATAAATATACTGCTCAGTGTCTCTGGATGCATTCCTGCAGGTCCATGTCACTCCTGCACTGTGGTCACCCCATTTAGGTACAGTACTCCAGGTGAGGACTTGCCAGTGCAGAGCAGAGGGGCAGGATCATCTCCCTAGCTCTGCTGGCCATGCTGCTTTTGATGCAGCCCAGGATACAGTTGGCATTTTGGGCTGTGAGGGCATATCCTGTCCACCAGTACCCCCAGGTCCTTTTTGGCAGGGCTGTGATCAATCCTTTTATCCTCCAGTTTGTACTGGTAATGGGGGTTGCCTCTATTTGGGTGCAAGACCTTGCACTTAGCTTTGTTGAACCTCATTAAGTTCTCCTCAGCCCTCTTCTCAAGCCTGTCTAGGTCTCTCTGAATGGCATCCTGTCCTTTGGTCATGTTCACCCCACTAATAGCCTGGTGTCTTCTGCAAACTTGCTGAGGTGTGCTCGATCCCACTGTCAGTGTTGCTGATGAAGATACTAAAGAGCACCAGTCCCAGTACTGACCTCTGAGGGACATCACACATCACTGATCTCCATCTGGACACTGTGGATGTGGATGTTCAGGTTATGCAGGTGGTTGCAAATCTAGTCTTCTCTTACAGTGGGAGGGATATTACTTCCTCAGTGTCTACCTTCCAACTCATCCACTCGAGGGCTATGTGAAGACTGTGGCAAAAAAAAGTTTTTGATTACCTCAACATTCTTCTTCTCCATTATTACCAGCCAGCCTGTACTGCTTATGTGGAGGGGTACTCCTTTTTGGATATTTCTTTTCCTGTTGATGTACCTGTAGAAGCCTTTCTTGTTTTTCTTTATGCCCCTTGCCAAGACCAGTTCCAGTTGAGCCTTGGCCTTCCAGATCCCATCTCTACACAGCCTAGCAGCATTCTTTTATTCCTCCCATAGTACCCATCTCTCCTCAACCGACTGTGCATTTTCTTCTTGCTCTCCCATTTGACCAGCAGGTCCCAGTTCAGTCATGCTGGACTCTTGCCTTCATTTCTTCACTTTCTTGACTTCCTACATGTGGGTTTGGCAAGCCCTTGTGCAATAAGGAAAGCTTCCTCAAAGATCTGCCAAATCTGTTCTGCTCCCTTGTCCTTGAGAACAGATTTCCAAGGGGTTCTGCTGACAAGTCAGTAAAGAGATGGAAGTTGACTTTCCTAAATTTTAGCGTTCTGATTTTACTCTTTGCCAGTCCATTATCCCTCAAAAATGCAAATGCCACCACTGAAAGTTCACTGCAGTCCGGGCAGCCTGCAATGCTGATGTCAGCAATCAGTTCACTTGTTTTGGTGAGGAACAGGTCCAGAATTGCATCACTCGTGGTGGGGCTGTCTATTACATGGCTCAAGAAGTCCTTAGTGCATTCAAGTGGCAAGGGGCCTCCAAGGACTGCCTGCAGTTTGATGTGCTACTTTTCTAGCAGATGTCACAGTGGTTGAAGTCCCCCAGCAGTACAAGAGCCTATGATTGTGACTCCTCCTGTAGCTGGAGGTAGAAGGCTTCATTGACTGACTTTGCTTAGTCAGGTGGCCTGCATTAGACACCAACTACAGGTTGGTGCAACACTTTGTTGCATCTGACTCTCACCCATAAGCTTCAGCTTGCTCATGGCCATTCTTCAGGGACAGTTCTTCACACGACATTCCTTTCTTGATGTAGAGAGAAATGCCTCTCTCTCTCCTTCCTTGTCTGCTCTTTCTGAACAATTTGTAGCGATTGACAACTGCTCTCCAGTGAAGGGAATCATCTCATGAGGTTTTAGTGATGGCAACTACCTCATGGTTTTCCAGTAGCAGAGTGGCTTCCAACTCCTGTTTGTTTCTCAAGCTGTGTGTGTTGGTGTAGATCCCATTTGATAAGTCTGTATTCTTAAGAAATCACAGCCTCCCTTCTGCAGGCAACTTACTTCAGTGACTTTAGATACATCCTGTCAAAAGGTGTGAGCATTTGAATAGAACAACCTTTAAATTAATCATCACATGATCTTTTGTCATTTTTTAATGCTTGGGAATACTCTTAGCCACTGATTGTATACATGCCAATTGGAGATTCAAAACAAGACAGAACAAAATGCAAGCGAGTTCACTGCAGTCTTACAATTAAAATGGTATTCGTGTCAGAAAATGGAATGCATGAACACTCCACCTCAGGAGGATAGCATATTGCTGTATTATTGAAAAATGAATGGAGAAGTTTTGGGCAGAGAAGTAAGTGCACATAAGCACAAACAGCACACTGTGTTGCATATATAAACAAAAGCACAGGAGCAAGCAAAAAAAAATAAAATTCTGCCGTACATTAATCAAATTTTTAATGTGAAAATTTTGTGTATCTGAAGAATAAACAAATCAGCACAGGGAAAAAGCCATTTGTTTTCACTAATTGAATTGAAACCCTCTCTATATAATTATTTCCCCTTCAGTCTCACATTTCACTGAAAACTTAGTGCATTAAAAAGTCTAAATCTTTTCTTTTTTTCTGTATTTATACAAGGTTTATCATGGTAATACAGTCCGTCATTCTTTACACATAAGAAAATGTGAAACAGTTGGCCTGAAAAAACGGATTTGAAACTTCCTTATGTGGCACATCATAGGCAAATGCCTCTCATGGAAATCATAAAAATGTAATTATATTGTCACGGTGCTTTATCATTCAAATACAGTCTGTATTAGCCCATTTCTGCCTACTTCATGAGACTTTGAGTATAGGCAATGTGTGAAAGCAAAACATCATCTGACAATGTCTTTTGCTCTCTTAGATATCCTCATCAGTCATATGTTGGTGTGCCTGTATGATCCATCCTGATCCTCTATTTTAACATGAATGGAAAAATATTTTCAAACTGACTAGCCTTTGATAGAGTGCCAGTGTTGAGAATTTACAGTGCTTCCATATAACAAGTTTCTACCCATTCCTCACAGATATATTTGTAATATAAGTGAATATGCCACACAGTCTGTGTAAACAGCTGTAGGAAAAATAAAATAGAAACATACCCAAGGGAGTAAATAACACTACAAAATTGTTTTGGATTCTGAGAAGTTCCTTTACTGTAGTCATTGTGTCAAAGCTAGAATGTTAGTGATAAGGATAAATTAACGATCTGTAACTTCATAACCATGAGCTTCTTAAAATAGTAAGACATTATGGAGAACCTGCACTATGAAAAATTTGTAGTGCTCTATTTACCGTGGACTCAAAGGCAAAACTGATGAAAATTCAGATGCATATTGAAATAAGCTTTGCTCAGGGAATGAAATGACAATTTTTTAGATCTTTCAGAGAGAAAGGAGAATATTAGTTCTAAAACTACAAAGAGAGAATTATATTTGTGTCTTTTTTTCACATTTAGAAATATTTATTTCTGAAAATTAAGTACTACAGTTTTGTAAAGCCATGTGTATTCATATTCTTCTATTCTCATCATTCTACCAGAGGAAACTGGGTAAAATTTCTACTCTCAATAAAGTGCAACTTTACCAAAGTCATAGATCAAATTGAAACATAAAAGTCCAAAAATGAGATGAAAGAAAAATCTTAGGAATTCACTTCTATGACACATTTCATTTGAAATATTTCAACTAGGTTAAAATACCTTGAACCTTATATTATGCTTTATATATATGGCAGCTTAAAAATTCATGATAGTTTAAGGAGAATCTACTTCCATTTCATTTACTGAAACTATCTGTAGCTGCTTTACTATTCAGATCATTTGAATATATTTAAGATTTTAGACGCAAACATAATAAAACACAACTCTAAATTATGTGATATACTTCAGTAATCAAGTGCAGACAAATGAAGTAGGCATTTGTGGTCTCAATTTTCTCAGAAGCTGAATAATTGCAAATTACAGCAGACAGCATTCTATCCAACTTAAAATACCTTGTAATACCGTATCTTTGTTACTAGGAAACCATTAAAACATTACAGGGAACATGAAATACCACAGTAATGCATAATTGTATTATTTAGTCTTCTCTCTTTCTCATGAACCCTTCAAAATGGGTATTTTTTTTCTGCTTTATAGCGAGGAAAGGAAATAATTTTTAGTACTCATTAAAGTATCATGTTTAAGGCAAAAAATCCTTTACGTATTTATATTATTGATAACATATTGGCAGTCCAACTTTGCACAAACCAATTTGTTAATATGCCTCACAGCCACAAGTAAGCCTTTCAGTCATAAAGAATTTCTCTGGCACTTCAGTGAAATTAGAAGTGTTGTCATTTGTTATCCGTGGATAGAGTTTGTGTGATGGTACTGCAATTGCTGGAAAGCCTTTTAAATATGCATAACATTTTCGTCAAATAATAATCATAATAAATAAGTATGAAATATCAATAGTTCTTATGTTAAATGAAGTGTGAATTGGCTGACACCACCAATCCATGATAGAGAGGCAGGAAGGTCAGCTAAGAAGTTCTTGCACCTTACTTCAAATACACATCTGACTAAAAAATTGTTCAAGTAAAGCTTGCTCACTGATACAGTTGACATAAGAAAGAGAGCAGCCTGCATGAGGATGGGAACAAATTTGTAAGCATGAGGATGCAGAAACCTCTTAAGTCAGCAGTTCTGCTGAGCTCCTTAAACTGAGAAGTTGAGGTTCCACAGAACTCCTAAGAGGCTCCAACAAAAATCAGTACTAGAAGTAAAATGCCATTTCATAGAATCATAGAATCATAGAATGGCCTGGGTTGAAAAGGACCACAAAGATCATCTAGTTTCGACCTCCTGCTGTGTGCAGGGTCGCCAACCAGCAGACCAGGCTGCTCAGAGCCACATCCAGCCTGGCCTTGAATGCCTCCAGGGATGGGGCATCCACAGCCTCCTTGGGCAACCTGTTCCAGTGCGTCACCACCCTCTGGGTGAAAAACTTCCTCCTCATATTTAACCTAAACCTCCCCTGTCTCAGTTTAAAACCATTCCCCCTTGTCCTATCACTATCCACCCTCGTAAACAGCCATTCCCCCTCCTGCTTATATGCTTCCTTCAAGTACTGGAAGGCCACACCTGTACTTTTAAAAATTATTTGGAATAAATCAAATCATATAATATCAGAGGTACAATTTATAAATTACAAATTGCCACTAAGGATAGCAAATAATGGTGGAAAGTCAAATTAATGTCATTTAATACCAAATATCCATGTAAGGAAAAAGAAGTTTGAGAAAGCTGCAGGAAGACACAGTGGACAGGCAAAAGCGTTATCGTAACATCTTTCTTCAATGTAAATGAATGTATTTGAGAAGAGCTGTGAGGTGATTTTTTCCTCTGTATAAAATTGAATATTGCATGCAGTTCTTGTATTTACACGCCTAAAAGAGTATAGCAAAAATATATTAGGAACAGGAAATATATTATTTAGAGCAAATACCTTTTATTTGTAGACTGAAAGTGTCAATAGGTTCAGCTTATCAAAAGGAAGTGTAAATAATTTGTGTACAAGAAAACTGTTCTTACTGGAGATAAAACAGTAGATATCAAAGGGCTCTTTTGGGGCAAAGATTTGTAATAAATCTTAAACATTCAGGTCCAAAAGTCACTGACGTGGCTTGTCTTCTACTGACATTACCTCTTGTTGATAGTTTCAGTATTGCCAACAGAAATCCTCTGTACCAAAAATAAATGTAGTGGATGTTTTTAAAACCTGTGTACTTACACTTCACAAATATAAGAATCAAGTAGTTAAATTTATTGGATTACCAAATTGGGTACAATTATTATTTATCTTCTTTTTTAAACAAACAAAAAAAAAAAAAAAAAAACAACAGGAAAAGAAATGTGTAGCTTTATGTATGTATGTGGATGTGAGGGAACATTAAACATCTAGACTTCCATGAGGAAATAATATGAAAGAAATTATATACTTTTGCAGAAATGAAAGATCATAGAAAAGCCTATGCCATTACTTCAAATACAATATTCTTTCCTCCAAACATGTGAACAGCTTTTAAAATTGTTACCAAAGAAATAGAAAGCTAGCAAAGAAAAGCTTGCCAGCGTTTCATTAATCAGAGCCTCCAGAAATTCAGACTGACTGATTTTAACACCAAGATGTATCATCAATATAGCAGACAAATATATTACTGTGGTAAGCAATAAGATCTCCTCCTAATTCTGAAAAAGAAAAAAGAAACCATCTAACAACTGCTTCTCTCCAGGCAAGGGTAATTTTTTCAGATTTTCTAGCATGAGAAATGGTGTCAACGAAGATCTGCTTTGGTAAATAACCAGAATGCATGTACAAACACAGAGCGTATGGTTCCTGGTATTGTCAATTTGAATTTGAATTGAGGAAGAATATTTCCTGTTTATTTATTATTTATTTATGTTTGCTGAAGTAAAATAAACAAAGCACAGGTGCAGCCATAGAGACCAACGGCATCATGTTACTCATCTTGAACTTTCTTTGCAAAAAATTATTGAAGCAACATACCATATTTATGACATTCAGGAGAAAGGATCAGTGTCCTAAAACTGCGCACAGAGTATGCAGTCAGGAGACTGATTGTTTTTTTCCTGGCACAACTCACACAATCTGGATAATGGCCACCATATTGACTTTCACAGTGTAGGCCATGAGAGGACAGGATGCTAATCTTATCATGTTTGTACAGTGATTCATCTTCCACGTAACTAATAGAGGCAGAGAAGCAGTAATGTCTTTGTTGCCTTTTCACAGTAGACATTTCCAGAACCTGTGGGGTGAAATATGGGAGGCAGAGGGAGAAAGAAGGAACATTAGAAAATATATGTAAAAAAGGCAAATGTGTAGAATTGCCGAGCTTTGCACTGTCAGGTCTTCCTCAGAAATGAAGATTATTAATTCCCTGCTCACAGCCAGGAAAAATGATAAGAATGGAGATTTAAACCCACCTAAACACTGCATTCCAGAAAAATAAATGCTATTATGAGCTTCACACTATCATTTTTTCTTTAAGAAAAAAGGGTGGGATGAAGAATGATAAACCTGGGTCATACAGGAGACTGACAGAATAACTGGAGTAGTTACTTGCTGTAGACATTGGTATAGGACAGAAGAAAAGCAATAGGGTTATGGAAAGACTCAGTGCATCAGGCAGGGTTTAGGAGCAGCAAAGTGGCAAGAACTACAATTGACAGCTGTAACTTCTGCAGGGTGTTAACATGTATATGTGAGCATATAATTTTGGATAGTGTATTTGCTTTTGAGAGCTGGGTTGCTTATATATTAGGGCTGAAAAGCAGAACACTGGTAATGGAGACAGTACTATTCTTGCTCTTTCTCTATCATTGTTCTTCATCCCTGTGGAACTACCCCATAGTGAGATCAGTGAGAAACAAAGAAAAAAAAACATGGCTGGAAGAAAAGAATTATCTGAAAGAAAGGAAGAACCATTGAGTAACGTCAGCTGCCTCGATGAATGTGAAACACTTAGCTTCAGTCCTGATGGATGCGGTGAAAAGAGAAGTAATAAGAACGGGTATGATGAACACTCTGACAGTCCAAATAAGAAAGCACAAGTGAAGAAGACTCCTCATTGGAGAACTTGGGCGTGAAAGCAGGCTTGCTGCTAATAATACCAAAATTGAACTTTCCATGAACTAGAAACCACATTTCTTATTTAGAAGACAATTGAAAGACATGGGAAAATCAAGGACCAACAAGGGATATTACTCTTCTAAGGGGGTCTAGTATAATGACAGTGAATGGGAGCAGAACAAATACATGATCTGCAGGGACAATAGCTGCAAAAGAAAGGATCTTTGAAGGGAGCAGCATAGTGCTATGGAGAATTATTTTATTTCAAAGAGCAGGAACAGCACTACATAACTGCATGCTGTAATCAGAGGGAGGAGTTAAAAGAATATTGCAGAGATACAAAGAGATATAAAAAGCAACATTTGTCTGAAAAGGGAATTGGTGGAACAGTGTCAGGGTCCGTGGAAATCGTTAGACAACAGCAGGAGCGACTAAGGAGGAATAAGGGAACACACAGGAAGTATGTGAGCAGAAAGAGAACTACAGTAGCAGATAGCGTTGCGATCAGCAGGGAAGCCGTTTAGCAGAATGGGACAGGAGATCAGTGGAAAGGTCTGGAAAAAAAGTAACAGGAAAAAAAAAAAAAAAGCAAAAGTAGAAGGAAGAAGATCAAGGGACACATGAAGTGCATTTTTGTATAAAATGTTAATAAAAATATTATGCAAAAACTTTTTGGGCTTTGTGTTCTTCTGAATGTGTACGACATTTTCAGGAATATGAATTGCATGAGGATTTGCATTTTGTAGAGCATTTGCCACTTTGAGATCCTCATCTTGACTGAGGACTCCAAAGTTTGTTACACTAACTAGTATTATTATCATATATATATTATATTAATTTTATTATATTAATTTTATTACTTCTGTACAACTAACATGGAAATAATATGACTTTGGGTGTATTATTTATTTGTGCATATAAGATCACTTCAGAAAGTCATATACTGAATACTTAATTCATTTGGACAAAGGTATTGTGGGTATCCTGCCACCAGGCTTATGTGCAACCCAGAGCAAATCTGCTGATGGGTAACTTTGTGGGCATTGTAACAGAGACACAGACATTCTGTTCTCTTCTTCGCCTCCAGCATAGCCATCACACAACATTTAGCAAATCTGTCACATAAGCTGAATCTTGGGTTTTTTCCTGCCTAATATTTAGAATCACTTCTTTTTACAAATGTCTCCCAAAAGCTAAAGAAATCATAGAAGAAAAAGTAGGGGTGGAATGCAAGATTAAAGCAAACCTGCTTTGCAAAAATTTGCAATTAAAAATATTCTATTTAACTCTTTTAACTTTACTATGTTTTCTCCAGATTTCTTTTTTACATAAGAGCAAATTGGGTCTTACAATTTCTGACCATGATATTAATGTTCAATAACAGTAATATTAGTGATAACAAATAAAAGGAGTAAGAATGACTTTTATATCCAAAGGGGGAAAAAAGCGCTAGAGCAAAAGTCTTGCTAATAAATGAAGAGGAAGAGAATTAGTGATGATATAATTGCACAGTTGCTGACTACTCATTTTTTAATGAGGGAAAAAACTAAGGAAGTAAGTATAATTAGAAACTAATGAAGCTTCTCTAAATACAGATGTTGATAAAATAGAGGTAAGAGAACATGTTGGAATATTTAATGGCTTTCTTCACCAGCACATTACTTTGTACCAAAAGTATTGACAGAGGGCAGATTGCCTTTTGCCTAGACTTCCATTTCTACCTATTCAAGGAGAACAGAGGCTACCTATGATTTTCTGGAGAAGCTACAAAAAAAGTTAACTTAAAACATTCTAAAGTGAATTGTCTAATAAATTCCAACACTGTTTTTAAGAAATCATAAAGAGATGAGAGAACACCGCAGACACGATACCAGAGTTATAGATAAATACAAACATTTTTGGGTGATTAGCATTTGTTACCTCAACACTTGTCTTCTGAAATCTGGTAGCAGGGCCAAAGGAACATCCTGCGAGAAGTCAAGGTCTTGTGCTGCTCAGCCTGGAGAAGAGGAGGCTGAGAGGTGACCTCACTGCTCTCTGCAGCCCTCCCTGAGGAGAGAAGGCAGAGGGAGGTGCTGGGCTCTGCTCCAGAACCGATAGCAATGTGTGAATGGCACAGAATTGTATCAGAGGAGGATCAGTCCAGGCACTAGGGAACTTTTCTGTACTGTAAGGATGGTCAGATACTGAGAGAGACTTTCTATGATAGTGACTGATGCTCCGTGCCAGTGAGCACGTGAGAGGCATTTGGACAATGCTCTCATTAATGGGCTTTAACCTCTGGTTAGCCCTGAAGAGGTCAGGCAGTTACATTTCTACCCACGATCACAGAGACTGTATTCAGGTATTAGCCTGTATACAAGTAAATTACAGGAAACATTATGGATTTTTTTACATATATCTACTAGGTGCCTCATTTATGACCTTGCAGGATCATCCATAAAGGTGAAGTTAGTTCTCAAGAATTCCTCTTTCTATTTTATCCTGTCCAATAGGAAAGCCAATGGAGATACCAAATAATATGGACTTTAGCAGAAACGGACTACCGTTCACTAATAATTGAACCAAAGGTACAAAATCATTTTCATATACGTAGCAGCAATCATTTCCAAACTGTAGATAGCTACTGGTTCACTCTTAGAATAATGAAATGGAATAGTATAGAACAGAACAGAACAGAGCAGAATCAAGACCAACAGGCTGTTTCTATATAAAATACAAGAGACAATAAGAAAACTCATGAGGCATATAAACAAAAATAATCACATAAATATTAAAATGCAGGGACCTAATTAAGGCCAGGGATATTACATTCATACACACAGAAAATGAACTTATTCATGGCTGGTGATATCAACCTATGCAGGACGTTCAGGAACTAGAGATAACTTGGTATGAGTAGCAAATTCATTGGCCACATTGGCTTAATAATCAGTATGCAAAACAAATATCAGTTTTACATGCAGGAAAATCTGAAGAGAACGGGTGAAGAAGAAAAAGTATATTCTTTACTCCTGGTGATCTACAAACAGAAACTAAACGAACACCAAAACAAAACAAATAAAAAATAAAAAATAAAAAAACAAATAAAAGTATCAGTGCTTTAGTGATTTTTAACACATATTTAAAATGGTGTTTTGAATGTAAATGGTATTTTTTACATTTTACATTTAAATTACTTTTTTTTTTTTCATTTTAAAAGGTGTGATAGACCTAAAATGAAGCACAGACAATTTTAAAGTCTCATTTTAGACTCTCTTGATAGCCAAATTCAGTTCTGAGGTCACACAAAACTCAGAATACACCTTACATCTTTTCTATTTATGTTCAAGACTTCAGAGCTATAAAGGTATAGGGCAAAGACAGCCCTATATAATCCATGCTTCAGCTCATCAGGTTTACGTATTTGACAGAATTTGTGATATATGGAGCTATTTTCTTTCAGCTTTACCACTGCACACCCATATAAACTAGTTTTTCCTGATTATCAGGAACAGGTGAAAGACTAATCTTAACTAAGCTGTCATTCTGGACACCTGCATCCTCTTTGGCAATTGTATAATGCAAATAAAGTGCTGGCAAGCTTAACTTTTTTGATGTAAATAAAAGTACACTGCAATTCCAAAATGGAAAGTAGATAAATTCTACAAGGCTGTGTTTATCTTCAACTATGACCCAATTTTGATTTAGAGGAGTAAAAAAGAAAATATCAGTAAAAGATGGATATATAAATTAAATTTTCAGCTCCTACAAGAAATGTATGTTTGCCAAAAAGGTGGGACTTCACGGATGCAGCAAGGCAATTGAGAAAGAGCCTAGATTGCTAATTGTTACAGGAATCTAGAGACTCACAGAGTCATCCTTCAGCCTGTGTTGCTGGTGCTGTGCAGCATGAGTTGCAACTACTGTTCTGCTGCTATTGTCAATCACTGTCACTGAAGATGTTTTCCACCTTCTTCCTGTGGCTCCCTTCTTTCCCTCTTCTTGACAAACTCAGCAGTCTCCAATATTTTCTTTCTAAAGATGTGTAGCAGATCTTCAGAAATAGTCTTATCTATCTCTAAAGCATCCTAACATGACCCAGCCGATTTCTTCTTAGAAGATGAAAGAAACTGAGATCAGTCAGAGAAGAAAACATACACTGTCCATCACAGCTGAATATGTATATATTTGGTAGGTATACTCCATCCTTTCACGTGATGATATACTGAATTCCTTCAGACTTTCTAGGTTTAGATCAAGATCTCAGTTAAAGCCTGTCTTTGTGCCTTGAGTATATTCAGATTATGGAATCTATATGTCCCTCTTTATCTTATATGACTATCGTGGCAACGGTCTATATGCTTTTCAGAACAATGGTTTCCAAGACTTATTCAAGTCCCATGTGAAAGCTAGACCCTGCAAAGCTCTTTCACTTTGAACATACCTGTGCACGCTCCCCTCTGAAAACGTCCAACATAATTGGGATAAATACAGTATCAGAAATATTTTTTTTTATTTTGAAAACCTAAGAATGCAATATGAATATCACTGAACAATTTCCTTGAGGAAAAATTTGTTAGAAGATGCAAATGAGTTAATAAGTTTCAAGTTAGACCATCTATGTATTTGGCTTAGCGGTTTAATCAGACAGATAGATTAGCTGGATATGATAATAGTGAAACAGGGAGAAAGAATACTATAAAAGATGGTAGAAAGGATGCATGGAAGACCATCTGTCATGCATTTGAAGTTAGTTTAACCAACAAAATATTTAACTATTAAAATCTGGAGTATTAGAACATGCAGTTTCCCTTCATGCTCTTTTACCAACTCCATCCCCCAAATGTTTTAAAGCACAAATTTTATTTCTATTTCACTGTAAGAACTCCAAAAGAGGTTGTGTAGACAGAGTTTTCAAAAGTATGTTACAGAATCTTAACTGTCTACAACAGTACCAATATGTATGTAACACAAGCAACACTTTTAATTAATCTTATTTCTTATACTCTCAGAATTATAATCCCATCATTGTGGAAAGTGCTAGAACAGCTGTCTATCTTTCTTCAATCTACATCATTTCTCAGTAACACCTGGATTCACCTCATTCATTTTGGTTATTTAACTGGAACACTAAATGCACAGTACAGGTATAGTGACCCTAAATGCATCTGTAATCAACAAAAAGAAGTATCTGCAAGAGTGAATGGAAGGAAAAATTAAATATGCGCTTGCATTTACATGTTTCTAATTTTCTGAGGTTTTGATTTTGTAGTATAAACCTTAACACTCTGTTAGTTGTGACTCTTGACACTGAATATAGACATCACCTACAAAAAGAAGCACAAGGTTTCTCTTCATTTGACACTAAAATAATTCATTCTAATCTTAACAATTCAGAGATTTTAATAAACTTGAGAAACTTCAGAAGTGAAAAACAATTAGGAAGATGCCATGTTAGTACTCTGTTGAAAGGTGAATTTTTGTGCAAATAGAGAAGTGAGAACTGAGATAACTTTCAGAAAATACGTAAAGTGTAGACACTTAGCAACAACCAAAACACTGATGTGTCATTAACAACATCTCAGCTGAGAAAAGGACAATAGCTCAGTATAAGAATTTCATAACACAATTCTAGATGCTCAGCTTCTAGATATGCTAATTAGCTGAGATGACCTAGGTAATTTCCGCTCATACTTACCCAAATACAGATTTAGTTGCTTTTGTAGCTGAATTTTTGACATATGCATATGGGCATAGCCAAGCCCATAAGATGATTTCTGCTTTTTTTCTTGAATGGTTTTAAATTTCATTTATTTTTCACCAGTTCAGATCTGAACTTGAATGCAAAGTATATAAAACTATTTGTTTCATAAATAACTGTTCTGATATCCTACTTGATCTAAGATAAATTCCTTTTTTTTTTTCTTGAGTTCACAGTAGAAGTAAACAGAATTAAATATTCTAAGCACAGAAACCACAGTTAATGTCAACAAAATGACCATACAACTGTAACATGATCCTTCAAAAAAATTTACCCTTGCCTTTTTCCTAGTAAGTGTCATTCCTGTCGCTAATTTAGCTTGTAAGTAGAAATTTTGTAAACTTCCTTGAAGTATTATAAGAGCAGATAAACAACATCCAAAATTAGTCAGTGTGAAGAGTAGTTTTTCACTGTATTCTTTTCCGCTAAGGGGTGAATATAACCAAAGAATGTATTGGAATCCACTCAGTAAACTGACAATACTTAAAGCTTTGTAAATATTGAACTAGAGCAAAATGACTGTATACAGAATTTGAATACAAAATTACTGCATTTTCTTTTCTTTTCTTTCCTTTTCTTTTCTTTTCTTTTCTTTTCTTTTCTTTTCTTTTCTTTTCTTTTCTTTTCTTTTCTTTTCTTTTCTTTTCTTTTCTTTCCTTTCCTTTCCTTTCCTTTCCTTTCCTTTCCTTTCCTTTCCTTTCCTTTCCTTTCCTTTCCTTTCCTTTCCTTTCCTTTCCTTTCCTTTCCTTTCCTTTCCTTTCCTTTCCTTTCCTTTCCTTTCCTTTCCTTTCCTTTCCTTTCCTTTCCTTTCCTTTCCTTTCCCTTCCTTTCCCTTTCCTTTCCCTTTCCTCTCCTCTCCTCTCCTCTCCTCTCCTCTCCTCTCCTCTCCTCTCCTCTCCTCTCCTCTCCTCTCCTCTCCTCTCCTCTCCTCTCCTCTCCTCTCCTCTCCTCTCCTCTCCTCTCCTCTCCTCTCCTCTCCTCTCCTCTCCTCTAGGACGGGCATATCCTGCATTTTCAGCCAAATAAATGCTTCTCTAACCTTGGCTGAATAAGATTTAGACATCTGAAGTGAGACTGGACAGATTGCACTTTACACTGGAAGTTGGAATATGTGAAATATTCAAAAAACATTGTGTCCCCAATGTTTTCTGTATCTTACGTATACATAATAAAATTGTGGGAGGCTTATTACAGCTAATGGTCAGTTATTCTAAAATATTGATCTAGGAAGTTAGGACCAAAGACATGAGCATTTCCAGGTATGCTCCAAATACAAGGTTTAATATAATAATTATAGACTAATACTTGAAGAGTGGTATCTTTTGGATACACATGTTGTTTTAACTTGTTTTTCTACTTTTAATTTTAGAGAAATTCATCATTAATTTCAGCAAATTTTATTCTAAACCTGATGTCCTGGTGGTTTAATTTCAAAGAAATTAATATTTGTTCTTAGTGGAAGAAGTAACAAAGAGCATTAAAAAAAAACAACAACAACAGCAACAACTATGTCCATAAGTAAATACTTTGAGTATGTTGAGTTGTAGGTGAAAGCAATTCCTAGCCTACTGTCAAAGTTTAACTTATTGGTTTTTTTTCTCTGATACACCTACACTCTGCTAGACATGCTAAAATAGCTTAATAATTCAGTAAATAAATGCATTCATTAATTATTTAGAATAGTACCAGAGTAAAAGAAAGAAGCCAGTGTCATATCATAGCCCATGAACTTTCTGTTTTTCTAAATATTATCACGATAGTATTGGCAAGGAAATAGAGCAATATATATTACTGCGGTTTACAAAGTGAAGAGGTGAGTAGGGGCTGTTATATGCTCCTGGTGCTGCAGTTCCTGCTGGCTGAATTTACTTCCTGTTGCTATAAATGATCGGGTCTTAAAATTTCCACTGTAGGGTCACTCAGAGAAATGTTAATGACTTTTCAATCTCCGTTTTCTTTTTTTATGTGAGCGTTCTACCTATGTTCAAGTCAATGTCTCAGAATATGAATATATTAATAGTCATAAATTGTAACAGCAGATGATCAGCATTTAATGTTTACACTGCAGACACCTCAAGATTCTTTAATGCCTAACTACATTCGTATTATTAGATTACCATAGGAAGACTTTTGGACCAGATTCTATAGCAATATATATTATAACATTTAATTCAATGGCATCTCATTAAAATACTGATTGATATGAATTAAAAATACAACTCTTAATGTCAGAGAAGTTAAGTTGGGTCTGCGTGTGGGTAAGACTAGAGGGATGCCTTTTTTTGCTTTCTTTAGCAGGCTTTATTTGCTTTTCCAAGATAGATTACAGGAGAAATTTTGATAGAAAAAAAAATTGTCTAGGTTAGAATTAACCCAACATTTGTGTTAGTTCCTTGTATTATCAAGAGCTATAGTCTCACTATTAGCAGTAAGACTTCATGTAACAAGTTACCCAGCACCACTCACTCTGAGTTAAGACGAAGTTGTACATGTACTTTTACATTCATCAACATAAAAAAAATAACATGAATTTTACTCCATATCTTCAGTTTTAATGTAAGAAAGTGACAGTGATGACATAGCAGAAATTCTCAATCCCATAAATAAGTCCCTACGTTTCCTCCTTCTGTTCTCTCCTGGATTCATTAAGTATGGTATTTCCACAGCAGGATTCAGAAATAAGATGAGAAATCCATTTTTCATCTAGAATTACTTGTCCATTGAATAGGAGCGTCGTTCATTTTATGATTTGAATAGTATTTAAAAAATAATTTTCATACTACTAAGAAAGTAGTTTGAATGAAGGTGTTATTGCAGGTTTATACAAACAAGGGAAAAACAACTCCTCCTGGCTATCCTAAAATTTGGTGAAAGACAAAAAGCACAATCAGAATCTACAAAAATTGAAAACAAGAAAATTGACCTAATTTAGCAATAACAGAAACATTGTCAGTAAAACATTATATAGCCACATGCACAATTTCTGTGGTTCGTATTTATATTATAATTCTTTTCATAAGTAAAACAAGCATTAGCAAAGACTTACTTGCTTCAATGTGTGTAAAAAACTTAGTAGTCATTCTTGCAAACCATATTAACATCTTTGTTATCTAATAGGCTGGAGTAATCAAACTGAAAAAAAAAAAAAGAAAAGAAGAAATTTAAAGAATAAATTTATAGCGAAACATAAATTTACAATACTTTTTATGCCAAAAAAAAAAAAAAAAAAAAAATCCAGTACTTTGATGGCAACAAATAATTCTACACATTCAGGTGGAAATGTTTGCATTTAACAAATCTTTAAGTTCTTCTCTCAATTGTGTTTTGCCTAGAAAAGTGAATCACCTAAAAGCTATCAGGAATAATTGTGATTCTGAAACATAAATAATACTTGAAAACATGTCTTTAAATTTATTTTTGATAGCTATGCAGAAAATAATAGAAATCTTTGTGGAGGAACATAATTTCTTATGTTGCAGTATCTGGTGGGATGTAAGGTTTCTACTCTCTTTGTGCAGCTATATCCCAAGTATGGGAAATGTAATTCTTTTCTAATAAACTAATGAGGCATGCCAACAGTAATAAAGACTATGAATAGTCAGGACTTTGATTTGTCAAGACTGAACGCGTCTTGAGAACCTTAGTTACAAGAACACAAATAAAGATTCTTTCTTCTTTGGCAGAATAGAAACTCTTGGTAAGTTGCAAGCAGCATCATATTTCATGAGATGAGTAAGAAGCCTACTGTAGAATCAGCAGAAAGACTTATCTATCAAACCTTGCATCTAAGGAAAGGGTAATAGAATAGCACAGTGGGGTATTAAATTATAGATTGAATTCTGTGTTGTTGTTACAAATTCATATCCAAGGAATGTTTTGAAATAGACAAACTGTCAACAGTCCTATGATATTTTTCATCATTAAAACATGGCATGTATATTTGCTGTTAGAAACCCACTTAGACTCCTTGAAGTTAACAGCTACTCTAAAATGCCATGCTGGCAATATAATTGTGAATCTAATCCAGACTTCCCCAGGAAGAAGAAAATCAGCATAAATATATCCAGGATCCAAAACTTTGTTTTGGTTTGAGTTGGAGGTCTGGGAAAGGAAATGAAGGAAAAAATCGAGTAATCTGGGGGTAAAACAGCTGCAGTGGACAACCTGAGCTGAAGCTGCTGAATACTTTTGTGGAAATTTTTCTAGGAAGAGCCACTGTGAGTTCAGGACTTACTGCATTTTCCAGAAACTAAGCCACCAGGAAAGCAGGCTGCAAGCAAAGCAAAAGCGAAGAACAAAACAGGTGCTGAGGATCTACTAAATCAGGAGCTTTGATCATTTAGGAAACTTCAATAAGTAGATCTAAACAAACAACTTAATGAAAAAGAGTGCTCTGCTGGTTGCTTAAGTATCTGTAATAGTAGGTGTATAAACTGGTTTTGTGCTACAGTGTAAGGATGAGAGAGTTCTCTGCAAGCAGAGCACTGATCCAAATGATTGAAAGGGAACATGGGAATTCTTTTTTCTAAAGGGAGATGGAGCCTACATATGATCCAAACCACACTGCTGCAGTAATTCGGTTTACTAGAGGCAGAGAACAACACAAAATCTATCACTGGAGCTGGCCAATGAGCCCATTTCTGAGAAGGGGCAAGGAAAAAATAATTAGACAAAGACATCTGTCCATCACACAGTTGTGCTGAGAATGAAAAAGGATAATTTAAAAAAATTACCTTCTGGAAGGACAGTGGTCTGAGCGCATAAGGCAGAGCAAACTGACATTAAATGTAAAATGTTTATCAGAATGTCTTCAATCATAAGCATGGGATTTATATTTCTTTAATTTAGTTTTGCTTAAGAATCATTTAGCTATTTTTGCTTTTTAATGCAAGAATGAATGTCCAATCAATAAAGCAAACCATTCACAAACTGAGGTAGCTATATTTGAAAAGAAAGGCTTCTACTTCCAAGCTTGATAAAAATTGATTTCAGGAGGCTGAGGGTAACTCCAAGTGAGCCTACCCAGAATAAAGGCAAGTACAATATCATGCAATATGTGAAAAAAGAAACTATCTACATTTTCAATGCATCTTAAAGCAAAACAAAACAAAAAAGACAAAATTCTGGGACAAAAATAAAAGGGGGGGGTATGATGTAAGAATGGAAGAGCAATCTTAGATTTAATTCTATTTACTGCTGCAAAAGTATAAAGGTACAGGCCAGACAGACCAGTTGTGATAACAGCTCCTACAGATAGTGCTACGCACAAAGAAAGCTGTCATAGATAGAGAAAACGATGGAGAATCTTCAAAGCTCAAAAAAGAGAGAAAAACAGAAATAAGATACTATAATAAGAACTTTGGGGCTCTCCTATTAAACACAGAAAGCAAATCAGAAAGAAATTATTTATGTGACCTTTATCCATATTCAACAATGAAGATAGAAGCTGAAGCAAAGATTATCTTGCTTCCCTCACATCAAATTCAAATTACTCGCCAGCTATCTATAAAGAAATTAAAGATGGCATTGATGTGTCTACCTAAAGTTGGAGTTGCAAGTAATTGAACTCTGTGGAGGTTAATAAAAACACAATAGTTATCCAAGAAAATTAGTCAAAGCTTAATAAACCTCTTTTTTTATTTTTATTTTTTTTTCCAAACACACAGCCCTTTGAGAGGCAGTGTGTACAAAGCACAGAGAGACTGACAGTTCCAATCAATTATAATCTTCAAACATTGCAACTTAAGATATTACTTGCTGCATCTGTAAAACCTGTAAAGGAAAATAATTTCATACTATAATATATCACGTTATTATACGCAGAAATACATTAAAGTTACTTCAATGTGAGAAAAACAAACAGAATTTTTAAAAGTTTTTTTCTACCTAGAATAAGTCATATTAATGTATTCTTAAAAGTCACCCTATACTTACTCAAGAAAAATCATTAAAAAGCTGTAGAGAGCATGATTTTACAGTCCAGAAATCCCAAAGTTTTTCCAGTGTAATTGTAACTATTCCCTTGTGCTTATATATTATGACAGCCTAATTGCTTGATCATCTACTAAATTTCAAATGATACATTAGAATATCTTGCAATAACTTTTATAGCCCTTATGAGACATATTTTGGAAGGCATAGTTTTCCTGGAGATTTTCTTTCATTGGGTATCTTGGTAAACAAATGCTATAAATGGACTTTCAAATGCAAAAAAAACAAAAACAAAAACAAAAACAAAAAAACCTTGTACATTTATAATGAGCTTGCTGAAAAATACATATTTTTGTAAAGAAAATGATACGTAACTATGAAACTTAGGACAGTCTCGGCACATTTGCAGGAAGGTGTAAATGGCTTCAGTGAAACTTACCCACCTTATCAATCTCCCATTTCCTTATTCCATCCATCTATTCCTAGGAATGCCAAATCTTATGAAAAACTTTGAGTAGGGATGCATATTGAAGAATTTTTCAGAATTTCTTCCTCTAATGTTCCTGGTTCATGGAAAAATGAAAATTATTCCAAACTCATGGGGTTTTTTTTCCTTCACTTACATGTAGGAATAGTTTACACAGACATGCAAAAAAAAAAAAAAAAAAAGGGCTTAGTATTCAGGAGGTGAGCGCATCGTGGCCAGCAGCCAAGAAACAATATTAGAAGTAGCCTGGCAGGCAGATAATTTAGTGTGTGGGGGAGGGAAACATGATTGTGCTGAGCTTCTTATTTAACTAACATCTAGGGAGTGCCACCGATCAGGAAAGATGCAAACTGTATGAGAACAGCAACTCTGCAATCAATGAAGGAGTTCACAAGGGAGGGAAAAATGAGGAACCTTGGAGAATCTTTCTGAGGCTGCACAGGACTGTAGGAGTTACCACAACAGCAATGGTGGCATATCACAATGCATGATCCCCAACAGAAGCTAGTGTGACTGTTCTTAGCACATCAGAAGTATTGACACAGATGGAACACCTGAGAAAGGGTGTGAGTACTGAAATCTCAGGCTGCACAAAGTACCTACTGCATCGCTCCAAGACTTAGTTGGCAGTGATGATGTCCTCATATGTACAGGATGTGCTCTGCTCAAACCAATGAGCCACTCTACCCTCGACACAGTCAAAAGTTCCTCCCAAATTAGTATCATCAGCAGAATTGCTCAAAACACTTTCTAGTCCTGCATCCAAGTCATTCATGAAAACTTTAAAGTGAACTGGTCCTGAAATGGAGCCTTGGGGAACCTCACTGGTGACTAGCTACCAATCTGATGTAACTCCATGTACAACAACCCTTTGGGCTCAACACATCAGCCAATGCATCACTGTATAGCCAGAAGCCATATTTGAGAGAGTAGTGGCTTGAAATAACTTGAGACTTCCACCAACAAAAGAAAGATCTTTCTAATTATGTCATTTATGCAAATGAAGGACCTTTGAAACAGGTGAAGAACAATGTCTATGATCTCTGTATTGTAAAACTGACATTAAGAGGCACTAAGAGGCTTCTATGCTCAGAGACTGCATTCTGCATATGGCAGAGATAGTAAACTGCTGATCAGACTTGCTGTATTTAGGAGGTTTGTTTTCAGGAGCTTGGATCTAAGATGTTGCAGAGAGATTGTCAAATCTGCAATCTGAGGTCTTGCTGAGCTCTCAGAGTATCATCTCTGTCAGCCTTGTGAGCAGTAGCACTGTCAAGAGAGACTAGAGAGCTCTGGGAACTGCATGGAAGAGCACAGGAACTCAGATTGACAGTAGCAGGGGTGGAAATACAGAGTGCTTCAGCATTTGGCTGCACAGCTGGTTTTGTAAAGAAGGTTTTGGCTTTTATGACCACAGCACTATGAGGAAGTAAGCCAACTACAGCAAGGTGGCATCTATCAGAAAAAATGGGGCATCTTTTTCAAGCTTACCTCATGAGGAGGACTTCAATCTGTCAGGGGATTAAGTCCAAAGTCTGAAGAAAAAGTGGAGAAAAACAGGAAAGAGGACCTGAAGTACAGTACAATGGGGCATGCTCACTCCTTTCCTGAGAACACAGCCCAGCTACAGATCCAGTATGATGGGAAACTTCCAAAATCCCCAGCACAAAGAAGCCTTGTGACAGCAGATTCAAGTTCTCATGCTGAGATACGTACTGGAAGAGTAATATGATGGGTGAAAGCAATTCACCCACTAGGGCCAGTGACAAAAGATTTGGGGAAGACTGAAGTGCTCAGTGATGTCTTTGCCTCAGCCTTTAACTGGTCAGGTCTACTCCCATATCTTCGTCCCTCCCAGGCCCTTGAACTAGTTACAGAGTATGAGGGAGCCGTCATAAAGGAAGAGTGAGCTGCTATCAACAGGCAAGCTGGACATTTACATGCATTCAGTTCTGCAGAGACAGTCGGCCAGTATAATTGCAGGACTGCTTGCTACCATCCTTGAAATGTTATGGTGAACAGGCAAAATTTCTGATGACTGAACACTAATGTCACCATCATCTGGAGGAAGGCTAAGAAAGAGCACTGTACGAACTACATGCCAGTTAGGCTCACACAGCTGCAAAGGAAAATTATGGAGCATGGATATAATTTTCTAGCACATGAAGTAGAACATGATTTGGAACAGTCAGTGTGGATTTATCAGAACAAGACTTAATTGACAAACCCATTTGCTTTCTTTAATGGCTTGGCTGGTGCTGCCAGTTAATGGGAGAATAGTGGATGATGTTTACCTCAGATTTAGATAAGTTTTTGATATGATGTCCCACAGTATCTTTGTAGATAGGAGACAGAGTTACTGCATGGGTGGACTGTGAAGTGCACACAGAGATGAGTGGATGGCCAGGCTTACAGGGCAGTGGTCAGCAGCTCAAAGTCCAACTTCCAGCTAGATATTGGTGGTAATCATCAGGGGTGTCTGCCTGAGTTTTAGTAAAGCATTTGACACTGTTTTCCACAGTATTCTTGCAGGGAAACTGGCTGCTCATGTCTTGGACAGCTGTACAATTCACCGAGGGAAGAACTAGTGGGTTGGCCGGGCTCACAGAATCACAGTGAATTAAACCCAAGTGGTGGCTGGTCACCAGTTGCTGCAGCAGTATTGGGACTTCAAAAGGAAGAGAAACAGGCTGACAGGACCTGCCAGGGAGCAGCAGAGGCCATCTGTCCTTTGAGGGAAAATGATCTGAGAGACAGGAGAAGTGAAGCTGTAAGGCAGGCAGGTGCAAACCTCACTAACAACAATACAGAACATAGAGTCATTAGGTCTGCAACCAGATGCAGCAAGCAGATCAAACCTCAGTGCAGTGATCACCCAAAATTCAGCAGTAACAAGTCCAGTGCCATGACAGGAAACCAAATCAGAGGGTCTGAGCCATGTTGAGGGTCACAAAGGTACAGGACCAGGTGCAGACCTAGGTGCTACGCAACTCAGATGTAGCACAGGCTGGTGCCAGCAACACAGTCTCATTTTCAAAGAAGTTCTCAGGGGAACAAGAGGTGTGCCCTTACTTGTTCTGCTTCACAAGTGCTCCTAGTATGAATGAGCTGACCTTGGACAGAGACAGCCAACCTCCCTAACTCAGACAATCCAGTCACAAGAAGGGGGTTACTCCTCAGGAACCAACAGCGCCTCATGAAATTAAACAGAAGCAAATGCAGAATCCTGCATCTAGGTTAGAATAGCATGGGTGACTGTTTACAAAGCAGATCTGCAAGAAAAAAAAAAAGAGTTACTTAAGTGGCAAGAAGATAAGCATGAATAAGTGTTGCTCCTTTGCAACAGTACAAGTTTAAATAAAAATTGTGTTTCACTAGTGAAACTATAACAACTGGCTTAGTTGAAATAAACTGTTGGCATAAACAAGCTGGCCCTTTTGAGGAAATATTTTGAGAATTACATCAGGAATGGGGCTCCCAGGGTGAAAAAGACATAGGCAGTGAATCTAGAAGAGACCATGAAGAATGTTACAGAACCAACTGATTCAGTGAGAATCTATGAATGAATGAACTTAGAGAAGCTAAATTCAGTGTTGGATGGAACTTTGAAGCTGACTCTACTTAGTGTTTCGCAGTGCTGCTGATTGAAGAGCTGGAGAGGGAAGAATCAGATTAGGTCACCTTCCAAGGGTCCTCCCAGCCAAAATACTGTTATGCACCTCAGTGTTGACTCAGCTTTTAGGAGCGTCTTATAGAATATATTTGAAAACAAGATTTGGAAATATGGTCTGCATATAACTAATTATAGTACTACAACTAATGTTTATAATGAAGAATAGGTACCAGTGGCTCACTGTCCATATGGAAAACTGCCATGCTTCCACAGGGGTGATGAAAGCTTGATACTATATAATAATGTCATTAATGATCTGGATGATGTAATAGAGTGTGTGCTCATTAAATCTGCAAACAGCACTAGGCTGGAAGCGACTGTATACCTTAGAGGACAAGATTAGAATTCAGAATGGTCCTGACAAACTGTAAGAATAGTTTGAGGAAAACAGGATTTTACTGACCAAGCAGAAGTGTGAGGCATTACTTTTAGAAGGCATACTACATTGCACAAATACAGGATGTGGCTCATCCAGCTTATTTGTACTTTGGCAGAGCAGGATCCAGGGACAAGAGAGGGTCACAATCTGAATAAGAGTCAACAGTGTCATGTAGAAGCAATAAAAGCAAATAACCCTGGCATTTTTTTCCTTAAAAGGTGTAGTCTTCAAGACATGAAATGATCTTTTCACTCTACATGGCACAGTACGTTTGCAACTGAAGTAGTAAATCCAGTTTTAAAAACTACTTCAGGAAAGATGTAAAACAATTAATTCAAGATCATGACCTTAAACGTAAATCCTATTGGAATTCTGATGAAAGCATAATTTTGACTTACTTCCCTTGGGCAACATCCAGGAGTACATCCTTTTCTCTACTGTGCACCACAACCCCTTCTACTATAGACATAGATCGAAATGATTAAGCCAAAATCAATAAAATATCATAAAGGCTAATCCTAAAGCAAGGAAAAATAAATAATACTTGGAACCCAAGGAATAAATGTACCATGGTTCTTTTACAGATGGATTTTATTTATTTATTTATTTATTTATTTATTGCCAGTAATGTCAGAAAAGAACTATCATAAGTAACAAATTCTTTTCATTTTAGTGCATGAAAACAAACTAAATAAATCCTCTTGTACAAATCCTTCACTTCCTTTCATTCATGAAACTGCTCTGAAGTTACTGGCTTTGCATGACTGCAATATGGAATATGTTTACTAGTTGGGGTCCTTTTTAATGTACCTGGTAGAGTAGTTTAATATGTATGAATATGTGTGAAGATAATACCAAATAACACTTATGTGTACTGTAGCTTCTTGATGATTTCAATAATAGTTTGATATACTGGCCAGTGTTAGGTTTTCAAACATAAATGCATTTTTGCCATAAACTAGCCTATCAATTTTAAATCTTTGACATTATCTGTTTCGCCTTTTTGTCCACAGTTACCATTTGCAGACAAGGATCTGGGTGTTCTAGTGGACAAGAGGATGGCCATGAGCCAGCTGTATGCCCTTGTGGCTGAGAAGGACAGTAGTATCCTGGGGTGCATTAAAAAGAGTGTGGACAGCAGGTGTGGGGAAAGTGATCCTCTCCTTCTACTCTGCCCTGGTGAGGCCACATCTGGAATACTGCGTCCAGTTCTGAGCTCCTCAGGTAAAGAAAGACAGGGAAATTCTGGAGAGAGTCCAGTGCAGGGCCACAAAGATGGTTAGTGGCCTGAAGCATCTTCCATACAAGGAAAGGCTGAGAGACCTGAAGCTGTCCAGACTGGAGAAGACTGAGAGGAGAACTTATCAATAGTTTTAAACATCTAATGAGCAGGTGTCAAGAGGATGGGGCCAGGCTCTTTTCCATGCTGTCAGATGGCAGACAAGGGTCAATGAGCACAAGGTAGAACACAGGAAATTCCACAAAAACATGAGGAAGAATGTCTTTACTTTGAGAGTGAAAGAACAGTGGAAGAACAAGGTACCCAGAGAGGTGGTGAAGTGTTCTTTTCTGGAGATATTCTAAGTCTTCCTGGCTGCTTTTCTGTGTAACCTACTCTGAGGAACCTGTTTTAGCAGAGAGTTGGACTAGATGATCTTTGGAGATCCCTTCCAACACCTGTGATTCTGTGACTCTGTGTTTAGTTTGCCATATTGATGCATGGAATGTTTCCACCAAAAGATAATTTTCATCCTAAGCCATTGTCTGGAATCATAGGATCATTTAGTCACAGAACATCCTGTGGTAGAAGGCATTCACAAAAATCATCAAGTCCAACTGTTTGGAAACACATTAAAACAAAAATGTCTAAAGCAGCAGCATCTTAGCCCACAGGCATGGAACTTAAATGCAAGAGCTGCTCTGAAAGTAATGCCTCCTATTATATGATGTTGGCCCATGATGTCAGAGGCGGATGTTGGTGGTATGGCAGTAGAGGTTGAACCTTCCCATCAATATTCTGTCGACATGTGAGAGATGGCAGCAGCGGGGCAGTCTGACAAAAGGATGTCTGACATGGAAGTGCATATGAAGCAAAGGTGAGTCACTGAACTCCTCCATGCGGAAAAAATAGCATCCGCTGACATTCACTGACGCTTGCTGAATGTTTATGAAGACCAAACAGTGGACGTGAGCACAGTGAGGCTGTGGGTGGTGCATTTCAGCAACAATTCCATCATATCAGCTGCAAAACATTGGGTCACTTCCATTGGTGCAGATTTTTAGAAGAACAGTATTCAGGCTCTTTTTCATTGCTGGTGAAAATGCATAGCTAAGGGTGATGACTATACTAAAAAACAGTGTTTTGTAGCTGAGAATATGCTCTGTTAAATAGTGTTATTGTGTTCTTTATATCTGTTGTAGTTTCCATGGAAGTAAATAGGTGGCATTACTTTTGGGGCAATCTATGTAATGTTAGTTTGTTGTAACATTTTAAGATACCTGAATTCATTTTTTTATGAGCTACATGACTTTAGCTTCTCCTTTCTGTTGGAAATTTCTAAGAAAAACTATTACACGCTAAATTCAGCACAAGGAAATCTAGCTGTAAAAAGTGTCTTGGACTAACAGTGGCAGTATGGACCATTTTCTTTGAGAACTGTTTACACGGTAATGGAATTTTAAAAAGATGAGCATCAGAAGATAATTTTTCAAGTTAGTTGGAATCATGGCACTTGGGAGGCAAAGAGTGCTTAACAAAGAGAAGGAGATGGGGAGAGGAGAGACTAGCGTGACTTTTCTTAATGTCCTTTCTGTTGTATAGAAAACAGATCTTTATGGTTTCTTATGTTACGAAATAGCAATTGTGTGAGAGGTAATGTTAGTCTGAAGCACCTACAAAAAAAGGAGATAAAGTATCAACAGCAACAAAATGAAAAATAAATTATGAAAAGGATCAACAAAGAGGTGACCTCAATATTAAAAATGACTATTAATTTCAGTATTGAAAAGGTTCTCGTGGTTAAGAATGTAAAAATAAATAAAAGGTGAGAATAAAGTGGTTGAATTATTTAAGAAGCTCAGACTCGTGGTTTTAAAGACAGATTTGTGGATGAATCACAGAATTAACCCTTTCAAAGCCAAGAAGACAAGAACTATGCATTACCATAACAAATTGTGCTGTTCAATTGCTATGTTATGAATCCTGTTACTTTCATCTATGCATCTTTTCTATGATTATACCATTATGAAATCAATTAAGCAAAAAATGATGAAATTGATAAATATTTTCATTTTAAAGAGTTTTGAGAAATTCTGATTACTTCAATGGCTATTACCTCTCATTACAGAAAAGCTTATGCTGAATGAAATCTTACCAGTAATATTTACAATCATGAGAACAATCATGGCATTTATTTTATTTTATTGGTCAGAGTATAAAAAGCAGAGAAACTATTAATTTTAAATAATTTTAAATAATTTTAAATATTTTTTTTCCCACCAATTTCAACTGAATTTTTTGATAACTCGCAGCAATGAAAATCAAAGCAACTTAGTGAAATGGTAACTGCTTTTGCGTGCTTCACAGCGATTGAAATGTTTATCATCCATCTTGGAAGGCCTGTTACAAAGTTTCTGAAATAGAACCAGTATAACAAAACTTGCCTCTGGAAATAGATACAAGATTTTTTTTTTCCCATGTTTTTTTTTTTTTTTCTCTTTCAGGACTGAAGAAAATGCCTTGTAGAGAAAAATAAATAGGAATAATTAACAATAAGACAAGCAAGAAAAGCCTAACTTCAGTTTGTTTTTGTTTTTGTTTTTACTTCTGCTTTAATGTGCCCTGTCATGTGGAAGTTTAACAAGAGCAAAGGGAAATATTTGGTGCAATACATATGCAGAGCACCGTAAGTTCAGATGCTTAGATGGCCTTTCAGTTTTTATTTCCTGGTTTTTTATTTAGAAGTTGTAAGAAATCCTGGTTTTCGAGAGCAAGGGGCTAATAGCACTTCCTGAGCCTGGCACAGGAACAAATCACATTATCTGTTCTCATGAGAACAGTCTAATTAAGCACAACAGGAGTCCTCATGCGGACATGGTAAAGCAAGCAGTATTTTGATGCCAGTGCAGCAGATAAATGAAAATTCTTTAACTTCTCCAAATCTGGCTTTGTCCTGATCTACATTGCCTAAATATCTACATTTTGTTTAAGATTTAGTGTAAATCAAATATATTACTGTACAAAACAGGTAGTTATGTTGCTTGTACCCAAGAGTCAGCCTTCTAAAGCTCATTTCTCCAAGCTTTTTCAGTTGAATGAGCTTCTTATCCCCCCCAGTTAAAGGAGCATCTATTGCTACAAATTATTAAAAATTCAAATGAAAATGGAGGTAATGCTTTAAGCACTCATTTGTTAGTTTATTTTCTCATATGTTTGTTTGTTGCAAAAATAGGAAACAGATACATGTGTTCTTCTTTGTTTCCTGAAATTATACTCTAGTCTACCTCTAGCACTAAGGGAGTATATGCTAAGAAAATTTTAAGAATATCATAAAATAACTCTTCCATCATCTATTACAGGTGGTGCAACAGTATGCTCTGGGACGAAAGGCATTGTCTTCTCTCATTTCAAGTGTTGTGAAAGATACAAAAAGGGATGAGATCATATGTTTGCATCAGTTTTGCCTTTGTGAGCAATCCTTCCACACATGCTGCCTCCTGCCACACCTCTCTGGACCTGTTTCCAATGCCTGATCTTGCAAGCTGAAATGAAAATGTTATAATTATGCAAATATTGGGATTTGCTAAAGCAGAACACCTCGCTGGGCTGGGACCCTACCAGCCACCTCAGGAGTGAAACTGTCACTGACAAATAGACATTGTCTTTGTATGGAATATGTCAATATCAAAGGAAGGAGACAAAAACCATATTTAAAGGAAATAATAATTTTCTGTAGCCTTTCTAGTGTATGTACTCTTATCTTTTCAGTCTGATGAGGTGTTAGAATAGAAGGAAATGTCTGTGAGACCTGGTGTTATTCAGCCTGGAGAATACACTGAAAATAAACAACAAAGCTACTACAGGGCTAAGATTACTGTTACAGATTTGTTGTACTTTCAGAATGCTACAATGTGCTACAATAATGTTCACAAGAGCTGATGAAGGGCTCACCTCAATGAAATTTTGCTTATCATAAACAAACACTGTTGATTAGAGAAGACAGCTACTTCTAAATGGTGTTCTAGCTTAGAAAAATAAAGACAACATGATTTTGTAAAAAATAAAATTAAAAATTGCAAAAACAAATAGAAGTTTAAGAACTAAAAGAATTCCCTTCTACTAAACATAATGTTGGAAATTCAGCTTCCTTTAGCACACGTTTCTTTCTGGTACTACACATGGTATATTACGTGATTTTCGCAGAGGAAACAAGAGTCAGTCAGTTCTATTTTAGTCCAAGTACTGAAGTGGAAATTATATAATGAAGGATTTTGTGAATACAACTTCTAAACAAACTCATGATTGCAACTCTATCAGAAATCCACTGCGGAGGAATGCAGTGATAGCTGTATATAGAAAAGTTGTAATGATGAATTACCCTACCATTAAGGAACATGTGTAAATCATGGAATCTTCCAGGAATAGCATGAGGTATAGAATGGATAAAATAGATATCAAGCCATATTTTATTATCCCAGTTTCCTAGAGAAAGGAAGCTATTTTTGGTTGTGCTATTGGCCCATCTATTCCATCACAAAGACAAGGAAAAGGACACTGAAAAAAAACTTAAGCAAATTCAACAGTTGATCTGAGAGTAACAAATTTATTCCCAATTTGTACAAGCTGGTAAGTATACAATGATTCACATTTATATACCTATCAGTAGAAAAGGAGTTATAACTTAATTGTATACCCACTTACCAGCAGCTTGATCAGTTACATCAAGAAAATTGGTCAGTGTATCAGCCAACAAGAAGCTTGCAACTGAACATACTATTTGTGGAAATATACCCTGCAAAACAGACCTAGATATGGGAAAAACAAATGGGAGAACTGTTGGGTGTTTGCTGTCAAAAGCATTACAAATTTTACTGAATGTCACAGAGTTCTAGGTTGAAGTTCTATTTATTTATTTATTTATTTATTTATTTATTTATTTATTTATTTTTAATAAAAAACATGTACTCATTGTGGCTTGACCTCATTGTGGCCCTACAGTACTTGAAGAGAGCATATAAACAGGAGGGGGTTCAAATTTTTATGAGGGTGGATAGTGATAGGACAAGGGGGAATGGTTTTAAACTGAGACAGGGGAGGTTTAGGTTAGATGTTAAGAGGCAGTTTTTCACACAGAGGGTGGTTGCCCAAGGAAGCTTTGGATGCCCCATCCCTGGAGGCATTCAAGGCCAGGCTGGATGTGGCTCTGGGCAGCCTGGTCTGGTGGTTGGCGACCCTGCACATAGCAGGGTGGTTGAAACTGGATGATCATTGTGGTCCTTTTCAACCCAGGCCATTCTATGATTTTTGGATTCTAAATGATGATGTTCTGAAATTTTTCAAAATATTTGCATGCATACTTAAATAGCCTAAGTTTACACTAACTTGGGACCTCTAGACTCAAAGAGTCTATACCTCATTGGCAGATAGGAACATTAAGAACATGAAATGTTCCTTTCTTGGCTCAAGATGAAGATTATCAGGAACATTTGCATATCAATTTTGCTTGCAGGCCTTTTGGATGGGTTTGTTTTTATGGGAAGTTGGGCAAGGTAAAACAAGCAATGGAGTCTTTCACTGACAATTCCAAGGTGCAGATTTTCACTTAGGATTTTTTGGATAATGATGCAAAGAGCTTACACACTACAGTCTAAAGTCTGTCTGGTAACCTCATGGAAATATCCCTCTTCTGCTGTTTAAACTAAGATGACTGAGTTGGTATTTAGGCAATTAATTCCATATGTATTCAACTTCACTAGTTCTGTTATGGGGCTGGTGGGAACGAAACCCTTGGCTCCTCCAGGAGTATGTGAGAAATTAGAGCATACCTTCACAAAGGTTGGTTGCTAGGGGATGGCAGCCAATTGCAAAAGAATTTCAAGAAAACTTGGTGCTTTATCTCCCACAACAAATCTTCTGGGTTTTCTCTCCATCTTTCTGAAATCATATTGTTTCCAAAACTCCCAGGTGACCACTATTTTAGTCATGTCTGTGCACCTGGTCTATGTGCACTGTCAAACACCTACAGAGCTTGCAAAAATATGGATGTAACATACTGCATTTACAAGTATGTAGAGCTAATGCCTCCAGCAGCACAGAGCTGAGGTCTTCTTTGCCTAGAGATGTTGTAGATGCCCCATTCCTGGAGGTGTTCAAGGCCAGGGTGGATGGGGCGCTGGGCAGCCTGAGCTGGTGGCTGGCAACCCTGCTTGCAGCAGGGGAGTTGGATCTTTAAGGTTGCTTCCAACCTAAGCCATTCTATGATTCAGTGATTCTCCTGGTGGAGCTTACAGCAGCTGTTGTAATCCTTGAGGGTGCACCAATCAAGTCCTGCTGATTCACTGTGTTTGTGCAGTTTGTTGTCCACAGGAGAACTGACACTCCTGCCAAATTCCCCAACTCTGGTTAGAGACAGAATGAAAGATATTCTGTGACCTGGGATCAAGATTTGTTGTAAAATTTAACTTTGTGATTACAGTTGCTACAAAGCCAAAACAGAATGTGTTTGTGAATAGGGATGGATCATCTCCAGCACATGTAGAGCAAATATATACAGTTTGATTCAAGCCACTATTTGAATAATTTAAGCCTTTTCAAAAGATATCAAAAGTGCTTCTCTTTCTCTGATGTAATACCACAAAGGATTGAAAAAAATGCTCGTTGGCATCACTGAAACTAAGGGACTCGATAAAACCGCTATTGATTGGAGATCTCCACGTGTAACAGCACAACCGAGAACCAGAAGTAAGAAATATGAGCAAGAACAAGAAGAAATAACACGAGAAATAACAGAAGCTTTGCACTCATACGCTCTTACCACACAGCAGCTTGGGATTGCCGAGAGAAAGGCACGGCAGCCGCTACTGAGGCTGGAAAACACTCGAGGTGCCCAGCGAGGCACCTCCCCAGCACGCCGGGTGCCCCAGAACCCCGGGACGGCCGCCCACCGCCACAGCCCTGCGGCCGTCCCTCCCGCCAGGGGGCGCCCCGGAGCGGCGGGGTCGGCTCCGAGTCCTGGGCCGGGGGCGGCCCCGCGTGGAGGCGGGCGAGAGGGCGTCTCCCTGCCGTTTCGGGCGGCGGTGCGTAATCCCTTCAGGGCGTCGGCGCCCGGCTGCCGGCCCGCTCCTCGGCGCGGCTCCGCGCACCTGCTCACCTGTCCCCGGCCGGCTGGGGGGGCCCGGCCCGGCCACTCCCCTCAGCGGGCTCGGCGCAGGCGCTCTAGCGGCTACCGCAGGCAGGGGGCGGCAACATGGCGGAGTGAGCGGCGGCGGTTCGGCTCCACAACAACAGCGGCGGCAGCGATCGCTCCCGCCTCCGCCGGCTCTGCGCGCCGCTCGCCTCCGCCGGGCCGCGCTCGGCGGCTCCCGCTCTTCCCGGCCCGCGGCGGAGAGGCGGCCCCGGCCGGCAGGCTGCGGCTATAACGGGGCATCGGCGCCCATAATAATCCCTCATTATAGCGGAGCGGGGGAGCGGCTCCTGGGACGGTGCCCGCGCCTCGGGCCGGCTCCCTGCGGCCCCGCCGGCTGCGGCTGCGGTGGATGCTCGGCTCGGCCCGGCCGGGCGGGGAGGCGGCAGGTGCCGGTAGCGGCGGGGGGTAAATGGCGAGCGAGAAGCCGGCGGCGGGGCCGGAGCCGCAGCCCGCGGGACTCATCTCCGTCGGGGCCGGCGGCGGAGGCGGCGGCGGAGGCAGCGTCGCGGCGATGGGGGAGCTGAGGGCGTCGGGCGCCGGCTCCGTGGTGCTCCCCGCGGGGATGATTAACCCGTCGGTGCCGATCCGCAACATCCGGATGAAATTCGCCGTCCTCATCGGACTCATCCAGGTCGGCGAGGTCAGCAACCGGGACATCGTGGAGACGGTGCTGAACCTGGTAAGCGGCCGCCTCCCCGCCCCGCTGCCGGCCCCGGGCGCCGGCCGTCCTGCCGCCTGCCCCGCGCAGCCCGAGACGCCTCCGCGCTCGCGGCCCCCGTGCGCGCACGGCCCTTCTCCAGCCCCGGGCAGGGCGCCCTTCCTGCCCGACTCCTCTCCTTGCTCGGAGACCCCCGGCGCTGCACGACTCCCGGCAGGACCCCGCGCCGCAGGCAGGGCCCCTGTCCCCTTCCCACCGCCTCCTCTCCCGCGGGAGAGCGTGCCCTTCCTAACGGATAAAAATAAGGCGATCGAGTCATTGGCAACTTCAGGTTCTGGGTGCTGCCGTGTAACCCGGTGACTTCCTCCTTGGAAGAAGAGTGGTGTGAACGTAGTGTCTGTTTCTAATTGAAAAAGGTTAAGCAAGCAGCCCGAGCTGCTGTCTTTTCTTAGTGGCTGACACATGTGAAGGGTTTAACCCTGTGAGCTCAGAGCTAGGCGAGCGTTTTGTGCAGAGGAAGAGGAGGAGGGAGATTTTCGCGTGGGTCTTGCATGCTTTTATGTGTGTAATAAAGAGTTAGTTGTGTTGCGGTGTTGTATTGGGTTGCTCGTGTCTTAATAATCTGTCACGCTTTCCCAAACACTTAATTACCTACCTGCAAATTAAGCGTTGCTGCTAAATTTGTGTAATGTCTGTGTGGTGCAGAATGTTATTGTACGTTGATAGACAGCTGGAAACGAGAACGTTGGTAAAATGTAGCTCCGTAGTCATCTGCTCACTTCATGGAGTGAAAGAGTTACTGCAGGACTGTATGACTTAATGTTTTTGCGCTACCTACACCAAAGGCTGAGAACCTACAGAAGCCAAACGAGTGGATCTAAAAATGAATCACTTTCAATTATATGCAATTTGGTGCTGCTGCTGAATGCAAGATTTGCTGCAGCAAAGCTTTTGAAGCAGTTCAGTCAATGAAATATCCTCTGCTTTTGCGTATAAGATAGGATAGAAAAATGACTGCTCAGAACTGAATGGCAATTAATTGGAACTGCCTTTGTTTCAAATGAGTTGAATGCTTCTAACCCATACTCATTCTGTAGAAAGTCATGTAAAGAATATCTTTTGTTTCCAATACTTTAAAAGGATGTATTCCTCCATTTGTTTGATAGCTATTTGCATTTGACCTAGCACAGATTGAATGGAAAAGCTGCAGCATGCAGAGAAAGACATGATTTGGTCAGATCATTTTAATATTTATGGCTTGAATGAATGCACAGGGTTAAAACTCTTGGTAGTTTTGTGAATTTGTCAAAATGGTAATCTCATATTTCTCATTCGTCTCTACAAGCAGTTTGACACTTAACTGAAATACGATTTTAAATACATATTTTTGTATAACTGTGGTACAAGTCATCATAACTTTATTGGGTTTTACCCATTCCTTTTAAAAGTAGCACCAAAATAAGGAAATGACATTAACTTATTTCATTAAGTACCTTTGTGTACATCATGACAGATACTGATCTTTAATTTTTCCCCAACAACCTTTATTCTTACATTCTACTTAGACATATTTAAGCTTTCTTTAATTCTGACTGTTAGTACGTCAACAGCTAGACTAACATTGGCTTATGTTTTAGCAGGGCTTAGAATGCATTATGATATTCATTTGGGCAAAGTACAGTGCGAGTTACAGTGCTTGGCTATAAGATCTACCTACTTATTTAGTTGCTAATGCCAAAATCTACGCTTACATTTAAAAATAAACGAGTGTTTCACAGTTCTGTCAGCGTCAGAAGAAGTATACAAATGTGAAACTGCTTGGGAGTCTGCTGCAGTAGCGATGCATTCTGGATCAGTCATTACTTAACAGATGGACTCTAATATACAACAGTCAGTATTCCTACAGAAGAAAGAGAGAGGTTACGTTGTCTGCTAATCTTTTTCTTCTCAGTGCAGCAAATGTTTCAAATTTATGCTTGTATGTCTGAAAATTTACTCATGTGTAAAACAAACATTGTAAACATGGCTGATACAAGGTAAAGTTGATGGCCCGTCCCTAAACTTCTAAATGTTCCGTGACTACATATTAAGGATTTTAATAGCAACTTTAAAATGTGTTTTGTTTTTTTTTTTTTCTTGTCCTTTACTATGCTATTTCTGAATGACTGAATGACTTTTGATGCAAATTTCATCATGAGTGGACAATGTTGAGAGTGGATCTCAATATCAGTTTGTGTAGTCCCTAAAATAAATATGGCTACACTGTTGGGCATCTATAAGCCATTTAGTAATAGCTTTTTAGTTTTTTAATTCTACATTAGAGTATTAGGATTCTGTTACTAACAGCTAGAATCAGAAGTTAGTTTGAGATATTTTAGTTTATCTGAGATTTCTGCTGTTTTCTATGTAAGACTTGAGAAAGTCTGTTCCTTCTACGCTGTTTTGTCTGAGTCTAAACTATGGTTTGGCTTCCCCTTGCCTGGGGGAGTCACTTTCCTGTTAAATGTTCTTCCTGAGGTTTCTCTTCGGCAGTTGTTACTGTCTGATCTGATGATCCCACACAGTGATCTGTTATTGCATTTTGGAGTTATTTCACTTTACGTTCTGATGTTGACAGCCACAGTAATTTATTATGTCTGTGAGGTGATAAGGTGCTCTTATCCAGTGTTGAAAAATCTTTTTCCATGCACAATATGTTGTTGGAGTTTCAACTTTGCCACATTTGAACAGATGACTTTCTACCTGGACAGTGTTGCGTTCTTGTGAGTACCTACACTCTTGACAGGATTAGTTGCTACTCTCATTCTTTCTATTTTCAAAGTGATGCTTCTGTTCCTCTGAAACAGCTTTGTACTTGGTGTTAAATTATACTGGTGAGTTTATTTAATGGAACATCACTCAGTACAGTTGCTAGTATTGCTTGTTCCTTGTGGTTTACTGACACAGTAGAAGACATAATGGAGGGAGGATTCAACCCATGAACTAATTGAAGTTAACTCCTTAAATTGCTTAAGAGTTAACTAGGAGGTCAGTCAGGAGTTACCTTGAACTCCTTAGACAATCTACTAATATTAATCGCATGAAGGACAGAAGATGATAAGAGTCTATGAACTGAAGACTTCTCTGCCATGATTTTCTAGTATATTGTCTTGCTACATTGCTGAAAGTAGGTGGGAAGCTATTGTGCCTCGTGCATTTCTCTGTTACCAGATTTTTTGATATTCTTTGTTTTATGGATTTCTGTGAATTCCCAGGTTCAGTACGGTCTCTCTGAGATGTGTTGATCTTTGTGTACTATAGAGTACAGAACTGAAAAATGCTTTCCTTGTGAACTGTGTAATCCTTTAATTGTTCTTGTTGCTTTCTCTTTGGGGGGTATTTTGACACCAGCTCATGCAGCTATTGATGAGGAAGCCTTTCCCCTTTGGACAGCTCTATTAGTTTTCTTAGGAAACTGTCAAGGAGGTTGTTATTACTATGATGGATGTACCCATTGTTATTCTCCATATTTGCTTGGCTTCTTGATACTCTTTTGTACTTACGGTATGTGTTTAAAATGGAGTTTTGTGCTGTGTACTCCAGCAAATGTGGTGCTAGAGGTGGAACAAATCAGTCAGTCTGCCCACCTGTGTTCTTCTACTTCAGGTGTCTTTTTTCCACTTTTTTCCTGGTTAAGATTTTCACACGTGTTTTTAATTAATTGGTCTATAATGCATTTCCAATGGCTCTTCCTTTCATTATTTTTATTGACTTACTTCCTTAATTCTCTACTTCTTCGGTATTTTAATGGTCTTGGGAATGTTTTTCCTTCATTGTATATTTTTAAGTATCTCTTGTATGTCCAGCTTTCTTCCAGTATGACTATGTCAGTTGCACTGCCTTTTAGATGCTGGAAGTTGAGACTGGTGCTGACACGCTGTTCATTTTGCTTGTGCACCTTGAACAGATGAGATAACGTAGGTTTGAACAGTTTTCAAATTGATGCAGATGTAACTGACCAATGTTCTCTTTATGCAATCTGGACAACTTTGTTTTTTTATATATATATATTTTGTCAGGCTGCAGAGTGCTTATAAGAAAGTAGGTCAAACACCAGACATAGTTCAAAAAGTCTCTTGCTGTTCTTGTTGACTTCAGCCCACGCTTCTGCCTAGCTCTTCTCGTTTTCTTGGCTGTTCCATCCTGCTTCAGCATTAGTCACCTATCAGGAGAGGTAAACCATTTTTTAGAGCTTTATCACACTTCATGCTTGCAAGAATGGCATTTGCAGCTTCAGAACAATTTGGATCATGTGAAAAATGGCTCTGGCCCTAAAGCCTTTCTGTAGTAGTGGTCATGAGAAAAAGTGTGAGATGTAAGATCTTTTTTCTTTCTTTTTCTTTCCTTTTTTTCTTTCCTTTTTCTTTTTTTTTTTTTTTAAACATTGTTTGGGGGGTGTCTTGAGCTAAAGCAGAGTTTTGATATCTGAGTTCTTTGAATCTACTTAAAGTCTTGGTTGCTGCTACTTCCTGTGGTAGAGTTCTGCTATTGTGTGGAGAGAATTGCTTTTGTGCTCTGAGAAAGAGTGAGCTTTAGCCTCAATCATGTGGCCTCTGTTTGTCCTGTAGAACTAGCTTTGCAGGCTTAAGGATCTTATTCCATTTTCTTTGCAGAAGCCTTCTGATTTTCTTATTACAGCTGTCCACTAGTTTACAGTATTATTTTAAAAAAGTATGGGGGAATTTTCAAGGCTTTTTTGTGTTGTTTGTTTGCTTTCCCTTAAATTGCATTTGTGTTCTTAGGTTTAGGTAATACTAGAATTGAGGTGTCAATTCTTGTCCGAGTTGTTATCTGCCCTATTGGTCCCTTTCCTGCCATTGCTGTCTTCATTCTAAGCTGACTTGAGGTGACTGTAGAAGCTATCAGGTTTATAAAGGGCTATAGTCAATGCTAGAGGTTTTAATAGTATTCTGTGGGCAACTATGTAAGCATACTGCAGCTGTCATCATTATTGGGTACCTTTTTGATTTTAGATATTTACCGGTGGGAAACTTTTTACAATTTTTGTATCAATCATGAAGCTCTAGTTGTATCTCAGCAAGGTTGCTGTGCTTCTGATGTGATGAATTGATATATTTTTATAGGCAGTAACTTAAAAACTGCCATAGCAAGCATATCACTGAATGTTAGTTACCACTTAATTATGGATAGCTATTTTCTTCTTAGGTCTATATTTCACTTGTCTTTACAAGATTCAGTTCACAGACTATAAGGGAAATGAACATCTAAGGCTTTTTTATTATATTTGTCACAATGAAGGAATAAAGTTCTGAGACTGGTATCAATAAAACACCTCCATTCTTTTTCCTTTTCTCCCACCGAGACCCCAGGATCATAGAATCTTAGAATATTCTGAGTTGGAAGGGACCCGCAAGGATCATATAATCTGACTCCAGCCCTTGCTTTGTTTTATCCCTTTGCATCAGGCTGAGGGTTAGCACCTTGCTCTGTTGAGAAGCTATTTTTACAGAACTGTGACCTCATTCTCCATTTAAGCCATGTATTTTACGAGACTAGATATTGAGCATTGTACTTGGTTATACACTAATCTTTCCTGTTGGCATTCTATCTCAGCTGCCCCCACCATGCCTTATTGACCACTACTCAAAAGGTAGAAAACAGGGTATAGCTCATTACATTCATGAGGCTGGTGTTTTGGAGGCTGTAGTGCAGGTTTTTCTTTCGTTCTAGTGCTTTTCCAGTGCCTTCACTCATGCTTATCAAATATAAGAAGTACTGTGGGTAACTATACATTCTAAAAACAAAAACAAACAAACAAGAGCAACTAGAAGAAGCTACATAGCCATCCCTGAATTTCTACTGACGGGTTTATTCCTGCTCAACATGATATACTTATTTCAGTCAGAGTGGAATGAAGTCTGTGATTGGGCTAGTACCAAAACAGGGATGACTGTATCCTGATAAATACTGTGGCTTTTAACAGCTGCGTTAACTCAATAAGCTATCTGAGCTATTTTTGTTCAATCTTTTAATCTAATCTGTTCATTACTTGGTACTTCACTTTTTTTTGCTTTGTAATTTAGTCTATCTTGGTAAGTCTACCGACTCAAATCAACTTCCCTTGCTTCATGTTTTGTTGTAGCACTTTATACACAAGATTGTTGCAGCTGCCTGTTAGTTGACTTCTTGTATGTGGCTAGTGACCTAAGGATCAGTGTGGTTGACGTTTTTTAGATAAATCCCTTAGTTTGTCTTTAAAACTGGATTAAATTTAGAAGTTGCTTTTACATTTGAAGATGGGAGACCTTTTGAAACAAGCATCTTGAATGTGATGGTCTGCCTACTACTTCTGTCTCGTCAAGCTTTGGCTGGGGTGCACTGTGAATGACAGATTTCAATATTTGAAATTCAGTATGATGGTAAAGAACAATTAAAAATATCTATTCCTATGGAGAGTAACACATTAATGATAGAAATATGTTTCAACTATAAGATGATGATGAATTTTAAGTATTTGAACTAAGTTTCTTTGCTTCAGAATTAAGAAGATTGTTGATGACATTGAAGGGAAAAACTGCATTGTTTCCAATAGAGAAACATCACAACTTCTGACTTTACTCTGCTAGAATTTCATTCTGGTAATTTATTTGGCTTAGAGATTGTTCTGCTTTTGAAGCATGTGGTTAATAATAGTTTTCAGTATGCAAGTAAGTCTAACTAGTTTTGGTCTTATTGAGATTAGTACCAGAGATATCAATTCGTTTTTATTAATGCAACTCTGTAAAATGCTTATCCTGCTCTAATTTTAAAATTGGGTTGTGGCAATGAAATTGTTCCAGCACAGAGATTCACAGAAGGCTTGCGTGAACGTGGATACTGCCTTTGTTGTTCAATAACTTAAAAATGCTTGATTTCTTTAGCTGTTCTTCTGTGTGCAGTTGGCTGCCTTTCTTAACTATGCAGACTAGATATTAGATGTTTTTTTTAATTAGCTGAATGTGAGACAGAGCAAGTTATGTACTTACCAGTGAGATTGTTACTTGTTTGACTGCATTTAATCATGTTTCTATGGTACCCGATGACTTCTGTAGTGCTCAGGGAGTGTAGAGAAAGATAGAAATAATCAGTCTCCCAACCAGAGCCAGCTAAACTAACTCCAGTAGTTATGGAATATTGTATGGCATTGTAATCTGTTTTACGTGATCTCACTTTTTCTGGCCATTTCAGTATTCTGTGACAGCTACTCGATGATGTAAGGTTTTCTAACTTTTATTGAATTTTGATTGCCTACTTAGAATTGATTATTTAAGAGCCACTTCAACAATTTTTTCTTTTTTTTTTTTTGTGAGATGAACATGTTTTGAATATTTATAAATACAACTATATACTTGGAAATACAAAGGTGCCTTTACAAACCTATTGAAACAGACTAATATAAAATTATATAAAACAAAGATTGCTCATCTCTGACCAGAGTTTGCTCTTAAGTTTTGTGTAGCTAACTGCATCAAAAACTATTTTTTTGGACTAATTGTGAACTCAAAATCTTTCTGTGTCACTTCAAGAGTTTAAAAAAAACCTTCCATTAAAAAAAAATAAAAGATTGACTTCATAATCAGGAGAGTTTTCTGGCTTAAAGCTGAATGTATGTTTTCTAGCTTGCAGATTGAGAAAGCCTAGTCTGTCCCTTCCAGTAGGACATACATATCATAATGTGAGTTCTGTCAACTCCAATTGTGTAGTATCTCTATAATGTTAATAAATATACCTAAAGATTGAGAAAGGATGAAGCACTACGAACATTAAAAGTCAACCAAACAACAAATCCCTTGAAAATCAAGGTTTGTATGATTATGCCTGAGGGGTTCTGCAGGGAGAATGAGCTTTCCAGTGGTCTGGGGAATGCATTTGTTTTCTTTTAGTATTGAGAGCTCCCACAAAAGTCGTCATTGTCTACTAAATTTTTACATATACTTAGTGGGATTGTTGGCCTGAGCGTGCTTCTCCATGATCAAGAAGCTTGCTGACAAACTTATCAGAAATGTTGGCACTCCACCTTTCCCTTCTGTTACTCCAGTGCATTACATGGCTGGTTCTGGTGAATGGCAAGCTGTAGTGTAGTGCGACTATTTGACTCCCAATATTCAAATGCCAAATAACTAAAACTTATCAAAATGTTCTTGCAAGACTGCACTTGACTCAGTAAGGTCTTCCAAGCCAGAAGCCACTTCATTCTTCTAATTCTTTTGTCTTAAAGAGATTTGTAGAGCCTCTGCCCCACGTTTGGAACTCTGCAGTTCCAAAAGCCTTGTCTTTGCTGCATCCGTGCAACTTAGTTGTCTGGGCACTTTCATAGCCTAGCAGAATCATCCATAGAACTGTAGGATAGTTGGGGATGAAAAGGACTTCTAGAGGTCTCCAAGGGAAGCAGGGCCTTGTATGGCTGGGATTTGAATATTTCTAAAGATGAAGGATTCCAAGTTGTTTTTATTTAGGTGAAAGTGGAATTTTCTGTACCTGTTGTTGCTCCTGACTCTGGGGGCCACTGAGAAGAGTTTGGCTTCACGGCTTCTATTCCCTCCCTTCCCTCTGTCCTATTGCACCAAAATAGTTGATAAGACCTCTGTATACTTTTTCAAGTTCGTGAACAGTTGAAGCTCTTTTCAGTGTTTTCTTGTCACTCCCTTAATCATTTGCACATTCAGGTCTTTATTCTCCCTGGGCAGATTAATAGTGCTCTCTTTCCCAAAAGGTGAGAGGTGGAGTCTGAAAAGACTTTTAATTATTAGCAACCCCTTTCCTCTTTTCACAGTATGAGCTGCAACATCTGCTTACAAATAATCCAGTCAATATTGCTGTGCCTAACCCAGCAAAGGACAATTTGCACCACATGCAGCCAGGAAAGAAAACAGACCTCTGCGAGCTGCAGCAGCGAGTGTTTACTTTTTCATCTGTTGTGCCTGCTTGATAATAGCTAGCCTTGGATGGAACACACAAGCCTGTTTCTGTCAGTTCTGCCAGATCACAGTTATGGTTGTAGGTATGCTTTATTTCCTGGATTTCAGAAATATAAAATGTAGGTAGATCTGATATTCTGCTGGAAATGTATAAATGTATTAATGGCTTAGTAGTAGTTAAGGAAAGTTTGTGGCTCTTATCATATGTTATAAATAATACTTTTTCAAATAATGTTACTTATTTGAAAACTAGTCTAGAAAAGCTACTAGTGTAGTCTTCAAAGTTGCATGTGCTTGATATCAGTAGGAAAAAATATTCAGTGCAGAGCCAAAACTGTTAAAGTTGTACACTGAGTTTGTTAGGAAAGAATCGGTGACTGTGTAGACAGTGTAATGTTTATAGATGAAACACTGGATAACAGTTTATATGCATATAAATATATATAACTTAGAATTGGTATTATGCTACACAGTCATTATGTAGCTCTAATATTTTAATCATTTATGTTTTGTAGAAAAATAACGTTTTTGTTCAAAATAACTTGTAATGTACAATAATAACGTGTTATGGCTGGAACAGTGTTTAGGTATAGTCACTGAGAGGGAGTTGGTTGTTGACAGTTGACACTTTAAAGATAGAGCTCGCTGAATACAGTTGATACAGTCTTTAAAGTGAACTCTTCTTCACCAAGAATGGCTTCAGTTTGTAGCTACGGTTATTTTATAAAACCCCAAAGCAGGATATTCCCAGTTATCACAGCTGTGATGGTTTCCTGCACTACTAATTTTAAATGTTCAATTACAAAAAAAAAATTAATTATAGTAAAAACATCTGTTTTTTACAAAAAGAGATTAATTTCTACTTATGCATAGATTTGGATGGACTTGCTTTGCATGTCCTGGTTCAGTTGAAAATTAGTTTTCAAGTCTAATCCTTCTTTTCACTCAAAAGTAGTTTACACAGAGAGCTATCACGTTTTTCAGTATCCGAGCAGCTTAGAGCAATGCAAATACATGTAAAATGTGTTAAGAGCCTTTGGTGCAACTCTAAGCAACAGTCAAAAGAAAGGATGGAAGAGGGGGAAGCAGAAGTTCCAAGAGAATGGGGCTGAATCATGTACACTGATATTTTTTAGACTGTCAAAGCTCATATTTCTCCAGTTGAATCTGTTCTTAAAATTATCAGCACAAAAGATGTAAGTTAATTACCTAGGTGTAGCTCAGTGATTAATAAATGGTATTGCTGAAAGGTAGCTTTACATTTAAAGTATGAGTGGAAACCTGTGAATACAACCAATTATCTCCTCTCGGTGAAGAAATGTCTGCTGAAAAATACAGGGATCTTAAAATGACAAATTATGCATTTTAAGAAATTATTTTTGTGATATATGAAAGAATTACCACCATCTGTTAATACCAGAACACTGAGCTTCAAATGAGCAGTGATGGGTCTTTTAAATAAGAACTCATTCTGTTAAAACCAAACTTTGAGCACATAAAGAGTTTGAGTGTAAAAAGAAAGTATCTTTGAAAAGCTTTCATAGTCAAGATTAAGTCCTTGCATTGTTTGTAATGTGGTCCCAGACTGTCATCTGGTGTTAGCATGGCTGTGATAATTGTAATGGAGCTCTGTTACTGCCCCAATTATGACATTCTCTGACTGTTTGACTAACTTTAGGTCAACTGACTTGTGTCTTAGCCAAAAATTATTATGCCTTCAAAAGAGACCCGTGCATATAGGATACTTTCTTGTAGGTCAGATCAATCCTGAATGCATATTAAAAAAACTGATATTATACAGATGTGCAGAAAAAGCCGTAAGGAGCTTGAAGTGTTGATATTATCTAAATCCTTTCTGGAGATCAGAGGAATCTGCAGAGCACCTTGTTTAAATTATCGGAAATGCCTCTCTCTTAACGTGCTCCTCGTGAGGTTACAGTAGATCTTAAGGCATCCTCAGTAAGGAAGTTGATCAAGCAACCTGCTGCCAGCCTGCTGACAAATAACCATCAACAGTTATGTCCTTCTAAATTACTGTCTCGGAGTGTTGTGTTTCTCCCTGCACTCCTCTCCTGTAGAGGTGTTAGGACTTTCATGGGTGTGTGACATTAAAAGCTTCCCTTGTGCTTCAGTGTATCTGAACTGCCTATGTATATTTTTGTTTCAGAGGTTTTCAAAAAGCCTTGCTTCTAAGTTTCCTTTCTTATGTAGTGTTTCCTAGAATAAAATCTGTTGAGGAGACTGTATACTCATAGCACAAGCAGGATGCTGTAGATGCTGCAGTTGGTGGCGCAGCTAATGTGTTAAAATTCTTTTAAGATATCCTGAAGATTTCTTGGGCAATGGGAAGGTGATAAATGTTGTTTAACAGCACATCTGAGGAAAATCATCTTGGCATTTCTATTTATTTAGAGAATCGAAATCCATCGAATAGTCTGCCCTTTGTGTAGTAAAATGAAATCTTTAAAACACCATAATGAAGGGATACTGAGGCATTATTAAAAATTTATATAGCCAAGAGAGTTATTGATGGAAGCAGCATTTAGCAGTAATTGTTAATACATGTTGGTACTGCAATATGGTAAGTACTTTCCAGATTCTTAATCTGTTTTCAGCTGTCATAGAAAAAAAACCTATTTTTTAGAGCTTTGTGGGGACAGTCTAGGGTAAGGCTCAGGTTTTGGAGGTGTTGATGTTTTGGTCTCAGTTGTGCTGGTTTTCTTTACGTTATGGAAGCATTTTGAAATGCATTTCTTAAGGAGGTACAGAAAATGCGAGTTAAATATTTTAATGTGTAGCTGTAAACAGAACTGCGGTTTAACACTGATTGATTGATGTATGGTACTTGTCATTTCTCTGTTTTTCAAAAACTCAGCTGTTTTGTGGCTTTTGAAATCTGTGGGCTGTCTTGATTGGGTTGACATTTGCAGTGGTGACGTACAATTAGAAAAAAATCTGATTGATCCTTTCAAGTGATGAACAAGGTTTAGTTATGCATACTGACTTTCCTAGACACACTGTCATTTGTGATACACCAGTGGACTGTGCCTTTTTTTTTTTTTTTTTTAAGAACTGTCTGTGATGTGTGGCTCTTCAGCAGTTCCTCTGCCTCCTCTGGAAAGTCTTATTTGACAGAGTGTAATTGGCTTGCTCTCTCATGAAGATTCCTGACATCTCTCTTCATAGACATGAAGCTATTCAGAGTCTTCTTGGAGGAAAACATTACTAGTAAAGAACTTGAATTAAACTTCTTACGTCACTAATTCCACGTTCTACTTCAGTGCCACATCAATGGGAATGCTTTAGTTTTGTGCTATATAGATACGGCATGACACGGCATGCTACTTAGTAGGAAATAATGCCTAGATGTGTAAGCAAGAGTCTGTGTGCTCTATCCACTGAAAATGCTTGCCCAGTTTTCTCACAAGAGGCTCAAAGCTTGCGTCTTGTAGGATTTGTATCTCGTAGCTACACTGTGCTTTTGAGTCATTGGCTGAACAGAAGGAACACTGTAAATGTGCTTCTCCTGGAGAGTTTATAGTGGTTGACATGTTTTACCCTGGCTTGGAATACTGTAATTAAGAGTACATTAAAGAAGTAATTAAATGTTTTCTTTTTCAAGTTTATGAGACAAGTACTGCTATTTAAAACTCACTTGTGTAGGAGAAAGCTGTAATTTATTTGTTATGGGGGTTGAATGGCAAGTAACAAATGTAGAGAAATTTTATAAGTTTATGTTGGTTCTGAATATGTTCAGAACACATCTACGTAGTTTTGTTTTTTTTTTTTTCCGTGGGCATCACAGTGTCATGGTACAGTTGTTGTGGGTTTTCTTTTCTTCTGTTTTTATTTTTAACGTTTGATCTTGTTTCTTACAACTGTCTCATGGTTATGGGTTGACTGACAGAAACCAAAGCATGTATGTTCCTCCTGGAAACATTTGGTTCTCCTTATCTGTATTTGGTGCTTATACTTTACTATTTTATTTTCCTTTCTATAGGTGAGATCAACTTTATTTCATTTTTTGTGCATTTTAAATTATGGAACCCTTCTTTTCCTTGCACGGGGCTGGTTAAGGCTTTTACAGATGTCTGGCAGATTTAATTGCAAACTGCAGTTCATCTGCACACGCGTTGTTTAGTAGGATTGCTTTTTCATACTTAAAAATCCATGGAGAAAATGAAAGAAAATGGAATGTCTAGTGAGCATCAGTAAATTATAATTGTAGATATAAGCAATTCAAGGCACTTGTGCACAATTGTTAATGTAGATGATGTTATCCAGCTTTGAATCACAGGATTCTGTAGTATTAAAGATGAACTATAGAGATTGGTTAAAACCTGGGGAAAAAAATAAGTCTTGGATTGGTTACAGAATGTTAAGTGGTGACTCACAGAACAATTTAGAATGAAAGGTTTTGTATTAGTGGTAGTCAAAACTGAGAAAGCATGCATGCAAGTGTAGGCTCTGGGAGATGGAAGGTATGCGGGTTCTGCGCAGAACTAGAAATCTGATGGTTTCCAGATAGCATGCATTTTGTTTGCCTGTTCAAAAGTACAAATATTCCTGTAGTTTTCCTTTCAAGAATACTAAAGGTTACTGCTTTTAAAAAAATGTAGCTTTACTGGGCTTATTACAGTCCTCAACAGGAAGTGACTCTTAGCTTGTTATGAAGTTGAATGAAGTGAATAAAGTTTCTCCTTTGAGATGTAGGAACTCTACAGAGCCAACTCAGTAAAGAATTAATCAAAAAAGCTGTATGTCTGCTGTAAGTCACAGATACTGTGGAGTATAAGGAGATGTGTCTGTAACAATAATCAGTGCCTGACTAAATAGACGTTAACTGGCCAAACAACAATTTCATTATTCTGTTGGTTGGGTTTTGCTTTCAGAACGGAAATCTGAACTGATGTACTTAAAGATTGACTTGTTCAGTACTTTACCATCTTTACTAATTAAATATGGTAACATATCTAAAGTCTCCTTTGGATCTTCAGTTCTTGTCTCAAATGATGCCCAACAGTGGGTTATGTCTTTGTAAGTAAAGTAGGGAAAAATTGTCGTGTTGAAACAAATGTTGAAGATGCATTTGAGTGAGTGCATTTATAGAATGCATTAGTTAAGTATTACTAGCAAAGGAAGCTAAAGTATCTAATGCAACCTTTCAGATTTTCCTCTTTTGCCTCTCTCCTTTTGCAGGCCCATTCAATTAGATTTACATATATCTCTCCTTCAGTTTCCATAGTTTTACTTTATGACTTTCCATTAGTTTACAGTTTGCCCATAACTGAAATAATTCTTTTATATTCTTAAATACATATATTTTAAAAATTCTTATTTTAAGTTATTCTTCAAAGTGAATATTGTTACTTTTTGAATGAATGAGGGGTTGCGATAGTCTTTTATCTTGAGTAAATAGATTGCATTTTCCCATCTTTAAATTTTCATGAACATCAGAGCTTTGCCTATTCTTACTGAATTTGGGGCTAATTGATATTTTTGATGCATTTGAAAAGAAAAATGCGCATATATTTTCTAGCTACATTCCTTACGATTAATGCATTTTCAAATAGTGTTCACAATATTTTAAATGTGAATTATTTTTTTCAACTGGAGTATTTTAGCAAACTGATTTTTTCCATAAGGGTCTTTGATGTGCTTACATTAATTCTATTAGAGAGAAGTAGACAGTCAGTCTCAGAGTTGTGTGTTTTGTCTTTGTTTTCCACATTTCCTCTGAGGAAAAAAAATGTGTGGTTTTTTTTTTTTATAATAGAAATAATTAGAAACTTAATCAAAATGAAACATTCTAACTTGACTGGAAGTCGTTCTTTCTAAACTTCTTAGAACACCAATTGGTTTAAATTGTCTTCTTTTAACTGAAAATTAAAGCTGGTTATTTTCACAGTGGGATGCTAACGGGGTGTCAGTAAGTCACAGCTTCGGGTATGGTCTGTGAAAGTTTTATTTCCAGATTGGTTTGTGATACAGAAATCTATGAAGGGTTAGAATTAGGATTAGATTACTGAAATCATTTTCTCTTGTGACAGGATGCTGGATTTTAGGAAGCATCAATACAAGTAAAAAGTTAATTCATTTGTGCCTTGTCATGATAGATAATATTTTTACCTCCCTTCATAGGTTGTTATGATTTATGAATATAAAAAATGTACTTTTCACTGGACGCCGTTGTGCTGCTGAAAGGGAAAAACAAACAAACACAGGACTTCTAAGAGTATGAGAAGTTCCAATGGGAAAGCCCCTTATGGGGCTTTTTTTGTTTGATTGCTATTGTATGTTCAGCTTGAAGGAGCATTTTCAGTTTGCCTTTTTAATAGTGTATGTGTAATATTTAATACATTAAGAGAAAATTATTTGCCTTGAAATTTATGCAAATCAAGTATATGTTTGTCATAATGCAATACTATATAAGCCAATACAAATTCTTTATTTTTAAAGCAAAAGTAAAATATATAAATTTTCCAGAAGTTTTAGTTGCCTTTTCTGTATCTCAGAAAGTTTTTTGTTGTTGTTGTTTCTTTGTTAGTTGGTTTTTTGCCTTCTTTTTTTTCCTCAGATTCATGAAATCTTGTATCTTAGGCTATTATCTTCTGTTAAGTGATGAAAGAGGAAGTGTTTAAGTTCGAACAGTAGTGGAAATTGTCCAAGTACCACTTTTGAAGGTAACTGAGCTTTTCAGCAGTTAAATTGTATTCAGGAGGATAGATTGAGTAAAGAGTCATTTTGAAAAGTGGAGTTAAATAATTCTGAAAAATTCCTTATGAATTTCTTGGTCATCAATGTAAAATATGCTGTTTAAACCCTTTTAAGAATTTCCTTACCCAAAGAATCAATACATACAGATAAGCTGTACTGTTAACATGTATTTTGCACTCAGATTTTCCAGTTGAATTTCAAATTGGATTTTGGTATTCAAGTATGGTGCTAAACAACTTGTGGAACTCTGACAATTATTAACAGATTAAAATATATAATTATAAATCTAAAATAGATCTATGAAGTATTCTTTGCAATAAATGTTTTAAGGGAAGGAAAAGATGGGAGATTGGAGACAATCCCTTCAACATTCAGTGATGTTACAGTTTCGTGGCTTACATCTGTTTAAAAATCATGTAATGTAGTTCTCTGTTCTATCTGAGCTAAAAAAAAGTTTATGATAATAAAGCATGCCTGCGTTATGCAAGGGTTTGATTACATACATGATTTTGTTTAAGCAAAGATACCAGTTTGATATGATATTCTTGACATATTTGGAAGCCTAGGAGTTCAGTTCATAAGCCTGTTGATTTCTACTTGGACCCTTGATTTGTGGTTGGTGAAGGAGGAAAGTGCCCTTTTGTCTTTATTGTGATAAAAGGTATTTTTGACTAGCTTTTTAAATTTGATAACTATGTAGAAGACAGCGATTCCTGAAGTTCTGTGCAATTCTTTCATTAGAGTTGTTTGACATTTGACAGTAGTTCATGAAGTAATTGACTGATGATGATGCTCTAATAATTGGTGTAGAGGGACATGTTGAAATGGAGTGTATGTAAGGTTGTCCTTAACAGTGAAAATTTGTGACTTCATGTCAGACTTCAAACAGAAAAATAGAAGGGTGTTTGGAAGTTCAGTTTAGCTATTGGTGAAAGAGGATCTACTTACAGAGAAATACTTGTGAGTATTAGAGACGAGCTCTAAAACTTCAGTTCTTTTTAGTAAGACATCAAGAAATCTTGTTTAAAGACAAAATAATAATTAAAAAAAAAAAAAAGTTTTATAAGTGTGAAACTGGAAGCTAAAATTACTACTTTTTTCCTAGAATCTTGCTTTCTGCAACTTGTGAGGAAAGAAAACTGGCTAACCTATAAATCTTTTTCACGTTGTAGTTTTTTTTCTTTTCTGTAGTACACCTTCATTTTTCCCAAAACACAGACAGAATGTCTCTGCCTGATATAGTTGGCCATGTGTTGTAGAAGTTGTCTTCAGGATAACACTGATTTGAGTGTGTGGAATCATGACTTTCCAATTTCTGTTTTACCAACTCTGGTGGCATTCCCTTCTCACTTCCTTTTTACATACTTCTATTAAGCCACCTAGACCCAAACTTCTTTCAAGTCTGCCAAGTTGTGATTTCTTCTCCTCTTCCTAAAGACTCTCAGATGCATCTTAAACTAAGTTCATGGCCAGACTTAAAGAAATATGGCTGAATGGAAGCATGGCTGTGTTTCTTTGCTTCCATAAGGAGGAATTTGAGTTTGTTGTAAAATGGATCAAGTGTTGTTAGGAGTATATAAATACTAGACTCCTTACCAGAAGTTTTCTGTATGGAACTGATGAACACTGGCAAATGAGAAATGGATTCTTTGTTTACTTAGTTGATATAAATAGGGCCTATAGTCTGTCCTTCATGTCCTTCTTGAAGATCTGTTTAATCTGGGATCAGTTTTTTACTGAGGGCCCAAAGTACCCCAGGCAATCCACTCAAGAGCCTTAGTCTGTTGTCTGGTATATTTCTTGATTCCTTGATGACTAACGTTCAAGTAGTCTGGAGAGAGTGGGGAAAAGAATGAGACAAAGTCCCTGTGACCCTGTTTGTGACTGTGTGGGGAAGCTTAGGTTCCAGTGTTATTTCAGTCAGTTAAGCTTGTTAACTGGGCTCTGCAAATCCCTTGTGTTCTTTCAAGACCTCTTAGAGAATGGAGAGGGGGATCTATTAGCTGAACCTCATATCCTTTGTGAGATGAACTGTGTGCTAGGTACCTTTGCTAAACCTGCTTTTAGTCTTGTAAGGGCTGTATAGATTCCATTAAGTGAACCAGATTCATCTTCCTCATGGATGATCAACAAATTAGGATGCTCGTTGGGCCGTGAGCTGTATTGAGGTCTGTTGTGTGGAAAATGGCTAGCTAGCATCAACTCTTTCTTGATGTGCTTTTTTTGTTCTCTCTACGCACTCTCTTTCATGTAGGAATAGAAAGTTATTTAATTATAGCTTGTACCTTCATGGAATCTGGGCTTGAGGATCAGTGCACTGTGAATATCTGATTTACCCTTTGCAATCTGTTTGTTCTACTTTTTTTAAAAGACATCTCTGTTGGAAGTACTCCTTGCAATAGTAGCAAGTTACTGTTATGCTGGCTTTTGCTCCAGTAAGAATTAAAAGGAATTAAACTCATTCTGAGCAAGGGTCGTGAATAACTGTCTCTTTAGATTCAGCTGATTTGTGGGCTGTTTTTAAAGATTCAGCCCTATTTGTCTAGAAGATCTCAAAGTTGTATTTTTTTTTGTCAAGACTTTTTGCAAAACTGCCAAAGTAGATTCAGTTCAAGCTATAGTAGCCATGTCTTAGCTGGAAAATTCTCCTTACAGAACATAGAGATTGTAACCAGGAGCTTCTCTCTGTCTATAGAACTGTGTGTAATCACAACAGAGGCAGGATACAAGATAACATTCTCCCTGGGGGTTGTGATCATAAGAACACGCTTGGAGGAACTGTGAAATTGGGCTCAGAAGAATTACAGATTCATAGAATGGTTTGGGTTGGAAGGATCTTTAAGATCATCTAGGTCCAACCCCTGCTATAGGCGAGGACACCTCCCTCTAGAGCAGGTTGCTCACAGCCCCATCCAGCCTGCCCTTGAACGTTTGCAGGGAGGGGGCATCCATAACCTTACCGGGCAACTTGTTTGTATGCTAGACTCTTGTATTTGGGATTGCTGTTAGTATATGTGTCCCAAATTTTGGAACTTTATCTTTTATAGAAATTCTAGCATACCATGATCCGAGATGTTTTACTGAGATGACAGACTTCAACTAAGTCAGCTTTTTAGTCCCTTGGTTAATGAAGCTGGCTAGCAATAGCTCAATTGCAGGAGCATTTGGATCTGTCAGAGTTCTACAAATCTTTATACCTAGCTGTTTGCAGACCTTGATTATGTCTTTGGAATGTAGTCTTGTTTTTCTTATAATCTCTGAGTAAGAAAAGTTCTCACATTAGCAATCAGTGCTAGTACCAGGGGTTCTGCAGAGCAAAGCAGGTGGTGCAGAGAACCCAATTGCCACATAATGTGCTTTTTGGATGAAATTATTCAGACCAGGCAAAATGTTTGATAGCATCTGAAATTCACTTTATTTCTTAGGATTTGTCTTTTCCTTGAGTTGATCTCTGTGTGTACTGCTGTAGTCTATCTTTCATTTCAGTCATCCAAAATAAATACAAAAATCTGAAGCGAAATGAGCACTCCAGGGTCAAGTCGTGATGTACACTGAAGCAAATGAGTTCAAAATTGGGAAGTCTGGAAGTTTTGCCTCAGAAGCACACATCTGAGCTGATGAATTACAAGACTAAACTAGACACACTCTGAATTTTCCCTTCTCAGTGATTTTTATAGAATTTCTATTTAGGTGCATTAATTACCAACCTTCAATTCTCACTCAATTGCTAAGCAGAAATAATATGTAGGAAGAGCCTTTTTCCCAATTCATACTGTGTCAGGACACACAAAACTTGACCATATAATTTTCCTTTAGTTAAATGTAATGAGTTTCACTTCAGTTAGAAAAGACATTTTAAAATAACTAATATGCATATTTCCATTGTGAAATTGGTTCCCTACAAAATGCTAAATGGTTAATTGATCTATGAAAAATTTTGCATCTGGCTGCTCTAAATATTCTAGCTGTGTTTGATTGGGAAAACTGTGAAGTTTACACTGTCATTTGCTGCAGGCTCCTTAATATTAATTGTATTTAATCATTGATATTTAATTAATCTAATTGGGAATCTAAAAGAGAAGAGTTGAAGATTATGTTTACCCATGCTAATCACCCATTTGAATCTTTGCTCTGTTATAGAAAAACAATGCAGTTTTCAGAACTTTTGGTGTGTTTATGGACAGAATGTGAAAATATAGAAACGGCACATGTTTGAACAAGTGTGGTGCTCTACAGAACTTGGTGATTCTGTCCCTTGGACCCAGCTTTATTCCATTATGGCTTGATTTTTTTTTTTTTTTTTTTGTAGTAATATGCTTTTAAGTGGATGCCATATCATCTATATTTTTCCTTTTTTATATATATAACTTCACATGCATGGTCTTCCACATTCTTCCTCAGTAAATGTTAACTGAGTTAAACAATTGTCTGAAGTACCATTCTTTTTTATGATACACTTTGGTATCTATTTAGAGCAGTCTGATAGAGCCCACTGAAAGAAAAAAAAAAATGGTGGGAAATTGGTGCTGCCCTGGCCAAATGGAATTGGTATGTGCCCTGAGAAAGTAAGTAGCCGAAGTCCGTATCAGGACAGCTGCTGATTCCTTGCAGAGTTTTTCATTGTGACCTCTTCACTGGAGATCTTATTTTATTATATGTTATTTTATTTATTTTTATGTTTTTTATTTTGGGACTGTAAACATCACCATTCCCCAGGGAAGTTGATTGTTTTTATTAAAATATGTTGATGTTAGAGCATAGTGCTTTTATTGAATCAGACCAAATATCCATCTAGCTTAGTGTTTTGTATTTTCAAGAGTGGATGTTCAGAGAAGAATTTAAGAGCAGGGTAAGGATATAATAATGTATTTTCCAATTGCCTTAGCCACTAGCAAAACATGGCTCTGACAGTTCTTAGCCAGAGCTCCTGCCTTTGGACTGAGCACCCATCAGTGCATTTCTTCCCCCACACTCTACTCCAAGTGAAATTCTCTGTTTCTTTTGGACGTATATAAAATGTTTTAGCATACGTTGTTGTAGTGAGGAATTCAAAAATTGATTTTGTGGTAGTTAATTTTAAGCCTGCCTTCTCTCACTTATGGCTTTTATGTTCTGAGCTGATGACTTCTCTCTGTAGCACCTAAAATTTTATAGGTATTTTTCTTGTATTTTTCCTCAGATGCCTTTTTCAAGCTAGAGTCCTAGTTTACTTATGTTTTTAGTGTTGGAAACTACTCCATGTCTAAACAGAAAATAAGTATAAGTGATAAACTGAAAAATAATTTTAAACTCCATTTCAGTTTGTAACTGGAGTGAAAAGTGCTTTCTCAAATCATACCTTTCAGTCTTAACTGCTGCTTGTTTTTTTGGTTTCTTATTCATGAACTTTCTAGAACAGATTGAAGTCATAATCAGTTAGTTTGTAAATACCCTGGTTTTGACAACATACTGGTTTTTCTTTGTTTTCTTCTACTGTTTGAATGTATGATACTGAACAAAATCCTTATCTGCTGTTCTTCCTGTCTAACTAGGCCTTGCTGCCATGCTTACTGGTTAGATCTTTCTGTCGTGAGTGGTTAGAAAAACAGTGCAGAGATTAAACAATTTTACTACATAGATCACTCTGAAAGTAATGCCTCCTCTTTATTTCCATAGAAACAGCAACACATAGAGCACAATAGCACTAATTATTGGAGCGAAATTCTCAGCTACAAAACACTTTTTCAACATAGTCACCACTTTTAATTGATTCACACAGATGAGCTGATTGAGACATTCTTCATTTCATGTTGTGACTGTGCATGGCCATCCAGAATGTGGCTTGTCTTTTATGTTGATGTTGAAGCTGCTGAAACTCCCACCCACTGCCTCACTGTGCTCACATCCACCTCTTGGTCTTCGTAAGAGTTCAGAAAGTTGATGAAAGTCAGTGGGTGCCATTTTTTCCTCATGGAGGAATTCAGTGACACCCCTTGGCTTCAGACACACTTCCATGTCAGATGCCATTCTGCCAGACTGCGCCTCTGCTGCCATCTGTTGCACAGCAACAAAATGTGCAATATTGGTGGGAAGGTTCAGTTTCTCCTGTTATACCACCAACATCCACCTCTTTGTGGACTAGTGTAATAAAATAGGAGGCATTACTTTTGGTGCAGCCCAATACTGGGAATATGGGAAGATCTGTACTAGAATTTAATTGTAAGACTCACACAACCTTGCCTTGGACTAAATTGCTGCATACAAGTGGTGGAAATTGTTTCCGCAGTGACATCTGCAGAAGCTGGTGGTGTTGCTACCTTAATTTTTGACTGGATTTAGCTACCTGTAAATCTGCTGCCATCAAATTATTTATAAAATGACTTACTGAACTTCTGTAACTTATAAAAAACTTACATTTGGGTGCATGTTTTTTTTTCTGATGTTTACATAGCTGTCATTATTAGAAAGTGGGAGGAAATTCAAGGTTATGATGACCTAGATAATTATGTATAATTAGTGCCTTACAATGTGCTATTTTTTATTTTTAAAACATTAGAATACCTTAAATGACAGACACTTGGGAGCACACAGGTACAGGTGCATTGTTTCTGGCCTTTTAAATAATATCTCAGGATGCTGCCTTGTCCATATTTCCTTACCTCCAGACAGAGAAATTCATATGGAGGTTGTTTCACTTCCGTTAAAACTTAAATACTTTTAATTGCAGCTCCCTCAGATTAGTCTCTGATTTTGCAGAGTAAATTCTACTGATGAAATAGAGATGACTGCAGTTATCTAGGTCAGACAAGTAGTCTGGTTTTAGTAGTCTGTACTTGAATAAAAACAAATTTCTCAGTGCCTTAAGCTTAGTTGCATATAGATTTGGTCAGAGTATTATGCAGCTTTTCTTGGGTTTAGTTTTTCTGATTTTGAGATACTTCTGCAGTGAAGCAATGTAATAATACATGTATTACCTAGATATATATATACCACTAGATATTCGTAGAATTGTTGAGGTTGGAAAAGATCTCTGAGATCATCTAGTTCAACCATCCGTGTACCACCAAGGTTCCCCACTAAACCATGTCCCCAAATACCACGTCTATACATGTTGTGAACACCTCCAGGAATGGTGACTTCAGCATTTCCCAGGGCAGCCTGTTCCAGTGCCTGATCACTCTTTCAGAGAAGTTTTCATAAAATCATAAAATTACCAAGACTGGAAAAGGCCTCCAAGATCATCTAGTCCAACTGCCTACCTACCACCATTTCCCCACTAAAATATGTCCCTTAGCACAACATCTCCATGTTTCTTGAACACCTCCAGGGATGATGACTCCATCACCTCCCTAGGCAGCCCCTTATGCACCTGACCGCTTGTTCCAAGAAGAATTTTTTCCTAATATCCAACCTGAACTTCCTGTGGTGCAGCGTGAGGCCATTCTTTCTTGTCCTATTGCTGTTAACTGGGAGAAGAGGCTGACCCCCACCTCACCACAACCTTCTTTCAAGTAATTGTTGGAAGCAATAAGCAATATTCATTAGAACATGAAAGATAAAGACATTACGAAAATACGCTTAGCTGGCTTTTACCCTGTGGAAGTATGGCAACACATTATAGTTTTCTGTATTTCAGAAAATAGATTTCAAAATAAAGAGAAAACTTACCATTCCATGAAAAAGGAGATATTAACTCTGTTGCATGGCTGTGCAATGATGTCTACAGATACTGTGGAGTAGTTTCTTTTCTTCTGGAGTTGTCATACACCTGTTACAAGATTCTGAAATTGTTGAATTGGAAGTGTAGCCTACAGTACATCATGGGTTCTCTGACAGGTCTTTTACCATGACTCTGCTGACTGAGTGTGTTGGGAAGAGAAGATAAAAGGAAACTGAAGAGCTGGCAATGAATAGAGTGCCTAATAGGTAGCGAGTTTGAGGCCATTGTTTCTTTAGATACCCCTCAAAGCCATTCAGAGAGGGAAGAGATGGAGGAGGTTTCACACAGAGATGGAAAAGTGCCTGAATTAGAGTCTTTATTTCAGTTGACCTTAGAAAAGCTTTTTTTCTCTTCATTTTTTTTTTCCTCAATTTCTCTTTTTTTCAGGAGATTAGCCCTTTATTTAGGAACCAAATTAGATCTCTCATAGTTAGTACTATGGATGTTTTTCTAATAACAGAGTGATTAATTTTCAGTTAATTTAAGATCCATTACTGCACAGTCAATATCAATATAATCTGTCTTCATGTGGCGTTGTTAGTGGTATTTGTATGTTCAGGCCTGGGATTTCTAGTTTGAATTTTGTAATTTTTTTCTTAGAGCTTTATAATTATTTATTTTAATCAACACTATTCTATTATTTTTTATTGACTATACAAATTTTAGTATATGTGAAGACTTTTGTTCTTGCTATAAAACATTTATTTAGGCTCTAATGGAAGAGGGTATGAATATATATGATTTCAGACCCTATTTGTATTAAAATCACTGAGATGTCAAGTTCATTATTTTACCTCTTTATACACTGTGTATATTTTTTTCACATTGTGCATCTGTCTTGTGGGTATTTTTTTGCTTGGCTACAGGACAGTTACCTTGTAAAAATGAGTGGTTTTATTCTTGGTGAATTTTCTGTCCCACACTCCTTTTTGTAATTCTACATTTTCTTAAATAATAAAGCTTTTATTGCAAGCTTCTTTCTGGTTTTTGGCAAAGAAACATCTTGTCCTTTTATTTTCATATGATTTCAAGCCCAGAATTTGTAACAGCAGTGAATGGTAGTTTTCCTTGTAGACTGAGGCTTTTATCAATGAGAACTCCATTTCATTTATGACATTGCCTTTTAGAAATCCTAATGCTTTAAAAAAAAAAAAAAAAGTAATAATCTGCTCTTGTGTCATTTTGAATACTGCTGTTTAGTATTGTAAAAAGCACCAAGAAAGGAGGAAAAAAAAAAAAAGCAGTGTATTCTTAAAGCATTTTTTTTATGGAAAAAAAAAGCATAATTTAAACAGCAAAGTTTAAAATCCTTGCCTGTAATTGTCTGTTCTCCGTTGAATACCTAGCCTGAAGCTCACATTTTGTTCCTTCTGTATCACTGATGTTATAATTGATCATGTCTAAGGAGACTGATAGAGTTATTAATTAGGAATGATTCCTAAAAGGAATAATGTTGAATACTGGAGGGCAACATTATTGTGTACTGGAACCAGTCAGTCTCTCCATATAGAGGATGTGAGTGCATTCAGTACTTTTCTCCTACTACCATTTCTGTCTCAATCATGCTCTGTATTAAGGTTCTTTGCCTGGAAGTTACAATAGTTATGACTGTTAAAGGTAACTGCTGATGTGTGCTTTACTTTCCTTTGCTCTTTCCTGGAGTGTAGTGATTTAATGGAAGTATATGTCTTCCCAGTTTTAGTCAAGCTTTAAAAGGGCAGTGCAGGAGCATGTACTTTTAATGAATTCTTTTTGCTGTAATCAGAAAAGTGTCTTCCATTCTGTATAAAGTAGCAGTTTTGTAACATTGATTCAGTAAGTATTTTCACAGTGCATGTACCAAAAATATTTAGATGACTGAGTTTCATGTTAAGCTGGCTTCAGTGGGAACTGATATTCAACCGAATGTATTAAACAGTATTTTAACATAGCTTTTAAAATAATTTTGATTATTCTATGAAGTTTAAAAAATATCTAGCAGTTATATTCTCAGTATTTTAGTATTTAGCAACAAATTGATCAGGAGACTGAAATTAATTAGAACGGTGTTCTAAATTAACTTAGATGTGTCCAGATGCGGAGTCCTCAGTACAGGAGAAACGTGGACCTATTGGAGTGTATCCAAAGTAAAAGAAGGGAGGTTTGGACTGGGTGTAAGGTAAGGTTTTTTACATTAGGGTTGGTGAGACACTGGAACAGGTTTTCCAGAGTAGTGATGGATACCACAAATATGAACACATTCAAGGTCATGCTGGATGGGGCTCTGAGCAACTTGATCTAGTAGTAGATGTTTGTTTCAGGTGACTTCGACGAGATGGCCTTTGAGGGTCTGTTCTATCTCAAAACGGTTATATGCCTGTAAGATACCGTGAAAATCTGACCCCATATGTTGTAGACTTTTTTTTTCCAAATAATCTGTACTTTTCTTATAATGTGTGTTTCTCCTGTATGCTTGTTTGCAACTAGTTCAGATGAAGAAAATATTCTCCTGTTTTTCAGTAAATGGGATAATCCATATCTATTTTGCCTCTCTTAAAAGCTCACAGCTTATCTCTTATTGCAACATTTCTCTCTCTGCCTACTTGCACTGACATGTGACTTTGCTTTTTAATTCCCAAATTCTAATTTCAGCTCAAAAACACTTTGCAAAGATGCTGTTAAATAGTATTTTCTTAATGGCATTTCTTTAAGATTAATTATTTCTTCTTGGACACTTCAATATAATCAAAACAATCTTTTACAGGTAGAGAAAGCATTTGTTTCTTATTTTCATAGAATCATAGAATGGCCTGGGTTGAAAAGGACCACAATGATCATCTAGTTTCAACCCCCCTGCTATGTGCAGGGTCACCAACCACCAGACCAGGCTGCCCAGAGCCACATCCAGCCTGGCCTTGAATGCCTCCAGGGATGGGGCATCCACAACCTCCTTGGGCAGCCTGTTCGAGTGCTTCACCAACTTCTACGTGAAAAACTTCCTCCTAATATCTAACCTAAGCCTTCTTGTTCTCAGTTTAAAACCATTCCACCTTGTCCTATAACTATCCACTCTTGTGAACAGCCATTCCCCCTCCTGTTTATATGCTCCCTTCAATTCTACCTGAAGTTATATGCGATGGCTCAGTGTTTACAGGTGCATTTGGTCTAAAAAAGACTTAGTGCATCATATTTTACAGTTAATTAATTTAGTTACAGCTTTTTGAAATGAATAGCCAGGAGAGGTCCTGCATTCAAATTTTGAGCTATTTTAAACGTGTGTATGAATTTCAGTCATGAAATTGTTTTTGGAAAAGGTAGATAACAAAGTTTTGATCTCCAGCTGACTACTGAAACAGCTGTCCGACCTAAGGCTTCAGTTGCTGTGGGTAAAGGGGAATGCCATGAGCAGTCTAGTTCTGTGGTGGACTAACTTTCTGAAATAAAGCTCTGACAATGTAAGGCGTGTGCTTGTTGGACTTGGCACTTTGAAAGTGCTTTGTAGAATCAGAAGCTGGAGACTTGCCTTGGGCAAGTTCAAGGACTAACAGGAACTATGTGCATAATTCTTCTCCTGTGATAAATATTTAAGAGACCCTGATGTACCTATTGATTTGAGATTGATATTGAAGGGTTGGGGGGAAAAAAGGGATTGTATGAGGTGTGAGCCAATGAATGGGCAACTGTTAGGTAAGAAAAGCTACCTGCTTTAGCAGAAATGGATGGAAGAGGGAAAGAAAGGAATGAGAAATAAGGTGACATTTGAGTGGCAGTGTAAAGAAAAGATTTGGAATGCAGAAGATTCAAGAGACATCTAAAGAAAGAATTGGTATTCTTGGAAACATGGAAGAAAAGTTTGAGAAGTAGTCAATCACAGTAGCTACACAGAATAAGAGTAATTACAATATTTGAATGAGGAGAAGAAATTTTTTTCTTCTTTTTTATTTTTTAAGATGAAAGAATGAACCAGATAAATGGGAAGGTGCAGTTACACACTGTATTTAATAGCTTTCTTCTTTGGTTAAAATATCTGGTCTTAACATTCAATTTTCATGGTTTACAATTTCAGTTTGTATTATATGAATCTGATAAATGACAGCAGAGTTCAGGTTGAATACTGTTAGTTGTTAAAAGTGTTTTCCAGGCTGCTTGCATTTCCTTTTTTCACATCAGTGGGTTATTTAAGTTGAAATCATGTTGTGAGACCTTCCATAGTGGCCGTGTCTTCAATACCAATGGAGGAAGTCATCTTGGTTTTGCATCACTGCTCATCAGGCTCAAGTCTGAGTGTTTAGGTGGAAGATGCTCTTAGTGATTCTGGAGCCCTGCAGTGGCTGACCTTCAGAACCTACCTGAGAATGTTTGCCTGTTTGGCCCCTTCAACTCACATGTCAGAACCACTGTCATCCCAACATGGGTAAAAGTGAAGTTGATAAAGAATAAGAAATACGGTATTCAGACAGGAGTAGATGACTTGTTGCAACTGAAACATGCATTAAGCTTCTACTTAGTATTCACATATTTTAAAAAAAGCTCAAAGTGCATCTTGTAAAGTGTAATGTGTTTTGTAAGTTATACAGTTGTAAAGTATTTAGCGTATTGAAAGTAAGTACATATTTCTGCAAGATGAAGATTATGCTTATATGTTGATCATTACTTTATTTCAATATTTCCATATTCTTCATGTTGCCTGTATTTAAGAAAACAAAGTAAAGCATGGAACGTTCCTCCAGAAATTAGTAGAGTGAAGCAGAAAAGTTAACCTTATCGTTTCAAAGTGCAGTTTTAATGTTTAAAATTTTGTAATTTGTCTGAATAGGAACTCCTCCTTAAGGTTGCATGGAGGGAGGAAGAGTGTGAGAGAAGGAGACAGAATGTATGGTCTCTTATCATTTGATTATTCAACTAACATCCTGGTTGAAGGAGTAAAATACTTTGTACTTTAGCTGATTTGCATAGATTTAAAAAGTACTTCTTATATCTTCTCTGTTTATTTTTTTCTTCTCTTTTAATAAGATTTTCTGATTCTACAAATGCAAATAATGGCCTTTTTTAGCAATTAGCTTGAGTTTAACTATGCATGTCCAGCAAGATTCATCTAGAGTATGGAATGTTGTTTTACAGATAAATCATTTAAATGGTATATATGTGAATTGGGTATGTTCAAAACCCTTGACCACGTAATTAAGACTGACAGATTTGTAAAAGTAATAGGCTTTTTTTTTTTTCTAATCCTATGTGCTTGACAAGTAAGCTGTGTTCTCCAGGGGCTTGATTCTCTAAAAGTAAGGGAAAAATCAACCTCAACAGTGTTTTTACTTTAAATTGTAGGTTGTTGATTTTTCTTTTTCTTTTTTCCCCCTGCAGGTCTGCTGAACATAAATGCTAAAAGCTGTATGAATTGTGTTTCCACATAGCTTATACAGGTTCTGTCAGTTACTAAGAAGTCAGAGTTGCTGACCTGATATTTTAGGAAAAGAAAGTACTTATGTATGACTTTTGGACCATTTCTGAAAAGACTTCTTAAGATTCTTATGAAAGAATATTTCTGCCTATTGATGAGATTCTAAGAACCACCTCTAACAGGGATGAAACCAGTATGTCTTCCTTCAGTTTTTTTTTTTGTGGAAGTTCCCTTTTATATACAGTAAAGAGGCCTGCAGCATTAACTTCTGTTTTTCGCTTGTGAACTGTACCCAGCCATTGAGTCAATGCAACTCCTTTCATGAAATCTATATAGAGAGAAGGACTTTCTTTGCCTTTTTAGTTCTATCCAGCTTCCTGTGTTGCAGTAAGCTAGTATGGCCTTCAGAGTTGGCTTTGGTTTCTCTCATTATTTCTGTGATATTTTAACATAGAGGAAGAAAATAGTTAACTGTGATCTGCAAAGGTTAAAGCATTTATTGCATTCGGCCTCTTTTAAGGAGCAATCCCCCAGGATCATCCACACTTATATCAGTGGAGTATTAGGAAGAAGCTTGTAGCATTACATCACATTGCATTTGTTACACCTCTGACCTTCTGTCCTGCTGCATCAGCCATCTTTCTGCATGGTCATAGAACCACGTTGCATTGTAGCATGCTGTGTGCCCTAATCTAACCACTGCATTCTGATGAGCTTCAGGGTTTTGTTTATATTAAAAAACAAAAACAACAATAACAAGAAAATAAAACCCCCTCTTTTGCAAGGTCTTCTATGCGCACACTTAGTAAGTTTTAAAATTAAGGTAAAGAAGATTTACTAGTAGGTCTGTCAGCTGCTGAAAAATCTTGGAATGAATGAATCGGTAGCTTAGATAAAATCTTGAGTACAATGCAAGTTAAAATATTAACTTACATTGCAGGAGAAGGTGGCTGTTTTTGTTGATACTTCTAGAATGTACCAAGAACTGTTTCCATCGTTACAGAGAATGATGAGAAGTCTTCACAGTGTCCAGATTCTGACTTTCTAAACAAAAGATTGATCACAAATGAAAATATGTTTTTTTAATTTATCATCTGAAGATAAGGCCGCCAAAAAAACATTTGGCTTCTATACCAGACATGAATGAGTGAAAATTAAATGCGAAATGATGTTTATTTGGAAGTAACGTGTTTGAACAAATATTTTAGTTTACTGAGCGAATTAGTAAAGATTTCCTGTTAGAAATGTGACCAAATAATAGATGGAGGTTGTGTGGACTATTTACTTTAGTGATTTCCCCCAGAAAGAATACCATTTTGCCTGTGCCCTTGCCATTTGTTTGTTTGTTTGTTTGTTTGTTTATTTATTTATTTATTGTTTGGCCTCTTCTCCCAGGCAATGAACAGGACCCGGGGAAATGGTCACAAGTTGTACCAGAGGTGGTTTAGATTAGACATAAGGAAGAACTGTTTCTCTCAGAGAGTGGTCAGGCACTGGAATGGCTGCCCAGGGAGGTGGTGGAGTCGCCGTCCCTGGCAGTGTTCAAGAGGTGTCTGGATGAGGAGCTGTGATGTACGGTTTAGTGCTTGTGGTAGCAGTGGTAGTGGGAGGATGGTTGGACTAGATGATCTTGCAGGTTGTTTCCAACCTTTTGATTCTATGATCCTATGATTTTGTGGTCATTCATTTTTGTTTTCTCGTACCTTATTTTTTTTTTTATCAGTTAACATATTTAAGTGATAAACGTAGCAATAAAAATTTGAGTAAATAAGGAGTGTTTGATTATCTTTTTCCAAGAAAACAAAGCAGGTATAGGTAGCATAAAAATCAGAAATAAGTCAAAGCAGTACTGAGGAATTGTGCCAAAGTAGTTTTGCATTACTGAAATAGCTTTAATGCAGATAAGAGATGGAACATCTTTAGCCCCATGAATTAAAAAAGATAAAGAAGAGGTGAATTTGTTTCACAAACCCTTATTATCCAAGTATGCTTCAAAACCTCACAGTTATACCTAAACATTCTTCTGAGATGAAGTATGTATTCATGTTGTTATTGTAATGCTACAAAGCTGAAATACTCAGGTGTGTCCACTTAAACCTATAACTGGGACAGCTTAATTTAATTTAAGACTTAATTTACCCATTTTGTGTGGTGTGATAGGGTCATCCTGGGTATTGGTGTTAGAGATGCATATTGTCTTATTGGACTAGTAGTGAAAAACGCTGACATAAAAGAATTAATGTTAGGAAGGTAAATGATTCATATGTTCATGAGTGTTGCAATTTTTACAGTTAATAACATTATATAAATTATGCATAGTAAACCAGCTGTGTTCAAGTACTCAGTGCTATGGGTGTTAAAATGTCTGAAGACAAAATCTTTATATTTTACTATGCCTATTTAGTTAGTCATGTTTTAAGGTACACAGTCAGAATCACAGAATCACACAGAATGTTGCTGTCTAGAGAGATGGACTTTCAATTGTTTTTCAGTAACGTTTTTTTCACTGTAGTGTGAACAGATAGAGTGATCATAGATAAAGTAAGAGTAGAGAAAGTGATTTGAAGTGTGGCAAAAGACTTACTTCTGGGTTGAGCATAAGATGCTTGCGTTAAAGAGTTTTCTTTTAGAATCATAGGTCAAAAAAAGCCCCAAACTTAGAAATGCTGTATAAACCAAACAGATGTAAATACCTTGATACTTGATTTGGTAATTATTCAACAACATTCTGGTGTTTCAGTATTGGCGGAAGTGCTCCAAGTAAGGCTTGTAATGCCCTTCTGTGTGGTAGCCAGTGACAGATAAAATCTTCATTGTCTGCTGTTTCCACTTGCTGATAAATGAGTGCAGTATCTGTTACTTAATGAGTGTCTTTAGGGTAAAGGAGAAGGAGGGAGCATGAAGATTTTATTTTATTTCTTAATACTCATGTTGACCTGTGTACTAACCTGGAATACTTTTAGTTTTTGTGAAAAGAATGTGTGGTTTCATTATAGGGAAAATGCATTTGTTCTTGTATTGCTAAAAAAAAAGTAGGGCATGTGATCCAATATGAAAGAAATTCAAATTTTTGGGAAATAAAGTTGTAAATGTAAAATCATGGACCTGATTCCATCTCTGGTTATGTGGCTGTAGTTGTTTTTTTGAGGGAGTCTTTTCTTACATATCCCTGCTCTTTTCCTGAGCCATGCTTGGCATAGAGCATATATATGCCTTCCAGCATCCCCCAAGCAACGTGACAAATGTGTGTTCATTTTCTCCCTTGATGGGACTAAGTGAATTCAAGCAGAACCCCTAATTTGAACCACTACCTTCAAAATAATCAAATAAAGGAATTTATTGACCTTGAACTTGAGGTCTTTGTTTCTCCCAAATCAGAGATGTACAGCATTATTGTGAAGTCAGGAGGATTCCATCAAAAGTTCTTATGTTTTGCTGAGTACCTGTAGTCAGTGGGACTGAATCTGCTGGGACTGGCAGAATCTGTTCCTTCTGTGTGACTCAGCAGTGCATCCTGCAGCACAGGATCTTTGCTTCTTTTGTATTTGGCTGTTTTGCTACTTGACCCCACTCTGCTGAGCCTAGCAGGAAACCTTACATCTCCTGTGGAAATCAACTAATGACCAAGCTCAGGTGAGCTTCATCCAATGTTTAAGGAATTCAAGTAGGGATAAATAGAATTGCTGAGGGCAGCCATTATGCTGGAGGAGATCAGAAAAGCATAAGTCAGCACAAATGGTGTATGGTACTGATACAGGTAGAAATCACTGTTAAGAATAGAACTATTGAGCATGGGGGAACATTTCACTATGGTTTTTGTTGGGTATTATCAGATCTCACAGAGTTCTCAGTATTTTCTGAAAGGAAACTAGCATGCGAACAGTTGATACTATGCAAGATATTTGGCAAAATTTTTCACCAAAGGCTCCTAAAAGAAGTTGAACTTGAGTATAAGAGAAGAGATCCTTACACATGTAAAAACTGATTAAAATGTGCAGTGAAAAGGACAAAAATAAATGTTCCATTTTTGTAGTGAAGGGAGGTCATGAAAGGAATCCCATAAGGATCTGAGCTGAGGCTTTTGCTCTTAATATATTCATAATCATTTAGAAAAAGAATGAATAATGAGGTGTCAAGGTTTGCAGACGCTACGGGGTAATTCAGGATAATTAAAAAAAATCCAAATGGCAGTTCTGTTCAATGTAACTGCATATAGGGGGAGTAATCCTTATTTTACTTATAAGCCTATGGTCTTTTGGTTCTTACCACTCAAGAGAATGAAACTCTGTAATTAAAATAGGTTGGTGAAAAATGCTAGCTTGGTTGTTGATCACAGAAAAGGAAATTTTGGGAATCAGAATCATTATGGAAAGAATTTGAATAGAGAATAGAATGGCAAGTTCAAGTTCAGCTTGAAATAATGGCATGGAGAGTTGAACAGGTTTGCTGTTGTGTCTAACTAGGAGGTACCATATTGCCTTTCAAGCAGAGAACAATCAAAAGAAAGAAGGATGCTTCTCTCCTAATGTGTAGTTGTGAAACAACTTGTTATGTGGTTTGCAGCATAAGGTATTATATAATAAGTATATCCCCAGTAGCTCAAGAATTCTGTGAACAAAAACTGAAGTTTGTATGGGAGAAAACTGGGGCAAGTGAGGATTATGCTTACCCTACTCTTACATTCTTTGCACGATATCTTTAAAAGACTGTTGTTTATAACCAGATATTTTTCTAGATAATTTTTTTTTGTCTGACCTAGTACAGCTGTTCTTAGGAAATTTTTCAGTAGGAAAACTCTTTATTCTGGCCTCAGGTTCTAATTAAAACTCTAATTAAATTCCTGTGGGAGAGGGAGGTGAGAGAGAAAGGAGAAATAATATTTTTGGTGTCTCCTTTGCAATGGTGCTGATATTAAAATAAGCTTTTTCTATATAGTCCTATTGGTAGTGGTCTGAGTTTACATCCAGTATTCCATTGGTCATATGTCTGTATGTAGATGTGACATGTTTGTTTGCTTTCCTATTAACATGCTAATCCTGTTTTCCTAATGCAGCCTACCCTTCTAGCATGCCTACTGCGTCATTGTGGCACAGCAGCTCTTTGCTTCCTGACCTTTTTGCATCAGATGTAAGAAATTGGAGGGGAGCCACAATGATGCGGATTTCCTTCTAAGTTCACTATAGAGTAGGAGATAAGATTTGAAGTTTTACTTAAAGGCCTATTTAATGAGGTGAACCAGCCTATTTGTAAATAATATTCTCCTTCTTCTCAAATTCAAATCAGAGCAGGATATCCAAACTGATTAGTGACACATTATTGACCTTGAATGGGGAACTGTGTAAGAAGAACTTAGCTGTAGTTGTTCCTGAACCAAAGGAGACAGTTGTTCTGTGCCATGGCTCATTTACTTTCCAAGGAGACAAATCTGTGATGTTAGGGTTGTTTTGGGCTTGCTAAGAAACAGCTTGGCTTTTAAATAAGATCAAATCAGAGGCATGCCTCAGTGTGAAAATTGGGAAGATTGTTACTGATCCCTGGTTTTGATTACATTTATTGAGCTTGAACTGACTCTTGTAGAAAAGTCAGCAATAAAGTAAGGTAAAAAAATTTTCATGGAATCATAGAATCATTAAGGCTGGAAAAGACCATTAAGATCATCGCATCCAACCATGTATGTTATTTTAAAGAAGGAAATCCCTGAGATTCTTCAGATAAATGCTATGTGTTGATTGTAATACTGTGAAGAAGCAGTATGTGAAGTAGAAGTTCATATACAGCATGCTTCTGATTTTTATCTGTTAGGCTTTGAAAAGAGTGCCCTGATATGCTTTTGTACTGTCTTCTAGCAAGACAAAAGCAAGTTCATTTGCTTAATTAATTGTCAGGATGTAAGCAGATGCACATATGAGTTCTGTGTCGCAAAGAGGCGCTAGGAATAATACTGACATTCAGACTGAATTTTCCTATTTTCAACCATTTAAGTCTTCACCATGACTGTGGATTGGAAACTCATTCAGAACACTTTCTTCCTTCTGAGGGACGAACTTCCATGTTTACTGGGGTTCTTGTAAAAGAAGAAACAAACAAACACAAATTAATACGAGAAATTGGCAAGTAGACTATTGGTAAAAGGTTAGTTTTGGAGATCATTTTATTAATACCAAAATGCAGCAATTTTTTTAAAATCTTTTTTATTTATCAATTACATATTTATACTGGCTTACAATTTTTAACTCGTTGATCCAGAGGTTCCTTGAGGTTTACCTGAACCACATTTCATTTACATGTAGCGGTTCTATTGCCCAGTGTTGAAAGTGAGCAGTGAGAGTTTCCCAACATAGAGAAATCATGTTTGTGTTGAGGAATTTGAGTTTTGGAAGCATGGATATCTAGCTTTTACAGAACCTGAATAAAAATGATTTAAATTTCAAGGCAGTGATTAATCATTTTTTTTTTTAAAAGAGCATAGAATTTAAGAAGTATTAAGTATTTCCACTAGTTCATGCATCTGTACAGTTTTTCCAGATTTTACTTTGAAGCAGATGTCTTTGTACTTGCTGATCATTTCTGAAAGCAGCTAATTTGACTTGATTATCATGATTATCATATTTGTTTAGTGAAGTTTACTTAAAAGCTTTTTACAAACTTGAACTTTTCTTTTGACTAAAACATTCAAACCACACTGTATAACTGAATAAAGATGCCTTTTTGCTCTTTTTCTCCAAGTCTTGAAGCATGTGCTTCATGAAGTACGTGTGATTAATAATGTACAACTTGAGAATGTCTTTGAATTGTACTTGTTATGAAACCATTTCTAGATCTAAAATGGGTTTCGTATGTTTTGAGAATTCCAGTTTTGCTAGAAATTGCAACAGTAAACTTTCTATAAAGTGTATATATAACTGTTTGTCCTCAACTCTGTATGCTGCTGAGGAGATTGATTCCCATGGGTAACACATCTGGAGCCACAACACCTCTGAAGGGCTGCAGCTCATAGGCTATTTGTCCCAGAACAGACGTATCCCAAACGGTCACTCCTGCATAGTCCAGTCAGCAACTGAGAGGTCTATAAAAAAATCGATTATAAATAGTGGGTGTCTTTGCTTTTTCTGACCATATTTATTTATTTATTTATTTATTACAGTTTTAGTGTACTTGAGTGGTGTGGCTCCTTAAATGCACATTAGATAAAGCCAAGTTAGGACCCTTAATATTTGAAAACATTACACAAATAGTGTGTATTTAATATTAACAAAAGTTTAATGTGTAGTTCTAAAGTACCATTTAGTACTGGAATGATGAACTTGTCTGTTTTCTGAGAATATCTTGGCTTCTAGAAATGAAATACAGATGAAATTTAACAGTGTTGCTTAGTATTTGAAGTTGTGGTTTGTTTCTTTTGGGACTCTTGTCATTCATTACAGTAAATTCAACTTAGAAAATTTCATCATAAGTGAATGTGGGGTGGGTTGTTATCATCTTTATTTTTCTTTACAAAAATAATTGAAAATGTTCAGATCAAGGATAATAACACATAATTCATGTTCTGGTAATTTTCTATGCTCATGTGTACATAGGTCATGTGTACATCTTAATTTCTTTAAATATTTTTACAGGTGATCCTGATTGAGAAAAGTACAGATAATATGCTTTATTTACAGTGTTTAGGTAAGAATGCTATTGATAGAAAACTTCCAATATTATGATCAAGTTCCCCTGTATCTCCCAAGGGTCACTCTTCAAATTTATGGATACCTGAACAGCCACTTCATCTGTGACATTTGAGTATTATGGCAAGCTTTGAGGTAGCACAACTTGCAATGTAATATCAGTAAAGTGTCTTCCTTGTTCAGTATGATTTTCTATGTTGGGGAGAAGCAAAGATTTATAAGCACTCTTTTAGTCAATATGCATGTACTATTTAATAGGTGGAGTATATTTTGCCTTTATCTGAAGTATGTTTTTTCCAGAAGCATAGAGTGGGGGTAGATTTAGGTTAGATAGAAAGAAAAAATCTTTTACAATGAAGTTGGTAAGGCACTGGGACAGGTTGCCCGGTGATGTGGTTGATGCCCCATCCCTGGATACTTTCAAGGTGAGGCTGGATCAGGCCTCAGGCAGACTGATCTAGCTGTGGTGTCCCTGTTCATTGTAGGGGAGTTGGAATAGATAGCCTTCAGAGGTCCCTTCTAACTTTAAGGATTCTGTGATTCTATTATTCTAATGCTTCTGATCAAGGAGATCTTTCTTTTCTGTTATCTGGGTGCTCAGTTAGTGACTGCAGAGACTAACTGTGTAAATTGTACTCAATCTTTTTTTTTTTTTTTTCAGTTAAATTCTTTCAGTTGTTTTTTGTCATCTTGGATTCCAGTGTCTTGTGCAGCAGCTGCATGGGTATTTACGTATCTTTCATCCAGGTCGTGTATCTGATTTGTAATAGCTAGACATTTAGCTGTCCTGATGAATATGTAGCTAGCTTGTTACAGGATTTAATCATTTTTAAGTTGTTATACTATAGTTATAGTATATAAGGGTATGAGGGTATGAAGATAAGGTACAACTTCTTTTAACAAACGCTGCCTAGTAGTGGTGGTCATTAAAATCTGTCATAGCATAGGTAGTAAGTACAGCAGCAGTCTTGTAAACACAAGAGTTTAGAATAGTTTTAATCTGGTGGTGATTCCTTATCTGATAGCAGCCCCATACTTCATAAACTTGTCAACTGTGACAAGCTTTTGGCTAGAGTAGATTATTTCAGTCCAAATGCTGGCAAAATTGTGCAAGGTGCTTATCACCTGACTAACATATTTAAAGATCAGGGAAGTTTGAAAGAATGTCTTTATGATCACTATGATGAGCAGAGAAGATTCTGCTCTGTTACAGCAGTTGCATTAGTCTGCCTCAAAAATATCAGCAGAAGTAGGTGCTATAGGTGCTATATATCTTTTATGGATATCAGCTCTTCTTCATTAACAATGAAGCTCATCCATGGTAACTTTTCCTTTTGAAGGAAAGAGTTGCTGCCTTCTATATGTAAGAGAGGTGAAAAAGAAATACAGTCACAAAAGAATTGCTTGGGCTTTTTTTTTTTTTTTTTTATTATTATTTTTTTTACTTTCGTAGAATCATAGAATATCCCAAGTTGTAAGGAACCCATCAGGATCATTGAGTTAACTGCTGGCTCTATGCAACACCACCAAAAAATCAGACTATATGTCTGAGGGCATTGTCCAAACATTCCTTGAACTCTGGCAGCTTGGGACCTTGACCACTGCCCTGAGCAGCCTGTTGAGTGCCCAACTACCCTCTGATGAAGAACCTTTTCCAGATATCTAACCTGACCCTTGCTGATGCAGTTCCATGCTGTTCCCAGAGAGCAGAGCTCAGTGCTCCCTCCCCACACCCTGCAAGGAGCTGAGGCTGCTGTGAGGCCTCCCCTCAGCCTGCTCTGGGCTGAACAAACATAGGGGCCTCAGCCGTTCCTCATTCGTTTTCTCTTCCAGACCCTTCCCCATCTTTGTAGTCCTCCTTTGGACACTCTGATAGTTTTACGTTGTTTTTATCCTGTGGTGCCCAAAACTGTTTGTTTTGTTGCCCAAAATTGCTTGTGTATGTGTGACAATGCTTTTGCTATAACAGAAAGAGTACTTTTAAATTCTGTGCTGGCACTTACAGATCAACATAAATTATTCTGCAAATCTAGCAGAATTCTTGAGTGATTATTTTTGAAGCTGCTGTAAGACTTCACAGTCCCTTGAAATGTGCATCTTGATTTAGGCCATTTGCTTTATGAAGTTCTGTGTTAGCTAAAAATTGAACGTAAAACAATCAAACAAAAACAAAAGCCACAATCAAACAGAAAACACTGTAAGCTGCATAGTCCATCTCTTAATCTTTTCTTTCTGCATTTCTTTCTACATAATATGAGTGTATTTTATAAGGTTTTGACTACTGTAATGCTCAGCTCTTCAGCAAAGCAGGGGATTGAAGTTAGTATACTGGGATATGACAAGTGCAGAAGAGCTGTGAGTTTAAGTGCAATGGTGTATGAAGCTCAGCATGCCTAATGCAGATCTGAGCACAATGTGATTAAGCATCTAAATTCTGTAGCAGGTGAGAAGAGACTTTTTCATTCGCTGAGCATCCAGATGGTACATGAAGAAAATAGGTTAATCCCTATTTTGTATACAGAAGTAGTATATACTTACTAGCAGATTTCTTCTCCATGAAATTTCCAGTCTGGTTACAGTAGAGCTTATTTCAGTAGCTGTTCCAGTATTTTTGTTTTAATAATGATCTGGTATTATGTCTAGACCCTTGTTATCCTAGAGATCTTGAATGCTATGATGCATCTTTTCTTAATCAAATCCTTCCTAAAACAGACAATGTCAAAGGGTGCTTTAAAAGTCATTCCTTCTGTCATGGTGTTTTATTGAGAACTATCAGAGAGAATAGTCTGTTTCGCTAATGACATTATTTGCAAAAACTAAATCCTTCACTCATGGTAGAAAGAGAACTGGAAGCTTTTTGAAAGTAATCATGCTTGAAAAGTCTATTCTTGTTCGTTATCTTAAATATTTATGTCTCCTGTTCTTTGACTTAATACTACTTCTGGAATTAGTTTTGGAAATGTGTATGTGCATATCAAAAAGTTAGTTTCTGTGGACTACTGCAGTACTGTGGAAAATATGTCTGCAACGGCCTACAGTGTTTCATAGGATAACTTGGATGTTCTCCAGCTTGGGAATCAATCTCAACTGAAGATATTTTGCCAGAAAGACCTCAATTCTGGTCAATATATTCTCAAAGCAGTGGTGGGATATACTGTGGAAACAAGTTGAAACAGAAACCTTGTGTGAGGTAGCTGGAACGCTTCCAGAAGAGCCAGGAATGTCCAAGTTGAAGTGGTTGGATGTAATCACAGCCCTTTTCTAGACAGAAGAGCACTAGCTCTGACTTAAGTTGGAAAAAACAAATTGATTGAAAAATAATCTTTTTGAAATGAGGCCTGTCAGCATTAATAGAGGCTGCTAAGCTCTTTGTCAAGGTTCTTATGCCTGTTTGCTACAAAATGTATCAGGAATTCTAAATTCAGTAATGGAAACAGATTTTTCAAAATGCTTTTCGTAACTTACCCAGAGACTCTTTATCAAGAGACAACTGAGTTTCAGCAGACTTAACCCCTTAACCAACGACTTTTGTCTGTTTAGTTACATTTATCCCTTAAATTTCAGGTGCACTACTTGTACCATTACTGCAGTTTCTTTGCTTAAGATCCAAGCTTGTGTGATTGTTTCAACTATAATTTTAAATACATTTACTTGTAATAACTGATTAAAAAAAACAAAAAAACCAAAACATATTTGAATAATTTTCTCAAAGATTTAAGGAATTGAGCTCAGTGACTTGGATGTATGACTTAGACAACATTTCTTATTTTAGTCATGTCTGAGTTACAGATCTGTGACATTCTCTCTGGTCTTCTTGCTGAAATGTCGGCCAGGATGTCTAAAAGCAAGACTGATTTTTCCATTGTGTTCACTCTTCTTGGTGGTCTGAGTTCATGGGAGCTCCTTCTTTAACCATGGTGATAAAACAAAGTGTTTTCAGAACATATAAACAGAATCAATTAATTTTCAACAATGGAAAGGATCCTTTTGTTGCAACAAATACTAGGGAAGGGCAACAGAAAATTCTATTACAGTGCGTGGTGGTGGATTTTCCTGTCACTTGAACAATTACAGTGATGCTTTATAGAGAGGGAATCTTACTCTGCTGGAAGTCTCAATAATGGATCCTTCAGGGTACAGCATTTGTAGGTCTTCTCAGAAACAGGCTTGTGTTGTTGCAAGCAAGCATAAACTTCTGTCTGCTGTCCCCTTTCTTCCTGAAAGATTAAATGGTAGGTGTCTGGGGGGAGAGAAAAAAGACCTGACCTGGGAGGGTACTGAGGCTTTGTGCAAGGCTTGCAAGAGAGAAGCTTGAATGCAAAAAACAAAAACAAAACTTTTTTTTTTTTTTTTAGGAATAAGTACCAACTATATAAATTCACCTGTTTCAATCAAGCAGAGATCTGCACTGTGTAGAGGGATAGATAAGTTGTGCTTATCATCTCCATACACAGTACATTGGAGGTAGTGTTTTTGTAGTGTTTTCTTTTAGAAAAATGACTCAACAATCAGTTATGCCTTGATATCTCATATTATTTTTGTTCTCAAGTGACAGTACCTGAGTAATAAAGGGAAGTTCACTTGACTGAGTGCTTCTTGAATTAGCAGTTTGTGCCACTTGTCTTTACGCTGTCTCCTGCTCCCAAAAGGAAACTTAGGACCTTTCTGTTGACTTTGCATTTAGAAATGCTATCACCAACCATTGACATTGGATTGGAAAAACAATCCATCTTATCCTGAAATGCATCTGCACTGGGAAATAATGCTTGCTTACAGAGCAAACAGTTATGTGTTAAAAATGTTAATTTCCTACAGAGCAGTATGGTCTATACTTGCCAAATTTCCCTTACTAAGAAAAATTTAAAAAGCATGAGAGGTTCCTTTAGGAAATTAAAATCCTTATTTCTAGGGTAAAATATTGAAAATAAAATCACAGAAAAGAAAATAGAGAAAAATGTGATTTTAAATTATACTTGGACTGATTTGGAATGATTTTAAATCATTCTTTCAGTCATTTTGAGTTTGTTTCTTTTGATTCTCAAAAAATGGCCTTTTCGTTCATGTTTTATGCCAATAAGCACCTCACTTTGGGATTTGTATTAGATCTACTTATGGTAATCTATTTAATATAAGTTCATAATAAAATGAAAAGAATTAAAAATGCAGATATAGGAAAGGGAATGTTTTCATCCTGTCTTGTGCTTTGAGATGGCATGTTTTCTCTTTTCTGAGATTTTTCTTAAATTTGCATTTTAATTGTTTTTTTTTCATTAGCTAGAAATTATAGTTATTAGCTAGAGGTGATAGTTTTTATCAAGTCACAAAATCTTCAAGAGGATGCTAAATTTTATAAAGGCTCTACAGAGAATGATTCGAGATGCATTTCATTGAAGTTGGAAAGTGTCTTCTCACACTGACCAGGACAGACATGATAAGCAGTTAAAAGTGGCGGTGAGGCTACCTCTCCCTGCTGTAACTTCATTTTGGAGTTCAACTATGACAGCTGATTGAAGACATAAATTTAAGTTCTTAGATTACTTAGATTAGAAAGATGAGGAAAAGCAAGTGATTATGAAATTACTAATCATCCAAGAGGAAGTGAAATAGAGAAATTTCTCTCTTCTGTTTGGTTTATGAAATTCAGTTAACTCCTGAATATTTTAATAGCTGACTTTTGTCTCCTTTTGTCATCCAAATGAAGAAACGGCAAGACTACTTCAAGTAATTGGAAGAGACTTTTTTTTTAAAGCACATTTTTTCAAGAGTTTTGAACTGAAAGTAAAAATTTTGACCAAAGGAGAGTACCGTCAGTTTATTCCATTGAAGTAGGAAATATTAATGAAAGGTTTAAATCACTCTTGGAAAGCACTATCAAAAAAAAAAAAAGTAAACGGAGAACTGGCCAGCACCATCCCTGTAGTTGTTGGGAAATGAAATAACACCAAGTTTTGAATGTTAAATTGTTCAAAGTCTAATCCAATTTTTTTTGTTAAAGACATCTTTCTTATTTCGAAGTTATCGGAAATTTTTAGTTAGTATACTAATAAAGAAGTGAACACAGTATGCATTTTTCAAGGAGATGTTTGAGATTGAAATGTCTTTTTTGAATTTCAGATGTGAATTATAGAGTTTTGCCTTTCACATCATCTATGGACATATTGCCTTTTATATAAATTTTATTCTACTTTCATCTATGCTTCAGTATAATATGTACTTGAAATACATTGTGTAATGGATGGCTTTGGTTCCAATCATTTAAGTTCCTAGTATCCAAAATATTTTAGAAGGTGCTTGTGCAAGCCTTGCAAACATTATTGTGGTTTTGAAGAAAACTATCATGTTGTAGTGTACAAATGAAAGTAGGTGGTTAAAATGGAGGAAGTTAAAAGTTACTATTTTGATGTTATCAGCTCTGAATATTAGCTTTCACCTCAAGTGAGAAGCCTCATTTCTATTTAAATGGTAATTGCATTTTGGGTTAATGCATTACTGAATGTATTAGACTATTCAACAGGCTTCAAAATATCATCTGAATTTACTGATCTTACAGTAGCTGTGGTCAACTAAGTTTAAATGAGTAACTGTTCCTGATGTGCAAATTTGTGAATTTAATTGTCTGACATGTCTTTCTTTCCCAAACAAGGCAGATTTAACTGTTGCAGTCATTAGCATTTAAGTGAAGTGTGAACAGAAGAGCACCTTCTGCATGGACTTGGTGCTCTGTTCATTTACTTTCAGATACTTCTTTCCCAGTCTAGTATGAACCACTAGCAGTAGAAGAGGGAGACTGCGTTGCTAAACCTGACAAGATAAGTTACCTGGAATGAGTTTCTGTCCTACTTCTTCAGGTTCCTCTTTAGAAATCAGAGCAGGAATGAAAACTTGAGGATAGGGAATGGAGATCAGCCCAGTGAAGTAAATTGCTGCATATTCCAACAGTTTGCCACAGTCTACATCGGTCAGCAGTCATGCATCTTCTTGTATACATTCTCATCACTATCATCAGCTTTAACATCAGTATTATCATGAAATCTCTGCTGTTCTCTGCCAAAGCATCATCATTCCAACCACCTCGATTTTCTGATTGTTTCTGGAATTGACGCAAGCTGTGCAGCAGTAACTTAATCCCTTTTGCCACCCTGAATTCCCTTCAAGTATCATCTAACAGTAGAGGAGAGATGACTACCCCATGTAATGTCAAGGGGACTATGGAAGCCTGAAAGGGCATGAGACTAGCTGAAGAAGTGGAGGGCTCTGAGAATAAGGATGTGATCTGGTGAGGTTGGAGTGCTCTGGTTTCTGCAAGAACCTTGTTTGATTTATTTCTTTGCTACAGGAAAAAGTGCTGCATAAACATTACGAAAATGCTTTTTATATCCCTGTTTACTTCATATTGAATTAAAGTACACTTTTTTTAAAATGGAAATTATGTGCATCTTGCAGTAGACAGTGGTATGGAGAAGCTGAATTAATTCAGAGTGGTTAAATAGGCCAAAATTTCGAGATCAGAATACATACAGTAAACAAGCATGAGAAAAAAATACCATCATTGTACTTTTATGATTATACATGTAGGTAATGTTTTAACTAAGTAAACTTCCAGAAAACTGTGCATGTGTAAAAGGCAGTATAAGTGCTGACCTTTAAAAATAAGACAAAACTTTCACTTTGTGTTAATTCAACCTTTATTCTTTCTTTGTTTGGAGATTAGAAATCTTTCTCAGGGTAAGTTTTACTATTTTCACTCAGAGTGACTTTCTGAATATAGTCTAGAGGAAAAGCTGAAATCATTCTTGTGTAAACAGTGATGTGGTAATTACTCTATTAATTTATAGAAAGGAAAGGATGCATTTGATGGCTTCAAAACAATGTAAGTAAACTTTATTTTTCATTTTGTCTTCATTCTCTAATACAAGTTCAAGAGTCTGCTAGATAATTTTCTTTATAGAGGGCTTCTGAAGTTTGATTTATAACTTGCTTCACTGCAGTGATAATTATTTGGGGATTTCATATCTGTTTCTTATTAGAAAGAAAGGATGGTATGAGTTTAGGTGTATGTCAGGCATAATTTGTGTTCCACAATCAGTAACCTTGAAACAGCTAATTATTAGATGTTATGCAGGCTGTATTTGTTTCTGAAATTGCAGCCTGAAAATCAGTAGAGTGCTTGAGTTGTTCATCTGAAATTGATCCTTTCCATTGTGTGCATGTTTCATATACACACAGCAAATCAAAAAAGGTTTCTATTAAATTAAAAATTTGTCAGAAGAAAGCCTAGTATTAAGGAATGTGTAATAGTGCCATCTGCTGACCCCTGTCATCACTAAGTTACATATGCAGGCGCTGGAGAAGTCATTGCAGAGAAGGCAGAACTCCAGTCAGCTGACCTAAACTGAGAAACGAGCTAAATTTGGCAAGAGAATTCAATACACTTAAGGCTTGCACTTAAAATGAAAAGCAAACCAAAATAAAAATGGAAATAAATTGTAGTTTCAAATGAGAATCTTCTCACCTATTTTTTTTGTCTTGTCTATTGACAAATAATGAAATTTCCCTGAAAATTCAGGTCAGTCTGATGCTTTTCTTCTGCTGAAAAATATTTTTGACCTTTTCCTGGCAATCAACATTAGCAGTTTTGCAGTCATATGGTGAGGCAGTTATATAGCATGAGAGGGTTCATGAATTCATGAGCAGAAAAGAAAGGCTGACAAGACAGCTTGTTCTAGTGACAACACATTCTTGGACTGTCTTTAAAATGGTCATGAAGCTGCCTTTATTAAAGTCCTCATTTGAATCATTATGAATGTCTATCATATTAATTCTGTCGTGCTTTACTTCTGAGGAGCTTTCTACAAAATATTCATTGAACGAGGACTGCTCCATTAGGTCCTCCTAATTTATGATATGTGCCTGTGATGTCAGAGGTGGATGTTGGTGGTAATGGCAGTAGGTGTTGAATCTTCCTGCCAACGTTCCTTTGCACTCTGTTGTCATACAACAGATGGCAGCAGAGGGGTAGTGTGGTAGAATGGCATCTGACATGGAAGAGCATCTGAAGCAAAGGAATGGAATTGAATTCCTCCACGCCGAAAAAAATGGCACCCATTGACATTAAGCAACATTTGTTGAATGTTTACGGTGAACAAACTGTGGATGTGACCACAATGAGGCAGTGGGTGGCGTGTTTCAGCAGTGATGCTAGTGCTATGAAAGACAAGCCATGTTCTGGATCCATGCAGATTTTTACAAGCATGACATGCAGGAGGCTTCATTGCCTGTGAAAATGCATAGCTAGTGGTAGTGACCATGTTGAAAAAATAGTGTTTTGGAGCTGAGAATTTGCTCTATTGTATGTTTTGCTTTTTGTATTAGTTCTAGTTTCTGTGGAAATAAATAGGAGGCTTTACTTTCAGAGTGATGTACATAATATTCTTAAGGGATCTTCAGTTACTTTCACTAACAGTTATATGGAAATATTCTTATCACTTTGGTTGAGCTGAGGAATAAGGTAGAGAGAAAAACAAAAACTTCTAAAGTAATTGAATGCAACATCTGGAAGACCAATGATCTTGACAGTGAAGATTTTCTAGAAGTCTTGAAAATGGACTAAACAGCCAGAAAGATAAGTTTATTGTAGGCATATATGTACGTTTTGAAGGGCTGAGTGATATTCAGTGTTAGGTAAAATGTTTCTATTAGCTTTTCTTTTCTTTTTACTAACATATAGTTATAAAAAATAATAGTTTCAATATTTCATGTTGTTGAATATCTTTAATGAGGGAATTATACTAGCCTCAGTTCATCATCTTTTATATTGCACTGTAGTAAAACAAAGGCAAAAATATAGTGGAGTGCTATGCTAGTATAAAAATAGTGTGTAAAATAATTGCCAACCTTGTTAATTTTTAAGATTTACTTTCAAAAATTAATTTTTGAGGAGACATTTACTCCAGCATATGACAGAAATTCCATGGTATCACTTTGCTTAAGAAAACAAAAATGTAATGATGCATGTTTTGTATCCATTATTATTTTCTGAAGTTTTATTTTTAATTTGCATATTTCAGAATTTGGTCTTGCTCTCAAATTCTATGTGGAAAAAGGACAAACAAATACAGTTGCCATCCTTGGAAATAGAAAGATCTTTTTTTGAGAGGATAGGGAGGGAGCATGCAAAAAATTGTTACGGGAATTTATGTTTGGGAGTCCGAACTATAATATATCATCCACCTCTTTGTGATTTATAACTTGGGAGGAATGTAGAGATACTGCTTGAGCATGCAGAGCCTCATTCAGTGAAAGTCGAAGCAGAACTGGACCTGAATCTGATGAGGGATTTCATAAGAAATGAGCTTCTGTAAGTGCATAAATGGCAAAAGTAAGGCTGAATAGGGGAGGGGACCTGGAAGAAGCTGAGATGCTGAATGCCTTCTTCAGGTTGTTTTTTGTTAGGAAGATCAGCCTTTGGGAGCCCTAAGCCATGGAGACCAGAGATAGGCTGGAGGAAGGAGTACCTACCCTTGGTAAGAGAGGATCATGCCAGGGAGCACTAAAGCAAAATGGAAATTTGCAGATCTGTGGGCCCTACTGGGAGGCCTCATGAGTGCAGAGGGAGTTGGCTGATGTCAGGACAAGGCCACCCTTGATAATCTTTGATGACCGTGGTGACTGGGAGAAGTGCCTAAAGACTGGAGGAAAGTAAATGTCACAACTGTCTTCAAGAAGGGTAAGAAGGGAACAACCAACTCGTCAGCTTCACCTCCATCCCATGGAAGGAAAGCTCTTCCTTTAAACCATTTCTAGGCACATGCAGGTGTTGTCTACCTTGATTTCAAGAAGTCTTTTGACCCTATCTCCAATGAGATCCTCTGAGAGAATCTACTAATACATGAAGTGGATAAGAGGCACTAAGGTGGATGGAAAACTGGCTGATTCTCTGGATTTCACATATTGCCTAGATCTTTGCTGTCAATAATGACCGCTTATATTGCTCACACTTTAAATATTTAAATAAAGAATGTCTTTAAACTGAAGTTCCACCTGGCTTTCATCAAAGACCCTACTATTCTTTCCAATATTGCTTCAGTTCAGACAGCTGTATCTGGCCAGGTTTGTGAGACCATGAATTTCAGGTTTCTAGTTGACTTCACTTAAGATTCCCTTTTTAAAGCTTTTCCTTTTGTGGTGCACCTGAGCTCATTTCAGGGACTGGTGTTTATCTATTCCAAATAGCAGATGCTTCTTTTATCTTTACGCTGAATCATGGACCTTCCTTTCACTTTTGCTGTGCATCACTATTTTTTTCCCTTTGATACATATTTGTCATAGTCAAGAGGGTAAAACTTGTCTCCCTGTCCTTTGTTCTCCTATCTTGTTTGACAATTTATGCTCCTTTATGTCTTTCCTTTTTCTCTTTAAAATTCTTTAACACCAAAGTGCCAAGACATTATCATAACCTCATCTCTGATGTGCTTCAGTATGCTATTCAAACTTTTACAGTTTAGTCCAAATTTTTTGGAGTTTTTCTATCCATATTTTATACAATTTTGTCTCTTTAGGAGCTTTAATTTTCTTTTTTTAATGGAAACTCCTCCTCAGATTAATAACAAGTCGTTTGGCAGTGATCCTGCTCTGACTGGTGTGATGCCATTAGTGCAACTGGGCTTTCTTTCTTATTTATGTTGCTTTCTTCCAAGTCTTGTCTAAGTAGTACTGACTTCTAAATGCAAACTGGTCAATTCTGGCTTGGAGAATATCACATAGGGCAGCTTGCAATTTGCCCTTTAACCTAAACTGTGATTAATAATTAAAAAATAATTTTATCATGAGAAATAACAATAAAAGAGCTCAGCATATGTTTTACATATATGAAGCCCTTAGCTTCCCTAGCTGTTGTTACAGTTGTTATAGGAAGTAATGCAGAAACTTAAATATTTTTACCAATATCTGTCTGAAAGGGTAGTCTAATGGGAATTTTAATAACTTGATTTTTTTTTAATTTTAAACCTGTTTTATTTTCAAAAGCAGTAAGAACAGGCTGTTGTTAGAAGAAGATGCTGTCTTGCACATCCAATAAAGATGATGGGAAATAGATTCAAAAGGCAATCTTCTTATATATAGATAGATGTATGCATATATATGGTATACATATATATTTTTTTGTGATTCTTGCACGAATGTTAATTATGTGTTACTTTGTAGTTTCTGTTTAACTGTGTCCCATAGATCCAGTATTGCAGCTTCTAATTTTCAGGTTTTTTTTTCGTATTTGTTGCGGTTAGGGGAATCTGGGAGTGTAGCTCTCGTTACTGTACTGTCTTAGAATGTGTGTAAGTGCCTGTAATACAGCAGGTTTTTTAATGTATTTATTTTTATTCTCCAGTGGGTTTGTAGGTGTTCTAATTTGTCTAGTAAAATCAAGAAACTAGGACTGTAAACATTTCTGTAAATTACTTATTATTCATTTTAATCATTAACTGGTTTTGGAATGCAGTCTTACAGATTAAGAATACTTGATTTATAAAGGTTTGAAATGAGTTTAGTGTTTTGTACTTTGAGTCTCTCTTCAGTATGTGGCAGCTTCTCTGCATTTTTTTTTTTTTTTTTTTTTAACATTAACTTAGGTCAGAAACTTAGGGAGTTGCATCAGAACACTAGGGGATTACTTAACTTAAACAATGGTGTAAACCTCCAAATCCTTCACATCTTTATTTTTGTTTGCCTGCTTTGTTGTGTATAGTTGAATTTGACTAAACTTTAATTGCTAAAGGAAAGAAAGACTGTGTTAAAAGAAAAAAAGAAAAAGGGGGAAAAAAGGAGGGAATTGTTTTTTAGCTTCCATTTTCTTAAGCAGTTTTCAGTTGCTTGTCACTATGACTAGCCAAAGGGCTCCAGGCCTGAACTAGTTTGCCATTGGTATGTCAGAAATGTGATGGAGGGCTGTTTGGGCATTGTAGATCTTGAAAATGAAAAGGGTAAGCCATCTGTGCCTGGCCTGGTTTCTGATGCCATACCTTGGTTGCACAATGTTGCTCACTCTGTTGTGTGAAGAGTTTGTTATCGAAGTACAAAACTTAGTTTGGCTGTTCCATTTCTTACATTTTTTAGTATTAAAAATGAAGCATGATCTCCATATACTCTTATTAAAGCTTTAGGTATTTGACAAGCCAAGTGTTTATCAGCTGCTGCATGGTCTTCTCAAAGCATTTAGACTTATTAGCCCTGATATGTGAAATTTATACTCCTGTTTCCCTCTTTACATGGAATAGCAACCATTTGATTGATGCAAGGACTTCTTACAGTGCTACTGGAAGACTATACATTCAAAAATTTTTCCATGTATATGGTTGTCAGATTGATAGCTTTTAAAGGAGAAAATGACAAAATCTCAAGTATTTTATGAGCCAGTGCATTTCACTCAAGGGAATCTTTTCTCTTTCTTTGAATATATGTCTACTTCCTCACTTGGAATCATTCTTCACTGACAGTGTTAGCTAAACAAAAGCTTTTTCAATATATCTGGAATCTCTAGAAGGGTGATATTACAGTTTTTTTTAAATATTCCAATATTGAAACTGTACTGAAGTGAAATGAAATACTTATAGTGGACTCCAAAATCTGTTTAATGCAGGACTACAGTTTGTAATACAAAGCCACAGTAATACTAATAGATACAGTAATAGATTTTTGTTATAGAATCAAAGTGATTGGTAGTTTGGCATTAAAACTTCATTCATCTTTAAAAAGTGTTTCACTTTCCAGCTATTTGTTTGCAAAGGTGATACTTGTGTTTAGTAATGCATGATGGTTTCTATGTAAATAGTTTTGTTACCTGTGGGAAATCTGTAAAGATTTTACATTAAAACGTGCATTCTTTCAGCATTGTGATGCTAAGGGTGCACACAGGGAATGGATTCAAAAGGAAGCCAGCTGGGCCTGGGCAAAAGGCACCATTGTGTGCCTCTGGTTTCATTACAGCAAAGTCATTTGGAACAGGCAAAGAGCAGTGAGGCACAAAGGCCTGTGGGATACTAGAGACTCTTTTGTTAATGCTTAATAAGCAGAATGTAAGGGCAGCTGACAGTGGAAGCAGGTGGAAATGCTGGGAGTAATTACAAGCAGTGAACACGGATTTGAGAACTGCTGTGATAAAAGAAAGTGAATAAATTGAAAACACAAAAATTGTAGTTCATCTCTTTAAAAAACTTAAGGCAATGGATATCTATTTGGGTGAGAGGAACACCAAAAGCAACTAATCTCAATGTCGTTCAACTAAAGACCGTATCCAGGATCTGTGTATAAAGCACTGAATTCTGCTTTGCAGCTCTGTATGAAAAGTGTACAGCTTCACTCTTTACTATAATTTATGAATTCCTAACTAATACTCTGTACAAATATAGCATTTGTTATTTTAATGGTATAGAATATTCTTTACCTTTAAAAACAGAATCACGAATTACTTAAAACCAAGAGATATGTCTCAGTGATTAAGACTTTTTTGCCAAGTTTCTTTCATCAGTAGTCTAAAATGTCATTCAATGCCCAAATAATTGACTTTGCCATTCTTTCATTGCCTTTCTCCTCTAATGCAGAACAGTATTTGAGGTCAGATCAGCCAACTTGCATAGAAGGCTTGTCTCCTGTCATCATCCCATTGATTAACTGCACTTTCAAGTCCATTACTTCACGCTGATTTACAGTTAGCATGGCTACAAGTTAGAGGCTGTTTATATTTTAAGAAGGATATAGTATCTGTTATTAATGCAGTTACAAAGTCAAATACCTAGGTGTTCTTACATGTTACACATTCTGATCTTGTGTTCTCTTTTCCTACAGAAACCTAGGTGAATAGCACCACTCTGCTAATAATATGTCACAACATGTCTAATAATGTGTCACAAGCAAAATAGCATCAGGGAATTTTTTTTACCTAATTCATTGACAATTAACACAAACTTTCATTGCTGAAACCCTGTTCCCCCATATCAGCCTCATCTTCCCCAAGGATCAGTGCACCATGCTGGGTTCACCCAAGTTCCCTCAGAAACGGTGGGAAGCACAGTTATTTGGGGTCCCCTGCATTGTGTTTGCTGCCAGTGCTTCTCAGCTATATTTCTTTTGCAGCAGTTGGCTTCTCAGTACTTTTCCCCTCCTGCATGGGGCTTCTTCAGGTTTTTCTCTGACACGCTTTTCAGAAGTTCTGGATAAGATTAGGGAGGAAGCAGAGGAATAAACAGCGAGACCTGAGGCACATAACTGTAGTAACACTTAAGCGTATTGTGTTGAATCTGGGTGGCTGTATTTTCTTTGTTTTGTTGTATTTTTTTAATATTATTTAAAACTTAGCATCAAAAAAGAATTCCTTATATCAAAAGAAATCAGGTATAGCACTGATGGCTTCCAAGGGCTTAGAACCCTCAAAAAGCTGCTGTTCTCCTGGATGCCCTACATGACTTCACTTCTGTGCTCATTTTCCCATGAAACAGGCAGTGCTGACTGTGCTGCACCAGAAGTCATTTGGTGCTATCTTAATTCTTCTTAAATGTTCTTAATTCTGGGAAGAGCTAAATACCTGGAAGTAACTTTTGAGTGCAGAAAGATACTCCTTTTCTGGATTAAGTTTCTGGACTATTTGAGACATTGCAGCTTCTCTCATCCTAAAAGGTATAACAAAAGGAATCATAATCCTGCAGAGCTGATACCCAGGAAGAATTAAGGACTGGGGATTTTGGTTTCAATCTGAGCAGGAGGGTTGTTTTGTTTACTTTTTAATTTTGGTACTCGTATGTTTTGTCTGCTGTATTATTGAATGTGACCTCTCTATAACTTTGTTTCAAAATTACTAGTGTTTAACAGTAATTTGAGCATTGCAGTGGTGGAACATTATATATGGGATCACTTAAAACAAAACAAAATGCAGGCAATATTGCAGAATGTGTAGTGTCAGAAGAGGAAATGCTTAGCAGAAGAAGTGCTCACTGGTTTAGTATTATCCCTGGAACTGACAGTGTCTCTAGGAATTTAATGTACATTTGTTATACTACATTGCAGTTTGTTTGTCTGGGCCTGTTTCGTCTGTTGTCTGTTCTATTTTGCAACAATTTGGGCTACAGCCTTAAATGCTGAATATTCTAACATTCAAAGCCATGAGCTATGAAAAGCCTGCTGCACTTGAGTCTTGCTCAAATGATAAGTATGTTAAGCCAGAAAGTCTTTGGAAACACCATAGATTTTAATCTTCCTAATTAAGTGTTTATTGAATTACTTAGACTTTAACGTGATCAATTTATCAATACTATTATATTTATATGCAAATTTTATGGAGATAAATGAATACCATATTTCCTAAATGAAATGTTCCTTAACCAATGGAATCTTAAGGCATTCTTAATTTTTGCATATCATTTAAATTTTTAAGGGAAAATCTGCTAAAAATTCATTTTACTATTCATGATAATTCTCTTTATATGTTACACACAATATCAGAGTTCCATCAGGTGTGATACCATATAGGTTTCCCACTGGACATGAACAGCTATTGCAAGTGCTAAGGTCTTCCAGTTTCTTTTTAAATTAATGACAAATCTACTGAATATAGCACTTGTGATTATTATTTTTTTAATTTATTTTGACTAGTGATCGCATAGGAAATTGACCATAGTGAAGCATTTACATGATAAAGGTAGCTTAGTGAGTCTACTGTGTATGTGTAGGAAAAATGATAAAACAGCAGTGCTTCCTTCAGGTCCTAAACTACTGGGCTAAATAAGTTTATGCACTTGATGGAGTGGGTCCAGAGGAGGGCTGCTAAGATGATCAGAGGGCTGGAGAACCTCTCCTATGAGGAAAGGTTGAGGGAACTGGGATTGTTTAGCTTGGAGAAGAGAAGACTCTGGGGAGACCTTTCTGTGTCCTTCCAGTACTTAAAGGGAGCATATAAACTGGAAGGGGAATGGCTGTTTACAAGGGTGGATAGTGATAGGACAAGGGGGAATGGTTTTAAACTGAGACAGGGGAGGTTTAGGTTAGATATTAGGAGGAAGTTTTTCACACAGAGAGTGGTGGCACACTGGAACAGGTTGCCCAAGGAGGTTGTGGATGCCCCATCCCTGGAGGCATTCAAGGCCAGGCTGGATGTGGCTCTGGGCAGCCTGGTCTCGTGGTTGACAACCCTGTCCACAGCAGGGAGGTTGAAACTAGATCGTCACTGTGGTCCTTTTCAACCCAGGCCATTCTCTAAACACTGCTTGTTTAGCCTCCACTTGGAGGCTCCTCCCTATATCTGTTTATAAATTTTGTGAATTTACTTAAAAATCACTGGGGAAAAAGAAATACTTTGGTGAATGGTCTACAGGGCCACACTGGAATTATTCTTGAATGCTCCTCAGTGTTTTGGAGAAAAGGCAGGAACAGTACATGTGTAGATATTGACTGCGGTCAGGTAAAAGTCTCAGGAATTCCCTGCAAGCAGGGAATATCAATCTTATTTGTGAATAAGATAGCTAACACTTAATATTATACAGGTAAAAGTGAGCATTGACATATGTAAAACTGTTCACATAAGAAATTCTTGTATTCTCATGCATATTTTATACATTGCTGTTATGCAAATTAGATTTGTTCCGTAATTACTGTAATTTCAGTGATTCTTCTTCTGGTACATCTTCAGAAAAAATCTTCCAAGTTCAACAAGTGAATAAAAAAAAGAACACCTCAGCTATTTTAGAATTCATTAAGAACATAATAGAACTTAAAGTTTAAATGTTAGGGTTGGTTTTATAAACAAATCCAGAATACTATTATTTAGCTGTAGTCACAGAACAAAAAAGTTGCATAACTAATGAAAAGTAAGGATATAATAGGAAAAAAAAGCAAATTAGGAAGGAAGAAGATAAAGGCATTTCTAAGTAGAAGAAGGAGGAGGAGAGACAGATTTCCTTTTTATCATTGCTAAGATTACTGGAAGAAAAATGCTTGAATCATTTAACAATTTGGAATAATTCAATGGAATTAATCCTTTGTATTTGCAGGATAAGTGAAGATGGGTGAAGAACATGGGAATACAATAGCTTTTCATATGAACCAAACTAGAAAGTCTGATTTAAAGGGTGGTGGGGTGGTTCTGTTTTGTATTGTTTTTGTTTTGTTTAGTTTTGTGGAAGAAAATTTCAATGCTGCTTAGGAGCATAACTTTTCCAATATAGATCTGTTTACGCTTGCTGTTAAAGGTATTGTAAAATTTTAAAAGTAAATGAATGTTAAGTTTCTCAGAACACCTATTTCCTTTTCCACTTTTTCCTCTCTGTGGTCCAATTTCTTTGCACAATTTCTTTTAAAATGTGTGTACGTGTCAGTTCCTCTGTAACAACGGACATCCCACTTTTTTCAATTATTTTTCTCTCTTTTTTTTTTCCTCTGCTTAGAGCTTCTCCAGTTCCCCTGCCTCCTGCCTCTCATTCCCTCTGTCTAGCCTTCAGAAGTCATTTATTTTCTGAGTCTGTACAACATCTTGCAGGAAAGGACATAAAGCTCCATCAAATCTACTTATCAAAAAAGATGAGGGTTGACTTGATTTGAAGTGTATAGGGACTTTCTTGTGATAAGATTTTCTGTTAGAAAAGTCTTGTTAATCTAGTGATAAAAAAACATAATAAGAACGAGTGGCTAAGAGCTGCAACCAAGCAAATTAAAAAGGAGATGCCCTTTTCTAATAGAATAAAGAGGCACTGTAAGAACTTTCCCAAGAGAATTAGTTGAGCATCCATCTCTTCTTACTGCATGCTTTTAAATCAGTTTCTTTTTAGTCAAATCTAAGCATAGCCAAACTTGTGTTTCTTATGGAAAGGCTCTATAATTTCCTTAAATTTGACTGCAAAAGCAGTAAAAGAAATGCATTAACAACTGCTGCATTTTAAGATATTTTCCAGAGAAAAGCAAATGAGATTTTCTAAGGAAGTGACTAGAATTTTAATAGGTACAAAACAGAAGTTTCCTTTTGCTGTTTTGGCTGTAAATTATCAAAGGTATTCAGCCCAGAGCAGACAACTGGTGGAACAATACACTGAATTTCAGCTTCAGATACTTAATGTAAACCTCACCTCGAGCAGAGATTTTTTTTTTTAGAAGATACCTTTATGACACTGGACGGCTGAACATGGTTGTAATCAAACTCTCATGTGTTAAGAAAACTGATCATTTTTTTGGTATGTTTTTGTTTCTGATGTAAATTCTTGCTCACTGTACCTGTTTTTGTTATTATTATATTTATTGTGAAATAGTAAATGAGGCCTTAGATTTCCTCAGATTGGAAATATTTATGGAACATATTGTGGCATAAACTTTTTTTTCCTCAATGTCCTACCATTTCATAAAGCCATGGTACTTCCTCTTGTGTGCACAGGAACAAGAGGAAACCATTTTTATAATGGACAGTCTTTTTAATCATCTGTTCTTTTAGTCTGAAACATCTTCCTTAGGGGAAAAAAAAACCAAGGACGTAAATTAAAGGGTTAAAAGAACGTGATCTTCATCTTCCAAGACTTGAGAAGAATTTTCATGGAAAGGCATTGGTTAGATAAAGCTTTCTTGCTTTCCAAACTTTAATATCTTTCTTACAAATGTTACACAAAGAATACTTAAGTATTACTACCTATAAATTCTGTAAAACCAGTTGAATGTGTAATAATTCCTAAATTTATGATCAAATAAATTAAGTATAAAAGCAGCTATTTTTATGTCAGTTTTTTGATTATTTCCTCAAAATGATGATAGAGTCAGCAAATAACCCTAAAACTTAAGAGATTGCAGACCATGACTGGACATGTTACACACTTGAAAAGTGGGCCCATGTGAACGTTATGAGATTCAAGAGGGCTAAGCTGCACTTGTGTCAGGGCAATCCCAGTTATCTGTACAGACTGAGAGAAGAACTCATTGAGAATAGTCCTGTGAAGAAGAACTTGGGGGTTCTTGTGGACAAGAAGCTGGACATGAGCATGCAGTGTGTGCTCTTGCAGGCTGAAAGGCCAACAGTATCCTGAATTGCATCAAATAATAGGTGGCCAGAGGGAGTAGCTCTTCCTTTGTGAGGCCCCATTTGGAGTACAGCGTCCAGGCCTGGGGCCCTCAGCACAAGAAAGATACAGCTGTAGAACTGAGTCTGGAGGAAGGCCATGAAGATAACTGGAGCATGTCTCCTACAAAGATGGACTGAGGGAACTGGGCTTTTTCAGTCTGGAGAAGGCTCTAGGGAGACCTCATTGTGGCCTTCTAGTTCTTAAGAGGGGCTGATAACTGGGTAGGAGACTGATTTTGACAATTTGATAGGGAAAGGGGAAGTGGTTTTATACTAAAAAAGGTTAGATTTAGATTAGATGTTTGGGAGAAATTTTTCACAGATTGATCTAATCTGTGATCACCCTGTAATCACAGGGTGATTAGGATTTTTCACTTTTTCCTTTTTTTTTTTTTTTGTAGCCTGATGCAGCTGTTCCAGATGTCTCAAGGCAGAGAAACTTTTTTACCCAAGTTGGTATTTTAAAAGACTTAGAGAGCGTAGTACTTCAAATCTCGGAGTCATTGAACTGGAAATTGTATTCCTGAACCAAATGGTGGTTTAGTGGTTTAGAATAGGCTTGAAATAGTTTTTTTTTCCAATATGAGAATAGTTGAAGGTGATCAGTTCCTAGCTGTGGCAATAGTTCAAAGATTTGGAGTGTCTATCACTGTTTTGTGGTAATCATTGACCAGGAAGGTACATATTTCTGTCATAGGAACTTTTATTTTCCTTATTTTGTCCTGTGATAGTTTATTTATCAAGTATTTATTTATAGCAATGGTCAAAATCCTTAGGGGTTGAATGAGTAAACCTGTATGAGTCAAACCTCTTTGACTACCTATGAAACATTTATAGAGGAGGCTGTGGGTACGTATGTGGTTATACATTGTTCATCTTGGTGTCATTTCCTGTGTGCAAGTAGGTGTGAGTTAAAGTAATGCTATCATCATATTTTTTTTCATTGTTGCTGTTTTTTTATTCTGTTGCCTATTCAGAACCAACTTTGAAATTTCTATCTATTCTATCATTTATTTTAAAAAAGGACTTCAGCAGGAAAGATTAGACAGGTTTGTAAACTTTTTTTAAACAGATGATCCTGAAGTTTTCTGAAGCCTTCATGCCTTGTCTGTTAGAAAGACCTGGGAGTAGATTTATTATTTTTTTAAATTAATTCAAACTATTGTGATGCATTAGTTAAAATGTTACATAAAGTACTGAGCGTTACTGAATGAGAGTACGCATAGAATGAATTTGGAATGTTTACTGACACTCCAGTATTGAGTAGCAATATTTTTTTCTGAATCAGCTAGATTCAAGCTCCATCTCTGCAGACCCTTGCTGGCTTGCTTGCAGTTTCTTCTCATGGCCTCCATACAGAATTATCTTGTGAGCTGTTGGAAGGTTCACCTGACTGACTACAATATGAATCACAGCTCTCTGTTCTTTCTGAAGACGTTACAAAATTGAAACTTTAATATAAATTTGATTTTTACTTCTGGTTTACATCCAGTTAAATATATGCAATTTATGCAGGGCAAACATTTGAAATAAGTACATAAGGCCTAAGCAGGTCTTAGTGCTGTAACTAGGGCAGAACAGTAACACGGTCACTTATAATAGTGTATAATAGTAATGTGGACACTTCTTACTTAGGAGGTAGCTGGTAATTTTTCATCATGTAAGAAGCATTATCTGAGGCCTTCC